>NC_140953.1:69997248-71347248 GCF_014529385.1 Adiantum capillus-veneris | reverse complement strand
GCACATTCATGCCACTTGTGATTGGATGGAACCTCAAGGCCAAGGTACTTAAAGCTCTCAACAACTTCAAGTGTCTCGTTGTTGTACACAATGCATGCATGGCTTCTCCTTATGGTTGGTTTTTCACAAGCATAACCTTTGTTTTGGATTCATTTACAATCAGCCCACTATGCAAGCAAAAGTTCTCAAGGACAACCATAAGCTTTTGTGCATCTTCTAAAGTGTGTGCTAGAAGCACTACATCATCCGCATACAACAAAAGCATGATTACCGCATTGGCCAACCTATTGCAAATAGTGACCTCTTCAATGCCTTCTTCTTGCATAAAGTCAAGTACCATTTGTTTCCAATTGATCGATGCATAGACCAAAGAGAGTTGGTGACAATGGACATCCTTGTTTAAACCCCAATATGCTTACAAAAATTTTTTCTGAAATTTCTCTTTTCCCATGCGCAATTGACCAAATCACCTTTCATAGATTCGAGAAACCGCAAGCATAAACTCACTTTTGGCACTTGGAGTTCTTCCATCCTTCTCTCCAGGCTTTCTTAAAGTCCACAAAACAACATACAATCGCTTGCCTTTCAACCGACTTTCCTCCATGAGAACACGAAGAGTGACAAGATGATCAATGGTGCTATGGCATCGACGAAAACCCGCTTGTCCCTTTGCACGCTTGTCATTCTCTTCAGCCCAATCACTCAATTTCATCTCCATTATGCACCCAAACAACTTTGCCATAAGATTCTTTACATCCCCTCCTTTATGCAAAGGCTTAACCCAATTAGTACTCAATCATAAGGCATACCATGTTGAAGTGCAAGGTTTGAAACATATCACACATCCACTCATGGGTAAAATCTCCGTCCATTTGATCATCTCCGGCTTGATACCTTGAAGATCTCCGCTTTGCGAGTGGCCAACTTTTCAAGCCCACCGCATACATCCTCAATAGTAAAAAAAGACGGCATACATGGGAGTGAACCATAAAATGGGATTTTTCAGTATTTTCTTGCTCATAACCAAAATTCTCAACCCCTTGCCTCTCAAGTTTCTCCAAAATCTTCCACATGCATGTGCCTTTTCTTGGACTTGAAATTCTTGTTGCTTTACTTCCCATCTTCTTCTCTTCTTTTGAATCAATGCCTTGTATGTACGCAAATGACTTTGATAGTTGTCTTTGTCCATATTTGCATCAAGCTTTATCAAGGACTTTCGAGCATCTTGACATCTTTATCAAACCACCTTTTGCGTGATCTATCTTTGTGGATACCATGAAGATGCTTTATGGCAAAGCATTCTTCCGCACAAGAACAAATAGCTTTCTTGAAAGCTTCCCATTAGTTTCCAATGGTGCATCACATTGAAGCTTTGTCATCCATAGTTTTTGCTCAACCATTTCAATGTACATTGGTGCCCGTTTGAAATCCATACATAGTGATAACTTCTCTTTCCTTTGGCTGAGATTATCATGCTTAGTTGCTTCTCCACATGAAAGGTCAATACATAAGGTGCGATGGTCGGATTCCGGGGTCCATTGACCAAACATAAAACTCTTTATGCGATACATGATGGCTTCAGAGAGTAGCATATAGTCATCACACTATCCCCCATTATGTCTTCTACAATGTAAATCCATTGGGTCCACTCCACAAAAGATACACCATTGGCAATGAGCATACCCGTGCTATTACACATGTGTAAAAGTAACTTTCCATAGTGATCCGGCTCTTTCTCATCCATTGAAGTACGATCATACAAGTGAACTTCCTCCAACTCCCTTGAAATGTATGGCATATCAAATTGTTGAGTATCATGTTGCCAATGTTTTGTGCAAGCATTCATATCCCCAAATACAATAACATCACCTTCACCTTTGAAATAAGCAATGTCCTCTTCCAAATCAGAAATGGTTTATCTCTATCCATGCAAGCATAAAAGGAGAATCATGATGAGAAATGTAGCAACCGGCTACAAAAATGGGTGCTCTTTTGGTGTCATAATTTTCAGCCATACATAACGTTTGTACTTGTCATCTTTCACAATTGATACAAAATCTTCCAATCCTTTCTTAACCATACATGCTAACCCTCCTTGTCCTCTTCGTTGCTTGAGATTCTTTGACCACATCAATGAATGTACATTGTAATCCTCCAAGCCGTTAATCCTTTGTGTATCATGCTCCCAAGTTTCAACAAGAAGTATAACATCGGCTTTGCTTGTTAGTTCATCAATGCCAACCCCCGCATTCCATGGGTATCCATTACAATTCCAAAAGCATATATTCAATTGTAACTCGGTCTCATAGGTCACACATCCCTATTTGCTTGAGAGACTTGCCTCCTCCTTGGGCACATTTTCTTCATGAGAGATCTCCTTGTTTTTATTATTCTTTTCCTCATATGCCTTGCGACGCATATTTTGTTGCTTAATAGTGCGATCTTCACATACAAAACATTTTGTATCCCTCAAATAGATCCAACTATTATCAAGGATAATCTTTCGCTTGGTCTCATCCGGCATGGTGCATACAATTGGCCGTTCTCCCGAGCGAGGAGCTCCTTGCTTCCCCACTCTATGTGCTCCATATACCATAACTCCGGACATGCCAAAGTCGGTTTGAAGAAATCTTCAATAACAATGGCAAGAGAAGGAGGTGTCTCTAACTTCTCTTCAGGAATTCCACGAATAACAATGTTCTTGGAACGTCGCTCCCGTTCCTTCAACTCCTCCACATCCACATTCTCAACATTCTTTGTTTGAACCATAGCTTGCATGAGTGAGGAATTAGAAACCACATTGCTACCACATACATCAGCCCAAGACTTGTTTGTGCATACATTTTTCATGTCGCATACATCCCGGCTCATAGTGTCAAATTTCTCCTCTTTCAATACATGGTCATGCTCTACTTTGCTCATCCGCTCCTTCAAAGCATTCAAGTCCACAAGAGAGCGTTTACATTCCTTGACTTCCTCTTCAAGTTGCATCAAACGTGTTGTTTGCATCTCAAGTGTCCTCTTGAGATTCTCATTCTCAACCACAAGTACCCTTAGTGTGCCATTCTCCATTGCAAGTGCTCGTAAGTCTTCGCCTTGTTTGTTTACGGTCTCTTGCAATGATACCAAGTACGCCATGATCATGGTTTCCGATGTCGTTGGTTGGGTGGTTGTGTTGCTATCTCCATACTTAGGAGATTTTGGATCATTTTCCACAATGGTTGTGGACCTTGTTGAAGAAGAAGAACCCTTGCGAGTGCCGGAAGACATTGTATGTAAAATAGGAGATGAGAATCAATTTTGTTGAACCTGTTCACTTTGGAAATGCTGCTACAGAAACGCCTTCCATAACTCTGAGAGAGAGAGAGAGAGAGAGAGAGAGAGAGAGAGAGAGAGAGAGATAGATAGTTCTATTATCGTCCTGGGAGGTCAAATATGACCTATGGGACCAAATGAACATGTCACGTGGTGTGAGTGGAGTTCATAAGTGACTCTCGATGCTCAAAAATGGCTGAAATGAGCGTCGCAATAGAGAGTCCACATCATGGTTGGGAGAGGAAGGTATGTAGGGAGAGCTCATGGCTGAATATATGGGGAAAAGAGGACCTAATGTGGTCAAAAGCTGAGCACTCAAGTAGTGTGTGGTACTCACTCTCTCGCACTTGACGAGGGCATAAGGTGCAAAGTCGATGACACTCCTCGCCAGTGCCCCAATGTCCTGTCTCACAACGTAGAGAATGGGAGCTAAGACGAATGGAGGCAATGGTGCGGATCGCACTCAATGGGATGGGCTCAAGGATGTAGGAATGGGTTCGGTTACCTCGTTCTGAGAAGAAGAGAGATTTGTAGTTTGGGGCAACGTGTGTGGTGTAATGGCTGAAGCGAGAACCTCCGGATTTCTCCCAAGCCATGATACATTGGCGTTGTAAGAAGGCCTCATTAACTTGGGAGTCGATCGACGCATCCTTGACCAAGTGACATGCATCCCATCTTCCAAACCATTTCTTGATATCAAGCATCCACCCCGAACTTAGTATTTTGCTCTTGCATGTCTTTTGAACCTTTTGACTTGCTTCATATGCGATTCTAGGAAGTCAATGCAAAGGGCTACGTTGTGTCTTACGCATGTACTCCACAACCCTTTCCATGCCCAAGACCTCAATGGGAAGCGATCCGGACTCAAGAAGTAAGAGCATGTAGGGTGTTTGTGTCTTGACTTGGATAAAGTTGGTGAGAAAACGCTTTTGGACATTCCCAAACTCTTTCCAAGTAGACTTCCCGATGCTTCCACCCCACACCTCCACTCCATAAAGAAGCACCGGTGTCACCAATGTGTCAAAGAGGTACTTTTTGAGAGCCCAACACTTGATCTCTCCTGCATTGCACATGTTCTCAAATGCATAATAAGCCCTCTTTCCGGCTTCCAAGCGACGCATTGCACAATCCTTCCATTTATGATTGGATGGAACCTCAAGGCCAAGGTACTTGAAGTGATCTACCACTTCAAGTTTCTCATTGTTGGCGGCCTGCAAGAGGGAGTATAAGTGAGGAGGGGTAAAAGAGAGAGAGAGAGAGAGAGAGAGAGAGAGAGAGAGAGAGAGAGAGATAGATAGATAGATAGATAGATAGATAGTTCTATTATCGTCCTGGGAGGTCAAATATGACCTATGGGACCAAATGAACATGTCACGTGGTGTGAGTGGAGTTCATAAGTGACTCTCGATGCTCAAAAATGGCTGAAATGAGCGTCGCAATAGAGAGTCCACATCGTGGTTGGGAGAGGAAGGTATGTAGGGAGAGCTCATGGCTGAATATATGGGGAAAAGAGGACCTAATGTGGTCAAAAGCTGAGCACTCAAGTAGTGTGTGGTACTCACTCTCTCGCACTTGACGAGGGCATAAGGTGCAAAGTCGATGACACTCCTCGCCAGTGCCCCAACGTCGTGTCTCGCAGCGTAGAGAAATGGGAGCTAAGACGAATGGAGCAATGGTGCGGATCGCACTCAACGGGATGGGCTCAAGGATGTAGGAATGGGTTCGGTTACCTCGTTCCAGAAGAAGAGAGATTTGTAGTTTGGGGCAACGTGTGTGGTGTAATGGCTAAAGCGAGAACCTCCAGATTTCTCCCAAGCCATGATACATTGGCGTTGTAAGAAGGCCTCATTAACTTGGGAGTCGATCGACGCATCCTTGACCAAGTGACATGCATCCCATCTTCCAAAACCATTTCTTGATATCAAGCATCCACCCCGAACTTAGTATTTTGCTCTTGCATGTCTTTTGAACCTTTTGACTTGCTTCATATGCGATTCTAGGAAGTCGATGCAAAGGGCTACGTTGTGTCTTACGCATGTACTCCACAACCCTTTCCATGCCCAAGACCTCAATGGGAAGCGATCCGGACTCAAGAAGTAAGAGCATGTAGGGTGTTTGTGTCTTGACTTGGAGAAAGTTGGTGAGAAAACGCTTTTGGACATTCTCAAACTCTTTCCAAGTAGACTTCCCGATGCTTCCACCCCACACCTCCACTCCATAAAGAAGCACCGGTGTCACCAATGTGTCAAAGAGGTACTTTTTGAGAGCCCAACACTTGATCTCTCCTGCATTGCACATGTTCTCAAATGCATAATAAGCCCTCTTTCCGGCTTCCAAGCGACGCATTGCACAATCCTTCCATTTATGATTGGATGGAACCTCAAGGCCAAGGTACTTGAAGTGATCTACCACTTCAAGTTTCTCATTGTTGTATACAATGCATGGATTTTTGTCATTGAGGGTCTTTACAAGCATAACCTTGGTTTTGGATCCATTCACGATCAGCCCGCTATGTAGGCAAAAGCGTTCCAAGACACTCATAAGCTTTTGTGCATCTTCTAAGGTATGTGCCAAGAGCACTACATCATCGGCATAAAGCAAAAGCATGATCACCGCATTTCCAATCTTAACCTCTTCTATGCCTTCTTGCTGCATAAAATCAAGAACCATGTATTCCAATTCATCAATGAGTAGCCCAAAGAGGGTTGGGGAAAGTGGGCATCCTTGTTTGACACCAATAGTGCTTGCAAAAAATTCTGAAATTCCATCTCCCATACGTAATCGACATATCACTTTTTTGGTAGATGCGAAAGACTGCATGCATAAATTCTCTCGGCACTTGAAGGCTTTGCATACGTCTCCAAAGATTTCCTCGCGGTACCATGTCAAAAGCTTTCTTGAAATCCACAAAGCAACAATACAACACTTTTCCTTTCAATCGAGACGCTTCCATAAGAACTCGAAGAGTGATTTCTTGAAATCACACAAAGCAACAATTCAACTTTTTTCCTTTCAATCGAGACGCTTCCATAAGAACTCGAAGAGTGACAAGGTGATCAATAGTGCTATGATGCTTTCGAAAAACTCCTTGGCCAAGCGCACGTTTGCCATTCTTTTCAGCCATTCACTTATCTTCATCTCCATGATACATCCAAATAACTTTGCCATCAAAGAACCAACCATTATAGTGCGATAGTTGTTCACATTGTTTACATCTCCTCCTTTGTGCAAAGGTTTGATCCAATTTGCACTCCAATCATGAGGCATGCCATACTGAAGTGCAAGGTTAAACATATCGCATATCCAATATCGTGTTTTCTTGCTTGTCCATTTAATCATTTCAGCCTTGACACCTTGAAGGTCACCTGCCTTGCGAGTAGCAAGTTTCTCAAGCGCGCGGCATACATCTTCAATGGTAAAGAAGGGAGACATAAATGGAAGGGAGCTACAACCCTCCATCTTATCAACATTGGGTTGCTCATAGAGGTTCTTACAATGCATATACATATCCTCAAGAGTCAAGTCACCAAAGCTCTCAACGCGCTTGCCTTTTAGATTTTGCCAAAACTTGCCACATGCATGTGCTTTCTCTTGTGCTAAAAGAAGTTGTTTTTCGACTTCCACCTTCTCCTCTTCTTTTGAACAAGTGCTTTGTATGTGTGTGAACATTCCAAGTAAACTTCCTTGTCTTTGATTGCATCCAATCTTAGCAAGTGTTTTCGGGCTTGACTACATTCCATGTCAAACCATTTCTTCTTGGTGCTACCCTTCTTAGACCTTTTGCAAGACATGTGTTTCGCCGAAAAGCATTCCTTCGCACAAGAGAAAATTACTTCTTTGAAAACTTTCCACTTGCATTCTAATGTTGGGCTCCCTTGATGCTCTATCATGCTTAACATTTGGTCCACCATATCAGCATATATAAGTGCTCGTTTGAAGTCTAGACGTAGGTACAAATGATTCACATCATGATTGGAGGCTACATGCTCGGGCCGTTTACCACACTTGAGGTCAATACATAACATCCTATGATCCGATTCCGGATTCCATTCACCAAGTGTAAAGCTTTGTATACATTCTAGAGTGGCTTCTGAGAACAACATATAGTCAATCATGCTAGCACCATTGTGCTTTCTACATGTAAAGTCATTGGTGCCTTGCCATAGAGATACACCATTTGCAATGAGCATTCCGGTACTATTGCACATATGTAGAAGTGACTTTCCATAGTGATCCACTTCTTTTGCATCATTAGAACTTCGATTATACATGTATGAGTCATCCACTCTTCTTGATACATGCGGCATGTCGACTTGTTGTGTGTCGTGTTGTAACATATTTGTGCGAGCATTCATGTCTCCAAAAACAATGACTTCACCTTGATCCTTGTAATAAGCAATGTCTTCCTCTAGTTCAACAAAGGGCTGATCTCTATCCATATTCAAGCGAGCATAAAAGTTGGAGTCATAGTGAGGAATGTAGCAGCGGCCACAAACATGACTTGACCATTTGGTGGGCTGATTTTCAGCCATAAGTAGCGTTTATACTTATCTTCTTTGACAATGGAAACATCTTTCAAACCCTTTTTGGTCATACATGCTATGCCTCCTTGGCCTCTTCGTTGCTTTGCATTTTTGGCCCACATCAAAGAATGTACATCGTATTTGTCAAATCCAAGAATTCGTTGCGCATCATGCTCCCATGTTTCGACAAGAAGTATCACATCGGAGTCATTGGTAAGCTCATCAATGCCAATTCCCGCATTCCATGGATACCCGTTACAATTCCAAAAGCTTATTCGCAAGCGTGAGTTGGTCTCATAGATCATGTGTCCCTATTTGTTGGGTGGACTTGCATCCTCCTCAAGTGCCTTTTCTTCTTGAGATGATACCTTAACCTTCTTGCTTCTTTCCTCGTATGCTTTGCGACGTACATTTTGTTGCATAAGAGTGCGATCCTCATATACATTACAACCCATTCCTTTGAGGTAGATCCAACCATTGTCAAGGATGATCTTTCTCTTTACCTCATCAGCCATGGTACATACAATAGGTCTTTCTCCCGAGCGAGGGACTCCTTGTTTTCCAACTCGATGTGCACCATAAGCCATGATTCCTGACATGCCAAAGTGTGTAGCAAAAAACTCTTCAATAGCAACCGCAAGAGATTGGGGTGTTTCCATGCTTTCCTCCTTGATTCCACGAATGACGATGTTCTTTGAGCGTTTTTGTCGTTCTTGCAATTCTTGAGTGTCCACATTCTCTACATTCTTTGCTTGGACAACGGCTTGCGTGATAGGAGATGTAGAAACCGCATTATCCTTACATATATCAGCCCATGATTTGGATGCATTTCTCATCTCACATACATCATGTCGTATTGTATCTATCGTTTCCTCTTTCAATACATGATCACTCTCAACTTTGCTCAAGCGCTCTTTCACTACATTCATGTCCACAAGAGAGCGTTTACATTCTTGAACTTCATTCTCAAGATGCATCAAGCGCGTTGTTTGCATTTCAAGAACCTTCTTGAGGTTCTCATTCTCCACAACGAGAACTCTTAAAGTACCATTTTCCATTGCAAGTGCGCGCAACTCTTCACCTTGCTTGTTGACGGTTTCTTGTAACGAGATCAAGTAAGCCATGATCATTGCTTCCGTTGTTGTAGACGATGTGGTTGGATTAGCATCCAAATTCCTTGGAGATTTTGCATCATTCTCCATGGCGAGTGTGGCTTTTCCACCCTTGCGAGTTTTGTCTGACATTGCCTTCAAGTCGGCAACAAAAACGCAAAGTTTTGACAGTTTTTTCAGTTCTGAGATGCTGTTACAGCAAAGCCTTCCATTACACAGAGAGAGAGAGAGAGAGAGAGAGAGAGAGAGAGAGAAAGAGAGAGAGGGCTTGGGTGAGTGGCGGCCTGCCAAAGGGAGAAAGACAAGAGGGGAGAGGGAGGGGATGGTATGGCGGCCTGCAAGAGGGAGTATAAGTGAGGAGGGGTAAAAGAGAGAGAGAGAGAGAGAGAGAGAGAGAGAGAGAGAGAGAGAGAGAGAGAAAAGAGAGAGCTTGGGTGAGTGGCGGCCTCCAAAGGGAGAAAAAGAACAAGAGGGAGAGGAGGGGATGGTAATGGCGGCCTGCAAGAGGGAGTATAAGTGAGGAGGGTAAAAGAGAGAGAGAGAGAGAAAGAAGAGAGAGAGAGAGAGTGAGAGAGAGAGAGAGAGAGAGTTAATATGAACAATAGGAAGAGAGAGAGAGGGAAACTTTTGTCTAAGCAGGACGAGAGGGGAGAGGGATGGGGTGGTATGGCAGCCCGCCAGAGGGAGTATGGACGAGCGAGGAGGGGTGAGAGAGAGAGAGAGAGAGAGAGAGAGAGAGAGAGAGAGAGAGAGAGAGAGAGAGAGTTAATGTGAATAATGGAAGAGAGAGAGGGAGACTTTTGTCCAAGCATGGCGGCCCGCCACTGGAAGAAAGAGGGTGTAGGCTTGTTTTATGTGCCCATTGGGCTAGGGGACACAGAAGCAAGACAAGAGAGAGATAGTGGAATTGGCGGAGCCGAGCGGGAGAGAGAAGACTCATCCTCTGGTGATAATGGAGGAGGGATGGAGCGAGTGTGGCCAACCTGAGAGGCGGGGTGGCCTCTGTGGTTGCCAGGTCAAGGGAAAAACAGGGCCAACAGTAATCGAGCCAGAAACAAACTTTTTTTAAAATTTGCATGCTTCCTCGAATGGGGCCAATTCCGCGGTCGCGGCTTCGAAAGCCGGGGCTAATGATGGACAGTGAGACGGGCCATGGCTAGGGGTGCCGCTAGAGCTGGGCCGCATGGACCGTGGTGGGGAAAAAGAGAGAGAGAGAGAGGAGGAGGAAGGGCCACAAGCCTAGCATGGCGGGTCCGCCTTGTCAAAGTTTTAGTAGGACTACTTGAGATCTTCTATAGTTGTATATGAAGGGCTGAGAGATGTGCCACTCGTGGCACCCTAGCTGGCTAGGTTATTGTTGATCCTATCAGACGTGTCGCCACGCCTCAGGTGAAGGAAAAAAAAGGACATTTCTTCTCGATTTTAAAAAACCGGCTATCACCACATGTGTGGAATGCATAGAAATTTGTGGAATTGAATTTTCCGCCCTTGTAGTGCATTGCATTTTTTCATGTTGATTCCCCTTCCCTCTTTGTTTTCTGCTTTTGTGTGCATTATTTCAAGTGTGTGTAGACAGGTGTCCCCCCCCCCGTCGCGCAAGGTTGTGTCATGAAGAGTGAGAGAGAGAGAGGAGAGAGAGAGAGAGACGAGAGAGAGAGAGAGAGAGAGAGAGAGAGAGAGAGAGAGAGAGAGAGAGAGAGAGAGAGAGAGAGAGAGAGAGAGAGAGAGACATGCAATTGTGTGCAGGGAGAACAGGAAATTAGTATATATGTATGGGTGTGCAACAGGTTGTGGTTTTGATGATGGGTGTGTGCATCGGTTTATGTGGAATTGCAAGTGTTCCATTGGGAAAAGTGTGTAGGTGTGACTGTTTTCTAGTGGATAGGGATGTTGTGGAAGCCTTGAGCCACAGAGAGGCATTTTTGGTGAGTGATAAGCGTGTTCCCTTTTCCCCCTTTCCATCTTTTGGTGCCCCCACTGCTACAAATGGGAGCGCAATGTCCTTGAAAAATATCCAAAACAACATTTTGCAATCCATGAAAAGTACAAATCTGCATACCTGGCACATCCCATAGCCCATATCCAACGTCGTATCTGAACAGAGAGAGACAGACAGCAGGAGAGAGAGAGAGAGAGAGAGAGAGAGAGAGAGAGAGAGAGAGAGAGAGAGAGAGAGAGAGAGAGAGAGAGAGAGAGAGAGAGAGAGAGAGAAAGCATGCAGGTGCACCTCCTTGAGCGGAGTGCTATGCCGGCATGGCGAGAGGAGAAGTGAGGGAGGAGAAGAATGACACAAACGTTGGGTGCAATCTCCCCCGTGCAAGAGTGAGCATTTTCCTCTTGCACGTATTTACTTATAGATTTCTTGGATGCTAAAATGAGTACAAACTGGATGACTGGTCATAAATGGCCAAAGCTTATGAAGAGCACTTGAATAATAAAATATACATAAAATGACATATCCTCTCACATAGTCATTAGCTACTAATTCTTTTTCCACATGTCAGCTACAATAAATAGTGAAATATCAATTCCATTACACCTACAAAGGAGCACACAGATTGCTCCATGGTGATATGTACGTGATTAAGAATGTGGCAGAATGCTAGTTCAATTTTCAATGGTGATGAAGATGCGGATGATGTATTTTGAGTTGTTTATGCTCTCATTGCGGATGCAAAGTGATGAAGAAAATGTGCAGACAATGTTGTTGGTGTTGCGAGGTAAAGCGAAGGCTTGGTTCAATGGTTTGCATGATGTAAACAAGCAGAGTTGGATTGGTTTTTGAGAGCGATGTGCAAATTTTGAAAGGTGGTGTCAGTTGGTGAAGCGGATGCAAATATTAAAGTCCTGCGACAATATTTAATTGTTTTTGTGGATAAGTTTGAAACCTATTGGAGGGATTTGGTTGCTGATACCCAAGTGGCCAATGTGGCATTCTTCAAGCCGGATAAGTTTCTAGCTTGCCTACATACTTGTGTTCGACAGAAGGTCAATTTTGAAGAGCCAAAGAGTTGTGTTGAAGCTATCAAGGTTGCTAAAGTAAAGAGCCACAAAGTGAAGAAGAAATTTGTGATGAGCTTGCTGAAGCCTACAGAGTATATGCTTGTTGTGTGGTAGGTTGTTCCATGGGCCCAATCAAAGGTGGTTTCAATTGTGTGGAGTGTAGAGCCTACTAGGGCAAGGCCTATGATTGATTATGTTCCTTTGGAGTAGCCTATTTGTGAGATGCATATGCCAATTGTGGAGGAGCTTGTCAACGAAGATGAGCCTTTTGTTGAAGAAGAACCTGTATACAGAGAAAGTAGCCGATGGAAAAGTTTAAGTGCAGCTTAAAGAGGTAAAGCTAGTTCTTTTGGACATAGTACATGAGGATATCTTGAGTGTCCATGTAATTGAAGAGCAAGTCAAAGTGTCCGAGCCCGTGGAGGAAGATATGTAGTTGAAGGTTCTATGCAGCACCATGTAGATGACTTTGCTCATGAAAGTTGCGGTGGAGTGTGCTATGGTGGTGAAACAGGTACATGGCTTGGTCAAGAATGAGAAAGTTGCTATGGTTGTGGAAGAGGAACATGTAGAAGAAGAGGGTCTGCCAGAGGTGATGGTGGAGCTGTGTGGCTCTATTTCCTTGGGAGGAAGTGGTTGAATCTGCTACAGGTATAGGATGCAAGGAGGAGCTAGTGCAGATAGGAGAGCCTACGGTCCATGGAAAGGTGCTTTTGGTGGTGCATGGAGAGGAGGAGCAGGCTAGTGCTTGGTTTGCCTTTGTGTAAAATGATAAGGTAAGCATTTGAAACTTGTCATGTCCTTTTAAGGAAAAAAGAAGAGAGAGAGAGAGAGAGAGAGAGAGAGAGAGAGAGAGAGAGAGAGAGAGAGAGAGAGAGAGAGAGAGACAGAGAGAGAGAGAGAAAGAGAAGAAGAAGATATGTTTTAATCTTGTAGGATCAATCCCAAGAGACCTTAAAGATCTAACCAAGGAGTCTTGAACTAGACAACTCTTGTTCAAGAAGGAGCTCGGATAACCACTCTATCGAGCTTGGGTACTAGAAAGGTCATTCTAGTTTCACCTTCTTGCTCACACACACACACACACACACACACACACACATTGTTCAAGGAAGTTTTTTAAAACTCCCAGAACCTCACATTTTGTTTGGACATTGTGAAGGAGTTAAAACATGGAACTTACCTGCTAGGTTATAATTTAAACTTCTCCCCACTAACGATACATTGGCACTTTATTCTAGCCAAATGTAGCTCTATGATTCTTTTACTAATAATCAAAAGACTACTACGAGTATCTTTTAGTAAAAGTTTTTTTTAATTTTTTAACACTTAGGTGATTTCTCCTCGGACAATCCCTGCATTGAGTATTTCATTCATATATGAAAATTATCCCGTTGAAATCACTATTCGTTAGGTACTTCTGCTAATGGTGGGGATGTTGTGGTATTTAGTCAATACTATGCATGATGGAGTTGATGGTTATATTGTATGTTGGGTGACTATCATGGGTTTGTACCTTGCACTTTCCTTAAGGGTGAATCTAGGCTTATCCTGGTTTCATCTAGGTATATAATGGTGGGAACCTATAATAATTTTAAAAATTTTAAACACTCCAAAATTATACAAAACGATGAATGCTTGCAGATTTTTTTCTCACGTTCTCCTAATGCCTCTTGTGGAGAAAACCGCCTAGCTTGGATGGTTGGATAACAAACACTTTACCCTATTATGTGTTGACGAACCCACGTTATGGCCGTTTTTTCTCTCTTTTAGCGTTGAACTTACACACATACACACACACACACGCACACACACACATAGTAATGCTATTGCGTTATATAAAGCCACAAAGGATTGCAGCAAACCAGTGCTCTCTAAGTACACACACATTGCAAATTTTTTAGTGCGCTTTAGCTGAGAACATCACTGGTTCTCTAATACTCACACACTTGCATTTTGAATATTGCATGCGTATTAGCTTAGAATGACAATAGAACTCTGGCTTTGTTAATTCACCAGCAAGTAATTGCTTGAGAGTGTTACAGTAAAGTGAGTTTCACACACGAGATTTCAACATATACTTGATCTGCTAAACAACACATTGCTATAAACATACCACCATACGTTCTAATATTGGAAGGAAGGCAGTAACACGCAAACTACTTCATACACATGGCGGAGACTTCAATAGCCTTTGATAACATCACATCGGCCTCAGTTCCCAAGTTATTGTTGATTTTTTCTCGCTTTACAAAGCTTTACTTGCACTGGTCTTATTCTAGCATTTATTTACTTTCTTTTAAGACTTGTACATGTTTTTTCTTTCCATGGCAAAAAGTATAACACACTATTTGAAAAAAAAAGGGGGATTAAATATCCTTTACTTTTGCCTCAATCATGTTTTTTTGAGGTCGACTTTGAATTAGTTGCAGTTTGTCATAACAATAGAAAGTTTTCAAATAAGCTCTTGACTATTCAAATAGTGCTTCGTCTAAGGCGTTTAAATATTTGCTTACAAGAAAGATAGTCAAGCAAATAATGCACTAACTCCAATTTTAGTATATTGCATGTTGTTCAAGCTTGTTACTATAATCACAAGTACTTTTTAGCTAAATATTTTGTCAAACACTAGGAAAAAAAGTTCTACTTCATGTGTTAAGTTAATTGTATACCATTAGCTGGTTTATGAACTATTCCACAACAATACTTTGTTTACAAATAATTAGAGTTTCCCCTCTTTCTAGCCATTAATATTTTGGCTCTAAAACAAAAGCCTCGATCATCTTCGAACAAATTTGAATGCATGGATAAGAGGGACATGGATAACAACTATTGGGTCCATCCTATACCTGCATTCCACGCATAACAAAAATGTTGACGATTTCTTTGTTTGCATGATGGTTGCAGGTGAGGACTTCAGCTTCTTTTATCTTTGAATTCAAATGCTATTTGACTAGTTTTTGCAGGAAAACTTCTACTACTACTACTTCATTTTTTACTTCTTAGATGTAAATAGGAAACATCAAAATTCTACTTCATATGTGATATGTTTAAAGGAAAAAATTGTATGTACTCACTTTTACTCATCTTTGTCAAATATCTTTTTGAATTGTATGGTTCAAGTTGTGAATAAAGTATATAGATTGATACTCCAATACACACACATAGGCAGAAGGGCGTAAATTGTTTTGTCAATTTATGACCAAGAGACTGACAAAGATACATAAAAATTAAATTATTAGGTTTTTGACCTAGTTTTAATAGGGATACATACACACAATCATAATATCCTTAGATTGACTGGTTTAAAGGTTGTATGTATTACCATTTTTCTTTTTGCTTACTTTTTTTTGTTCACTTTTTGTCAGGTATCTTAACACTACAAATACGCTACTGGAATACGGATCCTTAATACCCCAAAAAAACTAGAAGCTATCAATAAAAAACTTAGAATGGCTCGTACTAAATTATACAAATATACCCTTAGGCGTCCTTTAATGTACGCTGCAAATAGATACAGACCTTTCCTAGCCAGAGCTGCCAAAGAAAATTAAATCTCTTGGTTGTATTTCCTATATTTGTTTCTCTAATTTATGTTGTTCTCTCTATTTTCAGAATGTTCCTTTGCCCTTGGGATGGAATTCCTAGTCGAGCTCACTTCTTCTAAAGCTAGTATATGTGTTTTACGTTGCATTGAGGATACAACTGCCTCTAAGATTATTGTCGGATCTACAAATCTAGAGAATTATCCTCATGATTCTCTATTGCAACTTTTTTTTGTAATGATTGGATGAAGGTCTGGTGAATAACAAGAAAGAAGGACTTAAATTCTTAGAAGAGGAATTAAAACAACTTTTTCTACTTCATATAATTCACACACAGTCACTTGCTACCTCTTCTTCCTCTGGTGCAGAGTTAACCAATTTCCTTAAAAAATTATGTGGACTTAACCCGACTTTCATCACTACATCAACTGCTCCTATTGTCAATATGCCAAGCAGTATCTTTAATTGCAACTTAGTGGTGCTTGAAGAAATTAAGAATTTTCAATAGGACTTATGCTCTCTTAGTGAGTCCACACTCTCAAAAATGGTCCTAAAGTGTCAAAATGTTTCCCTTTTCTTCCTCCAAAACAAGTTGAGGTAGAAGGGGCAAGTGTGGACAAATAACTTTGGACCCTTCCCAACAAAAGTTTTTTGGCACCTATCTCACTTGAATCTTGGATTTTTTTAGCCAACTTTCATGATGCCTGCATGGATGATTGTAGGGTTCATATTTTTAAAGGCACTCAATTCTTGGATAAAGCAGAGTTAATCAATGCTCCGTTTGCCATGAATTTTTTGGATCTTACAAAAAATGATCTACTAATACTGGGATTTACGAACGCACAAAGAGTATTACGTCTTTCTCTAAGCCAAATGTAGACTACTATTAAGATTCTATTTTGAATATTTATAGGCCTTATATCAAATGTGCATGTAAGTTCCTAGACAACAAAGCTGTATGAAAGTCGAGCATCATTTGGTTTGACCATGCATCTGATACATTCTTCATCACTTGGAATTATTATTCCCTGTCAAATTTTCAGAGTTTCACTTATAATCATTAATAGATTCATGAGTAGGAAGACAAGCGTAACTTGGTTTTAGAATGTATTGCATTCATTCACTTCCTCAACATGATGCTTGAAGTTCTCAAAGAGCTTAAAGAAGATGAACCTGGTACTTTTTTGACATCCTATGGCAATTACAAAGGAGTGAAGACTCGTCTTATCCTACTTAAGCCCATTATGAAGGAAGAGTCTACCCCATCCCTAAAAAGACCGATTTCTTTAACTAACACTCCTAATTTGCTTACTTCCTTTTTGACTCCCTCTATTACTTCTAATTCTAACATTGGCAGAGGTAAAACTAAAAGCTATACCAGTAGAGGGAGAGCCAAAAATCTTCTTATGAAACATCTTCTTGATATGTGATTGTAATATTTTCAAATTGTTACCAATTTGGCGGGCAAGAAGATCTTGAACAGAAAGAAGAAGGCTCAGAACGAGATTTATGTGTATGGTCTTTCTTTAAACAACATTTTAGATTTGTAACCACCTAAATCTTTTTTTTTTTGGAAATCTTTCATCAATATTTTGGGAATACTCTACTACTTAGTTTTGTTATGTTTGGTTGGAAATATACATATCTGCTAAAAATTTGGTTTTACAATACTCACTTTCTAAGATTACACATCACTCCTACTTGTAACTGCAATGATCATCCAGAGTTTACATCACAATTTGATAAATTTGGCTCACAATTTGTACTTCAAACTTGGACATTTGCGAAGATCTTGAGATTCGTGCAACATTGTTGAACAAAGGATTAAATTATATCCCCCTCCCTCCACTTAACCCTCACTTGGATTTTCCTACTCTTCTTAACTACTTAGCCGACTAGGTTAATAAACTCCAACTGGAGTCAGAGGTGATCCATACCCTTTCTCAACTACTTTTTCACAACTTTTTGAACAAAGTAGTAAACATGAATCCATAGTGGCTTAGTACGGACACTACTTGGTTTACTCTTGATATTCTCACAAAAATCAGAGATCTAGCATCTAAATTCTTCATCGTGGGACTAGACAAGGCTGGAAATACAACTACAATTATTTGTAAACAATTGGTGCATTTGGTTGCACTTGAAAGATTAAATGGTGATGAATTCTCCATGTCAACTCTTAACCCAATTGATATCGGGAATCTACTTACATCTCAACTTCAAGAAATAGGCTACAGTCTTGACAACAAAAACCTACATGTACTTTTTCCCACTTACAAAGCACATAAACATAAATTTAGATGGATCTCGGATGTCTCCAATGGAATTTATACAGAAATTACAGATTGCTTGAACAAATGTCTTAATTTAATTATGATAGAGCTAGAACTCCAATGTGTAACTAAACAAAAAACCACTCACGAGTTTCTTAGGATCAATTACAATCCATTTTGGATTATTAAGAATAGTACCGAACCATTTTTATGTTCTCTTGTTTTTTGCATTTATGGTTTGCTCTGGAGATATAGCAGATCTGCGACCATCTTTGGCAGTGATATCCATTACAGATCTATGGGAGTTTTAAAAGCATATGATTTATGTGTGACTAGCACTTGAGAGTGCTTGTGCTCTGCTAAGTGCATTTTACTTCCTGTAGAGACCTAGTTTTGTGCTTTTTCTCACATATTCATTGGCGCCTATTTGAGCACATGTCCTATGGTTTTGCAATAAGAGTTTCACATTTTGGATGTATGTTGGGTTGCGGATACTACCATTGTACAATGTTGTGGAGCCCAATTTGGCTTATTTTGGTAGTCCTGGCTATTTTTTAGACTTGGTCGGGAAGATCCCTTTCTGAGAGCGGGACTAATTGTGTTTGCATAACCTTTTGTGAGGGTTGTTGCATGAGTTTTTTTAAACTGAGCACTGGGGGCTGAGTTACACAGTGTGAGGTGGATTAAGTTGTTGGAGATACCCATTCATGGCCTCACCATATGATATGTATAGATGGGTATGGGTGCTTTTACGCCAAGGTGGTAGTCATTCGAGAGTTTATTTGAGCAGTATATGCTCTGTAAATATTTTTTTATAATCATTTTTTCAACACCCTTCTGTATGTGAAAATGTGAGAAAATGTAGGATAAAATAAGCCCTACATTTGAACCCACGTAATAGGATTTTTTTTAATTTTGTAGTAACTCCCTCGAGAGTATATGCTAGTTTATGCCCAAAGAGCCCTCTTGATATTTTATGCCTTGAGTTTTGCTTGAGATTTTTATCTCCATTTAAAGGAGACTCTGCCAAATTTTTCCCATTACAAGTCCCCTAGTTTGCCCATGGCACTCTTTTGCAATCAATGACCTTAAGGTGATTTTGCTGAGTTTTTGGTTGCAATTTTGATCTCTGAATAGTATAATCTTCTCTAAATAGAGAAGATTATACCAAAATTTCCACAAAAACTTTGCCATATATTTATAGTCTCCTCTCTTGCATTTGCTCTTGTCAGTCATGGGTTGAAACTTTTGAGAAAGAAGAGTATTATACAAAGAATTTTGATGGCACAAACTTCACAATATGGAAGCAGCGTATGCTTGATGTCTTGGTCAATAAGGGCCTTGCAATGCCATTGAAAGAGCGTAAACTGATAATGAGAGGGAGGAACTTGATGCTTGTGCTATGGAAACCATTAGCCTACACCTTGGTGAGCCCATTTTCTTTACGAGACTATAGACAAGAACTACTGCAAAGGAATTATGGGAGTCCTTATGCTCGGCTTGGGATGGTAAGAGTGCATTGAACAAAGTGTTTTTGAAGCTTATGTGCTTGAATATGAAAGAGGGTAACAGTGTCAGTTCACATTTGAATGACAATAATGTTTTCGCACAATTGACTTCTAAAGGGTTGAATTTCAATGATGAAATGAAAGCCTTTTTATTGCTATGCTCTTTTCTTGCATCATGCGATAGGTTTAGCGATACCATTAGTGTGTGAGAGTCTAGGGGCCTTCCATGTGGATCGTTCAACCTTACCACACTATTTATAAGCCCTTTGGCCTTCTATGTTTAGGATTTCATGTCCACATCTTGGCAGTTGGCCCTTGGCCTGGGTGCATGACCCCCATGGATTTCCCTTAGACTTACATTACTCCCCACTTAGAGAAGTGTTAAAAAAAGTGGGAAACTTATTCTTAAGAACACTATTGTTTTCTCAAGTGGCATCTTCTTCAGGTTAGTCTTTCCACTTGACTAAAACTTGTTGACGCACATGATGAGGAGTACACAAATCATGATAGTCTAAGATGTTTTAGGTTCATGCGGCTGGACTGGAGATTCAATGAAATCAACCAAAATCTGGTAATGACATTGTCATACCCATGTAAGAATTTATGTAAATGACTTACATGAAATACCAAATGAATACACGATTGCATAGGTAATGAGAGTTTGTAAGCCCTATCACCAACTTGCTTGAGTATCTTAAGAGGCCCACAATATCTCGGAGACAATTTAGGTGTTGGCCTAGTCTTCAAACTTTTTGAATGCTCTGGCACACGCAAAAGTATCTCTTCCCTGTCTGTGAAGGTAACTTACCGACTTCTCTCAGCAGCATACTTCTTATATTGATCATGTTCTTGTTAGGACATTTTGATGAGCCAGTATCAGCATTTCCATATGGTCCTAGAGAAAATCCTTGACCTGTTGGAGATTTAACGTTGCCAACCCCATCGTAACTGGTGACCTAGGTTGAAAACCATACATGATCATGAATGGAGTAAACTCAGTTGTAACATGATTAGCACCATTGTAAAGATAAGCTTTCCAACTTGATTGCTTCTTACTAACGTATGCTTGTAGCATATCCTCTAGCACTTGATTGACTTGTTGAATTTGACCATCCATTTCAGAATAATCTACAATACTTACGTTGAGTTGTGTACCCAATCATTTAAACACAACCCTTCAAAAGTATTGTTAAGCTTGGGATCACAATCGACTCACAATGTTACTTGGCCATCCATACAAGTTGTACAGATTGTCCACAAATAAGTTAGCTAACTATGGAGTCTTTATTGTTGACCTAGTTGGAATATACTTGCAAAGTTTAGTCAACCAATCTACGACCACCCATACAGAGTCATGACCTCAAATAGTGGTTGGTAAACCCACAATGGAATCCATAGAGATACTTTCACATTTTCCATTGGGAATCTCCAAAGAATGGATGGAAGAGACCTCCTACTTTTAGGTACTCTGCTTTATTGTCTTGACATTTTTGGCAATGTAAGATGTAATCTTGAACATAGCCATATAAACATGGCAAGTAGAACTATCATCGTACAAGAGTATAAGTCTTCTCAATGCCCAAGTGCCTTGCAATTGGATTGTCGTGACATTCATAAAGAATTTGCCACCAAATGCCACGTCTATCGGTGCACATACTCTCCCCTTGTGAAGTAGGTAACCATCATTTAGGGAAGAATTCTTCCATCTAAGCAGCTCATCACTGAAAGAGGAGAACCAAGTGTGAAGGTTAAAGACTCACTACCAACATTAGAGTGAGAAGGATCCCTCATTTGCACATGGCTCCACACTTTGGAGTATACCTCCTCATGCTGACATTTGCCCTTAAGAGATTCTAAAAACTTGCTTTGTATCTTGGTAAAGAGAAGAGAGTGATCTCAAGCATTTGACCAAGAGCATCAACTACCACCTTATATCCTCCTTTATGATATCAAAGCTTAGCATCATACTCTTGAAGAATCTCAAACCACCTGGACTTTTGACTCTTCAAATCAGATTGTTATGTCCCATTTTATGCTTTCATGGTCAAACACAATCTGTGCACCATACAAATAATGTCACCAAGTCTTCAAAGTTGACACTATTTCATAGAGTTGTCTTTCATAAGCAGAATTGTTCTTCTGGGCTAAATCAAGCTTCTTGCTTTTGAATGCAATTGATTTTCCCTCATGTAGAAGGATTGCTCCAATATCACAATTACTAGCATCCATTCCTAAATTGAATGGGTTCAAAGGATCCACAATAGCTAAAATAGGAGATGTAGCTAGTGCATCCTTGAGAGCATCAAAACTTTGCTATTGAGATGTACCCCACAAAAAAGTTTTGTCCTTGGTCTTTATTTTGGCCTGTCATCGAAACCACAATATGAGCATAGTTTTATGCTTTCATGGTCAGACACAATCTCAAATTGTGCCCCATACAAATACTGCCACCAAGTCTTCAAAGCTGACACTATTGCATATGGTTCTCTTTCATAAGAATAATAGTTCTGCTGAGTTGAATCAAGCTTCTTGATTTTAAATGCAATTGGTCTTTCCTCATGTAGAAGGATTGCTCCAATAGCACGATTACTAGCATCCATTTCTAAAACAAATGCCTTCAAAGGATCCAAAATATCTAATATAGGAGATGTAGCTAATGCATCCTTGAGAGCATCAAGATTTTTCTATTGAGATGTACCCCACCAAAAAGTTTTGCCCTCGGCCTTCAGTTTAGTATGTCGTCAAAATTGCAATATGAGCATAGTTTTTAACGACCCTTCGATAAAAACCTGTAAATCCCAAGAAAATACAAAGCTCTTCAAGATTTCTACGAGAGGACCACCTCTTAATGCAATCCACTTTGGATCCATCCATGTATAGCCCATCAATAGAGATAACATGCCCTAAATAGTGAATCTCCTCTTGGAGAAAATCACACTTTGATTCTTTGGCATATAACTTATGTTCTGGTAATAAATCAAACACCTCCTTTAGATGTTGTAAATGATTTTCTTCAGAAGCACTATATGCAAGAATACCATCGAGAAAAGCAATAACAAACTTGCCTAAATATGGTCTCAAAACACTGTGCATAAGTGTCATGAAAGTAGTTGGCGCATTGGTCAACCCAAAGGGCATAATCAAAAACTCATAGTGGCCAAACCGTGTAGTTGAAATACAATTTTGGGTATATTTGCAAGCCTAATGCGTAGTTGATGATACCTTGACCGTAAATCAACTTTTGTAAAGATGCGAGCGTGGGTGAGCTTATCAAATATCTCATTCACTCTTGGTAATGGGTATTTTTTCTTAACAATAATCGCATTCTATCCTCGATAGTCTATACACATGTACATGCTACTATCTTTTTTCTCACCAATAAGATGGGAGAATCCCATGGTGAAGAATTGTGTTGTATAAAACCTCTATTGACACAGTCATCAAGCTGACATTTCACCTGAGCAGTCTCATAATGGCTCCTTCTATAGGGTGGCTTACTTACTAGTTTAGTGCCTGCAATCGTGCCTATGCTATGCTGCATAACCCGTGTCAACCGCAACCCTAGTGGCAAATCATCTAGGAATACATCTTTATTTTTTGTTAATAATTTATTTATACTATTAGAAACATTCACTTGTTCAGGAGAGAGAGAAGTAGCCATACATGGAATAGAAGAGAGAGAAGCATGTGGCATTCAGGAATTGTCAAGTAAAACATTATCAACATTCAAAAGAAAATGATACATGGAGTAACATAGAAAAACTTCTTCTATTTCATTATGAGAAGTGAGCTTCATAAGCTCTATTGTACAAATGAGGGGTGAGGAAGGTACATCCTTCTCTCCCAATAGCAACACATGCACACCATTGGAGTAGAACATCAAACTGTTGTGCTCATAACTACGCTTAAGTGATGATCCTAGACTATGTAACCACTCTCGACCCAACACACATCTGCCTCTCATATCATAATTTGGAAATTCAAGGACGTGTGATACCCTCGAATTTCCAATGGCACATCTTGCACTTGAGTGTCCCACACCTCGACATCATGGCTATTCATCATCGCTACCTTGTAACAGTGGGAACTCAGAGTCTTGAGAAACTTGAGCCGTTTCACTAACTTATAATTAATGAAATTGTGTGAAGCACCATTGTCCACCAAGATATGTACCTTGTGTCCTTGGATTGACTCATGCATACGCACCACCTCATGTGAACCCAAGGTCAGTTGCCACATGGGAAGCCATGATACAACATTCATGCACCACCTCTGCGGCGGGTGTTACCTCCACATTGGAGAAACGAGAGGAGGACTCAAGAGGCAACAACTTCACCATGTTTATTCCTATCTCTTTCCCTTGGGAAATAGATTTTTGCTTGGGACAATCCTTTTTGTTGTGCCCACTCCCTAAATATGTGAAACATAGTTTTTCTTTTTTAGCCTTCTCAAACTCTTCTTGAGTAGGGGTGGAGCTCTGTGTGTTGGAGTTTTTATTTGCGCGTGCAGAAACATGTTCATTTGGTTGTGCAGAGACATGTGAGTGTGAGGGATCCCTTCTTAAAACTGCACTCTACACTTCAGCATATGATTGATCGTGTGCACACTTACCATGTAATGACTCCAAAAATTCACTCTTTATTTTTGTGAAAGCAAGTGAATTAATCTTAGGTATCCGGCTTAGTGCTTCCGCTACTACATTATATCACCCCTTGCGATATCGTAGCTTACAATCATAATCTTGAAGGATCTCCGCCCATCTAGTTTTACAACCCTTCAAGTCTGTTTGAGTAGTAAACCATTTTATACTCGCATGGTCAAAAACTACTTCAAACTTGGCACTATATAAATAGTGTCGCCACTTTCGTAAAGTGAACTATGGCATAGAGCTCCCTCTCATAGACAGAATAATTTTGTTGAGCTCTATCCAAATTTTTACTTTCAAAGGCTATAGGTCCTCCCTCCTAGAGAAATACCACACCAATTGCTTTATCACTAGCATCAGTATCTACCACAAATGGCTTAAGTGGGTCAACAATTGCTAGGATGGGAGTAGTGGCTACAACTACCTTGAGTTGTTCAAAACTGCATTGTTGGGCTTCTTCCCAAGAAAAGGTCTTACCTTTTGCTTTAAGTTGATCCGTCATAGGAACAACGATTTTGGCATAATCATGGATATATTGTCAATATAATCCGGCCATGCCTAAGAAGATTTGAAGCTCCTCAATCATTTTGGGATGTGGCCCATCGAAGAATGGAATCGACCTTGTCAGTCTCCATCTTGATGCCAGAATAAGAGATCACATGACCAAGATAATGTATCTTTGTTTGAAAGAAATCGCACCTGCTTTTCTTAGCATATAGGGCATGAGTTGTGGTTGTTTGAACACTAATCGTAAATGTTCTATGTGTTCATCTTCAGTCTTACTGTGGATCAGAATGTCATCAAGGAAAACCACATCAAGTTTTCCAAGATAGGGATGTAAAACACTATCCATGAGCATCATAAATGTAGATGGAGCATTGGTTAAACCAAAAGACATAACCAAAAATTCAAAATGTCTGATGTAAGGTCCCCGTCCTAAAAGATCGGGGCGACTTGGAAGATAGCCTTCTTTATTCCCTAAATCCGTTGACGACACCCTACTCCGATAATGCGAAGCAAGGGTACGAGCAACGAAAGAGAGGAAGACTTCCACCTTATGTGTTCGTTGTTACAGGACCCTATGCCACAAGCTAGGTCAATGAGGTTAAAGGTTCTATGGACTCTAGATCCTACATTATAAGAGAAGAAAATCCCCTTTCACATATTAAGGATTCAAAAACAACGCCTTTTTCCCCGCGTTTAAGAGGCACGCCGCCATCCTTAAATCCGCAATATGACAAGAGATAAATCTCTAACTAACGAAGACAAAGTGAAAATTACTCGACTAATCGAGTCCACCCATCCTTGACTGGCAACCTAAGCTAGTCCCCACTTTCCACACCGCACTCACCCGTTCTTTTAATGTTATCTAATTACTACCACGACATATACAACAATGTTTCTTAATTAATTCTTAATACAAGTTTTTTAGTACAATCCTTTCAAACATCATCGAAGAATTCTTTCGTAACCAGAGCTAAAGAATTCCATAATCCGCGAAAAAAAGTCTTTAGTATCTATACAAGTTTTTGCCGCTAACCACGAACTTTCTCTGTCTAACCGACAGAGCCTTTGCAAAGGTTTTTCCTAATCGCTAACCCCGAGATGCGCATACTTCCCTTTTGCTAACTGCAAGGGACATCTTGCTACCCGCAAGGCATCTTGCTAACCGCAAGGTAAAAAAAAGAAAGTTGATGACCTCAACTTTAATCTCCGCTAACCGCGGATTCCTCTCGCTAACCGCGAGTTCCATCTGGAAACAAGATTTTCTTTCAGTATTTCATATTCTAAATGTTTCTTTCAACAAGATCAATCAAAATCATATTCTCAAACCATAATTACTTATCAACAATATTTCTTTATCAAACAATAACAGTTTATAAAAGCAATACTTTTACTACTTTATGAAACATATGCTTGTTTCATGTGATTGAACAATCACGTTTCCGATCGGTTTAAGGTAAGGTTAAATCTAAGTTCATCTTACCGGTCAACATGAATAGTATGCATAATTATAAATTTGTTTTAACGGATTTGGAGCGCGTGCGGCTAACTCCTGTGCTGGCGGTTGGACGGCTTCGACTTCTTCATCGATTGATGCTTCCGCATGAGGTACGTTCGGAGTTGACACCCTTCTTCCCACCTTCCTTGGTGGTGCAACGGCATGGGCGTCCTTGGAACTTCGCGTTACACGCTTCGGAGCCATAGCTTCAGAATGGAGAAAAGAAAAGCGCGTTGATGGAGAGAGAGAGAGGGAGTGTGTGTCCACAAATAGGGTGACGGCACGTCGACGATTGGAGATGGAGATGGCTTGAAGGTGAGAGGTTAAGGGAGAGAGGTTTCCTCCGGCGCGTCTTTGCGAGAGAGCTTCCGCTTCTGTAGATGTGTGTGTTCAAAGTGAGAAGAGAAGGGTCCTTTATATAGGCCCTAGGGGGGTGCTAAAAATACTGAGAGGTTTCAAGAATAGGAGAAGGAAAAAGCTCACGCGTCATCGCGGCTCTAAATTTTTTTTAATTTTTTATTTTTTACGTTCGCGAATCCTATGCGCGATTTTAAAAAGCTCTATACTTACAAGTTCCCATTCTATTTTGAAAGAGATAAGAAAGAAGTATCCTAATTTTGACTTACCTCTCTTTCTCTCCTAAAAATACTATCTCTAAGCTTTTTCTTCACACATAGATTACGTTCCCACATAAACCTATGGTTCCACATAAAGAAAGATCATAAATAAATGGATTCTAAACCCGATTTTCAATCCGATTGCTCTGATTTTAACTCATGAAGACTCACAAAATTGAGAATCTCAATTGCTTTGCAAAATAACTGAAATGATTTATATGGATAAATGTTGGGTACATTACAATCTCCCCAACTTAAGGATTCGAGATCTCCTCAACTCGAGAAAAAGTGAGGATAATCCTTCTCTAAGGTAGCTTCATCTTCCCATGTTGCATCTTCTTCAGGGTAGTCTTGCCATTGAACAAGGTGTTCTCTGAGGATTCTATTCCGAAGAATATTTTCTCGGGACTCCAGAATCCTGGATGGTTGGAGTTCTAAGATACTTTGGTTAGGCATGACAATCTGTTCATCATTTAGGAGTTGATCATCACTAGGGATATAGGGCTTTAATAAGCTCACATGAAATACGTCATGAACTTTAATATGTTCTAGTAACTTCAACTTGTAAGCTTGAGTACCGATACACTTGATCACTTCATAAGGACCACAATAACGTGGGCTAAGCTTCTTGTACTTTCCAAGCGATAAAGTACTTCTCTTTGGATGAATCCGAAGAAAAACCTTGTTGCCTTCTTTGAATCTTGGCTCGGATCTCTTTCCATCTGCATACTGTTTTTGGCGATCCTGAGCCGCTTGAATATCCCTCCGAATGGCTTTCGTTTGGCTTTCCATTTCTTCAAGCATCTTCTTAGACTCTTCTACTCTTATGGTAGGATCTGAAAAATTAAGCGGAGAGATACAGTCCTGTCCATATAAGGCACAAAATGGGGTCATACCAATGCTTTGGTGATAAGAAGCATTGTAGGCATACTCCACTAGAGGTAAAAATTGAATCCATCGCTTAGGTTCCCTACTGCAATAAGCTCTGAGAATATCTTCAATGACTTGGTTGACAATAGCTAGGTTTGTCCATCTGATTGAGGATGGTATGCGGTACTAAAGTTCAATTCTGTCCCAATTGCCTTGAAGAGCGAAGTCCAAAAATTTGAAGTAAACTTCGCATCTCGATCGCTTACAATTCGCTTGGGTAATCCATGCAATCTGAAAACCTCTATAACAAATAGTCATGCAATATCAGAGGCGGTAAATGTTGTCTTGACTGGGATGAGGTGTGTAACCTTCGTGAGTAGATCAACGACCACCATAAGTGAGTTGTACCCACCTTGTACCGTAGGCAATCCTGTGACAAAGTCCATGCTTATACATTCCCACTTCATTTGTGGAATGTCCAGAGATTGAAGTTTTCCGGGAAGTTTAAGCCTTTCAGCCTTAATCCTCTGGCATGATAAGCACTGGCGAACATAGCGTAGTACATCTGCCTTCTGTCCAATCCAATAGAAGCTTTTACGTACTGCATTGAGAGTCTTTGCATAACCTGGGTGTCCTGAAGTAGGGCTATCGTGGGCTTCGAACAAAATAGCCTTCTTTAAGTTAGGGTCCCTCGGTACACATAACCTATCTCTGTGGTAGAGACAAAGTCCATCTTCTGAGAAGTGTATCATTGAAGGTATAGTCTTTGACTCTCCAGATCGAACAAGGTTAAGCTGCCTTTGATACTCTGGATTGGATGATGCAGCTTCCTTAATCCTTTCAATGATCGGATTGTTAGGTATGGATATGAGTCCCACAAAAGGTTTTCGACTCAACAAATTTGCAACCGTGTTTTCTTTCCCAGGGCGGTAGAGAATATCAAAGTCATACTCCTGTAAAAGTTCCACCCATCGCCTTTGTCGCATATTCAAGGTTGCTTGGGTAAAGATCCACTTTAAGCTCTTATGGTCGGTTATAAGTCGAAACTTTCTTCCCAATAAATAGTGTCTCCATAGCTTTAAAGCATGAATGACTGCCAATAGTTCGAGATCATGGGTCTTTTCATGAACCTTAAGCTTACGTGAGGTGAAAGCTATTGGTCTTCCTTCTTGAGTTAACACTCCTCCAACTGCTATTCCACTAGCATCAGTGACAACTTCAAAGGCTTGATTGAAATCTGGTAGCTATAGACATGGGGCCGTAATCACATATTGCTTAAGTTGGTCGAACCTTTCTTGATGTATTGGTTCCCAAGAATCCTCTAAGCTCACTTACATTAGTTGGCCGAGGCCATTCAACAATGTCTTGAACTTTAGCGGGGTCTACTGAAATTCCTTCTTGCGAAACAATAAATCCCAAGTATTCAATCCTTGGAGAGAAAAATGAGCACTTGCTCATCTTTGCGTATAGATTATGCTGGCGAAGAATATCTAACACCTTCCTTAGGTGAGTTTCATGTTCTTGTTCATCTTTTGAGTAGATTAGAATATCATCAAAGAAGACAAGGACAAAATCGTCTAGGTAAGGCCTGAAGATATTCTGCATCAATCTATTGAATGTAGCTGGAGCATTGGTTAGACCAAATGACATTACTATAAATTCAAAATGGCCATAACGGGTGTTGAAAGCTGTCTTTGGAATATCTGATTCCTTTATTCTGATTTGATAGTAACCAGATCTTAGATCTATTTTGAGAAGACCTTAGAACCATGTAGCTTGTCCAGCAATTCATCGATTCGGGGTATAGGGTAGTTGTTCTTAATTGTTACCTGGTTTAGTCCTCTATAATCAATTCAGAGTCGTAAACTCCCATCTTTCTTTTTCTGAAAAAGTACCGGCGCTCCCCAACTAGATTTGCTTGGTCTAATAAATCCCTGTTCTAGAAGTTGACGAAGCTGCTCCTTCAATTCACTTGCCTCCGATAAGGCCATTTTGTAAGGTCTCTTTGACACGGGCTCACTTCCTGGGAGAATCTCTATCTCATGGTCAATTTCTCGGGTTGGAGGAAGGGAGGTAAGGTCTTCAGGAAAAATATCTGAATATTCATGAAGCCATGAGGGTTTTGTATCACTTGAATTTGGATCGACCTTATTCAACTTGACCACAAATACCTGTTGACCAGCTCTCATACCCTTGAGTAGACGGTTTGCCTTCACTAATTGAATCTTTGGGCTTCCACTTTTTCTTTGCACTTTGACTTGCCTTGCTTTACTATCTCGAAAGCTCAACCTACCTTGACCACAATGGATGCTAGCCTGATTCTTAGATAACCAATCCATCCCAATAATCCTATTGTACATCCCAACTGGTAGGGTTCTAAAGAAAGATGAAGTCGTGTACCCTCCTAGTTCAAAATCAAGGATTCCCACAGAATGTCGAGATACTACAGTTTTCCCATTAGCCAATTCTATTGTCATAGGTTTAGCTTGTTTTTGGTTTAGGTTCAACTTTCGTAAACATTTTGGGGATAGAAAAGAATGGGTACTGCCACAATCGATGAGAAGGTTAAAAGATTTACCTTGATGAGTGACTGGGGTCTGAATAACAACGAATTGTCGTTGAGCTCCAGGGTTGTCAATAGCTGCATAGATAGGCGCTCTTTCTTCTTCTTCACTAATGGTAGGTTCTCCTATGGTTACACGTGCATGTGCATTCCTACCTTGACCTCTTCCAAATGCCCTTGCTGCTCTCCCTCGCCCTCGTCCACGTCCACCACCTCGTCCAGTGTTTTTTCCAATAGGGTGGCGTCTTTGGTCTGCCTCCATTGCTACCGCTGCTTTGTTAGATAAGTGTGGACATCTGTTCCAGTAATGTCCTAGTTCTCCACACTCAAAGCATCGAACATCCAACCTTGCAGGATTTTGCATGTTTGCAGCATAGGCTCTTTGTGGCTGCTTCTCATTATTGAAAAATCTTACTAGTCGTCTAGCACCATTAAAACTCTGATTCTGTTCAAATCTCCTCCTTAAGCCTTGCTCCTTCATCAAAGGTTTTGCTTGCAATAATGCATCTTGCACAGTGGTAGGTTTCATGGCTTCCAGTCGTGAGCAAATGGGTTCTCTTAAACCTTGACAAAATCGAGCTACTTGTTGCTCTATCGTCATTGGTGGTGCATATCGCCTAAGATTTACGAACTTTGAGTAATACTCTTCCAGGGATAGGCTGTATTGCTTCAACTAAAGAACTCGTTCATCTTTAACGCTTCATGAGCAGGGGGTAAGTATCTTTCCTTTACTGCTTGCTTGATTTCCCCTCAATTCTGGGAATTTTCTAACACTCCCATGTCATGGCAATGTTGTTTCCACCATAATTTGGCTTCACTTGTAAGGCGAAACATTCCCAGCATCGCTTGGTTTGCAGGTGCAGTCTTGGCAGCTAAGAAATAATCGTCCATAGCTTCAATCCAGACTTCCGCATCCTTTTCCACATGTTGGGGTATAAAGCCCAATGTGGTCGCCCAGGTAAGTGGGCGGGCCGCCAGGTATGTACACATATTCTTTTGTAAAAACCTAATAAGAACTCACTATGCTCTACACATTACAGTAGAGCGAGTTCACCATATCGTCGTGCTCTTCTTCTCGCACTCTCTCTCGCGTCGCACTTCCGCTCGTACTCCTTCAACTGGTATCAGAGCTCAGATCGAGGCTCGGGGCAGCACTGAAGGAGGCTAGAGTCACCAGCTCAGAATGGAGTGAAATTCGACAGGCGAAGACACGGCCCCAAAATCCTGTGGGCAAGCCCGAAGGGCTTGGTGTTCTCAGAATTTCATTCTGAGGTCATCTCGGCCACCGTTCGGCTTCGACAAAGGTCTACGCAGGCCATTTTCGACTACGTGGTCTCGGCGGGTGCAGATCCGACTCTGCAAATTTGGGGTTTTCGGCCTATGACTGCAAGTGCTGAGAATATCGACACTCCCAGAGTGTTGATTTGTGGCTGTCTACACATCGAAGGACGGCTCACAGTTCCTGGAGGCGTGTCACATACGACACAGGTGCATCTACACACAGACTGTAGGTGACATTCACTAGTTCATCAGGTAGCTTGTGTTTGCTGCTTGATATTTCAGATTTCATCCTGACATTGCCGATACTTCCACATGGGATGTATTGTCAGAGATGATGTATGTCTGTTGAGGGTTTGCTGGCTGTGAGTCACGCAGCAAACAACCGTCGCAGCGGTTACAGCATACAGTGGGAAATTTGTGGATGTATGACTTTGTGGGAAGTCCATGTACTGTCAGATTTACTGCAGCCTTTGTTGAGGGTCGAGTGAGGCTTTATTGATCTGGGGGATTCTCGAATGTTGAGATCCTTTCGGTGATACAGGTCTTGGAGCGATCCCTCGAGCACCCTTAGATAGGCAGCTAGGATGTATTGACTGTGAGTTAGACAGTTGGGATTGCATCTTTGCTTTACTGCCGTTGAGGCATTGTCGCAGTCTATGCTTACAAGACAGTCAGAGACAGTACAGGTGCAGGATAGGTTTACCCACAGCTTACAGTGTCAGAGAGACAGTGTTTTTGAGCTGTTTTTTGAGTACACCAGAGCCATTTTACAAAGGAGACTCTGCCGAAATTTATGCAGAATCTGAAGCTTTCTTGGTTCATTTGACAGGTTGATATTGGTTTAGAGGTCAGTTTACAGGGGAAACTCTGCCGAATTTTTCCCAAGAAAGTAAACCACTGTGAAGCGTAGCTATGGCTGGATCACAGGACACTGCTCTTTACAATATCAAGAAGCTGGATGGAACCAATTTCCCATTGTGGAAGAAGCAGATTTGGCACGTGTTGGTACAAAAGAAGAAGATAAAACCTATAAAGCTCAAGGGGATAAAACCAGAAGATATGGACGAAGATGAATGGAGCGAAATGGATGAATTGGCACTTTCTACCATTATGCTGACTTTGGCAGAAAGCGTTTACTTCAATGTAGCAGACGAGATGTCGGCTTATGAAGCATGGTTAAAGCTGAGTGATATTTATGAGAAGCAGAGTGCAGCTTCACAGGTATACTGGCTTAAGAAGCTTGTTGACTTGAAGATGAAAGAAGGGACACCTATGTCCAATCATCTGAATGAATTCAACACAATCTACAGTCAGTTGTCAGCTCAAGGTGTCAAGTTTGATGAACTTGTTAGAGCTATGTTCCTGTTGATCACATTGCCGGAAAGTTGGGACACTTTTCGCACAGCTTTGAGTAATTCTGCACCTCGAGATGGTTTGAACATAGCAGGTGTAGAAGGAAGTCTGCTTACTGAAGAAACCAATAGAAAGACAATGGACAAAGGCAAAGGAACAACCTTGGTTGTCAGGGGAAGGACCAAAGAAAAGTACAAAGGTGGAAAGAGGAATCAGTCTCGTAGCAAGTCGTGCAGTGCTAAAGGAAAGAGTGACATAGAATGCTACCATTGTGGCAAGAAGGGTCACATGAAAAGAGACTGCGGAGAATGGAAAGCAGAAAAAGGCAAAGAGAAAGCTGAAGACCATGGTGAGAAGAACAAATCCTCAGTGAAGATTCAAGAAATAAATGTGACAAACACTGTTGCAGAGGATGACAGTCTAGTGTCAGGAGACATCTACTTCTTGAAGAATACAATGGACTCAGCTCCTCTTACAGCATCTGATGGAAATGCACTGAGTGACTGGATTATAGACTCAGGGGCATCACTTCATGTGTCTCCAAACAAGGAGTGGTTTACCTCTTATGTGACCACTAAAGATCATGTTCGGCTAGGCAATGGGCAGACATGTGAGATCTTAGGTGTTGGAGATGTTCAATTGAAGTTTCAGAATGGCTCTTCTTTCACACTGAAGAATGTGAGACATGTTCCCGCAATTACAAAGAGCTTGATCAACACAGGTTTACTTGATGATGCTGGCTACGTCACCACTTTTGGACAGAACATGTGGAAGATATCCAAGGGTTCTATGACAGTAGCACATGGAGTAAAGTCTGGAGGACTTTACATGATTTATGTATCAAATGTCTCTAAAAATGTAATCAATGTAATCCAGCAGCCCAACGTTTCTTTGTGGCATAGCCGGTTAGGACATATGTCCAAGAAGGGAATGGAAATCTTGTCTCATTCTAGTTATTTTCCTGGCTTTTCATTTAATGATTTTGAATTCTATGAACATTGTCTGTATGGTAAGCAAACACGGCAACCACATAAGCATAGAAGCAGTAGAAGAGATACACAGTTGGCACTTGTTCATAGTGATTTGTGTGGACCTATGCCTAACCTATCTCTAGGGGGAGCTTCTTACTTTATGACATTTATAGATGATTACTCGAGGAAAGTATGGGTTTACTTTCTCAAGCACAAGGATAAAGCGTTTAGTGTTTTCAAAACGTTTGTGACACTTGTGGAGAATCAGAGTGGCAAGAAGCTTAAATGCTTACGCACTGACAATGGTGGAGAGTATGTTTCAAAGGCCTTTCAGGACTTTTGTGAGTCAAAAGGTATAAAACGTGAACTTACTGCTCCTTACAATCCTCCTCAAAATGGTGTTGCTGAGAGGATGAATAGGACCATACAAGAGAAGGTCATAAGTATGTTGTCTAATGCACAGCTGCCAAATGGGTTTTGGGCTGAAGCTGTATCAACAGCTGTTTATCTTGTAAATAGATCTCCTAGCAAGGTTTTGCAGAAGGATTCAGTGCCAAAGATGGTATGGTCAGGCAAAATGCCCTCATACAAGCATCTTAGAGTCTTTGGCTGTGAGGCATATACTCACGTTCCAAAGGAATTTAGAAACAAACTTGAGCCAAAGAGTAGAAAGTGCATCTTTCTAGGCTATCGTAATTCTGGTGAGATGGGGTACAGACTTTGGGATCCCGAATCCAAAAAGGTTGTCCACAGCAATGATGTTCACTTTAATGAATCCAAATATCATTCTAAACTAGAGAGGGTTGAGGAGATTAGAAGAGTTGTCTTCCAAGAAGATGGACCTGCACGTGCAAGACAAAATGTCAGGGCTCAAGAGGAGCAAGGACAGGATAGATTGGAACCACAGGTTGTGGCTGAGCCAGAGCCACCTATTGTGTGTAGATCTGGACGTGTCACGCGACCTCCTGATAGGTTTGTTCCATCTATGAACTATGTCATGTTGACTGATTGCAATGAGCCTTCATGTTACAAGGAAGCAGTGCAAATGAAGGACTCCGGGAATTGACAATTGGCCATGCAGTCAGAGATGACAGCTCTGCATAAAAACAAGACATGGAAGCTAGTTAAATTACCACAGGGCAAAAAGGCTCTACCTTGTAAATGGGTTTACAGGTATAAGATCACCGCTCATGATAGTCAGCCAAAGTACAAAGCAAGGCTTGTTGCCAAGGGCTTTAAGCAAGAACAAGGCATTGACTTTGATGAAGTCTTCTCTCCGGTGGTCAAAATGACTACATTGAGATGCTTTCTTGCATTGGTTGCCATATTAGATTTGGTGTTGCACCAAATGGATGTCAAGACAACGTTCTTGCATGGTGATTTAAATGTGGAAATTTACATGCAGCAGCCAGAAGGGTTTGTTGAGAAAGGCAAGGAAGATTGGGTATGCCAGCTGTTAAAGAGTCTTTATGGCTTAAAACAATCACCGAGGGCATGGTACCATAAATTCCACAAGTTTATGCTTTCTCAAGGCTACAAACGTAGTGAGTTCGATCACTGTCTATCTACAAAGAAGGCTAAGGATGGTAGTTGGATGATCCTTATTTTGTATGTGGATGACATGTTGATTGCTGGCAAGCACTTGGAAGAAATTTCAGCTTTGAAGTCAAAGATGGCAAAATCGTTTGACATGAAAGACATGGGTGAGGCAAGTCATATACTTGGTATGCGCATTGAGAGAGACAGTTCAAAGAAGTTGATTTGGTTATCTCAAACAGAGTATATTGACAAGGTTTTGCAACGTTTCAATATGGAGAAGGGAAAGGCATTGAGTGTTCCATTGCCACCATATGTGAAACTTAGCAAACAAGATTGTCCTGTGTCTGAGGAAGAACAGGCTGAAATGGATAAGACTCCATATGCGTCTGCATTGGGTAGTTTTATGTATGCAATGATTGCTACTCGCCCAGACATTGCATTTGCAGTGGGAGTAGTAAGTCGATACATGTCAAACCCAGGCAAGAAACATTGGGAGGCAGTGAAAGGAATATTGAGATACCTGAAAGCTACAAAGATTATGCGTATATGCTATGGGAGTCAGGAGCTAAGTGTAAAGGGTTTTACAGACTCAGATTATGCAGGTGACTTAGACAACCAAAGGTCTACGTCAGGGTATGTCTTTACATTGGCTGGTGGAGCAGTATCATGGCGTTCTAGATTACAAGATTGTGTTACTCAGTCTACTACAGAGGCTGAATATGTTGCAGCATCAGAGGCATGCAAAGAATCAATTTGGTTTAATCGACTAGTAACAGATTTGGGAATCAAAGAAGAGATGCCTGTGTTATATTGTGATAGTCAAAGTGCTATACAATTGGCTCGCAATCCAGTTTATCACTCAAAGACAAAGCATGTGGATGTGAAGTATCATTTCATCAGGGAAATGCTCGAGGATAAGAAACTTCAGCTTGTCAAAGTTCACATCACAGAAAATCCTGCTGATCTACTTACAAGAGGACTTCCCTCAGAGAGCTTTGCGCATTTTCGCAAGCAATTAGGTGTAGGGTAGTACATCACTTCTCTACATCTCTTGTATATTAGCTTGTATAGTAGCTTCTCTCACACTTAAAGTACCACATTGGACTTTAAGTGGGAGGTTGTTGGGGTATAAAGCCCAATGTGGCGCCCAGGTAAGTGGGCGGGCCGCCAGGTATGTACACATATTCTTTTGTAAAAACCTAATAAGAACTCACTATGCTCTACACATTACAGTAGAGCGAGTTCACCATATCGTCGTGCTCTTCTCGCACTCTCTCTCGCGTCGCACTTCCGCTCGTACTCCTTCACCACATTGGCACCTTCACCCTTAAAAGAAGGTGGTTGCATTTGTTTGAGCAACAATTTCTTCTCCTGAACTTCCGTGTATAAAGCATCGTTCCGAGGATTCTCCACTATAGGAGTAATTTGAGGGTTCTCCTGCAAATTTTTAACACCAATGCTTATAATAACTTAAGTCATTAAAGTATTGGGTTTATCTAGTCCTTTAGAGTTCAACACATGGCTTAACCAATCATAACTTAGTCCAATTACATGACTTAACCAGTCATGGCCCTTCACCAACAATTAATCAATGACTTGACCAGTCAATCCATTCTTTTGAGCAAAACAAGTAAGTTTATTATTTGCAACACATACGCATTAACGAGCTTTCTGTTCCTAGCACTAGTTGCATCAATTACTATCGTGAAGCATGTAGGAAACACCAAATCTCAATTAAGCTCAAGAGTAAATTATTTATCAAGAGTCAGTTTCTCTTTCAAAAAAAATCAACGTCTTCTATTGATGTAAGAATACCAATGGCCTTATTACAAAATGTTATAGTAACCCTAATCCTCAGGTGTATATTTGAAGCTGTGATATTCTTGGGCACTCTTTAGGAAGAAGCACGGAGGATTTTCTATAGGGGCTAATAGTCGATAAGCGGAGGGGAGTTGTGGTAATCCTGTTGTCCATCCCTTGCCCGAGAAGTGGCTAGTTCTTCCTATAACAACCACTCGGTCTTTTGGAACGACTGCAATGACCTTGTCATAGACCCACCGATTGAGGTTGACGCTTCCATCTGCCGCCATTGCTTTGACATCGGTTGGCCAAAAGGTATAGTAATGAACCAGCCTTAGCTCCTCGCACCATTTGATGCGGCGAAGATCATTATTTAAATTCCCTAAGCTTCCAGCCCTGATGGTAAAAGTACTTCCACGAGACCACCAGGCTCGAGACTATCCTCGTTGGGTTCGAAAACGCGACGGAGTGGTAGATATCTCGAGGATCCTCATGATTGATGCCCGAAACTCGTAGTTGTTTGATCGGCATGTAGACATGTGCATGATGTTGAACACCTGAAATCGCATGTATGCCTCATGCTGATCCTGAAACGTGTTATATATAATACGTAAGAATATAAGTTCATTTTAATAGAGTAGTTTAGAAACAAAAGTAGCAATAATGGAAAAAAAACACATTCTTCCCCTACATTCCCCTCTTAACGTTGGGTCCACCTCTATTTAACCTTGGCTCTGATACCAATTGTAAGGTCCCCGTCCTAAAAGATCGGGGCGACTTGGAAGATAGCCTTCTTTATTCCCTAAATCCATTGACGACACCCTACTCCGATAATGCGAAGCAAGGGTACGAGCAACGAAAGAGAGGAAGACTTCCACCTGATGTGTTCGTAGTACAGGACCCTACGCCACAAAGCCAGGTCAATGAGGTTAAAGGTTCTATGGACTCTAGATCCTACATTATAAGAGAAGAAAATCCCCTTTCACATATTAAGGATTCAAAAACAACGCCTTTTTCCCCGCGTTTAAGAGGGACGGCCGCCATCCTTAAATCCGAAATATAACAAAAGATAAATCTCTAACTAACGAAGACAAAGTGAAAAGTACTCGACTAATCGAGTCCACCCATCCTTGACTGGCAACTTGAGCCAGTCCCCACTTTCCACACCGCACTCACCCGTTCTTTTAATGTTATCTAATTTCTACCATGACATATACAACAATGTTTCTTAATTAATTCTTAATACAAGTTTTTTAGTACAATCCTTTCAAACATCATCGAAGAATTCTTTCATAACCAGAGCTAAAGAATTCCATAATCCGCAAAAAAAAGTCTTTAGTTTCTATACAAGTTTTTGCCGCTAACCACGGACTTTCTCTGTCTAACCGACAGAGCCTTTGCAAAAGTTTTTCCTAATCGCTAACCGCGAGATGCGCATACTTCCCTTTTGCTAACTGCAAGGGACATCTTGCTACCCCCAAGGCATCTTGCTAACCGCAAGGTAAAAGAAAGAAAGTTGATGACCTCAACTTTAATCTCCGCTAACCGCGGATTCCTCTCGCTAACCGCGAGTTCCATCTGGAAACAAGATTTTCTTTCAGTATTTCATATTCTAAATGTTTCTTTCAACAAGATCAATCAAAATCATATTCTCAAACCATAATTACTTATCAACAATATTTCTTTATCAAACAATAACATTTTATAAAAGCAATACTTTTACTACTTTATGAAACATATTCTTGTTTCATGTGATTGAACAATCACGTTTCCGATCGGTTTAAGGTAAGGTTAAATCTAAGTTCATCTTACCGTTCAACATGAATACTATGCATAATTATAAATTTGTTTTAACGGATTTGGAGCGCGTGCGGCTAACTCATGTGCTGGCGGTTGGACGGCTTCGACTTCTTCATCGATTGATGCTTCCGCATGAGGTACATTCGGAGTTGACACCCTTCTTCCCACCCTCCTTGGTGGTGCAACGGCATGGGCGTCCTTGGAACTTCGCGTTACACGCTTCGGAGCCATAGCTTCAGAATGGAGAAAAGAAAAGCGCGTTGATGGAGAGAGAGAGAGAGAGAGAGGGAGTGTGTGTCCACAAATAGGGTGACGGCACGTCGACGATTGGAGATGGAGATGGTTTGAAGGTGAGAGGTTAAGGGAGAGAGGTTTCCTTCGGCACGTCGTTGCGAGAGAGATTCCGCTTCTGTAGATGTGTGTTCAAAGTGAGAAGAGAAGGGTCCTTTATATAGGCCCTAGGGGGGTGCTAAAAATACTGAGAGGTTTCAAGAATAGGAGAAGGAAAAAGCTTGCGCGTCGTCGCGGCTCTATTTTTTTTTTTTTTTACGTTCGCGAATCCTATGCACGATTTTAAAAAGCTCTATACTTACAAGTTCCCATTCTATTTTGAAAGAGATAAGAAAGAAGTATCCTAATTTTGACTTACCTCTCTTTCTCTCCTAAAAATACTATCTCTAAGCTTTTTCTTCACACATAGATTACGTTCCCACATAAACCTATGGTTCCACATAAAGAAAGATCATAAATAAATGGATTCTGAACCCGATTTTCAATCCGATTGCTCTGATTTTAACTCATGAAGACTCACAAAATTGAGAATCTCAATTGCTTTGCAAAATAACTGAAATTATCTTTCTCTCCTAAAAATACTATCTCCAAGCTTTTTCTTCACACATAGATTACGTTCCCACATAAACCTATGGTTCCACATAAAGAAAGATCATAAATAAATGGATTCTGAACCCGATTTTCAATCCGATTGCTCTGATTTTAACTCATGAAGACTCACAAAATTGAGAATCTCAATTGCTTTGCAAAATAACTGAAATGATTTATATGGATAAATGTTGGGTACATTACATCTGAACCGTGTTCTAAAGGTACTTTTAGATATATCTTTCAAAAGGATACGCACCTGGTGGTATTCTGAATGAATATCTATCTTTGTATAGTATCTAGCCCCATGGAGTTGATCAAACAACTCGTCCACTTGAGGCAGAGGATACTTGTTCTTGATGGTTATGGTGTTTAATTTGCGATAATCTACGTACGTGCGCGTAGTAGCATCTTTCTTTTTTACCAATAGAATTGGCGATGCCCAAGGCAAAGATCTAGGTCTAATGAAACCACGGGTGAGGTAGCCAGCCAATTGACTCTCAACCTCCTTGGCCTCACGAGCACTCATACGATAAGGTGGTTTACTCACCAGTTTAGTGCCCGGCAGGACATCTATGCCATGATGCACATCATGTGTAGGGGGTAAACCCTGTGGTAATTCACTTGAGAATACATCACTATTGTCCGTGAGTAAGTGAGTCAGCTTTTATTGTGCAAAAGGAGAAAGTAAACTAGAGTTATGCTGGGATGAAGAATCTTGTAATTCCTTCAATGTTTGTTTTACAACCTTGCACGTTGCTCAATAGAATTAGAATTGAGAGCATTTTGCTCTTTAGAATTGTTAACACTTTGCTTATCACTAAAATTCATTGCACTTTGCATACCATAACTAGAATTCACAGCACTTTGCTCTTGAGAATTCATAAGACTTGGAGACAAGCAGTAACACAAAAAGAGTTCATCTATTGAATCTGCTTTCTGTAAAATAGAAAGCTCAGTTGTACATATAAGAGGTGCAGATGGTATATTTTTCTCACCAGGAAAAAGCACATATTTACCATTGGCCATAAAGGATAAGGAGTTATGTTCATAACTAATGTTAGCAGCAAGCTAACGCGGACACCATTTTTTGGAGTTCTCCTTGTAAAACAATTATTATTTTGATAAATCGAGAATATTGTAACTCCTATTTTTTGGTAAACTTTGTAATTAATGAGCCGGGGCTACAAGCTTCCAGATTGTATCAGCCAGTCATTTCCCAGCTTTGGTAGAACTCCAGATTATTAGTTTTGACCACCCAAAACCTTGGCTAAGGTATAAAAGCCAATTTTTGTAAGTTTTTTATAAGTTTTGGATAAGAAATACACAACGTGAGCTAACGGCACTCACTTCTCTCCTTCTCGCGCTTCCTACTCCCTCTCCTGTTGTCACATGCGATTGCATTTGTTGCATTTACAACCGCAGGTAAGAGCTCTACGCATTGACGTAAGCCATTCACAGTATTTTGTAGCTTTTGGCGTCGCCAACCCGCGGCCCAATTTCATCATAACTAGGAATTTACATGCTCAAATCAAAAACTAAGCATAGGCAGGGTATTGGGGTATCATTGCTAAGCATTTAGATGCATTCTGGGTTGAAAACGACTAGGTCAAAAATCCACTGCTGTTAATAATCGCGATTTTGGAACTTGACCTAAAGTGGGATTTGAGGCCATATGCATGTGTGATTAGGTTTTATAAACTTTTCCTAGAAGTTTCGTTACGTTTGGATGTCATTTGATGCTATAACGAATGTGATTTGCTTGCCGATGAGCGATTGGCTTTTGGTGATTTCAGTCACTTGAGTGTAACCTGAGTTGGATGCAAGTTGTTAGTTGTTTTTCGAGAGATTGACAATCTCTTGTAGCCTCTATGCACTAGTCGAATCAGTTTCGCCCCATGGTTTGACAAATTAATTGTGGTTCTCCCTAATACTGCAATGTTAACCCTCGTGGCTCACGGACACCCTATCGCCTACGACGGACACCGTAACCGTATTATTTATTTAAGTAGAGTCAGGCACCGGGCTTGTCGGTCCAATAGGGAAAGGTAGAGTGATCGTCGATGAGAGGCACACTCTAACACGAACATGCTAGGGTTAGTTGGCTAAGAATGGGCGCCCAAGTGTGAATGGGGTGAGCTCACATAAAAACCAATTAAACCTAAAATTGAGTCATTCTCTCATTGTGCAATAGAAGCTGCTGTTGCTCCATCTCCACCTTCTCCTTCACCATCTCCTTGTGTGTGTGCGTGTGAGAGAGAGAGAGAGAGTGTGAGAGTGTGTGTGTGCGATTGAGCGTTGCGGCGGCACGACGGCGGCGAGGCGGTTGAGCGCGGCGTAGTGGCGTCTCCCTCTTCTTCGCGGCGAGGAATCCACCACGAAGGCGAGCGTAGAGCGGTGAGTGACACACCCTTTGCTCTCTTGAGCTTGCTAGTTTAGGCTTGTTGTGTGCTTGGAGCCATTTGTGGCTCGCACACGGTGTATTGGCAAGTCCCTTGCTTCGACAGTGCGGCAAGGAGCGCACATTTTTGGCGCCGCTGCCGGGGATATGCCCTACACTAAGCTCGGTTAAGCACTTTACGCTTTCTTGTGGTGCAATTTCTATCATAGGAAAGGCAGGGAATGAGTGTGTGTAGTTGTGTGGAGATTTTTTTTTTTTTTTGCGTTTTCTGGTTTGCACTGCACAGTTAGCGTTTCTTGCGTTTTTGCATTTTCTGCATTTTCTGTGTTTTCACTGCACAGTTCTGTCAAGTTTCAATTTCTGCATTTTCTGTGTTTTCTGTGTTTTCTGGTTTGTGCACAGTTAGGCGCACAGTTAGTTAATTAAGCAGGTTAGTAATTAGGTGAACCACTGATTAGCAGGTCAGTAGGTAGGTGGGACAGTAAATAGTTAGGTGAGGTCAACGCGCACGAAAACGCGTAGCAAGTAATATCGAAAAAAAAAATGAAAAAAACAATTCGAAAAAAAAAATCGAAAAATAAAAACGTGAGCGAGGGGGAGGTTAGATTTTCGAAAATAAAAAACGTGAGTTATAAAAACGGACGGGTTGGTTTGTATAAAAGTTAGATCGGGATCGTTTCCCCAAGCCCAAGCCCAAGCCCAGGCCCAGGCCTCAGTCCTCAGTGTTATGATATCTACTAGACTCACTCTTATATATATACCCTACCTCCTCAAGAGGGAATGAGAGCATGTGGGACAAGTCCTCCACTCTCCTCCCTTCTCTTCCCACTTGCACCCTTAGACTTGCTATTTGGAGCCTAGTTCCCCAGCTAGGAAAAGACTGTTTCGGGCTTTTCTGGAGCAAAATAGAACCAAACGGTGGGCTGTAAAGCACAGCGTGTCCCTCCTAGCGATACGCTCGTTTCGAGCTATAACACGGCCCATTCCACGACACGCTCTAAAAAATCTAGCAAAAAAACAAACAAAAAACACGCTAAACGTTAGTCACAAGGCCTCCTAGAGCAGCTTTTTGACACCTTAGGGTATCAAAAGCACATGTACTTACGCTCTGGGCGGGTGCTAGAACACGAGCATATTGAGGGTGCCTCTGTTCATACGGACACCCATTACCCATCCACGATAGGCTCTAGACCCTCAGCGGGGACACAAGGTAGCACCACCCAAGACCCTAAAATAGCCGCTAGTGATTCCTCCTCTGACTCAGAAATCATGGAAGCATACCCTACCCAAAACACTAAGAGAGAAGGCCATGCACCTCCCGAAGCTCCACAGCCTAGTACTAGTATGTTTAGCCGTTTCATGGAAACATTAGGTAGAGCTACTCGCTCGGAACCTGATGCAAATGAAGCACACGAAGGGGGTGGGGAAGTGGACTCTCCTTTCACATCGCACGTGGACCCCACACCCCCAAAGAGTGTCCATGTGGATATCCTGCCAACTTCTTACCAAGAAGGCCCTGTTGAGCTGCCTCCTTCAGAAGTTCCCTCTAGAGTACCGTTGGTGACAAGTAAAACCACGGGGAGCAACATTGCTTCTACCTCACAAGAAACCGTTAACACGTCGACTCTAGAAGGATTGTTCATTAATGATCATTGGACATACGACCTCCACACTGAGGTGTTGACGGATCTACACTCTGGCCACACCTACCATGTAGGATGGATAGAGATTGTACAATCCACCTCTAGTGCAACGAGCATCGAAGATCAACAGAAAATGATCTGTAATGTTATCCATGGCATTATTCAATCAGAAAGGCAAAACCGAGGGGTAAATATACTCTCAACTGGCCCCATGAGATTTCTAGGTACGAGCAAGGCTCAACAGCCTACTCTATCACAAATGGAGACTCCTCTAATGAGCCCCATGGACCCATCTTACGTCATTTCACCTGGGGTCTCTAAGCAATCTGTTAAGTATGGAGCCTGATTTACCCTTGTAATTTTATGTGGTAAAAGCGCACATTTGTAAGGCCCCCATTATGAGTAGAAGCCATCGTGCGTGAAGGAAAATCACTCACCGGAAACCAAAATTTTCACGGACAAGAATCAGGGGCAACTTTAAAGGCCGGAATATTCTTTTTCGCCAGAATATTATGGCCGGACGGCGGCCGGAAAGTGGTCGAAAAACAATCGGTCGGTTGGCCGGTGGCCGGTAGTCAATGGCCGGTGGTCGGAAGTCAATGGTCAATGGTCGGTGGTCGGAAGTCAATGGCCGGTGGCCGGTGGCCGAATTCAATGGCCGGTGGCCGAATTCAAAAGCAGACTTGTCTTCTCAAGGGCGGCCACACATGGGCGGTTTGGAGGGTCCGATTTGGACTTATTCGCACAAAGGCGGCTACACATGGCTGTCTCTCATAAGAGAGGGCAGCCCTTTTGGCATATAAAAGGAGGCCATTTCTACACACATTTCATAGTGTGAAGTTGATGCAACAAGGTGAGTGTGAGGTGGTGAGAGTGAAGCAAGGCGGGAGCTCCATTAAGGGTATAATCCCTTTGTAAATTACTTCTTGTTTTGAAGTACTAAAGCCATTGAGTGGCTGCTTTCCCGTGGACGTAGCCCACATTGGGTGAACCACGTATATTGTGTGTACTCTCTCTCTCTCTCTCTACTCTATAATCTCGTGTATGTAAATCTGTCTCTCTCCATTAAGTAATCTACTCAATTATCTATTTAGCTATGTTTTATTTCCTAACAACTGGTATCAGAGCAAGGTTTGCTCGTAGCTAAATTATCTCAAGGAAAGGATTCCTTGAATTGAGTGGGAGTTATGGCGGAGGAAGGGAAGCTCAAGATTGAGAAGTTCAACGGCAAAAACTACCAACATTGGAAGATGCAGATTGAAGACTATCTCTACCAGAAGGACCTCTATTTGCCATTAGGCGGTCTTGCGAAGAAGCCCGCAACAATGGCAGATGAAGCATGGATTGTCCTTGGTCGAAAAGCACTGGGAACAATCCGGTTAAGCTTGGCGTCAACGGTGGCCTTCAATGTTTCGGAGATGAAGACTACGGAGGACTTGATGAAGTCACTTGACGACTTCTACGAGAAACCATCGGCATCCAATAAGGTATTTCTTATGAAGCGCTTGTTCAATCTAAAGATGGCAGAGAATGGTTCAGTTGCAGAACACCTAAATGACTTTAACACAAACATAAGTCAACTTCGATCAGTGAAAATCAATTTCGATGACGAAGTACGAGCTCTCCTTATACTATCATCTCTACCGGATAGTTGGGACAGCCTTGTGATGGCTGTAAGTAATTCTATCTCTAGCACAAATACTCTTAAGTTTGATGATATTGTGGGTGCTCTCCTAAGCGAGGAAATGCGAAGGAGAAGCACAGGAGAATCATCAAGTGCTGCACTATCAGTGGAAACAAGAGGAAGGCCTAAGGAGAGGTTCAAAAACCAAAAGGGTTGTGATCGCTCAAGGCGGAGCAAGTCACGCACAAAGTCAGTTCTTGAATGTTGGAACTGCGGCAAGAAAGGCCACGTCAAGAAGGATTGCTGGTCCAAGAAGAAGAAGGAGACAGAGTCTCAAGACAACAAGCCAACATCGGAGGCCAATGTGGCAGGTAAAGTAGAGCAAGATGCTCTAATTCTCTCATTAGACAATGTGTCTAATTCCTGGATAGTAGATTCTGGGGCTTCATTCCATGCGACACCACACAAGCAACATTTCCAAGACTACACTAAAGGTAATTTTGGGTATGTATACTTGGGAGATGATGAAGCTTGTGAGATTGTCGGCAAAGGTAATGTTTTTGTCAAAACTGCTCACGGAAATGAATGGAAGCTTAAAGATGTTAGGCATGTTCCTTCTCTTCGCAAAAATTTGATCTCTACAGGACAATTGGACAATGAAGGTCACAAGATTGCATTCGGAAACAAACGGTAGAAGATCTCAAAGGGATCTTTGGTGGTTGCCAAAGGTGAAAAAGTCGGTACACTTTACTTGTGTGCTATTAGCACGCAACCTTCAGCTTGTGCAGCAACTACAGAAGTTGACAGTGCGGTGAGGCACTACCGACTTGGGCATATGAGTGCCAAAGGAATGCAAATCCTTCAAACAAAGAAGCTTCTACCATGTTTGAAAGAAGTGGACTTAGAGTTCTGTGAAGATTGTGTTTATGGTAAACAAAAGAGGGTAAAATTTCAAAAATCAGAAAATGAAATAAAAAATAAAAAACTTGAGTTGGTTCATTCTGATGTTTGGGGTCCTGCAAGTACACCATCACTTGGTGGCTCATTGTACTATGTAACATTCATAGATGATGGGACTAGAAAAACATGGGTTTATGTCATGAAGAATAAATCCGATGTATTTTCCATATTTCAAAGGTGGAAAGCCTTTGTGGAGAATGAAACAGGTACCAAGGTTAAATGCCTCAGATCCGACAATGGAAGCGAATATTGCAGCCAAGCTTTTGAAATCTTTTGTGCTAGCAATGGCATTCGGAGGCAAAGGACAACCCCAAGGACACCTCAACAAAATGGGTTTTCGGAAAGGATGAACAGGACAATCATGGAACAAGCACGAAGCATGCGGCTACATGCCTACCGCTTGAGCTTTGGGCAGAAGCTGTAAGTACGTCTGTGTACTTAATCAATCGGTCACCCTCAACGGCATTGGATGGGGGAGTTCCAGAAGAGGCATGGACAGGTAAACCGGTGAATTATGCATTTCTCAAAGTGTTTGGGTGTGAGGCTTTCATGCACATAGATAGAAGCCTAAGATCAAAGTTAGATGCAAAGTCCAAAAAGTGTTTCTTCATTGGCTATGGAGAAGGAGACTTTGGGTATCGCCTATGGAATCCTGAAGATGGTAAAATCTTAAGGAGTAGGGATGTAATTTTTAACGAACAAAATATGTACAAAGATTACTTGGAAAGAAAACAAACAAAAGAAACAGGTGATGAGTACATAGAGCTTGAGGACGGTGAAGACTCAAGGACTGCAAACCGTGACAATGTGCAACAACGTCAACCAAATGAGGAGCCTCAACCTATTCCCCGAAGATCTACAAGAGCAAGTAGACCTCTAGAAAGGTTTGTTCCTTCCTTCAACCATCTCTTGATCTCAGATTCTGGAGAGCCGGAATCATATGAAGAACCTATGCAACATGAATCCAAAGAAGAATGGACGAAGAGCATGCAAGTGGAGATGGACTCACTATATCACAACCAAACATGGGAGTTGGTTGAGTTGCCTAAAGGTAAGCGGGCACTTCAAAACAAATGGGTGTACAAGATAAAGGAAGAAGAAGGTGGGAAGAAAAGGTACAAGTCTAGGCTTGTGGTAAAAGGTTTTTCTCAAAAGAAAGGTATTGACTTCAATGAAATATTTTCTCCTGTTGTAAAAATGAACTCAATTAGGCTTGTCTTAAGCCTTGTGGCTGCTCATGATCTAAATCTCGAGCAAATGGATGTAAATACGGCATTCCCTCACGGTGACTTAGAGGAGGAAATCTACATGCTTCAACCAAAGGGGTATGAAGTAAAAGGTAAGGAGAAAATGGTTTGCAGATTAAAGAAGAGCTTGTATGGTTTAAAGCAAGCATCAAGACAATGGTACTTGAAGTTTGATCGATGGATGTTGGATCATGGATTCACAAGATGCAACTCGGATCACTGCGTCTACACGAAGAATTTGGGAGATGGGAAATTCATCATCCTAATGTTGTATGTTGATGACATGTTGATTGCAAGTGCTAACATGCAGGACATCAAAGACCTAAAAGAGGAGCTGTCCAAATCTTTTTCAATGAAAGATTTAGGTGCTGCAAAGAGGATACTTGGTATGAAAATATCAAGGGACAGGACGAAGAAAACAATAAAGCTATCTCAAGAAGATTACATCAAGAAGGTACTAGAAAGGTTTGCAATGCAAAATGCAAAACCAGTTTCTACACCTTTGGCTGGTCATTTTAAACTAACGAAGGATATGTGTCCAAAGACACAAGAGGAGATAGCCTATATGTCTAAAGTTCCATATGCTGCAGCGGTAGATTCTCTAATGTATGCTATGGTATGGACAAGGCCAGACATTGCACATGCAGTGGGAGTTGTGAGTAGGTTCATGGACAACCCAGGTAAAGAGCATTGGCAAGCTGTGAAGTGGATACTTAGGTATCTAAAAGGGACAACAACAAATGCTTTGTATTTTGGAGGAACTGATATTTTTCTAGAAGGGTATGCTGATGCAGATATGGCAGGTGACAAAGATACTTGAAGGAGCACTGTTGGCTATGTGTTCACGGTTGGAGGCACAGCAGTAAGCTGGGCTTCAAAGCTGCAGAAAGTGGTTTCACTTTCTACCACGGAAGCAGAGTATGTAGCAATGACGGAGGCAAGCAAAGAAATTCTGTGGCTTCACAGATTCTTAGAAGAGCTTGGATTCAAACAAGACAATTGTGTCTTGTACAGTGATAGCCAAAGCGCTATCCATCTTGCAAAGAACTCAGCCTTTTATTCAAGGACAAAGCACATTGAGGTGAGATATCACTTCATACACACTCTTTTGGAAGAGGGACAACTAAAGCTAGGAAAGGTGCATACAAGTGAAAATCCTGCAGACATCTTTACAAAGGTGGTCAACAAGGAGAAGTTGAGCTTTTTCTCATCTTCAATCGGCATTCAAGGATAAGAAGCCAAAATGGAAAGCAGTCACAGGTTGGGTTTGGAGATCAGTCTCCAAGTGGGAGATTGTTAAGTATGGAGCCTGATTTACCCTTGTAATTTTATGTGGTAAAAGCGCACATTTGTAAGGTCCCTATTATGAGGAGAAGCCATCGTGCGTGAAGGAAAATCACTCACCGGAAACCAAAATTTTCACGGACAAGAATCAGGGGTAACTTTAAAGGCCTCGGGGGCGGAGGCCCCCGAGACTTTTTTTTTCGCCGGAATATTATGGCCGGACGGCGGCCGAAAAGTGGTCGGAAAACAACCGATCGGTTGGCCGGTGGCCGGTAGTCAATGGCCGGTAGTCAATGGCCGGTGGTCGGAAGTCAATGGTCGGTGGCCGGTGGTCGGAAGTCAATGGCCGGTGGCCGGTGGCCGAATTCAAAAGCAGACTTGTCTTCCCAAGGGCGGCCACACATGGGCGGTTTGGAGGGTCCGATTTGGACTTATTCGCACAAGGGCGGCTACACATGGCTGTCTCTCATAAGAGAGGGCAGCCCTTTTGGCCTATAAAAGGAGGCCATTTCTACACACATTTCATAGTGTGAAGTTGATGCAACAAGGTGAGTGTGAGGTGGTGAGAGTGAAGCAAGGCAGGAGCTCCATTAAGGGTATAATCCCTTTGTAAATTACTTCTTGTTTTGAAGTACTAAAGCCATTGAGTGGCTGCTTTCCCGTGGACGTAGCCCACATTGGGTGAACCACGTATATCGTGTGTACTCTCTCTCTCTCTCTCTCTCTCTCTCTCTCTCTCTCTCTCTCTCTCTCTCTCTCTCTCTCTCTCTCTCTCTCTCTAATCTCGTGTATGTAAATCTGTCTCTCTCCATTAAGTAATCTACTCAATTATCTATTTAGCTACGTCTTATTTCCTAACATAATCTGAGACTCCGAGCGACAACTTTAGCTTCCCTAACTTGGCTCAACCCTCTATTAAGGAAAACACAGTGCTCACTCCAAGGATAAGCCTGACAGAGAATGTACCGATGACATCTACGGTTAGCGCAGTGCCACTACCTAGTGTCGTAGTACCTAATATGGGGCCTCGACCGTATGTGCCTCTAGCCCCTTATGCACACATGGCCCCCACACCTCCAATTGTACCACTTGTTTATGCTCCTTGAGTGCCGCTCCCTAGCCCTTATCCGAGTGGACCTATGCCCGGTTATGTTCCATATCCTGCATCATCCACACATATGCCAAGACCGGTACCTGTCCCTCTCCCACATATGATTCCAAGAGTACCTCCACCGGCCCTGCCTCCTCACATAGGTGACTTGGCAGCGTTTGCTCAAACCATAGGTCGATCTATCGCGGAAAACATGTGTCATGCATCTGATAGAGAGCCTAGAAGTAAGGCAGTACAAATTGCCAAACTCACGCAAAAATTCAATGGGGACGAAGATGCTAGAAAACACATTGAAGTGTTTGAACAAGTATGTGATTCCTTAGGGGAACGCAACGAACTACATAAGTGCAATGCCTTAAGCTTGACATTAAGTGGGAAGGCTGGAGATTGGTATAGAACCCTAAGGGTGGACGAGAAAACAATCTACCCTACCCTTCGAAGGTTGTTTCTAAAGGAGTACATACGAGAAGGTGTGCTTTGGGGTGTAGCATCTCAGCTACAGAAGGCCGAACGTAAGGAAGGAGAGTCAATAAGGGACTTCATTAGTCGTCTAAAGCACTTAAACTCTCGCTGCCCTGTAAATGAGCGCTTCAACAATAACCAACTGCTTGATCGATTCATTCGAGGGTTGAGGAATGAAGGAATCTATAATGGACTAGTGATTAGAGGTATCACAACCTGGGAAGATGTCACTGCCAATGCAATCCAATTAGAGGACAACTTGATGATAGCAGGCATGAGGGTGTCTACTGACACGAGATCCACTAGCTCACAAGCCATTGAGTATGAACCCATGACTGCAAAGCCCATTGCCAATGAGCCAAAGGTATTTGAGACATTCTTAACAGACCTCACCAAGGCAATCCAAGAGTCTCTTAAGGATAATCGACCCCCTCAAAATAGTCACATGTATCCAAGAAGGGAGCAACAATGGTGTTCCATTTGCTTAGGTCCACATAGCACTAGTGAGTGCCCTACGTTTAGAGTAAAATTTAATGGAACTTGCAACGCATGTGGTAGGTATGGTCACCAAGATAAGGATTGTTTAATGATCAAACGTATGATGGCAAATAGACCACCTGTAGCCTGGACGGATGCACCTCGAGCTCCTGTATTGATGCCTGCTCCACCTGTCGAGCAACTACCGCAACACATGGTCCCTAGATCTCAAAATGTTGTACAAGCTACACCGCTACCACCTCCTGTGCTAGGACCACAGCCCCCGCATCCAAGAGTCGCCCCTATGAACCAAGTGGGTTGCGAGCCATCTAATGCTTATGCAGATGGCTGTGAGGAGGAAATAGACACTAGTATTGCCTACGGACTTGATACATTGGAAGAGTGTCCTATATACTACATGGAAGATTGTTGGGGGCAAGTCAAGCCGGTGTATCAAGCTGCTGCTCTCGCATCTAGAGGTAAAAATATCAACACCCAGGCTAGGAGGCCACCTCTTCAATGCTACGAGTATGGTGGACCACATCGGGCAGCGGAGTGCCCTATTAGGCTGCAAAAGAATGCTACACAGATGCAAATGAATCAAGGGAGCACGTCTGCAATGCCAATACTCACCTGTAATCGTTGTGGCATAGATCACTTGATTGCCCAATGCCCCTATAACCCAAATGCGCCTAAAATCACACCCCTAAATTTGGTCGAAATTGCTAGTGTGACATCGCCAATACCACCTGTCGCACCCGCTTATGCGATTACACGGTCCATGCTTCAAGGGCCAGGCCATATCCTCTAAGAGAGAGATACCGCGTCAGTTATCCAAGCAAAGAAAAAGAAGACACGAAGGAAGAGGTCGCAGAATACGGGAAATTCAAAGCCAAGTTCCAAAACAAACATAGGAACAGGAGATGACCCCGTGTATATGAATGACCTCGAGGATGATTCAGATTCAGTCGAGACAATGGAGACTAGAACCAATACCACAAAGGGAAAGACCGACCAAGAAAACCGTAACATGGAACCAAATGAAAACCGAATAAGAGAAAACCATAAAGAGCCTCTGAAAACACCACAAGTGTTTCCAAATCCAATCCAAGACCCACAAGATAAACCGCAGGGGCAAAAAGGGAAGAATCGTAAAAAGAAGATTGGGACGTACCCAAACCCAGTAGACGAGATTGAGCAGGTGAAACATCTAAGAGGTTTAGTGGAGGAGAATCAAGGGAAACTAGAACCAGAACCCATGCATGTCAAAATTCATGACACAGTGTTTCCCACGCAAGTTCATCCACCCCACATGAACCATAGACCGTTAGCCATATCTAGTATCATCCAAGAAGGGAGTGAGGACGGGACATCAGAAAGTGAGCATACACCCTTCTTGTTGGAAAGGATGTTTAACGAAGGAATACCTGATCCCATTGAGGAATATGAGATTCCATCCTCGCCAGTTCCTAGTCAAGGACCTACACCCTGCAAAATGCCAATGAATGTTGCCAAACTAGTGGACTTCATGTCTTCTGAGGTCCGAACCACGATCATAGCAAAGCTGTATGGAGATCCTGAGTTATTCCTTGCACTTCAAGCATTCCTTAACGGAGAGCTACGAACGGGATTACCGCAGTTTGCGCAGCCAAATAGGCCTGACTCGATTATGATTGATGAGGAAAATCATGTGCAATCACTTGACTTAGATGGACACGAGTCTGTGATCGAGGTACCCATTAACGAATTAGGGCAGTATTTTGAAGGCAACGAGTCTAATGCGACCCTACCCATCACTACCAAGGGATTAACTATAAAGGGAATTCTTTATGGTGGTGCGGGAGTTATCATCGTTACAAAATATTGTTGGGAATCCATGGGAAAACCCCGCCTCAGTGTTACTAACATTGTGGTAAAGATGGCAAATGGTACCATAGCCAAACCTATGGGGATTCTCAAGGATCTTAAGATCAAAGTTCTAGGACACAAGGTACGACATACGTTCATTGTAATGGATTTCTCTAAACACCCTATGTCATATGAAATGATTTTAGGACGACCATTCATGAGGGAAGCACAAATGGTTCATGATTGGTCTAAAAATCATGTCTATTTGCAATTCCAAGACTCTGTCCTTAGAGTGGATTTGGTGACTGGTAAGGTACACCCCTTAGGGAGTAAAACCATTATTGATCATCGCTCTGACACCACAGTTCACTCGGCCCCACTACAATATTGTTACACTTGTAAGAAGGATACAGACATTGGCCAAGATTCTCCTTACATGGATGTGTTACCGGGTATGACGGAATAAGACAACGTAGACTGGGTACACCTAGCTGCAACCATAGATACCTGGGGAAATAGAGGAACCACTTGGGTCACACCAGAGGGGGAAGAGGTACCACAAATTGCACCTCTGAACATGATAAGTGCCATACATGCATCTTCTAAGGGCAAGGCAATTGTGGACCAATCTGACAGTGACACCGATAGCTCAATAGAAGACTTTAACCAACACGACTCAGAAACTGACTTCCAGAGTGAAACGGATTCGGAATCTCATGAATTAAAGAGTGGAGCAAGTTCAGAGTCAAAACATTCGGAAGGACCGAGCACATCAACCCATGATAGCTCCTCCGAGAGTGAAGAGGACACCAACGAGGACTCCTTTAGTGAGCCAGATCTAAATGCAAATCAAAAGCAGGTCTCAAATAAGAAAAAGAAAAACCTTAAGAGGCGTCGATATCGAGCCAATGTACGTGCTAGGATAAAAAAGAAGAGATCCTCAGCAGAATGGCTCAGTTATATAGGAGCATGTGATGCTCATCGAAAATTGGTAGACAATTGGGGTGAATATCTCCAAAATGTTATGTGGTGTAGACCACGACCCCATGACATAGCCCAATTAGAGATCATAGACAAGCCAAAGTTGAGCCGCACTGCAAGGAGGCGTCAAAACCAAGAGTTAGCTCGACAACACAAGAAAGCAGAAATGGAAGCACAAACCAAAGCACAACCAGAATCCACAGACTTGCATCCTGCACCAGAACATTTCAAATCTTACACCACGGGGAAGCAAAGGTTGTGTACACAAAAGCCCAAAGAATACCTATCGATGGGAATAATGGAATCTATGATGGTCCGGCAATAGTTAAAGAAATAGAATTAGCCGACCCCGGTGAAGAATCAAAACCTGTTTTTATTGCACAAGACCTCACAGAAGTTGAAGAGGCGGTCCTCAAAGAGCTTCTCAAGGAATTCAAGGACATATTCGCTTGGACATACCATGATATGAAAGGTGTTCCACCTTCTGTGGTCCAACATACAATCCCTATGATTAGCACTGCGAAGCCCGTACAACAAAGACCCTACCCGATGAATCCTAAGTACGCAAAGATCATTCAAGAAGAACTAGAAAAGCTTATCAAATGTGGGTTCATATATCCTATTGAACACTCTGAATGGGTGTCTCCAATAGTTATCGTGCCAAAAAAGAATGGGAAACTCAGGGTGTGTGTGGACCTCAAAAAAGTTAATGCAGCTACTAGAAGAGACCATTACCCCCTACCATATTCCGAACATGTACTCGAAAGAGTTGCATGCAAGGAAGCTTATAGCTTTCTAGATGGGTACTCAGGCTACAACCAAATCACGATAGCGCTAGAGGACCAAGCTAAAACTGCCTTCATCACGGAATTTGGCGTGTTTGCATTTCGTGTGATGGCTTTTGGCTTAACAAATGCCCCTGCTACATTCCAACGATTAATAAACACTGTTTTTAAAGAATATTTGAGAGAGTTTTGTGAAGCTTTCTTAGACGACCTTTGTGTTTACTCTTCTTGGAAAGAACATCTATCATGTTTGCGGAAGGTGTTTGAAAAGTGTAGGTTATATCGTATCTCATTGAACCCGTTCAAATGCCAATTTTGGGTCAAGCATGGAGTTATTTTAGGGCATATAGTATCCAAGAATGGTATCTCAACCGATGAGAGCAAAATTAAAGTGATTCTAGAGTTACCACCACCAACCAATTACAAGGGAGTTCAAAGGTTCATGGGACACGTGGGTTATTATCGACGGTTTATTTTATTTTTCACTGAGATAGCACATCCTTTGTACAAGATTCTTATTCAATTTAAATGGACTGAAGAGTGTGACCAGGCCTATGAACAATTGAAGAAAACACTAGCAAGTGCTCCGATTTTAAGGACACCTAACTGGGATGTCATTTTCCATGTGCATATTGATGCATCAAACTTTGCTATTGGTTGTGTTCTCACTCAACCAGGAGAACATAAATTGGACTATCCCATTAGCTTTGCAAGCCGTCAATTGAACGATGCTGAAAGGAACTACACCACTACAGAGCGAGAAGGTTTGGCAATGGTTTACGCAGTAAAGAAATTTCGCTACTACCTTCTGGCAAACAAGTTTGTATTTTATGTGGATCATCAAGCGTTGCTGTATCTGGTAAACAAGCCATGCTCCACAGGAAGAATCACACGATGGTTGTTAATTCTTCTGGAGTTTGATTTCACGATTGTAGTGAGACCCGGTAAAAGGAACGTCATGGCTGATCATTTGTCTCGCATACCCAATGGTGAAGCCCCTACAGGAGTTGATGATGAATTACCCAATACTTCCCTATTCATAGTTGAGACTATGCCTGAATGGAGTGAGAACATTGTTAACTTTTTAGTTAATGGTTTTTCACCCAAGGAACTTCGTAAGGATATCGCTCGAAGGCTAGTAAAAGAATGTGAACCCTATTGTTTGATTGCCGGAACTCTGTATAGATTAGGCAAGGACGATGTTCTTAGGCGTTGTGCCCGCGAGGATGAATATTTGTATATCTTGCAAGAAGCACATATGGGCATAGCAGGAGGACATTTTTCAGGAGACCTGACTGCTAGAAAGGTGCTGCAATCAGGCTATTGGTGGCCAACTTTATTTAAGGATGCATCACTTTTTACAAAAGGGTGTGATGAGTGCCAACGTTACAAGACCACACAGCGCAAAGACAGAATGCCCTTACATCCTATTAAAGTAACCCAACCATTTGAAAAATGGGGCTTAGACTTTGTAGGTCCAATTAGTCCCGCAGCTCGCAACACTCAATCTCGATATATTCTAGTTGCTACGGACTATGTAACAAAGTGGGCTGAAGCTAAGGCTTCACAAAAAGCCGACGCGAGAACAACAGTTAAGTTTCTTTTTGAGAACATTATCACAAGATTTGGTTGCCCTTTTGAAATTGTTAGTGATAATGGTACCCATTTTATAAATGAAGTAATAAGAGAGCTTACCACGACCTTTATGATATCCCACCATAAGTCTACACCTTATTACCCGCAAGCTAATGGACAAGCCGAGAGCACCAACAAGACTCTAATATCTATTTTAACCAAGACGGTAGAAGCTCATCGCACTGATTGGGATTTGAAATTGACATCTGCTCTATGGGCTTATCGTACTGCTTATAAAGTGGCTATTAATTGTACGCCATTCAAAATGGTATACGGCCAAGAAGCGGTTATGCCTTGGGAGTTTGTCATTCCTAGTCTTAGGGTATCTTCACAGGAAGGATGGAATGGTAACCCCTTAACCGAGCACTTGTATATCTTAGAAAAACTAGACGAAGAGAGACGGTTGGCTGTGCAAAATGCTCTTGTGGAAAAGGATAGGAGAAAGAAGTGGTTTGATCGCCATGTGAAGGACAAGGACATCAAAGTTGGTGATAAAGTCGTTATGTATGGAGTACGTAAAGAGAAGAAAAAGTTGAAATATGCTGGTAAAGGACCATATAGAGTATGTGAAATTACCCCACAAGGTACCCTTCGTGTGGAAACTCTTGATGGAGTTGAAACCATTGGATTCCTCAATGGGAGTAAATTCAAAAGATATTATGATCCTTTAAGCCAAGAAGAACTACGGGCCATTCATCAAAAGAAGGCCGCCAAAGCACAAACCGAGTTAAACAAGATACAAGCTCAAGCTGAGGCTAAGGAGCAACAACAACGTATAAGACAAAAACGAGAGGCTAACCTTGGAGTCACAAATGCATTCCACATGGAAATCGAAGAGGATTGGTTGGACTCTGACACACCTCTACGATACCCTATTGAGTTAAATAGTGCCTATGGAAAAGTGCTATATAACGCCTTATTGGACACGGGTGCTAAATATAATCTGCTATCCTATGGGGTGTGGTGTCAGTTAGGGAAGCCACCTCTATCTGAGAGTATTATCCAAGTCAAGGGTGTCAACAAGAAAAAAACTACGGTTTTTGGAATCTGGCACAAATTTGTCAGTTATGACAATGGAATTGTAGCTCAAGACTTTTTGGTCATGCCTACTGGAACTATGGAGGGTAATATAAACCTAGGCCGCACGTGGATGATAGCCACCAAATGCACTATTGATTGGGGGACTGGGGGTGTTACAACGCAAAAACCAACTCTTAGCCCTACCACTCAAGCCATAGTCCCTGAGATATTGCCTAAGGAAATAAAACCCAAGACATTGCATGTCCAGGAGGTTGAACCATACGTCCCCATAGGCCAACTCTCTAGAGCTTCAACTGACGTAGTTGAAAGAAAGCTTGAGACACACAAGAACCATCCTAATATAACAGAGAAAACATACAAGTGGGTCCCTAAAGCTTCTGTAGTGAGCATGGTTGATGCAAAAAAATGGAAACCTCGTAAGAACCGTCCCACTCACTCCAAGAAATGTAAAGAAACGTTGCGTTGGATTCCTAAACGACTATTGGAAGCCAAAGGATACTATGAAGGAAATGATCAAATCTGGGTGCCCAAACGTAAAGTGTACTCTTACCTGTCACCTGGCCCATGTAAACCCAATCCTATGGCTCCAAAACAAATTGAAAATCGCGGAAAGGAAAAAATCATGGAATGTTACACACCCGCTCTAGAGCTAGTTTGGGCACCAAAGAAAGAACGATTTGTTCCACCTAGCTCAGGAACAAAAAAATCAGATGAAGCTTCTTGCTCTTCATGTAGTTCCTATACACAAATAGAAGCTTCGACACAACCTCCACCTACCACTGTACATATCCATACAAGCACGAAAGAGTTTGCACCTCCCGGGGTAAGTTCACCACCTACAACAACGTTGCAAATAAAACAACGTTGCAAATAAAATCATGGGAGAGTACCTTACCACCCTTGCAACTAGATGAAACGCATAGGGCGGTCGAAAACTATTGGTTAAAACCTTCACCCATAACAACTTGGAACAATTGGTTTCAAAAGGTGACGACCTCATTCCAAAAGGTATGATCTACCCAAGGAAGGGGGGAGTGTTTGCTAACATCAATCATTCACTCGCTCCCCTCTCAACCTTCCTCCCTTACCTCTCAATTCCAATCTTAGGGAATGTATATATATAGCCTTATACTCACAAAAAACAAAAATAGTAAAGAGCAAGAGCGACTAGCAACGAGAGAGCACCCTATCAAATCTTACATATAAGTCCAAATTCACCGTGTCAATTCAAGAACCACACAAAAACAACTCTTATGTTTTAAAGGCCTAACCAAATCTATCTGTCTTGTTAGAAATGGCTACTTCACCAGAGGCATGCACTTCTATTTTTGATGAAAGGTACCCTTTGTCTTTTCCTCAAGTGTTCTACGTATGCTACCCTATACTTTCTTGCGAATGGGATTTGATAGAGAGCCTTGCATGTGAGAGAAATTTTGAGGAGTTAGAATGGCTGATACGTCTATGGCTAACTAGTGATCCCTACCCAGTAGCGAATGTGTCTCCAATGGCACATGCTTATTCTTTTGCACAAGATGAGTATCCACGCATCGCGAGGTTCTTGATTAGCATGCTTGCACAAGAGGATGATGAAGAGGAACTAATAGAGACCGAGGAAGACTATGGCCTCACGGACAACGATTTTATTTATCTAGATGATGAGGATAGAGGCCTAGCCTTAGGGTGGCTACCCGGTTTATATAATATCCTCTTTCCTTGATTCTAAAAGGGGTGACAAATAGGTAGGTTAGGGGTCTAGATTGTGTTTTGAGTTTGTTTTTTAGGAGTTTTAATTTTTCACACTGACATGCCTCCTAGAGGTATAGTGCCTGTTTTTGGATGTGTTAGGTAGGACTTATATGGATCTCCATCCACATGGCTGAGGACATCTGCTTCAACGAAATGAGCCACTCCATACCTCCAGGTGTACTACTTTCCATGATTCATGTTGGTGGATATGTGTAATTGCTAATAATGATTCTTCATTCCTTGTTTGAGTGCAATAGTTATGATTGTTATCTGCCATTATAGATGTATAAATTTGTCTTTGCTTAAGTTGATTGAACTCCAGTTTAATCTTATGGATGAGCCTGGAGATTAGGAGACCGTGACTTTAGGTTAACTCATTTACTTGACCACTAGGACTAGCTAATAAAATTATCCGAGTATTTGAGACCTTAGGAATGTTTTAGGCAGAGAAAGGCTTGCTCACTTAAACAACAAAAAACACTAGTGCGAATACCAAGGAAATGGAAGCAAAAAAAAAAAACAACATAAGTGCCACAAATGAAAAATCTTACGCTGGAAGAGAAATCCTGGCTGGAATTGGTACTTCACTCACATGTATTTAGAGCCCTAGAGGTTCCCAGTGTGAGCGCTTTTCCTTGAGAAGCAAAAAACCCCGGACATACAAAATAAGCACACACGTCACATGATTGTGACCCAAAGTAAAAAAAGTAGTATAAAAAAAAAAAGGAAAAAAAAAAGAAAAAAAAATTAAAAGACTTCCATTGAGCTTACAGTTAACATTTCAAGCTTTTGTTTGCAGTTGTGAGAGCGAGTTGGCTAATCAAAGCTGAAAAGCATAATTAGGGAATCTTGCATTCAGATAATCTTCTTAGCTTAGCTAGTACTAAAGTAGTTGTTTTAACCTTAGTCATAGCTAACTAATTGATAGACTCACCCATAAGCTCAAAACTCTTGATTAATTAATTTACTCAAAGTGCAATTTATTTGTCCTTAATGGCAGTCTAACATTTCATAAATCTTGCATTGACTTATTTCCACATGTACTTTACATTCCCCTCATGATTTATGGCAATATAATTCCGCTTGCTAAAATAGTGACTTTGCCTTGCAGATTCAAATCTAGATGCTCTACAACATGGACATACCAAGCTTCAACTCAATAGCTTCCGAGGACGGAATCTACATCAGGAAGGGGGGCAATGTTAACCCTCGTGGCTCACGGACACCCTATCGCCTACGACGGACACCGTAACCGTATTATTTATTTAAGTAGAGTCAGGCACCGGGCTTGTCTGTCCAATAGGGAAAGGTAGAGTGATCGCCGATGAGAGGCGCACTCTAACACGAACATGCTAGGGTTAGTTGGCTAAGCATGGGCGCCCAAGTGTGAATGGGGTGAGCTCACATAAAAGCCAATTAAACCTAAAATTGAGTCATTCTCTCATTGTGCAATAGAAGCTGCTCTTGCTCCATCTCCACCTTCTCCTTCACCATCTCCTTGTGTGTGTGCGTGTGAGAGAGAGAGAGAGAGAGTGTGAGAGTGTGTGTGTGTGTGTGTGTGATCGAGCGTTGCGGCGGCACGACGGCGGCGAGGCAGTTGAGCGCGGCGTAGCGGCGTCTACCTCTTCTTCGCGGCGAGGAATCCACCACGAAGGTGAGCGTAGAGCGGTGAGTGACACACCCTTTTCTCTCTTGAGCTTGCTAGTTTAGGCTTGTTGTGTGCTTGGAGCCATTTGTGGCTCGCACACGGTGTATTGGCAAGTCCCTTGCTTCGACAGTGCGGCAAGGAGCGCACATGCAATAAGATAGGATGGTGAGGTTAGACATGTGTCCCACATTTGGCGCCGCTGCCGAGGATCGAAAAGACCTAAACTAGGGAAAAACACGAGCATCTTGTGTAGTTGTCTTTAACTTCCTCTAGGTTCGCTTAGAGTTCAAAACTTTCTTTTAGAACCGCATAGCTTAAGATTGTCGTCTTTTACTGTGTAGAGGTAGCTTGGAAGTAATCGTACTTGCTGAGTACCTTTAGGACTGTAGGATTGTAGATTTAGATTAGGATTTTAAGAATGATTGGTAGACGAGACAAGTCTTAAGATCAAGACTCTGAAAAACATTAAAAACACAAGAAAACGAGTATTTGTGGACACTTTCAACAACCCCATTGCATGAGAATCTAGGAGTAGGGTAAGTAGGATCCGAGGTGGATTTCAGAACATTGCTCTCTCTGAAAGAATCAAGTGTGAGTTGTTATTGGAAGTTGCAGAATTTCAGGTCTACGGTTAGAAATAGCTTGAAAAGACTCGAAGCCACTCAAGCCGACTGGAGAGTAAGCCTAAGAGTTGTCCGAACCGGTGGGTAAGCTCAATGATACTTTGAGGTAAAAATTTCAAGAGTTGGCCAAAACTCATATTATTTACTTTTTCTTGATATTTTAGGCCAAATTAAGTTTTGACTTCATTCATAGGCTTAAACAACATCATAAAAAGACTGTCTTCGAGAAAATTGCAAAAAAGTGCTCATTTCAAGCCTAAAGTTAATAATTGTGATTATTAACTTTCTGCTCTAAATTGGCCAAGGTTTATATCATTGGCTCATTGCATGTGTACAAACAACTTTTGTAAAGGCCCAAAAGATTTGGATCACTAAACTGGCAAAAAACTAGAAAAAACTAAAGTTTGTACTGACTTTTTGAATCTTGAGTATAATTTGGGAAAAATTTGTCCAAACTTGTTGAAATTTGATTCATAGGCTTATGTTGATGTGATAAACATGTGTATATGCTCAATTGACCAAAAATTTGCAAAAATTTATCAAAAATAATCGCGATTATCTATATCTGCCCTATTTTTTAACTTTTTTGACCAAGTCTGCATACCACTAGTTTCACCATGTTGTAATAAACCCACAAACCAAATTTGGTAAGATTTGGACCACTGGAGTGAAATTGGTGACTAAAATTTCAAAGTTAGTCTGCGGACAGATAATTGATGACCATTTGACCAAAAATTGTCCAAACTTGATGGAAATTGGCTAGTGACCTTAACTTAAGGTGCTTAATAAATCTTTGTCAAAGTTGGGGCAAAAACTTTCAAAAATATAGCTAGAGTAAATAATCACGATTATTTACATCTGCTTCAAAACTTGATGATTTTGCAAATTTGAGTATACCACAAGGTCAAGCACATCAAGTAGACCTCACAAAACAATTTTGGTGAAATTTGGATCCCAAAAGAGAGACTTAGGCCATATTCTCGAAATCAGAGTCTGCGGCGGACACCAAACAGTTGATAAACCTGATCAGAATTGGTCCATACTTGTTCAAATTTGCCCAAAGACTCTAACAAGTGGTATACTTGCCCAACCTATCAAAAAAGTACAAAAATTTGACAAAAGTAAATAATCGCGATTATTTACTTCTGTTATCTAGAGACATCATTTTGGACTTTTGAAATCATACAGTGATAGACCAACATAATATAAGGGCACAGGGCAATTTTGGGTTCAATCGGATCAAAATTGGTACAAATACCCTCAGTTTACAGGTTGTAGATTAGACCTTTGATTTTTTGCTAAAGTCGAATCTGAAAGTCAAATTTTGACTCCGATAGCTCAATTTGAAGTGATACACAGAGACCAATCACGAGAGTTCTCAAGAGCTCCACTGTCTTTATAGAAGAATAGCTAACTTGATTAAATTTGTACATGAATCAGGTTGTTGACGAGGAATCAGTGGCTTGACAGAAAGTTACAATTGAATCGAGTGAAAATTGACGACAAGTCAGTCCAAAGGTGAGTACTCTATCCAGGGCTTCATATGTCTATATGAACCTTAGATCTGTTTGTGTACTAGGAAATCAGGGCATACTCAGAGAAACCTCCAGTAGAGTATCTATCGAAGAAAGCGTGAATCAAGGCAATTCCTTGCACACAATTCCTGAAGAAGTCTCAGACACTTTTTCAAATTCAATATCCGAAATGTCTTCTTACTTGACTCACTCGAAAACCGGAACGACAGTGCACTATAAGCATATACTATCTTTTTACAAGACTAACCTTCATGGAGCCCAGGTTTACTTGGACCCTAACGAAGAGTATGCTATTTGCATTGATGACCATGGTATTGAGTTCAAAGAAGAGGTTATGGCAAACAAACAAGAAAACATGTATATGGATCGAAACGGAACTCAGTATTTACAGGTCGAAAACCCTGACGTGATAGACAAATGGGGGTTAGAAGTAAACACTATAATCCCATATATGTCAGCAAAAGAAGGAGCACCAACTTTGGAATTCGAGGGATACGATCAAGTAAACTTGAAGCCTTTGAAACGGCTTAGTACGGATAATCCTAAGATCGGAGTCTATTGTTGGGAAGATAGAAACATAAAAGATCTTTTGTGGACTTCTCATGCCAAACCAGGACAATTAACGGCCATGAAGATCATCTATATCTTCAAGATCAAAGATAAGGGATCAGCAGACCTACCAACCTACCTGTTTCGGGATTGTTATAACAACAACTTTGTTATAATGACTCCTGAGGAGGTAGAACAAACCAAATACCAAGGGTATTCCATACGGGATCCGATATTGGGTCAAGGACCAGAAACAATTCCAAGGGATGAACACCATGAGAGATCATTTGAGAGTAATGTGAAGAAACCAGAAACCACCTCATCACGTAGAAAACCCAGTGACACTAAGGCTAGTACAGGGCTACATGAGTTACTATTTCCAACAAACTTGTTTGTGTTAAGTATGGAGCCTGATTTACCCTTGTAATTTTATGTGGTAAAAGCACACATTTATAAGGCCCCCATTATGAGGAGAAGCCATCGTGCGTGAAGGAAAATCACTCGCCAGAAACCAAAATTTTCACAGCCAAAAATCAGGGGCAACTTTAGGGGCCTCGGGGGCGGAAGCCCCCGAGACTTTTTTTTTCCCTCGCCAGAATATTCCTTTTCGTCGGAATATTATGGCCGGACGGCGGCCGGAAAGTGGTCTGAAAGCAACCGTCGGTTGGTCGGTGGCCGGTGGCCGAATTCAAAAGCGGACTTGTCTCTCAAGGGCGGCCACACATGGGCGGATTGAAGGGTCCGATTTGGACTTATCTACACAAGGGCGGCTACACATGGCTGCCTCTCATGAGAGAGGGCAGCCCTTTTGGCCTGTAAAAGGAGGCCATTTCTACACACATTTCATAGTGTGAAGTTGATGCAACAAGGTGAGTGTGAGGTGGTGAGAGTGAAGCAAGGCGGGAGCTCCATTAAGGGTATAATCCCTTTGTAAACTACTTCTTGTTTTAAAGTACTTATAAAGCCATTGAGTGGCTGCTTTCCCGTGGACGTAGCCCGCATTGGGTGAACCACGTATATCGTGTGTACTCTCTCTCTCTCTCTCTCTCTCTCTCTCTCTCTCTCTCTCTCTCTCTCTCTCTCTCTCTCTCTCTCTCTCTCTCTCTCTCTCTCTACTCTATAAGCTCGTGTATGTAAATCTGTCTCTCTCCATTACGTAATCTACTCAATTATCTATTTAGCTACGTCTCATTTCCTAACAGTTTGAAGGACTCGGAACAGGACCAACTCCCAGAAGACCGGGAGTTGAACCAAATAGACGTGTCAGACCATCTGATTTTCAAAAATGGGTCAGAAAATACAAGGATCAGGGGATCCATATGACCACTTAGCAAGCTTTAAGGGAGTGCTAAGAGCAGAGCGTTTATTCGATTTCCATACTCAATTCGAGGGGTTTGGAATGCCATTAGAAGCAAAAGCTTTGACATGGTTCCAAAACATTCCACCAAGGTCAATCATGGACTTGAACACATTAGCTCAAGGATTTGTAGCTGCTTGTTCCAAAACGGGGATTAAACATAATACGATAGCTCAAATCTACCGCTTTAAACAGAAACATGGTGAGTATGTTAGGGATTGTGCAACTCGAATGAAGCAATACATTGCCAGATGTCCAAAGATGGAGATACGACAGGTTGGATGGGGACAACTACCCTATGTGGGCTTATATGATGCAACATGTTCTTGTGTCAAAGGGCGTCTGGAACATTGTGCAGGGCATTGATGTATGTCCTGGTTCTAAGGATGTAGGCGATGTTGCAGGTCTTGCTGCAAGGATTGTTGTTGTTAGAGTTGTTTTGCCTATGGCAGAACAAGCTCGTTGGGATTAAGGATGCGCAGGCTCATGCATTGACTGCATTATCTGTGAAGCGCACCATTGTTCCTTACATCCGTTCAGCAAAATCTGCAAAACAGGCTTGGGATATTTTGGCTCGTCTTTATGCAAGTCGCAATGAGGCTAAAATTTCTTTACTGCGTAAAGAGCTGGAGTCAAAGATTATGCATGAGGAAGATGATATGGACACTTTCCTTGCTAGTGTCAAGGATATCAATGAGCAACTTATTTCTACAGGTGAAGTCATTTCAGACAGTTCCCTTGTGCAGACTGTTCTTGATGCCTTACCAGATTCCTACCAGACTTTTGCTAGTACTTGGAGACTGATGACCCAAAGAAATCCTGAAGTTGTCAAGTTTGATGCATTATGCACATTGTTGTTGCAAGAGTCACTTTCTACAAAAACCAGGACTAGGCAGCGTGCAGTTGAACAGGCTTTTATTGCTTCTCAAAGAAAGGGTGGTAACAGTAATGCAGCCACTTCTTATGGTTCTGTTGCGAGTGGCAAAAATGTCCCTAATGCTTCTGCTGGCAACAATTCATCTGGAAATTCTGGTGATAAGGGCAAAAAGAAGATGCGTTGCCATTATTGTAAAGCAAATGATCACTTGATCAAGTCGTGTCCTAAGTTGAAGGCCAAAGAGGCTAAGAAGAAAGAGGGTGGTTCCACTGCAAATGCTGGTTCCACTACAAATGCAGCCATTGTTGAGTCTTCTATAATAGGAGAGTGTAATGCTGATGTTGATGCAGAATGGGCTTTTAGTGCATAGTGTACTTACAATCCTGCTGTCCATGATGCATGCTTGTCAGTTGCTACAGATTCACATGTGTGGTATTTCAATAGTGGTGCTACAAAGCACATTACCTCACATCGTGAATTGTTTACCTCTCTCGAGTCTGTCCCTCATGGGAATTCAGTCACTTGTGCCAACAACGCCTCTTATCCAGTTCAGGGAGTTGGAAAGATTGTGCTCATTGCTGCTAATGGCAGTTCCTTCACACTTGTTGATGCACTTTATGTACCTGGGATCAATAAGAATCTCTTGTCTGTATCTGCACTTGCTAGACGTGGACTTGTAGTCAAATTTGTGGATGACAGATGTACAGTTCATGATCTCGGTTTTGGTGATGAAATTGTGTCATCTGGCCTTTTGTGTCGTGGGCTGTATAAGCTCACTTTGTATGACAAGTGTGGACAAAATTTTGCAAATGTTGTTGCAAATTCAAGGGCTATTTCATATGCAAAACTTTGGCATGCAGGTTTTGGTCATCTGAATTTTGCCAGTTTGCTGCGTTTGCAGAAATCTGATATGGTTGCTTCTTTGCCGCCTCTTGAAGCACCTGTCAAACATGTTTGTGAAGGCTGTATTTTGGGTAAGATGCAGCGTTCTATGTTTCCAAAGGATGGTTCATTCCTGGCCACATACAGGTTGCAGCTTGTGCATAGTGATGTTTGTGGGCCCATGCAAACTCCGTCCTTGGTCAATTACCTGTACTTCGTGACTTTCATTGATGATTACTCCAGGCATGCATGGGTATTTCCACTTAGAGCGAAGTCCGAAGTTTTTATGTGCTTCAAACAATTTCTGGCTATGGCTGAAAATGTCTCGAAATGTACTATGGGCACCCTCCGTTCCGATCGAGGGGGGGAGTATATGTCTCATGAATTTAATGCATTTCTGGCTAGTCATGGGATAAAACACCAATGTACAGTGCCTTATACACCTCAGCAAAATGGTGTTGCTGAGAGGAAAAACAGGTCACTGACGGAAATGGCACAATGTATGGTTAAAAGTCAAGCTTTATCGCATTCTTTTTGGCTTGAGGCCATCATGTGTGCCACTTATGTACTTAATAGGTGTCCTACAAAAGCTTTGTAGTCTATTACTCCATATGAAGCATGGCATGATAGACAGCCTTCTATTGAGCACATGCATGTTTTTGACTGTTTGGCATATGCTTTGGTGCCACAAGTGCAGCGCAAAAAATTGGATGATAAAGCTGTCAAATGTATTTTTGTTGGTTATAGTGCTGAAAGCAAAGGTTATAGGTTGTATCATCCGCAAACAAACCGTATTCTGGTTTCTCGGGATGTAGTGTTTGTGGAAGATTCTGTTTAGCCCTTGCTGTCATGTACTAGAGACAGTAATGTAAGCTCACAAGACATTTATGACACTTTGTTGCCTCTTTTCAGTGGTGGAAATACGAATGTAAGTTCCAATGAGGCAAATGTACAGCCTATGGGGGTTTCTGAAAATGTTTTAGATCAACCTATTACTAATGCAGATGTACATGATGTACTTGATGAGGAAAGGGCTGAAAATGAGCAGGCTAGAGGTATGCCAAAATGGCTGGTGCACACTTTGCGTGACAGTAAATTGGATGCACCTTTGTCTAGTCGTACTCGTTCAGGCTCTTGCCATGCATCTTATGCATCAGATTGTTATGCTTTGGCTGTGTCTAGCTTACATGATGTTGAGGAGCCTCTGTCTTTTGATGAAGCACAGAATTCAGAAAATTGGATGGCTGCCATGCAATTAGAATATGATGCATTGATAGAAAATGACACATGGACTTTATGTGATTTGCCTCCTGGAAAAAAGGCCATTGGTACGAAGTGGGTTTACAAGTTGAAACGCAAGCCGGATGGTGAGATTGATCGCCATAAGGCTCGACTTGTTGCAAAGGGTTATGCACAGCAAAAATGCATAGATTATGAAGAGACTTTTGCTCCTACTTGTCGTATGACTACTGTGCGTTTTCTATGTGCATTGGCAGCTCATTTTGGTTGGGATGTACATCAATCAGACATTGTTACTGCTTTCTTGAATGGTGACATATTTGAGGAAGTTTATGTAACGCAGCCTCACGGTTTTGTCATAAAAGGAGAAGAGGACAAAGTGTGCAGATGTAAGAAGGCTTTGTATGGGTTGAAGAAAATCTCCTCGTGATTGGTATGAGAAATCTGACACTCATTTGATTAAACGAGGCTTTCGTAACAGTCCAACAGAAAGCACATTGTATGTAAAGCGTGAGGGTGATGTATTTCTCATTGTGGTTCTTTATGTTGATGATTTGCTGATCACTGGACCAAATGAGAGACATATTGTTGAATTTAAGGCTGATTTGAATGCTATTTTCAAGATGAAATATTTGGGGCTGTTGCATCATTACTTGGGTATACAGTTTAAGCAGTGATGGTGGTATTGCCTTGTGTCAGAAAAGTTACATAGAGACATTGCTATGTAAGTTTGGACTTGAGGATTGAAAACCTATTGCCACTCCCATGGAAACAGGTTTGAAGTTGAATCTACATGATGCTGGCGATCCTGCTGATGTCACTCTTTACCAAACTGTTGTTGGCTGCCTCATTTATGTATGCAACACGAGGCCGGATATTCAGTTTGCAGTCTCACAGGTCAGCAAATTTATGCATAGCCCAGGGTCTAAGCATTGGCAGGCTGTCAAGAGGATTTTCCGCTACCTTAGTGGCACTTTACATCTTGGCTTGTTTTATCCCAAGGGGAGATCATTGCCGCCTGGCTTACATGCTTTTTCGGACTCAGATTGGGCTGGTTGTTTTGACACGCGAGTGTCCACTAGTGGTTTTTGTTTCATGCTTGGCAGTTCATGTATATCATGGTTGAGCAAGCAGCAACCTACTATGGCCACTTCGAGTTGTGAGGCTTAGTATAGGGCAGTCTTCACAGCTACGGTTGAGTGTGTATGGCTCAGACGTCTTATGGCTGATTTGGGTGTTGGACAGGACACTGCTAACACTATCTACACTGACAGTCAGGGCATGGCACTTCCCTTTACTCATGTGCCAGCTCTCGTTCACCGCATCACTCGAGGGGGAATTTGTTACCATATACATGTGGTAGTGATGTGTGTGAACACATTAGGACCGCCGGGGCATTTTTTCCCTCTTTAGGAGGTTTTTTCCCCCAAGGATTGTATATACGCCCATCACTCTAGGGCTGTCTATCTTTCCATTGCACACTAAGTTATACACTCTCTATTGTGTGCCTTGAGCTTCCTTCGTCTTCTCCAAGCTGTGTGTGTTTCTCTGCAACCCTAATTCCAACACTTCTTAGACGGTTTTTCGGGATACAATCACATTTGGTTGACCCAAAAGATCAGCATAAAACTGCTTTTGCAACAGAATGGGGTATGTTTGCCTATCGGGTTATTCCGTTTGGGTTAACTAATGCTCCAGCCACGTTTCATAGGTTGATGAGCCATGCTTTCAAAGAGTATCTTCGAAAATTCTTAGAAGTATACGTAGATGATCTATGCGTATATTCGTCAATCCGGGCTGATCATTTTGAACACCTTAAAAAGGTATTTGAGAAATGTAGAGTTTATAGAATTTGCTTAAATCCTGAAAAGTGCACATTCATGGGAAGACAAGGAAAAATTCTTGGACATATAGTGTCTAAAAATGGCATAGCTATTGATATTGAGAAGATTCATGTCATTGCTGATTTTCCTAGACCAACAATAGTCAAGGGGGTACAAGCCTTCATGGGACATTGTGGATATTACCGACGGTTCATCTACATGTATGTTATTTTTGCAAAACCCATGTATAGCTTGATTACACACTTTGAATGGACCAAGGCATGTGAAGAATCCTTCAAGAAGCTTAAGCATGCTCTCACCTCAACTCCAATATTGAAAGCACCAAATTGGGATAAAGTATTCCACGTCCATGTAGATGCTTCAAAATTTGCTATTGATTGTATACTAGCTCTCAACCAGGAGATGGGAAAATTGACTTTCCTATTTCTTATGCTAGCCGACAATTGAACATGGCTGAAAATAATTACACCACCACCGAAAGAGAAGGACTAGGAATGATCTATGCCGTAAAAAAAGTATAGACATTACCTATTAGCCAACAAGTTTGTGTTCTTTATGGACCACCAAGCTTTGTTGTATTTGGTCAACAAGCCATGCAACACAGGGAGAACAGTGAGATGGTTCATCATTCTTCTCGAACTTGATTTCACTGTGGTTGTAAAAAAAGGCACTACACATCAACGAGCATGTCATTTGTCAAGGATTGTTTCAGGGGAATCACCTAAAGGGGCAGACGATGATCTACTAGATGCCTATTTGTTCTCTGTGGAAATGATACCTACATGGTCGGAAAACATTGTGTCATTGATGACAATAGCTCAAGTGGATTCACAAATACCACTTCCTATCACAATTGATTTAATCGAGCAATCGGCTATGTATCAATTACTAGTTGAAAGGCTATATAAAAGAAATCGGGATGGGATATTTCTTTTATGCATTAACCCTCAAGAAAAAGAACAATACCTAAGTCAAGCACATGTTACCATAGTAGGACTTCACTTTGTGGAAGACCAAACTATGCAACGAATCTTGAGACTTGGAGTATTTTGGCCGACTATGCAGAGAAATGTTAAAATCTTTTGTAAAATATTGCCCTCAATGTCAAAAACAACCACCCATTCCTCATGTAACATTGTTTTAAATGTCACATGTTCTTAAGTGGAGTAATTATCTGGTTACTTACTTATCGAGCCGAACATTTCCTGAGGATATGAGTAAACACCGTCAAAGAGTAATTGAAACTGAAGCAAGATACTATGCTCTTATTGGGAACCAATTGTATCGGAGAGGTAAAGATCAACATTTGCGTCTTTGTGCAAATGAAAATGAGGACATTCCAATTATAGAACAAGCACATGCTGGATTAGCTGGAGGTCACTTTTCTAGTGAGACCACCACAAGAGCAATCTTGATGACAGGCATATGATGGCCAACACTTTTTGCAGATGCCAAAGAATATGTTCAAAGGTGTGATGCTTGTCAACGAGAAAAAATGCCAACACGAGTAGACAGCATGCCCTTAAGACCAATGATGGGGGCTAGAGCCTTCGCAAAATGGGATATAGATTTTGTTGGACCGATACAGCCACCTCCTTATAGAACCCAAGCTCAATATATCATTGTAGCTACGGACTATTTGACCAAGTGGACCGAGGCTAAAGCGACTCAAAAGAATGATGCCAAAACCACTGCTGCATTCTTATATGAGTATGTATTCACGAGATATGGAATGCCAATAGAGATTGTCAGTGATTGCAGAACTCATTTCCTCAATGAGTAATAGAGTATTTGGTTAATGAGTTTATGGTCATCCATAACAAATCAGCTCCCTATCACCCACAAGCAAATGGACAAGCTGAGCATACGAATAAAATTCTTAGCTCGGTGCTGACTAAAGTGGTTAGTTCAGGAAGGACAGACTAGGAAATGAATCTCCATGATGCTCTATGGGCTTATTGAGTCTCATTCAAAACAGCCCTAAATGCTACACCCTTTAACCTTGTTCATGGTCTTGATGCCATACTGCCAATAGAATTTCTATTGCCAACATTAAGGGTAGCACACAATTTTGAGTGGACTGGACATGAATTGTCAAAAAGACTTGAAGATTTGGAAAAGCTAGACGAGCAAAGGCTAACTATTGTAGCTCATATCTATGCACAAAATGGGAAACAAAAACAGTTTTTTAATTCCCACTTAACCACAAAAATCTTCAAAAAAGGGGACTTAGTTCTAGTCTATTCCCTTAAGCAACACATTCCCAAGTTTAAGAAAAAGGGAAACGGACCATTTATCATTGAAGATGTATCTCCAAGTGGAGCAGTAAAATTGTCCACCCTAGATGGTGAACCAATGGTTAATTGGATTAGTAGATGTCGTTTAAAGAAATACATGCAGCCAAACAAAGGAAGATCAAGCGCCAGCAGGTTATTGATGAAGCCCAAGAGGAAGCTAGAATTCGGGTACTCAAGCGTAAAGCTGCTCTCAAGAATCAGCAGATACCGATTCCCATCAACACTTTAGAAATAGATGATCGACAATGGGAATTACCTAAAGACACAGTTTCAACAGATGATGACTGGTTAAATGGAATGGATCTACGCATCAAAGTACAACTCAACAATCATAGCACCAATGCTTTGGTAGACACAAGAGCTAGACTGAATGCAGTCAATTATTCCACATACAAGAAGGCAACAAGTCAAGCATTGACAGCAAGAATAGCGACAATCAAAGGATGCAACAAGAACCCAACTCCAACATTGGGAGTAGTCAACTGGAACGTGGTAGTACATGGATGTTCATGTCCTCATCAGTTTGTATGCTTACCAGATAAACACATGAATGAGACGATGATTCTTGGAATTCCCTGGATGCGTATATACAAAGCAATACCAGATTGGGATACGAAAATCACCTAAAGGAGGGCAACTCATTGTTCTAATTGCACCAAGCAAGGAGGAATGGAAAAGAAGCAACCAGCAGACCAATCCACGAAGCCAATCTTCTCCATCCCCTCGAAAATAAAATGCTACATGTAGCATGCAAGGAGTCAAGCAGATTTGGGTACCAAAAGCACATCTTAAAGATAAACCGATTCAGCTCTGGGTGCCTAAAACTTCACCAAAGAAACAAAAGAAGGTTCCAAGGATTCGAACACAGAATCGAGCATCTCCGAGCAAGGAATTTAACATGAAAAGGGTTTGGAATAAAAAAGAGCACTTATCTTCTCCACAAACCGCAAAACCAATCAAGCAAAGGCGAGTTAAGTCTCAACAGACTCCACCACACCATGCAGCACCAAGCCGACCGAGCTACCAATGGAGAGAAAAAGCTCGAAAACAATCGAAAGTGCTATCAACAGCTCAAGCAATCAGAGTGCTAAAGCACCCTGATGGTACAATCAAACAGAGAGCACAAAAGCTGCAAGATTTTCTCTTTGAAAGACATCAGTAGCAAACCTCGACATCGGAAACCCTTGAGTCAATTACTCAAGACCCAGCTCTTGCACAGCATATGGATTTGAAGTGCATTGATCTTCATATCATGGTAGAGCCAATCACGGCTATGCATAGACACAATTGTTCAACCCATTCACGCAGTCGTCCCGGAGTACGTCACCTAGGAGGGGTGGAAGGGCACTAAGTACTAAGTAATTAAGGGCAATGTTTGAAGAGGGAGAAAAAAGTTACATGTTAACGTGTGATTTTTGCAAAATTACCTAATAATGCCCTTATAATTCATCATCAAGGAAAATTCTTTGATATTATCTTCCGAATGAGTGTAAATAGTGTATATAATATCAGAAAATCATCAAAAATAGTCATTTTTTTGGTATTTTTCATCATTTTTGTTGATAAGGAGGCCTAAAAATGGAGAAATCTAAGAAAAAGCAATAAAGCTGTGTTTTTCAAGGGATTTTCTTAATTATTGGATTTTTACTTTACTTTTTTAGAATATTTTGCTATTTTATTTGATTTTTTGAAATAAACAAGTCAAAATTAATAATAAATAGCAAAGAAGCTCAGATGGAAAAAGGGAAGACACGATGGTGATCAGAAAGTCAAGGCGGACAAGCACAAAAATTTTCAATGAAATCAAAAGACGGAAGCGGGAAGCCTAAATTAGGCGGCCAGTTCTACTTTTGCAAAATTTTTGCAGAATGAGCTACAGGAATCCGATCAGGGAAATTTTTGAGTCTAACGTAGATTTCAGGGCCTAGTAGGACTAACGGGGGAATCTGGGGAAATTTGGTTCGGGAAGTCCAAGTATAGATATTCATGGTAGGCTAAAACCACTTCATTTCCACTTGGAGCCTTTGCAGAGAGAGATTTCGGCCTCTTTCACGCGACATTTCCGGAGGTCACAGTTGATCATTTCCAGCGCCGTCTCACACGAGACATGAGGGATAAGTTCTTTACTCGATAATGATCCATTTTGTACGGCCCGATAGCTAGTCTAAAGCCTTAGAAAAAACCCTAGAAATCGAGCAGTGCACGAAGACCTACAACCTAAAATTGACCAAAGCGGCCTACCAACTTGACCAAATCGGATGGGATTTGAACCATAGTATGCCCTAACATAATAGAACCTTTCTATACCATCAGATGACCATTCGGCTAGGGTCAAGGGGGTCCCCAGTAGAAAAGTTCGGTTTTTGGAAAATGCCAGAATTCCAACCAAACTTCACAGATGGCTTGCGAATGAGGTCCATATACAATGGATATGATTGGGTTGGTGAAATCCATCAAGCAACGCCCTCGAAAAGCAAATCATCTCACCTATCATGTGTACACACCTATTACATGCCAAAAATCAAGTATAAGCCAAAATGACCACCCATTACTTGTAAATTGCCAAAAAAAAAATGCAAAGAAGTCTTTGCAAGCCAAAATTTGGGTTATGAACAACTTTTCTTGATCCAAATCACCTCATATCTCATACCCAAGGTCTATACCATGCCTAGAACCAATTTGTACCAAAAAATGTCAATTTTGGAAGAAAAGTAAATAATCGCGATTATTTACTTTTTGGTCAAAATTGAGGAATTTTGATATTTGGCCACATGTACATCCAAAGTACATGTTGTGATAAGCCCACTAGCCAACTTTGAATCAATTTGGAATTCAAAATCTCAAATTTCCTTTATATCTATTGTTTTAAACCTAAAGCCAAACTCTGGTACCATTTTCAACCTGTGCATCCAAATGAGCCCATCTTTCACTCAGAGCATCTATTTGGTACATACTTGAAGCCTATAAAGCCAAGTTTGCAAAAAGTTGGAATTTTCCTCAGCTGTAAATAATCGCGATTATTTACTTTGGTTGCAAATTTTTATTTTGACCATACAGTTTTGTTCCTTGCATGATTTTATGCATCTTTGCTTGTTCAAAAATTGATTTGAAGCAATTTGGACCAGGTTATCAGCATTTCAGTCTAAAAGGACATTCCAAAGAAAAATCCGACAAATCTGCTAACTTTGCACTCTATTCACTGAACAACAGCAATGCAAGCAGCAGAGAGGACCAAGAAGAAGCTAAACCAGAAAGAGAAATTACAAGAACTGTCTACATATCAACTGGACCCCGAGTCAGTCAAAGCGGCAAAGGCATCCTACCTTTCTAAAGAATAGCTGGAAGAACACCACACTACGGTCTTCACTGGCAGGTTCAAGAGTGAAGAAGGGCATCAGGTGGAGTTGCAACTCCTGCCTAAAGAGTTCTATGATGTAGCTGCCAAGCCAGAGACCAAAGAGGCTCACAGGTTAGGGCTCATACATTTCTATGAACAAGAGCCTTGCGGAGTGGACTTTCAGAAAGCTTACGAGCTTCTATCCACCATCAAAGAGGACGGAACCGCACAAATATCCGACACCCAAGGGAACAAGGTCAAGGTAGTAATCACAAAAGAGATAGTGGTAGAGGCACTCAGATTGTCCACTGAAGGAATGACCATGCGGACAAGAGACAGGAAAACCGCAGGCACATTTACCAAGGAGACAACCACGGCTACATTCACCGATCTTATCCACAAACAAGTGGAAGAGCCAACATGTTTGTACCATCAACACTTCCATTTTCTGGCAAAAGGCCACCAAGGTACATTACACCAAATCACGTCGTGGCCATCACCTTCACTCAGGTCCTTAAGTCAACAACAAGGCAACCTATGGACCACGTGCAGTATGTCTTGAGAACCTTGAAGGGCACCAAGAAGGAAGGCAAAATCACATACTTGGGCGCGCCGGAGGTGTTGACTAGAATAGCCTATCATGCCATCGGCATGGCCGACAACCTACCGCCTACCCTTGATCACAATACACGGATCTTGGCAGCACAACCCTCTCTACGAGCTACAAGTTCACGTAAAAGGTCACAGAAATCAGATGATGAGTCAGCTGGCAGCTCACCAAAGCAGCACAGCAGCGAGAGCTCTGACAACGAAGAAAAGAGAGCTCGAAGGGAAGAGATGAAGAGGAAAGTTGTGGTTGCCCACCAAGAGGAGCCAGCTCAAAACCAAGCGCATTTTGAAAGAGAAAAATAGGCTTACCAGCAAAGTAGGCAAGCACAAGGAAAGGACCCAGAAAAGTGGGTACCCACAGGACTGAAAGGACCTCGAACAAATCATCATACAAGAAATGAGGCAGATGATCCAACAGATTATTTAGAAAGAATGTACCAAGAGGCCGAAGCCCTAAAGCTGAAAGAGGCAGAAGAAGTGGTAAAGAAAGCTGAGGAAACGGCTACACACAAGCAAAAGCCATGGATCTCCCCGACCCACCTCACCGCCTCCGGAACAACAAGACCATCCCATGTCTAGTCCACCACCATCACCAGAGCACGCAAAGGTACCAATGAGAAAGCAGATACATTAAAAAAAAGAGTCTACCACTACACCTGAGATGGAGCCCGAGCAAGAGAAGGAAGAAAGGCTGAGACCTGAAGAGACAGTAAGGGTTGAGACCACACCATCTACTTCTACTCAGCAAGAAACTGCTGAGGCATCAAAGCCTCAGGATGGCCAAGAAGAAGACCGACTATCTACCTCCACACAAGAACCACCAATAATTACGACGCAGCAAGAAGCAACACATGAGGCTGTAGGCACATCCCAGCTGGCAAGACAAGAGGAGTGGCAGTCAAATGATGAAGTTATAATATAGGTCAATGAATATGCACGCCAGATCTAGGAAATGACTGAGAGACTCCGTTCAGCAGCTTTGAACCGTAGCACAAAGGCCAAGGAATTAGAAATGGTGATCGACGCTCTTCAAGGAGAGCTCAAAGACACAATGATTATCATCACTGATCTCCAAAGGCAAGTGCAATAGCTGAAAGCAGAAGCGAAACAGCATAAGATAGCTAGGGATAAACAACAAAAAGAAATGGAGTTAGGTGACCTCCTCACCAAATTATCTGATGCCTGCAAGGTAAAAGACGAGCAGCTGATAGAAGTCACGAATGAACTTCTTACGACCTCTCTGTCAACTCAGAAAATTCAAGTGCGGTTAGATGTTGCCAATGCTTCCCTTCAATATTCTGAACAGAGAATCAATGATCATGCCATTTTCTTACGGCAAATCAGAGAAAACCCAGCCGTGGTCTCGATCATGGGAATTGATCAAGTGTACAAGGCACTTGAAAAGAAAAACAAGGACTTAGAATTGGAATTAAATCTTGAACAATCACAACGTAGAGACCTAGCACTGATGCAGGTTCAAAGAGAGAAGGATCTCCTAAAGGAGATAGCAGAACTCAAGCACATAAATCAACTCCTCAAAGATGGAAAGCCAGACACGCAGGAAGAGGCAGGCACTTCAGAGCTGCCACAAATAGACATACCCGCGGTCTCATTTGGTGAGTTTGAGACGAAGTCCATAGCAGAACCGAGTGGTGATGAAGATTTTTAGGTTCACATCACAGATGCAGATACAATGCTAATGGTCTAGTTGTCAAAAGCTGAAGAAGATGCACTGAAGGAGAAGATCACCTTAGAGGTGGATGAGTAGTGGAAGGTCTCTATGGATTGGGAGTTGAGAGTTTTACACTCTGTCAACGTCACTCAACTCACTCCCAATCAAATCAACACTCAATGGCACCAACTATCCCTATCGTACCCTCTCATCAAAGTAGAACTTTTACACGTAAAAGAAAGGTTGTACAAGGATATGCAAGAAGATGGTGTAGATAAAGACCACCCAAAGTGGAGGTTAAGCTCGATGAACAAAAATCCGAGATACCTGATTCTATTCACAAGAGCACTTGCATCCTTAAAAAGAGATCCAACATTCTGTCATGTACCCAGAGTAAGGACATGGCAAGCGCATGAAGCACTGTAGAAGAAGAGACCAACTTGGCTCAACTTACCTAGGCTGCCAGCTCTAGAAGGAGGCCAAGCAACAGAGGAATATATGGTGAAAACCCTAATGGGTGCCATGTCATTCTTTAAGAGTCTGTCAGATCTCTCCTCTGCAATGTTATATAAGATCCGCAGGATGCTACTCACATGCATACAAGTTTTCAATGAGCCTGAGCACACAGGAGCCCCATGGCTCTCATTCTTGGAAGGAAACAAAGGCTTATGCTACAATCTAAGTGGGCAACCTTCAGAAGAAATCCTTTTCGGATTCTATGTTAGATGGATGCTCCTGCCCTCGCATAATATGCTAGCCTTTGAAAAGGAATCTACACTGGATTCTTCACCTTGCGAACGAAGATATTTGCACCGGTGATAAGCAATATAACATCCAGGTTTGTAGGCTACTCAGCGGTGGAACTGAAGAATCAAGTCACCATGCAATTTCTGCAAGTGCCCGACAAAGAAAGAAGAATGAGATACCAGAAGGCACTGAAAGCACTTAAAGACCGCCTTGTCCGCCTTCAACCCGAAGACTACTTCAGCCCATAAAGTTGTGTCAAGGGACGACACAGGCGAGGAGGGGGGGAATAGCAGGAAGCTAACACAGACACTATTTTTTGGAGTTCTCCTTGTAAAACAATTATTATTTTGATAAATCAAGAATATTGTAACTCCTATTTTCTTGGTAAACTTTGTAATTAATGAGTCGAGGCTACAAGCTTCCAGATTGTATCAACCAGTCATTTCCCAGCTTTGATAGAACTCCAAATTATTAGTTTTGACCACCCAAAAACCTTGGCTAAGGTATAAAAGCCAATTATTGTACGTTTTTTATAAGTTTTGGATAAGAAATATACAGCGTGAGCTAACAGCGCTCACTTCTCTCCTTCTCGTGCTTCCCACTCTCTCTTCAGTTGTCACATTGCGATTGCGTTTGTTGCATTACAACCGTAGGTAAGAGCTCTACGCATTGACATAAGCCATTCACAGTATTTCATAGCTTTTGACATCGTCGACCTGCTGCCTAATTTCATCATAACTAGGAATTACATGTTCAAATCAAAAACTAAGCATAGGCAGGATATTGGGGCATCATTGCTAAGCATTTAGATGCATTCTGGGTCGAAAACAACTAGGTCAAAAATCCGTTGTTGTTAATAATCGCGATTTTGGAACTTGACCTAAAGTGGGGTTTGAGGCCATAGGCATGTGTTCTTAGGTTTTATAAACTTGTCCTAGAAGTTTTGTTATGTTTGGATGTCATTTGATGTTGTAACGGATGTGATTTTCTTGTCGATGAGCGATTGGCTTTTGGTGATTTCAGTCACTTGAGTGTAGCCTGAGTTAGATGCGAGTTGTTAGTTGTTTTCTGAGATATTGACAACCTCTTGTAGCCTCTATGCACTAGTCGAGTCGTTCGTCCCATGGTTTGAAAAATTAATCGTGGTTCTCGCTAATAATGCAATTAGATAGGATGGTGAGGTTAGACATGTATCCCACAACTAGTGTGCAATGTGTTTCCTAAACCTTGCAGCCCCACTCCCATCCTAAAACTACATTAGCATGGTCCATGTTCATAACTTGAAATTCAAGGGTCATCGTATGATCTTGAACAATAAGCTCAACCATTGAACTACCTTGTCCCATACTTCTTTATCATTTCCAAACATCTGTTCTACCACATACTTGTGCAAACAAGTCTAACGTTAGAAGGCAAGGCCTAAAAATGGTGGATGTCTCTCAAGGAGAAGGGCATCATATCACAAAATTAAGCAGCCTTTGAAGCTATATTTAGAAAAGAATTCCTAATCACAAATGAAGGGAACAAAAATTGGTCTGGTTGAGATAAGTGTTTTGTGCGTGAGCATAAAACACTGTTGGAATGTATCTCGCACTACCATGACGTCATTCTCAAGCTAGAGGGGTTAGATACCTTTTAGTAAGTATGTGGGTTTATCCGTGGTCTGACACCAGAGATTAAGAAGCATGTCAAGGCTAAAAATCCCAAGATACTTCAGGAGGCTATATTGCAAGCTCATATTCACGAAGATCCAGATGAGACAACACTGCATAATAATCATGTGTCTGCCACTACACATGCAAATGCACACACACAACATGTGCACAATAAAAGAAAGTTTATAGTAGCTGCATTGTAGGCCTCCAAGAAACCCAAGGACTTTAGGTATCGTTTCTTTAATGTCGTTTACCATTCTCAAGGTCAAGTGGCCTATAAGTTAGCTCTTCGCGAGTACTCGCGAGTTCATCCTGTTTTTCATGTTAGCCATTTACAAAAACAGCTAGGATAGAATGATAATGTCATTGACACAGGTGTGTTAGTTGACCTTATCGAATCGCTAAGCATCCCTCATGAAGCTGAAAATATTTAGGATTCTCATTCGCACTAGAAATCATGACCGACGATAGGTGCTGGTAAAATAGCTAGACAGACCTGAAGAAGGTTCTACATGGGAGAATGTCTCCGCACTTAAGAAACATATTTCTACGTTCGTTTTCAAGGACAAAAACAATTCTCCAAGGGGGGGGGGGGGGGGGGGGGGGGGGGGGGGGAATGTAAGGACACGGGTCCTACGGGCAAGGCCACCGGCATGGCTGGACAGTGTGTATGCTAGGGGGAGGCTATAAGATAGCATGGTTGGGTGGAGACTAGCATACGGCATTACTCTCATCCTTTCACCTAGTATGTCTAGTTACAAAGGTGGACATTATCGAAGCTCTTCACTCACTGACCAATGCACTACTTTCTCGAACAACGCCCAATGTCGGAGATTGATGATGATAACGATGATGATGATGATCTTAGTCTTTCACTTTACTTTGTTTTTATGTTTGTACCCAGACATTGGATTAGATCCACAAGGAGTTTATCGTATTGGTCTCATAAGTCATTTTGGTATTTTGAAGATGTTTAATATAACATTTTGTTTCATTTCTCTCTCTTTCTCTCTCTCTCTCTCTCTCTCTCTCTCTCTCTCTCTGTGTGCATGTGTGTGACAGAGAGAAAGAGGGGAAGGGAACATGAGAGAGAGAGGAGAGGGAGGGAGCATACCTAGCTCCCTCCTCTCCTTGTGTGTGTGTGTGTGTGTGTGTGTGTGTGTGTGTGTTTGTCTTAGGTTTAATGGCCATGTGGCCGACGGCCGCCCATCACTAAGTGCTACTAAACCTAAGTATATAGCTATACACTTGTGTGAGCCACTAACACTAAGTACAATGTGTATTGTGCCTTAGTGCATAAGATAGAGAAGAAAGAAAGGGGGCACACAGTGTGTGTCGGCTCTCCCCCTCCAACCTGTGTGTGTGGCTATGGTGATGTGTGTGTGAGTGTGCGTGCGTATTCCTCTTCCACTGTGCTCCCGGCACCTCCCCTTCATCTTGTTTGAGCCACTAACACTAAGTACAATGTGTATTGTGCCTTAGTGCATAAGATAGAGAAGAAAGAAAGGAGGCACACAGTGTGTGTCGGCTGTCCCCCTTCAACCTGTGTGTGTGGCTATGGTGGTGTGTGTGTGAATGTGTGTGCGTATTCCTCTTTTGTTGCTCCCGGGTCCTCCCCTTCATCAAGTATCAGAGTTGCACGTCTAGGGTACACAGCTGCAGAATTTTCCAGATATGTTTTGACCTATAAAATTAGCCCATTTCAGGCCCATTCAGTGCACAACCAACCGTTTTCAAGTGGTCTACAACTTTGCAGAAGGAAGTTTTTGCAAATTCTAAACGGTTTGAGAGATATGGGATGATCAGATTGCAGCGTATTCGGGAATGTGTAGCCTCTTTCGGAGTGGCCTTATACACACACATAGAGTGGGAGTTTGACGGCATTGTCTTCTTTGACTACAAGTACAAGTACAGGTACAGGTACATAGAGCGGCTTGGGTAGCTTTCTCTGTGCTTCTCGGCTTCGATCTTGGCTTCGGCTATGGCATCGACATCGAGTCACAGGCTACAGGTTTTAGTGTTGGCGATATTCTGGTTTTAGTGGGAGCAATTTTTTATGCGTACATGCACATGTTGGCACTTTTTGACAGTGTTTGAGCTCTTTTCAGAGCGGTTTGACTCCCCGCAGGGATATTTCTTTGCATGCACATGCTTTTGGCGCATGTTTGAGCATTGTGATAGACTTGTACGTCTTTGTGGATCCTACCATTGTACGCTTTTGTGGAGCCATCTTTTGGTTATTACCGTAGTCCCAACCATTTCTGAGACTTGGTCCGGATGATAGCCATTTCTGAGACTTGGCTATATGTTTTACTGCATAACCTACGTTATTGAGGGTCAATAGCATGAGGTTTTCATTGAGCTGGGGTATTCTCAAATGTGGACATACCTTCGATGATACAGGTAGTTGAAGCATCCCTTATGAGGCCTCGCCATAGGACATGTATAGAGTGGTATAGGTGCTTTTGACACCGAGTTGGCGGTCTATGGTCAGTTTGACAATTTATGCCCGTCAGTGGTCTCTATACAGCGTGCTTTTCAGAGGCATTGCCCTCTTTTATTCTTTGTGAGTGACATACTTGGTCATTTTGTCTCGTATTTTGGTTGACATAGTCCCAAATACAAAGGAGACTCTATCAAAAAAATTCAAGAATCTTTTGGTAGTTTTTTCACCATGGCTACTAGCAAAGATTGTGACATTTATGACAGAAAGAAGTTTGATGGCACTAATTTTGAGCTTTGGAAGAACCAAATGCATGATGTGCTTGTCCAAAAGGAGCAAAAGTTGCCTATTGCCTATGTGGCTAGAACTGAAGATATGCACATGACTCAGTTTCAGTGGGAGGATCTTGATGAACTATGCAAGTCTACAATTAGACTGCACCTTGGTGAGTCGGTGTACTTTTCAGTGTTAGAATGCGAGACTGCTCATGCTTTATGGCAAAAATTATGCGACACTTACAAAAAGGATACGGCTAGCAATAAGGTTTTCCTGATGCAAAAACGTTTCAACCTTCGTATGAAGGGGTCAGCTAGCATTGCCAGCCATATTTGTGCCCAGCACATGACCATTAATGATGGGATGAAAGCAATCTTTTTGCTTTGTTCGTTTGCCACCCTCTTGGGATATCTTTTGCACAGCTGTTAGTAACTCTGTTCCTAATGGTACGCTAAAGTACGATGATGTTACTAGTGCACTTTTGTCAGAGGAGATGCGTCGAAAGACCATGACTAGCTCAAATCATAGCGAAGCTCATTATGTGCAAATGGATGATAAGCAACATAAGGTTGTTCTTCGCAACATGAGTCCAAGAAAGGAGGCAATAGAGATGCATCAAAAGGAAGATCACAGTCTCATGGGGTCGCCCTAATTTCCAATGCCATTATTGTGATAAGTTTGGTCACATAAAGAAGGATTGTTATGCCTGGAAGCGTGACAAAGAGAAGGGCAAAGGTAAAGAAAAAGATCATGATGATAAAGAGGAAAAACCAAAGAGTTCGGTTAAGATTGAAGAACTGAACATAAGTTTGGTCACATAAAGAAGGATTGTTATGCTTGGAAGCGTGACAAAGAGAAGGGCAAAGGTAAAGAAAAAGATCATGATGATAAAGAGGAAAAACCAAAGAGTTCGGTTAAGATTGAAGAATTGAACATAGTTCAGGATGACATTGATATGCAAGACATTAATATGTTGACTAAAAGTAATGATGTCTTTTATGATGCACAGAAAACTCTATCTTTGCAGAGTTCTATGCCAGTTGAACTCCTTGTTAGTGGTGAAGTATCCCATACATGAATTCTTGATTCGGGTGCTTCGTTGCATGTCACACCTCATAGGCATTGGTTTACTACATATGAGGAAACCATTGGCTCTGTTACACTTGGTAACAGTTACTCTTGTGACATTGTTGGCGTAGGTGATATTGCCATGGTTATGGAAAATAGGGTGAAGTTTATCATCCATAATGTGCGTCATGTTCCAGCCTTGACACGCAATCTGATTTTGGTTGGACGTCTTGATACTTGGGTTACAAAGTCACTTTTCATCAGCAGTCTTGGCGTGTTGCAAAGGGTCATCTTATTATAGCCCATGGTTCTAGAGTTGGTTCACTTTATCCCCTTTATGTATTTGATAAAAAAAGTGTTCTTTTTGTAACCAAGCTGCCAATCATTGCTTTGTGGCATAGCCGGTTAGGACGTATGTCAAAGAAGGGAATGGAGACACTCTCTCGTTTGGGCTACTTACCGTCTTTGTCATTTTTTTATTTTCCCTTTTGTGCGCACTGTCAATATGGAAAGCAAACACAAACACATTGTGTACACATTCTTTTGACAAAAAAAAAAAGAAAACCCTTAGAGCTTGGTTCATAGTGATTTATGTAGGCCTATTCCTTTTAAATCCCATGGTGGTGCATCCTACTATGTTACATTCATTGACGATGCAACACAGCTTGTTTGGGTCTACGCCATGAAGTCTAAAGATGAGACCTTTTCTTGCTTCAATATCGAGTGTTGAAAATCGGTCAATTTGGCTATCGTTTATGGGATCCAAAAATTTGATCAATGATTCATAGCAGTGATGTTGTCTTTAATGAGACTAAGATGCATAGACAGTCAGTGAAAGAGGTTGAATTCCAAAAAGCGACATTTTTCGATGTATCACCTCCTATCTAGACAGCTCCCGAGCAACTTACTACACAGGCTAGTACGAGTTCTGATCAGCCGTGGAGATCTCAAAGAGTCTCACATCCGCTATAACGTTTTGTTCTAGGCGTGGATTTTGTTTTGCTGACAGATAGTGGTGATCCTTCTTGTTACAAAGAGGCTATGCTAGACAATGATAAGGTTCAGTGGGAACATGCTATGAAGAGGGAGATGTCCAGTATTGCAAAGAACAAAACATGGAAACTTGTTCCATTGCCAAAAGGTAGGAAAGCATTGCCTTGTAAATGGGTTTACAAGAAGAAGATTGACAATTACAAAGCTCGTTTACTGGCCAAAGGTTTCAAGCAAGAATATGGTGTTGATTTTCAGAAAATATTTTCTCCATTGGTCAAGATGACCACACTAAGAATGTTGCTTGCTTTGGTTGCCACTGAAGATATGGAGCTTGATCAAATGGATGTCATTACAACTTTCTTACATGATGATCTCGAGGAAGAGATTGGTATGTAGCAATGTAAAGGGTTTGTGCTAAAGGGCAAGGAACATTTGGTCTGTAAGCTTCTGAAAAGTCTCTATGGCTTGAAGCAATCACCCAGACAATGGTATCAAAAGTTTGATGCATTCATGCGTTCCCTAGGCTATAAGCACAATAATGAGGATCCATGTCTTTACGTGAAAAGACAACCCAATGGACAACTTATTATGGTTATCCTTTATGTAGATGACATGCTTATTGCTAGTCATTCCAAGAGGGACATTGATGACTTGAAAACCAAGCTGAAAAGTCAATTTGACATGAAAGATTTGGATGAAGCCAATCACATTTTGGGTATATGCATTACTTGTGACCGTAAGAAGAGGTTGTTGTACCTTTCTCAAAAAGAGTATGTGCACAAGGTTCTTGATCGTTTCAACATGCAAAAGGGGCAAGCTTTGAGTACTCCATTGCCTGCATATTTGAAACATAGCAATAACGAGTTTCTCAAATCTATTGAGGAAAAAGCTGTAATGGCTAAGGTTCCTTATGCTTCATCTTGTGGTAGTCTCATATATGCCATGGTGGCTACAAGACCTGACATTGCACATGCAGTGAGAGTTGTTAGCAGATTTATGTCTAACCCTGGTAAAAAGCATTGGGATGTTGTCAAGTCGATTCTCAGATACTTGAGTGGCACTGCAGATAAACAGTTATCCTATGGTCGTGGAGAGTCATCCATTCAGGATTTGTAGATAGTGATTATGCAGGTTGTGTTGACAGTCGCAAATCAACAATAGGTTGGATTTACACATTTGTTGGTTCTGCTATTTCTTGGAGATCCGTTCTTCAAGACTGTACATCGATTTCTACCACAAAGGCAGAGTATGTTGCATTGAGTGAGGCATGCAAAGAAGTTATTTGGCTTGCTTGCCTAGTGAAAGATCTTGGATAGGAGCAGCGTACACTAGTTCTTCATTGTGATAGTCAGAGTGCTATTGCCTTGGCTAACAATCTAGTCTTTCGTTCTAGAACGAAACACATTGATTTGTGCGTTATCACTTCATTCATGAATGCCTGGCAAACAAGAGCCCTAATTTAGTGAAGATTCCTACATCAGAGAACACAGTGGATGCACTCACTAAAAGTCTCTCCAGCCATCAGTTTCAGCATTGTCGTGAGTTGATGGGCATTGGGTGAAGAGTGGTTCTCTTCCATTCTTATGGTCTCCCACATTGGCCATCAAGTGGGAGAATGTTAGGCCATGTGGCCGACCGCCCATCACTAACTGCTACTAACCCTAAGTGTACATCTATACACTTGTGTGAGCCACTAACACTAAGTACAATGTGTATTGTGCCTTAGTGCATAAGATAGAGAAGAAAGAAAGGGGGCACACAGTGTGTGTCGGCTCTCGCCCTCCAACCTGTGCGTGTGGATATGGTGGTGTGTATGAGTGTGCGTGCGTATTCCTCTTTTGTTGTGCTCCTGGCTTCTCCCCTTCAGTTTGTGTATGAGAGAGGAGCGGGTATACCTGTTTTGCAGAGAGCACCAAGAACTCAGATTTGTAGATCTGAGTTTTTGGGCACTCTCAATTTTTTTCCAGGATTGACGTCGCTATAGGCATCACTATGAGCATCACTATAGTTTTTGTTACATAGCAATGCTCATAGCGATGCCTATAGTGACGCAAAGATTTTTTCACATTTGAGCATCGCACTACGAGCGTCACTACGTTGAAGGACCTCTTGTAGTGTCAGATATTAAAGATGAGGACACATGAAGTTCAAAGAAGAAAAAGAAGAAAAGGAAGAAGTAGAAAGAAGCCAAGTTAAAGAAACAGAAGAGCAAGGAAAGGAAGAAGAGCATAAAATCAGATTTTGAAGATGCCTCCTATATCAACAAATTGATTCAACCACCATTCACAAATGCTTCCAAACCCATATTGTCAGGTATGCAAAAGAACTGGGCATGAATATGATAGTTTTTTTTTGTGGCACAACTCACAATGGTCAATGCATTATATTAATCAACCCAAAAAATTACAGATTCTTGACATGCTTGTGTTGAGCCATGTTATCACAAGGAGATCATAGCGACATCGGCTGACAGGGGAGCCACCCTACTGGGAGGGCCACGTTGGTGCAGCCAAAGTGTGTCCACCCTAGTTGAGGTCACATGTAGTGACGTGTATGCTTATAGATGCATGGAAGAGGGCTAGAGCAGATGGGAAGAGCATGGGCAGACAAGTGGCAGAAGGAAATGTATTCTTTATGTGGTTTTCTAGACCAAAAGGGCTCCACATTGGTCCAAATAGGATGACAGGTGGAAGGGGATCAAGGTGATGGTTTTTGGCTTTGGAATGTCGAGCTCAAAGTGTTGAAGGAGCAGGTCTAGACGGCTCGTCAAACGGAGCCACTGTGTGCAAGATATGGTGCTTTGAAGTTAGAGGTGGTTGTAGATCCAAAACGCACATGCCAAATGATGCAAGGTAGTCCAAGCCAGTTTGGAGCTTGGGTGGGTAGTGCTTGATTTGTACAGCATGCTAGTCTTTTCAGATCGTCATTTGGAGTTACGGATGCCAAAATATGGACAGTTGAAGTTTTATCGAGGGCCAGGTTTGTGCTGGGTTGGTGCCTCGATAAATGTGCCATCTGAGTTTTTGAAGCATCACCAAGTTTTGTATACATTCTATGCGGCAAGTGAATGCCATGCAAAGTTACGGTTTGCCAAACGGAGATCGGAGCGGCTTGATACTACGGAAAGAAATTGGGATCGATGGGCGGCGTAAAGATGCCAGATGCTTTTGTCCAAACTTAGGGAGCACCATTTGATGCGACACAGAAGCCAAGAAGCATGACGAAGGATATGGAAGAGGAGTGAAGGCTGAGGGCTTCCAAGGTTATTTTACAGGCTGTCGATCTGACCCCAGGACCAAGAGCAGTGGCTCATTCAAAATCGGGACAAGAGGTGATATTTTTCAAACTTCAAAGGAGGGATTTTGGAAGGAGGCCTAGTGCATCCGGTGGTAGGAAATATGACATAGCTAAATAGATGTTTAAGTAGCTTACTTAATGGAGAGAGAGAAATTTTCACACATGAGAGATTATGGAGTAGAGAGAGACAGAGACAGAGAGCACACACGATATACGTAGTTCACCCAATGTGGGCTACATCCACGGGAAAGCAGCCACTTAATGGCTTTAGTACTTCAAACAAGAAGTAGGTTACAAAGGGATTATACCCTTCATAGAGCTCCCACCTTGCCACTCACACCCACCTTGTTGCATCAACTTCACACTATATAATGTGTGTAGAAATGGCCTCCTTTTATAGGCCAAAAGGGCTACCCTCTCTCATGAGAGGCAGCCATATGTAGTTGCCCTTGTGTAGACAAGTCCAAATCGCACCCCTAAATCCGCCCATGTGTGCCCGTCTTGAGAAGACAAGTCTGCCTTTGAAATCATCCACCAGCCATTGAATTTGACAACCGGCCACCGGCCATTGACTACCGGGCATCGGCCAACCTGTCAAACAATCGGCCGTTTTCCGACCACTTTCCGGCTGTCGTCCAGCCATAATATTCCGACAAAAATAGTGGTTTTCGTCAAGTGTTTTTTCTTCACGCACAATGGCTTCTCCTCATAACAGGGACCTTACAAATGTGCGTTTTTAATACAAAAAATTACAAGGGCTAAATCAGGCTCCATACTTAACAATCTCCCACTTGGACACTGATCTCCACACCAAACTTGTGAGACTGCTTTCAATCCTAGCTTCTTATCCATAAATGTCGATTGAAGATGATAAAAAGCTCAACTTCTCCTTGTTGACCACCTTTGTAAACATGTCTGCAGGATTTTCACTTGTATGCACCTTTCCTAGCTTTAGATGTCCCTCTTCCAAAAGAGTGTGTATGAAGTGATATCTCACCTCAATGTGCTTTGTCCTTGAATGAAAGGCTAAATTTTTCGCAAGATAGATAGCGCTTTGGCTATCACTATACAAGACACAATTGTCTTGTTTGAATCCAAGCTCTTCTAAGAATTTGTGAAGCCACAAAATTTCTTTGCTTGCCTTTGTCATTGCTACATGCTCTACTTTTGGGGTAGAAAGTGAGACCACTTTCTGCAATTTTGAAGCCCACCTTACTATTGTGCCTCCAACCATGACGCTATAGCCAGTAGTGCTCCTTCAAGTATCTTTGTCACTTGCCATATCTCCATCAGCATACCCTTGAAGAAAAATATCAGTTCCTCCAAAATATAAAGCATTTGTTGTTGTCCCTTTCAGATACCTAAGTATCCACTTCACAGCTTGCCAGTGCTCTTTCTTGGGTTGTCCATGAACCTACTTACACCTCCCACTGCATGTGCAATGTCTGGCCTTGTCCAGACCATAGCATACATAAGAGAACCTACCGATGCAGCATATGGAACTTTAGACATATAGGCTATCTCCTCTTGTGTCTTTGGACACATATCCTTGGTTAGTTTAAAGTCACCAGCCAAAGGTGTAGAAATTGTTTTTGCATTCTGCATTGCAAACCTTTCTATTACCTTCTTGATTTAATCCTCCCAGATAGCTTTTATTGTCTTCTTCGTCCTGCCCCTTGATATCTTCATACCAAGTATACACTTTGCAACACCTAAATCTTTCATTGAAAAAGATTTAGAAATATCCTATTTTAGGTCTTTGATGTCCTGCATGTTAGCACTTGCATTCAGCATGTCATCAACATACAGCATTAGGATGATAAACTTTCCATCTCCCAAATTCTTCATGTAGATGCAATGATCTGAGTTGCACCTTCTGAATCCATGATCCAGCATCCATCGATTGAACTTCAAGTACCATTGTCTTGATGCTTGCTTTAAACCATACAAATTTGCAAAACATTTTCTCCTTACCCCTTACCTCATAGCCCTTTGGTTGAAGCAAATAAATTTTCTCCCCTTAGTCACCATGAGGGAATGCCGTAGTTACATCCATTTGCTTGAGATGTAAATCATGTGAAGCTACAAGGCTTAAGACAAGCCTAATTGAGTTCATTTTTACAACAAAATAAAATATTTCATTGAAGTCGATACCTTTCTATTGAGAAAACCCTTTTACCACAAGCCTATACTTGTACCTTTTCTTCCCATCCTCTTCTTCCTTTATCTTGTACACCCATTTGTTCTGAAGTGCCCGCTTAGCTTTAGGCAACTCAACCAACTCCCATGTTTGGTTGTGATGTAATGAGTCCATCTCCACTTGCATGCTCTTTATCTATTCTTCCTTGGATTCGTGATGCATAGCTTCTTCGTATAATTCTGGCTCTCTAGAATCTGAGATCAAGAGATGGTTGAAGAAAGGAACAAACCTTTCTGGAGGTCTACTTGCTCTTGTGGATCTTCTGGGAAGAAGTTGAGGCTCCTCATTTGGTTGACGTTATTGCATGTTGTCACCGATTGCACTCCTTGAGTCTTCACCGTCCTCAAGCTCCATGTACTCATCACCTGTTTCTTTTGTTTGTTTTCTTTCCAAGTAGTCTTTGTACATATTTTGTTTGTTGAAAATTACATCCCTACTTCTAAAGATTTTACCATCATCAGGATTCCATAGGCGATACCCAAAGTCACCTTCTCCATAGCCAATGAAGAAACACTTTTTAGACTTTGCATTTAGCTTTGACCTTAGGCTTCTATCTATGTGCATGAAAGCCTCACACCCAAACACTTTGAATAAATTACCAGTTTACATGTCCATGCCTTCTCTGGAACTCCCCATCCAATGTCGTTGAGGGTGATCGGTTGATTAGGTACACGGACATACTTACAGCTTCCGCCCAAAGCTCAAGCGGTAGACCTGCATGTAGCCTCATGCTTCGTGTTCGCTCCATGATTGTTCTATTCATTCTTTCAGAAATTCCATTTTTTTGAGGTGTCCTTGGGGTTGTCCTTTGCCTCCGTATGCCATTGCTAGCACAAAAGCTTTCAAAAGCTTGGCTGCAATATTCGCCTCCATTGTCGGATTTGAGGCATTTAACCTTGGTACCTACTTCATTCTCCACAACAAAGGCTTTCCACATTTGAAATATAAAAAACACATCGGATTTATTCTTCATGACATAAACCCATGTTTTCCTCGTTGCATCGTCTATGAATGTTACATAGTACAATGAGCTACCAAGGGATGGTGTACTTGCAGGACCCCAAACATCAGAATGAACCAATTCAAGTTTTTTATTTTTTTCTTTCATTTCTTGCTTTTAGGAATTTTACCCTCTTTTGTATACCATATACACAATCTTCACAGAACTCTAAGTCCACTTCTTTCAAACCTGGTAGAAGCTTCTTTGATTGAAGGATTTGCATTCCTTTGGCACTCATATGCCAAAGCCGATAGTGCCACACCGCACTGCCAACTTCTGTAGCTATTGCACAAGTTGAAGATTGCATGCTAACAGTATACAAGTAAAGTGTACTGACCTTTTCACCCTTGGCAACCACCAAAGATCCCTTTGAGATCTTCCACCGTTTGTTTCTGAATGCAATGTTGTGACCTTCATTGTCAAATTGCCTGTAGAGATCAATTTTTTTGTGGAGAGAAGGAACATGCCTAACATCTTTAAGCTTCCATTCGTTTCCATTTGCACTTTTGACACAAACTGTACCGTTGCCAATAATTTCACAAGCTTCATCATCTCCCAAGTATACATACCCAAAATTACCTTTGGTGTAACCTTGGAAATGTTGCTTGTGTGGTGTTGTATGAAATGAAGCCCCGGAATCTACTATCCAAGAATTAGACACATTGTCTAGTGAGAGAATTAGAGCATCTTGCTCTACTTTACCTGCCACATTGGCCTCTGATGTTGGCTTGTTGTCTTGAGACTCCGACTCCTTCTTCTTCTTGGACTAGCCATCCTTCTTGACGTGGCCCTTCTTGTCGCAGTTCCAACATTCAAGTACTGCATTTGTGTGTGACTTGCTCCGTCTTAAGCGATCACGACCCTTTTGGTTTTTGAACCTCTCCTTAGGCCTTCCTCTTGTTTCCACTGATAGTGCAACACTTGATGATTCTCTTGTGCTTCTCCTTGCATTTCCTCGCTTAGGAGAACACCCAGAACATGATCAAACTTAAGAGTATTTTTGCCAGAGATAGAATTACTTACAACCATCCCAAGGCTGTCCCAACTATCCGATAGAGATGATAGTATAAAGAGAGCTCGGACTTCATCATCGAAATTGATTTTCACCAATCGAAGTTGACTTATGTTGGTGATAAAGTCATTTAGGTGTTCTACATCTGAACCATTCTCTACCATCTTTAGATTGAACAAGCACTTCATGAGAAATACCTTATTGGATGCCGATGGTTTCTCGTAGAGGTCGTCAAGTGACTTCATCAAGTTCTCAGTGGTCTTCATCTCCAAAATGTTGAAGACCACTATTGACGCCAAGCTTAGTCGGATTGTTCCCAATGCCTTTCGGTCAAGGACAATCTATGCTTCGTCTGCCATTGTTGCGGGCTTCTTTGCAAGACCGCCTAGTGGCAAATAATGGTCCTTCAGGTTGAGATAGTCTTCAATCTGCATCTTCCAATGTTGGTAGTTTTTGTCGTTGAACTTCTCGATCTTGAGCTACCCTTCCTCCGCCATTACTCCCACTCAATTCAAGGAATCCTTTCCTTGAGATAATTTAGCTACGAGAAAACCTTGCTCTGATACCAGTTCTTAGGAAATATGACTTACCAAAATAGATATTTGAGTAGCTTACTTAATGGAGAGGAAAGAAATTTTCACACACGAGAGATTATAGAGAGAGAGAGAGAGAGAGAGAGAGAGAGCACACACAATATACGTGGTTCACCCAATGTGGGCTATATCCACGGGAAAGAAGCCACTTAATGGCTTTAGTACTTCAAACAATAAGTAGGTTACAAAGGGATTATACCCTTAATAGAGCTCCCACCTTGCTTCACTATCACCACGTCAAACCCACCTTGTTGCATCAACTTCACACTATATAATGTGTGTAGAAATGGCCTCCTTTTATAGGCCAAAAGGGTTGCCCTCTCTCATGAGAGGTAGTCGTGTGTAGCCGCCCTTGTGTAGACAAGTCCAAATTGGACCCCTAAATCCGCCCATGTGTGGCCGCCCTTGAGAAGACAAGTCTGCCTTTGAAATCCACCTGCCATTGACTTCTGACCACCGACCACCGGCCATTGACTACCGGCCAACTGGCCAAACGATCGATTGTTTTTCGACCACTTTTTGACCGCCGTCCGGCCATAATATTCTAGCAAAAAAATTGGTTTTCGACGAGTGTTTTTTCTCCATGCACGACGGCTTCTCCTCATAACGAGGGTATTACAAATGTGTGTTCTTAATGCAAAAAAATTACAAGGGGTAAATTAGGCTCCATACTTAACATCCGAAGCCTGCCACGTGGTCGTGAGTAATCCCACATGCGCAAAGGACCTGGAGGTTTTCGGGGTATGTATATTGGGACATCATCTATGGCTAAACGTCAAAAAGTGAGCATGTTTAGCTCCTTGGCTATGATGTCGAGCTTGAGGCGTTGCTTTGGCACTCTCGGCACCGACGGGCGGATCTGGGTGGATTTTGACAGATCCATAGGCGGCAATAGTTGAATGGGGGCGACACCGTTGGCACGTAGGCGATGATGACATGGTGTTATGATGCCCATGTGGCGCTTGTAATGGGTGTGATTCTCGCACCCTAAGGGAAAACCTTTTTTGAGAAGGAAAGTGGGAGCACCGATGGCGTCGTTGGTGCCCAGACTAAGAGGTGTTCATGTGGAGAACGCTTGGCGCTCAAGAAAGTCAGGCCAAGAATAGAGCAAAACAGGGTTCCCATGCAGAGGAGTCCGGAGTTAAGAGGTTTGACCAAATATAGAAGTGCTCCCACGCCCAAAAGAGGGGGCGTTTTTTTGCTCAAGGGAAGAGGATTTTGGCCAACAGAGGAGAAGAGTTCGGAGGGGTTTTCTCAGGCTGTAAAGAAGAGGAAGGAGGGCTTCTTCTTGGAGCCGAAGGAGGAGAAGAAGCCAGAGCTCACAGATGGTTTTTCTTTGGCAAAGGTAAGCTCGGAGGAGTGTTTCAGGGGGCGTCTTGTGGCCAACAGAGGTATCATCAAAGGGATTTTTTTTTTAGCCGCTCTAAGCGAGGAGAGTCGCACAAGCGGTGAAGCCAAAATTGCCGATATTTTGTGTTGCTCGAGGTTACCATGCCGAGCCAGTTGTACTCGAGGTTTTATGGTGTTTTTAGATAGGTTTTTTGGCAATAATTGAAGCAAACCATGTCAGTTCTTGGTGCCGTTTCTTCCCTTTTCCTCCCCACTTCTCTTTGCTCTGTTCCAGTTATGTGCTGCCGGTGTTCGAGATGTGTGTGCCTCCCTGGGCCTCTCTGTGTGTGAGAGAGAAAGAGAGAGTGGTGTGTGCTATGGCACGGTTGTAAACAGGCAGAGCCAGGTGTGGATTGTTGTCGATTGTGTGAGTTTTGAAGGTGAGCTCTAGTGGATTGGGGTGCAGTGATTATCTTGGTCTATAGAGAGGCAGTGTGTTTGGGTTCTGGGTGTGTTCCCCTTTCCCCCCATCCATCTTCTAGTGCCCCCACAGAGGAGCATTGATGCTCCAATTTGAATTTTAAAGTGGTATTTCAAGGTCGACAGGGGGTTGGCGGATGGTCAAAATATTTGGAAGCTGTGTTAGAAGATAGCAGAGATGATGGAGCCAAGTTTTGGCCCCATATTTACAGGTGTTGAAGACCTTGAGGATTGGTGAGCAGATTTTGAGCTATGGATGATGTCGATGCATATGTTGACAGATGCGGAGAAGTTGCAGTTGGTCCCACTGATGATGTGTGGATGTGCAAAGATTTGGTGCGACGATTCGGAGGATGATGGTCAAAGTTCATGGCAAGAATTGAAGAGGTAGTTTTTGGAGCGGTTTCAAGAAGTGATCACCCCACAATAGTGTTAGGAAATAAGACGTAGCTAAATAGATAATTGAGTAGATTACTTAATGGAGAGAGACAGATTTACATACACGAGATTATAGAGTAGAGAGAGAGAGAGAGAGAGTACACACGATATACGTGGTTCACCCAATGTGGGCTACGTCCACGGGAAAGCAGCCACTCAATGGCTTTAGTACTTCAAAACAAGAAGTAATTTACAAAGGGATTATACCCTTAATGGAGCTCCCGCCTTGCTTCACTCTCACCACCTCACACTCACCTTGTTGCATCAACTTCACACTATGAAATGTGTGTAGAAATGGTCTCCTTTTATAGGCCAAAAGGGCTGCCCTCTCTTATGAGAGACAGCCATGTGTAGCCGCCCTTGTGCGAATAAGTCCAAATCGGACCCTCCAATCCGCCCATGTGTGGCCGCCCTTGAGAAGACAAGTCCGCTTTTGAATTCGGCCACCGGCCATTGAATTCGGCCACCGGCCACCGGCCATTGACTTCCGACCACCGGCCACCAGCCATTGACTTCCGACCACCGGCCATTGGCCATTGACTACCGGCCATCGGCGAACCGACCGGTTGTTTTCCGACCACTTTCCGACCGCCGTCCAACCATAATATTCCGGCGAAAAGGAATATTCCGGCGAAAAAAAAGTCTCGGGGGCCTCCGCCCCCGAGGCCTTTAAAGTTGCCCCTGATTCTTGTCCGTGAAAATTTTGGTTTCCGGTGAGTGATTTTCCTTCACGCACGACGGCTTCTCCTCATAATGGGGGCCTTACAAATGTGCGCTTTTACCACAGAAAATTACAAAGGGTAAATCAGGCTCCATACTTAACAATCTCCCACTTGGAGACTGATCTCCAAACCAAACCTGTGACTGCTTTCCATTCTGGCTTCTTATCCTTGAATGCCGATTGAAGATGAGCAAAAGCTCAACTTCTCCTTGTTGACCACCTTTGTAAACATGTCTGCAGGATTTTCACTTGTATGCACCTTTCCTAGCTTTAGTTGTCCCTCTTCCAAAAGAGTGCGTATGAAGTGATATCTTACCTCAATGTGCTTTGTCCTTGAATGAAAGGCTGAGTTCTTCGCAAGATGGATAGCGCTTTGGCTATCACTGTATAAGACACAATTGTCTTGTTTGAATCCAAGCTCTTCTAAGAATCTGTGAAGCCACAGAATTTCTTTGCTTGCCTCCGTCATTGCTACATACTCTGCTTCCGTGGTAGAAAGTGAAACCACTTTCTGCAGCTTTGAAGCCCAGCTTACTGCTGTGCCTCCAACCGTGAACACATAGCCAGTAGTGCTCCTTCGAGTATCTTTGTCACCTGCCATATCTGCATCAGCATACCCTTCTAGAAAAATATCAGTTCCTCCAAAATACAAAGCACTTGTTGTTGTCCCTTTTAGATACCTAAGTATCCACTTCACAGCTTGCCAATGCTCTTTACCTGGGTTGTTCATGAACCTACTCACAACTCCCACTGCATGTGCAATGTCTGGCCTTGTCCAGACCATAGCATACATTAGAGAACCTACCGCTGCAGCATATGGAACTTTAGACATATAGGCTATCTCCTCTTGTGTCTTTGGACACATATCCTTCGTTAGTTTAAAATGACCAGCCAAAGGTGTAGAAACTGGTTTTGCATTTTGCATTGCAAACCTTTCTAGTACCTTCTTGATGTAATCTTCTTGAGATAGCTTTATTGTCTTCTTCGTCCTGTCCCTTGATATTTTCATACCAAGTATCCTCTTTGCAGCACCTAAATCTTTCATTGAAAAAGATTTGGACAGCTCCTCTTTTAGGTCTTTGATGTCCAGCATGTTAGCACTTGCAATCAACATGTCATCAACATACAACATTAGGATGATGAATTTCCCATCTCCCAAATTCTTCGTGTAGACGCAGTGATCCGAGTTGCATCTTGTGAATCCATGATCCAACATCCATCGATCAAACTTCAAGTACCATTGTCTTGATGCTTGCTTTAAACCATACAAGCTCTTCTTTAATCTGCAAACCATTTTCTCCTTACCTTTTACATTATACCCCTTTGGTTGAAGCATGTAGATTTCCTCCTCTAAGTCACCGTGAGGGAATGCCGTATTTACATCCATTTGCTCGAGATTTAGATCATGAGTAGCCACAAGGCTTAAGACAAGCCTAATTGAGTTCATTTTTACAACAGGAGAAAATATTTCATTGAAGTCAATACCTTTCTTTTGAGAAAAACCTTTTACCACAAGCCTAGATTTGTACCTTTTCTTCCCACCTTCTTCTTCCTTTATCTTGTACACCCATTTGTTTTGAAGTGCCCGCTTACCTTTAGGCAACTCAACCAACTCCCATGTTTGGTTCTGATGTAGTGAGTCCATCTCCACTCGCATGCTCTTCGTCCATTCTTCTTTGGATTCATGTTGCATAGCTTCTTCATATGATTCCGGCTCTCCAGAATCTGAGATCAAGAGATGGTTGAAGGAAGGAACAAACCTTTCTGGAGGTCTACTTGCTCTTGTAGATCTTCGGGGAATAGGTTGAGGCTCCTCATTTGGTTGATGTTGTTGCACATTGTCACCGTTTGCAGTCCTTGAGTCTTCACCGTCCTCAAGCTCCATGTACTCATCACCTGTTTCTTTTGTTTGTTTTCTTTCCAAGTAATCTTTGTACATATTTTGTTCATTAAAAATTACATCCCTACTCCTTAAGATTTTACCATCTTCAGGATTCCATAGGCGATACCCAAAGTCTCCTTCTCCATAGCCAATGAAGAAACACTTTTTGGACTTTGCATCTAACTTTGATCTTAGGCTTCTATCTATGTGCATGAAAGCCTCACACCCAAACACTTTGAAAAATGCATAATTCACCGGTTTACCTGTCCATGCCTCTTCTGGAACTCCCCCATCCAATGCCGTTGAGGGTGACCGATTGATTAAGTACACAGACGTACTTACAGCTTCCGCCCAAAGTTCAAGCGGTAGGCCTGCATGTAGCCGCATGCTTCGTGCTCGTTCCATAATTGTCCTGTTCATCCTTTCCGAAATCCCATTTTGTTGAGGTGTCCTTGGGGTTGTCCTTTGCCTCCGAATTCCATTGCTAGCACAAAAGCTTTCAAAAGCTTGGCTGCAATATTCACCTCCATTGTCGGATCTGAGGCATTTAACCTTGGTACCTGTTTCATTCTCCACAAAGGCTTTCCACCTTTGAAATATGGAAAATACATCGGATTTATTCTTCATGACATAAACCCATGTTTTTCTAGTCGCATCGTCTATGAATGTTACATAGTACAATGAGCCACCAAGTGATGGTGTACTTGCAGGACCCCAAACATCAGAATGAACCAACTCAAGTTTTTTATTTTTTCTTTCATTTCCTGATTTTTGAAATTTTACCCTCTTTTGTTTACCATAAACACAATCTTCACAGAACTCTAAGTCCACTTCTTTCAAACCTGGTAGAAGCTTCTTTGTTTGAAGGATTTGCATTCCTTTGGCACTCATATGTCCAAGTCGGTAGTGCCACACCGCACTGTCAACTTGTGTAGTTGCTGCACAAGCTGAAGGTTGCGTGCTAACAGTACACAAGTAAAGTGTACCGACTTTTTCACCCTTGGCAACCACCAAAGATCCCTTTGAGATTTTCCACCGTTTGTTTCCGAATGCAATGTTGTGACCTTCATCGTCCAATTGTCCTGTAGAGATCAAATTTTTGCGAAGAGAAGGAACATGCCTAACATCTTTAAGCTTCCATTCATTTCCGTTAGTAGTTTTGACAGAAACTGTACCTTTGCCGACAATCTCACAAGCTTCATCATCTCCCAAGTATACATACCCAAAATTACCTTTGGTGTAGTCTTGGAAATGTTGCTTGTGTGGTGTCGCATGGAATGAAGCCCCGGAATCTACTATCCAGGAATTAGACACATTGTCTAATGAGAGAATTAGAGCATCTTGCTCTACTTTACCTGCCACATTGGCCTCCGATGTTGGCTTGTTGTCTTGAGACTCTGTCTCCTTCTTCTTCTTGGACCAGCAATCCTTCTTGACGTGGCCTTTCTTGCCGCAGTTCCAACATTCAAGAACTGACTTTGTGCGTGACTTGCTGCGCCTTGAGCGATCACGACCCTTTTGGTTTTTGAACCTCTCCTTAGGCCTTCCTCTTGTTTCCACTGATAGTGCAGCACTTGATGATTCTCCTGTGCTTCTCCTTCGCATTTCCTCGCTTAGGAGAACACCCACAACATCATCAAACTTAAGAGTATTTGTGCCAGAGATAGAATTACTTACAGCCATCACAAGGCTGTCCCAACTATCCGGTAGAGATGATAGTATAAGGAGAGCTCGTACTTCGTCATCGAAATTGATTTTCACTGATCGAAGTTGACTTATGTTTGTGTTAAAGTCATTTAGGTGTTCTGCAACTGAACCATTCTCTGCCATCTTTAGATTGAACAAGCGCTTCATAAGAAATACCTTATTGGATGCCGATGGTTTCTCGTAGAAGTCGTCAAGTGACTTCATCAAGTCCTCCGTGGTCTTCATCTCCGAAACATTGAAGGCCACCGTTGACGCCAAGCTTAACCGGATTGTTCCCAGTGCCTTTCGATCAAGGACAATCCATGCTTCATCTGCCATTGTTGCGGGCTTCTTCGCAAGACCGCCTAGTGGCAAATAGAGGTCCTTCTGGTAGAGATAGTCTTCAATCTGCATCTTCCAATGTTGGTAGTTTTTGCCGTTGAACTTCTCAATCTTGAGCTTCCCTTCCTCCGCCATAACTCCCACTCAATTCAAGGAATCCTTTCCTTGAGATAATTTAGCTACGAGCAAACCTTGCTCTGATACCAGTTGTTAGGAAATAAGACGTAGCTAAATAGATAATTGAGTAGATTACTTAATGGAGAGAGACAGATTTACATACACGAGATTATAGAGTAGAGAGAGAGAGAGAGAGTACACACGATATACGTGGTTCACCCAATGTGGGCTACGTCCACGGGAAAGCAGCCACTCAATGGATTTAGTACTTCAAAACAAGAAGTAATTTACAAAGGGATTATACCCTTAATGGAGCTCCCGCCTTGCTTCACTCTCACCACCTCACACTCACCTTGTTGCATCAACTTCACACTATGAAATGTGTGTAGAAATGGTCTCCTTTTATAGGCCAAAAGGGCTGCCCTCTCTTATGAGAGACAGCCATGTGTAGCCGCCCTTGTGCGAATAAGTCCAAATCAGACCCTCCAATCCGCCCATGTGTGGCCGCCCTTGAGAAGACAAGTCCGCTTTTGAATTCGGCCACCGGCCATTGAATTCGGCCACCGGCCACCGGCCATTGACTTCCGACCACCGGCCACCGGCCATTGACTTCCGACCACCGGCCATTGGCCATTGACTACCGGCCATCGGCCAACCGACCGGTTGTTTTCCGACCACTTTCCGACCGCCGTCCAACCATAATATTCCGGCGAAAAGGAATATTCCGGCGAAAAAAAAGTCTCGGGGGCCTCCGCCCCCGAGGCCTTTAAAGTTGCCCCTGATTCTTGTCCGTGAAAATTTTGGTTTCCGGTGAGTGATTTTCCTTCACGCACGATGGCTTCTCCTCATAATGGGGGCCTTACAAATGTGCGCTTTTACCACAGAAAATTACAAAGGGTAAATCAGGCTCCATACTTAACAAGAGGCTCGTGCAAAGCTAAAGGCAGTGTGCCATGATGTAAGTAAAGAGTTTTCCGTTTTCTTTGAGGAGTTTGAAGCATGTTGGAAATAGTTAGAGATTGCCACTGGGGTGAAAGGCAATCAATTTTTGAAGCTGTCAAAGTTTCTTGAGTGCTTGCATCTGAGGATCAAAGATAAGGTGGAAGATGGTGCTAATACCTATGAAGACATGGTATATCTCGCCAAGATGAAGAGTAGAAAGGAGAAGCAAAAGCTGGAGTTGCATTTGCTAAAGCCTGTAGATTGTGTGCATGTTGTAAAGCTAGCAGAGTGTCCTTTGGTTCAATCAAAGGTAGTGTCAGTTGTGCAAAATGCAAAGCCTGTTGAGGTAAGGCCAACAATTGATTATTTTCCTTCGAAGTTTCTAGTCTATGATGTGCATGTGTCAGTGATGGATGAGCTTGTCAAAAAAGATAAGCCCCTTGTTGAAGTGAGCCAATGTTCCAAAGAGGTAGCAGGTGTTGGGTTTCCATAGCAGATCAAAGAGGTAGAGCCTCTTCTCGTCGAAAGCTTGTATGTGTAGATAGCAGATTGCAGTCAAGTTGCAGATACTGAGGGTTCAAAAGTGGATGAAGAAAGTGTGCAAAGACTAGATGATGGTCAAGATTTTATGGAGTAGCAATAGGTTGAAGATGCAGATAACAAGTCAGTATATGATGCCGATGAAGATGGACAGGCCACTTTCAATTTTTGGGAGAGAAGTGATGAAGATGGACCGGATGAGCCCACATCCTATGGTGAGGAGATTGAGTCTGATGAGCCGGTGAAGGCAAAGGTAAATGTGCCTTCTTGTTTAGCTAATAAGGTAGTCATAGCCAATGTGGAAGAAGAACAAGTTGAATTGCCAAAGTAAACGACAGAGGATATGCAGTCAAAGGTAACATGCAGTGATCTGTTGGCGGCCATGTTGATGAAGGTAGCAGTGGAAATTTTTGTGGCGGTGCGATTGGTTCGAAGCTTTGCAAAGGAAGATATATATGAGTCTATGGATAGCCAAGCTGGCCTACCAAGTCAACCGGTGGATGATGATGAAAGGGAAGCCGAGAGGATTGGGCATATTGTTGATGCTCGTGATCTGTTGACCAGAGAGAGAAGAGTAACTGGAGGTACCTACGGATTAACATGATGATGCTATGGACATAGGCCATTTCAATCAGGTATACTATGAAAATGAAGCTAATTGGGGCTTTGATGATGCCATGGATGAAGAGATGCAAGTTCTTCTGGATATAGCTTTGACCAAGGTACAGGTGATGCGAGTGTTAGTCCATCTACAGGTGGATAGTCCAGTGCATCAAGCATGTTCTATGGTGAAGAAGAGAGATTTCTAGAGGGGGACCAAGCTTTCAAAGGATGTATACAATACCTGGTTGAAATATATTCTTGTAAGTGCAATGGTGAGGTATGTTATTTGCCAGGTATGGAGTTCCTTGGAGATGAACTCTACTTTACATGGTTGGGAGGGAGGGTAAGAATTGTTGGTCGGTGCAGATGGTGTGATTGCAAGGCTAAATGCATTGATTAGTTCCGGTAGTATGCGTACGGGGCTAGGTGTGTTGATGAGGCTAAGGTGCTTTGGGCATATTGTGTGCATGGCTGGTTGTGGACATGGGTGAAGCGCTATTGGAGGGTGCTGCAGATGGATGGAGGAAATCATTGTACGGTTTTTGATTCAGGCGGAGACTATGTGATGCAAGGGGTGGGTAACCCACTTGAGGTTTGACAGTAGTGTACATATGGTAGGGTTTTTGTGGCTTGCTCACAGTTTTGGATAGTGTTTGCCAATTTTTGCAGTTGGTATAAGAATAAAGATGCTTTTTGGTTGCACATGAATGTTCAACAAGGGGGTTGGGCAATGATGGTGCAGCCAAAGTGTGTCCACCCTAGCAGAGGGCATAGGGAGGGATAGCTAGATGGGTTGGGGTACATTACAGTCTTTAGTGATAGATCTTGGATGATCAAGAAGGGTAATCTTGTGGTTTGCAAAGGTCATAAGCATGGAACTCTTCAGTGCATGCATGTGTCTTATGTAAAAGATGACTTTATATCTATAACCAAGTTGCCATCTATTGAGTTGTGGCATAGACAGCTAGGTCATATGAGCTAGAAGGGAATGAAGGCTCTAGCACATATTGGTTACTTAGTTTGTTGTGTATCAATGAATTTTTTATATGTGAGCATTTATGAATAACAAACTAAGTTTGTACACTTTCCATTGGGTAGAAGTGTCTTGACCTTGCACATAGCGACGTATGCAATCCTATGCCAACCAAGTCTCTAGGGGGGGCTACATATATTGTGACATTCATAGATGACTCTATTAAGAAGATGTGGCCATATCCTTTGAGCATAAGGACGAGGTCTTCTCTACATTTTAGAAGTTTCTCACATTAGTCAAAAATTTATCAAGAAAGAAGCTCAAGACCTTAAAGGACTGATAACAAGGGACAAAGGATTTGCAGATTTCTATGCTAGAAGAGGAATTTGGTTGTAGTTTATTGTGCCTCATAGACCTGCCCATAATTGAGTAGGTAAAAGGATGAATTGCATGATTCAAGAAAGAGTCACATATATGATTTCTATGGAAATCTTGACTCAAGGGTTTTGGGCCAAGCCTATTTTAATAGCAGTTCATATTTTAAATATACCACTTAGTATGCCATTGAATTACCAGACTCTAGAGGAGTTGTGGAAAGGCAAGAAACCACCATATGATTATTTACTTGTTTTTTATTGTTGAGAGGCATATGCACATGTGCCAAAAGAGCTTATTCAGAAGCTTGAACCAAAGTCACACAAATGTAGCTTCATTGGTTATGGTGTAGATGGAAAGATGGGCTTTTGCCTATGGCAACCTAAATATTGTAAGATCATTAGAATTTTGAATATCATATTAAATGAGTCCAAGATGCATAATAAACCTATCAAAGAGGTAGAGAACATGACAGTCGCATTAGAGGATTTTGCCTCAGATTCAATCAAAACTCAGATGTCTAGTGAGGAGCCTTCTGTTGGGGTATAAAGCCCAATGTGGTCGCCCAGGTAAGTGGGCGGGCCGCCAGGTATGTACACATATTCTTTTGTAAAAACCTAATAAGAACTCACTATGCTCTACACATTACAGTAGAGCGAGTTCACCATATCATCGTGCTCTTCTTCTCGCACTCTCTCTCGTGTCGCACTTCCGCTCGTACTCCTTCAACTGGTATCAAAGCTCAAATCGAGGCTCGGGGCAGCACTGCAGGAGGCTAGAGTCACCAGCTCAGATTGGAGTGAAATTGGACAGGCAAAGACACAGCCCCAAATCTTGTGGGGGAGCTCGTAGGGCTTGGTGTGCTCAAAATTTCATTCTGAGGTCATCTCGGTCACCGTTCGGCTTCGACAAAGTTCTGCGCATGTCATTTTTTACTACGTGGTCTCAGCGGGTGCATATCTGACTCTGCAAATTTGGGGTTTTTGGCCTACGACTGCAGGTGCTGAGGATATTGACACTCCCAGAGTGTTGATTTGTGGCTGTCTACACATTGAAGGACGGCTCACAGTTCTTGGAGGCGTGTCACATACGACACGGGTGCATTTACACACAGACTGTAGGCAACATCCACTAGTTCATCAGGTTGATATTGGTTCAGAGGTCAGTTTACAGGGGAAACTCTACCGAATTTTTCCCAGGAAAGTAAACTACTGTGAAGCGTAGCTATGGCTGGATCACAGGACACTACTCTTTACAATATCAAGAAGCTGGATGGAACCAATTTCCCATTGTGGAAGAAGCAGATTTGGCACGTGTTGGTACAAAAGAAGCAGATAAAACCTATAAAGCTCAAGGGGATAAAACCAGAAGATATGGACGAAGATGAATGGAGCGAAATGGATGAATTGGCACTTTCTACCATTATGCTGACTTTGGCAGAAAGCGTTTACTTCAATGTAGCAGACAAGATGTCGGCTTATCAAGCATGGTTAAAGCTGAGTGATCTTTATGAGAAGCAGAGTGCAGCTTCACAGGTATACTGGCTTAAGAAGCTTGTTGACTTGAAGATGAAAGAAGGGACACCTATGTCCAATCATCTGAATGAATTCAACACAATCTATAGTCAGTTGTCAGCTCAAGGTGTCAAGTTTGATGAACGTGTTAGAGCTATGTTCCTGTTGATCACATTGCCGGAAAGTTGGGACACTTTTCGCACAGCTTTGAGTAATTCTGCACCTCCAGATGGTTTGAACATAGCAGGTGTATAAGGAAGTCTGCTTACTGAAGAAACCAATAGAAAGACAATGGAAAAAGTCAAAGGAACAGCCTTAGTTGTCAGGGGAAGGACCAAAGAAAAGTACAAAGGTGGAAAGAGGAATCAGTCTCGTAGCAAGTCCCGCAGTGCTAAAGGCAAGAGTGACATAGAATGCTACCATTGTGGCAAGAAGGGTCGACTACAGAGAATGGAAAGCAGAAAAAGGCAAAGAGAAAGTTGAAGACCATGGTGAGAAGAACAAGTCCTCAGTGAAGATTCAAGAAATAAATGCGACAAACACTGTTGCAGAGGATGACAGTCTAGTGTCAGGAGACATCTACTTCTTGAAGAATACAATGGACTCAGCTCTTCTTACAGCATCTGATGGAATGCACTGAGTGACTGGATTATAGACTCAGGGGCATCACTTCATGTGTCTCCAAACAAGGAGTGGTTTACCTCTTATGTGACCACTAAAGATCATGTTCGGCTAGGCAATGGGCAGACATGTGAGATCTTAGGTGTTGGAGATGTTCAATTGAAGTTTCAGAATGGCTCTTCTTTCACGCTGAAGAATGTGAGACATGTTCCCGCAATTACAAAGAGCTTGATCAGCACAAGTTTACTTGATGATGCTGGCTACATCACCACTTTTGGACAGAACATGTGGAAGATATCCAAGGGTTCTATGACAGTAGCACCTGGAGTAAAGTCTGGAGGACTTTACATGATTTATGTATCAAATGTCTCTAAAAATGTAATCAATGTAACCGAGCAGACGAACGTTTCTTTGTGGCATAGTCGGTTAGGACATATGTCCAAGAAGGGAATGGAAATCTTGTCTCGTTCTAGTTATTTGCCTGGCTTTTCATTTAATGATTTTCAATTCTATGAACATTGTCTGTATGGTAAGCAAACACAGCAGCCACATAAGCATAGAAGCAGTAGAAGAGATACACAGTTGGCACTTGTTCATAGTGATTTGTGTGGACCTATGCCTAACCTATCTCTAGGGGGAGCTTCTTACTTTATGACATTTATAGATGATTACTCGAGGAAAGTATGGGTTTACTTTCTCAAGCACAAGGATGAAGCGTTTAGTGTTTTCAACACGTTTGTGACACTTGTGGAGAATCAGAGTGGCAAGAAGCTTAAATGCTTACGCACTGACAATGGTGGAGAGTATGTTTCAAAGGCCTTTCAGGACTTTTGTGAGTCAAAAGGTATAAAACGTGAACTTACTGCTCCTTACAATCCTCCTCAAAATGGTGTTGCTGAGAGGATGAATAGGACCATACAAGAGAAGGTCAGAAGTATGTTGTCTAATGCACAACTGCCAAATGGGTTTTGGGCTGAAGCTGTATCAACAGCTGTTCATCTTGTAAATAGATCTCCTAGCAAGGTTTTGCAGAAGGATTCAGTGCCAGAGATGGTATGGTCAGGCAAAATACCCTCATACAAGCATCTCAGCGTCTTTGGCTGTGAGGCATATACTCACGTTCCAAAGGAATTTAGGAACAAACTTGAGCCAAAGAGTAGAAAGTGCATCTTTCTAGGCTATGGTAATTCTGGTGAGATGGGGTACAGACTTTGGGATCCCGAATCCAGCAAGGTTGTCCGTAGCAATGATGTTCACTTTAATGAATCCAAATATCATTCTAAACCAGAGAGGGTTGAGGAGATTAGAAGAGTTGTCTTCCAAGAAGATGGACCTGCACGTGCAAGACAAAATGTCAGGGCTCAAGAGGAGCAAGGGCAGGATAGAGTGGAACCACAGGTTGTGGCTGAGCCTGAGCCACCTATTGTGCGTAGATCTGGACGTGTCACGTGACTTTTGATAGGTTTGTTCCATCCATGAACTATGTCATGTTGACTGATTGCAATGAGCCTTCATGTTACAAGGAAACAGTGCAAATGAAGGACTCTGGGAATTGGCAATTGGCCATGCAATCAGAGATGACAGCTCTGCATAGAAACAAGACATGGAAGCTAGTTAAATTACCACAGGGCAAAAAGGCTCTACCTTGTAAATGGGTTTACAAGTATAAGATCACCGCTCATGATAGTCAGCCAAAGTAAAAAGCAAGGCTTCTTGCCAAGGGCTTTAAGCAAGAACAAGGCATTGACTTTGATGAAGTCTTCTCTCCGGTGGTCAAGATGACTACATTGAGATGCTTTCTTGCATTGGTTGCCATATTAGATTTGGTATTGCACCAAATGGATGTCAAGATAGCGTTCTTGCATGGTGATTTAGATGTGGAAATTTACATGCAGCAGCCAGAAGGGTTTGTTGAGAAAGGCAAGGAAGATTGGGTATGCCAGTTGTTAAAGAGTCTTTATGGCTTAAAACAATCACCGAGGGCATGGTACCATAAATTCCACAAGTTTATGCTTTCTCAAGGCTACAAACGTAGTGAGTTCGATCATTGTCTATATACAAAGAAAGCTAAGGATGGTAGTTGGCTGATCCTTATTTTGTATGTGGATGACATGTTGATTGCTGGCAAGCACTTGGAAGAAATTTCAGCTTTGAAGTCAAAGATGGCAAAATCGTTTGACATGAAAGACATGGGTGAGGCAAGTCATATACTTGGTATGCACATTGAGAGATACAGATCAAAGAAGTTGATTTGGTTATCTCAAACAGAGTATATTGACAAGGTTTTGCAACGTTTCAATATGGAGAAGGGAAAGGCACTGAGTGTTCCATTGCCACCATATGTGAAACTTAGCAAACAAGATTGTCATGTGTCTGAGGAAGAACAGGCTGAAATGGATAAGATTCCATATGCGTCTGCAGTGGGTATTTTGGTGTATGCAATGATTGCTACTCGCCCAGACATTGCATTTGCAGTGGGAGTAGTAAGTCGATACATGTCAAACCCAGGCAAGAAACATTGGGAGGCAGTGAAAGGAATATTGAGATACGTGAAAGCTACAATGAGTATGCGTATATGCTATGGGAGTTAGGAGCTAAGTGTAAAGGGTTTTACAGACTCAGATTATGCAGGTGACTTAGACAATCGAAGGTCTACATCAGGGTATGTCTTTACATTGGCTGGTGGAGCAGTATCATGGCGTTCTAGATTACAAGATTGTGTTACTCAGTCTACTACAGAGGCTGAATATGTTGCAGCATCAGAGGCATGCAAAGAATCAATTTGGCTTAATCGACTAGTAACAGATTTGGGATTCAAAGAAGAGATGGCTGTGTTATATTGTGATAGTCAAAGTGCTATACAATTGGATCGCAATCCAGTTTATCACTCAAAGACAAAGCATGTGGATGTGAAGTATCATTTCATCAGGGAAATGCTCGAGGATAAGCAACTTCAGCTTGTCAAAGTTCACACCACAGAAAATCCTACTGATCTACTTACAAAAGGACTTCCCTCAGAGAGCTTTGCGCATTTTTGCAAGCAGTTAGGTGTAGGGTAGTACATCACTTCTCTACACCTCTTGTATATTAGCTTGTATAGTAGCTTCTCTCACACTTAAAGTACCACATTGGACTTTAAGTGGGAGGTTGTTGGGGTATGAAGCCCAATGTGGTCGCCCAGGTAAGTGGGCGGGCCGCCAGGTATGTACACATATTCTTTTGTAAAAACCTAATAAGAACTCACTATGCTCTACACATTACAGTAGATCGAGTTCACCATATCGTCATGCTCTTCTTCTCGCACTCTCTCTTGCGTCGCACTTCCGCTCGTACTCCTTCACCTTCCACTAGAAACACTCTAGAGAGAGCCAGGAGTAGTAATCAGGGATTAAATGGTCTAGTCAACCCAAAAATTTGCGTGAGAATTTTCAGCCAGGTTTAGATTATCTTATGTTGACTAACTGTTGGGAACCACATTCTTTTCCAAGAAGCCACAAAAATGGATGATAAAGACAATTGGGAGCAAGCGATGCAATCAAAGATAGACTTGATTGAGCAGCCATCGATAATCTTGATCAAGTTCAATGGTGTAATCTTTGGTGCATTTGGATTATAAGGACATTGGGAAATCAAATGATCTACGCCATGAGGAAAGCTTTTCCATGCATGGGAACCCCCCCATATATTTTTGCCCTTTTATCAAAATATTTCCCATTATATAAGTTACTTTTGATTTTTTCTTCCTTTTTCACAAACGTTTTAGCCTTTATTAAATAAATAATACTTATGCTAATCAATCACGATGTAGCATAATAAGTAAGCTTTCTTTGTTGATCTCTCTTTTGACCTTAAAAATATTATATATATATATTCTAGTATTTTCTAATATATTTTTTTCATGTATGTATATTATTCCACTCTACCAAATATTTTATTCACTAGTTTTCATTTTCAAACCTCAACCCCACTTTCAAATTTCAATAATAACTCCATCTAGATGATTGCCAATCTTTTCAACACTCTAGGTCATGTTTTCATACACATGAAGGAGCTTACACTTGAAGGCAAGAGAGAAGTCCACTCAAAGGGGACCACCAAAAGACTTTTGCAGCCACAAATAATACATTATTTGGCTGAATTTTTTAAGTAAAGAAGAACCCCGAATCTGAAGGAGCGTTCAACATGAAAGATGTAGCTCGTGATCTCAACTTTTAGCTCAATTTTTTTCAGAATTTTTGGAGTTATGAACACGGAGATATGATTTTTGTAGTGGACCCCAGTTTTCTCGTGTAATGGTGACACAGGCCATCCCCACTTTTCTTCCTTCTAGAATGGCTATGGTTCTACAAGTCTTCAAGCATGATTACAAGAGACAAGGCTCTTTTAATGAGGTCTTGGCTAGTCTAGAGTAATTCTATCACCATTTTTGGAGGATCCATCCTCATCAACAAATATCCACCTTCGACAACCTCTCTTATAATTTTCTTACCTCTCTCTTCTCTCCCTAATAAGCTTATGTCTATCCAAAGCCAGACTATTGTAAATATTTCCTATCCTCTACATCCTACCCACATTCTCTCTTCTCTCTCTATTGACTCTGGTATTTTAAATAATGAGGAGACAAGATGGGAGCCATAGTCACATGCACCCCATTTTCCTAGTCACCAAAGTGGGACACTCACCTCAAATAGAAATATTGCTAAATCCTTCCCTCCTTCCCTATATAAGGAGGCCATGAGAGCTCACTTGGGGGAGAGAACACACACACCTATCCATACACACTCTTGTGCTACATGCTTGTAGCATGAACCCTAATCACATAATCACAACACCATCATCATCACCATCACCATGCACAAAAGATGAGCACCACACCTCCACACCACTTGTAATTAAGGGTTTAAGGCACAATTTCAAGAAGAAGAAGGGTGGACACACTCATGATATTCCTCGCCATCAACTCCCATCTTTCCATTATGCCTCCTACGACCTTGTTCCCTTCTCATTTTCCTGCCATACGCTACCTACTGTATTCATCTTTTGCAAGCAATCAACACACTCCATCTTGGTGCCATACTTTGTGTCGCTTTGGATACATCTCATTGTGAGTATGGTATATGCTTGTTCCTGGCCATTTTTTTTTCTGCTTATGTTAAGGTGTGCGGTTTCGCCACCACACACACACACACTCTCTCCCTCTCATATTCCTATCATCTTGCTACTTCCATCTTAAGGTGTGCGGATTCGCCACCTTTTGTATGAGAAGTGAGCATACTTGCATGTATCCCTGACCTCGTTATCTTCCTTACTACATGAACGCGTAGCGAGCCCATTCTCACTCACTCACCACTCCTCTCACCTTATTCTCCGACCACCCCATTCCACATTTGGGCGTGGATCTCGAAATTGTTTTCCATGGCATGCTTCATTGTGTATATGTATGCGTCCTAGCCGCATATCTTGCTAGGTGGTGCCCCTAATGTGTATCCCCCATGATGAGGCCATTGTGCATAGTCTTGGTGTAGAGGCCACCGGGTCTATTTTTCACTTCCGCCTCTCATTTGGTGCCCCCACTGAGGAGGGCTCTTGAAACCCTTCATTTTATAAAACTGAAAACCCTAAACTATTGTGAATGGATGAATGACTATGAAGGATTTTCTAACTGGACGACAGAAGAAGAAGAGCTCCAAGCACAACTAGACGAACTCCGCATCTCCATCGAAGCTCGAGTGCCAGGCGTAACGGTAATCGATTTGAAGTGGGAGAGTCAACCAACACGCCAAACCCAGTGGATATACATAGGCCAAGTGCCAAGAAGAAGAAGGAGGAGGTGGAAACCATGTCCGCAACCTACAACCAACCAACAACAACAAAATGGAAGGAGCTCTGCACAATAGAGAATCAACACTATTCTACTTTGAGAATCGGGTAACTCAAGTCACCGAGGTAATTATCATAGTCAGTTTTCAAGTCGCACCTGATGCTACAGCACAAATAACAGAAGCATTGGCTCACACTCTCACTAGAGAAACTAGGGATCTACTGAGTTTGTTTCAGGAAAGAACACCACCCTCTCCTACAAGCTTGGACAGTGACTAAGCACCTCTAAGCTTCACATGAATCAGGACAACCTACCTCAAGACAGATCACACATACCAACACGTGTACGCTCAATCAAGGTAATATTGGACTTGTCACTACCAGCACGTCATTGACACCATGCCGGGTGGGGAGCGGTTTTTTGAGGTTCTGGCATCAGATCAGCCATTTGTTTTACCTTTGGTACAAGGCAATGTACCGTTTGAAGTTTTAATCTATGTCCTAGTATAATAGGGTATACACGCCTCCTTGTAAAGAAGAAAAAAATTTTGCAAGTTAAGAAGTGTGTCTTTCTAGCTCTCTCTCAGTAATCATGGCAAGTGTAGCATTTCCAACCTTTACTGGTAAGGTGGGCGAGGATGCTGCAGACTTTCTAGACAACTTGGAAATAGTATGTGTCATCTCTACGAGAGATGATGATGCTTCGCGCTTGCGCATCTTCCCACTTCTAATGAAGGTGGAGGCAAGATCATGGTACAATGCCTTGGCACAAGAATCCAAGGAACGGTGGGACTTATTAAGGGCAGCCTTTGTCAAGCGTTTTGGAGAGGGCACAACATCAGAGAAACTATGGCAATTGTTGACAGAGTTGAAGCAGGGCAGTATGCTGGAATACGCATCATATGAGTCAAAGTTTGTAGATTTATGGGGGCGATGGGTTGCATCGCTAAGAGAGGATGAGGGGGCACTTGATTTCCTAAAGAAGGATCGGTTTGTGGCTGGGTTATGGCCAACTCTTAAAGAGAAGGTGAGGGAAGGTTTCCTGCTACGTATGAGCTAGCAGTTGAAGTGGCCCGCCTTAAAGACAAGAAGTTGCGCTTACAAGCCAGGAATATCGATGGAGAGGAAGCCGTTAGGACCCCACCACCTCTAGCACCACCTACAACAGTCGCCCAGAGGATTCAACCACAAGAACCAATTGAAGATCAGCAAGACCTGCTCAACCGAATCACCAATCAACTTGAGAATCTCTCAGTCCATTTGATACAACAAGGGCATGCACACAATCGCAACCAAGAGCAAGGGAGAGGACAACGAAGGCAAAACCAAGAATACCACTGCTACAATTGTGGGGAGGATGGTCATGGCATGTACTACTGTCCACAACCAAGGAGGCAGAATTTCAACAGAGGAGCTAGACAAAACCAGGTTTCACCACCAAGAGCAAGACCACCACCACCGAGGGCACCACGACAAGCACCACCCATGCAAATCTTACAACCACCGATTCAACCACAACCACCACCACCACCACCACAACCTCTCATTCCACCCTTACCCCCACCACCAGTTGGCAATCAAACAGTAAGCATCATCAGTCTTGAAGGTAAGGGAAAGGAGAAAGTGGAGGAGGATAAGACCAAGGTTAAAGGAGTAGATGCCATTGGGGTAAAACGCGCTAGGCATGGTGAATCTTCTCAAAAGGAAGAAAAGATGAAGAATAAAGGGGAATCTAGCAAAAAGCCGTCCAAGTCACGACGTAAAATTGACATTGTAGATTTCTCTTTGGGTGAATGTTCTAAACCATATGATTTGGTTCAAGATGTTTCTGTGCAGGGCCCAAAAATCACCTGGCCCCAGTTACTCCACCTAGCACCTAGGGTGAGGAGACAATGGACAAAGATGGTTAACACGAGGCGACCAAAGCCAAAGATAGCTGGGGCTATATCCGGGAGGAATCTAGACGACATACTACCAGTGATGGATGCTTATATCAAAGGGCAACACATCTCCAATATCTACATCGATGGTGGCGCACAAATATGCGTCATGAGTGAAAAAATGATGCACCGTTTGGGTTTAGAGGTGAGTCGACCGGCACCATGCCGAGCCAAAATGGCAAATAATTGAGTGAAAAAATGATGCACCGTTTGGGTTTAGAGGTGAGTCGGCCGGCACCATGCCGAGCCAAAATGGCAAATAATTTAAAAGTTCAATGTGTTGGTGTCATAAATGCAGTTAGGATAAAGGCATTCAACACCGAGGTAGATGTGGACATCTTTGTCATGCCACACAAAGGGGAGGGCTATCCTATCATTCTAGGGAGGCCTTGGCTTATGGCTATGAGAGCTTTACTAACAAATGAGGTCCAAGGTGTACTTTTTGCCATGCTTGTTTATGGGATAGGAATGGTAGTCGTAGTGTCTTGGAGAGAAAGATGAGCTAAATTTGGAAAGGTAAAACTATAGCTAATGGGCTCAAATTGTATCGAGACTCTAGGTGAAACAACATATGAAGGATCCATGGGACTTATTGAGGGAGTGTACATTTGTGATAGGGTCGGTTGTTTGGCCTTTCTCGTATCCAAGAATCTCATAAGACCCATCAAAGAAATGTTTATCCCCTTGTTTTGCCGCTCCAATTGGACAACCCTATGAATGACAACACAGACCATCCATTATTGCTTCTCTAGACTTGTGGCACTAGTTATGGATTATACAACATCTAACCAACCCACATGGTGTGTGTAGCTCATGTACAGGTCGGTCAAAGTCTTGGTTTGTAGTAGGTAATACTCCTAATTTTCATTAAGAAATACCCCCTCTAAGCTTGGTGTGCTAGAGGTTTCCTTTAAAGTGGACGCATTGTGGCTCCCTATGGTCTAACCTTCAGTGACTGCTAATTTGGGAGCGCTTGATTGCTCCATTGGCATGGATGTGGTCATAAGGGCCTTCGCCTTCATGGCTTGGAGTTGTTAAATCACATGTAAGGTCTCAATTTCCTTCTCCCTATCCGTTTTCATATATCATTCAATTTCTTGCACTTTTGCAAGACTCTTCCCCATCAGGTAATAGAATATCAGAGGGTGACTACTTTATAAGGTCTTTAGTGAATGCAGGGGGTAGGATATTGACATGGATTCTCTTGGGGACTATAGGGTCTACATGAGATGTAAAAGGCGAATCTACCTCCCCATCACCTTCATTTACTATTCACTAGCCGTAGGCTCCGAAAGAGTGGCTCGACTAATGGTTTCCATTAGGCGACTAAACACACTAGCAATTGGTTGTGGGGCCGAGACAGGTATGTTTTGGTTTGTATTTTCAAGGTATAGGGTAGAATGTCCCTCCATCATGTCGTCAGAATCAGAGGAAGAGTCACTAGCGACCACGATGTGTGGGTATTGGGTTGCACTACATTGGGTCCTAGTCGAAGGCACAGAACCTAACGTGGGTGGATAATGGGTTTATCCATAATTTGAGGCACTCTCTAACTTCTTAGACTCAGCAATTGTCCAGAGTATAAATACATGTGACGTAGGTACCCTAAAAGCGTTGACGACCGAGTACAATAAGAGGCATCGCCATTAACTATTTTGGTCGTTTTTACTTGATTTTTTTTTATAAAACTTTTTTGATGTGCGTGACATGGAATACATGATACTAGTTCGAAACAAGCGTATCGTTTAGAGGAAAATGGCATGCTTTACATCACACAATTATGCTACCCGAAGCTCTCATAACCCCCAAAATAGTCGTTTTCTACTTGGGCATGTAGGCAACATGGGAAAGTATAAACGAGGCTTGTGGAGGGAAAGGTGAAGTCTAAATCCCACATGCTTCCTTTTTCCCTTGAGAACAAGGGAACTGTTTGGAGTCGGGTTTTTTTTTGTCAATTCAAAAAATTAGATGCATGACATTTTTTTTTTGTTTTGGTTTTTTGTTTTTTGTTTTTAAATAATTAATAAGTTTTCAGAGAAAATAGTTTAGTAATTGGCCTCAAACAAAGCCTACATCAAATTTTTTTTGTAAAAAACAACTCCTAAATTAACAAAAAATTTAACAGAGCTTAGATTAACACAAAAACTAAAATTAACAAAACCTAGATCAGCATAAAAACGGAAATTAGTAGAGCCTAGATTAACAAGAAACAGAAATAAGCAGTGCGTAGATTAACAAAAAACAAACCTGTACACACAGACAACACACATACACACTTCTCGACCTTTCAAACATGCAATAGTAATCTCAACACACAGAATGCAATCCGCGGTTGGAGCTTGGCGCTGAGCAGTTTCTCGACATCATCACCAAAAATGTCAGCTTTGAGGAAGTTGCTCAACACTGTGTGTGAGCCACAAGGGTTGCAAGCCTACACATATAAGCTCTACAACTACAGACAGTGTGTCACTCACCTCCTGCATTGCTATCTCTGAGGGAATCTCGCGTGCGTCTGCCTATCCTCCTCGCTATCGTAGTACTCGCCGTTGCTCGATTGCCTACGCCCTCTCTCTCTCTCTCTCTCTCTCTCTCTCTCTCACACACACACACACACACACACACACACACACACACACAGTCATAAACAAACAACCCAAGAGGATATAGTACCTTCAGAATGAGGAAAAACTAGGTTTACAATTCTTATCTATGGGTCTGCCCCTTTCACATTTGGGCGCCCACATTCAACCAGTGAGCACTAAATAAGTATGATGCGCCTCTCATCGACGATCACCAACCCTTGACCATAAAGCTATGATCATGGGTTAACATAAAGCAACATCCTAAGCTAAAGGCTAAAGAGGCACATAAGAAAGAAAGTGAATCTTCTTCAAATGCAGCCATTGCGAAGACTACAAGTTCTACTGTTGATGCAAAATGCACCTTTAGTGTGCACTATTAGTATAACCCTTCTATACATGATGCATGCATGATTGACATTCACATGTGTGGTATTTTGATAGTGGTTCTACAAAGCACATTACATCTCATCATGACTCATTCACTTTTCTTGATGTTTGTCCCCAATGGGAATAGTACATTTGTGCTAACAATACCTCTTCTCTAGTTTAGGGACTTGAAAAGATTGTACTCACTACAGTAAATGGTAGTTCCTTCACACTTCTTGATGTACTTTTTGTGCCTAGGATCAAGAAGAATCTATTTTCTTTTTCTACGATAGCAAAACTTGGTCTTGTTGTAAAGCTTGTGGATGACAGATACATTCCTCACTATCTAAGTTCGGGTGATACTATTGGAGCATTGGGTACCTTGTCTCGTGGGCTATACAAGCTCAATTGTTATGAAAAGTGTGTGGAAAACTTTGCAGATGTAGTTAGAGATTCTAAAGTTGTTTCATATGCTAAATTATGGCATGCAAGGTTTGGACATTTAGATGTTTCCAGTTTGATGCATTTACAAAAATCTGATATAGTTGTCTCATTACCCCCTTTGGAGGCCATCTAAGCCTGTTTGTGAAGGCTATATTTTGGGAAAATGCAGCATTCTAGGTTTTCAAAAGATAGTTTGGGTGCTACTTGCGAGCTGCAACTTGTTCAGAGTAGTGATGTTTGTAGCCTGGTACATACTCCTTCTTTTAGTAATGATCTATACTTCATGAATTTCATTGATGATTACTCACTGCATAAATGTGTATATCCGCTCATGGCTAAGTCCGAAGTGTTTATGTGCTTCAAACAGTTTTTGGTATTTTGAAAATGTATCCGGCTATTGTGGGCACCCTTTATTCATATTTTGATGCATTTTTTGCTAGTCGCGGGATAATACTCCAATGTATAGTGCCTTGTAAGCCTCAACAAAATGGTGTTTTTGAGAGGAAAACTAGGTCATTATGGAGATGGCATGATCATGGTCAATAGCCAAGCTGTATGGTACATGTTGTTACCATATACATGTGGTATTGATCTGTGGGAACACACTCAGGACCGCTAGGGTATTTTTTCCCTCACTAGGAGGTTTTTTTCCCTGTGCATTGTAAATACTTCCATCACTTTAGGGCTATCTCACCTTTTCATTGCACACTAAGTAACAGACTCTCTATTGTGTGCCTTGAGATTCCTTCATCTTCTCCAAGTTGTGTGTGTCTTCCTACAACCCTAATTCCAACAATTGGTATCAGAGCAGGTTGCGTCCTCTTGGGCTTAGTCGCCAGCAGCTCGAGCACATGCCTGCTCACTTTCTCCGATTTTTGTGAGCTTTGGCGAGCATCATTAGGTCAACAAATACTTCATGAGAGTTCATAGAGCTCGGTCTGTTCAAAATTTTCAAGGATATTAATGAGCAACTTATTTTTGGAAGTGAAATCATCTCTGACAATTCCCATGTGCATACTGTTCTTGATGCTTTGCCAGATTCTTACTAGACTTTTGCTAGTACTTGGAGACTTACGACCCAAGAAAATCCTGAAGTTGTCAAGTTTGATGCATTATGCACATTGCTATTGCAAGAGTCACTTTCCAAAAAAACAGGACTAGACAGTGTGCAGTTGAACAGGCCTTTATGTTCCTAATGCTTCTTCTAGCAACAAATTGTCTTGAAATTCTAGTGATAAGGGCAAAAAGAAGATGCGTTGCCATTATTTTAAAGCTAATGATCACTTGATCAAGCAGTCCTAAGTTGAAGGCCAAAGAAGAAAGGGGCTGGGTCCACTACTAATGCTGGCTCCACTACAAATGCAGCTATTGTTGAGTCTTCTATGAAAGGAGACTGTGATGTTGATGTTGATGTAGAATGGGATTTTAGTGCAGAGTGCACTTATGATCCTTATGTCCATGATGCATGTTTGTCATTTGTTGCAGATGCTCATGTGTGGTACTTTGACAGTTGTGCTACATAACACATTACCTCTCATCGTGATTTGTTTACCTCTCTCGAGGATGTCCCTCATGGGAAGTCAGTCACTTGTGCCAAGAATGCCTCTCATCCGACCAAGGGAGTTGGAAATATTGTGCTAACTGCTGCAAATGGCAGTTCTTTCACACTTGTTGATGCACATTATGTGCCAGGGATCAATAAGAATATTTTGTCTATATCTGCACTTGCTCAATAAGGGCCACATGCAGATTGCAGATTATGCATAGTGATGTTTGTGGGCCCATGCAAACTTCGTCCTTGGGCACTTACCTTTACTTTGTGACTTTCATTGATGATTACTCCAGGCATGCATCGGTGTATCCACTTAAGGCGAAGTCCGAATTGTTTATGTGCTTCAAACAATTTTTGGCTATGGCTGAAAATGTCTCAAAATGTACTATGGGCACCCTCCATCCCGATTGAGGGGGGGAATATATGTCTCATGAATTTAATGCATTTTTGGCTAGTCGTGGAATAAAACACCAATGTATAGTGTTGTATACACCTCAGCAAAATGGTGTCGCTGAGAGGAAAAATAGGTCTCTCATGAAAATCGCACGATGTATGGTCAAAAGTCAAGCTTTACCGCATTCATTTTGGCTTGAGGTTATCATGTGTGCCACTTATGTACTAAACAAGTATCCTACAAAATCTTTGCAGTTTATGAGTCCATATGAACCATGGCATGATAAAAATCCTTCTATTGAGCACAGTCGTGTTTTTGGCTATTTGGCATATTCTTTGGTGCCACAAACGCAACGTGAAAAATTGGATGTTAAGGCTGTCAAATGTATTATTGTTGGTTATAGTATTGAAAGCAAAGGTTACAGGTTGTTTAGTACCCAACAAAGCATATCTTGGTTTCACAGTATATTGTGTATGTGGAAGATTCTGTTTAGCCCTTGTTGTCATGTACTAGAGACAGTAATGTAAGCTCACATGACATTTATGACACTTTGTTGCCCTTTGTCTAGTCGTACTTGTTCAAGTTCTCTCCATGCATCTTATGCATGAGATTGTTATGCTTTGGCTGTGTGGACCTCTGCCTTTTGATGAAGCACAAAATTCAAAAAATTGGATGGCTACCATGCAATCAGAATATGATGCACTTATAGAAAACAACACATGGAATTTATGTGATTTTCCTTCTGGCAAAAAGGCCATTGGTACAAAGTCGATTTACAAGTTGAAATGCAAGCCGGATGGTGAGATTGATTGCTATAAGGCTCGACTTGTTGCGAGGGTTATGCATAGTAAAAGACATAGATTATGAAGAGAATTTTTCTCCCACTTGTTGTATGACTACCGTGCATTTTCTATATGCGTTGGAAGCTCATTTTGGTTGGGTTTTAGATCAGTCAAACATTGTTATTGCTTTCTTGAATGGTGACATATTTGAGGAAGTTTATGTAACACAGCCTCATGGTTTTGTCATTAAAGGGCAAGAAGATAAAGTGTGCAAATGTAAGAAATATTTGTATGGGTTGAAGCAATCTCCTTGTGCTTGGTATGAGAAGTCCACTCATTTGGTCAAACAAGGCTTTTGTAACAGTCCAACAGAAAGCACATTGTATGTAAAGTGTGAGGGTGATTTACTTCTCATTGTGGTTCTCTATGTGGATTTGAATTTAAGGCTGATTTAAAAGCTACTTTCAAGATGAAAGGTTTGGGTTTGTTGCATCATTACTTGGGTATACAGTTTAAGCAGTGTGATGGTGGTATTGCCTTGTGTTAGACAAGTTACATAGAGACATTGCTATGCGAGTTTGGACTTGAGGATTGCAAACATATTAATACTCCCATGGAAACAAGTTTGAAATTGAGTCTTCATGATTCTAGCGATCCTATTGATGTCACTTTATTGCCAAACTATTGTTGGGTGCCTCATTTATGTATGCAACATGAGGCCAGATATTCAATTTTAAGTCTCACAGGTCAGCAGATTTATGCATAGCCCAGGGTCTTAGCATTGACAGACTGTCAAGAGGATTTTTTGCTATTTGAGTGGCACTTTACATCTTGGCTTGTTTTATCCCAAGGGGGGATCATTGCCGCCAGATTTAGATTCTTTTTTGGACTCATATTGGGTTGGCTGTTTTGACACACGTGTCCACGAGTGGTTTTTGTTTCATGCTCAGCAGTTCATGTATCTCATGGTTGAGTAAGAAGCAACCTATTGTGGCCACTTCTAGTTGTGAGGCTGAGTACAGGGCAGTCTTCACAGCTATGGTTGAGTGTGCATGGCTCAGATGCCTTATGGCTGATTTCGGTGTTGGACAGGATACTGCAAACACTATCTACACTGACAGTCAAAGCGCATTGGTAGTTGCAAAGAACCCAATTTTTCATGCTCGCACAAGGAACATTGAGGTGCATTACCACTATGTCAGGGAGAGGCTCTCAGATGGAGAGATCACCTTGGCTTATGTGCCAACACAGGACGAGTCTTACCATACCCCGAGCACCATTTTCTGAGCGAACACAAATCCGAGCAAACAAATTAAGGAAGTGAATCATAATACATGAAAATGAACTCAACAAGTTATAGTATTACAAACACTATCCCATTTTTTAATACTTAAACTCTAGATCATAAGCACTCGATAATAATTCTAGACTCTATGAATTGTCGCATCCGTCATTAATGAAAACATTGCATTTATGACGCGTTTCACAGATATGAAAGTCGTATCGCAATTGCTTCACCATCCTTTGAGCCGCTGCCTCTACAAAGATTGGCAATGCACTTCCACAAACAAGCAAAAGTGAATGTAGTCAATATGCATGCACTCAAAATTCAATCTATGGATCTCATTAATAACATTAAACGTAATTCTTTCGCAAGATACATAAATGCCAAAAAGTGAAACATAACATAAAGACCCAAAACATAGAGCAAACAAAATAGGGAAGTGAATCATAATACAAGAAAATGAACTCAATAAGCTACATTTTCACAAACACTATCTTATTTGTTAATAACTAAACCCTACATCACAAACACTTGCCAACAATTCTCTAGATTCTTGAAGGAGTCGCGTTCATCTCATCAATTCACAATGTTATGTATTATCCATAATACAAATTATGTTGTCAAATCATTAATACAAGAGCCTTTCATAAAAAAAATTAGACAAAGCTTCCTTTGTAAAATGAAGAAAATTTCAAACTAACCATGGTCCAATGGACACCTCACATGAGGATTTCAAAATATTCACTTTCAAAATCATAGAAGGAATGATATGTCCATTTGTCAATACTTACACTCTACATCATAAGCACTCACTAATAATTCTTAGACTCTATGAAGAGTGGCATTCGTCATCAATAAAAACATTGTGTTTATGACGCGTTTCACAGATATGAAAGTCATATCTCAATTCCTTCGCCATTCTTTGAGCCGTTGCCTCTGCATAAATCGGCAATGCACTTCCACAAACAAACAAAAGTATATGTAGTTATTATGCATGTAATCAAAATTTAATCTATGGATCTAATAACATTAGACGTAATTCTTACGCAAGATACATAAATGCCAAAAAGTGAAACACAACATAAAGATCAAAAACACAAAAGTAATGTCAATGTCATAGTAGGAGCGAAGTCTCACTAGTCATCATAAGGGTCGACACGCGATGGCATGTCACCCTCATCCTCAACATCTAGAGAGGTAGATGCCTCCTCTCGGCTTCGCTTCTTAGGGCAAAGCAAGGGAACCACATAGTCTCTAATAAGAGACCAAGATAAGCATGCAGCCAAAACGGGAGCTGTACCACACCCAAGCTCCAAATAAATACCTCCATGTCGACAAAGCAGCTCAACAAAAGCTGCAACAAAAGCCTGGCTCCGCTGCATCTCACCCCACCAAGGCATCCCTGATCCTGATCTAGCTAAGGAAGGCTCCGAAAAATGGTGTGTCATGAATGAATCTGAAGGCTGGAGACCCAAGCGAGAGAACATAGTGGTGCTCTCAACCACAAAGCATGTTGTCTGCATCCTAATCCTGTGTACCATAAGTAGCATAGAGTACTGGCACTGCAAATCAAATTACAAAACCATAACATTGAAGAAACATTGAAGAAACATTGAAGAAAGAGCCTCAACAAAACTATACAATACTGAAGTGAAAACAATACCTGAATTCGACCAGATAAACTCTCAACATATCCATATGAACTATGATGGAGCACCATAATGCGATGATGTACCACCATCTCTGAAGCACGACAGAACCTCTCCACCCATCCAATAACCTCTCCTATTCATAGGTTCTTGTAAGAAAAAACTACCGATATTATGAAATAATATTAATGCAAGTAATCAAACACAACACAAATACCTGCAGTAGAAGCCATAATGAGCAGCCATCCAGAATCTTCAAGTGTAGAAAAATTCAAATGGATAGCTGATCGTACATGCTCCTCAGTGCAAATATCCCAACAAGATGGAGAAGAAGAACCAATATGCAATCCACCAAAAGGAAGATCCAAGAAGACAAAATCTACGGCCCACAAAACAGACTTTCCCCCACAAGTGTATGGCACACCACTTGAGCGAACTCGAAACATATGTTGATGCACAAGATTCCACGATGCATTGCGAGTACCCTCTCTATAGTTTGCAGCGATAGAAATGTAATCGTCAACAATAGCAATACATCGTGTATCAACAGTAAGCATTGGGTAACGCAAAGGAGACTCCAAAACATAGACAAATTGTATGCTCATCCTAACAACAATCAAGCCCGAGGAGTCTGCGACAACATATTTATGATATGTGAACTTTTTCACAAAGTATTAATAAAAGTCAACAATAAAAATACTGACACTTACCATGTTCTAGACCATCTTGCACAATAGTGGTATCAACCACAGTCTCCATCCTCTCACTAGACAAGTGGATACCTTAAAAGACATATACAACAGTTTTTGAACCTACAAGAATCAACAACATGAAAACATAAAAGTTAAAGAATGACATAAGCATACCTGGTTGTCTCACCTCTGAAGTAGCAGGTGGTGGTTGTCTCGCCTCTGCTGCTGCATCCCTAAGCATGGTTTCTCGAAGCTCTTTCTCTCTCTCAAGGATGTGACCCTGCACCATATCTAACCACCATGGACATGTATCTCTCTCCCATGTTGTCAAAGTGGGCATGCTAGGGGGGTACATATATATGTCCTTTGACGCTGTCTGTGCCCACTGTCTCACCACAAATGGGAGAGTTGGCAAGATCCCCTTTGAAACCAAAAGTGACAAAAACCTAACAAGAAACAAAAACATTGAACACATGACGCAATAGTGACATACAAAGCAAGATCAAAATTGTTACAAACTTGTAAGCCAATCGTTGAGCTGCCATTCAAAAAGTATCAACTTTCTTGAGTGCTTGTTTCTCTACATCTTTGCTTTTGGCCTCCAAAGAAACCTCCAAAGGATAGAGAAAAGGCCTAGCTTCAAACTTAATTTCATCAAAGTAGAACCCCAATGTGCATTCATGTGGCAATGGTGCCCCTCCTGGCACATTTGAATTGTCCAAAACAAGTTGTGTTGCTCTCTCATAGACACGAGCAAGGTAGCCCTCTCTACGCAGCCAACTACAAATTTAAAAAAAGCAAAACACCACAACAAATATTATTTCTTAGACAAAGCAAGACAAACATTAAATAACTAGTAAACCATACTAACTGTCGAAACAAATTATCTCCCTTCTTCAAACCAAAAGCAGTCCTTGTGATCCTATCAGACTCGAGTAATGAAACCCATTGGATTCTATTCTGCATAGGGGCATCATGGAGTGCAATCAAGTTTAGCTTCTCTAAAGTTGCCCAGCTGTCATGTCCCCATTTGAGTGACATAATCTTTGCCAACCAGTCTATCCCAAGATTGGGATCCAAAATATTCAAGAGCTACAACACAATACAAAGAGCATGAAGTTTTACTTCACATCCATAACAACAATCAACACAATGACTATTTCTTGATTATTTGGTGAAGTGTACCTTTCCAATGCGTTCTTGATATTTATGTATTATCTCACGATGAATGCTCTTCTCCTCCTTCTTCACATCCTCTACAGGCATTCCTTGCTTGAGTTGAGTCAATCTAGACTCTTTCTCTTTAGTTATTTGAATATAAAAAAGAAATCAATTTGTCTAAGAGTTATTCAAACGACTTAAAAATAATTTGCAAGCAAAAAAAACAAAACAAAACTCACATCATAAACTAGCATGCCAAGGTAGCGTCGTGTGAGTGGATACCAAGGTTCTGCACCTTTAGCATACTTTTTTCGCACAGATGCAATTGGTTTCTGGACTTTGTCGAGGAGAGTTTTTAGGTAGCTTTCATGTTCAGCTGCACATATGTGATTGGTGTTCACAATCTCATCCCGTATGTGAGTGGCCACCAAAGCATGCATGTTCATACTGCAAAAACCCATATTGATTTGTTTCCATAATAAAGTATTCAACAACAAGATATATGCTTTAGTAGATACTCACACATTCATTTGTTGCAAGCTACTTAGCAATGCAATCTCAGGAACCTTGGTGGGATCTATGATAGTACAAAGGACCCTACAATGTCTCTCCTTTCAGGTGGAAAACTTCTCTTTGATAGCTTCAGTCCATGCAAGTGTGCGATGGTTGCCCTCCCAAACATAAAACATGTGGTCTGACAGATCTGCAAACCTTGGTTGGCTTTTGAGCTCCAGCTCATACTCCTCATTGATTTCTATCCAAAGAGGATCCCAATTTTCCTTGATGTCATCTTCAAAACAAGAAACCAAAATTAGTGGATTCAAAAAGAATTCTTAAAATAGAAATTCACTTAACAAATTTAAGAAGCTTCAACTTACCTGTAGCAATGGTTTGCTCTCTCTTAAATGTCCAAAGTGAAACAATGAAAGCTCCCTTTTCTTGCATATATCCTTCCCTTGCAAAAGCAGTTTTTAATCCACCTAAATCATCTCTTAAACCTCTGACTCTAGCACATGGAATCAACCTACACAATGGTATAGGAGGACAGTCAAAGCAACTGAACATACGTGTGGTTTGAAGTACATCGGCACCTCTATGCATAAAAATATTTTGCTCCTCGTCAATCTCTGCAACTGCAGCTACCTCATCTCGCATTTCCCAAGGGATAATTTGAAGTTCGTTTTCTTCTGGAGCCAATGTGTCATCAATTTCGTGCATAGACCCTTGGTCAACATCCACAAAATCTTTACATAGTCCATTGGAGGAGACAAAATCTTTACATAGTCCATTGGAGGAGACAAAAAATAAAGATTGAAGACAAAAAATAAATACTATCTCCAACAAAACATTGCTTGTAAAGATGCACGCTAACATGTAACATGTATGACTAGAACCTCTTTTGTGTATAAAAACATTGGTTTTAAACATGCACATTGACATGAAGGTCTTTAAGTTGCCCTTCAATAAAATACATAATCAATCTTTGAAAATATTTGGACAACAACTCCCTTGAATGTGGAACAAAATTTCAAAAAATATAATAATCCAATGGACACCTCACATGAGGGTTTCTTAATATTGAATATAAAAAACAAAAATAATCTCTTTTGAAACATCAATCACTTTTCTCTAAGCATGCATGTTAAGATGCAGGTTTTTAGACACTAATTGACATTTTAATTAATCTGAAATTTAGCAAGCTTGGATGACTTAAAAACTTTTTTTCATATGTAAACATCGTCTCTAGGCATTCACGTTAACATGCAGGTCTTTAGACACTAAATAAAATTTAGCAAGCTACAAACATTCTCGTCAACGGGTAGTTCTAGAAGTAATTTGCTTTTGAAAAAATATATGCATTATTTTTTATACAATTCGCTTTTAGGCATGCACATCGACGGGCACCTCTACATGTATAATAATGACATCAAAAAAATGGTGAGAAAATGTACCTAACAGGAGGGTGTCCTTTACGTCCCGCCATTGCTCCTCTCCGATTTTTTGGTGATGCTGGCATGGAGATGCAAGCTTTGCGTCGATACTCGGATGACAGATGCTCTAACTCTCAAACTTCGCAGGTGCTTTCTCACCTGCATGTGCAACTCAGACTCATAACCATATTTTGAAAGCAACTCAGGCTCAATAATGCCTACTTTTGACGAAGTTGATGTGAGTTTGGAACAGGAGAACATAGGAGCTTTTTGTCCCAAGCAAGAGACAGTACATAAAGTAGGATCTTTTTGTGCCAAATGCACTTTGTGTTGGTCACACTCTACATTATCAAATACACAAAAAAATACTGAAGGAGATGCCACAGGGTAGGGCATCGACAAGGATCTCATGAAGATCCTTTGAAGATCGCTCAAGTGTGTATTGTGCCAATCTACCCGCAGTGTGCATTGATCATTGGCTGTTGTGCTGTGTCAAGTTGTGGTAGTTACATTTTGCAGGCAATGAAATCAGGCGTTTGCATTCACACCTTTAAAGCAGGCTTTGAAGTAACGATGGCCTTAGGATTCTAGGGAAACTGCTATTGGGGCTACACAAGATCTAATTAGGCAATCACTTGTAACCTATGCAGTAGGTATACTCCATGATAAGAAAAACCTGTTCAGCCTGCCACGAGTACAATGGAATGTCTTTCTGGATACAAGACCATAAATGGATACAAGACCTGTAAGAGCTGTTGAAGAGATCGGAAAACTCATCCCCTTGAGAGATGAAGATTTGAGGAGAGAACTCCAGTTTAATCAGGTGTTGCAAGGAAGGAGTAAGTAAAATATGTGGGCTTGAGTAGTTAGTCCCTTGCAGAACCTTATCAAACCAATTTGTTGAAGAGCTCATGAGCAACTTCGATGGTGCATGATTTGGTGAAAATGAAGTATGCACTTTTGAGACATTCTTGTGCATGAACTTATCGATACCTTGTCTTGGAGGGGGTCAGCAGTCCAAGAGAATGAAAGATTTTGTGACATCCAATGCCTCAGGAACAAAATAAGCTCACAACGTGGTTGTGCCAAGAGAAAATTCTTCACTATTGTGTTCAATGAATGTGGGGAGTGATATTTTTGAGACAAGATCACTCGCAGTTAGCAGGGGCTCAAAGTCACCACCTCTATTTGTGAGGGTGTTGTACTAGACTTAAGCTTCAACAATGGGGGGAAGCGCAGGAAAGCTTCAACAATGGGGGGAAAGCGCAGGAAATTTGGCATCTTGCCTTAAAAATACTATTGAATCTAAGTTGCAATACACATTATACAAAAATGTACGAACTCACAGATTTGAAACAATGGGTTGTCAAACCAAAGTTGGGACTCCGTTGGGCCTTGCTGATGTGCAGAGTATACTAACAAGGCTCTCCACTACAGAGAACTCCTATCCATGCTTCCGAGAACCGCCGAGAACTGCCGCTGCCAAGACCTGCCTTGATTTGATGATTTGCCGATTTGAAGATTTGCCAAGACCTGCCCTAATTTGAGAACGGCCAAGACCTGCACGAACTGTGCTGATTTGAGCCTGCCGCGAACTGCGCCGATTTGAACTGCTCCCAAAGACTGCACGTTAACATGCGCTCACTGCTAAGCTTTGGTTTTTTTTGCTAAGCTTTGGTTTTTTTCTGCTAAGCTTTGGTTTTTTCTGCTAAGCTTTGGTTTTTTGAGCCCAAAGACCCCACGTTAACGTGCGCATAGCTTAGCTTTTGTTTTTTGAGAACTACTCCGATCGAGACCTGCACCACTTTGCGCCCAAAGAACTGCTCCCAAAGACTGCACCTTAACATGCATGTTTAGACTGCACGTTAACAAAGTGCGTGCGCTCTGCTGCAGATTTGAGAGCTGCTTCCAGAACTGCATGTTAATGTGCGCTCACATCAAGCTCTCCCAGAAAAACCAGAGATCTCGTTAGAATAAACCAGAAGAATGGAGGAGTGATTTTGAGTTGGTGGAGTAGTTATTTGTCTTGAACGGCGTTTGTTGGTGCATTAATGATTTTAAATTTTAATAATTTTCAATCATTAAATGTTCACGCTGCTGATTTTTAAAAAATTTATATTAAATCTAATTGTTTTTTTTTTTTGAAAATATGTTGAAAAGAAAATCATCACTAATGTGTCTTGAATTGCGGGAAAGATATGGAATAATCATTTGCAACGTGCGATTCTGCATTTATGGCAGCAGGATATGGAATAATCATTTGCATGAGAATGAGAATCATGAAACGTTTTTGTTGCAAAAAATTTTAAAGTTTATATTAAATCATTTTTATTTATTTTTGTAAACATTAAAAAACATATTTAGATTTGTTAAAAAGGGAAACGTCATATTTGAAAGATGTTGTGTCATTCTAGTGGATTGCAGCTACAATGGGTCGTCAGATTACTATCTATGGTCCAGTTCGTGGTCAGAAACTTTTGTTACTTCTTGAAAACAGATTCTATGAATTACCTTTGCAGTCAGTGAGAGAAGGTTTTGGCTTGTTTACCAGTTCGTTTACTCTGCACCCATTAACATTGAATGGTGAACATGTAAAAATGGAATCCTCGAGGTCAGGTTCTGGTGAAGAGGTCTTTTTACTGGATCATGAAGTGTGCCAGTTTTTTAAAGTTCGAATAACAAACACTCATGAACATCAAGGCTCCCCGGGAAGTGAAGCTTCTCCAATAGTTCTGTGTATACATGTAGTAGTGTTAGTGTGTATACGCGCTTCACCAGGGGCACTTTTCTCCCACTGGGTTTTTCCCCCTGGACATCCGGTGTGAAAGGACACCTTATCTCTTAGGGTTTCATATAAGCTTTGTAGCTCTGAGTTTGTACATACACTATTATTCCAATACAGAGAGAGAGACTACAGAGATCTCGTACACAAGCTCTGTGTCTTCTCCTTCTCCATCTTCTTCCTACTCTGAGTTGCTGTCTTCCTTCTGTTTCCTGTTTCATCATCTTCAACAATTGGTATCAGAGCGAGGTGATTTCCAGAGCCTCTACTTGCGTTTTCGCGTCCGCGCGCGCAATCGCAGTTTTCAGGCAGTTTTCGGAAAATTTGTTCGTGGGAGCATCCTCGACGTTCCGGGAGTATTCTGAGCAGGCAACCTAGGGTTTTACCCCCCTTTCGAAGCCGTTCGAGCCCTCAGAATTTTGTTCTGAGCAACGTAGCAGAAGTTACTTTTCGGAGGCGTTTAGATCAAGAGGGTGTGCTTTTTGACAGATTTTCTTCAGGTAAACAGTTCTTTTGGGAAGCAGCTTGTCTTAGCTTTGTGCTGAGATTTTGTGTAGAGTTTTGCTTGGATTGGAGAGGAGATTTGTGAATCTCTTGGAGGTTCTTTTGCTCTCTTGTGTGCATCTACAGTATGGCTCAATCTACGGAGAAAGAGATTTTTGGTGCGTTTACATCCGAAGACAAATTGGATGGTACCAACTATTCTCTTTGGTCTTTTATGGCCAAAAATGTTTTGGTTGGTAAAGGATTGTGGGATTATGTATCTGGAGATGAAGTTCGTCCAGGTAGCATTGCACCTGCCACGCCTGGTCGTGGTGCAGCTGTTGGTGCAGGACCCTCACAAGTCACTCCAGAGCAAAAGAGATGGGATACTAAAGATGCACAGGCTATGGCTGTGATTGCCTTAACCATAAAGAGGACAATCACACCACATATAAGATCTTGCAGAACTTCTGAGGATGCTTGGAACACTCTGCAAGCTATGTTTGGAGGAAGAAACACTGCCAGAATAGAGTTTTTGAAGAAACAACTTGACAAAATACAGATGGACGAAGGTGACGATATTGTCGAGCATCTTACAAAAATCAGGGATCTTAAAGAGCAATTTCTTAGCATTGATGAAGTGATTCCAGAGAAGGACTTGGTTTCCAAAACACTCAATTCACTACCACCATCTTATTTGACTTTTCAGACTTCTTTGACTCTGTCTTTGCGAGCTAATCCTGACCCTCTTCATTTTGAAGAGTTAGTGGCTTTGCTATTGCAGGAGGATCAATCACGTAAGAACAAGTCTTTACAGGTGGATGGTATGGATCATGCTCTTGTTGTACAGAACAAAAACAGGGGTAAAGAGAGTGCTCATCGCTCCAAGTCTAGTGCAGAACAGTCTTCAGAGAAGTCTAAAGGTGATTCCGACAAGTCCAAGAAGAAAGGTAAATGTCACTACTGCAAGAAACCTGGTCACTACATTAGTGAGTGTAAAAAGCGAATTGCTAAAGAAAAGAAGAAAGAGTCAAGTTTGGTTGTTTCAGCTTCTGGTGATTCTTCTACAGCTAAAGAAGAGTCTGCAAACTTTGTGCAGGATTCTTATGCTTTTGTAGTATGTTCAAATTTTTCTGCTTACAGTGTTGACAAGACACAAATGATTTGGTACTTTGATAGTGGTGCATCCAGGCATATTACTTCAAGGAAGGATTTGTTTTGTTCATTGGATGCAGCTCCAGCAGGAAAGAAGGTGACATGTGCAAATAATGCTTCTTATCCAATCAAAGGCGTTGGTAAGATTTTGATTACCATTTCAGATGGTTCAGATTTATGCTTGCCAGATGTCTTATATGTTCCACGGATCAAGAAGAATTTGTTGTCTGTATCCTCTCTTGCAAAAAATGGTCTTCGGGTCATTTTTGAGGATGACAGATGTGTTGTACGAGATCGAGAGAATGTTTATTCTCTTATCACTACAGGTACGCTGGAAAATGGACTATTTGTGCTAGATCGTTATGAAAAGCAGATCCAGGTATGTATTGCAGAAACAAAGACTCAGGCCATGCAGGATGCTGAGTTGTGTCATGCTAGATTTGGGCATGTTGGTTATGGCAGTTTGATGACTTTACAACGTCATAATATGGTGCATGATTTGTCTTTACTGGAGATGCCACCAAGACATGTATGTGAAGGTTGCGTTCTTGGAAAGATGCACAGATTTGCATTTTCGCAGGATGGTTCAGTTAGAGCGACACGAAAGTTGCAACTTGTACACAGTGAAGTATGTGGTCCTATGAGGACGCCATCTATAGGAAACAGCCTTTATTTTGTGACCTTCATTGATGACTTTTCCAGGTTTTGTTGGGTGTATCCACTCAAAGCAAAGTCAGATGTGTTTGCAGTTTTTCAACATTCTGGATATTGGTTCAAGTGATGTCACAAAGAATTAGACCAGTGTCATGGATATAATTTGATCAATGCCCAATAAAAACAATCTTCATTCTGCTTTGAAGAAGACTAATGAAATTGTTCAATGTAAGGAGATTCCTGCTCAATACGATGGATATGTTGCATTTGAATTGCCACCAACAAGCAACGACAATACAATGGTTGGCATGGAGCAACGTCATGATTGTCATTTGTGGACAGAATATGTCACTTGTAGTAGTGATTGCTTTCCTGGTGCCATTCGCTTCAGTAGGTGTTCAGGTCATCTTCGATGTGTCAATGATGCATGTCCTTTCTATTTGCGAGCAAGAGTTCATAATGAATCACAATGGCGTGGTCGTCTCTCTAAAGTTATTTCCATTGGAATATTGACACCTGAGCTGGGGACAGTGGTTTGTGTCCATTGCAATCAAATGCCTTTTTGTGTTGCAACATGTCCTGCTGTTATTTATTATTGTTTGTCAAAAGATAAGCAAAGAGTTACTCGATGTGCTATTCATCTAGGAGAGCATAAGCACCCTTGTGTTCAGGGAAACAATAGGTCTGATGAGCAAGTGATAGATTCGCTTCTGTAAACTAAAGCAAACCAAGATCCTTTCACAACTGCCAAGCAATTAGAACGTGTTGCTACCCAAGACGTGATAATAGATAAGCTAGTGATGGAAACTGCTGGCAAAAATGACACTATTGAAGATGGAGAGTTTTCAGAATTTCTTGATACCATTACTCCTCTATCTAACAAGCGAAGAATAGAGAGGAGCTTAGAGATTGCCAAGAGTTCAAAGCATTTCAGTGCAAAAGGTTTGGAAGTTGTCCTAGACCTCAAGAGCAGGTGTAGGTATCATTTCATTCATAGTGTACTTTTTCCTGGACAACTTGGAGGTTCAGAGCAACCACATGTGTTCAAAATGTTGATCATAGGTCCAGGGAGTGGAGTTGACTTGGTGAATAAGATGCGTCCAGGAGGAACTTTAGAGAAAATGTGGGTTCACTTTGATCATGTGCATCGTGTTCAAGGGCGGCCAACAATGTCTGGTCATGTCTACGACCCATTTGTGCGTGAATTAATGACAATTGCCACCTGTGAATTCACTGTTGAAAATAAATTTGCTCAAATAGAGTTTTGGAAAATGTTAAATTAAGTGGTGCAAGATCAAGGGTATGAAAAGCCAGAACTCAGAGGGTTTATGGCAGATGAAGCAAACGCAAATTGGGTTGCTGTTCGGACTGTTTACTTTGGTGGGGCAAAAACAAAAATTCCTTCCAAAGAACGATCATGTGGCTTTCATTGGGAGTAGTCCATGATTCTACATGCAGTGAAATGTATCCGTCCATCTTCACAAGAGGATCACAAAATCTTGTGCCGAAAATGGCGGAGTGCACCATTTGAGAATCAAGCAGACATTTGTAAAGAAGATCTACGCCAATTTTGGAAGGCAGGGCATGTTGTCGATGGAGAGATGGCTTGTTTAGAGACTTGGATGGCTTGGTGGGATGTAAGAGTACAACATTGGGGAGGGATATTTGTAACACGGATGAGTCTGGAATTTTTGTGCCCACAACAAACTTGTCTAAGGTTAACCATGCAAGCATGCGTGCATCTATTGGTTACAAAGAGAAAATTAGCTTGTATGAGGCAGTTGGTGTAGACATCGCAATGGCAGTGCTACAAAGAGTCAAATACAATGCTTATCTAAAAGGTGTTAGGTCTGCTACTGGTCCTGGGATCGATGATCTCGCAAAGCGATTTTTGGGCCAATCATCAACAACGTCAGCTTCCAAATCCCTCATTGACTTGACACACTCTTCAATGTCTGAGATGGGTTTTCAAAGCCCTGAAATGAATAGAGCTCCCTTGCGAGAGAAGAGTGTTAAGAAGAAGCGAACAACATTTGTTGATGCAGATGAGCTGCTTGATGAAGACAGTCATAGACCAGAATTTGTGACAGTTACAGAGCCGGTTGTAGGGCCAGATGTGCATCCAGAGACTAGCTGTGGAGTTGGCAAATATTGGCACAAGGTTAATGTTCCAAAGACACTTTGGGCTATAAGAAGAACTGAGCCTCATCGAAATATGACTTGCTTTGGGATGGTTGATAATCAGAGTGTTAGATGTGCACGATACATCAATGAAGGGAATGACGATGTCACACGTGGAACTGCTGCTCCATGCTTTTGGGGACACAGAAAGTATCCTGCCTCTGGTTCAAATCCAAGTGGTTTAGTGGAAGATTTTGTGTGGTTTTGCAACTCCAATAACATGCATACATGGTGGATACATGAAATGATTGTAGGGGCTCCAGGGCCAACACCAGGTGTTTGGCCTGTAGCGCAGGGGACACAATTGTTGCCAGTTGAGGTGGAGCACTTGCAAGCAAATGGATTTGTCCTTCAATCGACAACAAAAGCTACCAATTTAGGTAGTGGTTTACGATCAAGAAATAGTGTTCCCAGTGCCTTCCGTCCTAAGTATAGGGATGGGAAGATTGTTAAGTGGAGATCAAAGCTGACAAAAGATTTTCATATAAGGATTGCTTTGGGGAGCACACTTGAAGAAAAATTGGTGAAAGAAGTGATTATTGTGTGCAATGAAACACGTGTTTTCTATGTCAATACAGAGGGGTCCAAGGCAAAGGGGATAACATACTCAGTGACAATCTCTGATTTTCCACGATGCACATGCGAGGAATTCCAAAAGAGAGAATCAAAAAAACAGACCTACGTGCCGTGCAAACACATGTACTATGTATTTCTTCATATTCTTGGGTTAAACTCACATGCCCATGAGTTCATGCACCAGGCTGCTTTATCCAAGGTAGAAATTTTTCAGGCTCTGGGGGGCACTAGGGCAGCTATGCATCCTTAGGATACTTACACAACATGATGTTCAAATTATATACTGCACACAGTTGCAGTAGTTTTTTGTGGGCATTTACGTTAACTATCAATCACCATCCTAGGAGTTTTTAGGTTGCAATTTTGAAATTTTTGGGAAATGTTGAACGTAAGGCTTTGAACACATAAACTTTCCATGTATTTAATATATTGTTGTCGTTTTTTGTTGGCATTTGGATTTACTACCAGCTTCTATCTTGGGAGTTGATAATTTTTTCATCTTTGGGCTTTGCCTTGTAAGGAATTGCGTGAGTTCAATTCCTTAGTATGCTCTCGACTATATTTTGTTAAAAATTATAGGTCGTCAATAGCAATGTGTTTAAATGTCTACATTGTTGTTGCATTCCTTACCAACAATCGTGGTAAGGGAGTTCATGGTTTTGAATATATTGGCTTTACCTTGTACAACAACACAGTTCTAAATCATATGGCTTTACCTCGTAAGAGGCACGGTAAACTATTAATTTATTTCCTTGGAAACTATTGGTCATCAACAAATATGTGTCTAAATGTTTTCAATCTTTGCTTGATTTAGTGCTCACTCAGATTTGGTCGTTGCTGTAGTTTTTTGTGGGCATTTACGTTAACTATCAATCACCATCTTAGGTGTTTTTAGGTTGCAATTTTGAATTTTTGGGATACGTCGAACATATAAGGCTTCGAACACATAAAATTTCCATGTATTTAGTATATTGTGGTCGTTTTTTGTTGGCATTTGGATTAACTATCAGCTTCTATCCTAGGAGTTGACAATTTTTGCATCTTTTGGCTTTACCTTGTAAGGAATTGCATGTAAGGAATTGCGTGAGTTAAGTTACTTAGTATGCTCTCGACTATATTTTCTTAAAAATTATAGATCATCAATATCACTGTGTTTGAATGTCTACATTGTCTTTGCATTCACTACCAACAACCGTGGTAAGAGAGTGGTAAGAGAGTTCATGGTTTTGAATATATTGGCTTTACCTTATACGAAAACATAGTTCTAAATCATATGGGTTTACCTCGTCAGAGGCACGGTAAACTACCAATTTATTTCCTTGGAAACTATTGGTCATCAACAAATATGTGTCTAAATATTTTCAATGTCTTTGCTCGATTTAGTGCTCACTCGGATTTGCTCGCTATATGAATCCTTTGGGTTTTCTTTGGAAACTATTGGTCATCAACAAATATGTGTCTAAATGTTTTCAATGTCTTTGTATTTGTTTGCTCGGTTAAGTGCTCGCTCGGATTTGCTCCCTCAGAGATTGGGATTCTTCCACAGGACAACCTTGCAGATCTTTTCAAAAATGCATTGTCTCGTGATAAGTTTGAAGCTTTCAGCAAAGCTTTGGGCTTACTCCCCTTTGTGGACTGATCATGTCCTCATAGGGCATGGCACTTCCCTATACTCTATGCCATCTCTCATTCACTGCATCACTCCCATGGGGGATTTGTTACCATATATATGTGGTAGTGATGTGTGAACACACTTAGGACCGTTGAAGCATTCATTCCCTCACTAGGAGGTTTTTTACCACGTGCATTGTATATACACACATGACTCGAGGGCTATCTCATCTTTCCATTGCGCACTAAGTAGTACCCTCTCTACTGTGTGCCTTGAGCTTGCTTCATCTTCTCCAAGTTGTGTGTGTTTTCTTGCAACCCTAATTCCTGTAGGGGATGACGCTAGGGAAGGTGTTGATGTGACAAAGCTATGGCAAGGTGCAATGTGTAGAAAAGCAGAAAGAGAGAGAGAGAGAGAGAGAGAGGTGAACTTGATACAGTAAACAACAAAAACATACACTATATTGTATTAGATAAAAACCTTACATATATATAGAGATATTTGGCCATGAAGATTTAACTAAAAGAGGACTAAAGTGTATCTGCATGCCGTATGAGGAGTTTCCCACGGGCTTGAGACACAGAACCTGGGCTTGAATACCCAACAACCCCCCCTCAAGCCTAAACCACTGACAATGGACTTGGTGTAGACCATGGTAAAGTTCAATCACCTGATACCAAAGTAGAAGGCCCTCCCTTGACAACAACATAGGTGCGTGTGTGCACTTCCCTCAAAAAACCATCAATGTGAGACTATAAGAACTCAAAACCATACATAAATGGGCGGTCTTACCAGTGATGTGTGGTAGTGTCTACTGACATAAAAAGGCAACATAAAACAAACTAAAAATTACAGGACATCACTTTCTACAAGAAGCATCGGCGCTTCAACATCATCATCACCATCAACCATGTTGAGCTGTCCTTTTTTTTTTAAAAAAAACACTTATCCGAAGGATGATTGGTCTTCCCATAGTGGATGCAAGGATTTTTGCTGAAATAATCCTTGGTTTGATTATTGTTGTGGCCACAGATCACACAAGTTCTAGTGATGGTAGTAGGTCTGGTTGAAGTTGCAGTTGAAGTGCGACTACAGGCTACATATGCAGTAGGTATGGCAATGGACTAGACAAGGCATAAAAGGGGGATATTTGTTGGTGGGCATTTTTTGGCGAGCGCATTTTTGGAATCTGATGAGCAGATTCCAAAAAGATTCTTTCTCCCTTCTTTTCTCAACTTTGTTATCTCTCTCTCTCTCTCTCTCTCTCTCTCTCTCTCTCTCTCTCTCTCATCCCCCTCCTATCTCCTCCTTCACAATCCCCCCTTTTCTCTGTTTCTTTTGCACCTCCACCCCCCTCTTTCTCTCTCCCTCTCTCCCTCTCCCTCTCTCTCTCTCTCTCTCTCTCTCTCTCTCTCTCTCTCTCTCTCTCTCTCTCTCTCTCTCTCTCTCTCTCTCTCTCTCTCTCTCTCTCTCCAAGTGACATGGCCACGTGGACTACCACTATCGGCCAACCGTAGTTACGTGGCCTGAAAAAAAAATTTAACTTTTCTACCACTATCGGCCACCTGTATTTCACGTGGCCCAAAAAAATTTAACTAATATATATTTTTTTTTTATTATTTTTTTTTTTTTTTTGGCCACGTGGACTGCAGGTGGCCGATAGTCCACGTAGCCATGCCACTTGGACTACGGGTGGAGAGAGAGAGAGAGAGAGAGAGAGAGAGAGAGAGAGAGAGAGAGAGAGAGAGAGAGAGAGAGAGAGAGAGAGAGAGAGAGAGAGAGAGAGAGAGAGAGAGAGAGAGGGGGGGGGGGGGATGGGAGAGAGAAGGCTGGAGGTGGAGGGAGAAGAGAGAGAAAAGGGGGATGGATGGAGGGAGGGAGAGAGAGAGAGAGAGAGAGAGAGAGAGAGAGAGAGAGAGAGAGAGAGAGAGAGAGAGGGAGGGGCGGAAGCTGGAGGTGCAAGAGAAAGAGAGAAAAGGGGGGATGGAGAGAGAGAGAGAGAGAGAGAGAGAGAGGGAGAGAGAGGCTTGTAGAGAGGGGAGAGAGAGAAAATGGAGTAAACATGTCCTTGTGTGTGTTTTAGTTATTTACTTATATTACCCACAAACGAACATATACATGTTCAAAGACCAAGGTACCCAGATAAATACAAGGTTTATTATACAAAACAAACTTAGATAGCTTGATTTTGTACAAATGAATAACATCATGTTGGTGCAACCAGCTGCCAATCTTCCAAACAGTAAAGCACCAAAAAGTTGAACCAAAGAGAGTACCTCTCACCTGCACCCATAGAAACAACACAACATTTTTTTAGCATTGGCTTTGTATGTAGGTGATGCATAGGCATCCTAGTTGTCATCCATGTCACAAAGGTGCAACTTTTGTGTGCAAGTACACTTATCATTGAAAGAGAAATTTCAAGAAACTTTGGTAGCCAATTACACCATCATAAACAAACCTTTAACAGTCTGATATACTGGTACTGGTATTGGTACTGGTGCCAGTCTCAAATTTTCAGTGTTAGTATTTGTACTGCGAAACTGATACACTAGTACACAAGTACTCGTACTAGTCTCAGACTTTTAGTGCTAGTACTGGTATTGGTAGCACTAGTACTGATACTGCAATACTGCTATATTGGTATACTGATATACTGGTTCCTAGACATATTGTCTATGTTGAGAATACCAGAAAAATGTAAAAACAAGTAGTTTTATACTCGAAAATAGGAAATAGGTAATTCTATAAGAGTCTTACAAAGAGCCAGTGTACTAGTACTAATATAGGTTTGGTATATTGGTACCAGTCTTCAGATTTTTAGTGCTAGTACTGGTATTGATATTGCTATACTGCTAAATTGATATACTGGTATACTAGTACTGGTATTAGTCTTAGATTGTCAGTGCTAGTACTTGTACTAGTAGTACGGGTATTGATACTATTTTACTACTAAAATAGTCTACCGGTTTACCGGTATACTAGTTCCCAAACATATTGTCATGTCGCAAATACCAGAAAAATGTAAAAACCAGGAGTTTTATACTCTGAGATAGAAAATAGGTAATTCTATAAGAGTCCTGCTGAGAGCCGGTATACTGGTAAAGATACAACTTTGATATATTGGTACTGGTACTGGTACTAGTCAGTGCTAGTACTAGTACTAATAGTACTGGTACTAAAACTGTTATACTGCTATACTGGCATACTAGTACTGGTACCAGTCTCAGGCTTTCAGTGCTAGAACTGGTGCTGGTAGTACTAGTACTGATACTGCTATATTGTTATTCTAATATACCCGTTAACGATATACCGGTATACTGGTCATATGTCAAGAATAACCAGAAAAAAGAAAAAACCAGGAGTTTTATAGAAATGGGAAAAAGGTAATTCTATAAGAGTCCTGTTGAGAGTCGGTAACCATTTCCATCTAGCGAAGCCATCCACTGCTTCGAGATGTAATAAACTAGCAAAATTCCATCATACAATCATAAATAACAACTATATTTGCTAACATATAGAGCATCAGCCAAGAAGCCTTATGCCCGCCTTATGAGCTATAAGAAGAATACTTACTAGACAAATTCATTTAATCATAACAAACCTATCAAGACCAGAGTCCCCTATCCAACACGTAAGAAGACCCATGTCATCAGTACATCAGAACACATTTAGAAATTTCCATAAGTTCCCAATTACCAAGCAAATAAGTATCACTTTCAAAACTTAGCCCATTAAGCCAAAGAACTCCACCTGAAAAGAAGAAGAAGCCAGAGAATGGACCTCCAAAGCTTGTTGCTTTTCTTTTCCTTTAGCCATAGTGTCACACACTCAGAGTATATTCACTTAAGCAACTCTTCCTCTCCACACAACGGCTACCAGTAGAGTATACAAGAGCCTGCTAAGTGAGGAAGATCCTCACCTTTATATAGGATTGATGGATCAAGCTGAGATTAAACTATTTTTCAATGTAGCTACATCGTTCATCCTTGGCCAGTCATTAGTTGGAAGACGATATGCCATAAATGGGGCCATGTGTAATGCCAACAGACGAGCTCTAGAATAGGGTAGAATCCACAACTTGTAGATCTGCCTTATCGCGCATACATGTGCAGGCAAGTGAAGTTTCATGTTTCGACCTTAACCCTACAGAGACATACGATATGCTGCTGATAGTGAGGCCCAAAAAAAAAAAGGACCTGCAAGAAAAGGAAACATGGCTTATCAAGGAAATAAAACCATGTAATTGTGAGCTAAATAAGCCTATAAAAGGTGTTACGTGCATTTTTTATAGGTATGTTACTTTTCCTTTTAACAAATTCAGCAGGATTAAGTGACAAATTATCTCGCTTTCAAAAGAAGCGTGTAGTGTATTGTCCAATGTAGGGAGAGTGAAGTTGAAATTTCTATGTTCAAAAAGCAAGTTTTTTTAACTATAGTTTTATCATCTACCACCAATTCTTCTAGAGAGGTAGGCTCTATCAAGAGGCAAGGTGGGTAAATCTCAGCTAGGTAGTCTTTGAAGGTCTGATTGTTTATAATCAATAAATCATCAATGAATCTAAACGTGTTATTGAAGACTAAAAGTTGTTTGGCCTCCTCATACTGTTTCATTTTTTAACACAACCATTTGTGTTCAAAAAATAATAAGTATAGATTGCACATTATTGGTGAGTAGGAGAAACCCATAGGTATTCCCATCTTTTGTCTATAACATTTTGTCCCCAATTGGACAAAGCAATTTTGGAATATCCATCTATTACCATAATTGGAGTAACTTTGTCAAAGCACTGCGGTGGCTTTTTTACTGAATTTTTAACCCAACAAGGTGTTCTTACCAGTGAGATCTTTTCAAACCCTTGTGTTTCTTTGTTGGAAAAAGCCATGTTGATAATATTTTCGAGCACTCCAAGAAGGCCGTCATTTCCTGAGAGAGGAATATTTTCATGACAGTGTGTAATATCAGCGGCGGTGAAGATAAAATATATATATCCGTAGGTAGGTTGATAAACACCTCCGATGAATTCTTAGTAAGCCAGAAAGTACAACACTCTATACCACTGAATCTTTTAAGATCTATTCTTCTTTTAGCACAAAGATTGCAGACCTCTGCCATGACTAGGTTTAGGAGCAGGAAGTAACATCTTTTGTAACACAAGAAAAAATATAGTTTGAAGCATTGGAAATCCATTTGAACTTTTGTTTGTGTTTCCTAAAATTTGAAAACGGGAAGCTTATTTGAAGTTTCAATGTATCCCATATTATCCAAATCCCTTAGCAAGGCTAAGGCCACCTCCTTTAGTGTTTCATTCGCCTTTTCAAATTCATTTCCACCCAACCTTACCAGGGTAGCTTCATACACAAGCTTTTTACGAATAACTGATACAATGTTAGTTGCTTCATCAAGGCGAACTATAAACCAATCACGAGTCAACTCATGATAGTCTTACATAATTTTTGGGGTGACCCAAGTAGTATCCAAGCTGAGCCATTTATCTGGCAAAAGACTAACCTTTTGAAAAAAGACTATTTTAAGTTTTTCAACAAGATCCTGTAGGATCTGTTGCTCCAGTTGAAGCTTTAAGGCTAAGTCAGCCACCACAGACAATCTAATACTATGAACAATGCCATTCTAGGATTTAGAGGTTCTACAGGTATGTGATTCAGACACATACTAAGTAAATCTCAAAGAGAAGAAGTCTTAATAATACTTAGGTTTGTCGTACAGACATGCACACCAAGTAAACCAAAATCCTTGCAGTAAGCGGTAAAATTTCTGCATTTATATTTTAATATAGGTTCATGTCTCAGAAATTCATTTGAGTATACAAAACACTTAATAGGATCAGAATATCTCCAACCAAACACCATATTTTTAGTCACAAAATGATTACCATATATTAAATCAAAGCATTCAACAAAAATTGATTTTGGTGAAAAGAAATTCAAAATTCTATTGGTGAAATGACAATGAATGTAATTTGCACTGCAGTCCCCAGTTTTGCTTGGTAGACAGCGCCTCTCGATCTCATTGACCGCTACCTGCACAATCACATTTCCAAAAGATGTTTAATAGGCAACCCACGACCCCTTCCTCTTGTAAAGCTTCTAAATTTTCCTCTTCCAAAATTGGAGTCAGCACACGAAGAGGGGGTAAGGAAGGAAGTAAACGTGGAGTTTGGAGTTTGCAGTGTGTTGGGTCTTTTGTGAGAAGGGGACTCGTCATCTTCAAAGTTAGGCTTCAGAAGTCCCAGAATAGTTTTTATCCCTTTGTAAGAACCGTAAGTAGTAAGGAGCATCCCTCGTTCATTTTCCCGAGCTCCTTGAGCATGTCAACCATTAATGTACGAAATTAAATGAATGCAATTTGTGCCAAAACCAACTCCTTTGTCCACCTAACCAAGAACAGATAAGAGTAAGATGAAAGGATGTAGGATTTTCGAGAATATAAATTCCAAATTGTTGATTGCATACCAAACTGCATGGTCGAACCATATAATGCTAGACTCACATGACACTTTAGGGTCAAGAAACCTGCAAAGCGCACTTGATATACGGTCTCTAAATATTCCAAATTGATTTTGCATAATAATCAGCATTGCTTTTACTGAATTCCATGAGACCTTTGGTTCTCACATAAAGACCTGCATTAGAGCTACACTGCTTGGAATCCACAAAGTACATGTTGAATGGAGCTTTAATCAGCTCTCCTTTGTCCAAACATTGCACTCCTTTGAGTATCTTTAGCCGAGAATCCTCCATTGTAGTAGCTGGCAGATTTGCTAAAGAAACCCGGGTCTCTATAGAGATAGGAGCAAGAAAACCTTTATTAGGGAGTAATCAAAGTTTGTGCTCCACCCCTAAAGATTCAACCTCCACTTGTCTTATTGGTAGAAATGGGAAAATTTTGGATACCTTAGGTACCAATTCCAAAAGCAAAGTCTCACTAAGAGAACATAAATCTTTCTGAAATTCTTTAACAGCTTTCGCAGCTGCAACATCCCTTCAAAAAAGACTGTTGGTAGGTGGGAGAATCGGAATAGTCGGGGCCGTGACAAAACTTGGGCTGAGCCCACACTGCTTTCGAAGAAGGCTAGCAAGTTCAGCACCATCAGATGAGAACTTGGCCAAGTCCTATTTATGAGCTTTAGAGATAGTTGGAATATTAGCAATAATGTCAATAATAACTGAGACATCCTCCTTACTAATTTTAACCAAAACAGCCAAAGTTTTTGACCCATTTGTCAAAGGAGACTGTGTGAATCAGGGAGGTAGTAGGATTACTAGACGAGGCCACAATGAGAGCAGATGCTTTCGCATCTTGAATGCATCTAAGAACCAAAAGTGAAGCTCGTGACAGTGGCTCCATTGGCAAATCCAGTCCTTGATACAAGGAAATTGCATGAAGGAGGCATAGTTAGAAATGTCCCAGAAATTTGAAAGGATGTACCATACAAGGCATAATCTAAAACAAACTATATAGTTAATAGTTTAGTGTAATATTCTGGTAGCTACCTCAACCTTCAATCGATCAAAAAACATTCATAATGACCGTGTGAGGATAGCCCCTCCTAGCTCAGACTGGCTGTTTTACAAGAACAACTTGACCTAGCACGATACTGGGAGCCTGCTAGTCATGACCCAGTGGTAAGACTGGATCGAAGTGCAATTTGTGTGTGTTCTAGTTATTTACTTATATTGGCCACAGACGAACATATAGATGTTCAACGACCAAGGTACCCAGATAAATACAAGGTTTATTATACAAAACAAACTTAGATAGCCTGATTTTGTACAAATGAATAACATCAGGTTGGTTCAAGACACCATCCAAAAGGTAGAAACTCCTTCACAAACTTCGAACCAGTTGTCAATCTTCCAAACAGTGAAGCACCAAAAAGTTGAAGCAAAGAGAGTAACCCTCACCTGCACCCATAGAAACAACATAACATTCTATTAGCATTGGCTCTATATGCAGGTGATGCATGGGCATCCTAGTTATTATCCATGTCACAAAGGTGCAACTTTTTTGTGCAAGTACACTTATCATTGAAAGAGAAATTTCAAGAGACTTTGGTAGCCAATTACACCATCATAAACAAACCTTTAACAATCTGGTATACTGGTACTGGTACTTGTACTGGTACTTGTACTGGTACTGGTATTGGTACCAGTCTCGGATTTTTAGTGTTAGTATTGGTCCTGGTATTGGTACTGCTATATTGCTAAACCGATACACTGGTACACAAGTACTGATACTAGTCTCAGACTTTTAGTGCTAGTACTGGTATTGGTAGCATTGGTACCGATACTGCAATAATGCTATATTGCTATACTGGTATACTGGTTCCTGTACATATTGTCTATGTCGAGAATACCAAAAAAATGTAAAAACTAGTAGTTTTATACTCAAAAATAGGAAATAGGTAATTCTATAAGAGTCTTGCAAAGAGCCGGTGTACTAGTACTCATATAGGTCTGGTATACTGGTACTAATGCTGGTACAAATCTTCAAATTTTTAGTGCTAGTACTAGTACTGTTAGTACTGGTACTGATATTGCTATACTACTAAACTGATATACTGGTATACTAGTACTAGTATTAGTCTCAAATTGTCAGTTCTAGTACTTGTATTGGTAGTACGAGTACTGATACTGTTGTACTACTATACTAGTCTATTGGTTTACCGGTATATTGGTTCCCAGACATATTGTCATGTCACAAATACCAAATTAATAAAAAAAACAGGAGTTTTATACTCTGAGATAAAAAATAGGTAATTCTATAAGAGTCCTTCTGAGAGCCGGTATACTGGTAAAGATACGCGTTTAATATACTGGTACTGGTACCGGTGCCAGTCTTTAGATTTTCAAGGCTAGTACTAGTACTGGTAGTACTGGTACTGAAACTACTATACTGCTATACTGGCATACTAGTACTGGTACCACTCTCAGACTTTCAGTGCTAGTATTGGTGCTGGTAGTACTGGTACTGATACTGCTATATTGCTATACTAATATACCCATTAACTTGTATACTGGTATACTGGTCATATAGTCCATGTCGAGAATAACCAGAAAATTTATAAAAACCAAGAATTTTATACTTAGAAGTGGGAAAAAGGTAATTCTATAAGAGTCCTATTGAGAGTCGGTAACCATTTCCATCCAGCGAAGCCATCCACTACTTCGAGATGTAATAAGTTAGCAAAATTCCATCATACAATCATAAATAACAACTATATTTGCTAATGTATAGAGCATTAGTCAAGAAGCCTTATGAGCTACAAGAAGAATACTTACCAGACAAATTCATTTAATCATAACAAACCTATCAAGACCAGAGTCCCCCATCCAACCCGTAAGCATACCCAAGCCATCAGTACATCAAAACACGTTTAGAAATGTCCATAAGTTCCCAATTACCAAGCAAAGAAGTATTACTTTCAAAACTTAGCCCATTAAGCCAAAGAACTCCACCTGAGAAGAAGAAGAAGCCAGAGAATGGACTCCAAAGCTTGTTGCTTTTCTTTTCCTTTAGCCATAGTGTCACACACTCAGAGTACATTCACTTAAACAACTCTTCCTCACCACATAACGGCTACCAACAGAGAATACAGGAGCTTGCTAAGTGAGGAAGACCCTCACCTTTATACAGGATTGACGGATTAGGCTGAGAGTAAACTATTGTTGAATGCAGCTATGCCGTTCATCCTCGGCTAGTCATTAGTTGGAAGACGATTTTCCATAAATGGGGCCATTTGTAATGCCAACACACGACCTCCATAATAGGGTAGAATCCACAACTTGCAGATCTAGCTTATCACGCATACATGTGCAGGCAAGTGAAGTTTCTTGTTTTGACCTTAACCCTACAGAGCCATACGATAATGCTACTAATAGTGAGGCCCAAAAAAAAGGCCTACAAGAAACACGAATATGGCCGGTCAAGGAAATAAAACCATGTAATTGTGAGCTAAACAAGCCTATAAAATAGGAAAAATTTCTCACTTCTAGACTTTTGTGTGTGTGTGTGTGTGTGTGTGTGTGTGTGTGTGTGTGTGTGTGTGTGTGAGAGAGAGAGAGAGAGAGAGAGAGGAAACTATGCAAGAGATAGAGGAAGAGAGAGACCTTTATTGCTCAAGGATCACAATTATTGATCGATGGAGAAGAAGAAGCTTGGGTGGTAGTGAGAGAGAACAAAGTTGAGAAGGGAGAGAATCTTTTTGGAATCTACTCGTTGGATTCCAAAAAGTGCTCGTCGAAAAATGCTCGCCAAAAAATTACGTCCGGCATAAGAGATCAAATATTAACTACCTATGTGACACAAAATTGGAGTATACTTTGGTGCCAATATACTTAAAAACTATTTTTCACTAGCAAAAAGTGTCTTAGCTCTTGTGTGTGGCAGTATAGCAACTTGATGGAAAATATTATCAACAAAAATTACATTGAGTGTAATGGTTAATTTCACATACCAATGGTATTCTCTTTGCTGTAAACTGCTTGACTTTATGCCCTTAAATATGTACCAAGAAAACAACTTACAAGGAAGTGGAGAGGCTAAGTATTCGAGTATGATGAGATTTTACGACAAATGATAACAATAGATACATTTAGAAACTGACTCATTAAAGAGAATTAAAATGCTCTAGAAACATTGAGAAATTATGTACCTGGGGGTGGTATGGCTAGTAGTCAAATTGTCAAATGCTAAACAAGTTCTTAAAAATAAATATTACCATCAAAATCATCATCATATGGTTAATGCTAGTCAAGATAACAAGTGGACTATCTTAAAAAATTGCGTAGACTAAACAAAAGTACGGAATATTAAACTATGTATTGTAGGTCCGCATCAATATGAATGGATAAGGTTGCAAAAAGGAGAAAAAAGAATATATATATATATATATATATATACATTAATAGCGTTCAATTTAAAGGCTTACTCAAGGCTTCTATGTTGCTAATGATCTTTGGCCTGAAATACATATAATTAAGATATCCAGGTCTTTATATCTAGATATTACTCTTTCTTAGTAGGTTTAAGGGACAGTGCTTGCCAAAGATAAAATGTAAAGAGCATAGCGTTTATGTTAGTAATGCCCAATAAGAGTCAAAAACCTGAAGAGACTTGATGTCTGGTTCCAATAGAGTGAACAATTTTTTTAAAAAAATAAAATACATAAGCAAGATAATCATTCACTTCAAGATTTTATCTATTACAAGAGTGAGACCGAAAACAGGTCAAGCTCCCAAAGTCAAGGTGTGTAGAATATCACCTTACTATATCACTACACATAGTAGTTAGTGACAAGGATTATGATAAAAATTTAGAGAGTCAATTGTTTCAAAGCGGCAATGGCCTCAAGTATGAGGTGTTGGCAATTGCCAAAAGTCGAGAGCGTCGAGGGTCTGTGAATGTAGCAAAAGACGTTGAATAGCATTGTTTCATGATGTTGCACACTCAAGTTCTTTAAGTACCACATATGCAATGTCGTACGCGAACAGAGAGTGATAGAGAGTGGGAGAGGGAGAAAGAAAGCGTGCGTCTGCAGGCACACCTCCTAGAGCGGAGTACTAGGCTGGCACGGCAAGAGGAGAAGTGAGGGAGGAGATGAATGACACATACGTTGGGTGCAGTCTCCCCTCGTGCAAGAGTTACCATTTTCCTCTTGCACGTATTTACTTACAGATTTCTTGAATGCTCAAAATGAGTATAAACTAGCCGGCCGGTCATAAATGGCCAAAGCTCATAAAAAGCACTTAAATCATAAAATGTACATAAACTGTATATCCTTTTGCATAGTCTAATAACTATTGATGCTTTTGCCACCTGTAAGTTGCAATAAATAGGTAGTTATTAATTCCATTACAATACCATCCAAAGTAGACATCGAATCCTTCTCCTTTAAAATAGTTACAATCTCACAAAATTCTGCAAATATGCCATTAAGGAAAACAACTATAAGATATTCATATGGCACACGTACTTCAACATAAATTAACTGACGGGCTACAATTACCCATATGGAATCATAGCCACGATAGGTAGTCTACTACAAAATCCATAGAGATACTCTCCCACTTACCTTGTGGAATCTCTAAAGGATGTAAAATGCCACCTACCTTAAGGCGCTCTGCCTTATTAACTTGGCATTGTTGGCAGTTTAGTACGTACTCTTGAACATCATGATGTAAGCCTGGCAAATAAAATTACCATCAAACTAAGGCATATGTCTTACAAATACCTAGATGACCAACACTTGGACTATCATGACACCCAAATAATATTTGGCACCTAGTGTCTAAGTCCTTTGGCACACATACTCTACCCTTGTGGAGTAATTAGCCATCATCAATTGAAAATTCTTCCATCGCATGGATGATAGCGACCAAATGCACTATTGGAATGCTTTTTTGTCTGTTAGCTAGAGCTACAATATTCTCGTCATCACGCATGAAAGCGAATACAGCTCCATTTTAAGGCTCATTTTGGAGTACTTGGCTTTAGGACCAAACACTTTCACTAATTCCATCCAAGCAACATTTGAAGATTGCACGTCATCCAAATAATGAATAAAGTCATCTTTGAGAGATGTTAGAATAATACCTAGTGCTTGCTCGTCCTTGCATTGTTGATTGGCATATAGCACTCTCATAACTGAAATGGAGGTGCCAGCTTTGTCAGTTGATAGGGGTATGCTCCACAGATTCTTTCGCATAAGATAGCCTTTTACCTTTATTTGCCAAGTATGGACGCCAGGTTCCATTGAACTTGTCGACTTTTGATGCCATATTGAAGCCTTCAAGAAGCCTAGTAATGAGGGTTATTGCAGTGTCTTTACCTTTGTGTTTATATGCTAAGAAGTTGTCTTCGATAGACCCTTTGACTTGATTCACCTCATGTATATAGTTGACTTGTAGCGTTTTGATATGCTTAGCAAAGAGGAACCACCCTCTGCAGTCTTTAGTAGTGCCAGTAAAACCCTAAGGCAGTGTTTTGAAAAGCACTATGTGCATGCAAGTTGCTACCATCACACCTTGGCAACTGCAGCGTTTTAAAACGCTATGCAAGTCATTGTCCACCTCTGCAAGATAGGCATCATTTTAAAAGGTTGTGGCTCTGCATTGGTTCTGAGATGCCCCTTCTATGCAGCATTTCAAAGCACTTCTCTGCTAGCGCTTGGAGCCGCCTTCTATTGCAACTGCACCTAGGCCCAGTGATGACGGTGTTTTAGAATGCATGCAATAGCGCTTGGGCTAGGCTCGCTTGTCCTCCTTGAAGCTTTCCCCGCCTGGACCACGCCAGCATGCCTTTTGATATGCACATAAAATTGCCTGCTTGAAGCACCTGCGCTCTGATACCAGTTTGCAGGGGATGGCGCTAGGGAGGGTGTTGACGCCACAAAGCCATGGCAAGGTGCAGCGTGCAGAAAAGCAGAGAGAGAGAGAGAGAGAGAGAGAGAGAGAGAGAGAGAGAGAGAGAGAGAGAGAGAGAGAGAGAGAGAGGTGAGCTCGATACATTAAACACAAAAACATACGCTGTAAGTATTAGATAAAAACCTTACATATATAAAGAGATCTTTGGCCATGCAAATTTAACTAGAAGAGGACTAAAGTGTATCTAGATGCATGCCTTATGAGGAGTTTCCCACATGCTTGACACACTAAAGCCGGGCTTGAATACCCAACATTTCCAACATGTGCTTCCTGGCTAGAGTCTATCATGTGTACTACCTACATACTTAATGGGTGTCCCACCTAAGCTTTGCAATCTATGAATTTATATGAGGCATGTCATGATAAGAAGCCATCCATTGGTCACTTGCGAGTTTTTGGTTGTTTGGCTTATGCTCTAGTGCCACAACAACAACATAAGAAATTAGATGATAAGACTATCAAATGCATCTTTGTTGGTTACATTGTTGAAAACAAGGGCTACAAGTTATATCATCTATAGTCGAAACACACTTGACTTTTTGAGATGTTGTTTTTGTGGAAGATGCACTTCAGCCTTTGTTGTCATGTACTAAAGAGATAGGTGCAAGCTCACATGACATTTTTGATTCCTTGTTGCCACCTCTTTTCAATGGTGGGAATACAAATGTAAGTCCAAATGAGGTGAATATTCAGCCTACACACGTTTGAAGTGATGTCACGGTTCAACCTATTTATGATGCAAGTGTAAATGATGCACTTGATGAGGACATGGTTGGAAATGGGGAAGCTAGAGGTATGCCAAAATGGTTGGTGCTTACTTTCCATGATAGTAAATTGGGTGCACCTTTGTCTAGTCACACTTGTTTGGGTTCCCATCATGCTTCTTGTGCATCAGATTGTTATACTTTGGCTATGTTAAGTATGAGAGACCTATTACGTTCAATGAAGCACAAAATTCAAAAAATTGGATGGTTGTTATGCAAGATGAATATGATGCCCTTGTAAAGAACAATGTGGTCTTTATGCGACTTGTCTCTTGGCAAGAATGCCATTGGTACAAGCTTAATTTTAAGTTGAAATGTGAGCCCGTTGATAGCATTGATCACTACAAGGAAAGGCTTATTGCAAAAGGTTATGCTCAACAAAAGGGCATTAATTATGAAGAAACTTTTTTTCTCGCTTGTCATATGACTATTGTTCCTTTCAATGGTGCATTGTTGGGGTTTAAACAACACATGAATTTATCTCACACATATGCTCTCAGACAAAGAATAGACAGTTACTCCATGATCAAACTTAGCAAAAAAACAGTCAGATAACTTCAGAGTGAGCAAACAAAACATAGAGAAAAGATCGAACAGAGCAAAGAAACATCATGGCTTGAGTTTCCCATTCTTACTACTCATTGTCGGGGGATATGTGTTCAAAACGTGAGCAAAGTAGGCGCCGGCGGGCCTTTGGCTGTGAGAGGTGTGAGAGAGAACAAGAAAAATAGATGCATATGGCTTTGGCAATCACCGTAATCTTCAATTAATCAGTTCAAGCTCTAAGTACAATGTAATCGGTAGCCAAGGTGGGCTGTAAGCAACACCAACACTTGGATTAATTGGTAAATAGGAGTTTAAGCTCCTTTTATAGATTAACCGAGCCGTTAACGACACCAGGACTTAATAAAACGATTAATTAATCTTCAAACTAATGACAGTGATATTAATTCTCTCTTTTCATTTTATCTGCTTCAACTGCCCTTGGATTCTACAACTTTAATTCTGCTCAGTGCCTCAATCATCATGCTTCGAATATTCTGCAACTTCTTGCTCTATTTGCTTTACACTGACTTAATTGCCGTTCTCAAGTTTTAACTCTCTCCTGCTCTTCAATTGCTATCCGAAGCTTTAACCCTTGCTTGGCTGCTACACTTGTTGGACCTGCCTTGTGCTTTCCTCTTGCTTCTTTAGGTTGAGAGAAAGACCAAGTCCGTCTTTGTTGTGGCGAGAGAGAGAGAGAGAGAGAGAGAGAGAGAGAGAGAGAGAGAGAGACCGGCTCCTTTCCTTGCTTCTCCGACTCCTTGCTTAGGTCGTCCAAGCACTCCCTTGCTTAGCTTCGAGAATGAGAGTGATCACCTTCTTGCTTAGTTCTCAGAGCGAGAGAGAAAAGAATCTTCTTTTCTTCCCTCTGAATAGCCTCCTCTCTTGCTTTGCTAACCGAGGACGAGAGAGAGAGAGAGAGAGAGAGAGAGAGAGAGAGAGAGTGGGAGAGAGCCCTCGCTTTGCTTCTCCGACACGAGAGCAAGAGAGCCCTTCCTTTCCTTCTTTTGCTCCTCCTCGATGCCTCCTTCCATTCATGCCTCTCCTTTCCCCGTTTATTTTCCCCTAAAAATAACCCTTTTATTCCTAAGCAGTGGCACCGCCGTCATTGACATTGCACGTGAACAAGGCCGATGATGTGGCAGTCGACGGATGGAGGTGCTGCAAAGCCGGCAGGAATGGAGCCAGTTTTGAGCGCCTCGGCCTGGGGAGTCGTTTTTGCTTCATAGTCGGGCTCGTCCGAGCACCACAGCGCCTAGCACGAGTCAATCTATCCCATGCTCGCTGCCTGCGCGATGCTGTCCACCATGCCCTCCCTTATTTTTTTTCTTTTGATTCACACTAAAACCTCTTATTTCTTTTCAATGGGTGGCCATTGACCCTTTCTTTTGCACCTTACTTTGGGTGGCCACATTAGCCTTTGGGCACTACACTTGGGCACCACATTTAGCATGCATAATGGTCAAGGCATACACTCCATGAGACGTCATTTCGGACAATGAGCTCATCGAGAGCTTTTTGTGCTTTCGTAACGACACCACATTAGGCATACACGGATTGATTGGGCGGCCAAAATCAATTGGCTTCTTCCTCCAACAGTCCTTGACTAACAATATCATCGTGAAGCCGTTTTCCACGACACGCGCTTCTAGATGCTAGTATAGATGATTGCAGTTTGAGAGAGACCCTCGACTTCTTATCTGCTTAAGCCATAGCCATGTTGGGCATTTCCTGCTATCCCCAATCTCCAATAAATAATATTCTTGTCAGGCACAACATATCAACCAAAGCATTGCTGCATGACGTTCCGAAACTTGGTCGAAGTCAAAAATTCCTAGATGGCACACCGACCAAGCCGACCAGACTGGTATGAAACTGGCCCTCGATGAAATTTAATCTGGCCATATCTTAGTAACCGTAACTCCGATCACTGATATGAAAAGACCGACACGCATCACAAAGTGACCACTTCAGGCCCATACATTCATTTTATTTCTGTCCCCTCAGTTGCAGTTTCCCAATCCGGTACAGATCTGCATCAACTTAAACTTCAAACTGCCATAACGTCTTCACCGTAGCTCCAATCGATGAGCCGTAAAGACATGCTGGTAGAGCACTTCAAGCATTGCAATTCTAGATCATAATCTCCCATCTGTGCTCACTTCAAGAATACTCTTTTTTAGCATCATTAAGGCATCTATTGGCCCTTTTAAGCCGCATCTGGCATACATTAACCATTAAACTTGGCTTGTTAACAAGCCCTGATCACTGCTCAATAAATGTATAGGCTCCAAAGAAGCTTAACTTGCATTTCTTTGCTCTTTTTCCCATCATGGAAGCGGAGCTACATGACATCGTGCAAAAAGACTACAACTATTATGATAGGTATAACTATCTAGCAAGATATTCTTGGCATAACAAATCCGAATCAACGACAATCCGACCGGTAACACCTGCTAAGCATTAATCCGACCTAACAATATTTTGATTAAGCATAAATCCAACTAGACAAATATCTTACTAAGAACCATTTAGGCTACACAATTACCCTTTCAACACTTGGCATGCCCCGGTGATGGGTTTCCAAGAAAGCCGACTCGGACTTACATATCCCTTGATCAAGATACAGAGTTCCCAAAAATGAGTCAAAAAGTTACATAATTTACTCGGTCTGAATATGCCTAGACCCTACATTTCATTTCTCCACAGCCTCTAGATCATTAATAGAACCTTTAACATCATGCATAGGCACCTACACTTGATCAAAACTTGGAGCCACTGGTATTGTATACTTAGCTAACACAGTTTTAGCTAGCTCCACTCCTGGCTCAACAATCACCTTATCTCCCACTTCCTGATTTCCTTTCTCTTGCAATGGCTTGTCTGAACACTCAGTTTGCTCTGACCACTGCTTCTTCTCTTCAATTATCAACTTTCCCACTTGTTTTGCTTTAAGATCCTACACCTGCTTAATCCAGTGTTCTCTTTCCTTCTTGAGTTGATCAAGCTCCATCAGCAAATTAGCTTCATGGCTATTGACAAAACCAGTTTTTACCATTTCATATGGATGCTTTAACACAGTAGTCAACTTCTCTCTCATAGATTTCCATTCCTCCTCCTGCATACCATCCATCATTTGTTGTTTAAGCACCTCACATCCCCTTCAGACATTAACACCCCATTGACATCCAGCTCTTCTTGACCCAACACCTGCTTCTCCATATCCAACAATGGCTTCAATCTCTGATCATATATCATATTGTGAACTTGAAGATCTGCATTTTGGCTGGCCAACTGTTCCAATTCATTCTTCACCTTTTGTTCCAAATTCGTGGTCCACTCTTTGAACATCTGCAAAGACATTTTGACTCTTGTTAACTCACTTTGATGCTCCATCATAATATCATGCACCTCATCTTTATGCTTAATCTTTAGTTCCTACGTTTCCAACCTCAAACTCTGCACCATGTCAGTTTGCTCTTGCAACAACATTTTTGCTACCCATGTATCAGCCATTGACTACATCTGATAGCACAACCATCCCTGAGTCCTCAATGGTAACATTTCCTTGAGCTTTCTTAACAGTTGCAAGTTCAAAGTCCAACTGCTTCACTACATTGAATACTTCACTTCTTACTTTTCTTTTCTTTGACAAGGTAAAAACCTTTCCCAGCTTGGTTGGTGTTTGCACCTTTACATCGGGGTTAATCATTGGAATATCCAATTTCTTCATGTTGACCATTTTTGGGGTGTGCATACACTTCAATGCCTCCTCCTCAAAGTACCCAGCTTGTACCAAAAATCTAAAAGATGCCATCTTTTCCTAATTCTCCTCCATATCAACTGGCATCACTCTCTTACTTGAAGACTAATCCAACTTCAATACCTCTGATCTTCCTAAAAAACCTATCAATGCCTGCTCATCTGCATCCATGTCATCACTTCGTACTTTGCGAGGATAACTAAACAAAGCTACTAGGTATGCACACAACCTGCTACAATTCTGAGCTTTCCTCTTATCTGACAAGTAAACCTTAGCAGAGATCTTGTCATACAGCCAATTGGCCTAGTTTATAGTAGCTCCTTGCTCTGCAAAACACAATGGACCATAGTTCTCCTTTGACATGTAATCAAACTTTATCAAGAAACACAATCTCTCCAAATACCACTTTAATTGTTCCCTTCTGACATAGTTGACATTCTTGAGCATATAACACTTTCTACCACCCTCAAAAGAACCAAACTCTTTCCTCAACAAACCTTCAAAACTCTTTCCTCAACAAACCTTCAAAACATTTAGGTATCATGGTGATACCTTTTAGTGGCAGCTTAAATACCTGTGCAACCAATTCAAGGGTCAAAGTCAATGTGTTGGAGATCATGCCCTTGGTCTTTTTCAGAATATTCAACTGTGACTTTGCATAGTAATTGTTCTTCCACTCATCCACTAGCAAAGATGCAAAAACCTTCAATCTAATGCTCTATAACCATACTACATTAGCCTCTGTTTTGAGGTCAAGGTAAACTTTGAAATCTGTGAAAGGATCCACGAGAGACTATCGAATTTTGACAGCACTCAAGGGAGTCTCCACTACCACATCTTCCTCTGCAAAGCCTTTATCCTCTTCAAGGCTATTGACATCCACACTCATCACAACCCCTTTCCTGTGCAGTCACCTTGGTGGCTCATCATCATCGACCCCCAGCTGCATTGTAGCAGCAAGCTTTCCCTTGACCATAGCTAAAGGTTGTTGCTTCATAGGCAAGTCCTTGAAAAGCTCTGGTGGTTGCATGTGCGAGAGAGCTTCACAATGGAGATGATCGCTTACACATTAGACTAAACGCGGATGTCTTTCAGATCTCAAATCGTACCTACGCTCTCATGATTACACTTAGTGGAGAATCACCCCGCTGCTCAAGAAACCTTATGCAATATTTCCCTTTGAAAATTTTGACTTTAAAAACTCCGATCCAGCGAATTTAGAGTAACCCGCCAATGCATTTTGAATGCTAGTAGCTTTGATCTGCTACCTTATCCAACTCTATAGCTACTATAGCATCAATTTCACATCCCAATTATTCCCCTTGTATTAGGTTGTAAGAGACAATCTTCTTTTGTTCCATGTCGTGGTTAAGAATAGGAAACCCTAGCCACTTAGCTTTCTAACACCTTTTCTGGTTCAATCAACCTAGTTATGGGCAATCTAAATGAGGTGGTTTCCCTTGAAATTTCTTTAGTCTGAAACCATTAACACGTTTCTTGACTCTGGTGCCAAAAACATCAGCTATAATGAATGTTCCCTGACCCAAGTCCTCAACTATGGATCTTTATATCTCAAAGTAAGCTTGCCTGGATGTGGCCCTAATCTGGAGTTGTAAAGAATCACCCAATCCCCCACTTGAAAAACTTTAATTTGACATTCATGCTCACCCAAGCTTTTCTTTTTCTCTGAATAACCTTAGTGATGTATGAACTAATCAATCTTTCCTCTTCCTGTTGCATCATATACTTGCTTCTATATTTGGCTGATAGCTTAGGGCTCATTTTCTCTGCACTTACTCTGAGGCTTGGAACCACAAATTCCATTAGTACTATAGCTTCCAGGCCATACACCAACTTGAATGGAGTCATACCTGTGGTTACCTTGAAAGCTTTTCCAAAACATCACAATGTTGAATCCACCTTCTGATCCCAATCTTTCTGCTTATCTTGAACAATCTTCTTTAAAATTCTGACCAAAGTCTTGTTTGTGCTCTCAGCCTGTCCATTGGCTTGAGGATGATAAGATGTTGATTTATTATGAATTATCATATGAGTTTTTGTCAATTCAGCAGTCACCTCGTTGAGAAAATGACTTCCTCTATCACTCATCAACTCCACAAGGCAACCAAACCTGGTCATGATATTATGATACAGAAATCTAGCTACACTCTCGAGATTTATTATCCTTGAGAGCTACAACTTCCACCCATTTGGTACAATAGTCTGTAGCAACCAAAATATATTTGCATCCTCTACTTTTAGTGGGCTTTACAGGTTCCACAGAGTCCAATCCCCACTTTGAAAAGGTTCCAAAGGCAATATAGGATGATCATACATCCTATCTCTAGAATCAGGCTGGCCAAGTTTTTGACAAATTACACGGCTTTTGGCATGCTCATGGGCATCCTTCAACACAGTAGGCCACCATAACCCAACTTGCAACACCTTTTTACCAATTATATTACCTGAAAAGTGCCCACCTGCTGCTCATGAATGAGCTTCCTGCAATACAACTTTCATCTTTTTTTGGTAGTTTTCTGCTGCCAGAGCTTCCATAGCCATTACAGGTGCCATTGTTGTAGTGTCTTCCACTTATGTGAGCCCACAGCTCATTTGAGAGTGTGTAGCCTCTTCTTGGAGTGGCCTCATACACACAGAAAGAGTGGGAGTTTTGGCGACATTGTCTTCTTCGACTACAGGTACAGGTACAGGTACAGGTACGGGTACAGGTTACAGGTTACAGGGAGCTTTGGATACAGGTCTCTTCTGTGGTTACAAAACATGTATTTTGACTGTGGGACAGCCATGTATATGGTTGTGGTTTGAGTGGGAGCTTCTACTCTTCTCGGCAGTCTGTTTATGCGTGTTCTTGAGCTACAGGTTTACATCATCTATGTATGTTGATGGATGTGGATATGGCAGTTTGACAGACACTCTTTATGCATGATATTGTGGAGATTTGGTTCACTTATACATAGAGCGGGTTTGCTCTTGCTTGCAGTGTTGCGGTTTGAGTACGGACAGGTACTTGGTTGACAATAGAGATTGGACTTCGTTGAGCTTGTGCATTGGTTATATGCTCACTTGGATCCATTTATGCTCACGGATTTGTGTAAGCTTGGTCAACTTATGTCTCTATTGTGGTTATTCAGACATGGAGTATGTTTATGCCTCTATGACAGCTCATTGTTGATGCATTTTGTGGCACGGTTTGCCTAGGCCGGTTGAGTTACAGGTGTCACGGGTTTATGCATTTGTTTGTGGATTTCTACGTACGTTTTTTGACCATATTATGGGCTGATTTATACTCTATGCGTTTGCTCTTTGATTGAGCAGCAGGTGTTGTCAGATTTGCAACACTACTTTGTTGTGGCAGTTTGTTGGTTGGTTACAGGTTTCTCATTGTTGCATTCTTGTTGTAATGGGCACTAAAGAGGACACAGTTTTCAATATTGAGAAGTTGGATGGTGCTAACTTCTCATATTGGAAAGATCAGATTTGGGATGTCTTGGTGCAGAAGAAACAGATTCGACCTCTAAAGTTGCAGGGAGTTAAGCCAGAGAACATGGAGAGGGATGATTGGGAGGAGTTGGATGAGATGTGCAGGTCTACCATTAGGCTTTCCCTTTCAAAGTCTGTTTATTACAATGTGAAAGATGCACAGGGTGGAGCTTATGAGCTATGGCAGCGGATTTGCGATATGTATGATAAGCATTCGGCTGCTTCTATGGTGTATTGGATTAAAAAGCTTATTGATTTGCGAATGGAGGAAGGTGCTTCCATGAATGCGCATTTGAATGAGTTCAATACAATTTTCAGCCAACTTGCTACGCAGGAAATTACGTTTGAGGAAAATGTAAAAGCTATGTTTTTACTTGTCACGTTGCCTGAGTCATGGGACACATTTAGGACAGCCATAAGTAACTCAGTTCCTGCGAATGAGTTGACAAGTACTAATGTGGAGTCTAGTCTTCTCACGGAAGAGATTAATCGAAAGAATAATGCAGGTAGTAAGTCTTCTAGTGCAATGGTTGTCAGAGGCAGGACTATGGACAAGTATAAGTCCAACAGGGGTAAATCTAGAAGCAAGTCTCGTGCAGGCATAAGTAAAAAGGATGTGGAATGTTTTCATTGTGGTAGAAAAGGCCATTTCAAAAAGGATTGTTACAAGTGGAAAAGGGAAAATGGAGATGGTAAGAAGAAAGACCATGATGCTAAGGACAAGCCTAAATCCAATGTCAAGATTGAGGAGTTAAATGCAACACAGGGAGAGTGTAGCTCTCAAGATGACCATGTATGTGCTCCGACTAGTGCTACTAGTGAAGAGCTTGGTGATGTGTTGCTTGCATCCTATTTTGATGACGCTTTTCTTCTCACTCATGAGCGTAGTATGCCTATGGATTGGGTCATTGACAGTGGTGCTTCTTTTCACGTTACGCCTCATAGGTCGTGGTTTCATGACTATGATGCTTCGAGCACAGGTACTGTCAGGATTGCCGATGGGCGTTCTATGCAGATTCATGGCATTGGGGATATTCATTTGGCTATGCCAAACTCTACTACGTTTGTCTTGCAGCGTGTGCGTCATGTGCCGGCTCTTGCAAAAAGCTTGATTAGTGTGGGTCAGTTGGATTCACTTGGTTTCAATGTATCTTTTGGTGATGGAGGTTGGAAGCTCACTAAGGGCAGCCTTGTTTTGGTTAAAGGTGCTAAGAGGAATACCTTGTATTCCCTTTGTGTAGCTAGTGTGGCTGATCACATTGTGGGGATCACTGAGCAACCTCCTGCTTCTTTATGGCATCAGCGTTTGGGGCATATGTCACTAAAAGGTTTGAAGTTGTTGGCACGTGCGGATTACATTCCCGTTTCAGATTTTGGTGGTTTTGAGTTTTGTGAGCATTGCCTTTATGGTCGACATGCTCGGTCTTCTCATAAGAAAAGTGTTCCACACAGATCTTTGGAAAAGCTAGCTTTGGTGCATAGTGATGTATGTGGGCCGATGCCCAATGCTTCTCTTGGAGGTGCTATGTACTTTGTTACGTTCATTGATGATGCTAGCAGGAAGGTATGGGCATACCCCATTCGTAAGAAGGATATGGTGTTTGATATATTTAAGCAATGGTTGGCTCTTGTCGAGAACCAATCAGGTTGTAAGTTGAAGTGCTTACGTACGGACAATGGGGGTGAATTTATGTCTCATGCTTTCACAACATTATGTGTTGAGAAGGGTATACGACGCGAGCTTAGTGCTCCCTATACACCTCCTCAAAATGGTGTGGCAGAGCGCATGAACAGGACTATACAAGAAAAAGTCCGTAGTATGCTTTCTATGGCTGGTTTGTCAAATGGATTTTGGGCTGAAGCTGTTGCCACTTCTGTGCATTTGATAAATCGTTCACCTAGTGTTCCTTTGGGCTTCAAAGTGCCTGAAGAGGTATGGACAGGTTTGACACCTTCGTATGGTCACCTTCGTGTTTTTGGCTGTGAAGCTTATGTACATGTACCTAAGGCAAAACGCAGCAAATTGGATCCAAAGAGCAAGAGATGTATCTTCTTGGGTTATGGTAGCTCTGGTGAGATGGGTTATCGATTGTGGGATCCTATTGACAGGAAGATTGTGCGTAGCCATGATGTTGTTTTTCATGAGGACTCTATGTATAGAGCATCACCGCGAACGGTTGAGGTTCGGCGTGTGATATTTGAGGAGGATGGTCATCGGTATGATGGTCCCATGGCTGCTCGTGGGCAGCCCATTGACCCTCAAGTGGGAGATCAGCCCTTGTTGGGAGATCATGTAGATGTGGGACAGCCAGATCAGCCCTTGTTGGGAGATCATGTAGATGTGGGACAGCCAGATGCACCTCCTGCACAGTCTTTGAGGCGTTCAGAGCGGCGTGCAAGACAGCCTCAGCGTTTTGTGCCTTCTATGGATTATGTATTGCTGACTGATTGCGGGGAGCCATCATGTTATGATGAGGCCATGTCTAGTGTTGACAAGCTCAAGTGGGAGCAGGCTATGCAGTCAGAGATGGATTCGTTGATCCAAAATAAAACGTGGGAGCTTACTCCTTTGCCAAAGGGTAAGAAGGCACTACCATGCAAGTGGGTTTACAAGATAAAATTGTGTTCAATGGATGCAAAGCCTAGGTACAAAGCAAGGCTTGTGGCTAAAGGATTCAAGCAACAGAAGGGCATTGATTTTGACGAGATCTTCTCCCCAGTGGTGAAGATGTCTACTTTGCGTATGTTGTTTGCCTTAGTAGCTACAGAAGACATGGAGTTGAAGCAAATGGATGTAAAGACAGCTTTCTTACATCCGGACTTGCACGAGGATTTGTACATGGAGCAACCAAGTGGGTTTGTTATTCATGGTTCAAAGAAGATGGTATGCCGGCTTCTTAAGACCTTGTATGGGTTGAAGCAATCATCTCGTGAATGGTATCGTAAGTTTGATGCATTCATGAGTTCATTGGGTTATGTACGCAGTTATGAGGACCCATGCCTCTATACTCGCAAGGCTGCAGATGGTAGTCTTATTGTTTTGGTTTTGTATGTGGATGACATGCTAATCGCAGGGAAGTGTATTTCTGATGTGGATGCCTTGAAACATAGGCTACATGAGACCTTTTCCATGAAGGATCTTGGGGATGCCAGTCATATTTTGGGTATGCAGATCACTCGTGATCGTTCTCGCAAGATGCTCTTTCTTAGTCAGAAAGAGTACATTGACAGGGTGCTTGAGCATTTTCATATGGAAGGGGGGAAGGCCATTAGTACCCCGTTGCCTCCATATGTAAAACTCAGCCATGATGACTGCCCTCAGACAGATTTGGAGACTACAGAGATGTCTCAGATTCCCTATGCGTCAGCTGTTGGTTCCTTGATGTATGCCATGGTGGCTACGCGTCCAGATCTTGCTCATGCAGTTGGTGTGGTTAGCAGGTACATGTCTAACCCGGGCAAGCGTCATTGGGATGCAGTGAGAGGTATTCTCAGATACTTGAGAGGGACTTCAGAGTTGTCCCTATGTTATGGTGAGAAGGATATGTCTGTTTGCGGATATACAGATTCAGACTATGCAGGGTCAGTGGACTCGAGAAAGTCTACTAGCGGCTATGTGTTCACAGTTGCAGGTGGACCGGTTTCGTGGGCATCACGTTTACAGCCATGCGTTGCTTTGAGCACTACAGAGGCTGAATATATGGCTGCCACTGAGGCTGCCAAGGAGGCCGTATGGCTCTCACGACTAGTGGGAGATCTTGGTATGGCTTGTGATGCTCCGATTCTACATTGTGATAGCCAGAGTGCCATAGCGTTGGCACGGAATCCTGTCTTCCATGCGAAGACAAAGCACATTGAGGTGAGGTATCACTTCATACGAGAGGTGCTAGAGGACAAGCGCATAGAGCTTGTCAAGGTACACACTGACGATAACCCTGCTGATCTACTCACGAAGTCGTTAGCCTCACAGCGGTTTGCACACTGTAGATCGCTGATGGGTATGGCTTGACTTCTTTTGCTGTACTTTGGCCACTTTAAAGGCACACTGCCTTTAAGTGGGAGATTGTTGGGTTAAAGGCCCGTGTGCCCGGCTGCCCGTTGTTCAGCCGCCCATGTACAGCCATTCATTTACTAATTCATAATAACTATACTCACAACTACTCATTGTAGTGTGAGTACCGCCCCGCCACACACTGCGTCTATCTCCTTCTTCGTGCTGGCTCTCTGTGTGTGTGCTCTCCGATCCCTACATAACTTTCAAGAGAAAACTTCCTTCTTTGATCTCCAGTAAAACCTAATGGCATTGTGCCATCGTCAGGAATATCAACATCTGATCATACCATGATTCAAATATTGCATTTTGAACTTCAAACAAGTCAACATCATGTAGATCATCCTGTTGATTCTTCTCCAGTTTCAATTTTGCTTAATTAATCTGCTATAGCATGCTCTTTGCCAAGAGATGAACAATCACAAAGTAAAACTCTTGCAACAACGACATCCACCTGTCTAATCTCCCTGTTAGCAATGGCTTATTGATCAGATACAACAATGCTTGATGGTCAACATGAAAAACCACTATATTGCTCAATAAGTAATGCTTGAATTTGTTCAAAGAATACACCATGCCAAGAGCTTCTCTTTCGGTCACAACATAATTCTTTCAGCTGGTGTAAGCACTCTATTGGCATAGTACAAAGGTCTGAACCATCCTCTAACTCTTTTCTACCTAAGAACAACTCCGATAGCCATATCGATGCATCAACAAAGACATGAAAAGGTGATGTCCAATCTGGAGGTTGTAATATTGGTGCAACTGATAACATTTTCTTCAACATCTGAAATGAGCTCTCTTGAGGTTCAACCCAAACAAAGGGAACATTCTTCTTTGTCAAATGAGTAAGAGGCATGCACACATTTGCTAATATCTGATATACCTAGCATGCCATTTAACTTGACCAACAAATCTGCTCACTTCCTTCATATTCTGTGGAGCTTTGGTTGCTTTAATAGCTTTGATCTTCTTCTCATCAATGGACATTACTCTTGAGAAACCACATTACCTAAAAGTACTCCACTCCTAACAACAATCACACTCTTAAAAGGGTTAAGGCACATTCTAAACTGTCTACACCTTTTAAAACACAATTTCAGATGATGCAAGTGCAAATATTTCTTTCCAAATACTGAAAAATCATCCACAAAGACTCTCATGAAATCCTGTAAGTAAGGTTCAAATGTGCAAAAGCTCCCCACCCTGTTATAAAAGTTGTTTTTTGCTGATCCTCCAGAAAATTGTACATTTGTTTCCCTACAACTGCATCCAATATTGCATCACAAAATGGCATTGGGAATGATTCAGTGATAGTGGCTGCATTCAACTTTTTGTAATCAACACAAACTCTGATCTTGCCATTTTTCTTGGGTACAACAATGATGGGTGATAACCAAGTAGCTTCGTGAATTGGTTTTATAAACCCAATAGCCATCAACTTGTCAATCTCCTACTTGACCTGCTGTGCAAAATTTGGATTCATTCTATACCTTTGTTGCACAATCAAAAGTGCATCCTCTTTCAGATTAATATGATGTTGATGCAAATTAGGATCTATTCCCTTAACCTGAGAATAATCCCATGCAGAAACATCTTTATATTCCATCAATAATTGAAACAAATCCTGCAAGAACTCTCCATCCACATGAATACTAACCCTGACTATCTTTGGATCTTGTTCAATGCCCAAGTTGAGGTCCTTCAACTCATCTTGCTTAGCTATGTTTGATCCTCCAAATCTTTTGTTATATATCTTCTCAACAAAATCTCTTGCTTCCTTTTCCTCCTACTATAAAGCTTCCTTTGAGGTAGAAGCCAGATTCTCATCCACCATCTGCACCAACTTTGATCCCTGAATTTCCTATCTAGTAAGTAGGTCTGAATCTAGCTCTTCCACTTCATCTTCCTTCTGCAAAATGCCTTCTATATCAACTTCAAATACATGTACAATGGTTGGGTTAGCCCTCAAAAAGGCTTCTTCTTCATCATCTTCCATTTCCTCTGCCAGATTAATAGTTTGAGCATACAATGGTCTCTTCTTAAAAGGAATGTTCCTTCTCCCCAACGGAGCGATTGTAATTACATGTTTCCTTGTCCTCAAGACAACCTTATTCTCACCCCAATCCTATTTGACTTTAGCTACTCTGAACCATGGTCTTCCCAATAACATGTCATAGGAGGTATCATCTTTCTCCATCTTCAAGACAACAAAATTCACCTAAAAATTTATACCTGCTATCTGAATAGACTGTTGCCTCAGAATACCTGAAGGTTGCGCTCCTCTGATTTGCTTCACATGAAATGGTGTTGGCTCCAATTTGCCCAACTTCATTTTTGATATACTGACTCATCCAAAATATTTACTCCAGATCCTCCATCCAATAACACTTCCTCAAACAAAATGCTTTGAAAAACCACCTTTATAAATGGGATTACAAATTCCACATCTGCTGGATCAATTTTGTTTTACTACTGGTTCAATTGTATGGTTTGTCTGAACTAAATACTCCTTTGTAACAATCTATTCAACAATATTTCCTTGAAAGCTGGAACCATACATAGCAACTAATCTAATGACAACTGTGATGGAGAGTTGGTTAATACCTCAAACCAATCTTTATCATCCTTTTTCATGGGAGGTTTCTCATGATGATGCCTCATTTGATCCTCGTGATTATCTGAAATTATGTCATCCAAAATCTGATTTTTCTACTCCTTCTAAGTCAGCAACAATTTGACTGGTAGCATCCGACTAAGCATTTATCCGACCTAACAAAATTTCGATTAAGAATAAATCCAACTAGACAAATATTCGACTGAGAACCATTTAGGTTACACAATTACCCTTTCAACATGCATTCATGTCATTTTGGATGGGATGTACATCAATTGGACATTAAAACCGCTTTCTTGAATGGAGACTTGTATGAGGAAGTGTATGTAATACAACCTTGTAGTTTTGTCAAGAAAGGACAAGAAAAGAAAGTGTGGAAATGTAATAAGGCATTGTATGGTTTAAAGCAATCTTCTCGTGCTTGGTATGACAAGATGGATAATCATTTGACTACATGTGGCTTTTGAAAATTTCCAACTTAGAAAACTTTGTATGTAAAACGTGCAGATGATGTCTATCTTATTTTTGTTGTGCATGTGGATGATTTATTGCTAATTGGTTCAAACAAGACACATGTTGCTGAATTTAAGGCTGATTTGAATGCCACATTTGAGACATCAAATTTGGGGCTTTTGCATCATTATTTGGGCATTCATGGTTTAAGCAGTGTGATGAAGGTATTGCATTATTCCAAATGCAAACTTTGCTAAGCAGCAAATTTGGACTTGATGATTGCAAACCAATTGCCACTCTTGTGGAAACAAGTTTGAAGTTAAGTCTACACGATGCTGGACATCCTGTAGATGTAACCCTCTACCAAAGAGTTGTTGGTTGCCTCATTTATGTATACATTACAAGGCCAAAAATTCAATTTGCAATCTCACAAAGTGAGCAGATGTATGCATACTGCAGGGTTAAAGCATTGGCATGCAGTTAAGACGATCTTTTACTAATTGAGTGGCACCCTACATCTTGGGTTATTTTATCCCGAGGGGGAATCATTGCCGCTAGATTTATATGATTTTTCTAACTTGGACTGAGCGGTTTGTGTTTCCTGATTGATAGTCAATGCATATCTTGGTTGAGCAAGAAGCAACTTACTATGGATACCTCTGATTGTGAGGTTGAGTACAAGGCAGTTTTCACAGCTATGGTTAAGTGAGTGTGACTCAGACGGCTTATGGATGATTTGGGAGGCACTCTCATCTTCACTAATAGTTAGAGGGCATTGGCAATTGTGAGGAACCTACTCTTTCATGCTCACACAAAAGCACATGTAGGTGCATTATTACTATGTTAAGGAGAGACTCTTAGTTGGAGAGATCAACTTGGCTTATGTGCTGACACAGAACAACCTTGCATTCCTTTGTGGACTGATCATTTCCATAGGGCATGGCACGTCCCTATACTCTATGTGCTAGCTCTCACTCACCGCATCACTCCTAGGGGAGATTTGTTACCATGTATATGGTTATGATGTGTGCGAACACACTTAGGACCATCGGGCCACTTTTTCCCCTCATTTGGAGGTTTTTTTCCCTTGTGCTTTGGATGTACGCTTATCACTCTAGGGCTATCTTATTTTGTATTCACACACTAAGTAATACATTCTCTCTTGTGTGCCTTGAGCTTCTTCTCCATCTCCAAGCTGTGTGTGCATTCTTGCAACCCTAACTCCAATATTTTAGGGGTGGTAAAATGTCTTAAGGGGAGTGACCATTCAATAGGGGCAAGCCATTGAGCTCCCATTGCAAATCCACTAGAGAATCGGCACCCAAAAACATAGCACGCTGTCGACAACGGACGACAACCATAAATTGCTCCCACATATCAAGCACTTGCATGCGAGGTATCATAGGGCGGTGCCACAACCATCCACATAGCCACTTCATGAGGGAGCTCCCACAAGAGGGGAGTCTCTCCCCTCTTATGCACACAGAATTGTGTTGTACTACAAATGGATGCAATAGTGTGAATATGATGCACACACAAAACAAGGCATAGAATGCTTCTAATAGTGGGCACACATAATTACGCTCTACTACAAATGGGTGCAATAGTGTGAATTTGTGTGTGTTGTGGGGGGGTGGGCTCGGGGGGTCTGACTCTTCATTTGAGCCTTGAGGCTCCATGGATGCCCTACCTTGTCACTCATCAAATGTGTTCCCATGGGCTCGTTTCACTCCTCCTTGCAATTTTGAAGCTTGTTTTGTTTTGTTTTTTTTGGGGGGGAGGGGGGATCTTCTCTTGGATAACATGGAGAGCACATGCAAGGCATGCAACCGTTTGGGGCCTTAACCGTCTGTTACTTTCATATTGGAGTTGCACACATTGCAAACGAAAAAATTGATGTCGTTCATCTACAACACACAAGATTGGTGCAGAAACTGTCATGGTAGAGCTTCCGAAGAGCTCCTCACGCCTCAACTCCGGCGTGAATGTGATTTTTTTGTGGGGGGGATCCCTCGGGACTATTTGACACCCCCTTGTTAGGTGGGATCGACAGTCCACGCTCTCTCGATGATGTGGATCGTCCGTTTAAGTGCAAGAATAAAAGGATTCTGATTGGGCCCCCGCGATTCGAACCCACCACCTCTCACCAGGAGGCAAATATTCTCCCATTAAGCTATCGTGCGCGTCACTTGAAATGGGGGTGAGAACGTAAAATTATATGGCGAAAGTGACGGGGTGGGGATCACACGGTGTTCGCTTGGATCACTTTGGGATGGTTGGGGTCACTCAATGATCACTTTGGAATAGGTGGATTCACAAGGTGATCACATCTCGATTGGGATTCACACGAGGATCACTTGGCAATAACTTAATGTTCACATTGAGTTTTCTTGGGGTTCACTTTGATTGTGATCACATGATGATCACTTGGGCATTAATTTGCCATCGGAAGGCACAAAACCAATCCCCCCCGTCCCAAATTAATAGGGACCATTGATCCTACCCGACAGAGGGGGGTGTCCATCTAGACCGAGGTGACCATAAATGCTTCGAACAGGAATATCCATAGGATATACATGTGCAATACCTGAGATTGCCGATTTGCCGGTGTCAAATACAGAAACCTCTCGTCTCTCTTTAGTCGATCAGCGCCGACCGCCCACGCCCTAAAACACACAAGAGAGGCTGGAAGCATGGCGGGTCGTAATTTTATCCATCGAGTACTGCAGTACGTCGCCAATGAATTGATCGTTGATCGCCTCGCCAACAGGTACCCCAGAGAGAGAGAGAGAGAGAGAGAGAGAGAGAGAGAGAGAGAGAGAGCATATTCGCTTCTCAGAGAGGCCACACAAATACTAATGTCTGTGTATTTTTAATAACGAAAATAGATTTATGAACACTAGCAGTACATGAAATGGTGTAGCTAGGAAGATGGTACATTGCAGAGAAAATTTGAGGGCCTAGCTTACCTGCCCCCTCTCCTCATCTTGTCTTTGAATTCTCGGACATGCGGTTCTAGTGGGAGTGGTCTCTTCACATCTTTCAACCTTGCTGAATCTTGGTCAGACTGGTTTTAATTAGGGCCTCTGTATATCCGTGAGGAATAGGTGTTGATCTCTTTGTACTCCATTACTCTTTTAAATCTTTCTTAGAGAGGCAATAATATCAACCCTTGATCTCGTAGTTCTTTCTCTAGTGGTATCTCTTGCCTAGTTCTCTATCTCATTCTCTTGCTTGTGCAATGAAACTCGTAGCTGTCCTAAGATCCTCCTCACTGAATGTGATAGCGAATATATACACATCCATCAATTGGGGTCTTTGTACACTTGCTTTTATAGGTGGAGGTGGGTCTCAATAGCTGTCCATCTCTGCCAGCATGGGGCAATCCATTTTTAAATCTTGTCTCATGGCGCATCAATTAACCCTCTTTCTCTTCTCCAAAGATAGTTGCATGTTGGAGATCATACTACTGGAACCGTGGGAGTTGATCCATATGTCTCCTTTCCATGTGGTCAAAGTGTGGAAATTCTCATCCATGTTTTGTAAAAGAATCTCGTTTTGAGTCAAGCACGGTCAGATAGATAATTGAGTTTTCTTGGGATCATTCCTACGACGCTAAATAAGGAATGAAGGGCTGAAAACTCAGATCTCGATGAGGTCGATGATGGACAACAATGGAGCACTCGATTCCGGTGAGGGAATGGCTAAGGGGAGGCTTGATGGGCTGTCGAAGTACCGGACCTGTCACAAGACGGGCACCACGTGCCAATAGAAACGAACAAATTGAACATACTTTTAGCACTTCAATAACAACTGAACTGAAAGAGATGCACTACACGAGATTGGGAGTGGCGGAGTTCCTCCCCAAGAAAGCACTGGCCCCAAACCTTGGCATCCCTTTCGGTATTTCTTCATATTACTTGAACTTTGCACAACGTCGGTACTCCATCCTCTGCACCTCTTGCGGAGCATGCCAGAGAATGAGGCCTTGGCTCATATTGAAAGGCCCTTGGCCATAACAAGCAGTTACATGAAAATCTTTCAAACTCAAAAGCAACTGGCCAAAAGCAGGTGCTCAAAAGTTGCCAGCACAAAAGCAGGAATTACTTGAACTCTGCACAACGTCGGTTCCACCCCAAGAAAGCACTGGCCCCAAACCTTGGCGTCCCTTTCAGTATTTCTTTATATTACTTGAACTCTGCACAACGTTGGTACTCCATCCTCTGCACCTCTTCGTGGAGCATGCCAAAGAATGAGGCCTTGGCTCATATTGAAAGGCCCTTGGCCATAACAAGCAGTTACATGAAAATCTTTCAAACTCAAAAGCAGGTGCTCAAAAGTAGGAATCCGTACAGCTCTGCCACGTCAGCAAGCCAACGTGTAATCCGGAAATCCGTACAATTTGCCACGTCAGCAATCGACGTAAAGTCCGGAAATCCGGACAGGAGCTGCCTCGTCATCAGCTTGCATATTAGCCTTTGTGTGTGTGCGCGCGCGCTCCGGGTCACTTTATTTTAATGCCTTTAGGTTACTTGGGTCCCATCGAACGGGGTCCCATAAGTTAGCGGGAACTTCTCTTTAAAAATTGGCCTCTCGGCAAGACTTTGCAAGTTGATAAAACTTCTTATGCTGCTTTTGCTTCTTCACCCAGGGTTCAGGCCCCTAGGTCGGGATTTGAAGGTTGGCTCCGTTCTTCAGTGACTTGACACGTCAGCAATTTGTGACATCCTCCCTTCTTAAAAGAAAGTAATCATCCGCGATTACAACATATTTGCAAAACAACTCAAAAATTGGTCATTCCGAGAGACAATCAATTTTCTCATTCCAGATCGGAGCTCTTGATTTCTTGGGTCGTTGGCTTCCCAGAAGAATCTCATCCAATAAGGAGTCTCATTCTAGATCAGAACTTTTGATATCCTGAGTCGTCGACTTCCTAGAAGTATCTCATCCAAAAAGGAATATTCAATGGTTGACACATCACAATGCAACACAAATGCTCACATATGCTTGCTACAAGACATAGAAACATAAAGCCGCCGATGAACACTCCTCCCGCATAACCTAAAAAGGTCCGAGCCGGGAGATATAGAGGCCTTTTACAACCAAACGCCCCCCAGACCGCAGCCTGCGTCGTTTGGAGGTGCTGAGAGTAACCAGTGCTCAAACTTCTTAATACTCCTCTCGCATAACCATCCAGGTCCTGACCGAGAGTAACAATAACAAATTTTTTTCATGTTTTTTTCTCCCTCCGCAAATAACCACAAGGGTCCGGGCCATGAGTATGTGCAAGCATTTTCAAACACCATTTCTCACTACTACACGCGGGAGTAAATCACCAAGAATTGAAACCAATATTCAAGCAGAGTCAAACAATTCAAATCAGCACCAAGACAGGTTCAAAACAGATACCAATATTTCAAACAAATTCCAAACAGGATCACCAAACAAGTCCTCAAACAGATTTTCAAACAAAATTTAAACTTAAAAAGAATCTCGATATCAGCCGAGCTCGAAAAGTCGACTGACTTTCCATCCTGAAATCTGCACCAAAAATTAGGGTTAGATTCCTTCCATAAGGTCGTAGCCAACCACAACATGGTCCATTAGCTCTTGGACAAACAATGTTCCTCTGGCGGCGATGGTAGTCCCAAGACATAGCAATCACATTGAACCTCCAAGGTTATCAGCTTGAGAAGAGACACCTGGTGAGAAGTCCAAAAATTTTAAGTTGTAATCTGCTAGGGTTTCCGTGGCAAGCATTTCAGGAGACCCCACTCTGCTAGCAGTTGCACTCCGAAGGAAAATGTCAGAAACCATATGTTAGGTGCAGTGGAATGATTGTTTGCGCTTTGCTCAAGATGAGTGCTCCGAACTGTCTCAAGGTTCCTTTTAGTTCTTATGGAAGGGAGAGCCTTCCGTTCTTAATGGAAAGTGCTATGATCACAAACAAAGTGAATGGACACTGTGCGTGCAAATGTACGAGACTGAGAGATAGAGAGAGAAGAGAGATACGACACCAGAGACGTAAAAACCTCCTCCGGAGGCCCCACTCTCGTCGGCGAGAGTGGTCTACTTATGATTGCACAAAGTGGTACAATGACGATGCAATGGACTGATGCAACCTGGGACTATGTCGGTGATGACGACAACTTTAGGGCTGAAATCTGTGGTCTTCTATCTACTGATTTTCGGGACTGCTTCGGTGGCTGAAAATGACTGTTTTGGCTGTGTTTTTATGGGCTGAAAATGGAGATCTTCTGCAACCAACTAGGGCTGAATCTGCTGCTGTCCAATAGGGCTGAAAATGCTGAGTCTTCTGCTGCAAAAGGGCTGAAAACCAAAAATGCTGGGCAGCCTGCTGTTGCTAGCAAAAACGCTAGGTTGTTCTGGGTCTGCTGTTGGCAATCATGGCTGAAAACGCCAGGCTTGGGGGGACTTTTGGCGATGATGCAAGCTGCAAACGCCAAGGGAATTTGGTACTGCTGATGCTGTCCAAAAACGCCAGGGCTTGGAGAGGGAAACTACAAACGCTAGGGTTGATGGGTTCTTGCTGAGAAGGTGCCTGTTGAGCATGTGCTCCTGCTGCCTCTTCTGCCAGAAAGTGCTAACTTGGGTTTGCTTGTATACAAACTTAGCAAAATTGCCCTACCTACTTTTGTTGGGAAGTCATTTAAAAACAATAAGGGAAAAATGTCAAAAATAGGCTAAATGCACTAGAAAAATCCCCTAACTGATTTTAATGGATTCTGATGGGAATACTGATGATCATGCTGTGTGCAACCAGAGGATATGCATCTACACTAAGTGACTGGGCATGCACGGTCTACGAATACACTCACAAAAGTTCCAGATCACTTCTAAATCTAGATTGATTGAACCCTGATCATGTTGTACCTTGTCCACGGACACATAGGGTTGGATGCGTCACGTGACACCATATAACTTAGGGCAAAAGTTTTCTTGCCAAGTCCTTGGAACATGCGCCTTGGTAGCTATAGACATCCACCATTGCATGGCATTGTGTTGCTAAATTGGCTTTATATGATAGAAAAATAATTCTAAATGAATTATTGGGTTTATAAGTGAGAGGGTTTTCTCGCTTGGAGCACAAAGGAAAAATAATTCTAAATGAATTATTGAAATTTAAGTGAGAGGGTTTTTCTCACTGGAGACATCCGAGTACAGAGTATTCCTAGAGCATTGAGAACGGGAATATCTGTAAGGCCACCAGGAACGGGTACTTCTGATGCGTCACATTGGATGAGTGATAGGGAGCATCGAAAAGAAGTATCCGACCATCCAGGAACGGACATCTCTGATGCGTCATAGGATGGGTGACATAGAGCATCGCGAAGGAGATTGTACCTTGAGTTCGGTAGGAAAGGCTAGGTGATGGGTATTCTTGATGTGTCACAAGGTGGGTGACGGGTCTATCGGACAGGGGGATATCCATAGTTGAGAGGAAATTCCGAACTATGTTAGAATTGTGCACAAGGAAAAGCAAGCACTTGAATGAAGATGGGTTTAGAGGAAACTTTGAGGAAAAACAGATGCTTTTTGAGAAAGCAGGATTGCTTTTTGGGAAAGCAGATGCTTTCCTGCGAGGAAGTCTATGTCTGCATTGCAACTGTGCATGTGATTGCATACAGGGACGCCTGGGAAGTGCTGTGGAAGCATTGTTTTTAACTTATAAGGTTTTTTTGAGTTTTTGGGTAGATTCAGACTATTTTTAAAAATCGCCGATTGCCCACTTGTTAGCCATATGATAAATAAGGCAACATATCAGCCAGCGTTTTCTCTCTCTTTTTTTCTAGCAGAACATCGTTAAAAAAATAAAATAAAAGAAATTAAAAAAAAAGAAAAAAAAAGAAAACTAGTTTGCTTCGTTAGCTGTGTTCCATCGAATTGAGATTGAACAAAATATTGGAAACACACACACACACAGAGAGAGAGAGAGAGAGAGAGAGAGAGAGAGAGAGAGAGAGAGAAGAGAGTTTTTATGAAAGAGTGTTAGATTTTTTTACCTGAGAGTGTTTGTGATACCGATCGTCATGGTTCAGTGGTGTACCTACACAGAAATTGGTTACTGATTGTAATGCTTCAGAGGGGTACCTCGCAAAAAACCACAAGGAGTGTTCAAGAGTTTTGTCAAGCTCAATGTTCATGATCATACAAGATTTCAATGTTATTGTTTGTTGTTCCATTTTTATGTTTCAAAAAAAAAGAAAACATGCAAGTCTCCTTGCATGGGGGAGTTTGCACAATCTTCCCCAATTTTTATAATACGAGGGAACGTGCCATTCCCACGGTAGCGTGCAATTTTCAATGCGTTCATTAACTGCATTCTCAGTGTCAAAAATAAAAAAATGATAATGCTTACTCACCACGCGATTGAATGTCTATCGCCAATGGACTCCCTTGCATCAACAATGTTGGGCATATGCTGCACTTAACCCGCTACAAGAGACGACACCCTAGGGAGGATACTCTTCGAGAAGTTTTTGTGCTATTGTGAGGACACCACATTTTGTATACATATTGATCAAACCACCACCAAGCATGAAATTGTACTCCCAACAAACGTTGATTAGCGATCATATCGTGAATTCTAATATCTATGGCTGCTTACGTGATTGCATCTGCTGACCCGCATGCCTTCCATATTCCTGTGTAGGTGTAGTTGATTGCATCTGGATAGAGACCCTTCCTGCGATCTTGTGGCGGCGTTCCGTACAAGAAGCTCCTTGGGCGCTTTTTGTGCGTTCTGAAGAGCACCATATGTGACGTACACATAGTCTTAGGCAAAGCCAAGCACAACTTCTTTCCTGTATTGCTCATTGGCCTTGCTCTTGTTGTACACATCCCAAAGTGAGTGCATTCAAGGAGTCCAGACTGTAGATAGAAAGATGAAAATAGCCTAGAGCTTTCCGCGCTTGCTTCTGTGGTGCGTATCCTGCTACCAATGCATTGAAAGAGACCATTCCCATCATTTAATGCATTTGACAGGCAACATTTCAGGCAAAATGGTCATGAAGAACATGCCCATGTCATATTGCCTCTTTGACATTAATTTCAGAGCTTCCTCATCTGCCATTGCTTGACATAACTGGATATAAAAGCACTCCAAGAGACTTCGGTTGGTGAGAAACCGTCACTTTTCTGAAGCGCAACACACATGTCATACTTATCGACCAAGATTGTGCCGAGCACGACATCTTATTTCAACAACCTTTGAACAACAATAAAAAGCAGATTTTTTGTGCCCGTATCAGCCTTTTGCATAGAGACACATGCCTTCAATGTGGACACGTAGGTGATACCATATGGAGAGAGGCCCACATCGGCATCTTGTGTACAGACATATGCCTTCAAGATGCACGCGTATGTGATTGCATCTGGAAAGAGGCCCTTAGTTCAGATCTGCCGGAAACAGCCGAGAGCTTTCTGTCCGTGCTCCTATTGCGCGTATCTTGCAATCAATGCACTCCAAGAGATTGCATCTGGGATATGAAGCTCCTCAGGCACGTTTTGTGCTTTCTGAAGTGCATCACATTCAGCATACATATGGACCAAGGCATTTCCAAGCACGAGATTTTTTTTGCAACAGCCCTTAACTAACAATAGCAGAGCGAATTTTAAAGCCCATATCGGCATCTTGCATACAGCCACATACCTTCCAGATGCACGCGTGTGTGATTGCATCTGGAGAGATGCCCCCGCTTTGCATCCACTGAAAACAGCCGAGGGCTTTCTGTCCTTGCTCTTGTTGTGCGTATCCCGCAATCAATGTACTCAAAGAGACGCCATTCCGGACATGAAGCTCCTCAAGCACGTTTTGTGCTATCCGAAGTGCACCACATTTAGCATACGTATCGACCAAGGCATTGCCAAGCACGACAATGTCTTGCAACAGCCCTTGACTAACAATATGAGCATGATTTTTCAAGCCCATATCAACAGCCCACAGCTTCCGGCGCGGCCCATGTCGGGCATATCCTACAGTCATAATGTTCCAAGAGACAACATCCCGCACCACATTTGACATACATATCGACCAAGGCATTGCCAAGCCCGTCAATTTTTTGCAACAACCATTATTAAAGAGAATTTTCAAGCCCATATCGCATCTTGCGTACAGCCACATGCCTTCAAGATGCATGCATGTGTGACTCCATTTGGAGAGAGGCCCCCGCTTTGCATCCGCTGAAAACAGCCGAGAGCTTTTTGGCCTTGCTCCTGTTGCATGTATCCTGCAATCAATGCACTCCAAGAGACGGCATTCGGGAGAGAAACCCTGCCTGCGATTGCATCTGTTGTCCCGCAGGCCTTCAAGATGCCTGCATAGCCGTAGGTGATTGCATCTGGAGAGACCCTGCTTGACATTGAAACAGGAAGCTCCTCAGGCACGTTTTGTGAGGCCCTCTCTTTGCATCCAACAGCCTCTGACTAACAATATAATTGTGAATTTTTGTGCCAATACAAGCTTGTGTAGAGCTACATGGCTTCATGCATGCATACATGATTGCATCTGGAGAGAGGCCCTTACTTCACATCTGCTAAAAACACAATAGAGCTTGTTGGCCCTGCCCTTGTAGAGCCAATCATTCGATCAACGCATTCCAAGAGTCCACACTCAAGACATGAAGCTCCTCCAGCACTTGCGTAGAGCCACATGCCTTGACCGAATTTGGAGAGATATACTTGCTTTGCATCCGCTGAAAACAACCTAGAGCTTTCTTGCCCTGCTCCTGTTGCGCACATCCTACAATTAGTGCATTCCAAGGGGCGACATTCTAGACAGAAAACTGCTTTAGCACTTTTTGTGCTCTCTCAAGCACACCACATTTGGCATACATATCGACCAAGACAGTCCCAAGCATGTTATCTTCTTTCAACAGCCATGTTCTTCTTGTGTACATCCCGTAATCAATGCATTTAAAGAGGCAACATTCCGGACATGCCTTCATGCATGCATACATGATTGCATCTGGAGAGAGGCCCTCCCTTCGCATCTATTAAAAACAGAATAGAGCTTGTTGGCCCTGCCCTTGTGGAGCAAATCGTTTGATCAACGCATTCTAAGAGTCCACACTCAGGACATGAAGCTCCTTGAACACTTGCGTAGAGCCACATGCCTTGACTAAATTTGGAGAGATATACTTGCTTTGCATCTGCTAAAAACAACCTAGAGATTTCTTGCCCTGCTCTTATTGCAGACATCCCGCAATTAGTGCATCCAAAGGGGCGACAGTCTGGACAGAAAACTGCTCTAGTACTTTTTGTGCTCTCTCAAGCACACCGCATTCGGCATACATATCAGTCCCATGAATGGCATCTCCTTTCAACAGCCATGTTCTTATTGGGCAGATCCTGCGATCAATGCATTTCAGGAGGCGACATTCCGGACAGGAAGTTGCTCAAGCACTTTTTGTGCCCATAACAGCTTCTTCAGTAGAGCTACATGCCTTCATGCATGCGTACGTGATTGCATCTGGAGAGAGGCCCTTACTTTGCATCTGCTGGAATTAGAATAGAGCTTCCTGGCCCTGCCCTTGTGGAGCAAATTATCCAATCAGCGCATTGTAAGAGTCCACACTCAGGACACAAAGCTCCTCGAGCACTCGCGTAGAGCCACATGCCTTGATTGAATTTGGAGAGATATACTTTCTTTGCATCTCCTAAAAACAACATAGAGCTTTCTGCCCTTGCTCTTGTTGCGCACATCCCGCAATCAGTGCATTCCAAGAGGCGACATTCCGGACAGAAAGCTCCTGAAGCACTTTTTGTGCTCTCTCAAGCACACCACATTTGGCATACATATTCACCAAGACAGTCGCAAGCATGACTTTCCTTGCGTAGAGCCACATGCCTTCAAGATGCATGCCTAGGTGATTGCATCTGGAGAGAGGCCAGATGCGAAGCATTCCAAGAGTCCACACTCCAAAAAGGAAGCTCCTTGAGCTCTTGCGTAGAGCCACATGCCTTCAAGATGTAAGCATAGCCTTCAAGACGCAAGTATAGGATGCTGAATTTGGAGAGATACACTTGCTTTGCATCCGTTGAAAGCAACCTAGAGCATGATACGCTTCCCCAAGAGCATCGGACCAGCTATGGGCTCATTAATTCTCTCACCCATGTCAACGACGCTGCAAAAGGTCAATGGCCTTCAAGGTGCAAGCATATGCATTCAGCAACCTCTGACTAACAATATAATTGTGAATTTTTGTGCCCATACAAGCTTCTTGCATAGAGCTACATGGCTTCATGCATGCGTACATGATAGCATCTGGAGAGAGGCCCTTGCTTCGCATCTGCTAAAAATGAAATAGAGCTTTCTGGCCCTGTCTTTGTGGAGCAAAATCATCCAATCAATGCATTCCAAGAGTCCACACTCATGACGTAAAGCTCCTTGAGCACTTGCATAGAGCCACATGCCTTGAATGAATTTGGAGAGATATACTTGCTGTGCATCCACTAAAACCAACCTAGAGCTTTCTTTGCTCTTGTTGTGCACATCCCTCAATCAGTGCATTCCAAGGGACGCCATACCGGACAGAAAACCTCTCTAGCACTTTTTGTGCTCTCTCAAGCACACCACATTTGGCATACATATCGACCAAGACAATCCCAAGCATGGCATCTTTTTTCAATAGCCATGTTCTTGCTGTGCACATCCCGTAATCAATGCATTTCAAGAGGCAACATTCTGGGAAGGAAGCTCCTCAAGCACTTTTTGTGCCGATATCAGCTTCTTGCGTAGAGCTACATGCCTTCATGCATGCGTACGTGATTGCATCTGGGGAGAGGCCCTCGCTTCGCATCTGTTGAAAACAAAATAGAGCTTGCTGGCCCTGCCCTTGTGGAGCAAATCATGCAATCGGTGCATTCTAAGAGTCCACACTCAGGACACGAAGCTCCTCGAGCACTTGCGTAGAGTCACATGCCTTGATTGAATTTTGAGAGATATACTTGCTCTGCATGTGCTAAAAAAACCCTAGAAATTTCTGCCCCTGCTCTTATTGCGCACATCCCCCAATCAGTGCATTCCAAGGGGCGACATTCCGGACAGAAAGCTCCTCAAACACTTTTTGTGCTTTCTCAAGCACACCACATTTGACATACATATTGACCAAGACAGTCCCAAGCATGACATCTTCTTTCAACAACCCTGTTCTTGCTTTGCACATCCTGCAATCAATGCATTTCAGGAGGCGACATTCCGGACAAGAAGCTCCTCTAGCACTTTTTGTGCTTTCTCAAGTGCACCACATTTGGCATACATATCAACCAAGGCAGTGCCAAGCACGACATCTTTTTTCCTCAGCCTCAATTTTCATGCGTAGAGCCACGTGCCTTCAAGATGCGTGTCTGGTGATTTGCATCTAGAGAGAGGCCCTCACTTCGCATCCGCTGCAAACAGATGACATTCCGAACAGAGGGAGCTTTTGATGGCGTAGTTTTTTTTAGAGCTTTTCAGCGCTGGAGCCACGTGGGCTAATGACAGGCCAGGGATTGTGAATTGCCCACTACGCTAACGAAGTAAAAAAAAAAAAAAGAAACGGCCACGATCTCTACACGAGCAGCTATTTGTGCCCGTGGCTAGGAGCTATAAAAGCATCACATGCCCTCACTCAAAGGGGAGGATCAGTTTTTGCAAGAAGGAGATGCTGCTGCAAAGTTCACCCGCAAAGAAGACTTTTGCCAGTGATGCCCATGGCTGCCCCAAGTGTACCCGATGTCGCCAAGACCCAGTGCGCGAGTTCCCTCGCGAAGAAGTGCCTACGGAGCGTGTTTCCATCGCGACAAGCTGCTGTTTTTCTCTGTATTCAGCCCATAAACGTCGTAGACGGGGCTGATTTACGAGAAGGAACCCGAGAACACACCTCTTTTTTTGTGTGTAGGATTGGAAGAGAGGATTTTCTATGTAGAGATCTCTTCCGAGGAATTGCTTTTCGAGAACCGAGTTGCGTTTCGAGCGTCAAGACTTTGAAGGTTATGATCTCTGAGTACTTGATTGCAGGTGTACTCCCTCTTCATGAGGGAGTAGGAGCAGAGGAAGGCATGAGCCTTTGTAGGAGAAAAGCGCTCTGAGGAAGTAGAGCCAGATCAGCCCAAGGGTTTCGTACCCGAGTTTGGGAAGTAGATCCACGGATTGGAGAGAGGTAGTCTCTCAAGTTGTGATCCGTAAGTTGGGATTCCCAAGTAAGGACTTCGTGTCCGGGAAATCAGAGTTGTTCTGCGGGAAGAGGACTCTGGAAACAGAGTTGCAGGGAATTCATGCGTTGAGTCTGGAAGGTGAGATCCAGAAGAGGCGAGAACCTTGGTTCTCAAGGATTTGGAATAAGGAACGGAAGTTCCTTGGAACAGGGTTTTGCCCTAGGAATCGGAAGCTGAGGCTTCCGAGAACCATAAAGTCTTATTCTAGAACGAACGTGGTAATATGTTAGGTTCAAGTGCTTGTATAGACTTCTCCTCAGTAATAAAGATACTATTACGGTGGGGGACCAGCCCATCTTCTGGTCCCCAGCATTGTGTCGATCTTCTCACTCTCTATCTCTCTCTATGTATATTTCTCTATATCCTCTGGCTTTAGTAATAAGTGATAAATCCTATTTATCCGAATGTGTTTTATATTGTTATGCACTCCCGTTTGTGACAGTGGTATCAAAGCATGGTCTCCTCTCTTTCTTTGTAAAGGAGGATGACTCTGGGAAGATACGGGAAGAAGCCATGACAAGCCAAGAGAGAAATAAGCAGGCGGAACCCTAAGTCCTGCAGGAAAAAGCTCGTTGAGTTGGGAAATTTTTTCTCTTTGCAAGAAGTCGACACAAGACTTGGGATTCTCTGCGAAGGCGACAAGAGCATGATGCTCAAGAACCTAGAGAATCTGAGGAGCGGAATGCTCAAGATACTTTAGAACCCAGAAGATATCCATAAACATCAATCCAGAACCATAGCCAAGAAATCTCGTCATTTTGGGAAGGATATGAAGAAGGTCTTTAGACCTCAGAACCCTCCGGTCAAGTTTGATACTTTTGACGGAAGGGAAGATGTCCCGAAAGCTACCGCTTTCATTCGACAGTATGAAGTTGCCTTTGCAAACGGAAATTTCTGAGAAGCGTCGAAGGTGAGGCATGTGACCAAACACCTCAAGGGGATTACAAGTACTTGGTGGTATACTAAGGCTCTGCAAGGAACTTACAACGAGACTTGGATTCAATTCAAGGCTGAATTTTCCGACAAATTTTTTTTCTCTACGCTTTGAGGAAGGCATCCAAGAAGATTGGGATCGGTTTGCCCATTAGGAACACGAGTGAGTCAAAGCAAGTAGTGGTTCACTCTTGCCAAGGTAGCTCCACTCTCGACCCTCTCTGAGGGAGGAAAGATGAAGAAATTCAACAAAGGACTTTTGCCCGAATTTTGCTTAGATGGTGGAGTCAGCAATAAAAGCTGAAAGTGTACACCTTATCCCCGCACTGGGACGAGAACCATTCAACACAGAAACAACGAATTTTTGTTATTTCTCCTTGAAGGATACGTTGCTATCCGGAGAAAGTTTGGAGTAAGGGAATTCAATGTAACTCCTGAGTTCTTGAATAGAAGACCCTCAAACTTTAAGTGAGAGGACAGGTCTTTGATCACAAGTTACATCTTTGAGGAATTCATAAAGTGCATGGTGCTTGTTTGCTCTTTTGCACGAGGTATGGTTATGTCTGACCAAGACTACTCACTCTCGAGTGTTTATGAGAGCAAGATCAAATTGAAACATTGTTTTCTGAGATGAATTGGTTTGCTGAACTAGCCGGAAGGTCAACTATTGATCTGGTATCCGGTAATTCTCGAACAGATTACCTGCTACTGCGGGTAGGAAATTATAAAGGAACCATTCTGAGCTTTCCAGCAAAGAAAAGCTTTCATTAAGCTTGAATACTCTTTAAGCCCACACCCCCTACCCGGTAAGGGAAGATATGGTAGTGCTTTTCGCACAAGTGAATGAACACTATCTTTACGAGGGAAGGAACAAGCGACGACTATGGCCTGTGCTCGAGGAATCCAAGGATTGAAATTCTAGATTATTTGATGAGCGGGTTTTGCTTTAAGATCGAGCCAAGGGATCGTCAAGTTGAGCGTCTTCGCTCTAAGGATCTTACAAAGGGAAAGTAATTCCCCAGGTTCACCGAAACTCTAACACAACTTAAGAATTATGTACACTTTTGAGTACATGGATAACACACGAAGATGCAGACCTATGCCAAGGAATTGGACGAGAGTTTGTTATACTCTCTTGAGCGCCTTTTTGCGTGCAAGGATATTCCGACACGAGAATCTCTATTTGAGATGTGTTCGGTAGAAGGAATTTGAGTTTCTCTAGGGAGAAGAGGTTTTCTGATGGTCATTGATCATTGAGTACGCTATGTGCTTTTACCATTACAGTAGCAACTTTTGGTTGCGGTGTATGTTTCTCCATGAGCAGGTCAAGTAGCATTTACCCGTTGCTGGAATAAATTCGATCGTAAGAATATAGTTCACCAACCGTTTCAAAATGGTAAGAATTACATATGGGAGAACATCTTTGAGAATCAAAGAGGGTTCGCTCAATTGTGAACAGGTACGTTCAGAAAATGCTATGGCTAGGATCCTATCTGCCTGAGATTTTGCAAGGCGTCACTGATGATTGCAAGGTGAATCATTCTTGATGATTTTGAAAGGAACAGACTCCAATGGGCGTCGGGAAAACACTGCTGGTGGTAATAACTCGCTGGAGGAAAAAATTGGAAGGAAGTGCCGCCGTGCAGAAGGAATCTTCGGATTGGAATCGTCCGCCTACGTTGAGTGACGGCCCAGAACAAGAACCTTCTTTAAGGTGATTGCAAATTGTGAAAGAAAGACATCGAGCTTAATGCTCTATGACTTGGGCATTCCCTATGTGGGAGGACACCAAAGGTTTAATACCCTCTGGACTAACAACGCAGGATTATGCGCAAGGACAGATACCTAGATTGATTTCTAAGAAGATTATTCTTCTCGAATTTGAGAAGACGGAATCAAGTTAACAGAGTCTCAGATAAGGAAACTTTGGATCAGAACAATTGGCCTACCCAAAGCAAAGTCCCGAAATAAGAACTTACTTTGGTAAGATGACACACTTTGTCTGCCGTAGGAAGATTCACATGAGCTTAATGCTCTCGACATGCCCTATGCGGGAGGACACAAGAGGTTTAATATCCTCATGACTAATAGCGCAAGGTTATGCGCAAGGACATAGACCTAGATTGATTTCTAGGAGGATTATTCTTCTCGGAATTGAGAAGGTGGAATTGAGTTAACAGATTCTCGGATGAGGAAACTTCCAGTTTGTTGGAAAGAGGCGAATGACGAGTTCTTACATGGCTCATAACTTTAATGAAAGGTGAAGGATATCCTCGAGGTACTAGACGAAAGACATTAACCGGTAAGGTAAGTATTGAATTATAGAATTATTGAATTTTTGTTTAATTTAATTTTAAAGTTCTCTTTTGAAAAAGGACTAGCTCAACCATCCATTGAGCAAGATTTGGAATCTTTTCGGTTTCTCCCCGGCAGTTCAATTGGACCTCTACAGTTGAGGACAACTGTTTATAAGTGGGAGGGATGTTGCTAAATTGGCTTTATTTGACTGAAAAATAATTCTAAATGGATTATTGGATTTATAAGTGAGAGGGTTTTCTCGCTTGGAGCACAAAGGAAAAATAATTCTAAATGAATTATTGAAATTTTAAGTAAGAGGGTTTTTCTCAGTAGAGACATCCGAGTACAGAGTATTCCTAGTGCGTCATTCAAATTGAGAACGGGAATATCTGTAAGGCCACCAAGAACAGGTACTTCTGATGCGTCACATCGGATGGGTGATAGGGAGCATCGGAAAGAAGTATCTGACCATCCAGGAACGGACATCTCTGATGCGTCATAGGATGGGTGACATAGAGCATCGCGAAGGAGATTGTACCTTAAGTTCGGTAGGAAAGGACTAGGTGATGGGTATTCTTGATGCGTCACAAGGTGGGTGACGGGTGCATCGGAAAGGGGATATCCACGAACTGTGTTAGAATTGTGCACAAGGAAAAGCAAGCACTTGAAGATGGGTTCAGAGGAAACTTTGAGGAAAATCAGATGCTTTTTGAGAAAGCGGGATTGCTTTTCGGGAAAGCAAATGCTTTCCCGCGAGAAAGTCTATGTCTGCATTGCAACTGTGTATGTGATTGCATCCAAGGACGCCTGGGAAGTACTGTGAAAGTATTGTTTTTAACTTATAAGGTTTTATTGAGTTTTTGAGCAGATTCAGACTATTTTTAAAAATCACCGACCGTCCACTTATTAGCCATTTGATAAATAAGGCAACAGATCAGCCATCGTTTTTTCTCTCTCTTTTTCTGGCAGAATAGCGTAAAAAAATAAAATAAAATAATAATAAAAAAAGAAAAAAAAAAAAAGAAAAAAAAAACGGCCACGATCTCTACGCGAGCAGCTATTTGTGCCCGTGGCTAGGAGCTATAATAGCATCACATGCCCTCACTCAGAGGGGAGGATCAGTTTTTGCAAGAAGGAGATGCTGCTGCAGAGTTCACCCGCAAAGAAGACGTTTGCCGGTGATGCCCATGGCTGTCCCAAGTGTACCCGATGTCGCCAAGACCCAGTGCGCGAGTTCCCTCGCGAAGAAGTGCCTACGGAGTGTGTTTCCATGGCAACAAGCTGCTGTTTTTCTCTGTATTCAGCCCATAAACGTCATAGACGGGGCTGATTTACGAGAAGGAATCCGAGAACACACCTCTTTTTTTGTGTGTAGGATTGGAAGAGAGGATTTTCTATGTAGAGATCTCTTCCGAGGAATTGCTTTTCGAGAACCGAGTTGCGTTTCGAGCGTCGAGACTTTGAAGGTTACGATTTTCATGTTATGATCTCTAAGTACTTGATTGCAAGTGTACTTCCTCTTCGTGAGGGAGGAGGAGTAGAGGAAGGCATGAGCCTCTGCAGGAGAAAAGCGCTATGAGGAACTAGAGCCAGATCAGCTCAAGGGTTTCGTACCCGAGTTTGGGAAGTAGATCCACGGATTGGAGAGAGGTAGTCTCTCAAGTTGTGATGTGGAAGATGGGATTCCCAAGTAAGGACTTCGTGTCCGGGAAAGCAGAGTTGTTCTGCGGGAAGAGGACTCTGGAAACAGAGTTGCACGGATGTCATGCCCTGAGTCTGGAAGGTGAGATCCAGAGGCGAGAACCTTGGTTCTCAAGGATTTGGAATAAGGAACGGAAGTTCCTTGGAACAGGGTTTGCCCTAGGAATCCTCAGCTTCCGGGAACCATCAAGTCTTATTCTAGAATGAACGTGGTAATATGTTCGGTTCAAGTGCTTATATAGACTTCTCCTCATTAATAAAGATACTATTATGGGGGGGAACAGCCCATCTTTTGGTCCCCAGTATTGTATCGATCTTCTCACTCTCTATCTCTCTCTATATCCTCTGGCTTTAGTAATAAGTGATAAATCCTATTTATCCGAATGTATTATATATTTTTATGCGCTCCCGTTTGTGACACTGTCTCTGAGAAAAACGGCAGCTTGAAAAAACAGTTTTAATCCTTTTGTGCAAGTGATTTTATGGCTTATGCCCTGTAGACATGAGCGATGAAGACGGGAGCGCGCCCGATGTGCAATGAAATAAGGGTGGGAGTGGCTAGTCAACCCGGGATCGAAGTAGGAAGATAAAATTTCCAGTGAACTTTGGAAGTGTGATCTTGCTTTGTCTCCTCTATGGTAGGACCGGAAGCACACGCCTGAAGCTCTGATACCACTGCCAGAAGACAAGCACCACGTGCCAATAGAAAAGAATAGATTGAACACACTTTTAACACTTCAATAACAACTGAATTGAAAGAGATGCATGACACGAGACGGAGAGTAATGAAGTTCCACCCCAAGAAAGCAATGGCCCCAAACCTTGACGTCTCTTTCGGTATTTCTTTATATTACTTGAACTTTGTACAACGCCGGTACTCCATCCTCTGCACCTCTCGCGGAGCATGCTAGAGAATGAGCCCTTGGCCATAAAAAGCAGTTATATGAAAATCTTTCAAACTCAAGAGCAACTGGCCCAAAAGTGTGAGTGCGTGTGTGCGGAAGTGTGTGTGAGAGAGAGAGAGAGAGAGAGAGAGAGAGAGAGAGAGAGAGAGAGAGAGAGAGAGAGAGAGAGAGAGAGAGAGAGAGAGAGAAAGAAGACCACAAACGCAACATATGGTGAAGAGAGAGAGAGAGAGAGAGAGAAGAGAGAGAAGACCACAAACGCAACATATGGTGAAGAGAGAGAGAGAGAGAGAAGAGAGAGAAGACCACAAACGCAAGATATGGTGAAGAGGGGGCTATCAACCCCCCATGGCTACCATGAGGAAAAGACCCAATACACAATGATCATATGATGGAAGTGGGTACCCCCTTCGTCCATAAATAGGTGCCCAAGGGGAGGTAGGGCAATGCCAGATAAAATCCCCCATGACCCAACAAGAAAAGAAATATATATGAGGACGCTTGGACAAGGTGGGCAGCCGGACAGTGCAGTCTAAATGCATATGCAAAGGGTGGCCAGCCCGGAGGCACACTAGCCATACATGCATGCCCTAGACCTATGTGAAGCAGCAGAGTTGTGTAACTAATACCCCCTCTCAGCACCGGATGCTTAACAAAACCGCATGAAGCCAAAGATGTTGCTAAATTGCCTTTATCTGACAGAAAAATAATTCTAAATGAATTATTGGATTTATAAGTGAGGGTTTTCTCGCTTGGAACACTAAGAAAATAATTCTAAATGAATTATTGGAATTTTAAGTGAGGGTTTTTCTCACCAGAGACATCCGAGTACAGAGTATTCCTAGTGCGTCATTCAAAGTAATGACGGGAGCACTGAGAACGGGAATATCTGTAAGGTCACCAGGAACGAGTACTTCTGATGCGTCACATCGGATGGGTGACAGGGAGCATCGGAAAGAAGTATTCGACCATCCAGGAACGGACATCTTTGATGCGTCATAGGATGGGTGATATAGAGCATCGTGAAGGGGATTGTACCGTAAGTTCGGTAGGAAAGGACTAGGTGATGGGTATTCCTGATGCGTCACAAGGTGGGTGACGGGTGCATCGGAAAGGGGATATCCGAGAGGAAATCCGAACTTGAAAAGAGGAATATGCGTAAAGACACAAGCACAAGAATAAAGATGGGTTCTGAGAAGCTTTTCTTAAAAAGCGGAATATTTTAACGAGTTTTTTGGGAAGAGCAGACGCTTTCCCGCGAGGAATCTATGTTTGCATTGCATTCGTGCATGTGGTTGCATCCAGGGACGCCTGCGAAGTGTTGTGAAAGCATTGTTTTAACTTATAAGATTTTATTGAGTTTTTGGGCAGGTTTAGACCAATTTTAAAAATATCCTGGCCGTCCACTTAATAAGTGGGCAGCCACTTAGAAAATAAAGCAACAAAACCAGCCAGCGAATTCTCTCTCCCTATTTCGAATAGAATAGAAAAAAAAGAAAGAAAAAAAAACTTTTGAAAAAAAAAAAAACGGCCGCGATCTCTCCGCGAGCAGCTATTCGTGCCGTGGTGAAGAAGCTAGAAAAGCACCACATGCCCTCACTGAAGGGAGGTTACCAACGCGAGCAAGAGAAGACTCTGCCGCCAGAAGACGCGAGAGATGGCGAGACTACGAAGCACGGAAGTCGCTTTTCCCGCGCAAGAGCGACAGGTATCTATTGTGGATTCGCCATACGAATTGTTGTCGTGTGTTTGTGTGTTTGTTTGCAGGTACTTCATCGCGAAGGAGAAGCGAGTAGGTTTCGGCCTACGCTTGGGAATTCCGGAAACGGAATTCGAAAATTGTCTGCGGAGTCTCAACTCCGAGTACAAACGGAAAAAGGATTGAGAGCTTGTCTCTCGGATTTCCCTTACGGGAAGGAACGACCATCGAGTCAGAGATTTAGAACGGAGGGGTTTTCTCCGGTTCTTGTGCTTGTAAAAAGATTCTCCCTAATAAAGAATTCTCCTTAAGGGGGGGGACCAGCCCATCTTCTGGTCCCCAGTATTGTGTCGATCTTCTCACTCTCTCTCTCTCTATTTATTTCTCTCTATATCCTTTGGCTTCAATATTAAGTGATAAATTCTATTTATCCGAGTATATTTTATATTGTTATGCGCTCCCGTTTGTGACAGTGGTATCAGCGCATGGTCTCCTCTCTTTCTCTGTAAAGGAGGACGACTCTGGGAAGATACGGGAAGAAGCCATGACAAGCCAAGAGAGAAGTAAGCAGGCGGAAACCTAAGTCCTGCAGGAAAAAGCTCGCAGAGTTGGAATTTTTTTTTTCTTTCTTCTCTTTGCAAGAAGTCGACACAAGACTTGGGATTCTTTGAGAAGGCGACAAGAGCATGATGCTCAAGAACGTAGAGAATCCAAGGAGCGGAATTCTCAAGATCGTTCAGAACCCAGAAGATATCCATGAACATCAATCTAGAACCATAGCCAAGAAATCCCATCATCTTGGGAAGGGTATGAAGAATGTCTTTAGACCTAGGAACACTCCAGTCACGTTTGATACTTTTGATGGAAGGGAAGATGTCCTGAAAGCTACTGCTTTCATTCGATTATTTGAAGTTGCCTTTGCAAACGGCAATTTCTGAGAAGTGTCGAAGGTGAGGCATGTGACCAAACACCTCAAGGGGGATTGCAAGTACTTGGTGGTATACCAAAGCTCTGCAAGGAACTTACAACAACAGTTCAAGGCTGAATTTTTCGACAAATTTTTTTCCTCCACGCTTTGAGAAAGGCATTCAAGAAGATTGGGATTGGTTTGCCCAATAGGAACACGAGCGAGTCAAAGCAAGTAGTGGTTCACTCTTGCCAAGGTAGCTCCATTCTTGATCCTCTCTGAGGAAGGAAAGTGAACAAATTTAATGAAGGACTCTTACCCGAATTTTGTAAACGCATCTGCAAGATACTTTGCAGAGATAGTGGAGTCAGCAATAAAAGCTGAAAGTGTACACCTTAGTGTACATAGAATACAATCCCCGCAGTGGGACAAGAACCATTGAACACAGAAACAATGAATTTTTGTTACCTCTCCTCGAAGGATACATTGCTATCCGGAGAAAGTTTGGAGTAAGGGAATTAAATCTAACTCCTAAGTTTTTTGAGTAGAAGACCCTCAAACTTTAAGTGAGAGGGCAATTCTTTGATCAAAGTTAAATCTTTGAGGAACTCATCAATTGTGTATTGCTTTTATGCACGAGATATACACGTGTCTAACCATGACAATCACTCTCGATTGTTTATGAGAGTAAGGTTGAGTCAGAACATTGTTTTATACGATGAACTGCTTTGCTTAACCATCCAGAAGGTCCATGATTGATCTGGTATCCGGTAGTTCTCCAACAGATTACCTGCTACTGCGGGTAGGAAATTATGAAGGAACCATTCTGAGCTTTCAAGCAAAGAAAAGCTTTCATGAAGCTTGAGTACTCTTTAAGCCCACACCCCCTACCCGGTAAGGGAAGATATGGTAGTGCTTTTTGCACAAGTGAATGAACACTCTCTTTACGAGGGAAGGAATCAGCGACGACTACGGCCTGTGCTCGAGGAATCCAAGAATTATTGATGAGCGGGTTTTGCTCTAAGATCGAGCGAAGGGATCGTCAAGTTGAGCGTCTTCACTCTAAGGATCTTACGAAGGGAAGGAAATTTCCTAGGTTCACCGAAACTCTAACACAGCTCAAGAATTATGTACACTTTTGAGTACATGGATAACACACGAAAATACAGACCTATGCAAGGAACTGGACGAGAGTTTGTTATACTCTCTTGAGCGCCTTTTTGCGCGCAAGGATATTCGGACACGAGAATCTCTATTGAGATGTGTTCGGTAGAAGGAATTTGAGTTTCTCTACGGGGAAGAGGTTTTCTGATGATCGTTGATCATTGAGTACGCTATGTGCTTTTACCATTACAGAAGCAACTTTTGGTTGCGGTATATGTTTCTCCATGAGCAGGTCAAGTAGCATTTGCACGCTGCTGCTGGAATAAATTCGAACTATTATGTTCGTAAGAATATAGCTCGCCAACCATTTCAAAATGCTAAGAATTACATATGGGAGAACATCCCTGAGAATCAAAGAAGGTTCGCTCTATTGTGAACCGGATTTGAACGTACGTTCAGAAAATGCTATGGCTAGAATCCTATCTGCCTGAGATTTTGCAAGGTGTCATTGATGCTTGCAAGATGAATCATTTTTTATGATTCTGTAAGAAAGAGACTCTAATGGGTGTCGGGAAAACATTGTTGGTAACTTGCAGGAGGAAAAGATTGGAAGAAAGTGCTGCCGTGCACAAAGAATCTGAAACAAGAACCTTCTTTAAGGTGATCGCAAACTTTGTTTGTGCAAGAAAGACATCGAGCTTAATGCTCTATGACTAGAGCATTCCCTATGTGGGAGGACACAAGAGGTTTAATACCCTCTAAACTAACAGCGCAGGATTATGCGCAAGGACAGATACCTAGATTGATTTCTAGGAGGATTATTCTTCTCGAATTGAGAAGGTGGAATTGAGTTAACAGACTTCTCGAATGAGGAAACGTTCGATCTGTTGGAAAGACGCGAATGAAGAGTTCTTCCACGGCTTGTAAGTTTGATGATTGGTGAAGGATATCATTGAGGTACTAGAGGAAGGACATGAACTGGTAAGCTAAGTATCGATTATTGAATTTTTGAATTTCTGTTTAATTTAATTTTTAAGTTCTCTTTTGAGAAAGGACTAACTCAACTCACCATTGAGCAAGATTTGGAATCTTTCCGGTTTCTCCTCGGCAGTTCAGTTGGACCTCTACAGTTGAGGACAACTGTCTATAAGTGAGGGATGTTGCTAAATTGGCTTTATCTAACAGAAAAATAATTCTAAATGAATTATTGGATTTATAAGTGAGAGGGTTTTCTGGCTTGGAACACCAAGAAAATAATTCTAAATGAATTATTGGAATTTTAAGTCAGAGGGTTTTTCTCAATGGAGACATCCGAGTACAGAGTATTCCTAGTGCGTGTTTCAAAGTAATGACGGGAGCACTGAGAACGGGAATATCTGTAAGGCCACCAGGAACGAGTACTTCTGATGCGTCACATCGGATGGGTGAAAGGGAGCATCGGAAAGAAGTGTCCGACCATCCAGGAACGGACATCTCTGATGCGTCATAGGATGGGTGACATAGAGCATCGTGAAGGGGATTGTACCGTAAGTTCGGTAGGAAAGGACTAGGTAATGGGTATTCTTGATGCGTCACAAGGTGGGTGGCGGGTGCAACGGAAAGGGGATATCCATAGTCGAGAGGAAATCTGAACTTGAAAAGAGGAATACGCGTAAAGACGCAAGCACAAGAATAAAGATGGGTTCTGAGAAGCTTTTCTTAAAAAGCGGAATATTTTAACGAGTTTTTCGGGAAGAGCAGACGCTTTCCCGCGAGGAATCTATGTTTGCATTGCATTTGTGCAGGTGGTTGCATCCAGGGACGCCTGGGAAGTGTTGTGAAAGCATTGTTTTTAACTTATAAGGTTTTATTGAGTTTTTGGGTAGGTTCAGACCAATTTTAAAAATATGCCGGCCGTCCACTTAATAAGTGGGCAGCCACTTAGAAAATAAAGCAACAAAACCAGCCAGCGAATTCTCTCTCCCTATTTCGAATAGAATAGAAAAAAAAAAGAAAAAAAAACTTTTGAAAAAAAAAAAGAAAAACGGCCGCGATCTCTCCGCGAGCAGCTATTCGTGCCGTGGTGAAGAAGCTATAAAAGCACCACATGCCCTCACTGAAGGGAGGTTACCAACGCGAGCAAGAGAAGACTCTGCCGCCAGAAGACGCGAGAGATCGCGAGACTACGAAGCATGGAAGTCGCTTTTCCAACGCAAGAGCGACAGGTATCTATTGTGGATTCGCCATACGAATTGTTGTCGTGTGTTTGCGTGTGTGTTTGTAGGTACTTCATCGCGAAGGAGAAGCGAGTAGGCTTTGGCCTACGCTTGGGAATTCTGGAAATGGAATTCGGAAATTGTCTGCGGAGTCTCAACTCCAAGTACAGACGGAAAAAGGATTGAGAGCTTGTCTCTCGGATTTCCCTTACAGGAAGGAACGACCATCGAGTCAGAGATTTAGAACGGAGGGGTTTTCTCCGGTTCTTGTGCTTGTAAAAAGATTCTCCCTAATAAAGAATTCTCCTTAAGGGGGGGGACCAGTCCATCTTTTGGTCCCCAGTACTGTGTCGATCTTCTCACTCTCTCTCTCTCTATTTATTTCTCTCTATATTCTTTGGCTTTCAGTTTTAAGTGATAAATTCTATTTATCCGAGTATATTTTATATTGTTATGCGCTCCCGTTTGTGACAAAAGATGTGAGGCAAATGATGAAGATGTCTGTTGCAATGTCCATTGAAAGACAATACTCCGGCGAACTCCACGAGTGTATCATCAGTCTTGGGTGTCCCGACTGCCAAGAGATCTCCATGGTAAAGTGTTGTCACGAGCACTGTAGCAAACTACTGTACTCCGTCGATACAGGGTGAAGATACTGCGTGAAGGTCCCGAATTGAGTGTGAAAACAACTCCTTGTCGTACAAGAAGTGCTAATAGACCTGCAAGTGTCCAGCCCAATAGGATTTGTGGTGTGTGTTGTCACACGGTTTGGAGAAAATGGTGAAGGTCAGGAATTGTCATGAGAATGACCGAAAGCCTGTCAATGCATGAACGTGTAACCTAGTGTGGCCAGGTGGCTAAGTTGTGTAAAAATCTAGGAAGGCCAGATGTAGCAATCTGCGTCGTAAACGTCCTCCGAATTAAGGAAAGCCAATCTAAACAGTCTGCACTGTAGAAGCTACCGTAAGCTGCAGCCGTCATCGATAGACCGCACGACTACCATTGGATGGTGTCCTGCCAGTAGGTAGGGTAATCCAAAATGAGGGGAAAACCAGACTCAACAGTCTGCGCTGTGAAGGGCCTCTGAGAAGAGGTGTGGTTAAACCAAGCTGTCTACACCGTAATCATCTTGTAGAAGAAGGGAAGCGAGATTGAGAAGTTCGCATTGTGAAGATCGTCTGAGAAGAGGAAAGGCTAGACCAATCTGTCTGCGCCGTCTTGCCTATATCTCTTGCCTCCAATCCTCCGGTATCAACCAAAACAGAATCCGCGCCAACAATGCCACTAAACTGCATCTCGGTGTGGCTCTCAATGTGAATGAGTTGGGAGTGGCCTACTGCCCAGGCCGGGGGATAAGTCTGCTGTAAGGTTACCGAGGGTGAGTGTAAGCAACTCTGGGTAGCAATCCAAATGATTGGGAGTGTAGAAGAGCAACTACACTACCATCCAAGCCAAGCTTCGGGTGACTCAGGATCTAGTTGCGGGATGCTTGATCTCCCGCATCTCGCGGGTAAACTCCCCAAGAGTGTCTAAAAAACCGAAGTCCCACTCTAGTCTGGAGATCCAAGCGATGAACCTGTCCAAGAAGAGATCCAAGATCCTCTAAGTCCATGTAGACGCTCCTGTGTAAACAAGTGATCTAAAGTGTCGAGGTCAAGTGGTAAGTGTTTGTCCACCCAAGATGGTGGTTTCTTCTTTGAAAATGTTGGAATCCCATATGCTATGAGCATGGCCATATCTCGTGTGAACTCCTCTGATGAGTGCATAGGTGTGTCCATAGCAAAACCACAAGTCACCACCCCCTCTGGAGTGGGCAACCGCAGAAGAAAGGCTGGAATGAATGGATCTTTCAAGGATCGTACGCCCGTAGATGATCAAGCCGACGTCGAAACTACCCTGTATTGCAACAGTCACAGAGAGACCGCACGGACCACCACAGGATGGTGTCCTAGTAGGAGGTAACTTCATCCTCTGTGAAAAACACAAGCCAAGTGTATGCTGTCCACCCAAAAACGCAACTACGAGGTGATGAAAACGCTGCTGTCTAGCGATTTTCAGCGTGCTCGTACACTCCCGGCACATTCCGGAGTGGTGCAGAGGGTGTAGGGAGGGCGGGATATCAATGTCACAACCCTTGGTGGGCTGAAAACAGAGAAAACAGCAGGTGTTTATGGCTGAAAACAGTAGATCTGAAGAGGATTTTGACTGGCAATGCACCGGATGCAAGGCCGTGTGTCGCAGGCAAGATATGGTGGATCAAAGCTGAGCGCTGTCCCCTCTGCTGCAAAAACGCTAATGGAAGGAGGAGGTTTTCCATGACGAAATTTCCCAAAAACAGTAGTGCTGGCAGCCAAAAGCAAAAACGCCAAGTGTAAATGCAAAAACGCAGGTTGAGGAGGTTCCCCTGTGACAGAAAAACGCAGATTTCCATCGCTTGCCTGGTGCATGCAAAACCGCAAGGCTGATTCTTGCAGAAAACGCTTCTGATGTGATCGCTTGGGAAGAGTACCTGATGCGGAGATATGCCTTCGATCATTGAGAGCCTGAAGCTGCTGATACCATGTGTGTGTGTGAGAGAGAGAGAGAGAGAGAGAGAGAGAGAGACCACAAACGCAAGATATGGTGAAGAGGGGGTGATCAGCTCCCTATGACTACCTCGAGCAAAAGACCCAATACACAATGATCAGACGATGGAAGTGGGTACCCCTCTGGCTGAAACCGGCTCGTAGGGCGGTGGACTTTGGCTTTCACCCGAAATTCTTTACTTTAGACACACACAGAGAGAACTTTGGAAGGGTAACCTACGACGGGAATTAACACTTATAGCACACACATGGCTCGGAAGCTAGAATGCTTTGAGCAAATGCCGACAACCTATAGGCCCCAAAATTGGTGCCCCTTTCTGTATTTATTTATTCTTTACGAGGGTAAATTACAAAGAAGAGTCCTGGGAATTCTTTACCTGTATCCAGCTAGATACCACTTGTTATGGAAAAATTTTGGCAACATAACAGCCCCAAAACATGCCCAAAACCAATTCCCCTGCTGGAACTCACTATCACTGACATAAACCCTCTGATTTCTGCCCAAAAACAGTAAATTCAGTACGCTGTATTTATTGGTTTTTGCCCTGTTTTCAGTCCTAAACAGTCCTGAGCTGTCCTCTAACAGTCTGGCATCCGTATGGCTGAAAAACAGTCCAAATTCAGTGCATAACCAGCGCTGAAAATGCACATGTACGGTGAGGTTATCACCCTCACCGGTGTTTGCTTTTGGAGCAGCAATTAGCTACTCCTGTTCCTGCTCAGAGAGGCTCTTGCCTCAACAAAAACGCATAAGACCACACAACTGTACATGAGTCAAATGAAGAGCCCTTTTGTGGGGCATCACTTTACCGCACGTAGGGAAGAGAGAGAGCAGTGTGAAGTGTGCAGGACATGACTTCTTACACCACACTGTACATGAGAGGGAAAGCTTGCAGTCAATAGCTCTTAACCTGTGACAGCTTACAAATGAAGTCTTCCCAGCTAGAAGTCAAGCGCTACCTTCTTCTGCATGAGGAAAGTGCACCAGAGAGTGCCACTTGGCACATTTACAGGCAATTTTCCATTTCGTGCTTGCCGCTTAAAAATCTCTTGACTGGTTGCCCAGTTGACTTTGCAACAAAGTTCTAAAATGTTCCCCTTGTCGTTCGGGAGGTAATGACGCGAACAGATTTTCTGGTCCAAAATAGCAGTTTTCTAAATTTTAGGGGATGCTTATGTTGGACTCCTACTGGTCATTTGACCATCTATCCCCACTGGGACCGCATCCAAAAGTGCAATGTGGCCCAACTGTCGGGTACTTTCCTTTGGTGACCCCACATTGAGTTCACTTTCTAGTATCCACCAACTTGCTAAGTGCAACGGGGGGACCTACATGATCTTGAATTGAGCCTAGACATCCTTTTATTGTACGAGTTCTCGTGCCGACCGGCTTCCCGTCTGCGGATGAAACTACCGTTCACATTGGCCATACAATGTTTGACCATTTGCAACTTCAAAAAGAGGGTCTCAAAAATAAAACAAAAATCATTGAAAAGAAACCAACAACTAAAGTTAGCAATTGCCACGTCCTCGTGACATAGTTAGGAGTTGCCACGTCCTATCTTGAAATCGCAAACGTCCTCGATTGCATACCATAAATACATGCCACTGATGATCTTGTGTTGTTAGCACTCTTTTATCATCGCATGTATTCGCAAGAAAGGTCGTAAGACATAGACACAAATGACTTGACGAGACCTTTGTACTTTTGTCATTTCCATCTATTACACTGAATTCATAAGTACATTTGATGTGCTAGCTCTATCATTACCCCTTCTTTGCACAGGTTGGGTTGGGGCATAAGTGGGCTGTAACCCAAAGGCTTCAAGGTAAAGCTGCAATACATTTGGTAACTCTGACAATTCATGCTCTTTCATCCACTTTGCATTGATAGGTGGATAGTTCTTGAACTTCACAAAGTAGCGTCTTGCAACCGGTCCTTTAACTTTTCTGTCCTTTTATGTGCCAAAACTTGCTTATGTACCAAGATCTCATCAAGTTCCTCAACTTCTGGCTGATCCTCAACTAGCATATCTTCTGGCACATCACCCACGAAGGGTCGTAGAAGACTCACGTGAAACGCATTATGAATCTTCACGCATCGGGCAATTTCAGCCTGTCACAAAAATACGGAAGCGTAAATTGACTTTTAATTGTACTTCAAATACTCTAGAGAATTAGAGAGAGAGAGAGAAAGCTTGACACTTCATTGGGGACCAGAAGATGGGTTGGTCCCCCCTCATAAAGAGAATATCTTTATTACTAAGGGAGAATCTTTACAAGCACAGGAACAAGGCGTCCTCTATTCTTTCTTGGCCTTTTTCTGCTTCTGATTGAGAGAGTAGAAGAACTGCTCTCTGACTACTACTGAGAGGATCTATCCTCTTCTACGAGATTTTGGGAAGCTCTCGTAGGGGAGAGTCTACCTTCCACAAAACTCATCGGACGCTCTCACGAATGAGGGTCTATCTTCCGCTAACTGTGCCACTTTGGATGTAATCATTCTTGCAATCAACCAACCACAGAAACATGCAAAACACACACACACACACACACTTGCTGTAATTTTCTGCACATAACCAGAAATTGTTACCTGAGCGCGTTCCAATGCCAAAATGGAGGTTCTTTTCGCGATGGAAATGCTCCAAACTTGGTGTATGCGTAGAGTAGGTAGTGGGGAATGAGATTCTATTAAGACTTTGCTGAAATTCACCCTAATACAAGTGATTAGGGGCTGAAAACAAGGAATTTGCAGCAGCTAGACAAGGGAGAAAGAGAGTTTTCTACTACTTTACGTGATGAAACTTCTCCCAAAGCTGCATGCAACCATGAGAGGCCTTGTTCTAGGTGATGGGTGCTCAGAGGCTCCACATACACCACAAGGTGCTGCTCTCAAGCTTCAATGGAGAGCCTCACTACGTAGAGGATGGCCAACTTGGGGGGGGGGGTAGTGCACTACCAACCTGGCAAGAGGGGGAGGGGCTGCTCTCTTATAGCCTCCCAGAAGAGGGGGCGCTAGCATGAAGAGAGGGAGTGAGGGAGAGAGAGAGAGATTGCATGGGAAAGCGTGCCAAGTGACACACTTACTTTAAAATTTTTAAACCATTCAACTTTTGACTTTAAAAATCCTATGCTAGTTAATGAAATATGCAATTAAGTGCACAACTGCACACATAGATGCAACAAATGAAAACGTTATCTGCTCCCTAGTGCATTGCCGTACCAGCAATGCTTTGGTATTACCTGTTCGCACTTGTCCGGCCATTTGGTCCAACTCAAATCATTTAAGAATACTTTTAACTAACTTATCCTAAGGCCGTAAAATAATCAAGCCTTAGGGTTAATAGTCTAAGGACCCCATCTCATTCCTTTGCTTGCACTAGCGTGCGTAATTTTCTGAGCCTGGAATCTGAGGCTACTAACTACCCCTATATTGAATCCCAATCACTAGGGCTTCAGGGTATTTTAATTTTTTCTGCTAGGGTCTCTCCCTGAGGTTCTCTGGCCGAAACTTGGGCGCACCTAAGGTCCCAGAAACTGCTAGATCTATTCTGATGTGCACACAACTAATTAGATAATTCTTTTCTCGTAAATAAATTAGTTATTTACAAAGTCTGACATAGTTACATCCCTCTTGGTTCTAAACAATTGACCTCAACTGTAGAGTGTCAACATAATTGTGCAAGATGTCTGGGTAGTCCTTAAGATCGGACTCAGTCATCCACTTTGCATCTAAAGGAGTGTAATTCTTGAACTTGACTAAATACTTTTGATGTAGACTCCCCGACTTGAGTTGTCTCTCCGAGTGGTGTATTATCTGTTCAGGTTGAAGGATTTCCTTAGTCTCTTCGACTTCTGGAGGATCTTCGTGTACTGGCGCCACTGGAGGAGGTTCAACATATGGTCGGAGGAGACCGACATGAAGAGCATTATGGATGCGCCAGTGAGAAGGCAAATCCAATCTGAAAGTCATGTCATCGACTTTATCTGTAATTTTGAAAGGGCCGTAAAATCTATGGGAAAGTTTGACAACTTTGCCTTTTTCGATCCGCTTTTTCAATCTAGCTTTCTCAAACCGAAGCAGGACATATTGTCCTTTTTCAAGATTGAGATTCCTTCCGTGCTTGTTTGCTTTTCTCTTCTGTTGCTCTTGAGTACGAAGAATCGCTTGCTTTACTTGTTGATGGGCAATATCAATATTGCGCACAAATTCATCTGCGGCGAAGATGTTTTCTTTGGTAACCATAATAGGAAGTAAGAGTGGCTTCCCATAAATAATTTCGAAGGGAGCTTTACTAGTTGAGGAATGTATGGTATTATTATACGTAAACTCAACTATTGGTAAGTACTGTTCCCATTCGGATTGTCGTTCCGAAACATAGCACTTGAGGAGATCTAAAATAGTGGCATTAGCGATTTCGCTTTGACCATCTGTTTGAGGATGATAAGCTGATGAAAAATCAAGCTTAGTTCCCAAGTTTTCAAACAATGCTTGCCAAAATAGACTAGTCATGCGGGGATCTCTATCGTTGGCAATAGTCTTTGGCAATCCATGGTGTTTAAAAATCTGAGCTAGAAATATTCTAGCCATGTGATCAGCTTTGATTGTCTTCTTTACTGGAAGAAAATGTGCTTGCTTACTGAATCTGTCTACTATAGTCCACATTGCATCATTTCCATTCTTGGATCTAGGAAGATCCGTAATAAAATCCATGGCAATACTTTCCCATGGCGTGTTAGGCACAGGGAGCGGTTGAAGCTTGCCATAAACTTTATGTCTGTCATATTTTACTTTTTGGCAGACTAAACACTAACGGACATGTTTTTCAATGTTCGCACGGAGTGTTGGCCAAAAGAAATAGCTTTCGAGGGCACTAGTGGTGGAAGCAATTGCCCGATGCCCGGCATAAGGAGAATTATGTGCTTCATCCATCACCTTCTGTTGTAAGGGCTGAGCTATGTATATGGCTTGTTGACGATAGAGTGTATTATCCCTAATGGAATAAGGTGGCCTTGAGTGACCAGCTTGAAGGTCTGCCCAAATTGTGGCGAAGTCTGGATCTTGAGGATACATCTCGTTGTGAGATTCTAGTTCCTCATGATAAATTGTTGTTAGTGCATTGATCTTTGGACGTCTGGAGAGAGCATCTGCAACTGCATTCTTCGTTCCAGAAGTGTGTCCTCATGATAAATTGTTGTTAGTGCATTGATCTTTGGACTTCTGGAGAGAGCATCTGCAACTGCATTCTTCGTTCCAGAAGTGTGTAAAATCTGAAAATGGAACATTGAAAGAAAGTTGGCCCATCTCATCTGCTTTTCTGATAACTTTCTTTGTGTGAGAAAGTAGCGAACTTTGATGATCTGTCTTGATAATAAAATCAGCTCCTAATAGATAGTGTTTCCAAATGGAAAGAGCATGAATTACTGCCATTAGCTCTTTCTCGTATATGGAGACATGCAACTCTGCATCTTTAAGGCGCCGACTTTCATAGGCTATCGCGTGACCCTCTTGGTTCAAAACTGCTCCTACACAATCTCCAGATGCATCGCAGTATACCTCGAAAGGTTTCCGAAGATCAGGGACGGTGAGAACAGGTACGTGACTGAGTAGATACTTAAGCTTTTCGAAAGCTTGTTTTTGTCCAGACCCCCAATGGAATGGAATCCGCTTCTTTGTCAGGTCATGGAGGGGACCTGCTATCGCGGCAAAAGCTCGAATGAAACGCCGATAATAGGAACAGAGGCCAAGGAAACTTCGTACATCATGTACTGTAGTTGGCGTAGGCCATTCTACAACTGCTTGAATTTTATCAGGGTCCATCCTCACCTGATTGTGAGACACTATATGGCCCAAATAGTGGATTTCTTTTAAAAAGAACTCACTCTTCTTAGCATTCACAAATAATTTGTGTTTGCTTAATTCTTCAAACACTAAGGCGAGATGCTTATAGTGTTCGTCTTCCGACTCTGAGAAGATTTAGACGTCATCAAAGAAAACGCTTGTAAAACTTTTATATGAGTGGAAGATTCTATCCATCATTCTGTTGAATGTAGCTGGTGCATTAGTGAGTCCAAAAGGCATCACTAGAAATTCATACAACCCGAAGGTTGTTCGAAATGAAGTCTTATGCACATCCTGAGGAGCTATGTGGATTTGATGATAACCGCTCTTCAAGTCTATATGACTAAAGACACTTGCTCCTTGTAACTTGTCAAGAATGTCGTCAATCCAAGGGATTGGAAATCGATTCTTGATTGTGATCTTGTTTAGAGATCTATAGTCTATGCACATGCGGAATGTGCCGTCCTTTTTCTGTACTAGCAAGACAGGTGAACAATATGGAGAAGTACTAGGCCTTATTAAGCCCTTCTCCAAAAGTTCGTTAACCTGCTTGAGAATTTCCTCTTGCTGCATTAGACTAACTCTAAAAGGGGGCTGATTTGGAGGAGAACTTCGTGGGATCAAATCAATTGTATGATCCTCAGGTCGCGAAGGTGGGAGTTCATTTGGAAGTTCATCTGCAAAACAATCTTTATAACTTTCTAATAACTTAAGTCTTTTTTCCTCTAAAGAGGAAGAAAGTTGTGAAACAGACACATCTCTCTCTCTTGCAAAAATCAAGTACGTTGAAACACACTTTTTCATTTCTTTCTTGATGGCAATGTGATTGGCGATAGGAATACGCCAATCACCTGCATCTGCAAGTACAAGATACTCCTTTCCTTTATGAGCAAAGGATAAGGTTTTCTGAACATAGTCAGGAACAAGTACAAGATACTCCTTTCCTTTATGAGCAAAGGATAAGGTTTTTTGAACATAGTCAGGAATGGGATGCATCTTGTAGTGCCAAGGCATTCCCAAGATAACATCGCATCCTTCAAGTGAAGCTAGTAAGAAAGACTCTTGATCCTTGTAGTCGTCGACCTTTAGATTCACCTTCCCTATGATTGGAGTAGAGTTTGAGTTCTGCCCTTTGAAAGCAGATTGTGCTTGAATAGAAACTCCAAAACGATTGGGCTGCAAGTTCAGGTCATTAGCTAGCTTGGTAGAGATGAAGTTGTCTGTACTGCCAGGGTCAAACAAAATGAGAGCTCGTTGGTTGTTGATGCTACTCCATGCTTTAAGAAGAGCTCTTTCTTTTCCATCCTTGGTTGTATTTCCCTGTACATCTAGGACTGCGTTGGAAGAGGGTGGTTGTGGAGGTTTGGTAGGACAGTCACCCTTCATATGACCAACTTGTCCACACTTGAAGCATCTTCCTTCACTAATGTAAGGTTGCAACTCAGCAGGAGAGAGATATCTCTCTTTCTTGGGCTGATTTGGCTTTGCTTCTGCTTCGGAGGCGGTTCTTTTCTTCTTTTGAGAAGAAGAAGTAGAGGTAGGTTGCTCATGGAGAGCCTTTTGCTTGGCATGGTAAGTGCTTTGCTCCATCTTCCTGGGAGTACCCTTGTCATGTATTCCATCAGCTATGCGGGCTGATTCCATAAGTATTTGCAAGTTTCCTCGAGGGTAAAGCTTCATAGCCTTTTGCAAGGCCTCATGCAAACCTACTTCAAACTTGCACATCTTTTCCGAATCGTCAATCTTCTTGAATGGAGTGACTTTCAAGAGAACGTCCCAGAACCTATCCACATAGCGTGGAACAATTTCGTTCTCTGACTGTGAAAGTCGATCCCATTCTTTCTTTACCTCTTCCTCATAGTCTGGAGGAAGGAACTGTGCGTAGAACTCCTTCTTGAAAGCTGTCCAATCTTGGGGTTTGCGATCTTCCAGGATAAGGGTTAACCACCAACTGCTGGCGGTGCCTTTCAGGTACATACTGACATGGCGAAGCTTGGATCTTTCTTTAAAATTCCCTTCAGCAAATGCAACTTCGAATTGGCGGATGCAATTCAAAGCTTTGTCATTATCACGCCGTCCATTGTAGGTGTCGAATTTCACATCTTTGTCTCCCGACTTGAATGTTTTTTGCCTGTGGTGCTTCTTCTTATGGTGCTCCTTCTTTCTATGCTTAGCTCCTTGTGGACAGGAGTCCTTTCCCTTGAATGCACTTCTTGCTGCGACGGTGCGTCAAGAAACATGTCTTCCGGAGCAACTATGTCATCCAGATCCTTCATGAAAGAGAACTGAGGGAAATCAGGGGGATCTTGCTCTTGAACCTTTGGGTTAAACTGCACATGACGTTCTGGAGGTTTCCTCTACCTCTCGTGCATGCGGGAGGTTCCAATCAAAGGATCTTTCCTTGGTTCTGGCGCCTTTGGGTTCTGCGGGATTTCTCCCGACCCATCGGCATTTTCTCCTTCCCTTTCTCAAGAGTATGGAGAATCTTTTGGACTTCTGGATGGGAGAGAGCTTTTTGCAACTCTTCCACGTGCTGTTGAAGGAGAGAGAACTCTATCTCGCGTCCTCCCATTTTTGCAGTCTGCCAAGAGTCGTCAATCCCTTAAAGAAGAGAGAGATGACCTTGCTCTGATACCACTGTCACAAAAATATGGAAGCGTAAACTGACTTTTAATTGTACTTCAAATACTCCAGAGAATTAGAGAGAGAGAGAGAGAAAGCTTGACACTTCATTGGGGACCAGAAGATGGGCTTGTCCCCCTCCCCATAAAGAGAATATCTTTATTACTAAGGGAGAATCTTTACAAGCACAGGAACGGGACGAAAGCCCGTCCTCTATTCTTTCTTGGCCTTTTTCTGCTTCTGACTGAGAGAGTAGAAGAACTGCTCTCTGACTACTGAGAGGATCTATCCTCTTCTACGAGATTTTGGGAAGCTCTCGTAGGGGAGAGTCTACCTTCCACAAAACTCATCGGAAGCTCTCACGAATGAGGGTCTATCTTCCGTTAACTGTGCCACTTTGGACGTAATCATTCCTACAATCAACCAACCACAAAAACATGCAAAACACACACACACACACACACTTGCTGTAATTTTTTGCACATAACCAAAAATTGTTACTTGAGCGCGTTCCAATGCCAAAATGGAGGTCCTTTTCGCGATGGAAATGCTCCAAACTTGGTGTATGCGTAGAGTAGGTAGTGGGGAATGAGATTCTATTAAGACTTTGCTGAAATTCACCCTAATACAAGTGATTAGGGGCTGAAAACATGGAATTTGCAGCAGCTAGACAAGGGAGAAAGAGAGTTTTCTACTACTTTACGCAATGAAACTGCTCCCAAAGCTGTATGCAACCATGAGAGGCCTTGTTCTAGGTGATGGGTGCTCAGAGGCTCCACATACACCACAAGGTGTTGCTCTCAAGCTTCAATGGAGAGCTTCACTGCGTAGAGGATGGCCAACTTGCGGGGGGTAGTGCACTACCAACCTGGCAAGAGGGGGAGGGGCTGCTCTCCTATAGCCTCCCAGAAGAGGGGGCGCTAACATGAAGAGAGGGAGTGAGGGAGAGAGAGAGAGATTGCATGGGAAAGTGTGCCAAGTGGCACACTTACTTTAAAATTTTTAAACCATTCAACTTTTGACTTAAAAAATCCTATGTTAGTTAATGAAGTGTGCAATTAAGTGCACAACTGCACACATAGATACAACAAATGAAAACGTTATCTGCTCCCTAGCGCATTGCCGTACCAGCAATGCTTTGGCATTACCTGCTCGCACTTGTCCGGCCATTTGGTCCAACGCAAATCATTTAAGAATACTTTTAACTAACTTATCCTAAGGCCGTAAAATAATCAAGCCTTAGGGTTAATAGTCTAAGGACCCCATCTCATTCATGTGATTGCACTAGCGCGCGTAATTTTCTGAGCCTGAAATCTGAGGCTACTATCTACCCCTTTATTGAAGACCCAATTTCCCAATCACTAGGGCTTCAGGGTATTTTTCTGCTAGGGTCTCTCCCTGAGGTGCTCTGGCCCAAACTTGGGCGCACCTGAGGTCCCAGAAACTGCTAGATCTATTCTTATGTGCACACAACTAATTAGATAATTCTTTTCTCGTAAATAAATTAATTATTTACAAAGTCTGACATAGTTACACAGCCTGTAAGCCACATCGCTGATCTTATCAAGCACTTGAAAAGGCCCATAATAACGCATACTGAGCTTAGGAAAGAGCCGTTCCTTGCCCTACATCTTCTCTAACCTTGCCTTTTCAAACCTTAACAGAACCCAATCACCAGGTGATAAAAACAATTCACAACGGTGAAGATCAACAGCCTTTTTTTGTTTTTCTTGCAGTCTGAGTCTTCTCCAAGGAAACTTTAATTTTCTTGTACATTTTATCCATGTTCTCAATGTATCAATCTGCCTCAAAGATCTTATCCTTTGTATGCAAAATGGGAGGAACTTTTTTGCTGCCTTCAACAATCTCAAAAAGTGCCTTGCCAATCGACGAATGCACCGTATTGTTGTACGCATACTCAAGCATAGGCAAATACTGTTCCCACTTGCCCTTATTATCTGACACAGCATTTTAGCAGATCCAAGACAGTAGAATTAGCTTCTTTTGACTGTCCATCAGTTTGTGGATGAAACGAAGATGAAAACTTGAGCGTAGTGCCCATGTTCTCAAACAATCCTCTCCAGAACAAACTTGTCATCACGATCACTGACAATCGATTGTGGCAAACCATTGTACTTAAACTCATTGTACATGAACAAGTGTGCCATCTAATCAGATTTTATCTTCTGCCTGATAGGGATAACATGGGCCTGCTTGCTGAACTTGCAGATAATGGTCCATATACCATCATTCCCTATTGGGGTTCTTGGAAGATCAAAGATAAAATCCATAGCAATGCTTTCCCATGGCTTATTTGGAATCGGCAGTGGTTGTAACAACCCTGGTGCCTTTTGCATGTCAAACTTGACCTTTTGGCAAATTAGGCATGCTTGCACAAAGGCATCCACATCTCTCCTCAAGGTAGGCCAATAGAAGAATGTCTTTACCGCTTTAACTGTCGCATCAATACGACGATGCCCTGCTGTAAGGTGCAGCGGAAGTGAATGTTGAACTTTGCTCAAGATGAGTGCTTCGAACTGTGCTCAAGGTTCGTTTTACTTATGGAAGGGAGAGCCTTCTGTTCCTTTAGTGAGAGAGTGCAATGGACACAAACAAAGTGGTGAACACTGTGAATGAAGGTGCATGAGACTGAGAGATAGAGAGAGAAGAATATGACACCAGAATGTTGTCAAACCCTCCTCCGAAGGCCCCACTCTCTATGGCGAGAGTGGTCTACTATTGATTGCACAAATCTCTACAATGCTTGGACTTGCCGACGATGTCGACGACAATGAGGATGACGACGAGACGGGCTGAAATCTGAAAATGTTAAGGGCTGAAATCTGCAAATCTTTATCTGCTGAATTCTGACTCTATGTCTTTGACGATGTTGATGATGACGGTACGACTACGATGCGCTGAAAACGCAGATGCTGAAATCTGCATATTCCGGGCTGAAACCGCAAACTTCGCGGAAGCTAACCGTGCGACGAGGATCTGCTGCGGGAAGGTGAGATCTGCAAGGTTTGGGACTTGTTCTGCGATGTCTGACTGCTGAAAACTGAAAACGCTGATGCTACTGTGTATCTTGTCGCGATGAAACTGCAAACACTGAATTGCTATGCTGATCCAAAAACGCTAGGCTGAAACTGTGTTTTGTTGCAAAAAACGCTAGTCTCCTATTGTTGCAAACTGCTAAAGCTAGGGCTGATCTGCTGTCTCTGCTAACTCCAGGCTGTCCTTGTTGGGTTGGTCTTGGGTCTGTGGCTGAAAACACAAGGTTTACCGCCGATGGGGGTCTTGTTGAGAAGGTGTCTGTTGAACGCGAAGTTCCTGCTGCCTCTTCTGCCAGAAAGTGCTAGCGCTGGGTTTTCTTATATACAAGCTTATCAAATTTGCCCTACCTAGTTCCCCACAAAAGTCACTTAAAAATAATAAGTGAAAAATGTCAAAAATAGGGAAAATAGGTCTATGAACTGTAAAAATGCTCTTGATGGGTTTTGATGTCTGGACATGCATGGTCTGCGAACAGACTCACAAAAGTGCCAGATCACTTCCTATTCTAGACTGACTTGATTGAACTGAACCTTGGTCATGCTGTAGCTTGTCCACGGACACATAGGGTTGGATGTGTCACGTGACATGTAACCGGCCTGGTCAATCCAAAAAGGGCGGTAGACTTTACTTTAAACCTTGATTTAGCTTTCACCCATTATTAGTCGTCTATTTTACCTGTACTTTCAAGACACAACCAAGGGGAGAGGGATACAGGCTGCTAGATTGCACCTGTATGAGTAGACGGACACCAGATTGGCCCCTAACTTAGGCGCCCCTTTCGGTATTTCTTTATTGTTCAAAAGAGGGAATAAACGCTGTGGTTCCCTACAAGCTGCCCCGCACAAACTCGGCTGAATTTCCACTGTTCCAGCCCGATTTCGGCAGCATAACTGTACTCGAACCCTTCACAGTCAGTATTCCCACGCATTGAATGACTTTCCCGACGCATACGGGCACTTTGCCAAACCTGGCGAGAATCTGCAGCACGCTGAATTCTCTGTTTTCAGCCCTGAAAATGCGCCAGATCGCCTGTACAACGGTCCCCTTGCGTCCCCGAACCTCCTGGGGGTATTAGGGTCCGTTTAGGGCCAAAACCCTAAACCTGCAAAAATACACAGCAGGCTGTAATTCGCTGTTTCGGGCTCCGTTTCGCGTGCCGGTCGCATCCGTAGCAAGTCCTCGAGCTCCCGCACCTGTAGGGCTACTTGCCCTTTGAATCGGACGAGATTTCTGGCGTGAAACCTCTCCGAATTCACCTGTACCTGCGGGGGGATTAGCCGCTAGCTAATCCAGTACCTGTGCAAGAGGCTCTTGCCTCGGCAATCGCGCATGAACCCACACAACTGTACATTGGTCAAATGAAGAGCCCACTTGAGGGGCATAACATACTGCCAAAGGGGAGAGAGAGGGCAGTGCGTAGCGTGCAGGGCATCACTCCTGGCACCGCACTGTGCATAAGAGGGAAAGCAAGCACTCCATAGCTCTTAACCTGTGACAAAATCTGAAAATGAGGCTCTCCCCTCTTCAAATTCAGCGCCACTTCTTGTTGCATAAGGCAAGTGCACCAGAATGTGCCACTTGGCACATTTACAAGCATTTTCCAGTTTCGGGGTTGCCGCCTAAAAATATCCCAACCGGTTGCCCAATTGACTTCACGGCAGAGTAAGAAAATGTTCCCTTTGTCATTCCGGAGGTAATGACGCCAACACATTTTCAGGTCCCAAAATAGCAGTTCCCTAAATTTTAGGAGATGCTGCCATTGTATCTTTCTAGGTCATCCGACCCTCTTTGTACACTGCGGCCACATCCAAAACTGAAATGTAGCCTCTGTAGCAAAGGATTCCACTTTGGCTAGTCAATGACCCCACTTGGCTAACCATAGTCCTTGTCCAACCTTAGTGCTCTCTTGCCCTCAGGCCTGGACTCCCTCTGGACAGTTCCACACTAGCTATGGAATGCAAGGCAGTTAGATTTCCCGAGGGGTGTTTCCAAAAAGTGAAAGTAAATAGATAATAAGAAAGAAATCAACAAAAAGGATAGATAGTAGTCACACACTGGTGACATACCCCCCTCTTGAAATCTCAAACGTCCTCGTTTGCATCTATGTCGTACATGCTTACTGTCAACACTGATGTATTCAACACCTGTCAACACATATATGACACATACATGCTCATTGTCAACCCTGGTGTATTCAACACCTCGTCGACTCATGTATTGCCTGCGTGTGAACCCTGTCCCAATGACATAGTGGTAGCTTCGCACTCTGCCATTGCTTTGAGTCACTAACTTTCCAATGACAAAATGGTAGCTGCACATTTTGCCACTGTCTTATAGTACACGTTGGATCCCGTAACACTTTCGAGCATACCCAAACCGACAGTTAAGAATGCAGTTACACATGTACTCTTCAATAGAAGCAATCACTGTATCCTTGACAAACTGACAAGAAATACTCACTTCTATAGCACTAACCAAACTTTTGGACATTCCATAAGAGCAATTGCCAAACTGACAATCTGTACAGCTCTAACATTCATGTAACAGGTATTTGATTTGAGCTCACTTTAAATACCATGTACATCATTTGTTTCATAAGCCATTGTCACACTGACAATCCATGTAGCTTTGAAACTCAAGGGGTCAAGGTAGGTTGCAAATCGAAGGCTTCCAGGTAAAGTGATAACACAGTTGGTGACTCTGCAAGTTCACCTTCTTCCATCCACTTAGCATCCATTGGTGGATAGTTTCTGAACTTTACCAAGTAACGCCTAGCAACCTTGCCTTTCACTTTCCTTTCTTTGTGTGCCAAAATCTGTTCAGGGACCAAGATCTCGTCAAGTTCCTCGACTTCCGGCTGATCTTCAGCTGGCATATCTTCTGGCACATCACCCACATAGGGTCTGAGAAGACTCACATGAAACGCATTGTGAATCTTTCAACTGTCAGGCAATTTCAGCCTATATGCAACATCACTGATTATGTCGCATACTTGAAAAGGCCCATAGTAACGCATGCTGAGCTTTGGAAACAGTCTTTCCTTGCCCTTCATCTTCTTTAACCTTGCCTTTTCAAAGCGTAAAAGCACCCAATCACCAAGTGAATATACCACTTCACGACGGTGACGATCAGCTGCTTTCTTTTGCTTTGCTTGAGTCCTTTCTAAGGCCACTTTGACCTTCTTGTACATTTCATCCATGTCTTGAACATACTTATCTGCTTCAAATATCTTGTCCTTCGTATGCAGTATGGGAGGAACTTTCTTGCCACCTTCAACTATCTCAAAAGGTGCCTTGCCAGTTGATGAATGCACTGTATTATTGTATGCATACTCCACCAATGGCAAATACTGCTCCCACTTTCCTTTATGCTCTGACACATAGCACTTCAGCAGATCTAGGACAGTAGAATTTGCCTCTTCTGACTGCCCATCTGTTTGAGGATGAAATGACGAAGAGAATTTGAGCGTGGTAACCATATTCTCAAACAAGCCTCTCCAGAACAAACTTGTCATGCGTGGATCACGGTCGCTAAGAATCGACTGTGGCATGCCATGATACTTGAAAATATTGCTCATAAACAAGCGTGCCATCTGATCTGGCTTTATCTTCTTCCTGACAGGAATAAAATGAGCCTGTTTGCTGAATCTGCAAATAATGGTCCAAATACCATCATTTCCTGTCTGCGTTCTCGGAAGATCAAAGATAAAATCCATAGCAATACTTTCCCATGGTTTATCTGGAATAGGTAGTGGTTGCAATAACCCTGGTGCCTTTTGCCTGTCAAACTTGACCTTTTGGCATATTAGGCATTCTCGCACAAAGGCATCCACATCCCTTCTCAATGTAGGCCAATAGAAGAATGTCTCTACCGCTTTAACTGTAGCATCGATACCACGATGCCCTGCATACGGTGGGACATGACTCTCTTCCATAACTTTGCGTCGCAATGGCTTTGTGACACACAATCTGCCATGCATCATCATGAACCCGTCTTTAAGAAGATAGTGTTCATGACGTTGTCCATCCATTAGTTGCTCGAAGACCCTTGCAAAATCTTCATCATTTGCATACTGTTCTCTCATATCATCAAGTTCATGATGATAAGGAATCAACACAGCTGAAATTTGTGGCTTCCTTGACAAGGCATCAGCCACAACGTTCTTCTTGCCTTCCACATGCACAATCTGAAAATGGAACATGGACAAAATATTTGCCCATCGCATATGCTTTTCAGATAACTTTGTTTGTGTCAAGAAGTATCGCAAGGTCTGATGATCCGTTTGGACAACGAAATCTGCACCTAGCAGGTAGTGTTTCCAACTTAAGAGCGCATGAATCACAGCCAGTAACTCTTTCTCATAGACCTGCATGGTCATCTCTGGCCCTTGCAAAATTCTGCTCTCATAGGCTACTACCCTGCCATCTTGCATTAGCACAGCACCAATGCTACTACCGCAGGCGTCGCACTGGACCACAAATGACTTCCTAAGATCTGGCAACACAATGACTGGATCTGAAGTCATCTTTTCCTTTAAGAGATTAAAAGCTGAAATCTCTTTCTGTGTCCATCTGAAGGTGACTGCCTTCTTTTGAAGAGCATGTAAAGGTGAAGCAATCTCAGCGAAATTTCGGATAAACCTTCTGTAATAGGAGCATAGTCCCAAAAAGCTTCGGACATCATGCACCGTCTTCAAATTTGGCCATGACTTGATCGCTTCAACTTTTGTAGGATCCATTCTGACACCATCCTTTGAGACAATGTGTCCCAGAAAGTGAATCTCTTCCAGAAAAAACTCACTTTTCTTTGCATTGATGAGCAACCTATGACTGCGTAGCTCTTTGAACACAATGGCCAAGTGATGCCTATGCTCCTCTTCATTCTTTGAATAGACTATCATGTCATCAAAGAATGTACCAACAAACTGCTGGTGTGGACGGAAAATTCTGTCCATCATCCTATTGAACGTAGCAGGAGCATTTGTGAGACCAAAGGGCATCACTAAAAATTCGTAAAGGCCAAACGTTGTTCTAAAAGCAGTCTTGTGCACATCCTCTGATCTAATGCGGATCTGATGGTACCCACTCTTTAGATCTATCCTGCTAAACATAGCTGCTGCTCCTAATTTGTCCATAATATCATCAATTCTAGGTATAGGGAACCTATTCTTGATGGTATTCTTGTTCAGTGCACGGTAGTCGATGCACATACGCCATGAGCCATCCTTTTTCTGCACCAACAACACTGGAGAACAGAATGGAGATGAACTGGGCTGAATCAGCCCCTTTTCTAACAGCTCCTGTACTTGGCCCATTATCTCTTTCTGCTGAGCCGCACTAACCCTGTACGGAGGCTTATTTGGTGGGCTATTGCCTGGCACCAAATCTATCGCATGGTCCTCGGGTCTCTCTGGCGGTAATTGAGACGGTAATGAATCGGAAAAACAGTCACTATGCTGTTGTAAAAACATTGACCTTTCTTTATCTAGCACAGATAAATTTGATTCATCACAATCTGATACTTCACGTGCAAAAACCAAGTACGCAGAAAGATGCTTTTTCATTACAGAAGTAATAGCAGAAGCTGATACAGTAGGAATAGACTCCCCTTTAAGCTTTACATCCAGAATGTGAGTCTTTCCCCTGCTCTGTACAGTGATCTTTTTGTTGTAGGCATCCATGATTCCCTGTACACGAAACAACCAAGGAATACCTAACAACACATCACATCCGTCCAGTGGCATGATGTAAAATTCTTCAGCATCTACATAGGACTGGATATGTAGACGCAACTTTCCGATGATGGGTGTCACAGCCTCTGTATGGCCAGGACATGCCAAACCTGCCTCTGCTGTATACCCCATCTCTTCAGGTCTGATTCCCAACTTTGAAGCCAATTCTGGGGAAATGAAGTTGGCTTTGGCACCTGGATCAAAGAAGATAAGCACTGTTTAATCCCTGACCTTTCCCCATGCTCTGCAAAGCTCACTTGCATCTGAATTTGGCTTGTCGCCCACCATATCTGGCACTAGACCAGCCATGGGCTTCTTTCCTTTCCTGTCCTCCTTGTCTTCAGAATCAGCTGGCCTTTTCTTTGTAGGACAGTTGTAAGCAATGTGGCCAGGCTGCTCACATATAAAGCATTTGTTCTCTGTCCTCAGGACCTTCTTTTGCTCTTCTGACTTGCGAGGAAAACGTCTTTTCCATTTCTTTGCTGGTCCTTTTTCTGATTCAGCCGTAGCTTTGTCTTTCCCTGCGTTGGCTGACTCCTGAGTCCCTTTAGGAGCCTCATTGGGAACGTGCTTCTTGGCTGAATTTTTCTTGCCTGATCCTGCCTTGACGCCAGTGTTAAATTCACAATCTTCTCCCTTGAGCAAACCATTGCCAGTGTTTGCTACCTCGATGAGCTGCGTCAAAGTAGTGACTTTTGTCTTCGTACAGTACTTTCTCAATCCTTTAGGTAGGCCACAACAGTATTTTTCAATCTGTTCTGTCAATGGCACAAACCTATAGGAAGTTACTGGAAGTAGAGCTTTCCAAAACTTCCGATTGTAATCATCCAGATTTCTGCAAGTGGCAGCATTAAGCTGGTGCCATTCTGTCATGACATCTGCTTCGAAATCATCAGATAACCATGCTGCTGCAAAAATCTGCTTGAAGTAAATCCATGTGGACGGAGCTTGCCCTTGAAGCAATAAAGTTGTCCACCATTGTCCCGCATTCCCTGTCAAGAAAGTGGCTGCCTTGCGGACCTTTGACGCCTCTGTAAAGTTTCCCCCTGCATAGGCCTTGTCAAACTGCTGGAGGAATGAAAGAGCCTTCTTCCTGTCATCAAACCCTGTAAAGGTCGTGAATGACACTCCTTTGCCACCTTCTTTGTACGGAGTTGGCCTCTCCAGCGGCGTTAAATTGTCATATGGAAGTGACTGAAACATGGGAACACTGTTAGGGTTCATCTGTGTTCCTTGGCCGCTATTAACTTGACTTGGAAATGCCATATTTGGTTGCTGATTTGTAATTCCAGCCATACCAAAATTTGCCTGTGGCATCCCAAATTGTCCCTGAGTGCTTTGAAACCCTGGTTGCATACCCATGACACTGTACATGGGGTTAGGCATCATCGTTTGAGCTCCCCCAAACACTGTTCCTGGCGTATAAAACTGATTTCCAGGTGCATGACCAGCCATGCTCTGGAATACGGATCCACCTCCAAAATAGCCAGGGTGTACTGAAGGTGGTGGGAAGACCTGTTGCATAGCCTGTAAGTTGCTTCCCTACCCATTAGAACCAGCTATAGGCTGTTGAAAGGTGGCGGGCTGAACTGGTACAGCTTGAAAGACTGGCATCTCAGCCACCTGTTCTTGCACCTTAGGCATAGGTTGTGGAGACTGCATGTTCTCCGTCAAGTGTACAGGTGTTTCCATTGACTGTGCGGTATGAATCACCTGTGCTCGAGCCTTAACAGGCTTTTGAATATGATCCAGTGACCCAACTTGCTGAGACGGAACAGGAGGTTGCAGAAAGGCTAAAAACCTCGGATTCTGAATTACTTGTGTGAACATAGCCACAGCAGTAGCCAATTGGGTCCTGAATATATCATCATCAGTCTGTGGTGGTCTTGAGGACTCACCCACTTCATGTGTCTGTTGACCCTGTGAAGAGGAAACCTCTTCAGTCACATCATCTGGTCTGTCAGCCATAATTGCAATTCCCTGTGTCTGGTCTATGATCCCCTATGTCTTCAAGCCCAAAACTGACCAAGGCTCACTTCTATGGGAAAAAGTGATTTAATCCCGGCAATGGAACCATGTAACCGGCCTGTTCAATCCAAAAAGGGCGGTAGACTTTACTTTAAACCTTGATTTAGCTTTCACCCATTATTAGTCGTCTATTTTACCTGTACTTTCAAGACACAACCAAGGGGAGAGGGATACAGGCTGCTAGATTGCACCTGTATGAGTAGACGGACACCAGATTGGCCCCTAACTTAGGCGCCCCTTTCGGTATTTCTTTATTGTTCAAAAGAGGGAATAAACGCTGTGGTTCCCTACAAGCTGCCCCGCACAAACTCGGCTGAATTTCCACTGTTCCAGCCCGATTTCGGCAGCATAACTGTACTCGAACCCTTCACAGTCAGTATTCCCACGCATTGAATGACTTTCCCGACGCATACGGGCACTTTGCCAAACCTGGCGAGAATCTGCAGCACGCTGAATTCTCTGTTTTCAGCCCTGAAAAATGCGCCAGATTGCCTGTACAGCGGTCCCCTTGCGTCCCCGAACCTCCTGGGGGTATTAGGGTCCGTTTAGGGCCAAAACCCTAAACCTGCAAAAATACACAGCAGGCTGTAATTCGCTGTTTCGGGCTCCGTTTCGCGTGCCGGTCGCATCCGTAGCAAGTCCTCGAGCTCCCGCACCTGTAGGGCTACTTGCCCTTTGAATCGGACGAGATTTCTGGCGTGAAACCTCTCCGAATTCACCTGTACCTGCGGGGGGATTAGCCGCTAGCTAATCCAGTACCTGTGCAAGAGGCTCTTGCCTCGGCAATCGCGCATGAACCCACACAACTGTACATTGGTCAAATGAAGAGCCCACTTGAGGGGCATAACATACTGCCAAAGGGGAGAGAGAGGGCAATGCGTAGCGTGCAGGGCATCACTCCTGGCACCGCACTGTGCATAAGAGGGAAAGCAAGCACTCCATAGCTCTTAACCTGTGACAAAATCTGAAAATGAGGCTCTCCCCTCTTCAAATTCAGCGCCACTTCTTGTTGCATAAGGCAAGTGCACCAGAATGTGCCACTTGGCACATTTACAAGCATTTTCCCGTTTCGGGGTTGCCGCCTAAAAAGATCCCAACCGGTTGCCCAGTTGACTTCACGGCAGAGTAAGAAAATGTTCCCTTTGTCATTCCGGAGGTAATGACGCCAACACATTTTCAGGTCCCAAAATAGCAGTTCCCTAAATTTTAGGAGATGCTGCCATTGTATCTTTCTAGGTCATCCGACCCTCTTTGTACACTGCGGCCACATCCAAAACTGAAATGTAGCCTCTGTAGCAAAGGATTCCACTTTGGCTAGTCAATGACCCCACTTGGCTAACCATAGTCCTTGTCCAACCTTAGTGCTCTCTTGCCCTCAGGCCTGGACTCCCTCTGGACAGTTCCACACTAGCTATGCAATGCAGGGCAGTTAGATTTCCCGAGGGGTGTTTCCAAAAAGTGAAAGTAAATAGATAATAAGAAAGAAATCAACAAAAAGGATAGATAGTAGTCACACACTGGTGACATGACATCCCCTCCTTTTCAAAGTGAGGTATTGGTACCGAACTGTATGGCGTCGAGGGAGATCGCCAACAACATCTGGAATCCTCGAAAGGACTCTTCGCCGGACAACTCTGATGTGTGGGTCGTTCGATACTTGAACTTCATAAAGGTCTGCAATTGCTTCTTCTTTGGGTCGCGCCGAAAGCGGCCGAAAGCAAGAGAAAGTAATCTTCAATGCTTCCACTTCGTCTAAAGTCACGCGTCTACCGTCTTCAAGAATCTCCGAGGCTGAAAATTCTTGAAACCACTTCCAACACAAAAACTTGAACATACCCATTCCATGTAAAGTGATTGGAAAAATTCTAGTCCTTTGAACAAACTGTGCATGCTATGGAGATGAACATAAAGACGGAGTGCCAAATCGTTCATCAAACACATGCAAACAATCGATTCGAAACTTGTCTTTCTGATCTAAATCAATCAATTGTGGCAAATCACAATGGAAATGCTGATGCTTGATGCTCAATCTTGCTTGTGCTCTTTCTATGACTGTGTCGTGCCAAGGAAGAGACATGGAATGTGACTTCCTTGAATGCAAACATTCATCTTTTCATGAGAAATCCGCATACATCTGTGCTCATCCATGAGTGAAACGTGCTCAACGTACAATATATCATGCCTAGGAAAATGGATCACATAAAGACGTTGACTAAAATACAGGAAACGATCACGAATGAAACACTCGTACAATGTGTGCTGACTAATCATGCGAACACATAGTACTTCCTGAGGGGGTTCTTTGGACCTAGGCTCGAAAGCCAAGATCGGTTCTTCATGATTGATCGAATCTTCCTGTGGGGGTTCTGTGGACCTCGACTCGAAAGCCAAGATCGGTTCTTCGTGATTGATCGAATCTGCAACGAGGTTAGCTTTGCTAGAAAAAGCATCAACTAAACCATAATCCTTGTGAACAATCACATCTTTTTCGTGCAAATCATCATGCTTGTGAGTAATCACATCTTTTTTCTGCAAATCATCATGCTTGTGAGTAATCACATCTTGATCATGCAAATCATCATGCTTGTCATTGTCATGCAATTCTTCATGCTTATCATCATGCAAATCCTGTGTGTCATGCTTTGGAGAAGAAGAGACTGAGAGTCTCCTTTTCCCGAATCTCTTGCATCTGTGCCTGCACTTGAGAAAAGAATCGGAACAAGGCGGCTTTCCTTTCGTTGTGCTCATGCTCTATGGCTGCCATTCTTTCTTCGTGTTCACGCTCTATTTCTGCTTTTCTTTCTGCATTTCTTGCTTCTCGTTCTAACTTCCTGTCCATAAACATTCGCTCCAACTCCTCCATAGGAGTTAGTGCAATCGTTGGCGTAGATTGGGAAGGGTCAGAAAAACCTCCTGGTGAGGAAAACTCTTCTTCGTCACTCCCATGCTCACCACCTCCAAGCGAAGTATCCATTGCGCTTCGAGTGATGACCATCCGCTGAAGTCTTGGGTTCTTAAGTTCACGAGGAACTTGGGTTCTTGTGGGTCTTGGGTTCTTGGGTTATTGGGGGTCTTGAGTTCTTGAGGTTCTTCTTTCACTTGCAATCTGTGTTAGAGAAGGATCTTCTCTTGACCCGAGTTCTGCTCTTTTCCGCGGGCGCACCCCTTGGTGGCCTTGCACTCACACCAAGGTTGGTTTTTCCCACCTCACGTCGATTGGCCGGCCGCTAAGTGCACGGTCCGCTCTCAATGAGTGAAAAGAGGCACAAGGGGAGGCTGGACAAGCCCTTCTTTCTTGGGTTTCCTGTCACTCTTCAAAAACACAATTAGGAATTGACACGCCCAAGAGGACTTGGGTTACGTGTGACTGCAACAAGCAATTTTTTTTGTGTGGTTCTTATGTCTTTCCTTGAGTGATACAGAACACTGCCAAAGCTCTGATACCAATGTAAGGTGCAGCGGAAGTGAATGTTGAACTTTGCTCAAGATGAGTGCTCTGAACTGTGCTCAAGGTTACTTTTACTTATGGAAGGGAGAGCCTTCCGTTCCTTTAGTGAGAGAGTGCAATGGACACAAACAAAGTGGTGAACAATGTGAATGAAGCTGCATGAGACTGAGAGATAGAGAGAGAAGAGTACGACACCAGAATGTTGTCAAACCCTCCTACGAAGGCCCCACTCTCTATGGGGAGAGTGGTCTACTATTGATTGCACAAATCTTTACAATGCTTGGACTTGCCGACGATCTCGACGACGATGAGGAGGACCACGAGACGGGTTGAAATCTGAAAATGTTAAGGGCTGAAATCTGCAAATCTTTATCTGCTGAATTCTCACTCTATGTCGATGACGACGGTACGACGACGATGTGCTGAAAACGCAGATGCTGAAATCTGCGTTTTCCGGGCTGAAACTGCAAACTTCGCGGAACCTAACCGTGCGGTGAGGATCTACTACGGGAAGGTGAGATCTGCGAGGTTCGGGACTTGTTCTGCGATGTCTGACTGCTGAAAACTGAAAACGCTGATGCCACTGTGGAGATGGAACTGCAAACGCTGAATTGCTATGCTGATCTAAAAACGCTAGGCTGAAACTGTGTTCTGTTGCAAAAAACGCTAGCCTCCTGTTGTTGCAAACTGCTAACGCTAGGGCTGATCTGCTGTCTGTGCTAACTCCAGGCTGTCCTTGATGAAAAACGTTGGGTTGGTCTTGGGTCTGTGGCTGAAAATGCAAGGTTTACCGCCGGTGGGGGGTCTTGTTGAGAAGGTGCCTATTGAACGCGAAGTTCCTGCTGCCTCTTCTGCCAGAAAGTGCTAGCGCTGAGTTTTCTTATATACAAGCTTAACAAATTTGCCCTACCTAGTTCCCAACAAAAGTCACTTAAAAATAATAAGTGAAAAATGTCAAAAATAGGGAAAATAGGTCTATGCACTGTAAAAATGCTCTTGATGGGTTTTGATGGAAATGTGATGATCATGCTGTGTGCAACGAGAGGATATGCATCTAATCTAAGTGTCTGGACATGCACGGTCTGCGAACAGTCTCACAAAGTGCCAGATCACTTCCTATTCTAGACTGACTTGACTGAACTGAACCCAAGTCATGCTGTAGCTTGTCCACGGACACATAGGGTTGGATGTGTCACGTGACACTTGCATACGGTGGGACATGACTCTCTTCCATGACCTTATGTCGCAATGGCGAAGGTGCAGAGTCTAGAGTACCGGCTTGTACTGTGTTGATGCAATGTAAAGAAATACCGAAAGAGGCCCCAAGGTTTGGGGCCAATACTCTCTGGGGTGGAATTCCGCCACTCCATGTCGCGCGTCGTCTCTCTCTTTCAATTCAGTTGTTATTGAAGTGCTAAAAGTTTGTTCAGTCCGTTCTTTTCTATTGGCACGTGGTGCCTGGCTTGTGACAGTGGTGTGAGAGCATCAGGCGTGTGCTTTTCTGAAAGCATACCGGTCCTACAAAAGAGTAGACATAGCTATTGGAATTTTATTTGAGGTATCTTCGGCCTCCGACCCCGGACTTATTAGCCACTCCCACCCTCCATCGCGCATCGGGCGCGCTCCCGTCTTCATCGCTCTATCTTACATGGCATAAGCCATAAAGAACCCAAGACTTGGGATTCATGGATTCAACAGAATATTTGCAGTTTCTGCTCAACGAACTCCACGATATTCTTCGCGGCATCTTCAACAGAATCTTCCGATGTTGCAAAGTTTTCAACAATTTTTGAACTACATGTTACCCCCTCTGATGCCCCAGGTGGTACATCCTCCTCCGGCATCAAAAAGTACGAGAGCTTCCAACTGGCAAACTTCTCAGCCGTCTTTTCTGATCGGGGAGTTTTCAGGAATATGGTGCAGCTATCTAACCCTGATCCAGTGCAACCGCCTTTGCCACCGCCATTGCCCCCACCTCCACCACCACCACTGCCACCAGGCTACAATGGTTGGAACCCATATGGATACCCTTATTATCCATACGCGGGATATGCGCCTAACCAACCCAAAGATTTCAAAGATGACAGCACGACAGTCAAATTTTTCACTTTTTTCGAAGTGAGACCGTAAGAAAGCATTGCAGTTTCTACAGCAATTCGACAACATCTATGCTTTGGGGAAATATACAGAAGAATCCAAGATTTCTGGAGCAGCGGGATTTCTTAAAGATAATGCAATGCAATGGTGGAGTTCAATCGCGACACAAGCGCATGCTCCAAGGACCTGGCAAGCTTTCAAGACAGTTTTTGCACGTTGTTACATGACTTCTATGTTTGAAGTACGGATTTTGGCAGGGTAGGGCAGCTTGAAAATGTTTGCCACCGAAACCATGGACAAATATTTTCCACATTATGAAGTTGGGCAATTGTGACGTTCTATTAGGCATGCCTTGGCATGACAAGAATGATGCGACTCTCCAGGTTCGGAACCGGACCATGACAGTGATGCAGAAGGGCAAGCCAATCGTCCTCAAAGTTTGGTTGTCCGAACAAAACCTTGAATGAACTTTCTAGTTGTTTTATAGGTAGATACTTTTGAACTTTGTTTGAAAAAGTATTGTTTAAAACTTTGTTTGAAATGGATGGTATCTATTTTAAACCTGTCTTGGTGCCGATTTGAAATGTTTGACTCTGGTTTTAATACTAGTTTCAATGATTGGTGATTTTACTCTCGGGTGGAGGGTGAGAAATGATGTTTAGGAATGCTTGTTCATACTCATGGCCCGGACCCTTGTGGTTATTTGCGGGGGGAGTATTGAATGATTGAAAAGTGTTGTTGTGACTCCCGGCCCGGACCTGCATGGTTATTTACGGGGAGAGTATTAAGAAGTTTGAGCAATGGTTACTCTCAACACCTCCAAACGACGCAGGCTGCGGTCTGGGGGGCGTTTGGTTGTAGAAGGCCTCTATATCTCATGGCCCGAACCTTTTTAGGTTATTTGCTGGAGGAGTGATGAGGGAGTCGTTGAACAGCTCATGGCGCGGACCTGGATGGTTATTTGCGGGGGGAGTGTTTATCGGCGGCTTTATGTTTCTATGTCTTGTAACATGCATATGTGAGCATTTGTGTTGCATTGTGATGTGCCAACCACTGAATACTCCTAATTGGATGAGATTGCTTGGGTATGTAATTTTAGTGCATCAAGACACCCATGGAAGATCAATGCGGTCTGGGTGTGATGGCAATTGTTACTATGCCGGAATATCATTAGTTCCGATCTGGACGAAAGGAGAAGCCAACTCCTTGATCAAAAGAGCCGAAAGAAGAAGCTAACTCCTTAACAAAAAGAGCAAAGTGATTGTCCCTCCGAAATTTTTGAGCTAACTTGAGTTGTTTTGCAGATATGCTGTAATCGCGGACGATTACTTTCTTTCAAGAAGGGGGGGATGTCACAAACTGCTGGCGTGTCAAAGCCCTGAAGAATGGAGCCAACTTACAGATGTCGGCAGAGGGGCCTAAACCCTAAGAAGAACAAGTAACAGAAGAAGTCGTCCTACCAACTTATGGGGACCCTGTCCGATGGGGCCCCAAGTGACATAAAGGATTAAAATAAAGCAGGATCCACACACATAGAGAGAGTTGCGTAGCAGTGGATGATGTGGCAGGTGTACGGAAATTCTGGAAATTGTGTTGGCATGATGATGTGGTAGATTGTACGGATTTCCGCGTTTTGCGCTGACTGCTGTACAGAATTCCGTGATTTACGCTAGCAGCTTTTTGGCATCGCTTTTGGACCAGAAGCTTTTGAGTTTGAAGGCTTTTCATGTAAACTGCTTTTCATAGGCCAAGGGCCTTTAAATATGTGCTAAAGGCTCATTCTCTGGCATGCTTCCTGGAGAAGGTGTAGAGTCTGGAGTACCGGCTTGTACTGTGTTGATGCAATATAAAGAAATACCGAAAGGGGCGCCAAGGTTTGGGGCCAATACTCCCTGGAGTGGATTTCCGCCACTCCGTGTCGGCATGTTGTCTCTCTCTTTCAGTTCAATTGTTATTGAAGTGCTAAAAGTCTGTTCAGTCTGTTCTTTTCTATTGGCACGTGGTGCCCGGCTTGTGACATCAACAACCAGCGTGAAACACGGAAATCCGCACAATCTGTCATTTTAGCAAGCCAACGTAAAATCTGGAAATCCATACAATCTGCCACATCAGCAGTCAGCGTAAAATCCGAAAATCCGTAGAGTAGTTGCCACGTCATCAGCTCACAAATTGCTCGTGTGTGTGTGTGTGTGTGTGTGTGTGTGTGTGTGTGTGTGCTGGGTCCAGATTTATTTTAATGCCTTTAGGTTACTTGGGCCCCATCGGATGGGTTCCCATAAGTTAGCGGGGACTTCTCTTTAAAAATAGGCCTCTCGGCAAGACTTTGCAAGTTGGTAAAACTTCTTATGTTGCTTCTGCTTCTTCACTTAGGGTTTAGGCCCCTCAGCTGGGATCTGAAGGTTGGCTCCGTTCTTCTGTGACTTGACACGTCAGTAGTTGTGATAGGACTGCAATGGGATGGCTGCGAATTGCAGATTTTCGCCGGTTTCCGCGTTGGAAGGGGCTGAATTCTGAAATCGCTGGCCTGATCTGCTTCAAAAGGCTGGCGCTAGGCTGATCCGGCGACGGAAAGCAAAACGCCAAGGCTGGCTGCAGGCTGAAAAACGTTAGGGCTGTTGGTTGAAAGCGTTGGGCTGCTCCCTGCTCGACTGCTAGCGCTTCTGCAATGTGCAACTTGGTTTCAAGTGAGGCTCTCCTGCTCCCTTTTATAGGTGAGGAATAGGCTTTAGTATTATTTTAGGCTGAGGTAGGGCAATTGTCCACCAGGTTACCCAACAAATAAATCATAAAAATAATTTATTAAAAATTGAGCTAGGGGGTGTCCGTTTGGGTGAAATTGTCGCACATCCACCCACCTGGGAATCCGATCGACGCGGGGAATGGCTCGTTGGATTCCTCTAACCTAGAACTACATGCTCGTCATGCCAGATGCCCAGCGTAGTGTAATAACATCTGTCAAAACGCGTATACAAACCATTTATGCAAGAGGGTTCCAACACTGGAAAACCTAATCTAATGGACTTGTCCGGACATGCAGGTCCTGCGAACAGGCTCACAAAATTGCCGGTACTAGTCCTCCTAAGATTCTAGACATCTCTATCTAAGAAGGGGAAAACTGGCTCTAGAAGTTGATGAAGCATGTCCACGTGGCACATGGCTAAGGCTTCTCTTTATCTCCAAGAGGCAAATGACCTTTCACAAGTGACCTTCTTATGCCACGAGGGCTGTCACATGTCACGACTTATCACATGGCCATAGATGGTTTGTAGCCATGTACATGGCAGCTGCCTAGACTAGAGGTAGTGACCACTAGAGCATCAGGCGAAGCTCATCTCGCAATATGCAGTTCTTGCGAATTGATCACAAGGCTGCTGGACTTGCATAAAAATCCTTGGCTTTCTCAGATGTGGCTTAACTTTGAGGTCTTAGTGGTATGTCCACATGCTGCACAGCCGGTCATGGGCGGACTTTTGTTTGCATGGACACCTCAAATATCAATCCGCACGAAGTTGTCCTTTATCATGGGAAGATATGTCAGATAATCTGTGTGGAATCATTTTTTCACTACAGGTTATATTAAGTGATTTTGACCGGTGATATGTTATTCGTTTTGGTTAATCCCTTCTTTGTGCTGTCATTTGTATGTTATATCTGCACTTTTATAGTGGCAAGTCTCGACAACCTTGCTTTTTGGTTGCAACAGTCCTTCATTGCAGAGACTGCAGGTTATATTAAGTGATTTTGACCGGTGATGGGTTACACATATAAATTCGTTTTGGTTAATTCCTTCGTTGTGCCGTCATTTGTATGTCATATTGGCGCTTTTATAGTGGCAAGTCTTGACAATCTTGCTTTTTGGTTGCAACAGTCCTTCATTTCAGAGGTTTGCTGTGCGATCTTCAAAAGCAATCGAGGATGCAAGCCGGAAAAGTAGGCATTTATATTCTCTTCCATTTGAAGTCCTACTTTCCAACAGTTTACAATGAGCACAAGCCTGCTTGCTCAGTGGTCTCCAATGGTTTATAAAATGCATCTTTGTTGACAGGTGCACAAAAAACACAACAACTGAAAGAACAACTTGAAGATTTTGTGGACTATGTGAAATCAGAGGTTTGATTCAAGGCCTTCGTGTTACATTCTGCTTAGGGGACTATTTTGCAGCTGAAGTGTTGAATGGGAAAACAAGTTGCTATGAAATTGGAGATATGATAAATCTTTACACTTGTATCTGCTTTATTTTGAAGCGCTTGATAGGGCAAAATTTAGGAAGTTAGGAAAAAGGTCGAAGGGATATTTGACATAATGGCAATTTAAATTAGAGTGTCGAAGAATTATGGAGTCCTTTTTTGTGATGGGATGGCGAAGTCGGGTCCTTGAACTTGTAAAAGAGCAGATTTCTAGAGTGGCAAATAATTGGGTGTTCAAGAGTTAGTGTTTGAAGCTAGGGACTAGTACATGGTAGATGTGAAGTGTTTTAGTTTCTTTGCCCTTCACATTAGGTGTTTGAAGCCCAGGGAGAAAGAAAGGAAAGACTTCTGCTTGGTAGATTTAAAGCTCTGTAGCTCCCTTCCCGACTGCATATTTTGGAGAGGATTCTATTCATGGTAGATTAATCTCTGTAGCTTCTTTGCCTTGCCCTTAAAAGGGTAAAGGGGAAAAAAAATGACAGCGAACTTACAGGATGTTATCGACTTATGATCAGCTCAGGGTGCTTTTAGCATAGTAACATGGGGCACATCCCGAACAGCTCGGTCAGGGAACGGGGGGGTGAGGCTCAGAGGGGAATCTTGTTTCCTCAAGAGGGGTTCTAAACAAGCAAGGGGACAGTGCTAGGATGAGGGGAACAGGAGGCCAGTGGGGGCGGGATGCCCAAAAATGGGCGTCCCACGTTACCATGTTTTTTAGTCTATGGAGGATGGGAGTGTGCACATTTTTCTGATTCTGCTTTTTATTGAGGCATGCTGCCTGCAGAGTTGGTTAAATGGTTCTGTTGAGTCTAATTCCTTTTTTTGTTGGTTTTCCCCTTTCAGCACTTCAAGGACCCGTCCAGTAAAAGATGAGTGGAATCCAGCCGAAGGCCTGCTTATCATTTTGGAAGCATCCCTAGTCCAACCGTTGACGCTGAACATGGCAAACGAGTGTCGGCTGTTTGTTTTCTCAAGATGTTACTTGCATGTAGGCAGAATTCCTTTGTAATTATATAAAACAGTGCTGACAGCAGGAATTCATATCTTGAGCGTGGTTTTTTTTTCCGATGTTTATGGAGCATGGGCCCGTTTTTCACCTGAGCTTGTATTATGTTATCTGCAAGTTGGACATGTGCACTGGGAAGATGTGAACTTGCTATGTGAATGCAGTGTTTTTATTGCGCAATGGAAGCTTTTCTGCTCATTGTTTGTGAGTACTCTGGCGTCCGGTCATTCAAGTAGGCACAATGGAAGCTTTTCTGTTCATTTTTTGCGAGTACTCAAGCTTCCAGTCATGTGTGTGTGTGTGTGTGTGTGAGAGAGAGAGAGAGAGAGAGATTTTTAACGTCTATAAAAAAGGCTGAAGTCGGCCTATGAGACAAATCAAAGTACATGAGAGAGAGAGAGAGAGAGAGAGAGAGAGAGAGAGAGAGAGAGAGGAGTATGTCAAAAGGCCAAAATGACCCCAAAAAATCCATTGCCAACCATGACCCTCTACACCCTTCTGGGGGAAAGGAAAGCATAATGGAGGGAGGGGCGCAGGAAGGAAGGAAGGAAGGAAGGAGAGAGAGAGAGAGAGAGAGAGAGAGAGACCCGTGGAGGCCATATATGATCCATGGGACCAGAAACAAAACATTACAATGGTGCCTTCTAAGTGAAGGCATTAAATCCACGCCAATTAAGGACCGAGGGTCCATTGGGAGGGTAAAAGAAAAGAATAAAAACCCAAGGGGTGTTGAGTGAAAGGGGAGCCAGTTTGGGAGCCGGAAACTCTTGGATGATGGCTTTACCGCCTCGGTAGATTGGTTGCTTACCTTGTTTGCGGGCTTTGTGCATCTTCTTGAGCTTGCATGTTGTAATCTTGTGTCAGCAATCGAAAGCTTTTTCCACAGAGAGAGAGAGAGAGAGAGAGAGAGAGAGAGAGAGAGAGAGAGAGTCTCTAAGATTTGGAACTTGAATCTTGTGGCAAAGAGTGAGTAAGTGGCTGAGTGACCTTGCATGTACATTTGCTATCCACGAGTTAATGATTTTGACGAGTGGCACATTGCAGAGCTCAAATATAGCTGGGCACAAATATTTCGTAAAAGTCAACCTGAAAGGTAACCTTACTCGACTAGCCTTGACACTAAGACCTATAATGCGTCTGGGGGGGGGGGGGGGGGGGGGGGGGGGGGGGGGGGGGGGGGGGGGGGGGGGGGGCACTAAACCTGCCCAGCGGGAAAAACAAGGTGCGTCGCCAAAAAAGCGAGGCGCATTAAACTTGGCCAGCGGGAAAAACAAGGTGCGACGAGGAGATTTGAACTCGTGACCTTGTAGTCCGAGTTTAGGGTCACATAGACTAGCCACCTCACTCGTGCATGCATTGTGTATCCACAACCATTTGTACAACGTTATATTGTAACTTAACATGCATTGCCCAGGCTGTCCAGGTTTAGTGCGTGTCCAGGTTTAGTTTTTGATTTGATATTACGGTTGCGATCTTCTCGGCAGGTTTAGTTTTTGATTCGATATTTACGGTTGCGATCTTCTCGGCTTTCGTGCGTGAACTTCTCCGCCTTTGATCCCATTGCCTCCCTCTCTTAAGTATGGGTGTTAGTGTTGAGGACAAGACTAGTGTCCATAAAGAGGAATCTTTGACTATATTTCAAAGTTCTCCACATGCTATGAGCCCCTTAATGTGGCTCAGTTACTTGGTGAAGTTGTAGCGTTATTCACAACGCCGATGATCTATAAAATCGAGGTTGCGATTTGTTAATGGTTCTGGCTGCAAAAAGTAAAAGAGTAAAGACATTGCATTGGTTGCGGTTGATGGCTTTTAAGTAAAGCATTGTTTTGGTTGTTGGGGCTCACCAGCAGAACTCCTTTTATGTACTTAGGGTCATATGGTTTATGGGTTCTACATTCCATGAATTTACGATAGCTTACTTAGAAAGGTAGAGTTTTCATTGATGACTTCTTACATGCCATCATGAAACATACACGACATTTTTGACATTTTCCCATGTGGAAAAGGAGCTCTTTTTGCTCAACATCGTGATCAATTGCTCCACGAGCGACCACATGCCAAGCTAGATGCGGTTGGGGGTAGCGAAGTGCCGGCTCCCACCTCGGGCTTGCACTCCCCTACCCCTGACGGCACCTAGCTAGGCATGCGGTGCGGTTGGGGGTAGGGGAGTGTTGGCCCGAGGGCATGAAGTCCCCCCCCCCCCCCCCCCCCAGTGTTAGAAAAAGACCGGGGTTTAGTGTCTTTTAACCGGATGAAATTATAAAATCCCGGTTAGATTTTGAGCTTGCCTTTAAGAAAACCGGCAAATTTACACAAGTTTTAGTGTAATTACCGTCAAAAGCTTCAAATTTTGACCTAAAAATCGGGAGAATTTCAAGTTTCCCCTTATTTTGTTCGGTAAGGAAAAATGTATTTTTTTAGCCCTGCGGCCCCCGGCCCACAACAGATCATGATGCCATTGCAACATGTAATGTGTAAATTATAGTGGGAATTTGTCTAATGCTTCATGTGATAAGCAAGAACTCTTTTCGAGAAGCTAATAGTAACTACCCATAACTGAACAAATAGTGTTAATAAACGCGAAGAGACCGCTTCTCGATGGAAATCAATTAGCCACACACACTCTTTGATCTAGAACACTTTGAATCCTAGGTCAAAATGCAAGTCTACTATGTATTAACACGTGTGTCCATGCTGGGAAGAGTATCTCTACACTCTCAAATGTCCAAAGTTCTCGGATTGTGGTCATCTGAATGTTTTTCATTACGGAGAAAAGTGTATAAACCTGTCATTGCTTTTCCACAAGCCTTGGCATCCCATAGCACACCAAGACCATATGAATTCCGTGGTAACCTAGCTTTCCGTACACTAAATCTTATGTTAAAATTCTTGCCATGACATACACAATAGCTTTTCTTCCTCCCTGAAAGATAGCCACAACTTCGAAGGAATCGAATGACTACACGGCCTTTAAACAGAAAAGCTTCCGATAACTTGAAGATTCTCCTTCTCATCAACAAGACTATTCATTGTTCTTACAATGAGATGCATTAAGAGGATGTAACTGTATGGTAGCTTATTCAGAAGATGTAACCAAAGAAATTTATCGTGTGAATCTAGCTAGGGGGGCGACAATTCAAAAATCCCATAGGCCAAGGAGCATTTCATGAACACCTCTTTTCCACACCATCTCCTCTCATCATCTACTTCACTTGGTTATTCTAGTAAAAGACATCTTGCTTTCCACCTTGCTCTTCTCTAGAATTATAAGCTATTTGGAATTTTTGTGATAGAAGATCCTTGCAAACAAAGGCCCTCTAATCTGCCTCATATTGGTAGGCCAAGTTCAATATGCAAGCTTGACTTCCTCGTAACAACTAGCCAACCCTATGCAACCTTGCCTTGAAGGTTTCTTCTCTTATTTTGCCAAAGGTTTCTTTTGTGCACCTTAAGTAAAGGAATAATGCGTTTTGATCGATGCAGATGCGCATTTGAACAGTACCTTTAACAGGAGGTTTGTGTTTGAGCCATTTAAGTGGTTTGAGCCACAATATGGCTTAATGCCTTATTGCACTATATTGGCTCTTAGATCTAAATTTCTTCATCAAAATAAAGAATGTTGGGGCCAAATGGAAGAGGAGAACATTTTGGGATACTATTTGTCTCCAACAAGCTTCAAAGTAAACAATTAAGCCTGGCTAAACACCATAAAATTTGGCTGCACATGCAATCTTGAGGCCCAAAGGGGCCTAGTGGAAATATCACTAATATTGTTTACTTTTTGTTATCTTTATATATAACTAATGTTCATAGAAAAATTGTGAAAATGGCTTTTGCCTAACTTGCCTAACCTTTGAAAAAAAAAAAAAACAAAAGCAAAACTCACAATTGTGAGTGAATTATATTGAACAGCCCAAAAAATTACAAGGTCTTGTCATGCTCTTGTTGAGCCATGACATCAGCCCAAAAAATTACAAGGTCTTGGCATGCTCTTGTTGAGCCATGACATCATCCAGGGACTATAATTACATCGGCTATCAGAGCAACCACCCCCACCAACCCGACGCCTCCTCCTCAATACACAAGTCTTTTATTTACCGATGGCCAAGATTTTTCCCCGTCCTTGGATATCTTATGAAAAACTCCCAAGAATGATCTAAAGAGATTCCCTTTGGCTTGCGAGAAATACATTTTACACAAATGTTGCCTATAGCACAAAAAAATTTGGCTTGTGCTCATGCAACCCTTCTATTAAGCTTCAATAATATCAAGCACACTCGAATATTTTCCTTCTCTAAGATATTATTGCAACGTTTTATGACATAATGATCCTTCAAAGGGAAAATGGACATCCCCTTTTGCAATTGGTCACACAACAAGAAATGAGACATATGCTCTAAAACCATTCCTACACGTCCAATTTGTTGCCGTAGTCTTTGCATGGCTAAGGAGGCAAGGAGCAGATATTCACCACACCAAATCATAAAGGGCTAGACCATCACAATGTGTGTTGATGATAATACCTCCTAGCTTACTTATATATCACAAACTACTTGCTTGTCAAGACACCCTCACCGTTGAACCTTGAACACTTGCTCATACTTGCTCATGCACTCCTTTGTAGTGTTTTCTCAATGTTTGAATGACTTCTACCACCATTGTCAATGGTTAACATCATAGGCTACATATAGCACATTGATGCTATCTTGCGAGGCAACCTAAGGTGGTGTGAGTGCGCGTGGGCGCGGTGCGTGCGGGGAAGGGAAAAAGCATGAGAGTGTGGGTGGAACAACCTCAAGAAGTAGTATATGAGTGAGGAGCTCCTTATTCTTTGTATATGAAAGAATAAGAGTGCGTACACACGGTGAGTGGGCGATCACACACTGGACGTTCGGTCCTTGATAAAGACGCAACACTTTTACCCCAACAAACTCCCACTTAAAGGCGATGCGTCGATAAGTGAGACCTACTAGTTAAACAAGAAACGAGGTGAGAGACTCTCTCAACCTATGTTCACTGGCTCACTCGGTCGATCTACATGGAGTCGTATCCACGCTAGAGCTTGCATGTAAATCTTGCAAACAACTCTGCATGGTCTGCAAAACTCCACTATGCATCATGCTAGTGTAAGTCATCGCATGACTGACAACCCCTGCTGCAAATGCTTCCATTGCAACTGCTAGGTTGGGCCTCAACACTAGTAAGTCAACATGAGACGTTCGAACGTTGACGAAATGTACGCAAACCTGGTTGTACTCACCTCCCCTGCGCTATCTACAATCACTACATCATCACGACTGCTCATCGCGTATAGATGTGTCAACGTCGACACTGGGATAGCTACGTTCCTCTCACCCATAGGCAAAACTGTGTGTCCTAGCACCAACTCATCAACTTCTATATGAGCATATCAAAGAATTCCATGTCTATCATCTTTATCTGTGTCTCTAGGGAGTAGAACTCCTCTACCTCTACTCTACCTGCTGTGTCTGACTAGAGCTCCGGCCGCTCTTCCCCGGTCTCTACAGAGTCTATTGGCACATCCTGCACAGCTAAATGCTCTGTTTCGTGAGCATGATGGAGCTCACCTGCGAAGGAGACACGTCTTGTCTCTCGCTCAAAGCATGCCAGCAACAAAACCGAGCAAAAAGGGTTCTCTAAAATGCTCCACACAGTCGTACATGAGCACTATATATGCCGCATAAGCTGTACTGAAAAAACTGTGCAACCTGTGAGAAAAATCGCTAGAAAACTGACATACACTACCTCATCGGTCGGTAAACTTGTCGATCAGAAACACCTGCCAAGAGTTGAGCGCGTTTGAGGAAAACCTGCTCCGGAATGGTCCGTCGGAGCCGAATGTGTCGTATGTGTGTCGTCGAAGCCGAAAATTGGAGAATCATCGAAGACGAAATGCCGTGGAGAGTATGTCGGAGCCCTGCCGCTCCGACGGATGGGGGCTAGAGGAGAGACGATGCCACTCTCACTCGTCTGTCTTCTACTATGTCGAGGTCGGGACGTGCGTCGGAGCCAAATCCGCTCCCGAATGAGCGTGGAAGGGAAGTCGATGGCGAAGCTATGCTGGAAGAGAGTCGGGCCGCTCTCACTATGTCGAAGCTGAGGAAAACGCTCGATGTTGCCTTCCGCCGCAGGATGGAAGCACCGATGCCGTAGCCACATGTGGTCGAGGCCAAAGCCGAGCCACCAAATCAGTGTCGAAAACTGATGCTGCGAGAGAAACTGGCAAGTGGATGCCGTATGCCGTGGGTCTGCCGATGCTCAAAGCCAATGACAACAGAGGTAGAGAACTTCCAAGCTTACTCGCTCGTACCTGCACACGACTGTATCTACTCTCTACGATCAAGAGAGCTCTCAAATTCTCTCTTTCTCTCTATCTGCCCGAGATAAAAGATAGACGTTCCCGGGCGAAGTGCAAGTGTCACAAAGGTAAAGAAAAAAAAAATCATTCTCTTCCTCTGTTCTCTGTCGAAACCAGTGTGTGTGTGTGTGTGTGTGTATCTACACACAACACTAGATTTCCAAAAAAGCTCCCTCCCTGTGCTATTGCCCAATTGCGAGCTGCCTCTTGCTGAATGCCCAATGTGGCAATGCTACCCGAGCTCGCCAGTCCAATTCTCTGCTGCTCGACAGCCTTAATGCTCCAGCGCTTGCAGGCTTGCTATGCACTCAGCACAGGGTTGCCCATGCTGCTCGATACGACCAAGGTCTACTGCCTGGCTTCTCTCGATTCTTTTGCCCGATTTTCCAATGCTTTCCAAGCTCTACAATAAGCTGCTCGTTTTTTTACTTAATGCATCTTCTCGATTTGGATGCAGTTTGTGTCTGTGTGGGCACACACACACACACGCCCCCAAGCTCTACCGATTGGCCCGACTGGTTTGCTCTACGTTTTACTCCCCTAGATCTCTTGCTCAGTTTGCTGCTGTCCAATTCACTCAAGAGCTGATGAGCTCCCCAATCCTATGCTCGGATTTGCTGCTCTCTGTCCCTGTGCTGCCTCCATTTGCTCTACAAGATTCCTGCTTGCTCACACACATGGCCTTGTAGATTCAGTGCCTTCTTTCACAGGGATCCCTTCCTGCTTGATTCTCCAAGTTCTACTGAGATCTGCAGACAACCTTCAGCTTGGAAGGGTTGCACACACCGGAGTTTTGAGCTCCATGACTCGCTCGGATCTCCTCCGATCCAACTCCTCCGTGCCGGATCCACCGCCGCCGATGACTGAGCTACATCGTTGCTGTCGAGAGCTAGTTGAGAAGCGGGACGAAAGACCACAACTCTAATACCACTTGTGAGTGCGCGGTGTGGTGGCAGTGCGTGCGAGGAAGGGGAGAAGCACGAGAGTGTGGGTGGAGCAGCCTCAAAAGTATATGAGCTAGGAGCTCCTTATTCTTTGTATATGAAAAGATAAGAGTGCATACACACGGTGGATGGACGGTCGGACATCGGACTTCCGACCGTGGCAAAGCTGGAGCGCGTTTACCTTAACGCGTTTACCTTAACACGTGGCACCCCCTTAAGAAAATTTTGTAGAAGAATCTCTTGGTGTGAATGACATAATTGTTGGAACTTGTGTGAAGTTTATGAAGAAATAGAAATAGACACCTGGGAGCCCCATAGGGGTGGACGTAACCCACAAGCAAAGATTTCAATGGTTCCTTGAAAAAATAAGCTCAAAAATGAGAATGGGAGTTTGTTCTCCTCCCCTTCCAATGCCGGATTAGAGTGATTAACTCTTATATGATCCCATATATTGCTTTCCTCAGCCCCGTGCTCAAGATGGCCAAGTGTCACTGGAAAGAATTCTTAAAACCAGTCAAAAGGTTTCTTTGGAAAAAACAACACGAAAACCTCCCGGCCATGGCAGTGCGCTAGATGGGAGGTGATTGCTTGCCCGGTAGACGAAGGAGGGCTCAGCATTCTTAACCCTGTATCCCATGCTGAGCCATGTGTGCCAAATTTATGGTCTCATGGCTAAACAGGACCAAGCTTGGGCTATCATGACCAAGGAAATGTTTGATGCAGTAAAACTGAGATCAAAAGGGGGAAAGTGGAAGGGGTTTGTGATGCACGACAAACTTCTCGCCCCAAGGTGGTCTTATCGTAGATCTGGTGGACTCTCAGGGGAACTGATGAGGAAGTGCAAAAGAGCAGCTGAGGTTTTGGAATGGGGGGAAGAAACTATGCATTTTGCATTGGTCTCCTTGGCTCTCTAAAATATTGGGGCCGCCGCAAAGCCCCTATTGGATAGAAATGGCCAAGAATATGAATAATAAGGGGCTCGTTCGACTAGAGCAATTCTGTGATTGTAACAGTAAGTGCTGGAAAACTGCTGACTCTATAGCAATTCAATTTCAACTGAATGGCTTTGAGATCTTACTAGTATACAGGGTGTTAAAAGAGATTGATAAGGTGGTGATGCCAATTTGTGAATCCAATTTTGAATGGGACGCTTGGAGATGGCCACGGAGTAGCCTCTTTTGGAAACCACATTCTAAAGGCATTTACCATGCATTAATGCACGAGGCTAACCGGTGTAGCCCCCTCAACAAATTATGGAAGAGGCACTGGATGGAAAGACGGTGGGAGGGAGTCATGGAGAACATCTGGAAGCCAAGGTGGCTTCAGTATATGAAGGTATTTCTGTGGAAAGTGATGTGGGGTGCTCTGCCACAGCGTAAAGATACAAGAAAGAGGAATCGGGTCCGATCGCTACTCGGGGTGCAGAATAGCTAGTGAAGACCTAGCCCACCTTTTCATGGGATGCCAGGCTATCATTGGCATGGCTGGGAAAATATGCAAGTGGATTTAAAGGACATGGCAAATTAAGTTCTTCAAGACTGATCTGCTCTTTGGTAGTATCAGGATGGGAAGTCCTGCTCTTCTTGTTTGCACTCAAATAATCAGATACTACTTCTTTCACCATATTTGGCAAGCAAGGAACTGCCGCGTGTTTGAGGGGGATCTGGTTGTGGAAAGCTTTTGTGAAATCATACAAGAGAGCAGAGTGACGATCCACATGATCGGAGGCAAACAAGCCTCAGAGGACTGGTCTAGAACCATACATGTCATCGTACTAAGTAAAGCCTAGGAGTAGTTGTGGTTTCTTTGTCAAGCAGAAAACTTGTAATCTTATGACCCTCAAGGCTCGGTCTGAGCTTGAGGTTGGTGTATATTTTTGATGTTCTTAATACTATCCACTCACAATTGTGAGTTTTACAAAAAAAAAGAAAAAAGAAATGGAAGAATTTCAATTACAATTTGAAAGGAACTGCAAGGACATAGAAGTAGAAAGTACTGTTAGACATTTTACTAAAAGTTCAAAATCGAGTTGACAGCCAAATACTAATACAGATAAAAAAATATTAATGCATGAGGACTATGTAAATGCAAAGTTCACATGCACACACTAATATTGATGGCATGACATTTTTCTCACTCAGTAATGTTATGCAATCACTTCCAAACCCACAGAACATCTGCACATATTATATATGCATAACTTGAAGCTCAAGATCCTAAGGTGGCTAGTCATGTGTGGCTAGCTAGTATACTATGCTTAGCAATTTCTTACTACACAAATGAAAAATTATGTGTGGCTCTATCACTCACCAAAATATAACCACAATGATGGTGATTGCGACATGCATGAATAGTAGCTCATCGGGACCAACAACATTGATGTCCACATAGAGACCATACGACGACATTTCATTGGAGGCTCTAGCATGAGTTGACATGCATTGAAAAGACCGTTTCTCTTTCTTTGCTCTCTCAAAGTCTTCAATGAGAGGTCTCCTTCATCAACTCACTAAATCCTTGTTTGCTGTAATTAAAATTTGATCCTTGAAACTTAAATGCTTAGAAGAATCCACTGTTACCCTTCTTCTTGATCATCAAGATTTCGGCATTGAAAATTTTACCTCAAGGGTCATGGGAGTATATACTGGGCCTTGAACTTCTTGTCAAACCCACAAATACACTCCTTTAAAAGCGACTCAATTTGTCAAATTTGAGAACAATCTCATGGGACTTGGGTATGTATGTATTAAGTTTGCTCCTCCAAAAGGAAATCTATGCAATGCAACTTCTCAAGCTCACATATTGAGCCAAGCTTATTGGTTGAGACTCATCCATCATGTGTAGTCCTACCATTAACTATAAGATTAGCCTTGATACCAATTAGATGGCGGTCCAACATATGATGCATGTCTCTTCAAATGTATAGCAGTATATTAAATTCATTCTTGGTTTGGTTGTTCTTTTTGAAATGGAGCATACACAAGAAGTTTTGGACAAATTCTCACAATATTTCCCACATTGTGACTTACATCAACATCATGAGCTTCTGTGAGGGAGGCGTTGCATATCTAGCTAGGTACGATTGGGGGCAGGGGACCGCCGGCCCGGTTGGGGGGGGGGGGGGGGGGGGGGGGGGGGGGCAGTCCCCTGCCCCCAATCGTACCTAGCTAGGTATGCGGTGCCTCTCGAGCAGAAGCTCATGATGTTATACATTGTATGAAAAACACTGAGAAAGACTCCGTTTTCCTACATGAGAAAATTTCTAAATCTTCTTCTGATAGGAAGCTTCATCTTCTTGATGAGAAAATTAGACCCTTCCTATGTCCCAAAGAGTCTTGGGGCTTTAGTGGCTTTGGCGAAAATTGAGAAAGGAGAGATCCCTGGGGCATTAGCACCCACAAGATGCAAATGAGTCACTTAGGGTTTATTGGGTTAATAATGGGCCAAGTAATTTAGTGATGTGTCAAATCACATTTAGTTAAGACTTGTCCCTCCACTTTAGTCCCAAAGCATGGGATCAATGGTCCCAATTGAAAGGTGGGATGGTCGTTGATCTGGATCGTTCATCGATTAAATCTAAACTCGGGATCTCGAGTTTAGATTTCGAAAAACTAATCTCGGGAGATCAGCCACGTGAACCTGTGGAGATCTAATCTCGAGACACCTCGTTTTTTAGCCAGGTTTTGAACCCTCACCATCAGCTTGAGGGACACACGCCTTGACCAACATGTCCGCGTGCGTCTCGTTGAAATAGATGTGATTTCACACCTATTTGAAGGTAAACTCGGGATCTCGACATAAAAACTAAACTCGAGATCTCGAGTTTAGTTTTTGTGGACCCCACCATAAAAACTAAATTCGAGATCTTAAGTTTAGTTTTTACCCGCCGACGATCGAGATCTACGCGCGCCTTTGATTTTGCACAAGAGCCATTGATCCCATGGTTGGGACCCTGTGGCACTTAAAGCTGAGGTCATGTGCCTACAATAAGCATTACACAGTTCTCCTCTAACATGGATGAATCTCTAGCTAATGGTCACTATGTGTGTTGCACTCAATAAAATAACACTTTTCTCAAAGGCCATGATGCATATGCTTATTGTTGACAAAAGGAACAATTACCAAAGAGAGATTCATGGCTCGTTAAAAATCTACAATGAGCAAATGTAGGTGACTACCAGAATTTTAATTTAGTGAAGATTGCACTCCACATTGCATGCAATCGCATGTATGGAAAACTATTTCAAAGGTGATTAAGTTTTTACAAGGTGAAAACATTCTCAACACTATTTTTTTAGAAAATTGATTTATAAGAGCTAGCATGTGAAATAGTGGCATGCAGCATTAGGAGACACCAACCTCAAGTTCAAAACGTGTGCATGAATGCAAAGTTATTTATAGTGATTGCTTCTATTTTTGCATAAAATCATGTGCATGACTTGCATTAACTACTTGTACTCATACCAAGGCTGTAGAAGCACTCAAATCAATTGCATGAAAACATAATGCAAGTGTTTTAAGGTTTCCTTGCATCTATAGTCCATTTGCTCAATGAAACTATCATCTATCGCTCAATGATAAAATTTTGGTTACTAGAGTGTAATGCTTAATCTTACTTTTGTAGCTTGCCTGATACTCTCCATAGTGCTCTACAAGTCTACATTCACCTACATGCGCCAATCAAATAAGTTATATCAAGATTGTTATGCTAGTGTACAATAATTGGTGCTACAATATTTGTAGCGATGATTTTCTAGTATACATGCCCTCTTGAGATTGTTGACTATTGCCTTTTTAACTTGCATAATGTAAATTTGAGGGCACGAGGCTAGCATGTAAGCCCCAAAATCCCCTCCTTTTGAGCGTTGCAAGAAGACCATTTCTCCTCTACCAACAATGGACTATCTAGAATGATGCGCTCTCTATTTATTCTTTTTTGGGGGAAACCTAAAAAAAAATAACCCCTTAAAGGGGCTATTCTTACACAAAAGGTTAACTTTTAGTTTGAAAAACCTCCTAAAATCTCACTGTTGGAGCCCAACTTGTCTAACTTTTGTAATGAGCCCACCTTGTAAAGCCTATCAAATTCTCATTATTTTTATGTCAAAGACGTTTTATCATTTTGATCCACTTGTCTGCAACAGAATGGGGCATATATGCGTTTAGGGTAATGCCATTTGCCTTGACCAATGCTTAAGTCACATTTTAGAGATTAATGATACATGCTTTTAAAGAATACTTGAGGATATTTTTGGATATTTACATGGATGACTTGTGTGTCTATTCTCTATTGAGAGAAGACCATATAGATCATCTTAGAAAGGTATTCGAAAAATGCAAAACATATAGGATTTGTCTCAACCCAGAAAAATGTGTATTCATGGTACGGCAAGGTAAGATCCTAGGCCACATAGTATTGGCTAATGGAATTACCACTGATGAAGACAAGGTAAAGGTGATCATAGAATTGCCAAGACCAAACACTATACGAGAGGTGGATACTACCGACGTTTTATCTACATGTATGCTGTAATAGCAAAACCCTTGTATTGTCTGATCACAATTTTCATATGGACCGATGAATGTGAGGAGTCTTTCCAGAAATTAAAAGAGGCACTGGTATCTGCACCAATTCTAAAAGCACCAGATTAGTCAAAGATTTTCCATGTACATGTAGATGCTTCGGCATTTGCAATAGGTTGTATATTAGCACAACCAGGGGAGGGTAATACAGATTTTCCCATCAGTTATGCTAGTAGACAACTCAACAGTGCAGAGAAGAATATACCACCACTGAAAGAGAAGGATTGGGTATGATATACGCGGTGAAGAAATTTCGTCATTATTTGCTTGCGAACAAATTCACATTTTTTGTGGATCATCAGGCACTTTTGTACTTAGTAAACAAACTTTGTAACACGGAACGAATTGTAAGATGGTTCATTGTGTTGCTGGAGTTTGATTTTACGGTAGTAGTAAAGAAAGGATAAACTCATCAAAGAGCAGACCACCTTTCCCGATTACTACATGGCGAAAAGGCTACTGGTGTAGATGATGATCTCCCAGACGCATACCTATTTAATATAGAGATGGTACCGAAATGGTCAGAACAGATTATTCCTTTGTTGACATATGGAATGAATCTTGACGAAAGACACACGATGGAAGACGTTAGGCAAGCACAAAATTACACTATGCTTGCGGGAAGAATGTATCATCATGGTAACGATGGGATTCTAAGGTTGTGTATAGGCCCAGAGGAGTACGACGCGTATCTAGAGGAGGCACATACACAGACAGGGGGATTCCATCAAGGAAATCAAATAACCTATGAACGATTAAGAAGACTTGGAGTATATTGGCCTGGAATGGCAGGCGATGTATCTAATTACATTAAGAAATACAACTTTTGCACAACCAATACCACTGTGGATTATGCCACATTATACCAAGTGACGATAGCACCCGCATGGAGTCATGCTATTGTGGAATATTTGACTAATAAGGAGTTACCAGGAGATTGGTCTAAAGCCAGACAAAAGGCTTTACAAATCGAAGCGAATAGGTATACCATCATTAATGACCAATTGTATAAAAGAGGAACTGATGACCAGTTGAGGTTAGTCCCTCATGAACATGACTACTTTCCATTATTGGAGCAAGCTCATGCAGGCATAGCAGGAGGTCATTTTTCAGCGGAGAGAACATTAAAAATCATTATGGTTGTAGGCATATGGTGGCCGACCATGATTCAAGATGCAGTAGAATTCGTGAAAAGGTGTGATGAATGCCAACACACTAAGGTGCCAGTTAAAAGAGACGACATGCCTTTAAGACCAATGATGAGTGCTCGAGCATTCACTAAATGGGGATTGGACTTTGTTGGTCCTATTACTCCTCTAGCTTATCGTTCACAAGCACAATACATCATAGTGGCCACTGATTATATGACCAAATGGGTGGAAGCAAAAGCCACAACGAAAGTAGATGCTAGAACCATGGCACAATTTTTATATGAATATGTGTTTACACGATATGGCGTTCCAATTGAGCTGGTGAGTTATAGAGGGACACACTTTGTAAATGAAGTTATCGAACATCTCTTGACTGAGTTTATGGTAATTCATCGCAAATCTGAACCCTACCATCCACAAGCCAATGGCCAAGCAGAAGCGACCAACAAAATATTGTGCACAGTTCTTACAAAACTAGTTAGTGAAACAAGAACGGACTGGGATCAAATGCTATATTCAGCATTGTGGGCTTATCGAGTTGCATATAAAACAACAGTCAATGCTACACCATTTAATATGGTGTATGGGTTAAATGCCATACTGCCTATTGAATTTTTGATTCCAACGTTAAGGGTAGCTAAACGGTTGGACTATACGGGCCATGAGCTTTCAGAAAGGTTAGATGGCCTAGAAAAACTAGATGAGTTACGACTCAATGCAATAGCAGCCATTTTTGCAAAAAAAAGGCAACAAAAAGAGTTTTTTGACAAACATGTCAAAAACAAGGACTTTAAAACAGGGGACTATGTCTTGGTATACACCCTTAAACAACATGCCAAGAAGCTAAAGAAAAGAGGAATGGGGACTTATTTGATACAAGAAATCTCGTCTAGCCGAGCAGTAAAACTGTCGACACTAGATGGAAAAGAAATGCCGAATTGGATTAGTGGGTGCCGTTTGAAAAAGTACATCTACCTCTAACTCCTGGGATATTGTTTCAAGTGCATTATGGCAAAGCCTATAGACAGGAACAACAACAAGTTCATGACCAAGCACAACAAGAAGCCAAGGAACGCATTGCTAAGCGAAAGCAGTTTCTAAGGACAATAAACATGGTCACACCAATGATGACTGGAGAATATCCTCTTCCAACATTCCAAACAATTGAAGCGGATATACAAAGAGAAGAATTAGCAAAGACAATCACAGACTTTATGGCTCAGGACGACAACACCATTGACACTTTAGAAAATACGTGGTGTAGTCCTTACATAAAAGCATATGCAGGCACATAACAAGTAGAAATCTATGCATTGCTTGACACTGGAGCGAAATTGAATGTCATCAGCTTTGAGCTCTTTCAAAAACTTGGACCAATGACGAAATTATCAGATACACATAGGTTGAAAGTACAATCGAGTAACGAGGTGTGGTCTATTATGTTACCAATCACAGTGCAGGGGCACACGTACACTCATAAGTTCCATGTGCTGCCACCAATTAGATTAGCAACGCCGTGTATCTTAGCAGTGTCGTGGATGAAAGCTAACAGGGTATTCATTGATTTGGATACTAATGAAGCACTGTTCAGAAATCAAAACTTTTCAGAACCCTTCTTATCATATGATAGATATATGTCAATGTGGAGACATGAGTCAATACATCCGCAACGCATTAATCAACAACAATCAAAGTTTGGATGGCAAGAAATGTATTATCAAAAACCAACAATCATGCAGGGAACCAGGCAAGTTTGGGTACGACGTACAGATCTAGCCGAGGCGCAATTTCATCAAGGGCAGAAATATCGAGTTTGGCTCAAGCAAGACAGCTTAATTCATGTAAAAGAGTTGACAGACGAAAAGACAAAACACCCAAAGCCAGCAAAGCTTCAAAGAACAATTATTAACAAGCCGAATCCTCAACGGACTATATTGATATGGCGTCCAAAATTACCAATTCAGAACGAGCCAACAACACAAGTATGGATGCCGAAGAAGACCAACGAACAGTTGTCTACAACTGTCAATGACAAGCTAGACCATACAACCATCACGCGTAAACACGTAGCGTCCACAACAACAAACACGAGGATCTGTACAACCAAAGTCATCACAAAGATATGGAAACGAAAGACAGTTCAAACAGAACATGCAACAAAGAATACAACCATATTGACTTTAGCGGAGGCACAACCAAAAGTTCATACACCTTGGAAGACCATCAAACAAAGAGCGGCAGAATTACAACTTCTTATAGCCAAGATAATCTGCTAGCCAACTCAGGTTACCACAGGAAACCTCAACGACGAATGCCAATAAGCGTATCGCTTATACCTTCCTCTTACATCGCATAAATTTTTTCTAAATGCATTGACTGTGCATGCATATAGGGCTACTTTACAAGGCCTGCATTAGCACGAGTTAATGCCCATGCACAGCACATACCCTTGATGATACCCTGTCATCCGGGAGGACTCCGACCAGGAGGGGGGGAGGCATTCCAAATGCGGACTCACGTCATATATTAGAGGGCAATGTTTGTGATTAATTTTTCAACCATTTTTGCGTTTTATTGTGTGATTTTTGGGAAAAGAATATGCCCTCGTAATTAATTGAGAGTGGGGACCAAATGATCATATATGGGCCCCTAGGGATGTGTATATACTGTAAAGCAAGTCAAAATTGGCCAAAAACCGTCGAAAAACAGCAAAAAAATAGGCCAGGGTTGACGATTGAGAGTGAGAATATACATAGACAAGAGAAAAGTGAGCTACAAAGTGTTTTGCTATTTATTGATATTTTTATAGTTTAAAATTGCTATTTTCGGGTTATTTTGGGATTTATTTGCTTTATTTTAGCCATTTTCTAGCAAAAAAATTTAGAAAAAAATCCATAATCCAGATAAAACCACAACAGAAGAGACGCCTGATCAGAGCAAGGTAAAGAAGACGCATAAAAAATATGGAGTGCGAATTTCACAGGGCAAAAATGACCACCGTCATGACGGGACCTCCAAAAGGAGAAATCTGCAAAAATTGTAGAACTGGAGCAAATGAGGTCCAAATCAGGAAATCTGCAAGCCTAAACCGCATCTCGCGAAAAGTTATGGCCACAGGTAAAAGATGGGAAAATTTCATGTCGGCGCCTAGACTAATGTCTCATTTGAGTCATTTTCCATTGTGAGAGAGAGAGAGCTCCCTACAGCATCTGAGACTTCGAGGAGCTCATCCATCGCGCACGATCACCATATCAACATTAGATATGAGAGGTATGCTCGTCAACACTGACTCTAAGTGTTGTTTACTTCAATTAGTCGCAAAACCTCGCTAGCACCACCGTCACAACCTGTGCACACATACAGTAGACCGGTTGTTAGAAAGACCTAGAGACCACCAAATGGAACCAAAATTGAAAGGCACAATGACTATAGCTTAGGGATCAAGCCTATGACCTCGAAAAGCGCGAAGGAAGCCTCCCAAAAAACCCTAATTTCACAGGGCCTGCAGAAGGGCAGCTGACCCAAAGTGATCGAAAATGAGCCAAAATTCATAGGCAGCAAGCCAATAACCTCGACAAACTAACTGAATGGTTAGACCATGAAAAAGTCAGTCAAAACTGAGCCTAAAGTCTCTATCTGACGAAAACTACGCAAAGCGTCACGAAACTCTAACAGGCCGACCAAGTGACCAAATGACACCAGATTTGACAGGGTACATCCAAAAGAGGTCAATTACGAGTTGGAATGTTGCCACTCAAGAAGAAGCACTTCCACAAGGGCAAACACCAGCAACAGGCCAGAAAGACGTCCAAATGGTCGTCCTTGGTGATGTAAGCACCAAAAGGACAACCAACTGCTTCGACAGAAGGTCAAAAGGAAAGGAAAGTCAGCCTGAGTCATACAATGACCAGAAAGTACAACAACCATCACCTAAGTGGTCTACTCTGACTCCAGAAACAGCCAAGTGCTGCCAACAGGGAGTACACTTTTCCAAATTAGTTAGAACTTAATGTGTGTGTCTAGGAGAGCCTACTAGCACCATTGTGGTTAACTAACATCAAAAAAACTTGTAAAAATGACTAGACGCTGAGTCTATCGCGATAGGCTTGCTCATACACGTAGACACGTAAAATTTTGATTGTGACTTCATAAAGGGTACTAACAAGGCCTAATGACCCCAGATACTAAATCAAAGTGCAAATTTTCTCTATCTTGACCAAGAAACTGAGTCTATCGCGATAGACCAACTACTCATCTTTGGGGGGGGGGGGGGCTTTTCAAAAAATTATCACAAGGATAGACTTGGGGAAGCATATAGAGGCAGTACACTAAATTTTGAGACAAGATGGACTCATATGACAAGAAGAGATAAACTTGACAGCAGCTTAGAGTCAGAACAGGACACCTCAAGGGTAGACAATTAAAATTCACAGGTGAGGGGTCAAGGGACCTTACATCAACTAGGAGAAGGCAGACAGATGACTACAAAGCCAAAATATAACAAAATGACACTAAGTCGTAGTCTATCGCGATAGACTAAGCAGAATGATACAGGGCCATCTGATCAAAAATTGGAATCAGCAGTTGGCTTCAGCATGATGCAAAAGGGCTACCCACTAAGTTTGATCCCAAAACAACACAAAATGAGGGAGATAGACCAACATCTCCTTGGAGGGAATCTGAAAAAATGAAAGTTGATCCAAAAGGGGGTCACTTGACATCCACTTGAGATGGAAATGGGATCAGATCATGTACAAGACATGAGGAACCAAATGGTGGAGTCACATGTGGAAAATATATCTCCTGTCAAAAGATAGCCTGTCTATCGTGATAGACCGGGCAGAATTTGCAATGAGCTGATTTTCAATTTGTGACTATAGGGTGACCTTACATGCCCTATGCACATACACCACACAAAATTTCAAGGCGTTTGGACATGTTCTCCTTCATCAGCAACGATAATTTGAAGCCGTCACAGTCAGACACTGAAAGAGCTTGCCTATCTGCTAACATTTTTCCTGAACTCATCTTGGGACTAAGAAGGCTCACCTAGATGCATGCTTAAGTGATAATCAATTTAGAAAAGAAGTACTATGTTTGCACATTAACCGTTACTTGTGAATACAGGATCCATGGATGCTTCTCCGGGAAAAAGAAAAGGCAAGAACCTGGCAACGGAGGGTGCAGTACCCTATACACTTCTACACTATTCATTAAAGCCAGCAGCCACATGGATACCTGCAAATGTGCAACAGGCAGTAGCTTTCCAAATCTACCAAGGTTCCTATGTGGATGACAAAGGAAATTTAGTGGATAGAGTAATGATCCCCAAGGAGGCAGAAAACTACCTGAAAAGATCGCCGCAAAGGTCATGGCTGAAGAAAGTTGGCTTATGGAACTTTGTTTCACTACCACAAGTGGGGATAGACTTCAAGAGGGTACAACAACTAATTGAGACTGTCCAAGAAGACGGAACTTGTAGGGTTGCAGGCATGGATAATGAGATGATGGAGATTCAGATCACCAAGGAAATCATCAAGGAAGCGTTAAAATTTTCTGATCAGGGAGCCAACATGAGAGAAAGAAGGAAGAATCTCACAATCTACCTGCAAAGATCCAAACTACCGTCTTTTGAACTCATAGCAAACCCAGAAGTAAGGGAACTGACACAGGTATACAGTCAATGTTTATTGAGCTACAGCAAGAGACCGCCTAGATACACTACACCACACGGGGTCATCTCAACAACAATGACCTGGGCTATGGGAATGACACATGATTTCTATATAGATCATGCATCATATCTATTTGAGGAAGTCACAAAGCTACAGCAGGACAAGCCAAATTACATTGCAGGAGGAGAAGTACTCACCAGAATGATATATTGTGCCATTGGAGCGGCAAATCATCTACCACTTGCTCCTCAACAGAATGACTTGCTGGTGCTAAGAGAGAATATTGAAGACAGACAACAAAGGCGAGTACCTCCCTCTACTAATACCATTGGAGGACGCAGGCTGGAAAGAGTCACCAGAAGTACACAGGAAAAGATGGAAGAAGAAAGAAAAGCTGAAGAAGAGAGCTTGAGATTAAAGAAGTGGAAAGCGGAAATTGAGAACAACACCAAATTACAGAAGGTAGCAAAGATGGAAAAAATGCTAGAAGGCTTTGTACTAGAAAGATCTCTACGAGGCGATGCAGGCGCCACTTGGAGACCCTCTAGTAGCACTTATACATTAAGAAAAAAGAATAAACACAATCCAGCTTTTGAGTTGGACTGGTTTGAGAGATACATCCAAGAGAGGAATGCTACGGATGAGCCAGAACTGCCACTTGAAGAGGAGGATCTCCAAACCTTGAGAGATCAATTGAGGCCAACTACACGAGATGAGGAAACACCACCTCTATCTCCAAAGCCAGAGACAAGTGAAAGGCAATCAACTCCACCTGTTGACTCTCCTCCGCATTCAGAGAGCTCACATCGTGATGAGAGAGTTCCTATACCACCCAATGGAGAAGAAGAAGAAATGACAGATAGCCATCTAAACACTGGAACAATATCAAACATTGATAAAGGCAAGTACATAGAGGTAGATCTGACAAGAGAAAAAACTTCCTCCCCTCAAGAAATTGCGTTGGAAGCTACTATAGACCTGGATTTACAGTCAATGGAGACTCTACTAAACCAAACAAGACTGCACAGTTGGTTGTTAGCCGATCAGAACAGGCAAACAAAAAGAAATTGGAAACAACCCATCAAGAGGTTCTGAAGTTGCAGGAGCAAAGAGATGACAACCTTAAACTGATCAGCATTAAAGATGCTGAGATCTTGGGTCTCAAAAGCAGAGTAAACCTCCTCAAAGAAAATTTACAGGAGTCAAAAAGTTTCAATGCCATTTGTGAAGATACAATCAATGTGTTTCTTGAAGATGTCAATGACAGAGATGAACAAATCCAAAGGTTGATGGCGGAAAAGCAGGATGCCCTAGAGATAGTCAAAAATTTACAAGTCATAATTGATGACTTACAAATCGAAGTGAAGGATTTGAGAGCAGTAACGAACATACAGGCAAGGGAGATAGAAAGAGCAAAGAAACAAAAAACGCTGCTACCAGCAACACTGGTGGTCCAACCGCAAGAAGAAGTGGAGGCACTAAAGAGAGAGCTGGAATTGGAAAGAAAACAGAGATTAATGATAGCCGAAAGTGCGCTTAGAGCCGAGGATCAATTGCAAAGGCAAATCTCGGACTTACAAAGTGAACAACAACAAGGACCAGCTCATGACAGTGAAATAGAAAGCCTCGTTTCCAAGTCCATCAAGGAAGAAAATGAGAATCTACTCAACAGAATAAAAGAGTTAGAAGAGGCTGTAGCCCAAAAGGAGATGGAATTTCAAACACTACAAATCAATAATCGAACAATGGATGCACAAATTGCAAGTCTCCAAACTGCAAAGCAACCCCAAGGGCAGGTGCGGGTGCACTTGGTGCAAGCGGCCACGGATTTGGCTGGCCTGGCAGAACTATATGGGGGTGATGATGACTATGAGGAAGTATCAGAGGACCATGGGGCCCCAGATACACAGAATGATCAAGCTGGCTCCAAAAACCAAGAAGAAGACGAAGATTTAGTCACAAAACTCGAAGAGCAGAAGCTGGCCGAAAAAATGGAAAAGCAATCAGAGATGATGTGGTACAAGGCCATGAAACTAGAGAAGGAGATGCTACAAGGACTCTCCAGATCATGCAAGATAGCAACAGAGCTACGGAAAGAGTGGAATGCCCCGATGTTACCCTATGCTCTCTTGAAATATGAAACACTGACACATCAACGACAGCTAGCAAAGGAAGAACAAGTGCCACTATTTGAAGGAGAAGTACAGGTTCGGGAATAGCAAAGCAGAATCGTAGAAATCCAGCCAAAGTGGAGGCGTCAGTGGCTTTTGGATCATCCTAACAACCTAATCCACTTAGTCAATGCACCACCTGAGCTCAGAGATGATAGAACTTTTTGCCCAACACCCAGAACTTATACTTACAACCAACATAAAGCCTTACAAAGCAGAAATTCCACATGGCTGAACTATCCAGTTTTGCCAGGACCGGCCGAAGGAGAGAGAATATCCGGTTCTTACATGGTGAAAACCCTTCAAGGCACCATTGCGGAATTCGGAGGCTCTCCCGACCTGTCCTGCAAAATGCTTTGTAAAATACTCGGACGTTTTTGGCCTGTCTCACAGCGTTTTCAGAGAGTTGGAGTTCAGAGTTCATGAATACTAAAAGAAACATATCGAAGCTATCATATGATTTAAGTGGGCCACCTATACAGAGCCAGTCTTGTACGCATACTTCAGACGGCTCATGTTTTTGCCCAGCTACCATCTCCAAACATTCAAAGAAGCATTTTACACCGACTTCTTCATGTACAAGTCAAAAAATTTTGGCCCATTAATGGCAATCGAATCTATGCGATACGATGCATTTCTACATCAAATAAACCAGGAAGAAAGACAAAGACATTGAAGACAAAGCCAGTCATGTCGTGGTAGACCTGAACTAGGAGGGGGGGAGTGTTGGAGCCTAGCTTGTCCAACTTTTGTAATGAGCCCACCTTGTAAAGCCTATCAAATTCCCATTATTTTTATGTCAAAGACGTCTTATCATTTTGATCCACTTGTCTGGATTATGTAAAGATTAATTAGTCGGCCGAGACCCAGATGCGTTTCCACTTTGTAATTATGATGAGTAGAACTCAATTAAAACCCCATGTACATTTTGAGCTAGGTGACTAAAGTATAAAGGTCACCTTAGAACCATTTTTTAAAACAACATTTGAATGATTAATCCTGTGTCGTACGAGTCTGAGAGAGAGAGAGAGAGAGAGAGAGAGAGAGAGAGAGAGAGAGAGAGAGATCTTATCCTCTTCGCTACGTGCATCTCCCTCATCGGATTCACAAAGCGACCACACCATCGCGGTAGCCTCTCCGAGAGCTACGCGCCTACGCCACGCATTCGCATCTTTGAGCTGTTCGCGAGCGATCCTTCCACGAGCTTGTTATGCTTGTAAGTAGCACAAACAATGTCTGTTTTCAACAATCAAGTACTTTATGGAATGAGGGAGAGATTAGCTACGCATAGATACTCATAGACTTCGGTTTTGCACACTTTTAGATTATGACCTGTGAGTCTATCGCGACTGTATTCGAGATAACTAGGGTTAAAATCTGGTGAGATTAGACTTATAGGTAAGTATATCCTAGTGAGAGGATGGTGCCTAGCAAGTTTGAAGCGATTCCGAGTTCATTTGATGTGTAAACGGTGTTATGAGCGTTTAGGGATATAGTGGGTTGGAGTTAACAAGGATTATTGATTGATGCATCATAGAAGTGCGTATGTGTAGGTTGGTCTCAGCCTAACAAGCTAACGAGATTGCCTCTGTGCACCTACGGGTTAGTCGTGTCATCGGAGGATAAGTATGTTGTCTGTGTCGTGCTTGTGAGCATGAACAGGGGAGCAGTTAGCCCTAAAACACTCACCTAAAGGAGGTCAAAGTCAAAGTGGATTTTCCTACAAATGTAGTATATTTGTATCAAAAGCATCATATTTCATTGAAGATTTGGCTATTTGATCATTGCTTGTTGTTGATAAATGGATTTTTCTTATTTGCAAGCAAAAAACTTCCTAGAAAACAAATTTGTAATAAGGGTTTTTGAAATTGATTAATTGAACTAGCATGTGGAGGAGATTGCACAACCACACAAAATTGAAAAGAGCATATGTTGACACTGATGACACATTGTTCATGTAACCTTAATTTAAAATTCAAAGAACAGGAAAACCAAACAAAAAGAGAAATGATACTCTTCATAGAAAGTGCTCATCCTTTTTCACCACGATCTTCATTTCCACTAACATTGCTAGAGGACATAAATCCTAGAGTTTCTTTGATCTATTGCATCTAGGTTCAAGATCTGCTATACAATTACCTATTAGAATTCACATAGAGCTTGAAAGTCTCAAAATAAAACAAGAATATTTTAAATGTATGAGACATTTATATCCTCCTTAGTGACCACCTTGGCCGAATACTTCATTTGATCCAATCTTGCAACCATGGTTGCATCTCGGATCTATTCACGTTTCCATCATGTTGATAGAACATGTCGGTGCTACAAGATTAACCCCCAATTTTCCATCCAAAAGTGTGAAAATTTTGAGGTGCCTAATTATAACATTGCAAGCTTCAAGAGAGGTGAGAAGACACCAATGGACACCAATAAGAATGTTCCTTTGTCAATGTAGCGTTTGATTGAATGCTAGCCAAGACACATTGATACTAAAATCAATTCACAACTGCTTGCAAAATAATGTTGGTAAGATGGGAGCTATGAATGTAGGGAAAACAGGGTTGGCTACATATACCTTCGAGCTTTTAGTTTTTCCATAAAGTTTGTGTGAGACTATAGTTGTGCAACTAGCATTTAGATCATCAATACAACAATAGCGCAAAAACTAAAGATTCATAGCTAATTAGAAAGAACAACCAAGGGTAATATAATAATGACCAGTTGTCTTTTTTCAACACTTTGTGCTTGCCTCTAAGTAACTTTTTTATCTAAAGTGTGTGATTGCATTTCAAGATTAGAATCAATGCTCACTTTGTGTGTGCCTCTTAGTAGCTTCTTAATTGTGGATCTTCTAAGATCAAAAGTTAATCAAATGTAGGCAGACAATGCTCAGCAGTTGCAAGAAAAAGGTGCAGTATCACAGTCATACCAGTCAACATCGACGGAAGCAGGTGATAAAGACAAAGACAATGTAGAAAAAGTTCAACCCACGGATACTGCCACAACAAAATCAATCAGTACAGAAAGAAATCCTGAGAAGATCAAGTGCAACATCACCAGTGAAAACGAAGAAAAGTGAAGTAAAGTCAAAATTTTAGTTAGACAAGAACCTCGTGTCTTTTTGCACTTGGAAAAAATGTAGCCAACCACAACTGGAAGATGCTCTTGAATTCATTATTATATATGGAAACAAACAAGCAGAATGCTGGGGAATTATCAATCATCTCCATTGCCATTCAAATAGGTCTACAGATCATCATACCTCAATTTCATGTGGCAATATCAAAAGATGTACCAGATAACATCATATTGGGAATTAAACTCTATATCTCTAGGACCTTTTGGGCCAATGGCATGATGACGGAGTCATCACAGAAAAGAAAGAATGAAGACCAAGACTGGTCACCCGCAAACAACATCACAAAGTCCTCAAGCACAGTTAAAATGGAGACTGATATCAGAGAAAATCTTATTGAAGATGATTTATCTTGAATAGAACTTCAGAAGAGCTTAAAGCAAATCAGGCAATAGCAAGTGTAGATCAAATAGAGCAAAGAGCAACCACCAAAGCTGTTGAGTAGAGAATGCCACCAAGACAAGAAGTAAAGAAGATCAAAATTGCAGACACCCAGGAAGAAATACGAAGTCCAAAGATCCAGACATTGCCAGCTAAATCATCTGATGAAAGTCAATTTGAAATACAAAGTCTCAAACCACCCTCCATAGAGTACAATTAGATCAAGATGAGACCATGACAAAAGCAGGACAAAAATCTTCAATAGAACCTCCAATGAGAATAGTTGTAATTCTCAACAGTACAAAAGGATAAAGTGTCGGATGCAATGCTCTATTGGATAAAGAAGCAAAGTGCAATATGATTGCAGAGAACATCCAAAGGATCCTCCAGATCACTCCATGCAAACATGATAGCAAAACAATGCTACGTACGCATATCGGTCAAAAAGACATGGTTGCTATTCTTAGCATCCAGAAGCATGAAGAGCGGGTAAAGTTTCAAGTAAAGTCTTCAAAAACATGCATGCAGATGTCATCCTTGGACATCAGTGGTTAGACCAAAACAGGGCCTACACAAAAGATACAATGCTAATACTCTCTTTTCCAAGAGGTAGCCAGCAAGATTTACAGGTACCTTTAATGCTAGATTCAGAGTTGCAAAAGACACAGGAATCAAAGATGTAGACAAAGGTAAAGCCAAAGTGGACCTTCCACCAATTAGCACAAAAGATGTGACAACATATGCCTCTACATTGAAGAACCCTCGTAGATCAGATACTTCTAGCAAGTCAAGATTTCAAAAGCTTTGTCAATTGCTGACCCAATTGAAACCTCTAGGAAGACACCCAAAAAAACAAAGATATTTCAGCCAAAGTACTCAAGTAAGCAAAAGATAGTCAAGCAAGTGTTTTTAGTTCAGATGTTGTAGAATTATTTACAAGCTGTAATAGAGTAATTAGAGGACTTAAGCAAAGGATAGGATTGAAGACAAAAAGAAAACAAGTAATTTACTTGTTCATTCAATGTGTGCTTAGAAGGGGAAAAGAAAGAGTTTCTAATGTAAGTACCAGTTAAGAGACACTCTATACATATACATGGAGAATCGAAAGGACAACATGTTGTGCAAGAGGAGTGTTTGAGGGGTGCTTTAGAGACTCTAGCATATATGACACCTAAAGATGACTCAGTAGCTTCCATTATTTGAACAAGGGTGTGTTGAAGCTTATCCATGTATATCTCACTTGGCTTCGTATTTTTTTACTTTTCACATGAATAGTACTAAATAGACCGAATTCTACTAGCAATTTCTATGATAAGCTCCAGGATTAACCTCACTCATTTAGTACCTCGACTACTCCTGACCTTGACTATACCAAAGGATCATCAAACATGAATGACACGACATAAATATGTTCAATTATGCTGACACAAGGAATACCCAGAATAGCTAAGGCACCTACAACATATATAAAGATTACAAGGGTTGACTTACTAATTTTGTGACACGTTTGTTGCATTATGACAACTCTCAAGCTTGCCACAAGATTTCATAGTGGAAGGCAAATTAATTTTTTTTTGTTGAAGGACCAAATTGATGGACTATGCCACTACCATACTTTGTTGAAGGACCAAATTGAGGGACTATGCCAAATTTGTTGAGGGACTATGCCACTACCATACTTTCAATCCTTTCTTGACATTTTGGGCTTTGATCATCCAAACTTCAAAGGATACTACGCATGTACCAGCATCAAGCTAAGCTCTTGAACTCCCTTTACAAGACCTAGAACGAGAAGGCATCAACTATGAATGATGCTACTTTTGGCACACCCAATACAAATGCTAGCAAGAGATGGCTGATGCCCTTCATTGCATCGAAAAAGAGGCTAATATCAAAATCTACGACCTCAGATGCAGCACAACATTATCCAAAGTCTGCACAAAAATCAAATAACCCATCACAAGCCCTTCAACACTCATGAGATGGTCCAAAGCCAAAAACCTTTTGGGTTGGCCTTACCTGAGACAAATGCCCCATTGCTACATACGGAAGAGCTTCAACTAGAGTCCTTTGGTGACAATTTATAGTCACAAAAGTTGCAACAATGACACAAAGTGGTAGAGCTTGATATAAACCCTTCTTCTAAAAACTTGAGAACCTACATATGGTGTATCTTAGAGGTAAGTCTACTATCTTTGAATGTTTATACACTAAATTTCTCTCAAAATTGTAGGTTTTCACTTTTTAATTCAAAATAGAGGTACACTTTAAACTTCGCAAGTGGGATTATAGGTTTTATTCAAGCATTGTTTGAAAGTGGGATTTGAGACTCACATCAGAAGTTTCATGAACAATTTTGGAAGCACCTCCATCAGCAAATCTACCATAATGGTGACAAGCGGCGATAACTGCTACCAATGCCCAAGGAGAAGTGTACTGGTAGAAAACCTGATTTGTCAACTTAAAGTCGCTAGATGGATTTCATATGTGTGTGCCGGACGGCCGGACTAGCTGTGAACTAAGCTGAGATAGGCTGAGAATGTGGACATATATCAGTTACCAAAAAGAATATGCAAGAAACCATCACCTCCAACATGTTCGACACTTTACCGTCTTCATCAAAGGGATAAGAATCATTATGGAATGAAAATTCTTTCTTGATCAATAGCAAATTTTCAATTAACTTTTAGAGTCTTAGGTAAGCCAAAAAAAAAGGAACAAACAAGGCAAAAATGACCAAAAAGCAATTCAAACCAGTATTCTTTATTGATACTACTCCAATGACGCCATAAATTGCCCTCTTACAGATAATAATAACAGATTGCTAAAAATCAAAATGATTTATCTGTCATGATGAAAATCAGCACGGACACTGATCACTAATATCTCTAATGTTGCTTACAAGAGAGAAAACCCCCATTATACATGCACAAGCTATATTTCCTTTGTGTATGCAGGTCACTCTAGCCGTGTGGTAGCACGCACAGCTCTCATTTATTTCTGTGACCTGTTTAGTGAAGAATCAAACCGCCTGAAAGAACCCCAATATGAGAAGGGTGAAAAGAAGAGGCCATCCACATCGGCTTACGGGCAATGAATAGTTGCTGCATCTCAACACAACCAGCATTGATCTCCTTATCTATTGCGTTGGGGGTCGAATGCGGCAAGCTCTGATGCAGGTATGTTCTTTCAGCAGAAAATACCCATGGGCACTCTGAATGCTGCTACTACAGACGACCTGCCTCCAAAGAAAGCTCCGCTCCAACAGCTAGTTGGTTTGGTCCATCATAACTACACCCAGCAGCACCCATGTGTACCCTTAGGCGAGACCCTACAGATTTGACGAGCCTGTATGCTGATTATAGCCACAAAGCATGCCAGATTGCAACTGGTCATACCTCGACTCTGCGTCTCTAACGTTTGCTTTGCCCACTGCTCAACTTGCTGCCCATCGAGTTGTTCTCCTTTGTATTATCTCCTGCTTTTTCTTGAATGCCAAGAGAGCTATCTGGCCTAGCCCAGACCTTTACATGCCCTTCATGACAAACTGTCAGGATGGCGTCTTTGGTGAAAATTAGCCCTGAAAGAGGTTCTACATGCACACGGTGGGCGACAACAGGTGCTAGCTTTGGAACCTCTCTTCTGACAGGAGGTGGCTGTAAAACACCGACTCGATGCTGCGCATTATCCCAATGAGCAGAATGGCCACTTCCACTGCTGAAAGTTGGAGAACCTCCAGAAGGAGTTAGTCTCCTAAGAGGCATAACCACTTCATCCATTGAGAGATCCCAGAGAAGTAGCTGAGTGTCCTGTACAGGCAGGAAAACCCACATTTACCATTGACCTCAATATTGTTGGTAATATGTTTATTAAGGTGCTTCAGGGTGGTGCGGCCTCATGTGTATGTAGGTAAATATAATGTGCCATAATCATGCACGTAGCAGAAAGCAGGTTAAAGCAGAAACAACCAAAAACGAAAAACAAAATAAAGCTGCCGTATAATCAATAGATTTCGAGGAACACTCCAACGATCAGCACCTGGCCAACAGACCCAAACCGGTAAGTAACAGCATCCCCGGTTCCATCTGATGGAGGAGGTGTCCAGAAAGAATCAAAGGCAACCCCACTTACCTGCCAGAAAATAACTTCAAAATTAGATACAGAATGTCATATATATACCAAACCAAAGAAAGTTACAATTGTGTTTGATAAAGGCACAATACAAATGTGTGCATAACATCACATCCAGAATCCGTTTGGAAGACCAGTGTATACGTTCAAGTAGAGCAATTTATACCAATGTACACTACAAACTGCCGTAACTAAAGCTACTCAAGAGATAAGTATAGATTTAATGAATGAGGATTACATGTGACATATGCACAGACGCAGGGAACAACAGCCTTTTGTCAAATCTACATGACATGAGTAACATGTGCGAGTACAACATATAAAAAAGAGTGAAGGGTGTCTAGAAGCAACATTTCCACTCTGCAAAATATCTTCCAGAAAATCGGATGTGAAAAGAAGATTGGTGCTCATTTGCATATTACCCAGGAATTATGCCCCTCAGCCCAAGCTACAACAGCACGGTCCTCCATACTCCAAACTTGAACCAGATCATCTTCACCTCCGGTCAACACGTACTTGCTATCCATGCTGAGAAAAGGTAGCACATTTAGCAGAGAAAAATTGAAGAAATTCAGTCTGTCTAATCCAACAATTATATCTCAGTCCAGGTTACAGTTGCACAAAATCTTCGAGGGCATTAGTCTCACATCATGTGCTTGAGCATGGAAACAAATTGCAAAGCAGATGACATCTCCATTGTGATGCGTCGATGAAGAGGACATCGGTGCCATTACAGCTAAAAAACATCCCACACCATGTGCACAACCTAGCCGACAATTAATACTAACTACTCCTTTGTAATAAACTAGCAAAACCTGAACTTAGTCTTGATCAAACTGGGATAGAGGCGCTAAAACACAATTTTACGAACTCCATTAATTTCTGCGCACACAGACCGAAGGCAAGAAAAGTGGCACAAGCCGTCTTTTCGCCCGGTGGTATACTTCCTTGAAATGCAACATTTACAGAGAACACCTTTTGATGTATCATGCAGTCTTGGTTCTTGAGTACAATAAGAAATTAATTCCATAAACATACAGCATTAATAATGCATCTTCTGGCAATTGTCTTCGTGCTAGAATCTTTCTAGAATTAGGCCTTTTCTACACAAGTGCAACACAGGCCAGCAAGCACTAAATTCACAACAAAAGCTCAAAGGGTCTTTAAGCAGCATTGCAATGCCGCCTTCTGTTAAATGTGGGCACCACTTTTGACCCCAATTCGTTTTTTGTAAAGAACGCAAGACCATAAACCTAAGGACAATGCTTCATTAACAGAGAGTCGCAAGGGCCTTAGTTTGACAAGTAAGTTTGTGTTTGCTTTTCGACTTTCAACAGCTAAGCTTAAAATTCCAACAATCATGAATTCTGATACCTTGAGTTACTTGAGTTTGTTCCATACTAATTCAACAGAGAAAGGCCTTAGCTCAAAAGTTATAATGAAAAACCTGCCAAAAAACTCAATACCTCCAAGCGCAACACAGCAAAGCCCCAAAGTAGCTTTTGCCTCCACATATAAGCTGCTCCAGCTTGAACTCGAAAATTTTAAGATAACCTATAGCAGTCAGCATCCACAGCAAACAAGAAACATAAATTTTAAGCCATTCCTCATGAAATTAAATCCCAAATGATTAACATTACATACCATCTCTACCAACAGTTGCTAGATATGTTCCATCGGAAGAAAATGCCAAACTGTTAATAGCCCCTTGGCATATATGCCATCTAGCAAGAGGATTGCTCTGCACACATTAGAAAAACTAGTGCTCAAAACTTGAAGACGGAATTCATAGCTCCCCTGCTCCCCTCGTGCTCTCCCTGCAACCCCCCAACCTAGTGTGTAGAAAGAGAGAGAAAAATTGCGTAGAGAGAGAAAGAGGGGAAAAAAAAGAGATGAATAGTGTAGAGAAAGAAAGGGTAGAGAGAGAGCCTCTGCCCGCGTAGAGAGAGAAAGAGAGGGGGAAAAAAAATTAAAAAAAACTCTTCATGACTTCTATAGCCCTCTCCCTCTCCTGTTGCGGCCTTTCAATCATGAGAAAGTAGAATGGCAAGGATGACCCGATGGAGGATGCCATCCAAAAATGCAAAGAAGAATTGAGCGAGTCCATCAGCAAGATCAACCGCCACCTCCTAGGTACTATTAATGTACTCGATGCGTGCGTGGCAGCACAGGAAAACACGATAAATACACTCGAGGATCGCGTGAAGGCTCAAGATGAGGAAATCGCACTACTCAAGAAAGAGCTTGCAGAGGTGCGATCGCAGAATGTCCTCAGTAATTGAAGAACTTAACACGATCAAAGAACAAGTGCGGGCCATCAAAGAAGGTGGGGAGCAACAAAAAGAAATGACGACCTAGTGGGTAGATTTCATCACAAAGACCCAACAAAAAGCAGAAGGCTATGGGGATATGTGGCCTCAGAGACCAAGATAATGTGGATGAAGAGCTGAAAGAACTCATGACTCTGGTGGTGGTCAACGAGCAGACGCATACGAGGGCTTGGAGAGTGGGCACTAAGAAAAGTGGGAGCAACGGAGAAACCTCGAAGGAAAGGGCACTCATTCTCCGCTTCCCCTCCATGGAAGCGAAGGACTTCTTGAAGAAGAGACCGACTCTAAAGAAGACTGGCATCTTTCTTGCAGATGACCTCACCCTCTCGTAGATTGCTCATATGCAAGAAGTAATGCCGGAAATTAGAGCAACAAGGGAAAAGGGGAAGATCGAGTTTTACAGGGATGGAAAGGTGGTGATATTGGAGCGACGCCCCGCATGACGGTGCGAGACCTATGGGACCACACTAAAGATGGCAACCTGGAATTGTAATGGGTCACTCCGTCTTGATGTAGGGGCCTTTGAGGATAGCTTCACACAGAGAGACATCATTTTCTACTCTGAGACGCATCAAGCCCCTGGGCAATCCATGCCACAAGTGAGCGGATATAGATGGGAGACACCCTGCAGCAGCAGACAGGAGACCAAATCAGAGCGTCGAGGACGGGGCTCAAGGGGAGTGGCAGTTCTATTTAGGGAGGAGTTGCAGCCATTGATATATATAGCGCGCAAAGATGAACAGGCTAGGTACATGTGGGTGAGGCTCAGGGCATAGACGGGCAGATACCGCTACATTGCTATCTGTTACTTTCCTCCGAGTACGTCAGTATATGCATCACCTAGAGGACAATCCCCCTTTGCTATTTTGGATGATGACATATGGGAGTTTTCCAAGGATGGTGACATTTTCATAGTAGGGGATTTCAATGCTAGGACTGACCACCACCAGACAATATTTTATGATACTTCCGAGAAGATGCTTCCGGAGCTGGACGTTACAGAGATGGGTCAATCCAGACTATCACAAGATGAGGAATACACTGAGTATGGCAGATACTTGATAGATATGGGAACCGCATATAGATTGGCCATTTTGAATGGCCTACAAATATTTTCGACAGCTGGAGGTTTTACTTGCTTTCCACACCGACATGGTGCCAGCACAGTGAACTATGTTAGGGCCCAGCCAGGTCTCGTTCCACTCTTTCAGGATTTCATGGTGGGCACTAGGCCAGTTGGAGTAGCAGTTGATCATGCTATCTTGTCTTTCACCTTGACGTTTCAGTTCAGCACAGCTCCATTAGGAGAGGTCCCCACACACACTCGGTATACCTTCATGACGGAGACGGATTCTGTGTATATGGATGAGATATACAGGCAGCTATGCACCCAGGAGACAGGACGGCCACTAGATGAACTCACTCAGACACTGACAGAGACGCTCCATGATGCAGCATCAAAGGCATACCCCCACAGCCAACCTACACGGAGACGATCCGGGAGCATGCCCCAGTACAGCTGGTATGGTGAGGAGTGTAGAGAGATGAGGATCAAATTACAAAGGGAAGTGCTCATGGGAATTACCACACATAGACAGTCACGGATTATCCTTCATTGCCTAGTGAGACGAAAGAAAAGGACTTATCTATCTCAGCTTGAGCGGGATCTGTATCAACTATTTATAAGTCGGGACTCGGGCGAAGCATGGAAGCTATTCCATGAGCATTCACCACCACCAACGGTCACCTCCACTGAGACATGGGGGGATTATGCCACATTTCTCTACACAGCATCACGGCAACCACCTCTGCCAGACCCACTAGAGACATGCCCGGAGACATGGTCTCTCTTTATTGCCGAGAGGGTAAGGAAAGCCATTGACGGATAAAGACAAGGAGAGCACATGACCATGATGGTCTGGTAGCAGAGCACTTCATCCATGCCAGAGATTTGCTTGCAGAGCTCCTGGCTATGATGTTTAATCGAGCCATGTATGAAGGCTTCCCTGAGACTTGGAGTATGTCCACCATTGTGCCTATTTTCATGTCAGGAGATCCCATGATTCCCGGGAATTATCGCACCATCATGGTTGGTCACACATTAGCTAGGCTGTATGCATCTGTTCTTGAGCAAGAACTGAGTAGATGGGCAGAGCGAGAGGGCATAAGAGCACCAAGGCAAGCAAGTTTTAAGAGAGGTTTCTCCACTCTTGACCAGATTCTGACACTCAAAGCTATTATTGAGGAGGGTAGACACCATGGCAAGAGGATCTATTGTAGCTTTGTGGATTTCCGCAAAGCTTTTGACACATTGCCAAGAGCCAGACTTATACGTAGACTACAGGACATGGGTGTGCCTACAGAGCTAATATGGGGTATTCTGGCTCTATACAGGATAGTGATGGGGCGGGTACGCACCACTGAGGGAATGTCTAACATGGTCCACTCCACTATTGGAGTAAAGCTAGGATGCCCCCTATCCCCGACTCTTTTTGGGATGTATGTGGATGAGTTTTCGGACTATGTAGAACGTAAGGGAGACAGGGGGGCTCAGCTAGCAGGGCAATGGATTCCGTTGTTACTATATGCTGATGATATTGTGCTGATTTCAGACTCTCCAGAGGGGATGCAACGTCATTTGGATACTCTGCATACATTTGCTCGTGACAGTGGATTGTCTGTCAACCTTGGGAAAACCAAGGTTATGGTGTTCAACACCACACCACAGTGGGTCAGGAGGTCAGCACCCACATTTACGTATGGCCAGGAGACTGTGGAGTACACAGATGCATATACTTATCTTGGGGTAGTCTTCGGTGGACCAGTGTTTTCACTAAGGAGAGCATCGGAGACTAGACTAACGAGAGCATATGCAGCTTTGGGAGGGTTAGAGAGGATGTGTTCGCAAGTTCAGTTTCAAGAACCGCGGACAAAGTTCTGGCTTTTTGACACTCTAGTGACTCCAGCTATGCTCTATGGAGTTCAGGTATGGGGACCCAAAGTAGACCACCATGGGAGATCTGGCAACACAGATGGATGGAGATGTATGGAGAGGCCTCTGGTCTCTATGATCGTTCCGATGATTCAGGCTAAGGCCTCAGTGCCACATGAGATTATCCGAGCCGAGCTAACCGCCCCCCCCCCCCCCCCCCCCCATGGTGGAGGCATTGACCAGATCAGTATCCTTTATACACGGTCTATGGGATCTCCCCAAGGACAGATACACTCGGCTTGCCTTGGAGTCATCTCGACAACTAGCTCTACAAGGCGATACAGTATGTTGGTATGGACAGATGACAGCATGGTTTCAGTCGCATGGTTTCAACATGGATAGATTGCCTCCGTTTCAATACTCCCTGGATGCACCCTCCCTGTCTCTCACACGGACAGAGATCAACAGACTCATACGCCAGGATCTGATCCAGCTAGATACCAAGAGCACATGCATACAGCCGACACAGGAGTTGGACACGAAGATGGCCTTCTACAGAGAGCATCTTCTCCAACTCACGGAGGACGGCTTTGTGACTAGGCTTGTATATATGGATACACACTTATCTCATGGGATAAGATGCGCTACTGGGCAGATACACACATCCTTACATCAGCTCCAGATCGAGACTGGCCGATTTCGAGGGGTGCGAGCAGGGGCCAGGATATGTCACCTATGTAACTTAGAGCCAGAGACAGAGCTGCACTACACATGCCATTGCCCGGCATACTATGAGATACGCGGCCGCTTCCATTCCCTTTTCAGAGAAGGTTTCGGACCTTTTTCTAGAGTCATGAGATACAAGGATCAGAGATGCCTTGGATTGCTCCTGCTAGAGCTGCGCAGAATTAGGGAGAGCTTGCTGAGAACATCAGGGGAAAGACAGTCTCAGAGACGAATCACAGATTTCTTTACACCAGCTAGGGGAGAGCCAGAGGAGCGGTCATTACAACAAATCTCAGAACTCACCCATACTAGAGGTACGTTGCTTGATCGAGCCACTAAGCTAGGCAGATCAAGACACCCACGACCTCGGGGGGTCTCCCACCACCGACGAAGGCTGCAACAGAAGATACAGATCACTCTAGCTCGACATGCAAGACGCACCGCCAGAGTATTGACCATGGAGGAGGTTGATGAGATCCGACAGCGACCGATGAGAGATTTCATTTGAACCCACCAACCCGCCCCTCCCCTCCCGCCCCTCCCCTCCCCCCCCCCATCTCGTCTCAATCCCGAATCAACTTCAGATTTATTTCCTTTTTCCTTAGCGTTTTAGTGTTAGTTCTTTGTAATTTTGTACTTTATAATTTCCGTACTCAGACATGATATCAGATTCACCAATTGTAACGTTTTGGTCTCATAGGTCATTTTGGCCTTTCGAAGACGTTAATATAACATTTCTCTCTCTCTCTCTCTCTCTCTCTCTCTCTCTCTCTCTCTCACACACACACACACACACACACACACACACACACACACACATGATTGGATGTGTGATATGTTCAACCTTGCACTATGCCGTTGTTTGGGTGCATAATGGAGGTAAAATTGAGTGATTGGGTTGAAGAGAATGGCAAGCGTGCAAAAAGACGAGCGGGTTTTCGTCGACGCAATAGCACCATTGGTCATCTTGTCACTCTTCGTGTTCTCATGGAAGAAAGTTGGTTGAAAGGCAAGTGATTGTATTGTTGCTTTGTGGACTTTAAGAAAGCCTTTGATATGATTCCACACAACAATTTGTGGAGAAAGATGGAGGAACTTCAAGTGCCAAATGAGTTTATGCTTGCGGTTTCTCGAATCTATGAGGAGATGATGTATCAATTGCGCATGGGAAGAGGAATTCAAAAAAATTTGCAAGCACTATTGGGGTTAAACAAGGATGTCCATTGTCACCCACTCTCTTTGGTCTATGCATCAATCAATTGGAATCTTGAGATAGTTTCCTACGACATTAAAATTCTCTTCTTCTCGAGTGTGTGTGTGTGTGTGGTTGTGTGTGTGCGCGCTCTAATAAAAAGAGGAAAATGGTATAACCTTTCTATCACCCAAGTGTGGTAGATTGGTTAGGCCATTTCCCTCATAAATAACAAGTCTCGAGTTCAACTCTCCTCGTCGGATAGATCTTTAAGGTCTCTTGGGATAGTTTCCTACAACGTTAAAATTCTCTTCTTCTCGGGTGTATGTGTGTGTGGGTGTGTGTGCACGCTAATAAAAAGAGGAAAATGGTATAACCTTTTGGGTTAAAGGCCTAAATTACCCCTTTTTGTACATTTTTATACTTTGTCCAGGTTCAATGTGAACCTCGACACATTTTTTTAAAGTCACTTATAATAAAAGTGGGAAAACCCAAAACTCACTTATTAAGTTTTCCCCAAAAACGAGCGTGCTTTCTCTCTCTCTCTCTCTCTCTCTCTCTCTCTCTCTCTCTCTCTCTCTGCTTCGATCCCTAGCGCTTACTCTCTGCTGCACTTCGCCTCCTACTTCTTGTCCCAATCCTGCACTACATCGCGATGCGCACCTACCGGTACCCTTTGCTTCGCACTTTCAACTGGTATCAAAGCCAAGTTTTCAAAACAACCCTGCTCAATCTGCTGAATAGCGAGTTCAAATTGCTCTCCCGCGATTAATTTCTCTTTCATCGTAAAGCCCCTTACTTCCGAGGTCGAAAAGGTCACCAAAACTGCCAAAACAATCCAAAACAGATTGTTTTTAGGTCAAAACAGGTGATTTACAGGTTATTACAAGTCAAAACAGCAATACATAGGTGTACCAAAGTTGTGGGATCACATATATTGATGTTTGTCGCGGCAAATTGAGTGAAAAGCTGAGTACATGTGCTTGAAATTGCACATTTCAGCTGAAATTTCAGATTTGGACTGTTTCATGTAAAGAAACTGTGACTCTTTGTATACAAAGTCTTGTGGTTGTTACTATTTGCTGAAATTTTCAGCCTATTACATCTCTCTTATATACACACTTGTGGTTGAATTAAGATGGCTTCTTCCTCTTCCCCATCTGCCACTAAAAGTTTGATGGAAATCAAACGGTTCGATGGTCAAAGCTTCGATCTTTGGCAAGAATGCATGCAAGGTATCCTTTTCTTAAAGGATTGTGAAGACGCATTGGAACAGAATAAGCCACCAGGTTTGTCTGACGAACAGGAGGCCAGGTTAAATAAGAAGGCTATGGCCCATAGTTACCAGGAACGGGAAACCGGAACGGGAACGCGGAACGGGAACGCCGAACAAAATGCCATTCCCTGTTACGGGTACTCACGTTTGAAACACGGAACGGGGATTCGGAACGGGAACTTGGAATGGGAACGGGGAACGGAGACCTGAAAACGGCCATTCCCTGTTACTATGCTATGGCCTACATCAAAGTGGCTATCAATGATGACATTTTGACGGACATCAAGCGTTTGGACTCTGCTTATGCAATATGGCAAAAACTAAAGTCCAATTATGAAAACACGACGCCTGTGAACCAGGTGCATTTGATGCGAAAGTTGGTGAATATGTAGCTTGATGACTCGAAGTCAGCTTCTGAGCATTTGAGTGCTTTTACAGGTGTGTTGAGTCAGTTGCAAGGGCTTCAACAATTCGATGATAAGCTGAAAGCTATTTTCTTGCTTATGACATTGCCAGATATACTTGGGAAACATCTCCTTGAGCAACAGTCCCACCCTCACGTATGACGGTGTGAGAGGGTCTATTCTCAATGAAGAGATTAGATGCAAGTCTAGTGGGGAAGGTGGCAGTTCTTCCTACAATGCAAGAGGTAGAAATCAAAAGCGTGATGCGGGCAACAAGACTCAAAATAGAAGTAAGAGCAAGACAAAGGATAAGGATGTCACTTGTTATCAATGTGGCAAAAGGGTCAAAAGAAACCCGATTGCAGGTATTTCAAGAAAGAGCAGGAAAGGAAGAAGGAAACGCAAGATAAGAAGAAAAAAGATGAGAAGAAAGGGGAAAAATCAGCAAGTGATTCCTCCAAGGATGTTGAGAATGCAAATGTATCCTCTAGTGTGGTCATTGAAGAGTTGTCAGACGTTGAGGAAATCTTGGTTGCGGCTTCATGCCCCTCAGATTTGGTGATAGCTAATGCAAAAGACGTGCTTATCTCGAAGAAAGATGTCATTGATGCATTGCTTAGTGCTAATGATGGCCTATCTCATTCTTGGATAGTAGATTCCGGTGCCTCTTTCCATGTGACTCCATCTTTGGAGTGTTTTGCTACATATATTGCAGGCAATTATGGCAAGGTGTACCTTGGTGATAATTTTGCTTGCAATATTGAGGAAATGGGTACCATGCATTTGGCTCTTAACAATGATCAAGAGCTTGTGTTGAATGATGTCAGGTTTGTACCATTCATTAAGAGAAGTTTACTATCTGTTGGTCAGTTAGATGCACATGGTTATACTACCATCTTTGCTGGGGGTTCATGGAAGTTGCTTACGGACTCTATGCTTGTTACAAAAGGGTCTAAAAGAGGTACTTTGTACTATCTTCGATGCAAAACTTTGCCTGGCAAGTTTCTTGTTGTTGTTGAAGTTGCTTCACACATGGAATTGTGGCATAAGAGACTTGGCCATATGAGCCAAAAGGGTATTGATATGCTTTCCTATTTGAAGAGGGTTGATGTAAAAGGCAAAAAACTTCGATTTTTGTAACGATATTCTTTATGGAAAGCAAAAGAAATCTTTTTATTACTCTGGTGTCTCTCGCAAAGCTAATCCTCTTGATCTTATTTACTCCGATGTATGCACTATGCATGTTAAGTCTTTTGGTGGTGCATTGTATTTTGTTACATTCATTGATAACCGTACTAGGAAAGATGGCTGCATTTGTTGAAAATTAAGAGTGAAACTTTTAATGCTTTGAAGAAGTTTCATGCTTTTGTCACTACCCAAAAGAGTAACTAAGCTTAAATGTCTCATATCTGAAAACGAAGGAGAGTATGTATCTGCTAAATTTCAGCATTTTTGTGATGAAAATGGGATTAAAAGGGAGTTGACAGCCCCTTATAATCCGTCTTCTAATGGTGTGGCTGAGAGGTATAATCGTACTTTATGCGAGAGAGTGCGTTGCATGTTGTCCACCACTAATCTTTCCCAAGAGTTTTGGGGGGGAGAGAGGCATTGAAAACTGCAGTTCATATTTGCAATCGCTCTCCTAATAGTACATTGAAAAATGACATTCCAGAGGAGGTTTGGTTTGGCAAACCTGCCTCTTATGATCATTTGAGAGTATTTGGCTGCGAAGCTTTTATTCATGTACGCAATGACTTGAGAATAAAGCTTGATATGAAGTCCATTAAGGGAGGAGGTTTGGTTTGGCAAACCTGCCTCTTATGATCATTTGAGAGTATTTGGCTGCGAAGCTTTTATTCATGTACGCAATGACTTGAGAATAAAGCTTGATATGAAGTCCATTAAGGGAGTCTTCCTAGGTTATGGGGAAGAAGGTGAAATGGGCTATAGAGTGTGGTAACCACAGTTCAGTAAGGTAATTCGCAACCGAGATGTAGTGTTTAACGAGGCAAAATTGCTTAAGAATGCTACAAAATCTGATGGTGACAAGAAAACAATCACATCTAAGCCTTCCGTGACACCCATTGATGTTGAAAAAGAGCCTCATGATGCATTACCGCAAGCTGAAATGGATAATCAGCTGGTTAACCTTCCGCCAGAAGAGGTAGGACATGATATTGATGCTCCTAATGAGAATGGACAGCCACTTGAATTGGCTGAAAATGATTTTCAACAACATGATAGAGCTGAAAATGAGTTGCCTTACGATGTAGAACAGTTACCTGAGAATATAGATCATTGGGTACGCAGGTCAACTCGTTTGAGAAGGCAACCGTAGAGATTTAATCCCTCTTTGCATCATGTATTGTTGACAGATGAGGGTGATGAACCTCTTACTTATAAAGAGGCTAAGTCATGTGAGTCAAGTAGTAAGTGGGAGCTTGCAATGCAAAAGGAAATGAAATCCTTATATGCAAATGAAACTTGGGATCTTGTGCTATTGCCTAAAGGGAGAAAGGCTCTTCCTAACAAATGGGTGTACAAGATTAAGATTGTAGATAAAAAACCAAAGTACACGGCAAGATTGGTTGCAAAAGGATATGCACAGAAAGAAGAGATTGATTTTCAAGAAATCTTTTCCCCTGTTGTAAAGCTTACAACTTTACGTGTCCTTTTTGCTTCGTTGCGGTGCTTGATTTGGAATTGAATCAAATCGATGTAAAGACAGCGTTTTTGCATGGTGACATTGAAGAGGACATGTACATGAAACAACCTGAAGGTTTTGTATTTCCTACACGTGAGGAGTTTGTATGCAAACTGAAAAGGGCTCTGTATGGTTTGAGACGATCATCACGACAGTGGTATAAGAAGTTTGACACTTCTATGTTGTCTCAAGGCTTTGAACGTAGCCATGCGGATCATTGTTTGTATACGAAAAGGGATGAAGATGGTAGTCCCATCATACTCGTTCTCTATGTTGATGGCATGCTGCTTGCCGGGAAACATAAGATTAGTCTTGATGCTCTAAAACGTAAGCTAAATTTAGCATTTGCTATGAGATTTGGGTGATGCAGAGCATATTCTGGGCATGCGTATCAAAAGAGATAGAAAGCTGAAATTGCTGTTTTTATCTCAAGAAAGGTACATTGCAAAAGTACTTGACAGGTTTAATATGGCTAATGCCGTCTCTTGGGGTACCTTTACCTCCATACATTAGCAAAGCAGATTGCCCAAAGGATGAGGTGGCATTGAAAGCGATGAAGGGAACCCCTTATGCATCAGCTTGTGATTCTCTTATGTATGCTATGGTTGCCACTCGTCCCAACATTGCTTATGCAGTGGGAGTTGTTAGTCGATACATGTCGAATCCTAGCAAAGCGCATTGGGAAGCTGTCAAATGCATTCTGAGATATTTGAAAGGTACACAATCAATGTGTATTTGTTATGGCAAAAGTGACTTAAAGTTGCACGGATATTGTGATGCAGACATGGCAGGTGACATGGATACCATGAAATCTACCAGTGGATATGTATTTGCCGTTGCTGGTGGTGCAGTCTCTTGGTGTTCTAGGTTGCAGAAAATTGTGGCATTGAGTACTACTGAGGCTGAATATATTTCAGCCACAGAGGCTTCAAAGGAGGCCATTTGGTTGGGCAGACTTGCGAAAGAACTTGGCATGCCTGCTCATACACCCATGTTGGGTTGTGATAGCCAGAATGTTGTCTATTTAGCCACATAGATGTGCGGTACCACTTCATACGACACGTATTGGAGGATGGTCTAGTCACCTTGACTAAGATCCATACACAGGATAACCCTGCAGATGTTCTCACCAAGAGTCTTGCTAAGGCTCAACATGAGCATTGCATACAGCTGGTGGGAGTTGGTTAACTTAAAGGCGTCATTTATGCCTTTAGGTGGGAGGTTGTTAAGTTAAAGGCCTAAATATCCCCTTTTTGTACATTTTTATACTTTGTTCACGTTCACATTGAACCTGGACACATTTTTTTAAAGTCACTTATAATAAAAGTGGGAAAACCCAAAACGAGCGCCTGCGCACTACGCCTTGTAAGGTGCAGCGAAATGAATGTTGAACTTTGCTCAAGATGAGTGCTCCGAACTATGCTCAAGGTTCCTTTTGTTCTTATGGAAGTGAGAGCCTTCCGTTCTTTAATGAGAGAGTGCAATGGACACAAACAAAGTGAATTGACACTGTGCATGAAGGTGCATGAGACTGAGATAGAGAGAGAAGAGAATACGACACCAGAATGTTGTCAAACCCTCCTCCGAAGGCCCCACTCTCTATGGCGAGAGCGGTCTACTATTCATTGCACAATCTGATATAAGGGGCTGATGCAATGAGTCTAATGTTGCGATGTCGAGGTCGACGGTGTGGACGACGATGACGAATCTAATGCTGAAAACTGAATGCTTGAAACGCTAGCTTACTTGCTTATGAAAACGTTGTTTCTGTTGCCTTTTGACTTGCTGAATTTGCTGGTCCTCCTAGCCAAAAACGCTAGAGTATATGGTTGGGAAACGCTGATATCTGCAGGGTTTTGAAACGCTGAAGTGGCTGCAGCAAAACGCTGACCTGATGTTCCTAAAAAAGCTGATTTATATTGCTCTTCTAAGCGCTGGTTTGAGGCCTGCAAAACGCTGGATCTGAGGCTGAATTACTGCTGCAGAATCGCCAAGGGGAAACGCTGAAGTGGCTGCAGCAAAACACTGACCTGATGTTCCAAACAATGCTGATTATATTGCTCTTCTAAGCGCTGGTTTGAGGCCTGCAAAACGCTGGATCTGAGGCTGAATTACTGCTGCAGAATCGCCAAGGGCAAGGGCTGAAAAACACTCGAGTTGGTTGCTGAAAATGCCACGCTATGGGGGGGTTGTTCTTGCTGAGAAGGTTCTCCAGAGGGCCTACTGCACTGGGTGCATGTTGCTCTCCTTCTTCTTCTGCCAAAAAGTGCTAGCTCTGATTTGCTTATATATTTCATTAGCAAAATTGCCCTAACCATTCCCAACAAAAGGCACTTAATAAATAAGTGAAAAATGTCAAAAATAGGGAAAATAGGTTTTAATATGCTCGAAAATTCCCCTGATGGATTCTAATGGATTCTGATGGGAATGCTGATGATCATGTTGTGTGCAACCTACGTGACTGGTCATGCACGGTCTGCGAACACACTCACAAAAGTGCCAGATCACTTCCTTTTCTAGATTGACTTGACTGAACTGAACCCTAGTCATGCTGTAGCTTGTCCACAGACACATAGGGTTGGATGTGTCACATGACACGCCTCCTGCTTCTTGCCCCAATCCTGCACTACATCACGAAGCGCACCTACCGGTACCCTCTGCTTCACGCTTTCATAACCTTTCTATCACCCAAGTGTGGTAGATTGGTTATGCCATTTCCCTCTTGAATAACAAGGCTTGAGTTCAACTCTCCTCGTCGGATAGATCTTTAAGGTCTCTTGGGATAGTTTCCTACGACGTTAAAATTCTCTTCTTCTCGGGTGTATGTGTGTGTGTGCACGCTAATAAAAAGAGGAAAATGGTATAACCTTTCTATCACCCAAGTGTGGTAGATTGGTTATGCCATTTCCCTATGAATAACAAGGCTTGAGTTCAACTCTCCTCTTCGGATAGATCTTTAAGGTCTCTTGGGATATTTTCCTACGACATTAAAATTCTCTTCTTCTCCGGTGTGTGTGTGTGTGTGTGTGTGTGTGTGTGTGTGTGGTGGTGGTGGTTGGGCGGGGGGGGGGGGGGGGGGGGGGGGGGGGGGGGGGGGGGGGGCGGCACGCTAATAAAAAGAGGAAAATGGTATAACCTTTCTATCATCCAAGTGTGCTAGATTTGTTATGCCATTTCCCTCTTGAATAACAAGTCTTGAGTTCAACTCTCCTCGTCAGATAGATCTTTAAGGTCTCTTGGGATAGTTTCCTACGACGTTAAAATTCTCTTCTTCTCCTTCTTCTTCTTTTCTCTCTCTCTCTTTCTCTCTCTCTCTCTCTCTCTCTCTCTCTCTCTCTCTCTCTCTCTCTCTCTCAATAGAAGTAGGGCTTTGACCCTTTGCATTACACATATACAAGAAATATGAGAAAAACCATGACGGATGAACAATGAGATCATGGGGAAAACTCCTATAACAAACCACAAGATACACCTAGGGATAAAGATACTCTAATCAGGTGGTGGGATCAAGCCTACACAAATCTGCCCAAAGCTCTATCCACCTCGGGCAATGTAGCAAAAACCACAAAGTCCAGTACTGTATATCTGACTAACATGAAGCATCCACTATAAAAATCTCATGCAGCAACTCACAAAAGCCAAGGGATTGTGAATACCGTAGGCTGTGCCTCCAAAAACATCCGCATCCACATTCCTGATGATGTACCCCAAAAAAGGATGCGGATCTACGACACAACCAAATTGTAGGAGAGGCTCGGGGGACCCACTCACTGTCCATCTCAAAAGCCAAGGGAAGGTACCAAGATGCACATCTCTCACCAAACCAACTTCCCCGAGGCCTCTCTAAACCGACTCTCTAACAAATATGCAAATTGTCTAATATCCATACAGTCATTGGCTTCATCCACTGTCTGCTCCTGTAGGATATCATAAACAGCTTCCCTTGTCCAAGAGGAGTCATCATGTAAAACCTGTACTCTAAATCTAATCATGGGAGCTCTCTCTAGACCGGGCGTGTTCTTGACAACTACAGAAAGAGTATGTCGACACATAGTGACCCACTCCTCAAAGGAACATCTGGATATTTCCATAGACCAACCGCAAAGGACTGAGCTGGTAAGATCTCAGAAAGCGAGACGTGTTGCAGATGTGAAGCCTGTTGAGGAGTCAAAATCCTCGGCACACTACGAAGGCTCACTCTCCTCCTCCTAAACAAACAAAAAAAAGTGAGAGGCTCCTGTGATTGCATCTCCAAGAGATCCAAAGCCAGTTGGACCGGTCTATCCTCGCGCAACTCGAGCTGCTCCTAAATTGCCATCGACTTGTCCTCATCTATCCCTTTGTCCAACTGTCTGGAACCTCCTCTTAATCTTGGTCTGGTAGCCTCTCCTCTCGAGATCTGTCTAGGGGCTGCTCTGCCTTTGCCAACCTCTACCTCACTACCCTTTTGTAAACAAGGATAGGTTGTGCCTGTACTTGTCTACCTCCGTGTCTCTGTGTCTGCTCAACGTTGTGCTGTTTGCTGAGCAATCTGCTGCTGCTGACTCTACGCAAGGTCTTGTTGTCACGTGCACATCTAACCCTATGTGCATGTGGACAAGCTACTTTAGGTCTAGGGTTCAGGTCAGCTTAGGAAGTGTTCTGGCACCTTTGTGAGCCTGTGCGCAAGCCGTGCATGTCCAGGCACTTCGAGTAGTTGCATATCCTCTGGTTGCACACAACATGACAGTCCGTAACCATCATGAGCATTTTACAGTGCACAGAACCCATTTTCCCTATTTTATCCATTTTACACTTATTATTAATAAGTGACTTTGTTGGGAAACTGGGTAGGGCAAATTGGCTAAGTTCTATAAAAGAAACCTAGCGCTAGCACTTTCTCGCAGAAGAGGCAGCAGAAGTTCCAACAACTTGTAGTGCACCTTCTCAGCAAGACCGGCAGGAGGCATAGCGTTTCCAGCCACCAATAAGAAGCAGCTAGCGTTTTGGCTAGAGATCAGCCTAGCATTTTCTACTACAGACTCAGCCTAGCGTTTTCAACAGATTCCATCTGGCGTTAGCAGTTGCAAATCAGGACCAACGTTTTTGCTACAGACTCCTTGGCGTTTTTGGTTGCAGATCAAAATCAGTGTTCTGCAGATTTCCGACGATAGATCAGCCCTAGCATCAGCGTTTTCAGTTTTCAGCAATTAGACTCCGCAAGATCAGCCCCAAACCTCACAGATCTCACCTACCCGGAGCAGCAGATCCTCGCCGCACGGTCAGATCAGCCAGCCTTTTCAGTTTCAGCCCGCTGTCTGCAGATTTCAGCATCTGCGTTTTCAGTGCATCGTCGTCGCGTTGTCGCCATCGCCGTCCTCGCCGACAGAGTGTCAGAATTCAGCAATTAGCAGATTTGCAGATTTCAGCCCCTAGTGTTTTCAGATTTCAGCCTGTCTCGTTGTCGTCATCATTGTTGTCAACATCGTCGGCAAGTTCATTGCATCTAGACCAGTGTACCAGATTTGTGCAATCAATAGCATAGACCTCTCTCGCCATAGAGGGGGGGGGGTCCTTGGAGGAGGGTTTGACAACTGTCTAGTGTCATATTCTTCTCTCTCTCAGTCTCAACACCTTCATTCACAGTGTCATTTACTTTGTTTGTGATCATTTGCACTCTCTCACTAAAGGAACGGAAAGCTCTCCCTTCCGTAAGTAAAAGGAACCCTTGAGCACAATTCGGAGCACTCATCTTGCACAGAGTTCAACATTCACTTCCGCTGCACCTTACACTTGTTGCTGTGCAGAACTCTATTGTGGCTGTGGGGGTTCTCTCGTCTTGTGGCCAATCTATCTATGTTGTTGTCGCCCTCTAGGACAATCCCTCACCAAGTGCCCCATCTCATGACATCTAAGGCACTGGTTCGGTCTACCCGTAACCACAATCCTCTGCAAGTGCAATACTCCTTTCCACTCGAAAGTGATGGAATCTCGAAAGACTATGGAAGGGGTGGTTGCCACCTTAATAGATGGCACATATGTCTGAAGTTGCATTGAGCATATAAAAGGTATGCTGAAGATAGAACCCATCTACCTCAGCATATCTGGCAACCAAAACTGTGCAAGTAGCTCTGGAAAAGCTATTTTTACTGGAAACTTTAGAACTTGTTATCTGTTCTCAAAAGCAGCTCTTGAAAAATCCTCATACCACAGATGTAGAAAAACCAATCTGTCTCCAAGCCGAGAGGAGTGCAACCGATGACCCTAGAGGCAAGTTCCTTTGATGAAAAAATAGCAATGAAAGGCTAAAGCACCTTTGCCGAGCAAGATGATATCCTCTACTTTGCCTTCATCCGAACTAGATAGAGTACAGGAGCCACTCTCGGATGTTGACGCAAGCATACAAACACCCCACCGGATGGCCGACACCCCCTCTTTAAGAGAGATTCTCAATACAATCACCAATCTAGCCCTGTAGATCTTCTGAAATTGCCATAGGTGCCATAGTACTTGAGAGAGTACTAATGAATATGAAATCCCAAATCCAAACCCAAGAGAGGCGGTAGGTTATGCACATGGTGCAAGAAAGTGTCACAAGATGATGACATAGCATGACCTAAAGGAAAGACTCTAGACAGAAAGACGTCAGAGCCCCGATGAAAGATGCAAAAGAAGTTGTAACAACTTGCAAAACCAATCTGAGAGGCCAAAAATGAAAGGACACCAATTTTTATAAGCTTTACCAGCTTATGGGGTCCTGTCCGACAGGGCCCAAGAGGACTAAAGGCTAAAAAGGCAGGCGTAAAGGAATGATGACGTGGCAGCTGTACGGACCCACAAATTGTGTTGCTCACGTGGCTGATCGTACGGATTTCGCGACTTACGTTGCTGACATGGCACATGTACGGAATTCCGCGATTTGAGTTGGCCTAGCTTTTGCTTTTAGCCTTGAAGCTTTTCATGTACATTGCTTTTGAAAGGCCCGAGGCCTATGAATAAAGTGTCAAGACCTCAATCTCAAGCAGATAAGCTTGGGAGCATTGCTGAGACAAGGACCCTCGGACATTGTACTTTGTGAAGCATTAATAATAAAGAAATACCGAAAGAGACGCTAGTCTTTGGGCCCAATCTCTCTGGGCGCGGAACTTCGCGATGCCATGTTGTCTCTCTCTAAGTTTTGTTCAGTTCTTTTAGTTTTCTCACATGTTGTGGTAGATTCCCGACTTCGAGTGTCCTAGTCTATTACTGTGGTGTCAAAGCTCATTCGATTCTTCTACGAAGGATCCAATCACTTTACCCACAACACGCATGGATTCAGTCGACGAATCCCGCCAAGAGAAAATTGTGGCGCCTGACCATTCCGGCCCAGGGCAAGAACAATAAAGATTCCAATAGACATCGTCCATCTTCTGAAGATTCGGAGCAATACGGGTCATCTCCTCCTATTGAGTACAAAAGGATGGAGATGTAGCGGCAACAACAAGTGGAGATGTAGCGGCAACAACAAGTTGACGCTTGTGCGCAACAGATGCTTCGGTACTCCAAAGATCCACATTATGCAATTTTTTTTGCCAAGTACCCGCTTGACAAGATGCATTCCAGATGGCGCTTAGTCATCAAATCACCTCTGAAGTCGGCATTAAAGAAGTGGATTATACCTAGGACTCATGTTTAGAAGGTGTATTCAGAGGATGAGTTTGAAGAAGCAATAGAACGACGAGTCAGGAGACTCATGAAGACCAAGAAGTTGCCTGGAAGGAAGAGTCGAGCAGTAGACTATCCAGGCTACTTGGGTCGGAGATCTCTTTTGAAAACGCCGGGAAAGCAAAGAAACAAGTTAGATTTGAGGATGATTCTAGTTCATCCTCATCTTCTTCAAAGACTTCTTGGACTTCCGAGACCAATGACGAGGGAAGAAAGGGCAACAAGAGGGAGAAAGATCTAGAGACATTGCAGAGACAAGAAGAAGGCAAAGAAGAGTCGATCCCTCATAAGATCTTGGAAGTATTTCGATGGTACAAATGAGGATTCCTCTTCCTCGGACAATTAAGAGTCTGGTGAGCCGATGTTCATAAAGAGGAAGCACTTTTACAAAGCCAACCAGTATGATTTTCTCGAGGACAGGAAGAAGAAACCTAAAGATTTTAAGGAGGGCGGGCAAGCAATAAAGGCCACTGAAACGGCCACCTTAAGAAGTAAGCAGAGCCCAAAATGAAGAGATTATGAACCAAGTGAAAGAATACTTCCTACAGTTGCATGGAAAGCAAGCAAAAAGTTCAAAAGACGCATGAAAGCAAGATCTTGAGCACTGGATGGATGCAAGACATAAAGAAGTGGTTTGGGAGATGGGATCCATTACACTTGCTACATGATGCTTTAATTGACTCCCAAGTGAATGAAGCTTTTCTACAACGCCAATGTATTATGGCTTGGGAGAAATCCGGTGGGTCACGCTTCATATATTACACGACACATATTGCCCCCAACTAAAAAACCATGTTCTTCGCTGAGAGAGGAAACCGTACTCACACTTACATACTTGAGCTCATCCCCTTGTCGGCGATACGCACTATCGCAGCCATTCGGCTTAGCTCCCATTCCCTTCAATGCGAGACAGGACGTTGGGGCAATGGAGAAGAGTCAAATCAATTGTGCGCATTATGCTCACTGCAAGTTCAAGAGTCTGAGTACCACACACTACTAAAGTGCTCAGATTTTGGTCACATCCGAACTTGCTTCTGGCACATTTTCAGCCATAACTTAGACCTACACACTTTCCTCTCCCAGCCGCAGTGTGGGCACTCCATTGCGACTCTCACCACCACAATTTTGCAGCATCGAGAGTCACTCATCAATCATACACATACTACATCACATGTAACTTTAGTCCCATAGGTCATTTTTGACCTCCAAGGACGATAAAAATCTCTCTCTCTCTCTCTCTCTCTCTCTCTCTCTCTCTCTCTCTCTCTCTCTCTCTCTCTCTCTCTCTCTCTCTCTCTCTCTCTCTCTCTCTCTCTCTCTCTCTCTCTCTCTCTCTCTACTGCGGCCCATAGTGACATAAAAACCCGTTTCAGCCCTCTGAAACCCCGAAACGGCCGAAACGTTTCGGTGAAACGTGCGAAACGAGTTCATTTTTTCTTTTTTGCCCCCTTTTGACTAGTTAACCTCAAACCACCCGTTCAGGGATTTTTTAAGCTATGCACAAAGGCCACCTCAACCCTCGGGCACATCGAATAATCTCTCTCTCTCTCTCTCTCTCTCTCTCTCCTCTCTCTCTCTCTCTCTCTCTCTCTGAACCTTACACGTCAGCATGGCCGCCTCATCTTTACCTCCACGTTGTTGCAGTTGGTTGCCGACTTACCTTGTTCACTCGTGACTCAAGTCTCACATCTAGATTTTGGTATTTCATGTCTTTACAGATGAATTTGTATGTATATTCAATGTATAATTATACGAACATACATTAAAACGAAACCTGCGTTTCGCTTTCTTTGAGCTCCGAAACGAAACGTTTCAAAAACCTTGAAACCCCGAAACGCACGAAACCCCGAAACGTTTCATGTCACACTACTGCTGCCTACGCGCCACCTGGGCTGCACCCTGCTGTTCAGCTGGACTGCGCCCTCCCCCCCCCCCCCCCCCCCCCCCCCCCCCCCCCCCCCCCCCCCTGTTGTGACAGTGCGCCGCCACCCCCAATCCCCACCACACGAGATTACTAGCGGCTGGATTGCGCCCCACCCCCCCCCCCCCCCCCACCCCAACCCGCAGGGAAAGTTCAGAATTTCAGGATTTAAATAATTTGCAGCATTGACAGAAAATTGCAGGAAATGCAAAAATTGCAGAAAATAAAAAATGTATGATTGATATGGGGAACACACATGTATGCATCATGCGGGACAGGGATGTATGTGTGATGTGGACATAGTGGGTTGACTTGGCAGAAGTGCAGATTGTATTTTTTATTTTTGATGGACGTAATGACTGCTTCGCCGGTATGTAAGCCCCATCCGAAGGCAACTTTTGTGCTTACAAACAAGCGGATTACACAAATGGAGAGGGAGATGAAAGACTAGAAAGCTGATATGGAGGGATGGTGGAAAGAGAAGGCCAACCTTCTTCAAATGTTTCTCAACGAAGGCGCCCAATGGAAGCAAGAGAAAGAGGACCTAAACGCAGAGCTACAAGCACTTAAGGCGGACTCCAAAGCACTTAAAGAAGAGGTCTCAGCTCTCAAGCGAGAACTTGTCGATAGAGCGAGCAGTGGACTAGAGGAGGGGGAATTCTAGCCTTCGGTAGTAGAGGAAATCAAGGTCATCAAAGAGCAGGTACAGATGATCAAAGAGGAGGAGAAACAAAAGATGGTAGAGACATCTTCGTGGATGGATGTGATCACGAAGACGCAAAAGAAGGCGGATGAGGCCGAGAAGTGGATTGAAGTCGCTAAGAAAGGCAAGGGGAAAGAAACCACATATGTCCCCACTCCTACAATCATCAACATGACTCTAGAAGAACAACAACGAAGGAAAACTAGAGCTTTGCATATAAGAGTAACCGGTCTAAAAGACCGAGATGATGTGGAAGGGGAAGTTGAAGAACTTCTCCGCATGATGGGTAGTGAGGCTACTCATACAAAGGCATGGAGGGTGGGGAAGAAGACACAAGGCAATGGGGAGACTTCAAAAGGGAGAGCTCTAATCATCCGTTTCCCATCCATGGAGGCAAAGAAGGACTCCTTGAAGAAGCGTCCTACACTAAAGAAAACGGGCATATTCCTTGGAGATGACCTCACTCTCACACAGCTTGCGCATATGAGAGAGGTAATGCCAAAGATTCAAGCAACAAGGGAGAAGGGAAAGACGGCCTTCTACAGAGATGGCCGGGTTGTGATTGTAGAGCGGCGCTCCACATGACGGTGCGAGACCCGTGGGACCACCCTCAAAGTTGCCACGTGGAATTGTAATGGATCTATGCAACTTGATGTGGGCGTCTATGAGGATAGTTTCAGGGGAAGAGAGATCGTCTTCTACTCTGAGACACATCAGTGGATATAGATGGGAGACTGCCTATAGACAGGAGACACGATCAGAGCACAGAGGACGGGGATCAGGAGGAGTGGCAGTGTTATTCAGGGAGGAGTTGCAGCCATTGATACATATAGCCCGCAAAGATGAGCAAGCTAGGTACATGTCTGTGAGGCTGAGAGCAGAGACAGACAGATATCTTTACATTGCTATTTGCTACTTTCCCCCGAGCACGTCAGTGTATGCACCACCCAGAGGACAGTCCCCTTTCTCTATTTTGGATGATGACATATGGGAGTTCTCTAGAGATGGTGACATCATCATTCTAGGGGATTTCAATGCTAGGACTGCCCATCATCAGACAGTATTTTATGATACTTCAGAGGAGATGCTGAGAGAGCTGGATGCTGCAGAGCCAGGCCTATCCAGACTATCACAAGATGGAGAACACACTGAGTATGGACGACACTTGATAGACATGGGGATTGCACATGGATTGGCCATCTTGAATGGCCTACACAGATTTCCCGCCTCAGGGGGTTTTACATGCTTTCCACACAGACATGGAGCCAGCACAGTGGACTATGTCATGGCACAGCCGAGCCTCATCTCTAGTATCCAGGATCTCACGATTGGACACAGACCTGTTGGTGTGGCAGTGGATCATGCTCTTGTGTCAATGAACATCTCCTTTCAATTTAGTGTAGCACACAGGCTACGGACAGCAGCCGATACTCGCTACACCTTCACGCGGGAGACAGACTCTGTATACATAGATGGGATCTACAGACGCCTATGCACAGAGGAGTCAGGGCGACCTCTGGAGGAGCTTACTACTATATTGACACAGACACTACATGATGCAGCAGCAGAGGCATACCCACATACCCAGCCTGAGCAAAGACGCCGTTCAGGGAGCATGCCCCAGAACAGTTGGTATGATGAGGAATGCCGGGACACTAGAGCTAGACTTCAGAGGGAGGTGCTTTTGGAGGACATCACTCACAGACAGTCACAGATTGACTTCCGACGCCTAGTGCGGCGGAAGAAGAGGGCATTTTTGGCTCTGCTAGAGTAGGATCTATATCAACTGTTCTTGAGTCAAGACTCACGTGAGGCATGGCGGCTCTTTCAGGAGCACTCTCCCCCCCCCCCGCCATCACTGGACTGGGGCCAGTACGCATCATCTCTATACACAGTTCCTGAGCAACCCCCCCTTCCCGACCCCCCCGATCCATGCCCACACACATGTGCTTTTTTCACCGCGGAGATGGTGAGCAAGGCCATTGACAGGATGAGGACTGGGAGAGCTTACGATCATGATGGTTTAGTGGCTGAGCATTTCACACATGCCAGAGATCTACTAGCAAAGCTTCTAGCAGTGATGTTTAACCGTGCCATGTGTGAGGGCTTGCCTGATACTTGGAGCCTATCTACTATTGTACCTATCTTCAAGTCGGGAGACCCTATGGAGCTTGGGAATTATCGCACTATCATGATTGGACACACATTGGCACGGTTGTACGCATCTATTCTTGAGCAGCAGCTGAGTAGATGGGCAGAGAGGGAGGGGATACGCGCAGCTGGGCAGGCAGGGTTCAAGAGGGGTTTTTCTACTCTTGACCATATCTTGACACTCAGAGCCATCATTGAGGAGGGTAGATCGCGTGGGAAACGGATGTATTGTAGCTTTGTGGATTTCCGCAAAGCTTTTGACACAGTGCCTAGAGCTAGATTGATGCGCAAACTACAGCAGATGGGAGTACCCACAGAGCTCATTTGGGGGGTCATGGCATTATACAGGTCAGTAGTGGGACAGGTACGCACCTTAGAGGGTCTATCCACCCCGATTCACTCCACTAGTGGGGTGAAGCAGGGCTGCCCGCTCTCTCCTACTCTATTTGGTATGTATGTGGATGAGGTTTCTGACTACATTGAGAGAGATGGTGATAGAGGTGCACAGCTGGCAGGGACATGGATTCCATTATTGTTATATGCTGATGATATTGTGTTGATCTCCGACTCTCCGGAGGGGATGCAACGTCACTTGGATGCTTTGAAGAGGTTTGCTCAGGAAAGTGGTTTGTCCGTCAACCTTGGTAAAACCAAGGTCATGGTATTTAATACCACCCCACAGTGGATCAGGAGGTCAGCACCAGCATTCACATACGACCAGGCAACTGTGGAGTACACAAATGCGTACACTTACCTCGGAGTGGTTTTTAGTGGGCCAGCATTTTCATTGAGGAGGGCAGCAAAGACTACACTGACCAGAGCCCATGCAGCATTGGGTAGATTGGAAAGGATGTGTTCACACGTTCAGTTTCAGGAGCCTAGGACGAAGCTCTGGCTCTTTGACACTCTGGTGGCTTCTGCATTACTTTATGGAGCTGAGATCTGGGGACCTTCATTAGATCATCACGGGAGGACAAGCCACAGTGATGGATGGGGGGACATGGAGAAGCCTCTGGTCTCTATGGTCTCACGGCTCATTAGAGCCAAGGCCTCAGTACCACGTGCTATTGTTCGAGCAGAGCTACCTGCCCCCCCACTAGTGGTTGAGGCGCTCACCAGATCGGTCTCCTTCATACACCGCAAGTGGGAACTTCCCAGAAACAGATATGCCCACCTTGCACTTGAGTCCTCTCGACAGTTAACCATGCAGGGAGATACAGCATGCTGGTATGGGGAGATGACATCATGGTTTCAGGCGCATGGGTTCACCATAGACAGATTGCCTCCCTTCCAGTACTCACTGGATGCACCCTCTCTGACTCTTACACAGTCCGAGATCACCAGGCTCATCCGCCAGGACTTGACTCAGTTAGACACCAGGAGGACATGGATACAGCCAGCACAAGAGCTGGGCACGAAGATGGCTTTCTACAGAGAGCATCTCCTTCAGCTTACGGTTGATGGTTTTGTGACGAGGCCGAGATACATGGACACCCACTTGTCTCAAGGGATACGATGTGCTATCGGCCAGATACGTACATCTTCACACCAGCTGCGGATCAAGACTGGGAGATACAGCGGAGTACCAGCAGAGGCCAGGACATGCCCCCTGTGTGACATCGAGCCTGAGACAGAGTTGCACTACACATGCCACTGCCTCGTCTACTACGAGATACGAGGCCGCTTCCATTGCTTGTTCAGAGAGGGCTTTGGACCATTCTCTAGAGTCATGCAGTACGAGGATCAGAGATGCTTGGGTTTGTTTTTGCTCGAGCTACGCAGACACACAGAGAGCCTGATGAGAGGAGAGGCTAGCCAGTCCCAGAGACAAATCACAGATTTCTTTAGAGCTGCCACTGGACACCCGGAGGAGTTACTACCACAGCAGAGCTCGTCGTCTCACACCAGAGGCACACTAATCGACCGAGCGACTGAGCTTGGAAGATCCAGACGCCCACGACTGCGGAGGACTACACAGCATCAACGGAGGCTGCATCAGAGGATTCGGATCACTTTGGCTTGACATGCACGACGCCCACTCACACTACTGACTATGGAGGAGATTGATGAGATCCGCGACCGATGTTGGATCTCTTGTGATCTAGCTATCCCAGCTAGCTGCTGTTCACACCTAGTAGTTTAGGATTCCATAGTATTTTATTGTGACAGTTGTCATTTCATTTTTGTCATTGTTGTCATCTTGTTACTCTGACTCTGACTTTGTATCAGATCCACCACATTGTAACTTTCTGGTCTCATAGGTCACTTTAGCCTTTTGAAGACGTTAATATAGCATTTCATTTCACTTCATTTCATTTCTCTCTCTCTCTCTCTCTCTCTCTCTCTCTCTCTCTCTCTCTCTCTCTCTCTCTCTCTCTCTCTCTCTCTCTCTCTCTCTCTCTCTCTCTCTCTCTCTCTCTCTCACATCGCTACAAAGCCATTATCATCATCTCATTCATAATTGTGTTCTTCCATACAAGATTGATTTCATCCAAAAATTCAAAATCTTCTTTCAAAAAGTATTATATATACCTAGATGAATCCAGGATATACCCAGAATCACCCTTAAAGGAAAGTGCAAGGTAAAGACCCATGGTAGTCACCCACAAGACAATATAACCATCAACTCCATCATGCATAGTATTGACTAAATACCACGACATCCCCACTAACATCATCAATGCCCAATAGTAGGTGTAGAACTAGGTACTAACATATGCTCCCAAACACAACACACACCACACGCACACACACAAGAGCATACATGAACACATAAATTAGCGTACTGAGTTTCTGTCACGACTCCGGAGATCAAGGGCGGACTCAGTCATAATGATCATTAAATCAGAAAAATTAGCACAAAAATGAGGTAGTAATTCATCCATAATGTTCTATCTAAAATCCATTCTGGAACGAGTATCTACTCGTCCCGCTGTATTTCCATTCTGTCATTCATCCTTATTCTTGCGCCTTGTTGGGGCACCATGCAACGATATGTCCTTGTTCTCCACATTCAAAACATTTTCCTGCTTTGAAATATTCATCTTTTTGGTCTTCTCTCAGTCGAGTTCGTGCATCTGTTTGTCGTCTGTTTCTGTTTTGACTTCTCGAAGGTTCAGATGGTGGGTAAGTCGAGTTACCCGAATGCATAGCAAATCCCCGCTTAGCATGTCCCATCAATTGTTGAATGAACTCTGACTTCTTCTCAAGCCAGTAGTCTTGAATTTCTTTGGGGAGTCCACAACAAAACCTCTCAATCTGCTCCTTAAAACTGATCTTCTTGAAAGAAGAGGTCATAAGAAAGGAATCCCAAAATCTTTCACAGTAATCATCCAAAGTGTCACCCCTTATCATCCAAAGGTGGTTCCAATCAGTTCTTGTTACCATGTAATATGGTAGTGATGTGTGTGAACACACTTAAGACCACCGGGGCATTTTTTCCCTCAATAGGAGGTTTTTTACCCCGTGCATTGTATATACACCCATCATTCTAGGGCTATCTATCTTTCCATTGCACACTAAGTAATACACTCTCTGTTGTGTGCCTTGAGCTTCCTTCGTCTTCTCCACGCTGTGTGTTTTCCTGCAATCCTAATTCAAACAATTAGTATCAGAGCAGGTTGCGTCTTCTCGGGCTTAGTCGCCAACAGCTCCAACACACGCCTGCTCACTTTCTCTGATTTCTGTGAGCCTTAGCGAGCTTCGCAGGTCGACAAAAATTTCGGGTGAGCTCAGGAGCTTAGTCAGTTCAGATTTTTGATTCGTACTCACTTTGGCCTCCGTTTCCACTACAGGCAGTATTGCACAGGCTATTTCGTCATTTTGTGCACAAATTCTGTCAGTATCGTTTTCTGCATAGCAGGTCTTGACGGTCTCCTACGGTTTGTGCTATATAGCATGTGTTGTTCCCGCTTTCCTTCTCCTCTTTTCGGGTAGTTTTCACATCAGGTGCAGCATTTACCATGGCTGACAACAACACAGATGTGTTCAAGATGTTTGCTGCTAAGGACAGATTGGATGGGGACAATAACCCTATGTGGGCTTATATGATACAACATGTTCTTGTGTCGAAGGGCGTTTGGAACATTGTGCAGAGCATTGATGTACGTCCTCGTTCTGAGGATACAAGGGATGTTGAGGATGTTGCAGGTCTTGCTGCAAGGATTGCTGCTATTGAAGTTGTTTTGCCTACGGCAAAACAAGCTCGTTGGGATGTAAGAGATGCGCAGACTCATGCTTTGATTGCGTTGTCAGTGAAGCGCACTATTACTCCTCACATTCGTTCAGCGAAATATGCAAAAAAGACTTGGGATATACTGCCTGTCTTTATACAAGTCGCAATGAGGCAAAAATTGCATTGCTGCGTAAAGAGCTGGAGTTGGAGATTAAGCATGAGGAAGATGACATGGACACTTTCCTTGCTGGTGTCAAGAATATCAATGAGCAACTTATTTCTACAGCTGAAGTCATTTTAGACGGTTCCCTTGTGTAGACTGTTCTTGATGCCTTGTCAGATTCTTACCGAACTTTTGCTAGTACTTGGAGACTTATGACCCAAGGAAATCCTGAAGTTGTGAGGTTTGATGCATTATGCACATTGTTGTTGCAAGAGTCGCTTTCCAGAAAAAAGCGGACTAGACAGCATGCAGTTAAACAAGCCTTTACTGCTACTCAAAGAAAAGGTGGTAACAGCAATGCAGCCACTTCTTATGGTTCTTCTGTGAGTGGAAAATCACCTGTTCCAAAGACTTCTGCTGACAGCAATTCGTCTGGAAATTCTGGTGATAAGAGCAAAAACAAGATGCGTTGTCATTATTGTAAAGCTAATGATCACTTGATCAAGCAGTGTTCTAGGTTGAAGGCCAAAGAGGCTAAGAAGAAAGAGGGTGGTTCCACTGCAAATGCTTGTTCCACTACAAATACAGCCATTGTTGAGTCTTCTGTGAAAGGAGACTCTGATGTTGATGTTGATGAATGGGCTTTTAGTGCAGAGTGTACCTATAATCCTGCTATCCATGATGCATGCATGTCAGTTGCTGCAGAATAACATGTGTGGTAGTTTGACAGCGGTGCTACAAGCACATTACCTCACATCGTGATTTGTTCACCTCTCTTGAGTCTGTCCCTCATAAGAATTCAATTACTTGTACCAACAATGCCTCTTATCCGGTTTAGGGAGTTGGAAAGATTGTGCTTACTGCTGCAAATGGCAGTTCTTTCACACTTGTTGATGCACTTTATGTACCTGGGATTAAAAAAAATCTTTTGTCTGTATCTGCACTTACTAGACTTGGTCTTGTAGTCAAATTTGTGGATGACAGATGTACAGTACATGATCTCAGTTTCGGTGATGAAATTGTTGCATATGGCATTTTATGCCATGCATTGTATAAGCTCACTTTGTATGACAAGAGTAGACAGAATTTTGCAAATGCAGTTGTAGATTCAAAGGCTATCAAAACTTTGGCATGAACATTTTGGTCATCTGAATTTTGCCAGCTTACTGCGTTTGCAAAAATCTGTTATGGTTGCTTCTTTGCTCCCTCTTGAAGCATTTGTCAAACATGTTTGTGAAGGCTGTATTTTGGGTACGATGCAGCATTCTAAGTTTCCAAAGGATGGTTCAGTTAGGGCCACATGCAGGTTGCAGCTTGTGCATAGTGATGTTTGTGGGCCCATGTCCTTGGGTAATTACCTTTACTTCGTGAATTTCATTGATGATTTCTCCAGGCATGCATGGGTATTTCCACATAAAGCGAAGTCTGAAGTATTTATGTGCTTCAAACAATTTCTGGCTATACCTAAAAATGTCTTGAAATGTACTATGCGCACCCTCGTTCCGATCAGAGGGGAAGTATATGTCTCATGAATTTAATGCATTTCAGGCTAGTCGTGGGATAAAACACCAATGTACAATGCCTTATATGCCTCAGCAAAATGGTGTTGTTGAGAGGAAAAATAGGTCGCTTACGGAAATGGTACGATGTATGGTCAAAAGTCAAGCTTTGCCGCATTTGTTTTGGCTTAAGGCCATCATGTGTGCCACTTATGTACTTAAGAGGTGTCCTACGAAAACTTTGCAGTCTATTACTTCATATGCAGCATGGCATGATAGAAAGCCTTCTATTGAGCACATGCGTGTTTTCGGTTGTTTAACATATGCTTTGGTGCCACAAACACAGCGCAAAAAATTGGATGATAAGGCTGTCAAATGTAATTTTGTTCGTTATAATGTTGAAAGCAAAGGTTACAGGTTGTATCATCCGCAAACAAAGCGTATCTTGGTCTCACGAGAGGATGTGTTTGTGGAAGATTCTGTTCAGCCCTTGCGGTCATGTACTAGAGACAGTAATGTCAGCTTACACGACATTTATGACACTTTGTTGCCTCTTCTCAGTGGTAGAAGATCAAATGTAAATTCCAATGAGGCAAATGGACAACCTATGGTGGTTTCTGAAAATGTTACAGATCAACCTATTACTGATGCATATGTACATGATGTACTAGATGAGGAAAGGGCTGAAAATGAGCACGCTAGAGGTATGCCTAAATGGCTGGTGCATACTTTGCTTGACAATAAATTGGATGTAGTTCTCGCCATGCATCTTATGCATCATATTATTATGCTTTGGTTGTGTCTAGCTTACATGATGTTGAGGAACCTCTATCTTTTATGAAGCACAGAATTCAGAAAATTGGATGGCTGCCATGCAATCAAAATATGATGCACTTCTAGAAAATGATACATGGACTTTCTGTGATTTGCCTCTAGGCATTGGTACGAAGTGTGTTTACAAGTTGAAACGCAAGCCGGATGGTGAGATTGATCGCTATAAGGCTCGACTTGTTGCAAAGGGTTATGCACAGCAAAAAGGCATAGATTATGAAGAGACTTTTGCTCCACTTGTCGTATGACTATGTTCATTGGCAACTCATTTTGGTTGGGATGTACATCAATTCGACAGTGTTACGGCTTTCTTGAATGGTGACATATTTGAGGAAATTTATGTAACGCAGCCTCAAGGTTTTGTCAAGAAAGGACAAGAAGATAAAGCGTACAGATGTAAGAAAGCTTTGTGTGGGTTGAAGCAATCTCCTCGTGCTTGGTATGAGAAGGCTGACACTCATTTGGTCAAACAAGGCTTTCGTAACAGTCCAACGGAAAGCACATTGTATATAAAGCGTGAGGGTGATGTACTTCTGATTGTGGTTCTTTATGTAGATGATTTGCTGATCATTGGACCAAATGAGAGACATTGCTGAATTGAAGGCTGATTTGAATGCTACTTTTCAAGATGAAAGATTTGGGACTGTTGCATCATTACTTGGGTATACAACTTAAGCAATGTGATGGTGGTATTGCCTTGTGTCAAAAAAGTTACATAAAAGACACTGCTATGTAAGTTTGGACTTGAGGATTGCAAACCTATTGTCACTCCCATGGAAACAGGTTTGAAATTGTGTCTTCATGATGCTCGTGATCCTGCAGATGTCACTCTTTACCAGACTGATGGTGGATGCCTCATTTATGTATGCAACGCGAGGCCAGATCTTCAGTTTGCAGTCTCACAGGTCGGCAGATTTATGCATAGCCCAGGGTCTAAGCATTGGCAGGCTGTCAAGAGGATTTTCCGCTACTTGAGTGGCACTTTACATCTTGGCTTGTTTTATCCCAAGGGGGGATCATTGCCGCCAGACTTAGATGCTTTTTCGGACTCAAATTGGGCTGGTTGTTTTGACACGCGAGTGTCCACAAGTGGTTTTTGTTTCATGCTCGGCAGTTCATGTATATCATGGTTGAGGAAGAAGCAACCTACTATGGCCACTTCTAGTTGTGAGGCTGAGTATAGGACAGTCTTCACAAATACGGTTAAGTGTGTATGGCTCAGACGCCTTATGGCTGATTTGGGTGTTGGACAGAACAGTGCCAACACTATCTACAGTGACAGTCAAAGCGCATTAGCAGTTGCGAGGAACCCAGTTTTCCATGCTCGCACAAAGCACATTGAGGTGCATTACCACTATGTCAAGGAGAGGCTCTTAGCAGGAGAGATCAGCTTGGCTTATGTGCCAACACAGGACAACCTTGCAGATCTTTTCACAAAGGCATTGAGGTTGAAGGTCGAAGCTTTCCGCAAAGCTTTGGGCTTACTCCTCTTTGTGGACTGATCATGTCCTCAGGGCATGGCACTTCCCTTTACTCTATGTGCCAGCTCTTGTTCACAGCATCACTCCAAGGGGGATTTGTTACCATATAAATGTGGTAGTGATGTATGTGAACACACTTAGGACCACCGGGGAATTTTTTCCCTCACTAGGAGGTTTTTTCCCCTGTGAATTATATATACGCCCATCATTCTAGGGCTATCTATCTTTCCATTGCACACTAAGTAATACATTCTCTGTTGTGTGCCTTGAGCTTTCTTCGTCTTCTCCAAGCTGTGTGTGTTTTCCTGCAACCCTAATACCAACAGTTCACATCTCATTCGTACTCTTGAGTGAGCCATGAAGAAATAAAAAGTTTCTTGAATTTCAATCACTCTATCGGTGCTTCTTTTCTTAACAAAAGAGTGGACCACCATGTCCATGCATTGCCTTTCAGTAAGGATCCTGCCCATCTAAGCTTGGAGTGCTCTGGATAGCGGCCTCCAAAAAATGCTATATCGAATTGTTGGACAAAGGCTACAGCCTTAGGAGCATCTTGAAACCTTGAAATTTGAAACTTTATTACTTGTCAACCCTCTCTGAATTCCGTGGCCTTCTTGCCCTTGTCGTCGAGAAAATCATACTGATTGGCTTTGTAAAAGTGCTTCCTTTTTTAATAAAACATATAGTTTGCTCGTCGTTTCTTGCCCTTTCTCTCCTCATCACTGGAGTCAGAAAAGGATGAGCTATCCGAGCTGTCAAGAGACGATGAGAACGAACTTGACAATGCTTCGAAGCGTACACGCTTCTTCTGTTTTCTTGCTTCTCAAACGAGGATTTTCCGCCAAGGTAACCAGGGAAGTCAGTTCCCTTGTTACGTTTCTTCAATTGCTTCTCCTTTGACCCGTTGACTCGTTTTTCAACAATGTCCTCTAGTTCATCTTCAGTAAATATCCGTGGGACAGGAGGTTTCTTGATAGCCGGTTTTATTAGTCAATCAATGGATTTCTGCCAATGAGTATGCACTTTATCCATCGGGTGCCGGGTCAAAAATTTGGCATACTGTGGATCCTTGGCAAACTGAAGCATCTGCTTTGCGCACTCGTCAACCTGCTATTGACGTTGCATTATAAGTTAATACTGCGAAGACCGAGGTGACCCGTACTCGTTATCTGCTAATCCACTTGAATTTTCCGTACTGCCTCCCACTTTGAAGGTGGCACATGGAGTCGTCTAATTCTTTTTGGAATCCACATGTGCCGCGAGATGAAGGATCGGATTTCCCGGTAGCAGAGAAATCAGCCGTGCTCTGATACCACTGTCACAGACTTAGGCACCCCAAGTCTAGAATCTGTCGCAGGCTAGTTTTTGGCACTTCTATTAGGGGCAACTTTTAGCCTCTATTTTAGCACTGAAAAGCATAGATGGAGCGCCCAAATTAGGGGCCCCTTGTAGCCTATTTAAGAGTGCCCATGGGGTGGGTTCTGGAAAATAAGCTTGGAAGCCAATCGTAAAGCACACCTCCCGGCAGTGGTACTCTGTGGTCGTTAATCAAAAACTAGATACTCAACAGGGGTGCCAAGCTTTGGGGCCAATGAGGAAGCAGAACTCTCTCTCTCTCTCTCTCTCTCTCTCTCTCTCTCTCTCTCTCTCTCTCTCTCTCTCTCTCTCTCTCTCTCTCTCTCTCTCTCTCTCTCTCTCTCTCTCTCTCTCTCTCTCTCTCTCTCTCTCTCTCTCTCTCTCTCTCTCTCTCTCTCTCTCTCTCTCGTGCCTATACTGCTATGCTGCACACACAAGGTAGCCACTATCCGCGGAGTCGGAGCTACCACCCACTCTCATACTCATTCACAGTAGGCACAGTCGGTTTATTCTTTCTTTTCTCTCATTTTTACCGACACCCAGATCACCACTTTTGTATATGATTTGGTCTCATAGGCCAACTTTGGCCTTTAGTAGACGTAAATAAAGCTCTCTCTCTCTCTCTCTCTCTCTCTCTCTCTCTCTCTCTCTCTCTCTCTCTCTCTCTCTCTCTCTCTCTCTCTCTCTCTCTCTCTCTCTCTCTCTCTCTCTCTCTCTCTCTCTCTCTCTCTCTCTCTCTCTCTCTTTTTTTTCGTGGAAAAATCAGGGCTGTATATTACTGAGTACAAGATAATCCCCAGCGGATGCCAAAATAGCCTATCATGTGGGGTGTACAAGCTGAATGTAAGGTTGAGAGCCACTCGACTAGAATAATCTCATGGTGGTCTATATGATGAGTGGAGGAGGAACCACTGAGGAGGCGCATAATGCCATGTATTCTGTCCACCTGTAAGTGTGAAGAAGAGTGGAGATCTTGCCCAACGCTGAAGGAAATCAAATCGACGAGCCTCGGCTGCTCTAGATGTACCTGAGGAAGAATCCCACTGCCAAATGAGGGTGTGAATGATGTCCAGCCAAATGGCAGTGAGGATATCCGGAAGGAGCTGAGGTGCCGCACTGAGAATATGAAGACAACAAGCTCTCCAAACATTCCAGAGTGCAATGCTAGTGATGACTGAGAAGATTTCATCACGTGTCTGAGGATCCCCCTGCCAAGCAATCTGTGGTAACATAGCCAAAGTCCCTCGTCGGTAACCAGTCGTGGTAAGCATAAGAGCTGGATCTGTGTCTGAGCCCTCGTAGAAAAGATGCGGTCCGGGCATCGGCATCAACCAGGAAACAGATCCCCAAGTGAGAAATCCATGCTGAACACCAGCTCTGCTAAGTAAAAAGCAAACTGCTAGCCAAACTGCATGAGAAGACGAGCATGACCAAAGGCAGTGCGCAGGTGACTCAGGTAGGCGCAAAGAACAGCGAGTACATAACGGATCGTGACCCATAGAAGCTAACCAAGTCCCAACTGGAAGTCTTGCATGTGCAGTCATCCAGAGGAAAAAGGAAATACGACGAGCCACATGTAAATCCCAGATGGCTGACCAAAATTGCCGTAGATAGGCATGTGAGAGACCTGAATGTAACCAGAAACGCATACGAGTGGGCTGTTCTGAGTGTTGTCTCATCAATGCGAATCTTCCAATTCTGACTGTATACTCAAAGAATGATACATGTGCGACGGTGGGGTTAGAGTGAGGCCAATGCCACTCTCCAGGGTCCCAATAAAGCTGAGAGAGGGCACGACCCTCCCACACCCAAAGCCTCCAAAGTGCAGCATCAGCGGAAGCGAAACGGGGGTCAACACAACGACGCTTCCCGCGGGAGCCAACTACTCGTATGGCCTCCCAGCGAGCATCGGGGTAGACAAGGCGCGGAGAGGTAGTAGCATATGTCAGCCTAGCATGCATCCCCGAAGAGAAGTCAGTATCAACTGTGAACAACATAGTGTCGAAACGAACTAATAAGAGAGTGCTCTGAGAAAAGAGGCCTTCCCAGCCACAATGTGGAGGCATCTGAACTGTGCCTCGCATGACTGCGTCCCAGTGTGAAGAAATGGCGGAGCCAATCTCAAGCAGTCTGTCTGTTACCCCGCGACCAATGTCATAATGTTCTGCCACAAAATCTGCATCCAGCATACGTGTCTCATGAAACAACCACATAGAGGCAGCAGGGCCAGTGTCCCAAGCAGCCCAGTCAATGTGAGTCCTCTCTCCAAGCTGACGGGGTGGATTAACCGAAGAATCAAGAACTGCATCATTCCAAATGAGAGGCTGGCGCTCAATCTCCTCACGGCATGAGGGAGGTGAGCGTTTGATAGCGCGTCGCATGGATACCCAAATCTGAAGGAGCGATCGAAGGAAGGGTGAGAGTGTTGGTGCACAAGGGGGCATCCGTAAAGAGAAAACGATACCCTGTTTGCCAAGTATGGCCATCTCTAGTGCCGAGGCGCGGAGTCGTTGTGGAAAGAGCGGCCTGAAGAAGCATCTTCCAAGGTTCTTGGCCGGGGAAAAGACCCCGAACAATAAGCTTGGTAAGAAGGGCACGGCTCTATAATTCTGGATCAATAATGCCAAGGCCCCCCTCTGATCTAGGACGAATAATCGTGGACCAGCGAACTCGAGCACGAGTATCAGTAGTCCCATCTGTTTCTGACAATTCTACAGGGGAGTCATCCTCTGACAATTCGGACTCCGATGACCATATGTTTTATGCAAAGAAGAAGCATTTTTACAGAGCCAACCAATATGACTTCCTCGAAGACAAAAGCAAGAAAGCAAAAGAATTCAAAGAAGGTGGACATTCGATTAAATTTGAATCCTTTTCTGAATTCGAGATGCTCCGAGGGCTTTGGCCTTCATCCAGCAGTTTGACATAGCCTTCTCTGGAGGACATTACTCCGAGCACTCCAAGGGAGATTCTTTGGACGCTTATTGCGAGACTCTTTTCTACCAACCTCTTCATTTAAGAAGGTCACCTTTAAGGAACACATTGAGCGGTTTTGCTACGGACTCCCTACAAGGATCCGAGACTACTGCTTGGAACAAAAGTCAAATTCTATTCAAGAATTAATGGGTCATGCAAAACGGGGTTTCTTGATACATTCGGGAAATTTGACTTACCCCACTGATGAGATTCTGACTCAGAGAACCCGACAGACCTCCAACAATGAAAGTAGAAAGAAAAAGAGTTCCTAAGAAAAGAAGGATAAGGATACACGACCCCGGCTCACTCTTTGAGAGAGGGACAATTACATCAGAGAGGAGAAGTGTTTTGGTAGCGAGGAACATGGGCACATCTCCGCAAAGTGCCCAAAAAAGGCACAGCAAGAACAGACTGAAGAAAGGCCAGAGAGTTCTAGAGCAGCAGAGGAACGTGGCAGAAAAGGCAAGATGAAAGCAAGACTGGTACCAGATTGCATGGGTACTGACCCAAGCCTCATTGATGAAACTACAGAACTTTGCCGAGCTTGGGGCAAAGTGAAAGATCAAGAAGCCCTGATTTTCTTCGATGGAGGAGCCAAGGCCAACTTCATTTCACTTGAATTGGCGGCGTGGCTCGAGATTACACCCGAAAGGATGGGATCACCAACAGAGACAGTTTTAGAGGCACCCGGGCGGGACATAGCTATTACACCTGTCATTCGCTAACATCTTGTCACAGTTTCACTTCCAGATTGTCCATGTTCGCGGACAGAAAAACTTGGTGGCATATGCTTTGTCTCGAAAGCCGTTAGTCTTGGCTATTTCCGCAATTCATCATAGAAGCTTCAAGCACATGGTTGATCAGTACGCCACAGATGTGGATTTTTTCGATGTATTCACACGAATACAGAATGGGGAGGTAGTAGCAGGATATTCCATATGGGATGGCTACTTGATGAAGAAAATGATGTTGTGGGTCACACAGCCGTTGAGGGAAAAGGTTTTGACTGAGTGCCATTGTCCACGTTTTACGGGTCACCACGGCATTGACACCACCTTGAAAGGTGTGGAGCGTTACTTCTTTTGGCCGAGACTCAAGAAGAATGTGGACGACTTTGTACGCAGTTGCTTACTATGCAAAGGGTCAAGTTTGATAGGCATAAAGCACAGGGATTGTTACAGCCTTTACCCATACCCCCCCGCCCCTGGGAAAGAATTGTAATGGATTTCATTTTTGATCTCCCGAAGATATAGAGTGGACATGATGGCATTTGGACTGTCATCGACAGATTTAGCAAGCAAGCTTACTTCATTCCAGTGAAGAAAACAATCAAGCCGGATAATTTATCGAGACTGTTCATGGCACAGATTTTCAGACTACATGGCATGCCTAAGACAATAGTCTGCGACAGAGATCCCCGATTCACGAGTTTGTTTTGGAAGGCTATTTGGGAGAACATTGGCACACGGTTACAATTCTTGTCATCTTTCCACCCGCAGACAGATGGGCAATCTGAGATTGCAAATTCAGTTGTACTAATCGCCCCCAATTACGCCTGCAAAACAGACTGAGGCCATAAACTGTCTTAGTAGACACTGACTGTTAGTACCGACACACTAGACACGACACATCTAGCACTTGTACAGAACGACAGTCACATCACAGGACATCACATAACAAATCACCGATAAATTCATTCCAAATCTCAGACCATGACCAATCAGCAACGTATTTAGTAATTGCATCTAGATCCATTTGGGACCTCACGGATGCCCAATTAACTAATCCTTATTACTATCCTTTCTAGAGAGATTTATGAGACCGAAATGCTGCAGTCATTTCGTCTTTGAGTTCCTGCACTCAAACAAATCAATCAATTTCATTTCAAAGAATTCCAATTATAAAGTCGTACAGCAGAATACTACTCAGCCCTTCAGTTTCCCTGAAACCCAAAGGAGACATCAGTGACTCTATTCAAAATCGGGGTAATCCTTTGACAAAGGAGCGGAGTGAATCCCCTCTTGTGCCAACCCGCTGCACTAGATTCACCCTCGCTGAAGTCGGGATTCTATCGGAGTAGACTATGCTAAACCGAATGCTTCAAGGTAAAGTTCCAAAATCTAAGTATCTACTAGGTTGTCCTCCTCCATCCACTTCGCATCCAATGCAGGATAGTTCTTGAACTTAACTAAGAACCGCATAATCACTTTACCTTTTATGTCCTTGTGTAGCAAAATTTGTTCTGGAACGAGTATCTCCTCGCTTTCCTCCACTTCGGGCTGCTCATCTAGCTCCCGTCATCGAGCACATCGCCTTTAAAAGGCTTCAATAGACTCATATGAAATGCATTGTGAATCTTCCAAGTATCGGGCGGCTTCAATCTAAAGGAGACATCATTTAACTAGAAAGGGCCATAATACCTCAAGCTAAGCTTTGGAAAAAGTCGATCCTTTCCATTTTGTATTCTTCGGCGTCTCTTCTCAAAACGTAAGAGCACCCAATCGTCTTTCTTTAATTTCAAATCGCGACGGTGTCGATTTTCTGCCTTCTTGTGTCGTTCCTAAGATTTCGCTAAAGCCTCCCGGACCTTGGCAAATGCAACGTCCAAGTCCCTCGTGTACTAGTCGGCTTCAAAAAATTATCTTTTGTGCTAAGGAAGGGTGGAACCTTTGGAGCACCTTCAATGATCTCAAATGGCGCCTTCCTTGTCGAAGAGTGTATCGTGTTATTGTAGGCAAATTCCACCAAGGGCAAATATTTTTCCCATTGAGTCTTCTGATCAGAAATGTAGATCTATAATTCTTTCAAGAGGGGGGTATGTCACAAACTGGTGACATGGCAGGCCCTCGGACATAACACTCACACACACCCTGCGGCAGAAATGCCACGTGGCAGCAGTACAGCCCCAAGAAAACAAGCCAACAGGCTGACGTGGCAGTGCCGTACGAATCTCCGCAAATTCCGCTAACATGCTGACATGGCACCGTACGGAAATTGCATTGGCTAAATTTGGCAGCTTTTCGTTACAGTTGCTTTCGAGTTTGAGAAGCTTTTGAGTTTAACTTTTGAGGCTCTGCTTTTGGGCATCCCTTGTAAGAAAAAATAAGTCCTTTGGGACTCACTTCTCAAAGCATCTGGACACAGAGTTTGAGAGTGAGTAGCCGCGGACTCTCTTGTACTTTGCACACAGATTAATATAAAAGCACATACCGAAAGGGGCGCTAATCTTTGGGGCCAATACCTCTTGGCACGGAACTACGCCAGGCCGTGTCGTCTTTTGTGAAGTGTTTCGAAGTGAATCTCTGTTGTGTCGCGGTAGAATCTTGACTTGGGGTGTCCAAGTTTGTTACAACAAAAAACCGATGAAGTGGGTAAAATTCAAGAAATTGTTTTCTTCAGTATAATTGACCCAGCAGTACAAGGCCGACGTAATCACAACATGGAACCATATGAGGATGAGGGAAGATGACACTTTGGCCATCTATAGTCAACATTTTTGGGATCTTTTTTGCCAGTTGCTTCTTTCCGCAAGATCTCTTTTCAGGAGCAGATAGAACAGTATTGTTGCGGATTACCTAAAGATATGGCAATATTGTTTGAAACAAAAGTCCAAGAGCATTTAGCAACTCGTGGAACAAGCTATGGACAGTTTCTCCATGCATTCACGTTCCTTGACTTATGCAATAAACGAGCTAGTGTCCACGTCATTTGAGAAGGAGTCTTCTTAGGAGAAGAAGACAGGGCAGAAGCAACAAAAAAAGAAATCCATAAGGCCTAGATTGTTGACAAGAGAGCAGCATGCAGACTCTACAAAGAGCACAAGTGTTATGGCTGTGAAGAAGTTGCGCCCATCATAGCAAAGTGTCCAAAGAAAGAATCAAAGGAGAAAGCAAAGGATAAATCAAAGAGTTCCAAAGCAACGGAGCGAGCAAGCAAAGAAAGGGAAGACAAAGGCAGAACTTGTTCCGGATTTTGCGAGGGTGACCTTAGATCATGGGGATGAGGGTACTCAGCTTTGCAAAGCATGCGGCAAGGTACGAGATCAGGAGGTCCTCAATTTTTTCAATGGAGGAGCCAAGATCAACTTCATTTCACCATAATCGCAAGCTTGACTTGGAATAACGCCTAAAAAAATGGGGCCACAAATGGATGTGGTTCCAACAATACCTAGGCATGATGTCACCATTGAACCTGTCATAGGCAAACTTCGGTTGAATTGTCAAGGGTATCTAGGGCACGAGGACTTCTCAAGGGGTGTGATGTACTTCTGGAGATACCTTGGTACCAAAAGAACTGTGTCATGGTTGACTATTGGGCAAGAAAGCCACATTGAATAATGAGAAGGGTAAAGATATCATCGTAGATATAAAGTTAAAGGGCAAGTCCATCCCACTTAGAATGGCTTCAGCCATTTCTAAAGTAATGAATCTAGTCTTTTTACTTACTCATTTTTATAAGAGCATAAAGATTCAAATTTGTCAGATTTATAGTTAGAACCCCAAGGATTTTTGCAAGCTCAACCCGATTGTTCCTCTGAGGGTTTGCCTCGGGAGCTACCTCCCGAGAGACCTCACGATCATGTAATTGATTTGATTCCTGATAGTACGCCACCAAATCGGCCACCTTACAAAGTGAGCAAAGACCAAAATGTAAAAATAATGAGCCAAGTGAAAAAAGGGTCTAATTCAACCAAGTACTTCACCTTATTGTCCACCAGTGCTTCTTTTTTTAAAGAAAGATGGATCTTGGAGAATGTGCATTGAGTATAGGGCTCTCAACAAAATCGCCATCAAGAACACAATTCCCAATACCCAAGATCGATGATGTACTTGACAGACTGAGAGAGTCTCCTTATCTCGAATCCTTTCAACCTTGTCCTGCAGATTAGCAATGAGAGATGGAGAAGGAGAAGTATCCACTCCATGAAAGACAGTAGGGGAATCACTATCGGCATTGAGAGTTATAGTGTTAGCCGAACAATTTATGAAAGCATCAGTTTTACGAAACCACTTAATGCCTAAAATCATATCACATCCTGAGAGAGGAGAAACAACAAATCTTCTAGTGAAGGCAGTCTGTTGAATTGCAAACAACACATCAAGGCACTCCATGATGAGAGCGTCCATACCGGGACGAAAGCCAGAGACCTCAATAGGAGATCTCGGACTAACTTCGAGGCGGGGTCTCTCAACAAGAGAGTAACTGATCACATCATGCATACTACCTGGGTCAAACAATATGACAAAACGGTGCCCCGACGCACGACCATAACATTTAATGAGAGAATCGTCAATGGGAGGGTCCTGAGAAACTGTGGGCACAATCGTGTTATCATTCATTGCATTGACAGATGTAGTGGGTGTTGTGGGTTCTTTTGATTCATTCGATTCAAGCTTAGGACATGTTCGTTTTATGTGACCCTTAATGTGACAATGAAAACAACGACCTTCTTTAGAATACGTGATTTGTTCTTCCGAAGTGATGTATCCTCCTACAATTCCTTGTGCTACCTTTTCATCTGAAGTAAGCTTAGGTTTAGCAGTTGTGTTAGCCTTACCCTTAGATTCATTGGAAGAATTCTTTGATGAAAGACTGTTGGAAGATTGGTTAGAAGAGTTATCATTCTTACCGTTCTTACAATTCTGCGGGTTCTGAGAAGTCTGCGAGGTACTTGTGGAGGTCTTGTTCTCCTTAGGCTTTCCCTTGTTATGCTTCATCTCCTATGCGAGAGCAATCGCTACCGCCTTGTTGAGATCGATTGGATCGAATACCTCGACATCGTACTTGATATACTCGTCCAATCCAAAGAGAAAAGCCTCTTTGTGCTCATCATCCGACATGCGTAATTGGGTACCTAGCTGCAAAACATGATTAGAAAAAGACATAACCGGCATACCATTTTGCTTGAGAGCGCGCCAATCGTCCTTCAATCGTGCGAGGTACTGAGGTGGTATAAACCGCGCCTTGAGCTTGTCTTGGGAATCAGCCCAACTAAAAGAGAGGGGCGTGAAATCGTCGGCTGCCTCTAGGTGCGCGGCTAGCTGTGCCTCTTGCCATGCGTGGTACCAATTGATGGCATCACCAGCAAGGTACATAGCTGCCGTCAAAACTTTGCTATTTCCTGTCTTCTTAGTTGTCGCAAAATAAGCATTAAATTGATGCAACCAAGAATAAATAACTGTAGCATCCATCTTACCGTCATACTTACTGAAAGTCAACTTTTCTGTGACTGCATGGTTGGAATCCGCGTCGTGGCTTGCGCCACTTGAAGAACTCCCACGATCTTTGGGTGGTTCGGTCTTCGAGGCTAGGATGTGGGAAATAAATTCTTGATGACGAATCTCCCTTTGAGCCTCTCGTTCATCGCGCTCGCGTTCGAAAGCAAGTCGATGTTCTTCTTGTTTTGCGGCAATAGCAATGCGCTCACGTTCTTGAGCAAGGCGCTCACGGTCCTGAGCAAGGCGACTTGCTTCTTGTCTATCCATCATGGCCATCATCTGCTTGACCACTGCCTCCAGAGGGTTTGGCCTAGATGGCGAAGGGGGAGGGTTGAAGAAATCATCTCCAGGTGGAGACGAGTCTTCGTCGCCTCTCTCATGCTCATCACCTGTATGCAAAGAATCCATTCCATTTCGGGTGACGACCATGCACTATAATCTTGGGTTCTGAAGTTTGCGAGAAACTTGGGTTCTTGAGGTTCTTGAGTTCTTGAGGTTTTCTTTCGCTTGCAAATCGCGTTGAGAAGGATCTTCTCTTCACCAAAGTTCTACCCTTTTCTGCGGGCGCACCCCGTGGCGGCCTTGCGCTCACACCAAGGTTGCTTTTTCCCACCTCACGTCGATTGGCCGGCCGCTAAGTGCACGGTCCGCTCTCAATGAGTGAAAAGAGACACAAGGGGAGGATGGACAAGCCCTTCTTTCTTGGGATTCCTGTCACTCTTCAACAAAACAAGATTAGGAATCGTCACGCCCAAGTAAACTTGGGTTCGTGCGATTGCAACAAGCAAAAAAATTCTTGTGGTTCTTGTGGTTCTTTCCTTGAGTAATGCAGAACACTTTCAAAGCTCTGATACCAATGTAAGGTGCAACAGAATGAATGTTGTATTTTCTCAAGATTAGTGATCTTTATTGCTCAAGGTTCCTTTTAGTTCTTAGGGAAAGAGAGAGCTTTCCGTCTTATGGAGAGTGCTATGATCACGAACAAAGAGAGTGGGTATTGTGCGTGCAAGTGAATGAGACTGAGAGAAGGAGAGAGAAGAGATACGACACCCGAGAGGTTGTAAAACCCTCCTCCGAAGGCCCACTCTCGTCGGCGAGAGTGGTCTAATCTTTGATTGCACAAAAGTGTACAATGAGTATGCAATGGACTGATGCAATGGGACTATGCCGATGACGACGACGGTGATGACGACAACGACTTAGGCTGAAATCTGTGATCTTCTTGGTGGCTGAATTTATAGACTGTTTCGGGGCTGAAACTAGCTGTTCTACTGCTGTCTTGATGGCTCAAAATGATTGGTAATGTCGGGGGTCATGCTGAGGATGGAAACGCTGATGCTGCTGCTCTTTAGGCTGCGTTTTTGGAGAGAGTTCCTTGGCTGAAAAACGCTGCCACAGCAGGTGCTATAATGCTGAAAACGCTGGTCTGGAAGGGTCCGAATACTTGAACAAAAACGCTGAAGGGATATGTCTTGCTGGCGTTAGTGCATGGGCTGAAAACACAGATGTTGGTGCTGAGGTTTGGTGAGCAAAACGCTACAATGCTGATGGTCTTGGCGATGATGCAAGGGGGGAAGGATGCGGGGGATCTGGTGTTGCCTCGGTACTGCAAGAGGACACGCCGGCTGATCTCTGTATCCAAAGCGCTAGGGCTCTGATGTTGTAGGCGAGGATGGAAAACCAAAACGCCAGGCTTCTGGGGGGGTACTGCTGAGAAGTGACCTGTTGAGCGGGAAGCACCTGCTGCCTCTTCTGCCAGAAAGTGCTGACTTGGGTTTGCTTATATATTAACTTAGCAAAATTGCCCTACCTACTTTTGTTGGAAAGTCACTTAAAAATAATAAGTGAAAATAACGAATAAATAGGAAAATAGGCTAAATGCACTGGAAAATTCCCCTAACTGATGCTAATGGATTCTGATGGAAATTCCGATGATCATGCTGTGTGCAACCAGAGGATATGCATCTATGCTAAGTGACTGGGCATGCACGGTCTACGAATAGACTCACAAAAGTGCCAGATCGCTGCTAATCTAGACTTGACTGAACGGACTGAACCCTGTTGTGGTGTAGCTTGTCAATGGACACATAGGGTTGGGATGTGTCACGTGACATCCTGGCACTATGCTCGAGGAGCTTGCTTCAGGCCATAGAGAGCCTTCCGCAACCTGTAAACCTTGTCGCCTGATCCTGGAACTGAGCATCTTGGAGGTTGCTCCACATACACCTCCTCTAAGTTTCCATTAAGCAAAACCGACTTGACATCCATCTTCAACACGGGCCATCGATGATGAGCTGCACGAGCAAAAACTGTCCGAATAGTCTCCATATGTGAGTCGGTGCAAAGGTCTCATCCTGGTCGCTAAGGAAAACCCTTGGCTACTAGTCGAGCCTTGTGCCAGTCCGAGACCATCTGATTTGTACCTGTGGAGGATGCAATGACAACATAGCATTCTTTCCAGCTTATAGCTCTCCCCCACCTTAGGAAAACCCCCCCAAGTAATCCCTCCCCCTCATTGACTTGTATAACATCGTTTACAACACTTCTTGACACACATCAAGCCAAAACGGTTTGCTCGCGGCAAGAGACCGGAAAAATAATCTGAAACCCTAAAACCTATGCCTCTACTTGTTTTAAGAGACTGACGGAAAGAACCATTTATCAGGCTGCAGAAGAAGGCAAAAAAAAAAAAAGTAGCACCCTGGAAGCTGAGCCTCTAAGGTACTTCTGTAATCTTAGCCATTCATAAAACCTGCGGAAGAAATCCCAGCTTTTTTATGCATACAACTGACAAGAAGCAGAAAATTTTTAAGGAGTTGCAGCAATTTTATAGAGAGACACCGGTCATTTACAAAGGAACTATCTGTAGCAACTTGAGACCAAATGTCCCTTGAGTAATCTTAATGAACTCCAATTAATAATCTTAAAAGAACCTACGTTAAGTTTCAAAAGTGCACTGCCAAACAGGAGAGATGAAGACCTTGCTTGATCTAGCGTGGACTACTAGAAACTGTGTGACTTCCTTCACTGGAGGAAAAGACGCATCGCCACTGCCTTCCTTACTCTGCATACAAGACCAGCCATTCACAACCATAAATAAAAGACCAAAGAAGATGGACCAGAAAGCTGGCATACACCACTTACTTTGTCATAAATGTACAGATTTCCATCCGCATGGGCGACAACAAACTGGCCATCTCCTTGAGGAACCCAAGCCAGAGCGGTACACCGGCTGCATAGAACAGAAGAAAACAACTAGTACATCTCAAAATGAGAATAGAAATTGCAGCTCCACAGAAGAAAGGAACCAATAGATCTCTGCATTATGAATTGCAGCTCAATGAGCAATCTTCTAGGTATGAGAGTCAATAGTTGGCACAATATTAGTAACCTTTGTCCTAGTAGCAATGGGGCCTTCTTGTCAATTAGTCTTTAAATCTCCACATATTTAAACCACAGTAACCAAAAACATATCGAGATTTCTAGTTTTAAAGAGGGCTTCGATAAAGAAACATCGAGGCTTTTAGCTACTTAAAACAGAAGTTGTAATCATCATAATGCTTGTAACATTGTATGCCACCACAATCTGCAACACTTTAATCAGTAGTAATGCACAACTTGAAACAACTGAATTCAACTAGAGAGTGAAGGTTGAGAGGGAAGGTGGTGGATTGGGATATTCCTGCCATGAAACTGCCACTACCAGCACCCCGGTTTAAGTATTTCTTAATTTAAGATACTAGTGGGCACAAGTTAAAAATAAGGTCCTCAAAAGCTCACATACCAAAAGCTGCCCAACTCAAAAAGCCGGGACAACTTCTGTGAGGATTTGGGGTAATCCTATACTTTACCAAAACTTAATGACTTGAAAACTCAGAACTTAAAGAATAAACATTGAAACTTAGACATTCAACACTGAGAACTCGGGTGAATTGATGGATTGATTGATCGAAACTGCGATACAAGACTCCTTTATATCAGAGATGACAAGACACGTATAAATAGTTATGTCTCATCATGTAGACAAGGAGATCGCCATGCTTGAGTGACTATGGAAATGGAAGATCCACACTCAAAATTCTCTTGTTGCAACGTACCTTGAGAAAAGAACACTTTGGTTATTGAAATCACTTGGGCAAAAGGCTCTCATCAAAAGATTTTCAAAGTAGGAAACCAATCCTGAAGCGTTAGTGCATCCCAAAATTCTTCGGAAACATCTTCAAAATCTTAGGTTAATGATTTGCAATTTGCACATCAAGTGCTTGAAAGAAAGTATCACCCTATACTAATTCACAATTTGCAACACATTATTTTCCTTCAAGGAAACGTCTTTTTATGTTATAATTGGCTCTTCAATACAGGATAGAGAATCCAAAAATTCATTAATAATAGGCTCTAATCGATTGCAACAAGTTGGTTGGCTTGTAGGTAAGCTCTAGAAGCTGACTCTCTACTATGGAGTCCTTGTAGAGTAAGAGAACCACAAGGGTCCAGGCCATGAGTATGTGCGAGCATTCTCAAACATCATTTCTTCCTACTCCACCGGGGAGTAAATCACCAAGCATGGAAACTAGTATTCAACCAGAGTCAAACAGTTCAAATCGGCACCAAGAGAGGTTTAAAACAGATAGCATCCATTTCAAACAAATTTCAAACAATATTACCTCAAACAGAGTTGAAAGTATCTAACTACAAAACAAGTAGAAAATTCATTCACATTTTTGTTCGGACAACCGAATTTTGAGGACGACGGGCTTTGTCCTTCTGCATCAGTGTAATGGTTCGGTTCCGGATATGGAGAGTCACACATCATTCTTGTCGTGCCAAGGCATGCCCAAGAGAATATCCCAATTGTCCAACTTCATAATGTGTAAATCGGCTTTTCCATGATAATCTTGGATTGTCACTGGAAGAGCACCAATGAGCGGTACCACTTCTGAGTTTGCCCCGTGGTTAGCTCGGCTTCAATTTCTCCACCCTCTGCGTCACAATCAAAGTGCATTTGCTTCAAGAATTCTAGATAGATGAAGTTCTCTGTAGCTCCAGGGTCAAAGAAAATAAGGGCTTTCAAGCCGTTGACTTTGCCATATGCTCCACATAATTCATTTACTTTCAAGGCGTATGCCATAGATATCAAGGACTGGTCCAAAAGCGGGTCTAGCTCTCTTAGTTGCAGGCGGCCTTGTGCGATGGAGACAGCCAGAATGGTGATGCCCTATCGGCCTTCTTGTGATAAGGTGTCTCGTAATTGAGGCGTCAAACGAGGCCTTTGCAGTTGACTTTCACAAGACTCTCGAGAATTTGTTTGTTGTTGCCGAGAGTTTTGGTTAGTGGCCGGAGGTTCTTCTCTGGTAAACTCCAGCTTTCCCTTCATCAGTTTGTAGCCGATCGTGGCATGGTCCATAAGCTCTTGCATGGTTGAGACTTGCTTGGAGGGAGAATATTCCTACGATGGTGATGGTAGTCCAATGGTGTATGGCTCGCACTAATCCTCCAAGGAAATGAATTAGAAGGAGGACACCAGGAGATAGACGTCAAGAAACCTTTGGCTATAGTCGTCCATGGTCTCTGTGGCAAGAGTTTTCAAGTTGCCCCATTTTGTCAAGATGCGAACTTCAAAGAGAGAAGTCGTATAACTACGTGCAAATACTGTCTTGAAAGCTTGCCATGTCTTGGAGCATGCGGTTGTGTCACGATTGAACTCGACTCACTGCATAGCATTATCTTTAAGAAATCCCGCTACTCAAGAAATCTTGGATTCTTCTGTATAGTTTACCAAAGCATAGATGTTGTCGAATTGTTGTAGGAATTGCAATGCTTTCTTCCAATCTTTCATCCCTGAAAAGGTGAAAATTTTGATTGTCGTGCCTCCATCCTTGAAATCTTTCAGTTGGTTAAGTGCGTATCTCGGGTATGGATAATAAGGGTATCCATATGGGCTCCAACCATTGTAGCCTGGTGGCGGTGGTGGTGGGGGAGGTGGGGGCAACAACGATGGCAAAGGCGGTTGCACTGGATCGGGGTCAGATGAATGTACCATATTCCTGAAGACTCCCCGAATCCGAACAGACGGTTGGGAAGGTTGCCGGTGGGAAGCTCTCGTGCTTTCTGGTGCCGGAGGAGGAGGAGGTAACACATGGGACATCAGATGGGGTAACATGTAATTCACAAACTATTGAAAACTTTGCAGCATCGGGAGATTCTGCTGAGGATGCCGCAAAAGAATGTCGCAAAGCTCGTCAAGGAGAAATTGCAAGTATTATGTTGAATCCATGAACACCATGTCTTGGGTTCTTTATGGTTTATGCCCTCTTAGACAGAGCGGTGAAGACGGGAGCGTGCTCGATGCGCGATAAAGTAAGGGTGGAGTGGCTAATAGATCCGGCATCACGCCACGAAAATTCTTGAATAGAATTTCCAGTAGACTTTGGAAGCGCCCGTTTGCTCTTTCGTGGGTCTGGTATGCTTTCAGAAAAGCACACGCTAAAGCTCTGATACCACTGTCACGAGATGAGCACCATCGTGCCAACGGAAAAGAACAGACTCAATAGACTTTTAGCACTTCAATAACAAATGAACTAAAAGAGAGAGAGAGAGAGAGAGAGAGAGAGAGAGAGAGAGCACACGACACAGAGTGGCGGAATTCCACCCCAGAGAGTACTGGCCCCAAATTGTGGCCTCCCTTTCGGTATTTCTTTATATTGCTTGAACAAAGTAGCTATTGCTCTGCATCTGCCCGCAGTAGAATGCCAAAGTGAGAGCCCACAGTTCATATTTAAAGGCCCTTGGCCATTCAAAAGCAATTACATGAAAAGCTTAAAGTTCTAAATGCATCTGCTGTCAAAAAGCTGCCAGCCCGCAAAACGCGAAAATCCGTAAAGGTTGTCATGTGGCAGCTATCATCACAATTCACGAAAATCTGCCATGTCAGCAGGTTAGCACAAATTGCGGCAATTCGTATTGCTATGCACATTATCAGTTGGTACACAAAAGAGCCTAGGTGTGTGTGCGCGCGCGCTGGTCCTGCTTTATCTAATCTCTATAGGGCACTTGGGCCCCATCGGATGGGGCTCCATAAGTTGGTGGGTTCTTCTTCTTTTCCTATTGCTTCTAAGGGTTTAAGGCCCCTCGAGGCTCGACCGGGATGTGCAGGTTGGCTCCGTTCTTCAATGGCTTGACACGTCAGCAGTTTGTGACAGTTCAGTCGTCTGGCCTTGATACAATGGGATCGCCTCTGACACCACCATTGCCACCACCACTGCCTCCTGGATACAATGGTTGCAGCCCGTATGAAATCCACATTCGAAGTTTGCACCTAACCAATCAAAGGATTTCAAGGATGGCGGGACGATAGTAAAAATTTGCACAATTCGACAACATCTATGCTTTGGGGAATTATACATAAGAATTAAAGATTTCTCGAGCTACCGAAGAGTTGGCAAGCTTTCAAGATGTAAGGTGCAGTGGAAGTGAATGTTGAGCTTTGCTCAAGATGAGTGCTCCGAACTATGCTCAACGGTTCCTTTTACTTACGGAAGAGAGAGCCTTTCGTTCTTTAGTGAGAGAGTGCAATGATCACAAACAAGTGAATGACACTGTGAACGAAGGTGCTGAGACTGAGAGAGAGAGAGAGAGAGAGAGAGAGAGAGAGAAAAGAATACGACACCAGACTGTTGTCAAACCCTCCTCCAAGGGCCCCACTCTCTATGGCGAGAGAGGTCTATGCTATTGATTGCACAAATCTGGTACAATGGTCTCGATGCAATGGACTTGCCGACGCTGTCGACAACAATGGTGATGATGACGAGACGGGCTGAAGACTAAAGACGCTTGGGGCTGAAATCTGAAAATCTGCTAACTGTGAATTCTGACTCTATGTCAGCGAGGACGGCGATGGCGACGACGCGACAACGATGCGCTGAAAACACAGATGCTGAAATCTGAGAACAACGGACTGAAACTGAAAATGCTGGCTGATCTGACCATGCGGCAAGGATCTGCTGCTGCAGGAAGGTGAGATCTACAAGGTTTGGGGCTGTTCTTGCGGAGTCTAACTGCTGAAAACAGAAAACGCTGATGCAATGGATGTCCTGTCTCGCCGAGAATCTGCAAAAAGGTAGAATGAACTGCAACTTGCATAAACGTCTCTTGCCAAGCGTGGTACCAATTAATGGCATCACCGGCAAGGTACATGGCTGCCGTCAAAACCTTTCTATTTCCTGTCTTCTTAGTTGTCGCAAAATAAGCATTAAATTGATGCAACCAAGAATGAATAACACTAGCATCCATCTTACCGTCATACTCACTGAATGTTATCTTCTCTGTGACGGGGTTGTTGGAGTCCGAATCTCTGCTTGAGCTACTAGATGAGCTACAACATCTCTGACCCAGCTCGGGTTTCGAGGTAAGTACCTGTAGGACCAAGTCTTGCATGCTTTGGTCTCTCTGCGCCTCACGCTCTAACTCCAAGGCCACTCCTCTGTCTTCGCGCTCGCGATCCAATTCTGCCTTTCTTTCCTTGGCTGCCAAGCGTGCTTGCTCACGCTCGCGATCCAAGGCTTCCTTTCTTTCTTCGGCCGCCAAGAGTGCTTGCTCGCACTCACGCTCCAAGGCTAACCGTCTTTCTTCGGCCGCCAAGCACGCTTGCTCACGCTCGCGATCAAAGGTGGCGCGTTGCACCTCTTGTTGGAACGTCATATCCATCATCGTCTTGACCAAAGCCTCCATAGGATTTGGTGCAAACCGTGGCGTAGATGGGGAAGGGGGAGGGTCGAAAAAACCTCTTGGTGGGGAAAATTCTTCTTCGCCACCTCCATGCTCATCACCTTCATGCAAAGTATCCATTCTGCTTCGAGTAATGACCATACCCTGATATCTTGAGTACTTAAGTCTACGAGGAACTTGGGCTCTTGTGGTTCTTGGCCCTTGAGGTTCTTGAGTCCTTGAGGTTCTTGAGGTCTTCCTTTAGCTTGCAATCTCTGTTAGAGAAGGCTTTTCTCTTACCCGAGCTCTACTCTTCCCTACGGATGCACCCCTTAGCGGCCTTGCGCTCACACCAAGGTTGCTTTTTCCCACCTCACCTTGATTGGCCGGCCGCTTAGTACACGGTACTCTCTCAATGAGTGAAAAGAGGAACGAGGGGAGGGCGGACAAGCCCTTCTTTCTTGGGTTACCTGTCACTATTCAAAAACACGATTTAGGAATCGACACGCCAAAGTGGACTTGGGTTACGTGCGACCGCAACAAGCAAAAAAATTCTTGTGGTTCTTTCCTCGAGGAATACAGAACAGTGTCAAAGCTCTGATACCAATGTAAGGTGCAGCGGAAATGAATGTTGAACTTTGCTCAAGATGAGTGCTTTCTTTCTCTAACCAACAGAGCCTTTGCAAAGGATTTATTCGCTAACCGCGAATTGTGCAACCTTTCCATCTTGCTAACCGCCAGGCATCCCGCTACCCTCGAGCCGCTACCCTCGAAGCATCTCGCTAACCGCGAGGAACAAAAGAGAGCCGATAACCTCAGCTTAATCTTCGCTAATCGCGAAATCATCTCGCTAACCGCGAGGCATAAAAGATATTCTTCCCAAATAATTCTTCAAACATGATCGACCAACTCTTCATATCAACTAGTAACAACTTATCAAATAATAATAATTTACAAGCAATAATAATTTAACAAACAGTGATAATTCATCAAACAATCCTTTCACTAATCTATGAAAACACATGTTTGTTTCTTGTGATAACATCACGTTTCTTGGACGGTTTAAGGGGTTCCCTATGCTTGACTTCCCAAGTCAACATAAATAACAATGCAAAACTATAAATTTGTCTTACCGGATTAGCGACATGTTCGATTACCTCCCGTATTTGAGGTTGGACGATTTCACCTTCTTTTGGAGTCGATACCTCCGCTTGAGTTATGACTGGAGTAAACGATACCTTCTTTTACACCTCCTTGGAGGTGGAACGACATGAGCATCTTTCAAGCTTCGGGTCACTCGCTTCTTCGGGGCCATCGTAACAAGGTAGAGAAAAGGGAAAGAGGGAAAGAGAACTCGAGAATCTGAAGGGCAACACGACGATGGTAGAGAAAGACTTGGAGATGGAAATGGCTTGAAGGCTCAAGGGTTCCTTTTACTTACAGAAGGGAGAGCCTTCCATTCCTATAGTGAGAGAGTGCAATGATCACAAACAAGTGAATGACATTGTGAATGAAGTTGCTGAGAGAGAGAGAGAGAGAGAAGAATACGACACCAGACTGTTGTCAAACCCTCCTCCAAGGGCCCCATTCTCTATGGCGAGAGAGGTTTATGCTATTGATTGCACAAATATGGTACAATGGTCTAGATGCAATGGACTTGCAGACGGTGTTGACGACAATGATGACGATGACGAGACGGGCTGAAAACTGAAAACGCGAGGGGCTGAATCTGAAAATCTGCTAACTGCTGAATTCTGACTCTATGTCGGCGAGGACGGCGATGGCGACGATGCGCTGAAAACACAGCTGCTGAAATTTGCGAACAGCGGGCTGAAACTGAAAATGATGGCTGATCTGGCCGTGCGGCGAGGATCTACTGCGGGAAGGTGAGGACTGCGAGGTTTGGGGCTGTTCTTGCGGAGTCTAACTGCTGAAAACAGAAAACGCTGATGCAATGGATGTCCTGTCGCCGGGAATCTGCAAAACGCTAGAATGATCTGCAACTTGCAAAAACGCCAGGTTGGTCCTGTGGTCTGCTAACGCTAGGGCTGATCTGATGTTGAAAACACTAGGCCTGAAATGCAAAGGCTGATCTGCAAGAGAAAACGCTGGTTGGTCTTGGTGGCTGAAAACGCTAGGTTTTCCTGTCGGTCTTGCTGAGAAGGTTCACTGCCAGATGTTGGTGTCTACTGCCTCTTCTGCCAGAAAGTCCTAGCGCTAGCTAATTTGCCCTACCTAGTCTCCCAACAAAGTCACTTATTAATAATAAGTGAAAAATGGCTAAAATAGAGAAAATGGATTTTGTGCACTGTAAAATGCTCATGATGGCTACTGACTATCATGCTGATAATCATGCTGTGTGCAACCAGAGGATATGCAACTACTCTAAGTGCCTGGACATGCACAGACTGCGCACAGGCTCACAAAGGTGCCTGAACACTTCCTAAGCTGATCTGAACCCTAGACCTGAAGTAGCTTGTCCACATGCACATAGGGTTAGATGTGCACGTGACACAAGATTAATTTTGCACTAAGTTATATGACCTCGCTGATCGAGTTCAAATTTTGTCAAAATGGGGAAACTTGAAAATACTTGCCGCAGAGACCATGAAAGAGTACAGCCAAATGTTTTGCAACGTCTTTCTTCTGATGTCTTTCTTCAAGTTGATTCCCTTGGAGGACCAATGCGAGAAAGATGGACGTTGCCACTTCCAGCACCGTAGATCAGAGGATGAGAAGGCAGTAGGGTCCACGTTTGATGGTTCCATTAAAGCTCATGCGTGAGCAAATTCATCATCGCCTACTAGCTACGTCATAGCCTTCTCTCTCTCTCTCTCTCTCTCTCTCTCTCTCTCTTGCAAAGAGTGGCCAAAGACAAACCTGCAGACACTCCAAGCTGCCTTTGGGAACGTGCGAACTGCTTGTGGAGAATTCTGAGAGCAATTGAGCAAACGCAGGGTGCTTTTTTTATTTTAATCACCTCGTAGCTTTTCACGCGGAGTTTGTTTTATTTAGAGCTTTTTAGAGCTTTTCATGGAAGCAATGTTTTTTTTTTATTTAAATATAGTGCCACGTGGTGGTTTCTGCGTTCAGAAACCGGAAAAAAAGCCTTGGGGTCACCAAGTACATATACCATTGGACTTGACATCACCTTTACAGGAATACTGTCTTTCTAAACAAGTATCGACAATGCAAGAGCTTACGGACCATGCTGCAGTCGACTACAAGCTTACGAAAGGGAAACTAGAGTTTACTACAAGAGAAACTCCAACAAACATACAAAACTCTCAGCAACAACGAACAAACCCCCAGGAATCTCATAAAAGTCAGCCTCACCACAGCGTCAACAAGAAACCTTCTTATAAGAAGGCCAATGCTTTGAATGTTTTCAGACAAGCATAATTACATTTCATGTTCTCAACGAACAAATACCTCCTCAAAGCAATCTCCCGCTTTGAGAGCAAATAGACCCATAGGACCACCTCCGGCTAAGAGAGCTAGACCTGCCATTGAACTTGTACCTGATATTTATGGCATTAATCTCGAACATTCTAATGAATTGTGCAGAGCATACGCAAAAAATCAACGACTTGAAGCCCTGATTTCTTTGACCCGGAAGCCACCAAGAACTTCATCCTTCTCGACTTCCTCAAGCAGATGGACTTTGACTATGATTCACAGGGTGGAGAACTTGAAGCCGAGCTAGCCAATGGGCAAACTCAAAAGGTGGTACCTCTCATTGGTGCTCTTCCAGTGACCATCCAAAGATACCAGGGAAAGGCAGATTTTCACATCATGAAGTTGGGCAATTGCGACGCTCTCTTGGGCATGCTTGGGCACGACAAGAATGACGCGACACTCTAGATCCGGAACTGAACGATCACCTTGATACAATAGGACAAGCGAGTCGTCCTCAAAGTTCGACTGTCCGAACTAAACCCCGAATGAATTTTCTAATTGCTTTGTATTTAGATACTTTTTGAATTTTATTTAAGAAAGTACTCTTTGGAATTTGTTTGGAACAGATTTTATCTGTTTTAAACCTGTCTTGGTGCCGTTTTGACAATTGTTTGATTCTGGTCTTCATGTTGCTTTCAATGGTTTGTAATTTACTCTTAGGAGAAGTGTTTCTAATTATTGGGGAAACCTTTGAGCGACACAGAATGAATGTTTGGAGAGCATTTGGTCGTATGCTAGAAAACCTCCGAACGACGCAGACCGGGTGTTTGGGGAGCGTTTGGTTGTATGTTGGGAACCTCCAAGCGACGCACGCTGCGGTCCAGGGAACGTTTGGTTGTATTTGTTCTCTAAGCTCATGGCCCATATCTTTTTAGGTTACTTGTGGGGGGAGTGAGGAGGTGGTCGTTGAGTAGCTTCGTGCCTAAGACCGTCTGTCTGGGAGGAGTGCTCATCGATGTTGTTTGTCGTGTCTTGTGACATACATATGTAAGCATTTGTGTTGCATTGTGATGTGCCAACCACTAAATATATTCCTAATTGGGTAAGATTGCCTGGGTATGGAGTTTAAGTGCATCAAGACACCCATTATAGATCAACGCGGTTTGGGTGTGATGGCTAATTTCGCTATGCCAAAATATCAAGAGCTCCGATATGGAATGAGAAAAAAACTCAATGACCCTTGGAATGACCCTCTGAATAATCCTCGGATATTTTTGAGCTACCTTGAATTGTTTTGCAGATGTAATCGCGGACGATTACTCTTCTTTCGAGAAGGGGGGATATCACAAACTGTTGACCTGTCAAGTCACTGAAGACCGGCTTAGCCAACCTGCAGATCTCAATAGTAGCAAAAGCAAAAGAAGAAGAAGTCTTTACCACTTTACAGATCCTCCTCGGTTAGGACTAACTTATGGGACCCCGTCCAATGGGGCCTAAAAACAAAGCACCCACACGCAAACACAAGACATTGCGTAGCCAGCTGATAACGTGGCAGCTGTACAGACGACCTGCAAATTACGCTAGCTGATGATGTGGCACACTATATGGATGCCCACATTTCACACTACTAACTTGACAGGTGCACGAATTTCCCTATTTTGCACTCAGCTTATGGTGGCAACTATTGGGGGACCAGATGCTTTTAGACTTGTGGCTCTTCATGTAACTGCATTTGAATGGCCACAGGTCTTTAAATACATATGGTGGGCTCTCTCTCAGGCATTCTACCGCGTGGAGAAGCAGAGTAGAGCCACAGAGTGTTACACTGTTCAAGCAATATAAAGAAGTATCGAAACAGGCACCATCGTTTGGGGCCATTACTCTCTTGGGGTGAAACTCCACCACTCCGTGTCTCGTATGTCATGCATCTCTTTCTGGTCAGTTGTTTAGAAGCGTGTAAAGTATGTTCAATCTGTTCTTTTCTATTGGCACGTGGTGCCCTTCCGTTACAAATGGCTAAGTGAACGACATGTGAATGTAAATTTAGTGCATCAAGGTTTCTATCTGGATGAGATTATTAGATACTCTTGTGAGTGCATCAAGAGTTTCAAAAGGATGAGATGGTTGCACAAGGATCTAGGTGCATCAAGAGTTTTGTATTAGATGAGATGCTTAGATTGCATAATTGAAACACAATGTTCAGTGGTGAACTAAGTGTGTGACTTTGTGAACTGCATCCTCTGTGAATGTCTTGTCACAATTGGTGACGTGTCAAGCCACTGAAGAACGGAGCCAACTTGCAAATCCAGTCGAGGGGCCTAAACCCTAGAAACAGTAGAAGAAGCAGAAGCAGCAAAAGAAGTTTTACCAACTTATATAGTCTTTCCCAGTGGCCTATTTTTAAAAAAAGTTCCCACCAACTTACGGGACCCGTTCGATGGGGTCCAAGTGACCTAAAAGATTAAATAAAGCGGGACCTCCACACACACATACAAAGCGTGGAGCATGTAGGCGTCGCAGTCCTACGGACGTCCACGTTTTGCGTTGACAGTGCCACGTGGCAAACAATACGGATTTTCGCTTTTTATGTTGATGATGTGGCGGCTATACGAATTTCTGTGAAATGCGCTGACAGCTTAGGTTACCATGATCATGATTTGTATCTGAGACCCTCGACAGAAATGTGATCGATTAGTGATGCCCTTTGGCTGTGTTGCAAGCGTAATCGCCCACGATTACAATTCGAGTCAGCACCCTAAAAACAAGGGGTTTGTCACAAACTGATGATGTGGCATGTCACAAACTAGTGATGTGGCAGAGCCACCCGGGCATACACACTCACACAAATTGGTGACGTGACAGAGCCACCGGAAAATGTGCCGACGGGCTAACGTGACAAAACGGCTTTCCGTGTCTGGCACTGACAAGTACGGACGTGGCAGATAGTACGGACGTCCTCTTTTTACGCTGATTGTACGGACGGTTCTGCGTGTTACGAACAGCAGTACGAAATTTCGTTTTTAGTGTTGACAGCTTTTGGGACAGTTTGCTTTTGCAAGTTTAATGCTTTTGGGGCTCTTCTTTTAGCAGCCTTTGTAACTCTTTATAAGCACCCTAGGGGCTCGCTCTGCAGGGCATCTGGACGCAGAGTCTAAGAGCGAGCACCCATAGGCTCAATTGTGCTTTGCTCACAGATTAATATAAAAATAAATACCGAAAGGGGCGCCAGTGCTTGGGGCCAATATCTCTTGGCACGAAACTATGCCGGGTCGTGTCGTCTCTCTTGTGATCTCGGAATAAATTTGAAGTGAATCTTTGTTGTGTAGCGGTAGAATCTTGACTTGGGGTGTCCAAGTTTGTTACAGTGGTATCACAGCACAGTCGATTTCTCTTCTACCGAGAAATCCGATCCCTTATTTCGCGACACTTATGGATGCCGAAAAGAATCAATCGACTTCTTCTGCATTTGCTGATGCGGAAGGAGACCACGTAGAACATTTAAACGAATTAACAGAGGAAGAGTACGGGCCACCTCAGCCTACTCAGTATGAACTTCAAGAGATGCAACGTCGACAGCAGGTTGACGAGTGCACAAAGCAAATGATTAAATTTGCGAAAGACCCTTAGGTTGCAAAATTATCCATCGCTGAAGTGCACATTCAGTGGCAAAATGCCACCCAACCACCAATCAAGCCGGCAATCAAGAAACCTCCTTCTCAAAGGATGTTTACAGAACAAGAACTTCAAGAGGTGGTTCAGACTCAGATCAGTCAGCTTTTGGACACGAGGAATCAATCCAAAAAGCAATTGAAAAAGCGCAAGAAGGGGACTACTCACTACCCTGGTTATATGGGCCGTCAATCTTCTTTTGCATCTGCAAGAAAGCAGAAGAAGCGTGTACGCTTTGAAGGACTACCCAGTTCTTCTTCTTCCTCTTCTTCTCACAGTTGTTCTAGCTCTTTTGACTCAGCAAGGAGGACAGAAAGGGTAAAAAGCGAAGCAAAAAGCAAAGATTCAGAAAGAGCAAGAAAAAGGCAAAGAAACTCAAATTTCGACCAGTTTCTGATAGCTCTATGGAGGAGTCATCCTCTGACAGTTCGGACTCCGATGACCATATGTTTTATGCAAAGAAGAAGCACTTCTCCAGAGCCAACCAATATGACTTCCTCGAAGACAAGACCAAGAAAGCAAAAGAATTTAAAGAAGGTGGACAGGTGATAAAATTTGAATCCTTTTCTGGATTCAGAGGTGCTCCGAGGGCTTTGGCCTTCATCCCAACAGTTTGACATAGCCTTCTCTAGAGGGGATTACTCAGAGCACTCCAAATTTAGGAGGGCTACATCTTTTCGCAAAGGAAATGATCGAACATGGTAGTCCACTCTTCTTCTAAGGAAAGAAGGTCCAGTCAAATGGTTAAAATTCAAAAGGCTCTTTATTTCTTCTTGGCTGACCCAAGAGTATGAATGGGATATAAGAACCGCTTGGAACCAGCTTCGGATGACCAAGGGAGATTCTATGGACACTTATTGCGAGAGGTTTTGGGACTCTTTTCTACCAACCTCTTCATTTAAGGTCGCCTTTAAGGAGCAGATTGAGCAGTTTTGTTGCAGACTCCCTACAGAGATCCGAGACTACTGCCTTGAACAAAAGTCAAATTCTATCCAAGAATTAATGGGTCATGCGAAACGGGGTTTCTTGATATATTCAGGGAATTTGACTTGCCCCACTTATGAGATCTTGACTCAGAGCACCGACAGACCTCCAACAATGAAAGTAGAAAGGAAAACAGGACCACGAATGACTCTTCAAGAAAGAGCTAATTATATCAAAGAGGGGAAGTGTCTTGGTTGCGAGGAACAAGGACACATCTCTGGAAAGTGCCCCAAAAGGCACAGCAAGGACAGACTGAAGACAGGCCAGAGAGTTCGAGTGCAGCAGCGGAACGTGGGAGAAAAGGCAAGATGAAAGTAGGACTGGTACCGGATTGCATGGTTACTGACCCAAGCTTGATAGATGAAAGTACATAACTTTGTCGAGCGTGGGACAAAGTGAAAGATCAAGAAGCCCTTATCTTTTTTGATGGAGGAGCCAAGGCCAACTTCATTTCACCTGAATTGGCGGCACGGCTCGAGATTACACCCGACAGGATGGGACCATGAGCAGAGGCAGTTCTAGCGGCGCCCAGACGGGACATAGCCATTACACCTGTCAATGGCAAACTTTGGTTGCATTGTCAGGGGTATTTAGGGCACGAGGACTTCTACATCATGCCTTTGGAAGGCTGAAGTCCTCCTAGAAGTCCCTTGGTAACATAAGAACAACGCCGTGGTCGACTATCGGGCTAAGAAAGCGACTTTGACTAAACAATATCCACCCCATCAAGGCAAGAGTCTTCCAATAAAGAGAATGAATCGGGGGAATCGGATGACAGAACATCACAGGATGTCGATACAGTACGAGAATGAGATTAGTGCATCCGACGGTTCCGATGAACTAAGGGAACCTGATGCAAGATCATCAGAGGATTCCCGAGAAGAAAGACCCAGTGAAAGAGCTTCTAGAGAAGGGTCTCATTCAACCTAGTACATCACCTTATTGTTCACCAGTGTTGTCTTAAAGAAAGACAGATCTTGGAGAATGTGCATTGACTATAGAGCTCTCAACAAAATCACCATCAAGAACAGATTCCCTATTCTTAGGATCGATGATATACAAGACAGACTTCACGGTTCTACTTGCTTTAGCAAAATTCATCTGAAGAGTGGTTATCATCAAATCCGAATTGCTCCTCGGGATTCTATTCGGATCGAGACACGTTGGCACTCTCCTTGAGATCTCTCTATGCCTTTTAATCATGTTTTTGAAACCGTTCCCTCTGACTTATGTACATTTATTCATATCTTGGAGTATTCGCATGCTTGGCTTCTTAGGAATAAATCCAGGACATCTCTTGGCTTATATGAGTGTTTCGTGATGCCTTTCAATCTCACAAACACTCCAGCAATGTTTTAACAGGATGATGGACAAGATTTCAAAGAGTATAGGTCATTTGTGGGCACTTTTTCGACGTGTAACTAACTTGGACACCCCAAGTCTGGAATCTGGCACAACATACAAGAGAAAATCACTTTAAATACTTCATACTTAAATCACAGTTCAATTGAGCCGACACACCCTGGCGTAGATCCGTGCCCAAAGAGATTGTCCCCAAAGACTAGCACCCCTTTCGGTATTTCTTTTTGTATTAATAATTGAGTAAAGTACAGTGCCCTTGGGTCGCCTCTGCTCACCGGCTCTATCACAAAGTGAGCCAGAGAGAGCCCAAGGGGCTTATTTAAAGGCCCTTGGCCTTTGGGGAAAGCAGTACATGAAAAGCTTGCAACTCAAAAGCGCTTGGCTCGCAAAAGCAGGCAACGCAAAAAAGAAGAATTTTGTACGGCCTGCCACATCAGCACAACCAGCGCGATATGCGGAAATCTGTACGGACAGCCACGTCAACAGCTCAACGTGATTGCAGAAGATCCGTACAGCAGCAATCCGCCAACTCTTTTAATTTTCCTAGTGTCCCTAGGGCCCTGTTGAGAGATGCCCTATAAGTTGGGTACACTTATGGACATGCCACGTCATCAGTTTGTGACATACCCCCCTCTTGAAAGAGTTGTAATCGCCCTCGATTACGCTTGCAAAACAAACAGAGGCCATAAACAAGTTCAGTAGACATTGACTCTAAGCACCGACGCACTAGACCAACACAAATCTAGGACTTGCACAACGACAACTCAGTCAGTGCACATTCACATCATATCAATCACATTGAAATTGATTCCAGATCTAAGATCGTGATTCCTGGCAACGTATTTAGCAATCGCATCTAGATCCATCTCGGACCTCACTGGCGTCGAATTAGCTAATCCTTAGTGTGATCATGTCTATAGATTCTCAAGACCGAAATGCTGCACTCATTTCGTCTTTCAATCTTGCACTCAAACAAAATCACATGAAAGAGTACACATCAATCAGGTTCAAGTTCACGAATTCCCATTTTCAATATTTATAGTGTCATACAGCAGAATACTGTCAGCACAGCAGTATCCCTGAAATCCAAAGGAAAATCAGGGACTTCATTCCATCCAAGTAATCTGTGACAAGGAGCGGAGTGACTCCCCTCTCGTGCAGTCCTGTCTGCACCAGATTCAACCCTGTTGATCTTCAACATCTTTCGGAATAGATGCTGCTAATCCAAAGCCTCAAGGTAAAGTTCCAAAATCTGAGGAGTATCTGCTAGGTCCTCCTCCTTCATCCACTTCGCATCCAATGCCGGATAGATCTTAAATTTCACTAAGAACCGTCGAATCACTTTACCTTTCCCTTTTCTTTCCTTATGTGTCAGAATCTGTTCTGGAACAAGTATCTCCTCGCTCTCTTCCACTTCGGGTTGCTCATCAGGCTCCCCATTAATTGGCACCTCACCCTTAAAAGGGTTTCAAAAAAGTCACATGAAACGCATTGTCAATCTTCCAAGTATCTAGCAACTTGAGTCTGAAGCATACATCATTTATCTTTTCTTGAATCTGGAAAGGGCCATAATATCTCATGCTAGGCTGAAAGCACGGTTTGGTGGTACAAAAAAAGGACCAAATTTTTTTCCACCTTATTGGTACTAATGAAAAAGTGGGGACCGGTAAATTTTTTGTATTTTGTGTCTAAACTTGTCGGAATTTGTTTTCTTATGTTCTTTTCCAAGATGTATCTAACAATATACAATATGATAAGTGATTTCTTTTGGGACTTTGATAAATTGCATTGCAAAGATTTTGTCAAATGTACAACCAATTTGTACCACCATCCCTTGCTTTCATCCGCTAAGCTTAGGAAAAAGCGTTCCTTTCTTTTTTGTTTCCATAGACGTGCCTTCATCAAAACGTAAGAGCACCCAATCATCTTCCTTCAACTTCAAGTCGCGTCTATGTCGAAATGATGGCTTCTTGTGCCGTGCTTGAGACTCTAAAGCCTCGCAAACCTTGGCAAAAGCAATGTCCAAATCCCTCGTGTACTAACCACTAAATTGGCAATTTCATATTGCCCATCTGTCTGTGGGCGGAATGATGATGAGAACTGCAACCGCGTGCCAATGTTCTCCCAAATTTCCCTCCAAAACAAACTCGTGAATCGGGTATCTCTGTCCGACACTCTCGTCTCAGGCATGCCATGCAACCGAAAAATCTGAGCAATGAAGAGTCTCGCTAAATGATCAGGTTTGACGGTCTTCTTTACTGGAATGAAGTGAGCTTGCTTGCTAAATCTGTCAATGACACTCCAAATGTCGTCGTGCCCACTTTGATTCTTAAAGAGATCGAAGATAAAATCCATAGCAATGCTTTCCCAGGGGCGGGTGGGAATGGGTTAAGGCTGTGGTAGTCCTTGTGCCTTATGCCTGTCAAACTTGACCTTTTGGCATACTAAACAACTGCGAACAAAGTCATTAACATCCTTTTTAAGCCTCGGCCAATAGAAGTAACGCTCCACACCCTTCAAGGTGGTATCTATGCCGCGGTGGCCTGTAAAGGTGGGCAATGGCACTCTGTCAAAACCTTCCTCAAAGGTTGTGTAACATACAACATCGTTTTCCACATCAAATGGCCATCCCGTATAGAATAACCTGAAACTGTCTCCCCATTCTGGGTATCCGAGTTAAAATGTCGGCAAAGTCAAGATCTGTGGCATACTGGTCAACCATATCCTCAAAGCTTCTATGGTAAATCGCGGAAATAGCCAAAACCAAGGGCTTCCAAGACAATGCATCTGTCACTAAGTTCTTCTGTCCCTGAACATGGACAATCTCGAAGTGAACTGTGACAGGATGTTAGCCCATCGCATCTGCTTTTTTGAAAGCTGCTTCTGTCACAAGTAGCAGTGTAAACTCTAGTGATCTGTAAAGACTGTGAAATCGGTTCCAAGTAAATAGTGTCGCGACTGTGTAAGAATATAGATCACTGTCGATAGCTCTTTCTCATATATCTGTGCTACCAATTCTGGCCATCAAAACATCATGCTTTCATAAGCAATAACATGACACTCATCCAGTAGTCAATTTTTCTTTAAGTGTCTGAAAAGCAATCATTTATGTCGGTCCCCACGTGAAAGGGACTCCTTTTTGAGTCAATAAAATGCAAAGGCGAAGCGATCTCTACAAACTTCCGAATGAACCGCCGATAATAAGAGCACAAGCCCAAAAAGCTTCGAACTTCGTGACCATTCTTTAAGTCAAGCCAATCGCGGATAGTCTCGATTTTGGCCAGGTCCGTTTGTACTCCTTCTGCTGAGACAATGTGTCCGAAGTAATGTATCTCCAGTAAGAAAAACTCACTATTGATAACCAATCTATGCTTCCGCAACACCTGAAAAACCTGTAGCCGCTTTCTTAGTCCGATAGTCAACCACGGCGTTGTTCTTGTGGTACCGAGGGATTCCTAGGAGGACGTCACACCCTTTCAAAGGCATGATATAAAAGTCCTCGTGCCCTAAAATACCCCTGACAATGCAAACGAAGTTTGCCAATGACAGGTGTGATGGCAACATACCGTCCGGGTGCCGCTAGAACTGCCTCCGCCCCATCCTGTCGCACGTAATTCCAAGTCAGGCCACCAATTCAGGTGAAATGAAGTTGGCCTTGGCTCCTCCGTCAAAGAAGATGAGGGCTTCCTGATCTCTTACTTTGCCTCATGTGCGGCAAAGTTCTGTGCTTTCGTCCATCTGATTCGGGTCGGTCCCTATACAGTTTGGTACCAGTATTGCTTTCATCTTTCCTTTTCTGCCATGTTCTTCAGCCGCTCTTAAACTCTCTAGCCTCTCTTCTGATTGTCCTCGCTGTGCCTTTTTAGGGCACCTTGAAGAGATGTGTCTTTGTTCTCCGTAGTCAAAACACTTCCCCTCCTTGAGATAATATGTTCTTTGTTCCTCGGTCAATCGGGGTTGTGCATCCTTCTTTTTATGGAACTTCATCTTTCTTCTGTTATCATTTGTTGAATTATGTTCGGTCCTTGGTGTCAAAACCTGATCAATGGGGTAAGTCAAGTTACCGAATGCATAGCAAATCCCCGCTTAGCATGTCCCATCAATTGTTGTATGGACTCGGACTTCTGCTCAAGGCAATAATCTCGAATCTCTCCACGGCAAAACCGCTCAATTTGATGCTTAAAAGTGACCTTGAAAGAAAAGGCCGGTAGAAAAGCATCCCAACACCTCTCACAATAAGCATCCAAAGAGTCAACCTTGGTCATCCAAAGATGATTCGAAGCGGTCATCACATCGCGTTCGTACTCCCAAGTCAGCCAAGCAATAAAGAGTCGTTTAATTTTTAACCACTTGGTAGGGACTTCTTTCCGTAAAAAAAGAGTGGACCACCACATTCGGAAATTTCCTTTAAGAATGATGCTGCCCTCCTGATTTTGGAGTGCTCTGAATAGCGCCCTCCAGAAAATGCTATATCAAACTGCTCAATAAAGGCTAAAGCCTTGGGAGCATCTCATAATCCTGAATGATTCAAACTTTACTGATTGTTCACCTACCTTAAATTCCTTGGTCTTTTTGCCCTTGTCCTCAAGAAAATCATATTGATTGGCTCTGTAAAAGTGTTTCTTCTTTTAATAGAACATGTGTTCATCGGAGTTCGAACTTTCAAAAGAGGATGAACCCTCAACTGTTAGAAACGGGTCGGGATCTGCTCTTCTTTGCCACCTTCTTGTTCTTTCCAAAACTTTGATTCTTGCTTCGTCTCTTGCCCTTTTGTCCTATTCACTCGAATCAGAAGAGAAAGAGCTATCCGAACTGTCAGAAGAGGAAGAACTGGACAATCCTTCGAAGCGTATATGCTTCTTCTGTTTTCGTGCACTTGCAAAAGAAGATTGACGGCCCAAATAACCGGGGTAGTCAGTCCCCTAGTTGCATTTCTTCAATTGTTTCTTCGCCCCCAAAAGTTGGTTGACTCACCTTTCGACGATGTCATCAAGTTTTTCTTCAATAAACATCCTTGGAGTAGGAGGTTTCTTGAGGGCCGATTTTATTGGTGAGTCGATGGCTTTCTGCCAATGTGTATGCACTTCGTCAATCGGGTGTCAAAAATTTTCCATATTGTGGATCCTTTGCAAACCAGAGCATCTGCTTTGCGCACTCCATAGTTACAGGGAATGGCCATTTTCAAGTCTCTGTTCCCCGTTCCCATCCCAATTTTCCGTTCCGGATTCCCGTTTCGTGTTTTAGACGTGAGTATCTGAAACAGGGAATGCCATTTCATGCATGTTGCAGTTCCCGTTCCCTGTTCCAATTTCCGGTTCTCGGTAACTATGGCGCACTCATCAACCTGCTGTTTGTGAGAGTGCGCGTGTGCGAAAGCGTGAGAGAGAGAGAGAGAGAGAGAGAGAGAGAGAGAGAGAGAGAGAGAGAGAGAGAGAGAGAGTAGACCACAAACCAAAATGTTGGAGTAGGAAGGAGGGCGCGATCAGCCCCCCATGACTACCAGAACAAGAAGACCCGTACAATGATCAGATGATCTCTGTGAGATGAGATGATATATGGAAATATATGAGGGCGCTCGGACAAGGTGGGTGGCCGGCCCCAAACTCGGGCGATCAGACCATGTACAACCTAGACTATGAGTGGCCAACCCAGAGACATACTAGTCGTATAAGTATGCCCTAGATCTGTGAAGCAACAGAGTATGAAGATGTTTGTTGCGATGTCCACTGAAGGACAAGACTCCACGAGTGTAGCAACAGTCTGGGGTGTCACGACCGCCAAGGAATATTTATGGTAAAGTGCCGTCACAAGCAGTGTAGTAAACTGTTGTACTCCGTCGATACAGGGTGAAGATACTGCAAGATCGGTTCTTCCTGAGGGGGGTCTTTGGACCTCGACTCGAGAGCCAAGATTGGTGCTTCGTGATTGATCGTCCTGCAATGAGGTTAGCTTCACTAGAGAAAGTATCCACTAACACATCATCCTTGTGGACAATCACAGCATCTTCATGCAAATCATCATGCTTGTGAGAAATCACATCTTGATCATTATGCAAATCATCATGCTTGTCATTGTCATCCAAATCATCATGCTTATCATTATCATTCAATTCATCATGCAAATCCTGTGTGTCAAGCTTTGGAGACGAACAGACTGAGAGAGTCTCCGTTTGCCGAATCTCTTGCATCTGTGCTTGCACTTGAGAAAAGAGTCGCAACATCTCTTTCATGTGTCGGTCGTTCATTGCTTTTCTTGCTTTGGTCTCTCGATCAAATTCTGCTTTTCTTTCTTCGGCTTCCAAGTGCGCTTGCTCGTGCTCACGCTCTATGGCTGCCATTCTTTCTTTGTGTTCTGCCTTTCTTTCTGCTTTTCGTGCTTTGCGTTCTAACTTCATGTCCATCACCATCTTGTCGAAAGCCTCCATAGGAGTTAGTGCAATCCTTGACGTAGATGGGGAAGGGGAAGGGTCGGAAAAACCTCCTGGTGGGAAAATTCTTCTTCACCTCTCGCACGCTCATCACCTCCAAGCAAAGTACCCATTCCGCTTCGAGTGATGACCATCCACTGAAGTCGTGGGTTCGTGTGGGTTCTTGTGGTCTTGGGTTCTTAAGTTCACAAGGAACTTGGGGTTCTTGGGGTTCTTGGTTCTTGAGGGTCTTGAGGTTCTTGGTTCCTTGAGGGTCTTCTTTCGCTTGCAATCTGTGTTAGAGAAGGATCTTCTCTTCACCCAAGTTCTGCTCTTTTCCACGAGCGCACCCCTTGGCGGCCTTGCGCTCACACCAAGGTTGCTTTTTCCCACCTCACGTCGATTGGCCGGCTGCTAAGTGCACGGTCCGCTCTCAATGAGTGAAAAGAGGCACAAGGGGAGGTTGGACAAGCCCTTCTTTCTTGGGTTTCCTGTCACTCTTCAAACACACGATTAGGAATCGGCACGCCCAAGTGAACTTGGGTTCGTGCCACCTCAACAAGCAAAAAACAAAATTCAATGGTTCTTGTGGTTCTTTGCTTGAGTGATACAGAACACTGCCAAAGCTCTGATACCAATGTAAGGTGCAGCGGAATGAATGTTGAACTTTGCTCAAGATGAGTGCTCCGAACTGTGCTCAAGGTTCCTTTTACTTATGGAAGGGAGAGCTTTCCGTTCTTTAATGCGAGAGTGCAATGGACACAAACAAAGTGAATGGACACTGTGAATGGAAGTGCATGAGACTGAGAAATAGAGAAGAGAAATACGACACCAGAGACGTTGTAAAACCCTCCTCCAAAGGCCCCACTCTCTATGGCGAGAGCGGTCTACTTATGATTGCACAAATCTATACAATGCTTTGGACTCGACGACGATGAGGACAACGAGCCGGGCTGAAATCTGAAAATGCTAAGGGCTGAAATCTGCAAATCTTTATCTGCTGAATTCTGACTCTATGTCGGTGACGATGTCGATGACGACGGTACGACGACGACGCGCTGAAAACGCAGATGCTGAAATCTGCGTTTTCCGGGCTGAATCTGCAAACTTCACGGGATCTGACCGTGCGGCAAGGATCTGTTGCAAGAAGGTGAGATCTGTAAGGTTCGGGGGTTCTACTACGATGTCTGACTGCTGAAAACTGAAAACGCTGGTGGTTCTTGATGTTCCCTCGCGGTGAATCTGCAAAATACTGAAGTGTCTTGCAGATGCAAAAAGGCTAGGGCTGAAAATGGTCTTGCTGCGGAGAATCTGCTAACGCTGGGGGCTTCTGCTTGGTCTTCTGTCGCCAGGGATCTGCAAGATCAAAAACGCTAGCTGATCTGGTCCAAAAACGCTAGCTTTATGCTGTGAAGCAAAAACGCTAGGGCATTTGGGGTTCTACTGAGAAGTTGCATGTTGAGCGAGTGCTCTTGCTGCCTCTTCTGCCAGAAAGTGCTAGCTCGGATTTGCTTATATTTTAATTGCCCTACCTAGTTTCCAACAAAAGTCACTTAAAAATAATAAGTGAAAAATGTCAAAAATAGGGAAAGTAGGTCTATGCACTGTAAAAATGCTACTGATGGGATCTGACCGGAATCTGATGGTCATGCTGTGTGCAACCGGAGGATATGCATCTAATCTAAGTGACTGGTCATGCACGGTCTGCGAACAGACTCACAAAAGTGCCAGATCACTTCCTATTCTAGACTGAATTGACTGAACTGAACCTTGGTCTTGTTGTAGCTTGTCCACGGACACATGGGGTTGGATGTGTCACGTGACAAAGGATGAGGCAAAACATAGAGAACAACTGTTACAGGTCTTTCAGGCATTACGAGATCACAAGTTGGTGATTAATGCAAAGAAAAGCGAATTTTTCCTACCAGAGATACACTTTTTGGGACACATTGTGTCAACAGCATGAGTGTAGATGGACCCGGCCAAGATAGAGACTATCCGTGCTTGGCCCGATTTGAAGAATGTCCATGAAGTTAGAAGCTTCTTGGGCTTGTGTTCGTACTACCGGCGGTTCATTAGAAAGTTTGCAGAGGTTGCTTCCCCTTTGCATATCTTGACACAAAAAAAAGTCCCTTTCTCATGAGACCCACAGAGGTGACTGCCTTTCAAACATTGAAAGATAAATTGACTACAGGACCAGTTTTGACTTTGGCGGACTTGCAGAAGTCATTTGAAGTATATGTGATGCTTGTGGTCGTAGTCTGAGTGCGGTCTTAATGCAAGAAGGCCATGTCATTGCCTAAGAGAGCCGACTATTCTCAAGGCCGGAATTGACAGCACAGATTTATGAGAAAGAGCTTTTGGCGGTTATCCATGCTCTTACTCAGTGGCGACATTACCTACTCGGAGCCAATTTTACTGTCTTCACAGATCATCAGAGTTTACGCTACTTCTTGTCACAGAAGCAGCTATCGGAAAAGCAGATGCGGTGGGCGAACATCTTGTCACAGTTTCACTTCCAGATTGTCCATGTGCAGGGACAGAAAAACTTGGTAGCAAATGCTTTGTCTCGGAAGCCGTTGGTTCTAGCTATTTCCGCGATACATAATAGGAGCTTCGAGGATACGGTCGATTAGTATGCCACAAATACAGATTTTGCAAATATTTTCACTTGGATACGGAATGGGGAGATAGTAGCGGGATATTCCATTCGGGATGGCTACTTGATGAGGAAAACCATGTTGTACGTTACACAACCGTTGAGAAAAAAGGTTCTAGCCGAATGCCCACTGTCCACTTTTTACGGGTCACCGCGGCATTTCCACCACCTTGAAAGGGGTAGAGAGATACTTCTTTTGGCCGAGACTCACGAAGTATGTGGACGAGTTTGTACACAGTTGCTTGGTATGCCGGAAGGTCAAGTTTGACAGGCATAAAGCACAAGAATTATTACAGCCTTTGCCCATACCCACCCGCCCCTGGGAAAGTATTGCAATGGATTTCATTTTTGATGGTCATGATGGTATCTGGACTGTTATTGACAGATTTAGCAAGCAAGCTCATTTCATTCCAGTGAAGAAAACAGTCAAGCCGGATCACTTAGCGAGACTGTTTATGGCCCACATCTTCAGATTACATGGCATGCCCGAGACGATTGTCTCCGACAAGGACCCCAGATTCACGTGTTTGTTTTGGAAGGCTATTTGGGAGGTGAGTGTAAGCAACTCTAAAGGTAGCAATCCAAATGATGAGGAGTGTAGAAGAGCAACTGCACTACCATCTAAGCCAAGCTCTGGGTGACTCCGGATGTAGTCGCGTAATGATGCCTGATCTCCCGCATCTAGCGGGTAAACTCTCCAAGAGAGTCCAAAGCACTGAAGTCCCACTCCAGTCTGTAGATCCAAGCAATGAACCTGTCCAAAAAGAGATCTAAGATCCTCTCCCCGAGTCCATGTAGATGCTCCTGTGTAAGCAAGTGATCGGAGGTGTCGAGGTCAAATGGTAAGTGTCTGTCCACCCAAGAAGGTGGTGTCTTCTCTAGGAATGTCGGAATTCCATATGCCATGAGCATGGCCATATCTCGTGTGAACTCCTCTGATGAGTGCATAGGTGTGTCCAAAATAAACCACAAGTCACCACCCCCTCTTGAGTGCGCAACCGCCGAATGATGGTTGGAATGAATGGACCTTTCAAGGATCGTACGCCCATAGATGATCAAGCCGATGTCGAAGATACCATGTATTACAACAATCACTGAGAGACCACATGGACCACCACCGGATGATGTCTTGGCAGGAGGTAACTTCATCCTCACACAAGCCAAGAGGCTGTTGTCCACTCAAAAACACAATTGCGAGGTGATGAAAACGCTGCTGTCCAGCGATTTTCAGCGTGCTCGTATGCTCCCAGCAAGGTCCGGAGCGGGGCAGAGGGTATGAGGAGGATGGTGAATCCCTGGCACAACCCCGAGTGGGCTGGAAACAGAGAAAACAGCAGTGGTATATGGCTGAAATCTGGTGGAAATGGAGAGGATACAGGCCGGCAAGGCAACAGATGCCAAGCCGGTGTGTCGAAAGGCAAGATCGGGGGTACGAAGCCCAGCGCTCCCCCTCTGTGCAGCAAACGCTGCCTTGCTGTCCAAAAACGCAGCAGATCTCAAAAACACAATCTGGCTGAAAACGCAGATGGAGCAGAGGGGTTTTCCGGCGATGAAAAGTCCCAAAAAGGGTAGCGCTTGTGGAGACAAAAACGCGAGTGGTGGGGTCCTCCGCGACAGAAAACTCCATATTCCATCGCCTGCCTGCTTTTGCAAAATGCTAGCAGATTTGATCTTCTTCTTGGGAGGAGAACCTTGCAGGTGATGAAGCGTTGGTCCCATGGAGAGCTTGAAGCTGCTGATACCATGTGAGTGCGCATGTGCGGAAGCGTGAGAGAGAGAGAGAGAGAGAGAGAGACCACAAAACGCTGGTGTAGGGAAGAGGGGGCGCTCAACCCCTCATGACTACCAGAGCAAGAAGACCTGTCAGTTTGTAACTGTGGGTACCCTCCCTGGCCCCATATATAGGTGCTCAAGGGGAGGTAGGGCAATGCCAGGTAAAGCCCCCACGACCCAACAAGAAAAATAGAAATATGAGGGCGCCCGGCCTAGGTGAGGATGCGCGGAAGGAAGCGTGAGAGAGAGAGAGAGAGAGAGAGAGAGAGAGAGAGAGAGAGAGAGAGAGAGAGAGAGAGAGATGAAATGAAATGAAATGGAATGTTATATTAACATCTTCAAAAGGCCAAAGTGACCTATGAGACCAGAAAGTTACAATGTGGTGGATGTGATACAAAGTCAGAGTCACAAAAAATGACAGAAAAAAATACTTTGGAATCCTAGATTGCTAGATGTGAGCTAAGCAGCTGGGTGGAATAGCTAAATCACAAAAGATTCAGCATCGGTCACTGGCGGATCTCATCAATCTCCTCCATGGTCGATGGCCTGACCGGGCGTCATGCATGTGGGGCCAAAGTGATCCGAATCCTCTGATGCAACCTCCGTCGATGTTGTGTAGTCCTCCGCAGTCGTGGGCGTTTGGATCTCCCTAACTCGGTCGCTCAGTCGATCAGTGTGCCTCTGGTGTGAGGCGACGAGCTCTCCTGTGGTGGTAGCTCCTCAGGTTGTCCAGTGTCTGCTCTAAAAAATTCTGTGATCCGTCTCTGAGACTGGCTAGCCTCTCCCCTCATGAGGCTCTCTCTGTGTCTGCGCAGCTTGAGCAAAAACAAACCCAAGCATCTCTGATCCTCGTACCGCATGGCTCTGGAGAGTGGTCCAAAGCCCTCTCTGAACAAGCAGTGGAAGCAGCCACGATCTCGTAGTAGACGGGGCAATGGCATGTGTAGTGCAACTCTGTCTCAGGCTCCATGTCACAAAGGAGGCATGTCCTAGCCCCTGCCGATACTCCACTATATCTCCCACTCTCGATCCGTAGCTGGTGTGAAGATGTGCGTATCTGGCCAATAGCACATCGTATCCCTTGAGACAAGTGGGTGTCCATGTATCTGGGCCTCGTCACAAAACCGTCCTCTATAAGCTGGAGAAGATGCTCTCTGTAGAAAGCCATCTTCGTGCCCAACTGCTGTGCTGGTTGTATCCATGTCCTCCTGGTGTCTAGCTGAGTCAGGTCCTGGAGGATGAGCCTGGTGATCTCGAACTGTGTGAGAGTCAAAGAGGGTGCATCCAGTGAGTACTCGAAGGGGGGCAATCAGTCCATGCTGAACCCATGCGCCTGAAACCAAGATGTCATCTCCCCATACCAGCATGTTGTATCTCCTTGCATGGCTAATTGTCGAGAGGACTCAAGTGCAAGGTGAGCATATTTGTCTCTGCGAAGTTCCCACATGCGGTGTATGAAGGAGACAGATCTGGTGAGCGCCTCCACCACTAGTGGGGGGGCAGCTAGCTCTGCCCGGATAATGGCACGTGGTACTGAAGCCTTGGCTCTAATGCGTTGCGAGATCATAGAGACTAATGGCTTTTCCATGTCCCCCATCCATCAGTGTGACCTATCCTCCCGTGATGGTCCAAGGACGGTCCCCAAATCTCAGCTCCATAGAGCAATGCAGAAGCCACGAAAGTGTCAAAGAGCCAGAGCTTCGTCCGAGGCTCCTGAAACTAAACATGTGAACACATCCTCTCCAATCTTCCCAATGTTGCGTGGACTCTAGTCAATCTAGTCTCTGCTGCTCTCCTCAATGAAAATGTTGGTCCACTGAAAACCACTCCAAGGTAGGTGTAAGCATCTGTATACTCCACTGTCTCCTGGCCGTATATGAATGCGGGCGCTGACCTCCTGTCACAAGACGGGCACCACGTGCCAATAGAAAAGAACAGACTGAACAAACTTTTAGCACTTTAATAACAACTGAACTGAAAGAGACAGAGACAACACGTGACACGGAGTGGCTGAATTCCACCCCAGAGAGTATTGGCCCCAAACCTTGGCGCCCCTTTCGATATTTCTTCATATTGCATCAACGCAGTACAAGCCGGTACTCCAGACTCTGCACCTTCTCTAGGAAGCATGCCAGAGAATGAGCCCTAACCTCATATTTAAAGGCCGTTGGCCTAAAAAGCACTTACAGTGAAAAGCCTTGAAAACTCAAAAGCTTCTGGTCCAAAAAGCAAAGCCAAAAGCTGCCAGCATAATTTTACGAAAATCCGTACAGCCTGCCAGCACAAAATGCGGAAATCCGTACAGCTTGCCACGTCATCATGTCAGTGCAATTTTCGAAAACTGCCACGTCATCAGCAGCTACGCAATTTCTTCAGTGTGTGTGTGTGGGTCCTGCTTTATTTTAATCCTTTGTCACTTGGGGCCCCATCGAACGGGGTCCCCATAAGTTGGTAGGACTTCGTTACTTGTTCTTCTTAGGGTTTAGCCCCTCGGCCGACATCTGCAAGGTGGCTCCATTCTTTAGGCTTTGACACGTCAGCAATTTGTTACATCTCCCCTTCTTGAAAAGATGTAATCGTCCGCGATTACAGCATATCTGCAAAACAACTCAAGTTAGCTCAAAAATTTACGAGGGACATTCCAAGGGACAATCAGTTTGCTATTTTTATTAAGAAGTTAGCTTCTCCTTTTTGCTCTTTTGATCAAGGAGTTAGTTTCTCCTTTCGGCTGTTTTGATCAAGGAGTTAGCTTCTCCTTTCTGCTCTTTTGATAAGGAGTTAGCTTCTCCTTTTCGTCCAGATCGGAACTCTTGATATTCTGGCGTAGTAAAATTAGCCATCACACCCAGACCGTACTGATCTTCCACGGGACACAAATGCTTACATATGCATGTTACAAGACATAGAAACATAAAGCCGCCGATGAACACTCCTCCCGCATAACCTAACAAGGTCCGGGCCGGGAGATATTCAACGACTCCCTCATCACTCCTCCCGCATAACCTAAAAAGGTCCGGGCCGGGAGATATAGGGCCTTTTACAACCAAACGCCCCCCGGACCACAGCCTGCGTCGTTTGGAGGTGCTGAGAGTAACCACTGCTCAGACTTCTTAATACTCCTCTCGCATGACCATCCAGGTCCGGGCCGGGAGTCACAACAACAATTATATTACAAGCATACAACCAAACGCTCCCCAGACATCCCATTTGCGTCATTCGAAGGTTCAAACAATAGCAAAACAACATTTCTCACTACTACACCCGGGAGTAAAATCACCAATCATTGAAACTAGTATTAAAACCAAAGTCAAACATCTCAAATCGGCACCAAAACAAATACTTTCCATTTCAAACAAATTTTCAAACATTACTTTCTAACTATAAAGAAAAACAAATAGGGCGAGTTCATTCGAGGTTTTGTTCGAACAAGCGAACTTTGAGGACGACTGGCTTGTCCTTCTGCATCACGGTGATGGTTCGATTCTGAACCTGGAGAGTCGCATCATTCTTGTCGTGCCAAGGCATGCCCAAGAGAACGTCGCAATTGCCCAACTTCATGATGTAGAAATCAGCTTTTCCATGATAATCTTGAATAGTCACTAGAAAAGCACCAATGAGCGGTACTACTTTCTGAGTCTGCCCCGTGGCTAGCTCAGCTTCAATTTCTCCACCCTCTGCATCATAATCAAAGTGCATCTGCTTTTAAAATTCTGGATGGATGAAGTTCTTTGTAGCTCCAGGATCAAAGTCAAAGGACGGACACCACGTGCCAATAGAAAAGAACAGACTAAACAAACTTTTAGCACTTTAATAACAATTGAACTGAAAGAGAGAGCGACAACACGCGACACGGAGTGGCAGAATTCTACCCCAAAGAGTATTGGCCCCAAACCTTGGCGCCCCTTTCAATATTTCTTTATATTGCATCAACAAGTACAAACTCTTCACCTTCTCCAGGAAGCATGCCAGAGAATGAGTCCTAACCTCATATTTAAAGGCCTTTGGCCTGAAAAGCACTTACAGTGAAAAGCCTTCAAAACTCAAAAGCTTCTGGTCCAAAAAGCAAAGCCAAAAGCTGTCAGCGTAATTTACGGAAATCCGTACATCCTGCCACGTCATCAGCCAACGCAAAACGTGGAAATCCGTACAGCCTGCCACGTCATCATGTCAGTGCAATTTTTGAAAACTGCCACGTCATCAGCAACTATGCAATTTCTTCAGTGTGTGTGTGGGTCCTGCTTTATTTTAATCCTTTGTCACTTGGGGCCCCATCGAACGGGGTCCCCATAAGTTGGAAGGACTTCTTCTTCTGTTACTTGTTCTTCTTAGGGTTTAGGGCCTAGGCCCCTCGGCCGACATCTACAAGTTGGCTCCATTCTTTAGGCTTTGACACGTCAGCAATTTGTTACACCTCCTGATCCACTGCGGGTGGTATTAAATACCATGAGCTTGGTTTTACCAAGGTTGACAGACAAACCACTTTCCTGGGCGAACCTATGCAAAGCATCCAAGTGACGTTGCATCCCCTCCGGGGAGTCGGAGATCAACACAATATCATCAACATATAACAATAGTGGAATTCATGTCCTTGCCAGTTGTGCACCTCTATCACCGCTCTCTCAATGTAGTCAGAAACCTCATCCACATACATACCAAATAGAGTAGGAGAGAGCGGGCAACCTTGCTTCACCCCAATAGTGGAGTGAACCGCTATAGAAAGGCCCTCTGGGGTGCGTACATGCCCCACTACTGACCTGTATAATGCCATAACTCCCCAAATGAATTCTGTGGGTACTCCCATCTCTTGTAATCTACACATCAATCTAGCTCTAGGTACTGTGTCAAATGCTTTGCAGAAGTCCACAAAGCTACAATAGATCCGTCTCCGATGTGATCTGCCCTCCTCAACGATGGCTCTGAGTGTCAAGATATGGTCAAGAGTAGAAAAGCCTCTCTTGAACCCTACCTGCCCGACTGCCCGTATCTTCTCTCTCTGCCCATCTGCTCAGCTACTGCTCAAGAATGGATGCGTACAACCGTGTCAATGTGTGTCCGATCATGATAGTGTGATAATTCCCAGGCTCCATAGGGTCTCCTGACTTGAAGATAGGTACAATAGTAGATAGGCTCCAGGTATCAGGCAAGCCCTCACACATGGCACGGTTAAACATAACTGCTAGAAGCTCTGAGTGTAGATCTCTGGCATGTACGAAGTGATCAACCACTAGCCATCATGATCATATGCTCTCCCAGCATAGTTACCCAGAACGGGAACAAGGAATGGGAACGGGAGGATTCGGAACGGGACGGGAACGGGGAGGAGGAGGGGGGGCCGGAACGGGAATGGGGCTGGAACGGTCCACCTAAAGTAAGGATTGAATTACCTCCATTTAGCTTAGTCCCAAATAAACCATAGTTACAGGGGACGGGGGGGACGGGCCCTAGGGCCGGGGGACGGCCGTAACCGGACCGGGAACAGCTGGGAACGCCGAGGGACGGACGGAAAACGGGCCGGACGGGCGGGTCGCAGGGGGGACGGACCGCCGGGGACAGCCGGGGTCGGACGGACCGGACGGGGACGGCAGGGGTCGGCCGGGGTCGGACCGGAACAGATTCAAAATAATGGCCGTTTTTGACCGTTTGCAACGGCTCTGTGCAGCCCCAACTGCCATATTTTTTAAGCCTTGGCCCTTGGGAGGCTATAAAAGGCTCCCTTGGGCCTCTTAATACTCATAGTCTCAATGCTCAATGCTCATTCCATTTCCCTCAAGCTCAAGGCTCAAGTTTGAACTTTGAAGCTCTCCTCTCCCTCTTCTACCCACTTTGAAGCTCTCCTTTACTCTCTCTCCACACAAGCTCTCCTCTAACCCTTCTAACTTCGAAGCTCTACTCTCTCGAGTCTCTCCACCATCATGTCATCTCAAGCCAACTCCACTTCTCAAGCCGCTTCTTCTCGAAGGAGGCCCGCCGTGCAAACGTGGTCGTGGTGGGATGAAGTCGACTTTAGCTCGCGTGGCAAAGGTGGCGGTGCAAGACCATGGACGTGCAAGCTATGTCCATACAAGAGATCGGGTGGTTCAAACAAAGTGCGAGCCCATCTTCTTCATGAACCCGGTCACGAGGTGAAGCTTTGCCCTCATGTAGCTCCCGAGAAGAGGTTGGATCTTCTTGAGAAGCTCACGGTATATGAGGTTGCGGAAGCGGCCAAGAGGGGCCATTTTGTTGCCGTTGATCCCTTCGCCACGGCGACGCCGCGAGAGCAAAGGGAAGCCAACCTTGACGACATCTCTCGAACCTTCAAGAGCAATGGATCTACACCGTCCTCTTCCCTTCCGCACCGCCAAACGACTCTCAACGAAAATTGGAATCCTAAATTGAAGGAAGAGGTGGATAGGTCGGTTGCCCGATTCTTCTTCCACGACCACATTGCCTTCCATGCTTCGCGGTGAGTTTCCCTTGGCATATGCAGATTGCAATCTTCCATTTTGTATTCATAATGGGTTATAATTTCTCGCCTCTCCATACTAACGCAACATGCTCTATTTTGTGTGGATAGGTCTCCATACTTTCGAACCATGGTTACAAAAATAGGGGAATATGGCTCCTCTTATGTGCCACCTTCATCGGAGAGGTTTCGCACCACCCTCCTTGACAAAGAGAAGCTTGCCGTGGAGCAAGCGGCCCAAGCAACAAAGGATTTGTGGGAGACCAATGGCGTCTCTCTTCTTGTAGATGGATGGAGCGACACCCGCAAGCGGTCCATCCACGGGGTGGTGGCCTACTCTCGGAGGGAGATGTACTTTGTGGAGTCACATGATACATCCGATAGTGGCAAGGCCGCCGAGATGCTTGCTGCGGAGTGGACAAGCACCATAGAGATCACCGGCCCGGAGAATGTCCTTTGTATGGTTGCAGATGGAGAGGCGTCAAATAGGGCAGCCGGAGCTATCATTGAGGGCATGTATCCCAGCATCCATGTCACATTTTGCATGGCGCATTGCCTCAATAACCTCCTCAAGGACATAGGGAACTTGTCATGGATTTCACCCACCATTGGTGATGCCTCTCGAATTGTCTCCTTTGTGCTCAACCATCAAAAAGTGCGCCATGAATTCTCAAAGAGGAGCCACTTGTCTTTGCTCAAATATTCAGAGACAAGATTTGCATTCAATTGGCTTATGCTAGGCCGCTTGTTTACATGTGGCGGAGCCTTAAGGGGCCTCTTTCTCAGTGATGAGTTCCAGGCCATGCCGGAGTCTACATCAGCAGTAGGATTGAAATGCCGAGAATGGGCCGACGACGCCGCTTGGTGGGAGGAGGTGAAGACTCTTGACGCCATGGTCAAGCCTATTCTACACCTACTTCGAGTGGTGGATGGCTTGCAGCCATGCATTGGCAAAGTCTACGAAGCCATGGATCGGATGATAGAGGCACTTGAGAAGCTTGTGCCTGACCCTGTTCAGTATGTGGAGATTCATGGCTTGTGTGAGTCGAGGTGGAATGGATACTACTCTCCACTTCATGCGGCAGCTTATGTGCTTGACCCTGAGTTTCAAGGAAGGCGTCAAGAGACCGACAAGGAGGTGAGCAAAGGATGGCGGCTTGCATTGGAGCGCCTTGAGCCTAGCAGTGACATTAGGCGCAAGATTAGAGACGAGCTACTCAACTACAGGCAAAAGAAGGGCTCCTATGGATGTGTAGATGCACAGCTTGATCGCAACAAGATTGGCTCGGTTTTGTGGTGGGAGGACTATGGAGGAGATGACCCACATTTGCAGCGCTTGGCTGTTCGTGTCCTTAGCCAAGCATGTACCACTAGTTGCTTGGAGCAACTATGGAGTGTGTACAGCCACATTGCCTCTAAGAAGAGGAATCGCCTTGGGGTTCAGAGGACCAATGATTTGGTGTTTGTGTGCGCTAACTTGCGCATGCTTGCCAAGAGCGTCACACACAAGGCAGATCCTTTCACTGAGTGGGAGATGGCACAAGAGAATCCATCTATGGCCGATACTCTTTTGGAGGAGCTAGAGGAGGATTTCGAGCCTCAATGCAAGCCTCCCGAGCCGGAGCCCTCATACGTCGCTGACGACCTCGACTACGACGACGATGTGGAGATTCAACAGGCGAGCACTTCTTGAGTTTGATGATCATTGATCACTCGACTCTCAAGTCTAGACTCTTGAGTCTACGACTCTACCTACTACATAGCCCTTTGTACTTTTTGTTATCCTTGAGGCCTCATGCTTGTGTTAAGTCCTTTAGGCTTTTTGACTCTTGAGCCCTTGTGGCATGCACTTCTCATTTTGTATCCATCGATCATCGATATTTTATTAGCACATTTCAGCCTATATGACTCGTGTTCTTTGGTCTATTTAGTGTAAATTTATGGTCAAAGTGATGCTCTATGTGTGTGGCATGTGTGTAGGTCAAAAAATGCCAAAAAAACACTCTTTTTTTTTTGCCGTTCCGACCCCCGTCCCCATTTCCTAACTTTTGCCGTCTCGACCCCGTTCCCGACCCCGACCCGCCGTCCCATGTAACTATGAAATAAACTCCTAAACAACCCCAAAACTGCCCCCAAATCTGCCCCCTAACCTACCCTCAAACTGCACCAAATATGTTCCCCGAACAACCCAAATCTGCCCCCAAAAGCCCACATTTTTTCCCCAAATGCCTACTTTTGTCCGTTCCACCCTGTGTTTCGCCATTCCGCCCATTCCGAAACACCGTTCCGGTTACACCCCGGTCCGGAACGACGTTCCGTTCCCATCTCTATTTCGGGAACGGGACTCGTCCAGAACGCCGTTTCGGGCCTTACTCACCATCTCAACAGTAAAAAAAGCACATGTGTGGGGACATGGATCGGGGGGGTCGAGAAGGGGTGGCTGTCCAGGAACTGTGTACAGAGATGACGTGTACTGGCCCCAAGCCGCTGTAGAGGTAATGGCAGGAGGGAGGGAGTGCTCATGAAAGAGCCGCCATGCCTCACCTGAGTTGTCACAAACGGGAGCGCATAACAATATAAATACATTCAGATAAATAGGATTTATCACTTATTACTGAAGCCAGAGGATATAGAGAGAGAAATAGATAGAGAGAGAGAGTGAGAAGATCGACATAGTACTGGGGTCCAGAAAATGGGCTGGTCCCCCCCCCCTTAAAGAGAATCCTTTATTAGGGAGAATCTTTTTACAAGCACAAGAACCGGAGAAAACCCCTCCGTTCTAATTCTCTGACTCGATGGTCGTTCCTTCCCGTAAGGGAAATCCGAGAGACGAGCTCTCAATCCGTTTTCCGTCGGTACTCGAAGTCGAAACTCCGCAGACAATTTCCGAGTTCCGTTCCCGGAACTCCCAAGCGTAGGCTAAAGCCTTCTCACTTCTCCTTCGCGATGAAGTACCTGCAAACACACACGCAAACACGCCACAACAATTCGTATGGCGGATCCACAATAGATACTTGTCGCTCTTGCGCGGGAAAAGCGATTTCCATGCTTCATAGTCTCGCGATCTCTTGCGTTATCTGGCGGCAAAGTCTTCTCTTGCTAACGTTGGTAACTCTTTTTCAGTGAGGGCATGTGGTGCTTTTATAGCTCCTTGCCCACGGCACGAACAGCTGCTCGTGTAGAGATCGCGGCCGTAATTTTTTATTTTTTTAAAAAAAATTTGGGTTGTTCTACCCGAAATAGGGAGAGAGAATTCGCTGGCTGGTTTTGTTGCTTTATTTTCTAAGTGGTTGCCCACTTATTAATTGGGCGGCCGGCATATTTTTAAATTGGTCTGAACCTGCCCAAAAACTCAATAAAACCTTATAAGTTTAAAGCAATGCTTCTCACAACGCTTCCCAGGCGTCCCTGGATGCAACCACATGCACAAATGCAATGCAAACATAGATTCCTCGCGGGAAAGCGTATGCTCTTCCCGGAAAACTCGTTAAAATATTCCGCTTTTTAAGAAAAGCTTCTCAGAACCCATCTTTATTCTTGTGCTTGAATCTTCACGCGTATTCCTCTTTCCAATTCAGATTTCCTCTCGACTATGGATATCCCCTTTCCGATGCACCCGTCACCCACCTTGTGATGCATCAAGAATACCCATCACCTAGTCCTTTCCTACTGAACTTACGGTACAATCCCCTTCACGATGCTCTATGTCACCCATCCTATGACGCATCAAAGATGTCCGTTCCCGGATGGTCGAATACTTCTTACTGATGCTCAGTGTCACCCATCCGTTGTGACGCGTCAGAAGTACTCGTTCCTTGTGGCCTTACAGATATTCCCTTTCACAATGCTCCTTTCATTACTTTGAATGACGCACTAGGGATACTCTGTACTTGGATGTCTCCAGTGAGAAAAACCCTCACACTTAAAATTCCAATAATTCATTTAGAATTAATTTCTTGGTGTTCCAAGCAAGAAAACCCTCACTTATAAATCCAATAATTCATTCAGAATTATTTTTCTGTCAAATAAAGCCAATTTAGCAACATCCCTCTCACTTATAAACAGTTGTCCTCAGCTGTAGAGGTCGAACTGAACTGCCGGGGAGAAATCGGAAAGATTGCAAATCTTGCTCAATGGTGAGTTGAGTTGGTCCTTTCTCAAAAGAGAACTTAACAATTAAATTAAACAGAAATTCAATAATTCAATAATTCAATACTTACCTTACCGATTCATGTCATTCCTCTAGTACCTCGAGGATATCCTTCACCAATCATCAAACTTACGAGCCATGTAAGAACTCGTCATTCACGTCTTTCCAACAGATCGGAAGTTTCCTCATCCGAGAATCTATTAACTCAAGTCTACCTTCTCAATCCGAGAAGAATAATCCTCCTAGAAATCAATCTAGGTATCAGTCCTTGCGCATAATGCTGCGTTGTTAGTCCTGAGGACATTAAACCTCTTGTGTCCTCCCACATAGGGAATGCCCAAATCATAAGAGTATTAATCTCAATGTCTTCCTTCACAAACAAAGTCTGGGATCACCTTAAAGAAGGTTCTTGTTTCGGGCCGTCGCTCAATGTAGGCGAACGGTTCCAATCCGAAGATTCCTTGTGCACGGCGGCACTTCCTTCCAATCTTTTCCTCCTGCGAGTTATGACCACCAGCAGTGTTTTCCTGACGCCCATTAGCGTCTCTTCCTTGCAGAGGCCATTCTTGCAAGCATCTAGGACTCCTTGCCAAATCTTAGGCAGATAAAATTCTAGCCATACCATTCTGTGAACATAAGTTCAAACTCGGCCCACTTAAGGGCGAACCCGCTTTAGATCTCAATGATGTTCTCCCAAACGTGGTTAAGATAATGCTTACCATTTTAAAAATGGTTGGCGAATTATACTCTTACGAACATAATAGTTCGAATTTATTCCAGCAGCGTGTAAATGCTACTTGACCTGCTCATGGAGAAACATATACCGCAACCAAAAGTTGCTACTGTAATGGTGAAAGCACATAACGTACTCAATGATCAACGACCGTCAGAAAACCTCTTCTCCGTAGAGAAACTTAAATTTCTTCTACCGAACACATCTCAAATAGAGATTCTTGTGTCGGAATATCCTTGCGTGCAAAAAGGCGCTCAAGAGAGTATAACAAACTCCCGTCCCGTTCCTGAAAAGGAAGTTGGTTCATCTCATTCCGTTCAACAGAAAAAAATTCGATTGGTAGATGACCCACCTTAGCATAGGTCTGCACTTCGTGCGTTATCCATGTACCCAAAGGTGTACCTAAGTTTCAGTCAGCCTGGGAAATTACCTTCCCTTCGTAAGATCCTTGAAGCGAAGACGCTCAACCTGACGATCCCTTGGCTCAATCTCAGAGCAAAACCCGCTCATCAAATAAACTAGGATTTTATTCCTTGGATTCCTTGATCATAGGCCGTAGTCGTCACTTGTTCCTTCCCTCGTAAAGAGAGTATTCCTTCATTTGTGCCAAAAGCACTACTATATCTTCCCTTACCGGGTAAGGGGTGTGGGCTTAAAGAGTACTCAAGCTTCATGAAAGCTTTTCTTTGCTTGAAAGCTCAGAATGGTTCCTTCATAATTTCCTACCTGCAATAGCAGGTAATTTGTTGGAGAACTACCGGATACCAGATCAATCATGGACTTTCCGGATGGTTAAGCAAAGCAGTTCATCGTATAAAACAATGTTCTGACTCAACCTTACTCTCATAAATACTCAAGAGTGATTGTCCTGGTTAGACACGTGCATATCTCGTGCATAAAAGCAATACGCAGTTGATGAGTTCCTCAAAGATTTAACCTTGATCAAAGACCTGCCCTCTCACTTAAAGTTTGAGGGTCTTCTATTCAAAAACTCAGGAGTTAGATTGAATTCCCTTACTCCAAACTTTCTCTGGATAGCAATGTATCCTTCAAGGAGAGGTAACAAAAATTCGTCCACTGCGGGGATTGTATTCTATGTACACTAAGGTATACACTTTCACCTTTTATTCCTGACTCCACCATCTGCTGCTAAGTATTTTGCAGATGTGTCTACAAAATTCGGACAAAAGTCCTTTGTTGAATTTCTTCATCTTTCCTCCCTCAGAGAGGGTCGAGAGTGGAGCTACCTTGGCAAGAGTGAACCACTACTTGCTTTGACTCATTCGTGTTCCTATTGGGCAAACCGATCCCAATCTTCTTGGATGCCTTCCTCAAAGCGTAGAGGAAAAAAATTTGTCGGAAAATTCGCCTTGAATTGAATCCAAGTCATATTGTAAGTTCCTTACAGAGCCTTGGTATACCACCAAGTACTTGCAATCCCCTTGAGGTGTTTGGTCACATGCCTCACCTTCGACGCTTCTCAGAAATTGCCGTTTGCAAAGGCAACTTCATATTGTCGAATGAAAGCGGTAGCTTTCCGGACATCTTCCCTTCCGTCAAAAGTATCAAACTTGACCGGCAGGTTCTGAGGTCTAAAGACCTTCTTCATATCCTTCCCGGAATGATGGGATTTCTTAGCTTTGGTTAGGGATTGATGTTCATGGATATTTCCTAAGTTCTGAAGTATCTTGAGCATTCCGCTCCTTGGATTCTCTAGGTTCTTGAGCATCATGCTCTTGTCGCCTTCTCAGAGAATCCGAAGTCTTGTGTCGACTTCTGCAGAGAGAAATTTTTATTTTTTCTCTAACTCTGCGAGCTTTTCCTTGCAGGACTTAGGGTTCCGCCTGCTTACTTCTCTCTTGGCTTGTCATGGCTTCTTCCCGTATCTTTCCAAAGTCGTCCTCCTTTCTTATTACTGAAGCCAGAGGATATAGAGAGAAATAGAGAGAGAGAGAGAGAGAGAGAGAGGAGAGTGAGAAGATCGACACAGTACTGGGACCAGAAGATAGGTTGGTCCCCCCATTAAAGAGAACCCTCTATTAGGGAGAATCTTTTTACAAGTACAAGAACCGGAGAAAACCCCTCCGTTCTAATTCTCTGACTCGATGGTCGTTCCTTCTCGTAAGGGAAATCCGAGAGACGAGCTGTCAATCCTTTTTCCGTCTGTACTCGGAGTCGAGACTCCGCAGACAATTTCCGAATTCCGTTCCTGGAACTCCCAAGCGTAGGCTGAAGCCTTCTCGCTTCTCCTTCACGATGAAGTACCTGCAAACACACACGCAAACATGCGACAACAATTCGTACGACGAATCCACAATAGATACCTATCGCTCTTCGCGGGAAAAGCGACTTCAGTGCTTCGTAGTCTCGCGATCTCTTGCGTTATCTAGCGGCAGAGTCCTTTTCAGTGAGGGCATGTGGTGCTTTTATAGCTCGTTGCCCACGGCACGAATAGCTGCTAACGTAGAGATCACGGTTTTTTTTTTTTTTTTGGTTGTTCTACCCGAAATAGGGAGAGAGAATTCGCTAGCTCGTTTTATTGCTTTATTTTCTAAGTGGCTACCCACTTATTTAGTGGGCGGCCTGCATATTTTAAAATTGGTCTGAACCTGCCCAAAAACTCAATAAAACCTTATAAGTTTAAAACGATGCTTCTCACAACACTTCCCAGGCGTCCCTGGATGCAACCACATGCACAAATGCAATGCAAACATAGATTCCTCGCGGGAAAGCGTATGCTCTTCCCGGAAAACTCGTTAAAATATTCCGCTTTTTAAGAAAAGCTTCTCAGAACCCATCTTTATTCTTGTGCTTGTGTCTTTACGTGTATTCCTCTTTCCAGTTTGGATTTCCTCTCGACTATGCATATCCCCTTTCCGATGCACCCGTTACCCACCTTGTGACGCATCAGGAATACCCATCACCTAGTACTTTCCTACTGAACTTACGGTACAATCCCCTTCACGATGCTCTATGTCACCCATCCTATGACGCATCAAAGATGTCCGTTCCAGGATGGTCGGATACTTCTTACTAATGCTCCCTGTCACCCATCCGTTGTGACGCATCAGAAGTACCCGTTCCTCGTGGCCTTACAGATATTCCCTTTCACAATGCTCCTATCATTACTTTGAATGACGCACTAGGGATACTCTGTACTCTGACTTAAAATTCCAATAATTCATTTAGAATTAATTTCTTGGTGTTCCAAGCGAGAAAACCCTCACTTATAAATCCAATAATTCATTCAGAATTATTTTTCTGTCAAATAAAGCCAATTTAGCAACATGAGTCCTAACTCAAGAATAACAGGTATAGGTCCTGCTCTAGGCGAGCCAAAAATGCCCTCTTCTTCCACCGCACTAGGCGTCGAAACTCGGAAGTCAATATGTGACTCTCTGTGAGTGATGTCCCCAAAAGCACCTCCCTCCGAAGTCTAGCTCTAGTCTCGCAACATTCCTCACCATACCAGCTGTTCTGGGGCATGCTCCTAGAACGACATCTCTGCTCAGGCTGGGTGTGTGGATATGCCTCTGTTGCTACATCATGTAATGTCTGTGTCAGTATAGTAGTAAGCTCCTCCAGAGTTCGCCCTGGCTCTTCTGTACACAGGCGTCTGTAGATCCCATCTATGTATACACCATCTGTCTCTCGCGTGAAAGTGTAGCGGGTAGGCTGCTGCCCGTGGCATGTGTGCTACACTGAACTGGAAAGAGATGGTCAGCGACACAAGAGTCCACTGCCACACCAACATAGATTCTGGGTCCAACCATGAGATCCTGGATACTAGAGATGAGACTCGGCTGTGCCATGACATAATCCACTGTGCTGGCTCCATGTCTCTGTGGAAAGCATGTAAAACCCCCTGTATCAGGAAATCTCTGTAGGCCATTCAAAATGACCAATCCATGTGCGGTCCCCATGTCTATCAAGTCTCATCCATATTCAGTATGTTCCCCATCCTGTGATAGTCTGGATAGGCCCATCTCTGTAACATCCAGCTCTCTCAGCATCTCCTCTGAAGTATCATAAAAAATTGTCTGATGATGGGTAGTCCTAGCATTGAAGTCCCCTAAAATGATGATGTCACCATCTCTAGAGAACTTCCAGATGTCATCGTCCAAAATAGAAAAGGGGGACTGTCCTCTGGGTGGTGCATACACTGATGTACTCGGGGGAAAGTAGCAAATAGCAATGTAAAGATATCTCTCTGTCTCTGCTCTCCTTCCGCATTAAGCATACATGTCCCCGCATTAAGCATACATGGCGCTTTCAATTTCTGCAATTTTCTAAAAATCTTCAATTTTGCAATTTCTGAGTTTTGCTAAAATCTACTATTTCCTGCTCTGATCTGTCCTGCAATAATTCTGCGTAGAAAACTGCCTGCTGTAATTGAGAAAATCTGCTTGCTGAAATCTGCAGAATTTGAAAAATTTGATTCGAAAAAATCTGCCGCGGGGGGGGGGGGGGGGGGGGGGAGCATGGGTGGGGATTACACGGCAGCGCAAATGGAAGAGGGGGGGCAGAGCGAGGGGGGGGGGAGAGCACAAAACGTCAGTTAGGGAAGAGGGGGCGCTCAACCCCCCATGACTACCAGAGCAAGAAGACCTGTCAGTCTGTAACTGTGGGTACCCCCCTACCCCTATATATAGGTGCCCAAGGGGAGGTAGGGCAATGCCAGATAAAAGCCCCCACGACCCAACAAGAAAAATAGAAATATGAGGGCGCCCGGCCTAGAAGTGGGTGGACAGCCCGGAGACATACTAGCCATACAAGTATGCCCTAGACCTGTGTGAAGCAGCAAACTGGTGTAAATCTAACACCGCATACACTCGAGGAAGATAAAAGACCAGATCCTTGCATTAAGTCGATCCTCTGCAAGCTTCGCCAACTCCTTTGGTAGAAAGAGACTCATCTGTAGGGGCAGCATAGTCCTGGTCATTCTTCTTGTCCACTTTTACGGTGGATAAGGGGAGCGGCCGGGCTTGCCCCGCCCGACTCCGAAAACAAAAGAAACTCGTCTGTAGGAACCTTTGGCTGCTCAATCTCAACATGCACCATCAAGATAAGGTCAAAGGTCTCCAATACCACCTTCATAAGCACCTTCCACTCCTGGCAGTTGGTGGCATCTAGCTTTTGATCCTGTGGAAACACTTGCAACACTGGAATCTTCCTCTCACAAAACTCCTGCAACTCCTCGCTAATGAGTAGACTTTCACAAATGCTCTAATGCATCATCCACTACGTCTTCATAGGCATTTTCTTCATTGTCCCCATCACGAGATAACTCCGTAACATTCTTCTTCTTCGGTGCCATCGTCAAGACACGTCAAATCGCAAAGCAATCTTCCGTAGACAGGTATAAACCAGGTATCAAGGCTGCAAGCAACCTCCCGTCGAAAGGGATCTCCAATCTCCTCAGTAAGGCCAGGTACACCGGCTGAAATCGGTCCAAAATCAGGCCCCTACCGCACAAACATCTCCAAGCGGCTGGCTGAAAATCTGCAGAGGTACGCAAAATGACGCGTTGCACTTGTATCACCTTCGAAACTCCAAAGCACAGCCCAGATCTCGTCCAGAAAATCAGCAATACTACTACGTCAAAAAGAGGCTGAAAAATGCAAGTATACAAGGGTTCTTCCCGACAAAATGATGCAGAGACAGATCAGCCCCCTCTTGAAGAAAAAGCGCAGGTACAAAAGTGTTCTTCACAACAAAAACGCTGCAAAGACAAATCAGCCCCCTCTTGAAGAAAAAACATCACTCGCAAGATCTAGACGGGGAAACCTAGGAGATGACCACCAAAACTCTTAACAGATCTAGTACTCCATCGCCTTAAGGACTCACTAACAGATGAACTAGAGGATATTCCCTTCTCTAAGCTCTATCAACTCATTCAATGAGGCATCCAGTGGAATACCTTGTAGTCCATCCAATGGGATGGACTAGAGGTTATTCCACTTAAGATGGTCTATTCATCTATCTAATGGCGCATCCGAAATAACTCTTGAGTCTGCTATATCCATGAATCTTACTCCTAGTCTTGTTTTGAACGAGCTAAGAGTTGATATTTATCGAGAATTAGCTTAAGAGTAGGACTCATCCACAAACTAAGTAAAAGATAACTTTGAGAAGGTCAATCTAGTCATCAATTAGAAAGCAAAGCTTAGGGAACTTCAAATAACCCCTACTCTCGTAACTTTTCCATATAAGAACAAAAGAGATCATCGTTATCATTGATAATGTCATGAATCAAGGGCCCTCAAAAGACTATAAAACCTCAATTCGTAAATCAATTTACCATGAATTAACACATAACTAAATAATCTATCACTGTGCCAGCTTGCAGCCATGTGTACTTGGCTCATCTCTTAGTGCTCCATATGATCATTTGAAAATTGAGCTATGATGACCTAACTACCCTCATAAGCATTCTCTCTTAATCACATAGCATTCAATCACATTAATTAGTAGGCTCAAACGACATAGTTTGCTCAGACGCCCTTGGTAGACTCCTCATTTTTGGGGAAAAAAAAAGTATCATTCTCAAGACATAAACAAAGCTCATCATCGGTACCTTAAAGGCCTAGAATTGGAAAATGCCAGACTTGAGTATTAAACCTGTTATTGATAGAACCGTCTTTGTTGTAATGCATTGCCCCAAACAGTTTCTTCCCAGGATCTTGCAGCTGCTGCCTCAATGACACTGAATAAACTGTGAAAATAGGAGGATAGGGATAAATTTGAAGCTCACAGAAGATATACTATCATGACTAACTGCCCTGTTCACAAGAAATTAGCTATACCCACCATCTCCAGAACTCATACCCACAAGGAGATCATGCCCATCTTTGGCTTCTGGATCGAAAGCATGGCATACTGGATTCAAATTGCTGAAAATAATAGCCTTAATTGGGTCCTGAGAGAGCAGCAGAGAAGCATACCCGTTTTTTAAGCTAACTGATAGCAATGTTTACAGAATATGACTTAGAAAGAATCACAGGTGCTATCACCTAATAGATGCCTTGGTTTACCTTGTCTTGGGAATTATAATCGCTGATGAAAAGTGTATCCCCAACATTAAATATCATGTATGTGCCCTCTCCGTCATAACTAGCAACTGCTGGCCCATTACTTGCCCCTTGGCCCAAGCTGGCTGCTGCCGTAAGCTTGCTATTCCCTCCAGGCAATTTATTGGTGGTACCACTACCAAATCCAAAAGTCTTTACTCCATTTGCAGAACCTAAAAATCTTTGTGTCACCATTTTCACACTACTACTTGCACTAATGCCACTATTTATGACAGAGGATGTTGTGGCAGGTTTGTCCTTTAGATGGGCCATAGTAACCTGTTAAAATCAGAATCAACAAATTGTATAAACTTCAACAGATGTCCAAACAGAATCAAACCCTCTAAAGGCAAATCAATTCAATATAGTGAATTTTAGACGTGCTGTAAAATGTATGTCTGGCACAAAACCACTGTCTGTTGTTTTTCTACAGCTGAAATAAAGGGAACACAAGCTTGCCCACAAAATGCCTGGAAGAGTAACACCCTGGCTAATGATAAATACTCATAGTTGGAATTTATAAACAAGAAGGCCAATAGGTATAAAATTGTCTTGTGTACAATAAGATCGTCTGAATGCTGCAAATTCATGTATCATTATCATCGCGCGTGAAGAAGAGTATATAATGTAAAATGGACATACATGACCTTAAAGTTGCTAATGTCGGGGTTAGATTGAAATCGAATCATCGACTCTTTTTCTCTTTCTCATTCTCTTGTTAGGACAGTGTGATGATGTTGAGTAAGTCAAGGGAATAGTTAAGTGTTTGCTAACACATGGAATTGAATTGAAATCAGATCATCAACACTCTCTTATGCTTTCTCTCATGTTACTGCAGTGTGATGATGTTGAGTAGGTCAAGGGTCAGATTAAGAACAACTATGACTGTTTGCTTTCATAGTCATCGTCTAAGATGTCAAACACGGAAAAACATTGGCATTGATGTCAATTTGGTTTATAATTGGATTGCAGTATTCTGATTTTATCCTCAATTGTTTGCGTTGGGGTTCTGCCAATTCATTGAAGGTCTTCTGAGCTGGAGGTAGAGCATGCATGACATAATCCCTTTGAAGTATGCAACGTGATGGTGTTAACATACAAATACCCAAGCAGACAAACCATCAAACGTCAAGCGACATGGCACGCATGTTGCATCAGAGTAAACCCAACAATAGTGGGCACAAACTGTTGATTAGGATCTGTACACGCACCTGAGTGACAGCCTTGACATGCCCATAATGAAGACCCGGAAAGTGCGTTTTTTCATGAGATAGCTTGTAGCGGCCCTCAGGGGTCTTAAAGTTCGGCTTCACAGCAGGAGACTGAGTATTCAAAGCTGCCATAACATACCAATCACGAGCAGGCGTGAAGCGGGCGATCGCCAAGCGTAGAAGGATCTTATATATATATGTAGTCCAAAGTATTTGTTTGAACGCACGCACGCACACACACGCAGTCTCTCTCTCTCTCTCTCTCTCTCTCTCTCTCTCTGCGCGTTTGCCTTCAATTTCAAACACTAAAGCGCCCAAAATGTTGTGAACGCTTATTAGCTTTGCTTTTCGATCCCAGCTAGTGAAAACTCCTTGTACAATAACGCACAGTACTAATAAAGACAAGGTAGGAGGTGGAGAAGGAGAGAGAGAGAGAGAGAGACTATGCACATGTAGTGCTTTCATTAAGAGATTCACCTCTACTTGGAGGCCTTTTTGTGGGCAAGCAACACTTTTTCACCGCTTGTAGCAATGTAAGGTGCGGATGTGGGCACCACATAGAGAGAGAGAGAGAGAGAGAGAGAGAGAGAGATTTGTATAGCAAGCAATCCACAACAAAAAGAAACTCTCAAAGAGTTTTCGCTATAGCAATGTAAACCTTTGTTGCCTATTGGTAAGATAATGCACACTTTGTAGTGAGGAGATAATGTGTGTGCGCTTTTTACATGGAGGCGTTTTTGTGGGCTTTTTCACCGCTTGCAACAACAAAAGGTGCGCATGTGTGCACCACAAAGAGAGAGAGAGAGAGAGAGAGAGAGAGAGAGATGTATTGCAGGCAATCCACAACAAAAGCCTCAAATAGTTTTTTTGGAGTGATGTAAAACTTCGTTGCTTATCGGTAAGGCGGTGCACACTTTGTAGTGAGGAGATACCGTGTATGCGCTTTTTGCACGTGTGAGTTACAAGGCTCTTTTATTGAAGGTGCATTGTCATGACATCCTCCATTGCTTGCTAAGTGCATTGAATGCCTCCCCTCCTCCATATAACTTCACTAATGGAGCTTGATTTTTTCTCACCTATTCGAGCATATGCAAAGAATCTGGCAATAGGAAGTAATCCGCCTTCCTCTTCTTTCTTTGGCCTACATAAAGCCTTAGGGGATTCCTAGAAAGCTAAGAGAAATTCTCAACCCTTTAGTTTTTTCTTCACAATTCGAACACTTAGTGTGGTGGAGTTCCACAACCCTTTAGAATAGAAGATACTTTAAAGCTATAGTAAAGCATCTAAACCCTCTCCTCCTCATCCTCCTCTCTCTCTCTCTCTCTCTCTCTCTCTCTCTCTCTCTCTCTCTTTGCGCGCAAAAAATGGGATCCATATATTGAGTAGAAGAGACCTTTGAGTCCACTTCTCTGGATGCTCTTCATATAGAGGGCTTTCTCCTTGCATGATAGTGGTATTAGAGCAATGTAGGACACGAGTCTTAACGGATGGCCTACGGTGACATTGTGGCAAGTGGTGGTTATGAGCCTAAGTGTCTGGCATTTCCCTGGCAACGGCGCCAAAAATGTGCGCGTCTGTCGCACGTATCAATGCAAGAAACTTGCTAATACACTGTGTGCGAGCCACAAATGGCTCCAAGCACGCAACTAGCATAAACTAGTAAGCTCAAAAATGACGATAGTGTGTCACTCACCGCTCAATGCTTGCTGTCGTGGAGGATCCTCGCCGCAAAGAAGAAAGAGCCGCCGTTGCGTCGCGGTCAACCGCTTCACCGCCGCCGTGCCGTCGTCGCAATGCTCGATCGCACTCTCTCTCTCTCTCTCTCTCTCTCTCTCTCTCTCTCTCTCTCTCTCTCTCTCTCTCTCTCTCTCTCTCGCGCGCGCGCATACACACACACACAAGGAGATGAAGAAGAAGAAGATGGAGATGGAGCAAGAGCACTCTTCAATTGCACAAATGAGAGAATGAGTCAATTTTAGGTTTGATTGACTTTTATATGAGCTCGCCCCATTCACACTTGGGCACCCATGCTTAGACAACTAATCCCTTGAATGTTCCAGTTAGAGTGCGCCTCTCATCGGCGATCACTCTTACCCTTTTCATATTGGACCGACAAGCCCGGTACCTGACTCTACCAAATAAATAATACGGCGTCCGTCTTAGGTGATAGGAATGTGCGTGAGGGTTAACATGCCCCCCTACTGATGTAGATTCCGTTCTCGGAATCTATTGAGTCGAAGCTTGTTTGTCGAGGTGGAAGAGCATTTGAGATGAATGTCCTTAGCCTTCTTCAGTCACTGCAAAATCAAACAACATTGGCACAGTAATTGCATTCTCATATACAAATAAAAAGCATTTGCAGTTGTAGGCAGACAATTTGATTGGTAACAGAATTTTAAACCATTTGTCAGCAATAAACATTAAATTGCAATATAATCAAATGCATAAAGAGTTGTAAAGGTAAAAAATTAAATAAGTATGGGGTCGCTAATTTAATGGTTGAAAGGCACTAAAGATTGACTATTAATACAATGGGCAAGCTTCTCAATTTTCTCTGGTCAATTAAATTGTTTAATCGCGAGAGCCAAGTATTTCATGTTCGAGGACTGACTACAGGCTATACCTAGAATACCTTGTAGTTAAACTACGATAAAAGGAATTGCTCATGAAATCATCGCCTGACTTATTTACTTTTCTTTGACCCCCCAAAGTCTTTTCACAGTGATTCAATTTTGATGTGCGTGTTTATTTTGTATGCCTCGGGTTTTTTGCTTTTCAAGGAAAAGCGCCCACACTGGGAACCTTTAGGACTCTAGTACCATAGGTGATACATGTGAGTGGAGTACCGAATCAAGCTGAGGTTTCTCTTCCAGCTTAAGATTTTACATTGTGGCACTTTGATTTTTTTGTTTGTTTGTTCATTTATAGCATTTTTAATTTTGTAACTTTGGGGGGTCATGTAACATTGTTACCCTCCCCAGGCTCATCACATTAGTAAACTCCCTTTATAATACTTAAGCTAAAGGTCAATAGGGACTAAACCCACTAGAAAGCCCTAGTACATCTCACACGATACTGCTTAAATCGGATTAAGAACCTAAGTAACCATTGATTATTAGGAAGGCATTCCCCATGGTATTAAGAGAAGATCTCTAACACCTAGCTTGGTCAAACTAGCTTAGTTGGACTGCTTGAATTAAACCTAAACAAGAGATTATGAAAAAAAATTACATTGAATTTAATGTTTGATACTAAGCAAATGTACTAGATATTATGCTATCAATCACAATTTTAGCAGACAAACATGGATGCAAAAAAGATAAAGGGCAATGCTAATGGATAAGAAACACCTGTTTGTGTTGATGATCACGCTTGATTTGAAGAGTGAGTCGAGATAAAGATTCCATGAAGGTCCAAATCCTAACAACTGCAACATGTTCCTGTACACACAAGGAAACACAAAGAATACCTCTAGGAGGCACATCAGTGGGAAGAAAGAACTTTGCTAATCACTAAAATCTAAAATAGAAACATTCCTATTGTACTAATTCTACCTACCCTCCATCGCTCGAGTGATGAGGATCAAAGGTGTTTGATGACATAGGTTTCTGTTTCAGTGTACCAGATGTGAATGTGTAGGTCTAGTCACTCTTTTGACTTTTATTGTGCATACTTGTTTGTTAATTGCTCTTGCTCTTTATTTTTGTTTTTTGTGAGTATAAGGCTTTATATATGCATTCCCTAAGATTGGTGATTGAGACGTCAAGGAAAGAAGGGTAAGAGGGAAATAATTCAATAGGCTGACGTGAATGAAGATTCCCCCCTTCCTTGGGTAGGTCATACTGTTTGAAATGTACTCGTCACCTTTTGAAACCAATTGTTCCAGTTGGTAATAAGTGAGGATTTTTGCCATTAGTTTTCTATTACCTCAGGTGCCTCATCGAATTGCAAGGGTGGTAAGGTACTCTCCCAGGATCGAACTTGAAGTGGTTCATCAGGTGATTCTTGAACACTGGGAGGTGTGGATTTCTTTGTAGCTTTATGGAGGTCCACTATTGTAGGTGGAGGCTATGGAGAAGCTTTTACCTCTATGGATGCATTACATGAGTAGCTAGAAGCTTCATGGGACTCCCCCTTTCCTGAGATAGGTGGAACAAATCGTTCTTTTTTCGGTACCCAAACTAGCTCTAGAGAGGGTGTGCAGCATTCTGTGATTTTTTTTCTTTCCACGATCGTCATTTCATTTTGGAGCTACAGGATTGGGCGCACATGGGTCAGGTGTCATAAAATCTAATATCTAACTAACCCAAATGATTTTCTCATATTAAATTGATCACTTAATGTGGGAGAATAAACGGGAACAAGTGTTAAGATATAGGTATGTGCTTTTATATCTATCTCAACACGGGGCCAATGTAAAGGGGCCCAAAAGGGAGATGGTCTATCAAAGAGCAAGGCTAACCAATGGAGCATAAGACCTTAGGGTTAGCTTCATTGAAGACCCCCAATAAATGTGTGTAAAAGTCCTTTTGACCTTAAGTAAGCTAGGGCTAAGCTTGAGGTGGGAACCCGGCCCAAGCTCGAGGTGCTTGTCTTGCTTGAGGTGCTTGTCATGCTTGAGGTGTTTTTCATGCTTGAGGTGCTTGATTGGCTCCATGCTTGAGGTGCTTGACTTGCTGCATGATTAAAGTACTTGAGGTGCCTTGAGAAGCTTGCCTGAGATGCTTGTGGGAACCCCCCCTAGTTCAAGTGCTTTGTCATGCTTGGTGAGTAAGGTGCTTGATCACCTAAAAGTCAAAAGCATTCCTACAAGAGGGGGGGCGAGCCCTTTTCCTAGGGCCTAGAGAGAGAACACCCACTCACACACACAAGGGAAGCCCATCTTGAAGAGGCAGCAAGGACACATGTCAGGCCCCTACCCATGTTACCTTCATGTGTTGCTTGAAGCCTATTGGCTAGGCTTCAAAGGGGTCCAATGATAAATTACATGAATTATCTAATTGTTTTAGCATTTATCAAGTCCTCTCTCTCAAAGGGGAAAGGGGGACACTTGTCCCAAGGCTACCCATGTTGCTTGTAATGGCTCCTGCTTGTGATTGGCTAGGCCTGGAGGGGTCCAATGAGCTTCAGGCATGAGCTACAAGGGGGGGTCGACCCAAGCAAGCTAGGGGGGTGCCTAGGGGGTATACTCACCCACACACACTCACAAGCACTCTCATTGTGTGATATGCAAAGTGCAAGAGCTCCCTCTCCAAGCAAGTAGAGGTTGAGAGCCTACACCAACACTCTTGGCTATGGAGTGCAAATCCAACCAAGAGCCATGCTTCAATGCTTAAGCTTGCCATCTCCTTCTTCTTCATTACTATGCTATTATGTATGCTAGCAACAAGAGTATGATAAGTGAGGAACTAATTCTTTCTCCTACGAAATGTTTCTTCTTCCTCTTCCCTACCCTCATTCCCTGCTAGCTCTCTCCACCTTCGAAGGTGTTTGAGGTCTTGGGACTGAGGCTTGGGATAGTTAAAGCTTTCTTCAAGTTTATGTTATGTTTGTGGTGCATGAAGCCTTCCATCTTCATGGCATCACCTAGGTCACAAGGAACACAAAGACTGTATTGTAACAAGTCTCTCTTTATGGGAGAAATCATAATACAAATGCCTATTGGAGGGGGGACCGTCTCCACATAAATCCGGTCCTCAATTGTTGTCATGTTCTCTAAACTCTCTCTCTTGCAAAAGTATTGTCTATGCCAAGTTAACTAATTGCTATGATTATGTTGCTATCTTCAATTATGTATACCCGCTATGCTCACAAAATCATTTCTTGAAAGTACTCTCATTAAATTCCGCTATTCTCAAATTGAATAGGCAAAATCCATTACATCAGGTGACAGGTACGAACACAATCTACGTTTTGGCACCCAGATTTGATCATTTCCTTGATAATAGCCTTGGGCTTTCAATAGTCATTTAGGAATCCACCACCATGTTTCCTTACATTTTTTGGGACGAGTGGGATGTTTCTTACAAGGCTTCTGTTTTTTCGCATTAGCTATGGTCGCTAAAGAAGCTTTAGGAACCCACTTGTATGTTTTCTTTGTTATAGTGGGATGGGTCTTGTGTGTCTCAAGCTTTATTTCAACTACATCAATTGAAGCTCTAGAGAGTTGGACTATAGGGACATATGGTTCAACCTCTTGGACATGCAATGTTTTGGGTTTTATTTCCTTAAGAGACAATATCTCAGGGACTATGGCTTGAGTGGCAGGGCTAAGAGTTGGTTTCTGTGTTGTGACACCCCCAATCCCCAATCACTAGTGCATTTGGTGGCTATCATCCACGTGCGTCCTAGGTTTATATTACTCTCCATAGTTCCAACAGGCATGACCAAAAAGTCTTGAGCTACAACCCCATTGTCATAACTGACAAAAGTGTGCCAAATTCCAAAAACCGCAGATTTTTTCTTGTTGGCACCCTTGACTGGGATAATACTCTCAGATAGAGGTGGCTTCCCTAACTGACACCACACCCCATATGACAACAGATTATATTTAGCACCCATGTCCAATAAAGCGTTACATATCACTTTTCCATAGGTGTTGTTTAGCTCAATAGGGTATCATAGAGGTGTGTCAGAGTCCAACCAATCCTCATTGGTTTCAACGTGGAATGCATGTGTAACTTTAAGGTTAGCCTCTCGTTTTCGTCTTATGCATTGTTGTCGCTCCTTAGCTTCAGCTTGAGCTTGTATCTTCTTCAATTCTGTTTGTGCCTTGGCTGCCTTTTTTGTATGGATGGCATGTAGCTCCTCTTGGCTTAAAGGATCATAGTATCTTTTAAATTTTCTCCCATTGAGGAATCCAATGGTTTCAACTCCATCAAGAGTCTCCACACGAATGGTTCCTTGTGGGGTGATCTCACATGCTCTATATGGTCATTTTCCCGCATATTTCAACTTTTTCTTTTTGTTATGCACTCCATACATAAGGACTTTATCACCAACATTGATATCTTTGTTCTTTAGATGACGGTCAAACCATTTCTTCCTCCTATCTTTCTCCATAAGTGCATTTTGCATAGCTAATTGCCTCTCTTCATCTAGCATTTCAAGGATATTTAATCGCTCAACTAAGGGGTTACCATCCCAACCTTCTTGAGAAGCTACTCGAAGGCTAGGAACGACAAACTCCCATGGCATAACCGCTTCTTGGCCATACACCATCGTAAATGGTGTGCAGTTAATGGCAACTTTGTACGCAGTACAATAAGCCCATAGAGCTAATGTAAGCTTTAAATCCCAATCTGTGCGATGAGATGCCACCGTTTTGGTCAAGATAGAGATTAAGGTCTTGTTGGTCATCTCAGCTTGGCCATTTTCTTGTGGATAATAAGGTGTGGACTTATGGTGAGCTATCATAAAGTTGGTAGTGAGTTCTTTTATTACTTGATTTATAAAATGAGTACCATTGTCACTCACAATCTCAAAGGGACAACCAAATCTTGTAATAATGTTCTCAAAGAGAAACTTGGTAGTTGACCTTGCATCGGCCTTACGTGTCGCCCTGGCTTCTACCCACATTGTCACATAATCAATGGCAACGATAATATATCGAGATTGAGTGCTACGAGCTGCCGGACTAATTGGGCCTACAAAGTCCAAACCCCATTTTTCAAATTGTTGAGTCACTTTAATAGGATGTAAGGGCATCTTATCCTTTCGTTGTGGGATCTTGTAACGTTGGCATTCATCACATCCTTTTGCAAAAAGTGCTGCATCCTTGAATAAGGTAGGCCACCAATAGCCTGATTGCAATACCTTTCTAGCTGTTAGTTCCCCTAAGAAATGTCCTTCGGCTATACCCATGTGGGCTTCTTACAGTATGTATAAATACTCATCCTCATGGGCACAACGTCTAAGAATATCATCCTTCCCTAACCTGTAGAGAGTTCCTGCAATGAGAGAGTAAGGTTCACATTCTTTTAACAGTTTTCGAGCTATGTCCTTACGAAGCTCTTTGGGTGGAAAACCATTAACTAGAAAGTTCACAATCTTCTCACTCCATTCAGGTATGGTTTCGACTAGGAATAGAGAAGTATCGAGCAACTCATATCAACTCTAGTAGGGGCTTCACCATTGGGTATGCGAAACAAATGATCCGCCATGAGGTAAAATCAAACTCAAGGAGAATTAACAACCATCGTGTAATTCTTCCCGTGGAACAAGGTTTATTTACTAGATACAACAAGGCTTGATGATCAACATAGAAAACAAACTTGTTGGCGAGAAGGTAGTAGCGAAATTTCTGTACTGCATAAATCATACCTAAACCTTCTTGCTTTGTAGTGGTATAGTTTCTCTCGGCATCATTCAATGACGACTTGCAAAGCTAATGGGGTAGTCCAGTTTATGTTCTCCTGGTTGAGCTAGAACACACCCAATAGCAAAGTTCGATGCATCAATATGCACACGGAAAATTACATTCCAATCGGGCACTCGTAGAATAGGAGCGCTTGTCAAGGTCTTTTTCAATGACTCATAAGTATGGTCACACTCCGCGGTCCATTGGAACTCAATAAGAAGCTTGTACAAAGGACAAGCTATCTCGGAAAAGTTTAAAATAAACCGTCGGTAATAACCAACATGGCCCATGAACCTTTGAACTCCTTTATAGTTTGTAGGAGGTGGCAATTCAGCAATGGATTTAATTTTTCTCTCATCTATGGAAATCCCATTTTTGGACACTATATGCCCTAAAAGACTCCATGTTTAACCCAAAATTGGCATTTGAAAGGGTTTAAGGAGATGTGATACAATTTGTACTTCTCAAACACTTTTCGTAAGCATGATAGATGTTCTTTTCAAGAGGAATAAACACAAAGGTCATCTAAGAAAGCTTCGCAAAACTCCTCAAATATTCTCTAAAAGCAGTGTTTATTAATCTTTGAAAGGTAGCAGGGGCATTGAGGTTAAGCCAAAAGCCATAACACAAAATGTGAACACTCCAAATTTGGTTATAAAGGCTGTTTTAGATTGGTCCTCGAGCGCAATTGTGATTTGATTGTAGCCAGAGTGCCCATTTAGAAAACTATAAGCTTCCTTCCGTGCAACTCTTTCAAGCACATGTTACGAATATGGAAAGGGGTAATGGTCCCTCTTAGTGGCGGCATTGACCTTCTTGAGATCCACGCACACTCTGAGTTTCCCATTCTTTTTTGGCACAATCACTATTGGAGACACTCATTCTGAGTGCTCAATAGGGTATATGAATCCGCATTTCACAAGCTTTTCAATCTCTTCTTGAACGATTTTTGCATATTTAGGATTCATTGGGTAGGGTCGTTGCTGAACTGGCTTAGCCATGCTATTCATGGGGATTGTGTGTTGCACCACGGAAGGTGAAACACCTTTCATATCATGATATGTCCAGGCAAATATATCCATGAATTCCTTGAGGAGTTCTTTAAGTACACACTCCTCAGTCTCTGTCAGATCTAGGCAATGAAAACAGGTTTGGACTCTTCTCCTGGGTCTGTAACTCTATTTCCTTAACTATCGTTGGGCCGTCATAGACTCCATTGCTTCCATCGATAGGTTTTCTTTGAGCCTTTGTATACACAACCTTAAGTTCCTCTGTGGTATAGGATTTGAAATGTTCAGGTGCAGGGTGTAAGTTTGTGGAGTCCTGTTGTTCTGTGGACTGTGATTTCACTTCCGATTCCTTTTGTTGTTGAGCTAACTCTCGATTTTGTCGTCTGCTTATGGTACGGCTCTTCTTTGGCTTCTGGGTGTATCCTCTAGTTGTGCAATGTCAATGGGTTGTGGACTACACCACATAACGCTTTGAAGGTATTCACCCCAGTTATCTACCAACTTCCGATGAGCATCACATGCCCCTATATAATTAAGCCATTCTATGGTAGATTTCTTTTCATTTATTCTAGCACGCACATTTGATCGATAACTCCTACTCTTCTTGTCTAATTTTCGATTACAACCAATCTCTAGTGAAGAGTCACTAGATGAATCGCTTCTTGTGTCTTCTGCTCCCTTGGATAGATTGTCAGTGGAGTACCACTGGCCCTTGAATGGTTTGTCCCCACATTTGCACTAAGATTTTAACTCATATTCTTCGTCCTCAAAGTCAATTTCAATTTATGATTCTGACCCCAAATCGTGTGGACTATAGTCTTGTGAGGTGCTACTGGTTCCAATGCCAGTCAAACCTTCATCCTGTAGGTCATCACAAGCTATATGCATTGCTTCTAGCATATTTAAAGGTACGAGTGGTGATATTTCATCCCCCTCAGGTGTTACCCAGGTCGTCCATCTATTTCCCAAGTGTCTATGGTTGCTGCTAGGTGGACCCAATCCACATTGTCCGACTCAGTCATCCCAGGTAGTACATCCATATAAGGAGAATCTTTCCCAACATCAGTGTCCGCTTTACACGTGTAATAATACTGCAATGGGGCCGAGTGAACTGTGGTGTCAGATCTATGATCAATTATAAACTTGTTTCCTAGAGGATGTGCTCGACTCGTTACAAGATCCACTCACATGATAGAATCTTGGACCAGTCATGCACCATTTTTGCTTCCCTCATGAAAGGACGTCCTAAGATCATCTCCGATGCCATAGTGTGCTTGTAGAAATCCATAACAGTGAAGGTAATTCTTATTTTATGTCCAAAGACCTTGATCTTGAGATCTTCTAGCATCCCAATAGGTTTAACAATAGACCCATTGGCCATCTTCACTACTATGGTTGTGGTCGCAAGGTGAGGTCTTCCCATAGTTTCCCAACAATTTTTAGTGACAATGCTAACCCCAACTCCACCATCAAGGATTCCCTTCACAGTTAATCCCTTAATAGTGATTGGTATGGTTCGCATTGGATTCATCACCCTCAAAGTATTGTTTCCAACTTGTTAACAGGTATTTCTATAACAAGGTTATTATCTAGGTTGGGTTGTGGATGTAAGTGTTCCTCCTCTATTGGCATCTCCCCAGCTCCATCCATCTGTGCAAATTGTGGTAGCCTAAACTTCAGCTCTCATTGAGGAAGGCTCGAAGAGCTGAGACTAGCTCAGGGTCTTTATTAGTTTGGACATGATGGTGGTTCTAACTTCTGAAGACATGAAATCCATCAATTTGGCAATGTTTAATGGCACCTTCTGAGATTTAGCCCCTTGACGTGGGGAAGATGGGATCTCCATTTCTTCGATAGGATCAGGTAGTCCCTCTGTAAACATTCTTTCCATCAAGAAATGAGTACGCCCACTTTCCCATGACTTTAAGTCACTTTCTTCTTGGATGACACTAGGTATGGCTAAGGGTCTATGGACTTGGTGAGGTTGTTGCTGCGTAGGGAACACAGTGTCTGTAATCTGGATATGCCTAGGTGTTAGTCTTCTACCAAACTCCTTAATTGCTTGACTCGCTCGATCTCCTCTATAGGGTTTGGATAAGTTCTTATCTTCTTCTTGGATCCTAGCCATTGTGGCTCATGAAGATCTTCCTTGTTGGTTTCTATCTTAGTGGTCGTTTTGGTCTCCATGGTTTCACCTGAATCAGAATCCTCTTCAGCGCCGTTCATATATACGGGGTCGTCACCAGTCCCTATGTTGGTCTTTGAACTAGGGTCTGACTTTACTACTTTTTGCAATCTCTTCCTTCGCGTTTTCTTCTTTTTTGAGATCGGGCAATTGATGTTGTGTCTCTTTCCTCAAGAATATAATTTTGTTTTTGGAGCATCGATCGTGTGAGTACATTTATTGGTACCACATGCGTACCTTGTGATGGCTCCTCGGTAACCTCAATCAAGTTTAATGGCGTGATCTTTGGCGCATTTGGATTATTTGGACATTGGGCAATCAAATGATCTATGCCACATCAATTACACATGAGTATCAGCATTATAGACGTGCTCGCTTGATTGGTTTGCATCAGTGTGGATTTCTTTTGTAGCCTAATAGGACACTCGGCCACACGATGTGGACCTCCACACTCATAGCATTGAAGAGGTGGTCTCTTAGTAGTGTAATGATATTTTAGCCTCTTGCAACAAGAGCAGCTACTTGATAGACAGGTTTGACTTGTCCCCAATAGTCCTCCATGTAGTATTGTGGACTTTCTTCAAACACATCCATCCCATAGGAAATATTAGGATCTATATCTTCCTCACAGCCTTCCAAACAAGCAATAGATGACTCACAACCCACTTGATTCACATAAGTGATTCTCGGATGTGGTGGTTGCGGTCCTAGCATTGGAGGTGGTAAGGGTGTTGTTTGAACAACATTTTGGGCCCTAAGGACCATGTGTTGTGCTGTTTGTTCAAGAGGTGGGGCCGACATCAATGCAGGCACTTGAGGTGTGTCTGTCCATGCTAAGGTTGGTCTATTGGCCATCGCGCGCTTAAATACTATGCAATCCTTAGCTTGATGACCATACCTCCCACAGGCATTGCAGTTCCAATTGAATTTTACTGTAAAAGTAGGGCATTCAATGGTACTATGTGGTCCATAGCATACTGAGCACCATTGTTGCTCCTTTCTTGGATACATTTGATTGTTTTGCGGAGCACGATTGTCTCTAAGACTCTCTTGAATGGCCTTGGTGAGATCTGCTAAAGTCATCTCAGATACCTTTGGCTCCTTAGCAATAGGCTTTAGGGTCATTGGCTGATGCCGATGCTTGCGAGCTAATAGATTTAGGCTCAACAGACACTCTTTCTCCTTGAATCATTAAATTATCCTCCAATTGGATTGCATTGGTGGTGACTGCTTCCCAAGTGGTGATACCTCTAATGACTAGGCCATTGTAGATATCCTCATGTCGTAATCCCCTAATGAATCTATCAAGCAATTGATTATTCTTGAAGCGCTTATTTGGATTACAACGAGAATTCAAATGCGTCAAATAAAGTCTCTCACCGACTCTCCTTCCTCTCGTTGGGCTTTTTGGAACTTGGAGGCTACACCCCAAAGCACTCCCTCTCGTATGTATTCTTTCAAGAACAGTCTCCTAAGAGTAGGGTAAATCGTTTTTTCTTCCACCCTTAGGGTTCTATACCAATCCCCTGCCTTCCCACTTAAGGTTAGGCTTAACGCATTACTCTTATGCAGGTCATTGTGTTCTCCTAGAGAATGGCATATTTGTTCAAACACTTCGATATGCTTTCTCACATCCCCGTCTCCACTAAATTTTTGTGTGAGCTTGGCTATTTGTACTGCCTTACTTCTAGGCTCTCTATCAAGCATGTTACGCATATTCTCAGCAATAGATCGACCAATAGCTGGAGCAATAGGAAGCCCTTGGGTTCCACGTTTGGTACGGTGTTGTGCCATGTGGTGGCCCAAAGTTCATATGTGTGGCCCTAGGCATAGCAAACGTCAGATGTGACATGCTAATGCTAGCCGGTATGGTCCGATGGAAATAAGAACTTAGGTGTTGTGGTTGTGGAGCATAGGTAGTTGAAACAATGGGAGGGGTAGGAACTACATGAGTGCGATGACCCATAGGTGCATACAATTGGTACACACTTGTAGGTACTGTTTTGTAGGCATTGAGATACCATGTAGTGGTGCTTTACTAACAAATGAGGTCCATGGCGTGTTTCTCGGCATGCCCATCATTGGGGTAGGCATGGTAGCCGTGGTGTCATCAAAGGAAAGATGAGCTAGACTTGGAAAGGTAAAGCTATCATTTGTGGGCTCATATTGCACTAAGACCCTGGTGAAACAACATATGGAGGATCCATTGGACTTATTGAGGGAGTGTCCATTTGCGATAAGGTCGGTTGTTTAGCCTTCCTTGTATCCAAGAATCTCATGAGACCCATTGAAGGCATGTGGATCCACTTGTTATGTCTCTCTAGCTCAATAACCCTATGGATGACCTCAAAAACTCTTTGTTGTTGATCCTCCACACTAGTTGTAGGACATCTAACCAACCCATGTGATAGGTATGACCTGCGTATAGGTCATTTAGAGTTTTCGTTTGTAGTTCGTACTCCCAGTTCTCATTTAAGAACGCTCCATCTAGGATTGAGGTGCTAGGGGTGTCTGCTGAGCTAGATGCAATGTTGCTTTCTAGGGGTTGGCCCTTAGCGATTGCTAAGTTAGGAGCACTCGATTGCTCTCCTAGCAAAGATATTGACATAGGAGCTTTCGATTTTAGCTCTCTTCGTTGCTCCGCCTTGCGTAAGCTCTCGATTTCCTTTTCCCTAGCCACAATGATATATCGCTCAACTTCGGCAAGGCTTCTACCATCGGGTAATATGACCTCAGAGGGGAATAGCTCTAAAGATTCAGGGGGTGGAGTGAATGAAGTATTCACGTGCACACTCTCTAAGGGCATAGGGTCTACGTTGGTCATGAATGTCGAATTTACTTCCCCACCCCCCTCATTTACATCATTAGCTCCATGTTCGGACTGAGTGGCTCTACTAAAAGTTTCCTTCAAGGGGCTAAGCACGCTCGGCCCGGACCGTGGGCCCATGGCATGCATGTCTTGGCTTGAGCTATCAGGATTAGGCATTGGGAAACCCTCCATGACGTCGTAGTCAGAGGAAGAGTCACTAGCCTTGGGTCCCCGTCGAGGGCCCGGAACGTAAGGTAGGTGGATATTGAGAACTCGCGTAAGTCAAAATGCTCTCTAGTTGCTCGGCCTCTAGCACACGTCCAGAGCGCAGATATTTATGCCTTTGGCACCCTACAAGCGTCGACAAATAACCTCGAAGGTTAACCGTTTACTTTTTTAGGCGTCCGTTTTCACTCGTTTTTTTAATATTTTTTAATGATTGGTTTTTTGATTGAAGTGTGTAATAGCTCAAAACAAGCGTATCACTTGGAGGGTCACGGTGTGCTTTACAACACAACGTTCGGTCACCTGAAGCTTCATTGGTCCTAAAAAAGGTTGATTTTTAGCTACATGTGAGGCTAAAATACGTAATTTTAAAGGGCGACTGAGGCCTGAGCCTGAGCGTGAGCTTGGGTTTGGGTCTGGGCTTGGGTCTAGGAGATATTCCCGATCCCGGTCCTACCTTTAAATTTTTTTTTGGGGATAAGGTCGCCGCGGCCGGGTTGTGCGCGCGAGCACACACACAGTCTACCTACCTACTTACAACTAATACACCTACTGTTACACACTAACACACTTCATTACCTCTAACAGATCTACTTGCTACTTACTGTACTTTACACAGAACTAACATTATGGATCTACAACCTTAATACTAACACCTTATCATACAGAAAACACAATACCTTTTGAAATACACAGCAGCAAAACAAACTCCTTCTTCTCAACACACACACCTTCCTTCCCTACCTTTCCTACAATTGAAATTGCACCACAAAGAAGCACAGAGTGCCATTCAAGCTTAATATCTGGCATTTCCCTGGCAACGGCGCCAAAAATGTGCGCGTCTGTCGCACGTATCAATGCAAGGAACTTGCCAATACACTGTGTGCGAGCCACAAATGGCTCCAAGCATGCAACTAGCCTAAACTAGTAAGCTCAAAGATGACGATGGTGTGTCACTCACTGCTCTACGCTTGCTGTTGTGGAGGATTTCTTTCCACGAAGAAGAAGGAGCCGCCGCTGTGCCGTGCTCAATCGCTTCACCGCCGCCGTGCCGTCGTCGCAATGCTCGATCGCACACACACACACACACACACACAAGGAGATGAAGAAGAAGAAGATGGAGATGGAGCAAGAGCACTCTTCAATTGCACAAATGAGAGGAATGAGTCAATTTTAGGTTTAGTTGACTTTTTTATGAGCTCGCCCCATTCACACTTGGGCGCCCATGCTTAGCCAACTAATCCCTTGAATGTTCGAGTTAGAGTGCGCCTCTCATCGACGATCACCCTTACCCTTTTCCTATTGGACCGACAAGCCTGGTACCTGACTCTACCAAATAAATAATACGGCGTCCGTCTTAGGTGATAGGAATGTGCGTGAGGGTTAACAATGAGGCTAAAATTGCATTGCTGGAATCAAAGATTTTGTACGAGGGAGATGACATGGACACTTTCCTTGCTGGTGTCAAGGATATCAATGAGAAACTTATTTCTGCAGGTGAAGTCATTTCAGACAGTTCCCTTGTGCAGATTGTTCTTGATGCCTTGCCAAACTCTTACTTGACATTTGCTAGTACTTGGAAACTTATGACCCAAGGAAATCCTGAAGTTGTCATGTTTGATGCATTGTGCACATTGCTGTTGCAAGAGTCACTTTCCAGAAAAAATACGGGAAAAAATAGGACTAGACAACATGCAGTTGAATAGGCTACTCAAAGAAAGGGTGATAACATCAATGCAGCCACTTCTTATGGTTCTTCTGTGAGTGAAAAATCACATGTTCCTAATGCTTCTGCTGGCAACAATTCGTCTGGAAATTTTAGTGATAAGGGAAAAAAGAAGATGCGTTGACATTATTATAAAGCTAATGATCACTTGATTAATCAATGTCCTAAGTTGAAGACCAAAGAGGCTAAGAAGAAAGAGGGTGGTTCCACTGCAAATGCTGGATCCACTACAGATGCAGCTATTGTTGAGTCTTCTGTGAAAGGAGATTGTTATACTCATGTTGATCTAGAATGGGTTTTTAGTGCAAAGTGTACCTATAATCCTACTATCCATGATACATGCATGCATGTCAGTTGCTGCAGATTCACATGTGTCAGAGCACATTACCTCACATTGCGATTTGTTACCTTTCTTGAGTCTGTCCCTCATGGGAATTCAATTACTTGTGCCAACAATGCCTCTTATCCGGTTCAAGGAGTTGGAAAGATTGTGCTTACTGCTGCAAATGGCAGTTCTTTGACACTTGTTGATGCACTTTATGTACATGGGATCAAGAAGAATATTTTGTTTGTATCTGCACTGGTCTTGTAGTAAAATTTGTGGATGACAGATGTACAATACATGATCTCATTTTTGGCGGTGATGAAATTGTTGCATTTGGCATTTTATGTTGTGGGATGTATAAGCTCACTTTGCAAGCGTGGGCAGAATTTTGCAAATGCAGTTGTGGATTCAAGGGCTATTTCAGATGCAAAACTTTGTCATGCACGTTTTGGTCATCTAAATTTTACCAGTTTACTGCATTTGCAGAAATCTGATATGGTTGCTTCTTTGCCGCCTCTTGAAGCACCTGCCAAACATATTTGTGAAGGCTGTATATAGGGTAAGATGCAGCATTCGAAGTTTCCAAAGGATGGTTCAGTTAGGGCCACATGCAGGTTGCAGCTTGTGCATAGTGATGTTTGTGGGCCCATGCAAACTCTATCCTTGGGCAATTACCTTTACTTCGTGACTTTCATTGATGGTTACTCCAGCCATGCATGGGTATTTCCGCTTAAAGCAAATTCCGAGGTATTTGTGTGCTTCAAACAATTTTTGGCTATGGCTGAATTTTTTTCGAAATGTACTATGGACACCCTCCGTTACGATTGAGGGGGGGAGTATATGTCTCATGAATTTAATGCGTTTCTGGCTAGTCGTGGGATAAAACACCAATATACAGTGCCTTATATGCCTCAGCAAAATGGTGTTGCTGAGAGAAAAAACAGGTCACTTACGGAAATGGCACGATGTATGGTCAAAAGTCAAGCTTTGCTGCATTCGTTTTGGCTTGAGGCCATCATGTGTGCCACTTATGTACTAAATAGGTGTCCTACGAAAGCTTTGCACTCTATTACTCCATACAGAGACAATAATGTAAGCTCACATGACATTTATGACACTTTATTGCCTCTTTTTAGTGGTGGAAGTACAAATGTAAATTCCAATGAGGCAAATGTACAACCTACGGGGGTTTCTGAAAATGTTACATATTAGCCTATTACTAACGCAGATGTACATGGTGTACTTGATGAGGAAAGGACTGAGAATGAGCAGGCTAGAGGTATGCCTAAATGGCTGGTGCATACTTTGCATGACAGTAAATTGGATACACCTTTGTCTAATCGTACTCGTTTAGGTTCTCGCCATGCATCTTATGCCTCAGATTGTTATGATTTAGCTGTGTCTAGCTTACATGATGTTGATGAACCTCTATCTTTTGATGAAGCATAGAATTTAGAAATTTGGATGGCTACCATGCAATCAAAATATGATGCACTTATAGAAAATGACACATGGACTTTATGTGATTTGCCTCCTGTCAAAAAGGCCATTGGAACGAAGTGGGTATACAAGTTGAAACGCAAGCCGAATGGTTAGATTGATCGCTATAAGGCTCGACTTGTTGCAAAGGGTTATGCACAGCAAAAAGGCATAGATTATGAAGAGACTTTTTCCCCCACTTGTCGTATGATTACTGTGCATTGGTAGCTCATTATGTACATCAGTCAGACGTTGTCATTGCTTTCTTGAATGGTGACATATTTGAGGAAGTTTTTGTAACGCAGCCTCGCGGTTTTGTCAAGAAAGGACAAGAGGATAAGGTGTGAAAATGTAATAAAGCTTTGTATGGATTGAAGCAATCTCCCCGTGCTTGGTATGAGAAGGCTGTCACTCATTCAGTCAAACAAGGCTTTCGTAACAATCCAACAGAAAGCACATTGTATGTAAGCGAGAGGGTGATGTACTTCTCATTGTGGTTCTTTATGTGGATGATTTGTTGATCACTGGACCAAATGGGAGACATATTGCTGAATTTAAGTCTGATTTGAATGCTACTTTCAAGATGAAAGATTTGAGACTGTTGCATCATTACTTGGGTATACAGTTTAAGCAGTGTGATGGTGGTATTTCCTTGTGTCAGAAAAGCTACATAGAGACATTGCTATGTAATTTTGGACTTGAGGATTGCAAACCTATTGCCACTCCAATGGAAACACGTTTGAAATTGAGTCTTGATGATGCTGGTGATCCTGCAGATGTCACTCTTTACCAAAATGCTGTTGGATGCCTCATTTATGTATGCAACACGAGGCCGGATATTTAGTTTGTAGTCTCATAGGTCATCAAATTTATGCATAGCCCAAGGTAGCATTGGCAGGCTATCAAGAGGATTTTCCGCTACTTGAGTGGCAATTTACATCTTGGCTTGTTTTATCCCAAGGGTGGATCATTGCCGCCAGACTTACATGCTTTTTTGGACTCAGATTGGGCTGATTGTTTTGACACATGAGTGTCCACAAGTGGTTTTTATTTCATGCTTGGTAGCTCATGTATATCATGGTTGAGCAAGAAGCAACCTAGTGTGGCCACTTCTATTTGTGAGGCTGAGTACAGGGCAGTCTTCACAGCTACGGTTGAGTGTGTATGGCTCAGATGCCTTTGGCTTATTTGGGTGTTGGATAGGACACTGCCAACACTATCTACACTGACAATCAGAGCGCACTAGCAGTTGCAAGGAACCCAGTTTTCATGCTCGCACAAAGCACATTGAGGTGCATTATCACTATGTCAAGGAGAGGCTCTTAGTAGGAGAGGTCAGCTTGGTTTATGTGCCAACAGAGGACAAGCTTGCAGATCTTTCCACAAAGGCATTGTCTCGTGAGAAGTTCAAATCTTTGGGCTTACTCCCCTTTGTGGACTGATCATGTCCTCAGGGCATGTCACTTCCCTTATCACTATGTCAAGGAGAGGCTCTTAGTAGGAGAGGTCAGCTTGGCTTATGTGCCAACACAGGACAAGCTTGTAGATCTTTCCACAAAGGCATTGTCTCGTGAGAAGTTCAAATCTTTGGGCTTACTCCCCTTTGTGGACTGATCATGTCCTCAGGGCATGTCACTTCCCTTTACTCTATGTGCCAACTCTTGTTCACCACATCACTCCAGGGGAGCTTTGCTACCATATACATGTGGTAGTGATGTGTGTGAACACACTTAGGACCGTCGGGGCATTTTTTTCCTCTTTAGGAGTTTTTCCCCCCCGTGCATTTTATATACGGCCATCATTCTAGGGCTATCCGATCTTTCTATTGCACACTAAGTAATACACTCTCTGTCGTGTGCCCTGAGCTTCCTTCGTCTTCTCCAAGATGTGTGTGTTTTCGTGCAATCCTAATTCCAACATGCTTCATGTCCATGTGTATGATTGTAGTTTTCACGCAATTTTCTATGAAACTTTAGTGGATTTCTTTACTCTATGTATATCAGCCTCTATCTCCTTCAAGTAGGCTTCTTGTTTTACATGAATCTCAGTGAGGTCTCTCTTTGTTACATCTACTTTAGCTTTAATTCCATTTTGAAATCTTTGTTCTTCTTTTCCAAAGTCTAATAGACGTCATCGGTACCTTGTGTTGTGAGCACTAAGGTCTGCAGTTAGTTGAGAGATGGGCCTATTCATTATTATTGGACTTTGCCTTGGCCAATTGAGTGTTGGACGCATATAGTTGTACTTGCAACCTTTGGACATGTGCACTTGTGTTCTGTAGAGTAGTTGTCACTTCCTACAATCTCGCTTCTTGTTGTTTGGTCATTGTGGAGAGCTGTTCCAAAAGCATAGCTAATTGAGTGATTTCTTGGAGTTGCTTCTGGTTTACCTCCTATAGATCCTTGATTTCCTTTTGGGCCTTCTTATGTATTTCATTGAAGTTCTCATTGATGGCATCAACAACCTTAAGCCATGCATCGGTAATCTTGATTGTATTCTGCAGGCTCTGAATTTGGCCTTGCCTAGAATACACTTCAGTCTTCATGTTATTTACAATCTTGTGGAAGTAGATGTACTCTTCAATGTATTCTAAAGGAGTCATTTGTGAGGTACCCACTTCCTCTTTTCCATCCAAGTTATTATCTTCCCCTTGGTTGCCTTCTCCTTGGGTGTCCTCTTGGTCTATGTGTGTCTTCTTGTTCATCACCCTTCTTGTGCTCAGCTTCTTGTTGATCTTCTTCACAGATAGGTGAAAACTTAACATGCTGGGTTGCATACTCTGAAGTATCTTTGGCCTCTTCTTGGGATGGATTTGTAGATGATGTAGTAGTAGTTGTTCTTCCGTTGGTTGTGCATCATGAATAGCCTCTTTAGTGTTTGCTTCATCTTTGCCAAATTTCTCTACCGTTGCAAGTTCCTCAACTTCTTTGTGCTCCCCTTGGGTCCACACTTTTTATTCTTTAGCATAGAGAAATGCTAGTCCTCCTTGTGAGTCATCCTGTTGGTGGAACATAGAGTTTTGGTGCAAAGTTTTTTAGGGTTTGGATGCCAAAATTCTTTGAAATCACCTCTTAGTCTTCTTTCAAGCTCGAAGGTTTCTCTCTCTCTTTCCAAGCAACTAGATCTCTATGATGGCTCTTCTACCTTCAGTGGTGGTGGCACTCGGCCTCTCTTACTACCTCGCTCTTGCTTTCCCTTTATAGCTTTCTTCTTTTCTTCTTCAATATCAATTGGCTCTTGAGTAGCTTCGACTGTGTTTCTTGCGCTAAATCTATGGTAGCTTCTTGTTTGTTGAGTTGTAGATACTACCGCTTCCTCTTCCGACTCGTGGACCCTCAATAATCTCTTTCTGATTCTGGTAGAGATGGGAGGCACCCTTGGTGGTGATGATTCTTCTTCATTATCTTCTTCTCTCTAGACTATCAAGTCATTTTGTGCCAAAGTAGGTGGTAGGTGTTCTACTTGCCTATATGAAAATCTAGTGACTACTTTTGGAGCTCCCAAATATGTTATTGTGTTGGACTTCTTTAAATTTTTTAGTGTTGTGTGCACATATTGAGCATGGTTCACTGGTAGATTCCCTTGCTTTCTGTAAGCCTCTGTAAAGAACAACATGGCTTGGAGAAGTATACATGACTAGCTTCTTACCTACAAAGTGGAAATATTGGTGATATACCCTCAGAGAATCCTCCACTTATTTTTGCTTTAAGTTGGCAAAGGGGACTAACTGCCTGGTAAAGGTCTCTATAAATGTTATGTCCCTGTGCCTCATTGCTTATCTCTCCCTTGGCAACTTTGGTGCTTCATCCACTGTGTCTTTTGAGATATTCACCTCTACCAGAGGGTTGTCAAGGTCGGATATATTGGTGCTATTGTCTTCCTTGATAGAAGACACTAACTCATATGCCCTATGGCAATTCACAACACAAGGCGATAGCTCTACAAAATCCTTCAAGACCACCTTCTATAACAAGCGCTTCATCGTTGGTGCCTTGGCCATATCCGCAACTTCCTTTGGTAGCACATATAGGTCAACCTTTTCTCCATCTGTACCCTTGAAAATAGCATGGTATACCATCACCTACTGAACCTCTAACTGCTCTTTGCTCACCCATGTGACGTTCACCTCTTTTAGTGACCGCTCTTCTAGTTGGTAGGGTGGTAAGTTTGTCAGCTTCTCCTTCATGGAATTCTTCTTTGGGGCAGCCTAAGCCAATGATATTGCTCCTGCATTTAGGATCAAGTTACAAAGTCTAGCCTAGGACTTGTTAATTTGTGGTCCCAGTCATACCACTCGTAATAAATCTACTAGTAGGCATGCATAGAGAAGAAAAACTCAAACTTTGGCAAATTTTATAATACATGTGCCTATATAGGCAAATGTGGGAAAATGGGCTTGGAGCTGATGCAAATCATCAATAATGGATACATGTGTGTGAATTTTGGTTGTATTTGGAGCTCAATTGTGGGAGTTAGGCTCAAATACAAATCCACTTTTTTGCTATCTGATTGATATGGTGATAACTTGAGGTAGGCATGGCCATTTTGGATGAAACTTGACGTAGGGGGTATAAAACTAAGTGTAAATGCTTTCCATGAATAACTTTAATGAAAATATCCCCCATACAGAGCATTTAGATAATAGGCAAGCCTATTTTTCAACTATAAAAATTTGTGATTATTTTGCTCTCAAAAATTTGGCATGGGTACTTGGTAGCATTTCATGACTTTCCTGATGCATATTCAACTCAATATAAGGATTGGACAAAAAATCCTCATACTTGTAGGCCCTTCTACTATCTATAGCTACAAATTAAGTCCCGACCCATTAGGTTGTTTGGTGATGTTTTCAAAATTGATCCAACTTTTTTTCATCCCTTCTGATTTGGCATTTGAAGTCAAAATTTGATTCCAACATTCTTACTTGTTTTAAAATAAATAAAAGTTTAGAAAACCACTTAAAATATCAAACTTGGCTCAAAATTTTTGTGAAAACTACTTACTTACACTTGGCTTATTTTTTTGACGAGGTTTCTCATTTTTAAAGTTTTATGGAAACGTTTTTGCAAAAATTGACTCGATTCAAGAAGATGAACACACATATTTACATATTTATATATGTACAGCTAATCAAAGGTCCATATTCAACTTTTGTCTCTGATTCTTATTATTGGTTCTTAGCATGGGCATTTATAGGAGTTTTGGAAGCATTCACAATCAAATAAGAAAATTTTGGAAGTATTTAAAGGATTTTTGGAAGTATTCGTGGCCAAATAGGAAAATTTTGAAAATCAACAGCTTTAAAACAATGCCCAAAATCAACATATTATTATCCTGCTGAGTCTGCATGTGCTATGTCTCTCCCCTTCTATGGATGGTGGGATCAGTCCCTTATCTACATATTATTATCCTACTGAGTCTGCATGTGCTATGTCTCTTCCCCTCTATGGATGGTGGGATCAGCCCCTTCTCTACAAGTTGAGAACAACCATATGTCACGTGGAGGCAGCAGTCACATACTGTACGATTATGTCTACTAGTTAGTGTCGACACGTATTTGAGTCTGCTAGATCTGTCATAATGTACGACTATATTGACTAGTTAGAACTTAGGGCCAACACTTATTTGAGTCTGCTAGATCTCTTGACTCTTGAGATCTTGCCTTTGTAACTCTTACACTTTAAGAGCCTAAGAGAGCTTATGAACACTTGGTGTTGACCTTTGTATCAATTGTACTTTATAGTTAATCATTCCAGATGTTCTCAATCTAAACTAGTTGTACTCTGAACAATAATCTAAATTTGAACCATATTTTGAGTTTTTTCCATTTAATATCTTATAATGTGAATTGTTTGTTTCATTTTATTCTAAGTCTTTATCTAAAGTTTAATGTCAAGCTTGCCATCTAAAGTTTGAGTTTGTCATGTGACGTCTGATTCTCTCATCTGCTCATTCGGTCATCAAAACCAATTCAACTAGTCTGAGCCTAACTCTGGAATAGTTATTAGGTGATCCTGTCTGAGTTTTTCATTTGAATTGTGATTCTCTCATCTACTCATCTAGTCATCTAACTGATTCGATTAGTCTGAGCCTAACTCTGGAATAGTTGTTAGGTGATCCAGCTCATTCCATTTTACTGATTACGGTGGGGAGCTAAAGCTCTTTATACGACACATTATCCAACGTTAGGATTCAAAATTAGTCAGTTATTCACCATGCCTCTAAGCATGAGGAATAAAAAAGGCATGGAGGCTAATCCAAAGATGATTCAGATCAACAAGCATCTGAAGTCAGATAGCTTTTTCACAAATATCAAGAGGTGGATATGAAGGGAGTCAACCCTGAGGTTTGTTAGCACATAATACCAGTTAAGCCTAATGCTCGACTAATCATATTACAAAGGTAAAGAATGAACCCAAACTATACTAAGAATGTAAAGGAGAAAATTGACAACCTTTCAAAGGCAGGTTTAACCACAAATGTTGTAATTAGTGACTGTCTATTTCCAATAATAGTGGTATCAAAGAAGAATGGCAAGCTCAGAGTGTTTCGACTGAATGATGATACAATCAAAGTTCCATTCCCATTACCCTTCAGCGATATGATGCTTGATGAGATAGCTCAACATGAGATGTACAATTTTCTGGAGGGATGCAGTTGGTGCAATCAATTGAAGATAGCACTAGAGGATAGAGCAAAGACAACATTCATAAATGGGGAGCATTCACGTATCTAGAGATGCCATTTGGTTTATGTAATGCTCCAACTACATTTCAAAAATGCACGATGGAGATTTTTAGCGAGTTCTTGCACAAATTCATGGCAATTGTTGTGGACGATTTCACCAAATATTCATCTTAAGAGATGGATGTCCTATTTTTGGAAATGTTAATCGAGCAATGCAAAAAAAAGAGGATTTGTATGAATCCCTTCAAATTAGTGTTCATGGTATGGAAGGGATACTTGTTAGGCCACTTTGTGTCCAAAATTGGCCTTGAGATGGTTGAAGCCAAGATTCAAATCAGTAGGCTAGAGCACCCACAAATGTGTTTAACCTAAGTAGTTTTTTATGATACGTAAATTTTTATCGGAGATTCATCCATATGTTTGCAGCTAAGGCTTTTTATATGGATTGACCTAGAAAGGAGAAAAATGTATATGGTCCCTTGAATGTGTAGTGGCCTTTTAGAATCTAAAAACAACTATTAGCATGAAACTAGTGCTTCGCCGACCAAACTGGGATGTCATTTTTCATGTGCATTTTGATGCCTTTGGCATGGTGATGGGTGCTATTCAATCAAAAGGGAAAAAATGATTAACTACTATACTATGCCAATTGAAGATTTAGTAAGGCAAAGCAAGGCTATTTAACTACTAAAAGGAAGGCACTGGGAATGGTTTTTAGTGAAACAAAATTCACTAACTATTTGTTGGGAAAGTTATGTGACTTCTATGTAGACCATCAAGCTCTATTGTATCTGATTAACAACTTTGTCAAGGAAGATTAATCAGAAAGGATGATGTTTTTATTAGAGTTTGATTTTAAGATGTTTCATAAGCTTGGCAAGACTCACTGCGGCATGGAATTTCTATCCAAAAGCACGGAAGGTGTTATGAGATTCATTGAGCTAGTAGATGCTAAATTGTTTTAGACTATGACATCTCAAGAACCAAATCCAAACTAGTAGTTAGTGTTTGATTTCTTGCGGTATAGCACATTACCAAAAGATTGGATGCAATCCAATAAGAAGGTGCTGATTCTTAGATGCCTAAAGTTTACTATCATGGCTAGATCTTTATATTGACTAGGTGTTGATGGAGTTTTAAGAAGGTGTGTACCAATCTGGAGGGATGTTACATGTTGTTACCTGGTGTCAATAACAGTGCTTCTTTACCCAAGGCATGAAAGGGTGGGTCATTCATGGCTCAAATTAGAATCATCATGAGGAGAGTTAGTGACCCTAAGTTCATTTTGTGACCCTCTACATACATACAACCCTCTACAAAAGTGCTCTTATCTGCACACACCAAGCAAGAAATTGTATATGTATGCACTCTGTTTCCATTGCAAGCTACCTCAAGCGAGTTGTCCTTCTCTACTCAAGGTCCCTCTCATACTACAACTATGCAAAAATGGAGGACTTCAAAAGTGATGAAGGTAGTTTTAGCAAGACAATAGTTGGAGTTGGCAGCAACAAAACAACCTGCAGAAGAAGAGAAGCCTAGAAAAATAACCTACCTAGGCATAGGGAAATATGTGTTCAAGGATGCAGAGAAGGAATTCCTCAAAAACTGGGGCATGACACTATTGTTGAAGGTAGCAAAGATACCCATAGATATGGCATTCATAGAGTAGGTGGTGGATACATTCAACCCTTGAGAACAAAAAGGAAATCTAGATGGCAAAGTATTCTAGTATCAACTCTGGAACATAAGGTCACTTATAAGCTTGCAAATGAAGCATTGATTCATAAGCATAACCTAATGTATGTATCTAAGAAAGCGTTCAACATACTTCTTGCTAGAGCTCTAGATAGCAATTGCTTTATCAATCTGAGCATATTATTATATAATAATAGTGTGGTCAATCAAATAGCCTAGGTGAAAACCTAGCATTTGTTCAAAGTGTGGTGTATCTAACAATTTTTCTATTGGACAACTTGTATGCCAAATCATCCTCGGGTTGTAGCACTGGCACATAAGGTAGAGGGGAAAACTGAGCAGATACTAAAGTTAACAAGACAAAAGTGTTAGCTAGAAAAGTCCACCCCAACATCCAAGAAGCATGATCTAGGAAGGGACCAGGAAGGCTCAGCTCAGCCACCAACCAAGAAACAGAGACTCTCAAAGGAGTATTAGGATCAATTGAAAGCTAAGGCAAAGCAATCATGTGCATCTAAAGTAAAGCACATTTGAAGTGAAGCACGTGAAAGGGAAAAATGCATTGGTTGGAGGATGCAAGTGATTAATAAATCATGCACTGAAAGTTTATGGAGGCATTTCTCCATTGATATCTTTTATAAGAAAATTTTATAGACTAGTTATGGTGGCAAAGTATGGTGTTAGATGTCCGAGCCTTTTGCAAGCCTTGTGATATTTGCTAGAGAATGGGTAGACCTATTGCAATTGATATGACACCTCTGATCACTATTCAACCCCTAGAGATATTTATGAAATGGGGTCTAGATTTTATGGGGCCTTAAAGAAAGTCACACCCCACAAGAATAAGTACACAATCATGGGAGCATGCTATGTTAGTAAATGTGTGGAAGGCAAAGCACTCCCCAACAACACAGCTAACTCCACATCTTGGTTTGTATATATCATATAATATAGAGATAGTTTTAGACTAGGGAAATCATTTCATAACGGTATTATTTAGATCTTGACTAAAATATTTTCCATCAAGCATTGAAAATCAACTTATTATCCCATATGCAATGGACAAGCTGAAAGTAGCAACAAAAGTATAAAGACTATCCTAACCAAGATTTTTCAGAAGTAACCCCACCATTGAGATGAAAAGCTTCGGTCAACTCTATGGGCATATAAAATAGCATACAAGGTTACCACTAGGATGACGCCTTTTAGAATGATATATGGTATAGAGGCTATTGTACCACTGGAATTTGTTGTTCCGAGTCTCAGACTTGCAATTGAACAAAACATGGATTATAATTTGAATATGAAAAAGATATTGGATGATTACTGAATCTAGGTGAGATGAGACAGAGAGCAATGTTGGAAGAGGAGGGAGTGAAACAACGAAGGAAATACTAGCAGTGTTAGCGGATCGCCGTGCGACGGACGTCTGTAGCATAGCAATTTGGCACTAACATAATGTCATTACTCAGGGAAGTGACTCGAATGGGTCACGGAGACTCTTTGAGGTTGTCAATCTCAAAAAGTGAATCTTAACAAGCAAACACACCAACTCAACAAGCAAACCAACACTCAATGATCAGGGAAATCTGCCTATATGTTTTCTCACCGCTCTAGGTCATCATGCCATTTCGGCACTCAAACGGACTCAAAATGCAACAAAACTTTAGGAGGAGGTCTAGGACACCTAGGGGCACTATTCTATTCAATATGGTCGCAATTCAACAAGGTGCCAAAATCACGATATCATAAAAAAGGTCCTGAAAACTGCAACAGAACTATCCAGAAAGGTTGCCCTCTGATCTACTAACACTCTCCTATGGTCAAAATGACTAAAAATAGTGATTTAAGCACTCAAGTCTGCGATGAAGGCTCACTAATGCATAGTCATGAGCCACAGAAAAATAAAAAATGCTTACACTTGAATGAAACACAGCAAAGAAAGAGGAACACAATGCAAGTTTCAAAACTGAAATCTGATTACCCATTCATTAGTTGTGATGATTACAAGTTGGAGCGGCTTCGTAGCTTGAGTGTACGTTTTCAAAGCTCCCTTCTTCTCCAAAGATAAGCCTTTTTTCACATTAAGGTTATTGACATTTATACCTAGGGCATTCTAAATGGCCAATGGCTGGTTCACATGGACCTTTACAATTGTCATGACAGAATTACAACTCAGGGAATTGACCTGCTACTCTAGAATCGTGATTTACATAGAGTATCACTACACTAGCTCGACAAAATAATAGACTACAAATGTGGTGTCCGACTACTTGTGTGGCTAGGTGGACGCTCGTTCGGTCAATCCTTAAACATTTCCCCTTTCTAGCTCATGTTGTCCCTTAACACGACCTTGTGCAGTCTTGTCATAGGGTTGTCTTCAGCTTTGTCTTCAAGGTTGGTTTTCAACTTGGGAAGTGCTTTGTTGTTGCTGACGCTCCCCCTTCCTAGAGTGATTCATAGCTACCGTGTTGTTGATACGTGATTTCAGCTTGATTGTTGAGGCAACTTTTCTTATTGTTGCACATTCTGCTCTTTGTTGCCAGTCTTGGCCGCCGTGAAGATGGATTTTGATGTGTCTCAGTTTGTAGAACTGATCCTTTTTGTGGCATGGACATTTGTTTTCAAGGTCTACTTCAATTTGAGTTGTCCGCAATAGATAGCCTATGTTGAAGCATTATGTGAGCTATGTATGTTTGTTGTGGATAGCTTGTTTGTTGAAGGTATCCTTGCTACTGTTGTCTCCTTTTTGTAATGGAGATTTGTTGTCACCGATGAATATTAGAGATGCTCTTGATACGTACGTTTTGATCTACAGTTGTAGCTCCAAGTTGTTATTGATTGATTTGGGTAGCCACTTCATTATTACTAATGTAAAAGTAATATATACAAGAAGATTATGATGATGGTTTCTAGATTAGGGTCTAAAACCTGGACGACCAAAGGGAAAAAACCCGGTGGGAAAAAAGTCCTTTGGTATACGCTCTTATTGGAGTTGAGCATTTGGACTTCAAGTACGTGTCATGCAAGGTGATTGCTTGGGAGAAACAAAGGAAGAGTGCCTAATGCAAGTGCCAAATATGGGACACTTTATATGCTTATGAGAAATTTTCAAACAAAAGCATGGAGTGCGAAAGAGGGATTTGATGGGTGCTTCAAGGAAAAAATGTAGCACATGTGACATCAAAGGATGTCGCAATAGGTTTCATGTTTTTAAGGAGGGTTTTCGATGTAGAAGCTTCTCCACTCATACCTCACTGTGCTGAGTGCGTGAGTGTCTTTTGGACTTCCTCCTTCACTTCACCACTATACTACAACGACTTCGACTCTTATGCTCACCTATACTAGCATGAGCGACACAATGTAATTATGCTCAAATCTTCCAGTTTGAGCAGCACTAAGATGCTTAGACCACATAGAATATTACATGAAGGTTTGGGACTAATGCCTCGCTCATTTAGTGGCTTAACTGCACGACTTTGACTTTTATGCCATGTATATTCAATGGCAACTTGGACTTACCTATTCAAGGCCATAAGTTCTAGAAATTTAGGCCTCTTCCATTGTGTTGGTCATTGGATGCCACCATTTTGTCGTGTATGTTGGCATATTTTGGCTCCTCTTGACTTGCTTGTCAAGTGACTGATGTAACCTTTGCTTTGGTGATGACAGTGTAAGCATGTATATGTGTTTTGCAAAGTGTAATCTAGCCATTGTTGCCCCTTCTTGCTGTTGTTTACCCTTCCCCCCTTCTCTTTCTCCTGCTTTCATATTTCTCCTCAGTGCCGGCTGTGTGGATGTGTGTGCCCCCCCCCCGGACCGACGGGGTTTTGAATGAGAGAGTGAGATTGAGTGTCTGTGTGGGTGTGTAAGGGTGGAGACAGGCAGTGGTAGTAGGTGTGCGCTGTGTGGTGGGTTTGTGGAGTGTGTGAGCTGTGGAAATTGAGCAGGCGGTGTTCTGCTAGTGTAAAGTGTTTCTTTGAAGGTGTTTTTCGAGAGGATAGGGGTGTTGTGGATACCCTGAGCTATAGAGAGGACATTGTGTTTGTGCCGGGCGTGTCCCCCATTCCCCCTCTCCAACGTGGTCGTTGAAAGCTCTGAGCAAGGTTTTGTGTTTGTGCACCATTGCTCAGATTGCCCATCTTGTGTTACTAGTGCGTAGATCCCTTGTATGCATAGCATTTGGCACTGGCTTCCAGGGTAAAGTGCTTGCCCAAATAGGGATACATGCTTCCGTTGGCTCAACCCACCCTAAGGCAATAGCGCATTCCCTCCTGACTGGGGAGTTGCGTTATGCGCAAGAGAGGGGCGCCAAGAAATGGTCAAGAAAATTATGAGCTCGTCAGATGTATGATGTAAGATCAACTTTTAGAAGTAATATACTTTGAATAGTTTCTCTATCTTGTACATTCTTTTCAATGTGAATCCTCAATCTTGTAAATTGCTAAAACTATTGATGTGTTTCAATAAGTTGTGTCTTATTTGCTTACAGTAACAACACAGTAGAAGTGGGATGCACATGATATCTGCTTTCAACTTTCATTAAATCTGGGGACAGTAAAAAAAACATTTGAGTGAAAAGAAGTGCAATTTGTAATGTCATGTTGCATTAAGGTTTGCTTTCACTTAATCTAACCTTTTTTGGGTACCCTAAGGGGCAGACAAGGCTAGAAAGTGCAAAAAAAAGGGTGGCCACAAGGGCGCAATTTTGGATGGCTCACCTGCGCGCCCTTGTGGCCACCCTTTTTTTTGCACTTTCTAACCTTGTCTGCCCCCCAAGAACCTGGAAAAGGTGATATGAACATGAGATTAAACTTTCCAAGCACATTATGCCTTCCTTCAACTCAACTTTCTAGTTCCCTGCACCAAAAGACCAAATCACATTGTATCGTGTTGCATAAACAACTGCTTTCACTATATATCAACAGATTTGGTCACTTAAAGGGAAACAATGCTAGAAAATGCAAAAAAAAAGGCTGGCCACAAGGGCACGCAGATGAGCCATCCAAAACTTTTGGATGGCTCATGTGTGCGCCCTTGTGGCCACCCTTTTTTTTGCACTTTCTAGCATTGTTTGCCCCTTAGGTGACCAAATCTGTTGATATTTGAATTAAATTTACCTCTTCATGGCCAGAAACACTTACCTTAAAAGAGATCGATAGTCCAAAAAGCCAAATGACAGTAGACAAAGACAGTAGATAACTCATAATCATTTTATCATTGCAAAATCAGTGACTACAAAGAGAAGGGTGCTCAATAAAAAAAAGGACGTGTAACTTCAGCTAATGCTCGAAGTCCCATCACAATCGTCATGCAAGCTACATATCCTTTGGTTGTATTGTCACTCTCTTTGCATGTATGGCACATAGGTTGGTATCTTCCAAAATCCCTTGTCTCCCGATCTTGTGCTATGGGGAGAGCTCCCGGTCACGAGGCAATGTCTTCCCCCAACGGGCACTCGACGTGTGTGCGGTATATCAGCTCGCTGCCATGGTGGCTCTGTGTCTTATTCGCTATCTGTATGGACCACCGAGCTATGGATGGTCCTGCTTGCGAAGTGTGGCATGGTGGGTCCTCCCTATCATACTCTGGTGTTTGTTTGGCCTGCTCTTCTCGCCAACGTTGGGTGCATTGCTTCACTCTACATCCAGGCGTTTGTTTTTGAGCAGGTGAAGTCTCTTCTATCCTCGATGTCTCCTGGGCTCGACTATCGTGCCCACTGCTGGAAGAGTGCCTGGAACGGCCAAGCACTACAAAATAAATTGTGGGAAGACCATATACTTCAAAGTCTATGATAAGAATACAACCAGCCTTGGGCGCCCAGACAAGGTGTGTGGCTATGGAATCCTTGAGCTTCTCCTTGCTCATGTGACTTGGTTAACACTAATCAATGCTTGATTCTCTTTCACTATGCCTCTCTCATAATTCTTGTGAATGCCTATGATGCTTTGATTAGCTAGATCTTAAGTAATTAGTGGTTGATTCCTCTCTAATCTTGTGTGATTGCTCTCTTTTGCTTGTGTGTGCATCTAGGTTTGATTGAAGTGTGGTGCTCAATAGATTTATGTGTGTGTGCTTGTGATTAGTGTGTTGCATGATAGGATTAGTGTTGTGTGCGTCATGCAATCATTAGTGTGTGTGATTGGGTTGATTGGAGGTGAAGGGAAGTGGATGTGGAGATTGCCAATCATGGTGGCTTAGCTTCTCACAAGACCGAGAAGCCCATCTCATAGAGTCACCATTCCTGTTTCCATGATTAGCTCACTAATCGTGTGAGCGTTTCCATGTCCTAGCCGGGTAGCTCATCCCTCCGGATCGATAATTTTGTTGTTCATTGGAGCTGTGCTATGATGGTACCCCCAACATTTGACGGCGTCCTCTTTTTTCTCGTTGAGAGAAAGAACTTAATTATTTATTTTTATGCATCTAAATTCTCATTGGACCCCTTTAAAGCCTATCCAATAGGATTCAAGCACATCATGAGGGCCACATGTGGAGGATTGTGACATGTGTCTTTTATGCTTGTTAAGTCATTTGGTTTGAATTGAACACTTCAAGCACTTAGTCAATTAAGCATGGAAACCGTTTATGCCTCTTGAGAGTTTATCTTTGAATTGAACACTTCAAGAACCTTAGTCATTTAAGCATGAGAATCACCTCAAGATTGGGCAAGGTTCCCACAAACACTTTAAGCACTTTAGTTAGTAGGCCGACAAGCACCTCATACTTGGGTAGGATTCTGTTAACTGAGTCAACGTCAGTTAATAGGAGATGCTAAGGGCCCGAGCCTTACGAATGCACATTGAGGATGGATACAAAGAAGCAATAAATATTGGAGTTACACATTTTTTACATTTTTCAAAATGGCCATGTATTGTAAATTCCCGATTTATTTCAAGCCATTGTAATATTTTTAATGTGTTACGGGCTCAATGGGAGTTCCAAGCTATGAAGAACAATTCAGTTAATGTGCTTAGGTTGCAGATTCAGTAAGTGGTAAAGCCCTAAAGGCCTTGGACCCGAACAAGGTTGATTAACTAGATCTTAACTAATTAGTGGTTAATCTCTCTCTAATCTTGTGTGACTGCCCTCTTTTTCTTGTGTGTGCATGTAAGATTGATTGGAGTGTGCTGCTCAATAGAGCTATGTGTGTGTGTGTGCTTGTGATTAGTGTGTTGCATGATAGGATTAGTGTTGTGTACGTCTTGCAATCGTTAGTGTGTGTGATTGGATTGATTGGAGGTGAAGGAAAGTGGATGTGGAGATTGCCAATCATTGTGGCTTAGCTTTTCCATAGGCGGAGAAGCTCACCTCATAGAGTCACCATTCGTGCTACCATGATTAGCTTACTAATTGTGTAAGAGTTTCCATGTCCTAGTCAGGTAGCTCATCTTTTCGAATTGATAATTTTGTTGGTCATTGGAGCTATGCTACGCTGGTACCCCCAACATTTGGCACGGTGCTCTTTTTTCTCTTTGAGAGAAAGAACTTAATTATTTATTTTTATGCATCTAAATTCTCATTGGACCCTTTTAAAACCTATCCAATAGGATTCAAGCACATCAAGAGGGCCACATGTGGAGGATGTTGACATGTGTTTATGCTTCTTAAGTCATTTGGTTTGAATTGAACACTTCAAGCACTTAGTCAATTAAGCATGGAAACCGTTTATGCCTCTTGAGAGCTTATCTTTGAATTGAACACTTCAAGAACCTTAGTCATTTAAGCATGAGAAATCACCTCAAGCTTGGGCAAGGTTCCCACAAACACTTTAAGCACTTTAGTTAGCAAGCTGACAAGCACCTCATGCTTGGGTAGGATTATGTTAATTAACTGAGTCAATGTCAGTTAATAGGAGATGCTAAAGGACCAAGCTTTACGAATCGACATCGAGGATGAATACAAAGAAGCAGTAAAGATTAAAGTTACACATTTTTAAAATTTTTCAAAATGGCAATGTATTGTAAATTCCCGATTTATTTCAAGCCATTCTAATATTTTTAATGTATTACGGGCTCAATGGGAGTTCCAAGCTGTAAAGAACATGTCAGTTAGTGTGCCTAGGTTGCAGACTCAGTAAGTGGTGAAGCACTACAGGCCTTGGGTGCCCGGATAAGGTGTGGCTATGGAGTTCTTTAGCTTCTCCTTGATCATGTGACTTGGTTAACAGTAATCAATGGTTGATTCTCTTTCACTATGCCTCTCTCATACTTCTTGTGATTGTCTATGATGCTTTGATTAGCTAGATCTTAACTAATTAGTGGTTAATCCCTCTCTAATCTTGTGTGATTACCCTCTTTTGCTTATGTGTGCATGTAGGTTTGATTGGAGTGTGCTGCTCAATAGATCTATGTGTGTGTGCGTGTGATAAGTGTGTTGCATGATAGGATTAGTGTTGTGTGCATCTTACAATCGTTAGTGTGTGTGATTGGGTTGATAGGAGGTAAAGAGAAGCGGTTGTGTGCATCTTACAATCGTTAGTGTGTGTGATTGGGTTGATAGGAGGTAAAGAGAAGCGGATGTGGAGATTGCCAATCATTGTGGCTTAGCTCCTCCATAGGCCGAGCAACTCACCTCATAGAGTCACCATTCATGTTGCCATGATTAGCTCACTAATCGTGTGAGTGTTTCCATGTCCTAACTGGGTAGCTCATCTCTCTGGATTGATAATTTTGTTGATCATTGGAGCTATGCTACCATGATACCCCAAACATTTGGCACCGTCCTCTTTTTTCTCTTTGAGAGAAATAACTTAATTATTTATTTTTATGCATCTAAATTCTCATTGGACCCCTTTAAAGCCTATCCAATAGGATTCAAACACATCATGCGGGCCACATGTGGAGGATTTTGACATGTGTCTTTTACGCTTCTTAAGTCATTTGTTTTGGTTTGAATTGAACACTTCAAGCACTTAGTCAATTAAGCATGGAAACCGTTTAAGCCTCTTGAGAGTTTATCTTTGAATTGAACACTTCAAGAACCTTAGTCATTTAAGCATGAGAATCACCTCAAGCTTGGGTAAGGTTCCCACAAACACTTTATGCACTTTAGTTGGCAAGCCGACAAGCACCCTATGCTTGGTTAGGATTTTGTTAACTGAGTCAACGTTAGTTAACAGGAGATGCTAAAGGCCTGAACCTTATGAATGCACATCGAGGATGAATACAAAGAAGCAGTAAAGATTGGAGTTACACATTTTTTACATTTTTCAAAATGGCCATGTATTGTAAATTCCCGATTTATTTCAAGCCATTCTAATATTTTTAATTTTGTTATGGGCTCAATGGCAGTTCCAAGCTGTAAAGAACATGTTAGTTAGTGTGCCTAGGTTGCAGATTCAGTAAGTGGTGAAGCCCTAAAGGCCTTGGGCACCCGAACAAGGTGTGTGGCTATGGAGTCCTTGAGCTTCTTCTTGCTCATGTGACTTGGTTAACACTAATCAATGGTTGATTCTCTTTCACTATGCCTCTCTCATACTTCTTGTGATTGTCTATGATGCTTTGATTAGCTAGATCGTAACTAATTAGTGGTTAATTCCTCTTTAATCTCATGTGATTACCCTCTTTTACTTGTGTCTGCATGTTTGATTGGAGTGTGATTCTCAATAGATCTATTTGTGTGTGTTTGTGGTTAGTGTGTTGCATGACAGGATTAGTGTTGTGTGCGTTATGCAATCGTTTGTGTGTGTGATTGGGTTGATTGGAGGTGAAGGGAAGTGGATGTGGAGATTGCCAAACATTGTGTCTTAGCTTCTCCATAGGCTGAGAAGCTCACCTCATAGAGTCACCATTCGTGTTGCCATGATTAACTCACTAATCGTGTGAGTGTTTCCATGTCCTAGCCGGGTAGCTCATCTCTCTGGATTGATAATTTTGTTGGTATGCTATGTTATGATGGTACCCCCAAGATTTGTGTCGTCCTCTTTTTTCTCTTTGAGAGAAAGAACTTAATTATTTATTTTTATGCATCTAAATTCTCATTGGGCCCCTTTAAAGCCTATTCAATAGGATTCAAGCACATTATGAGGGCCACATGTGGAGGATAACTCATTTGGTTTGAATTGAACACTTCAAGCACTTAGTCAATTAAGCATGGAAACTGTTTATGCCTCTTGAGAGTTTATCTTTGAATTGAACACTTCAAGAACCTTAGTCATTTAAGCATGAGAATCACCTCAAGCTTGGGCAAGGTTCACACACACTTTAAGCACTTTAGTTAGCAAGCCGATAAGCACCTTATGCTTGGGTAGGATTCTGTTAACTGAGTCAATGTCAATTAACAGGAGATGCTAAAGGCCCGAGCCTTACGAATGCACAAAATCAACCGAAAATCCAAAAAATTGCCAAAAAAATCCAAAACTTTCTCGAAAAAGACTAAAACGTAAAAAATCATGGGCAATCACAATCAAACATTTTCGACACGCATAAGCAAACCAAAAATAGCAGTTTTTATCGAAAACGTGATTTATGACAAAATCAACAACCTGATCTCCGAAAATAGCGAAACGCTCAAAACTTGATAAAGGAGGGCACAAATGCACACAAAATGATGTCATAAATACGCACACAAAACAGCTCGTCAAGATCGCAAGATAACAAATTTTTACAGAATTAATGCAAAAATTATCCAAAAAATACCCAAATTTTTGAAAATTCTCCACACATACGAGATTAGTGGAGCCAAATCAAATCACAATTAGCACATCAATTCAATTGCCAAATAAGTTTACCAATAATCAAAACTAGGCAAATCCTTGTTTTGAGGTAAAAAAACGCAGCAATTAACTATTGCACACATCAAATATGTAATCAAACATTAAATTAATCATGCACATTAAGCACTTTTTAGGCGGGCGCGCGCACACACATAAATAATTGGCAGTTTTTATCAATTTTTAGGTCCGCACACAAAATGATTAATCTTGTCAAAATTGTAATTTAAATTCACAAATCTCTAGTTGGGTATGAACACAACACAAATTAATCATCAAAATTGAAAAATAATGAATCACACATTGATTTTTAGGTGCATAAACAAGGTCAAAATAGTGCTCACACCTAAAATTAGGTATGCACACACTCAATTAGAATGCACACACACACTTGATTTTAGTACACACACACACACACACACACACACACACACTTACAATTGACCATTCAAGCATGCAATTAGATCAATTAAGCACACAATTAGCAATGTACAATCACCAATTAGCAATTGAACTTGTCAATTTCATACGTCTCCAAATCTGAAATATTTTGGCATTACGACGACATGAAAATGAACAATTCAAAAATTTCCAAAGCATAACATAGCATTGACATGGCATTGCAATTAACATAGCATCGACATGGCATTGTAGTTAACATATCATATCATAGCATAGACATGGTGTTAATTAGCATAGCATAACATAGCATTGACATGGCATCATGATGGCATCTCTACACATGTTTAGATTTTAGGGAGGTTGAGAATACTACCTTGTTCACCTTTCCAATGAAGATTGATTGAACGGTTGAAAGCTCCAATCCTTAGTAGCAAATTAGTGTGTAAGTTATAAAAAATTAGTGAAATTAGCAAGGGGTTAGTGTGAGATTAGAGTGTGTAAACACACAATTGGCAAGATATGGTGACAAATTAGGGAAAAATGAACACGTTGCTTCATGCACACACATCCAAAATCCACAAAACCATAAACACACAAGTAAAATTAGTGAGGAAACACATCCGATTATGCCATAATTACACTAGCGAAGGCCATCGTCCCCGGAAGCAGCACCAAATGTTGGGGGTACCACCGTAGCATAGCTCCAATGACCAAAAAAATTATCAATCTGGAGAGATGAGCTACCCGACTAGGACATGGAAACACTAACACGATTAGTGAGCTAATCATGGCAACACGAATGGTGACTCTATGAGGTGAGATTCTCTACCTATGGAGAATCTAAGCCACAATGATTGGCAATCTCCACATCCACTTCCCTTTACCTCCAATCAACCCAATCACACACACTAACGATTGCAAAACGCACACAACACTAATCCTATCATGCAACACACTAATCACAAGCACACACATATAGATCTATTGAGCACCACACTCCAATCAAACCTACATGCACACACAAGAAAAAGAGGGCAATCACATAAGATTCGAGAGGGATTAACCACTAAGTATTTAAGATCTAGCTAATCAAAGCATCATAGGTAATCACAAGAAGTATGAGAGAGGCATAGTGAAAGAGAACCGAGCATTGATTAGTGTTAACAAAGTCACATGAGCAAGGAGAAGCTCAAGGACTCCATAGCCACACACCTTGTCCGGGCGCCCAAGGCCTTTAGGCCTTCACCGCTTACTGAATCTGCAACCTAGGCACACTAACTGACCTGTTCTTTATAGCTTGGAACTCCCATTGAGCTCGTAACACATTAAAAATATTACAATGGCTTGAAATAAATTGGAAATTTACAATACATGGCCATTTTGAAAAATGTAAAAAATGTGTAACTCCAATCTTTACTATTTCTTTGTATTCATCCTCGACTAATTTTCGGACTAAATTTGGCATTTACGAGCATTTGCAACATAAGATAAAGAGTGGAGATGAACAAAAAGGGGAAGATCTCACTTTACTCTATGGATCCTCTAGGAGGGGAGAGCAAGTTCCATTTTATTTTTAGAATATATAAAAGTAGAAAACGTTTTTCAATAGTCTATCCACATATCTTATGAAATCATTGTGGTCTCCAATTTTTTAGAATAAAGTTTTTTTGGATTTTGCATTAATTTTATCAGATTCTGGATCAACTTTGTAGGTGGTAAAAAATATAGTTTGACTTTTTATCCCTCTCGGTTTCAAAAGCATGGCACTTTTGATTCATCATCCTCTTCATCAAGCACGAAAAAGAGGAATTCATGCAATGAAAATTGCAATTTGAAGTGTAGAAGAAGAGTTGATGAACCTTTTGCACTTGCATGCAAGGGAATATTACGTGTGGCCCAGTGTCCGATCACAAATGCCCAAATCATGGGGTAATCATCTAGTGTTGTGCTATAACTCATGATGGTTTTAAATTTTGCACGTGTTGTACATCTAAGTTATGGTGTGCTTTTTGTTATTTTTGTATCTTTTCTGGATCATTCTATGAGATGTAGATATTTCATGTCTATTTTATGTTCCTTCGCACAATTTCCACTATGCATTGAGAGTGCTAGCAGTTGCCAATGAAGGTGCCAATTTTGCATATAAAAACTGATAGATATGGGATGTACAATTATATAGAAAATGTCAAAGCATAAAAAAGGGTGTGTGAGTTGCTTTTGGTTACACAAAGGATATGAAACTTCTTTTTTCTAATGCAGCTTTCTTTAGTTTGCAAATATCATGTATGGCATGAAATCATATTGTGCATCACTTTTTTTGACCCGAAAGTTTCCACTACATGCAGGGCATGACTCTAGGTTGTGAGTTTTACTATCAATATTTTGTTGTAGTTTTATAATCTTTATGATGAAGGCATCACATAACTAACAACTTCCTTTTTATATCCAAGAGACTCAACTCTAAAGCATCCAAGGGATGCGCAAGTTCTATTTTTTATATATATGACTCTCCTATATGCAATGCATATTCTTGTAGCACAATGTCAATTCCAAAATAATTGTATGCTCATGTATGGGATACACTAACATGTTGGTTGAGTAGTTGGCACATGTCCCATAGTGCATGCATGTTTGACTTACATTACTTCTGCATTGCAGATGTTCTTATTGCACAACAAATTCATTCATTACTATTGATGTGATAAATATGTGTACATGCTTAGTTGATCAAAAATATGCAAAAAGTTGTCAGTTGTAAATAATCACGATTATTTACATCTGTCCCATTTTTCAACTTTTTTGATCAAGTCAGCATACCACTAGTTTTACCATGTTGTAATAAGCCCACAAGCCAAATTTGGTAAGATTTGGATCACTGGATTGAAAATTGTGACCAAATTTGCAAAGTTAGTCTACGGACAAAAAATTGATGACCATTTGACCAAAAATTGTCCAAACTTGATGAAACTTGTCCAGGGACCTTAACTTGAGGTGCTTAACAGGTCTGTGTCAAAGTTGGGACAAAAATTTGCAAAAATATAGCAATCACGAGAGTTAACAAAAACTCTACTGTCTTTATAGAAGAATAGCTAACTTGATCAAATTTGTACAGGAATTAGGTTGCAGACGAGGAATCAGTAGCTTGACAGAAAGATGCAATCGAATCAAGTGGAAATTGACAACAAGTCAATCCAAAGGTAAGTACTCTATCCAGTGCTTCATAAGTCTATATGAACCTTAGGTTTGGTCGTGTACTAGGAAAATGAGGGCATACTCGGAGAAACCTCCAGTAGAGTATCCACCAAAGAAAGCGTGAATCAAGGCAATTCCTTGCACACAATACTTTAAGAAGTCTCAGACACTTTTTCAGATTCAACATCTGAAATGTCTTCTTACTCGACCCACTCAAAAACTCGAACGACAATGCGCTATAAGCATATACTCTCTTTTTATAAGACTAACCGCCATGGAGCTCAGGTTTACCTGGACCCTAACAAGGAGTATGCTATTTGCATTGATAACCATGGTATTGAGTTCGAAGAAGAGATTAGGGCAAACAAACAAGGAAAAATGTACATGGATAGAAATGGAACTCAGTATGTACAAGTCGAAAACCCTGATGTGATAGAAAAATGGGGGTTAGAAGTAAACACCATAATCCCAGATATGTCAGCAAAAGAAGGACCACCAACTTTAGAATTCGAGGGATACGATCAAGTAGATTTGAAGCCTTTGAAACGGCTTAGTACGGATAATCCTAGGATCGGAGTCTATTGTTGGGAGTATAATAACGTAAAAGATCTTCTGTGGACTTTGCATGCTAAATCAAGACAACTAACGGACATGAAGATCATCTATATCTTCAAGATCAAAGATAAGGGATCAACAGATCTACCAACCTACCTGTTTAGGGATTGTTATAACAACAACTTTGTTATGATGATTCCTGAGGAGGTAGAACAAACCAAATACCAAGGGTATCCATAAGGGATTGGATATTGGGACAAGGACCAGAAACAATTCCAAGAGATGAACACCGTGAGAGATAATCTGAGAGTAATGTTAAGAAACCAGAAACCACCTCATCACGTAGAAAATCGGGTGACACTAAGGCCAATCTAGGGCTACATGAGTCACCATTTCCAACAGACTGGTTTGAAGGACTCGGAACAAGACCAATTGCCAGGAGACTGGGAGTTGAACCAAACAGACGCGTCATACCAGTTGATTTTAAAAATGGGTCAAAAAATACAGTGGATCAGGGGATCCATATGACCACTTAGCAAGCTTTAAGCAAGTGCTAAGAGCAGAACGTCATTAGAAGGAAAAGCATTGACATGGTTCCAAAACATTCCACCAAGGTCAATCATGGACTTGAACACATTAAATCATGGACCAACTGCCAGGAGACCGGGAGTTGAACCAAACAGACGCGTCAGACCAATTGATTTTAAAAAATGGGTCAGAAAATACAGTGGATCAGGGGATCCATATGACCACTTAGCAAGCTTTAAGCAAGTGCTAAGAGCAGAACGTCATTAGAAGGAAAAGCATTGACATGGTTCCAAAACATTCCACCAAGGTCAATCATGGACTTGAACACATTAGCTCAAGGATTTGTAGCTGCTTGTTCCAAAACGGGGATCAAACATAATACTATAGCTCAAATCTACAGCTTTAAACAGAAACATGGTGAGTCTGTTAGGGATTGTGCAACTAGAAATCAGGAAGACAAAAACGGTATAGACGAAAAAGAGACACCAGAAACGTGAAACACGACCTATGCCATCAGTCTCCAATAGAACACAATTCCTAATGCAGATAGATGCAAATGATTGTGTCAAGGAAAAAATCACTGGTAGATATCTTCGAACAAAAATCTAGAAATGTCTAAAACATCGAGAAAATCAAGGAAGGATACTCAAGCAAACCAACAGGATAAGAAACCACTCATGACACGAGTTCAACAAAAAAAGAAATATCAAGAGTCGAAAAAAGCTCTAAAGGAGATATATATGACCGAAATGGAAATCACGGAAGAGGATGGTAAGGATGTAATGAGTGTTCCATCCCATTACAAAAAGTATACTCTCCAAGATCGAAAAATCATAGTCAAACAACTTGTTAGGGAACTACGAAAACAGGACGAGTCCTACGAAGGGCCTGAAAATGCTAAAAAGATAGACTTGGTTGAACCAGAAGAAGAGCCTATACCTGCTTACATTACAAACGACCTAACAAAGAAAGAAGAAGAGCTCTTACTGAGCTTGCTAAAAGAATACTGAGACATCTTCGCTTGGTCTTACAAGGATCTCAAGGGTGTTGATCCAGAAATCTGTCAACATACGATACACGTGAGAGATGATGCGAAACCAAGTAGACAAAGGTAATACACGTATAATGAAACATTTGCCAGAAAGATAAAAGAAGAGATTGAAAAACTAAAGGAAGCTAAATTTATTTACAAAATTGAACACACAGATTGGGTGTCTCCAATTGTGGTAGTATCCAAGAAGAATGGAAAATTACGAGTGTGTGTTAATCTCAAAAAAGTGAATGCAGCTACCATTAGAGACAACTTTCCTCTTCCAATCACCGAGCATGTTTTAGAACGAGTTACAGGAAAAGAAGCTTATAGCTTCTTAGATGGATTTTTGGGATATAATCAACTTTTGGTTGACCCAAAAGATCATCATAAAACTGCTTTTGCAACAGAATATGATATTTTTGCCTATCGGGTTATGCCATTTAGGTTAATTAATGCTCCAGGCACATTTCAAAGGTTGATGAGCCATGATTTTAAAGAATATCTTAGGAAATTCTTAGAAGTATATATGGATGATCTATGCGTACATTCATCAATCCGGGCTGATCATTTTGAACACCTCAAAAAGGTATTTGAAAAATGTAGACTTTATAGGATTTTCTTAAATCCTAAAAAGTGCACATTCATGGATAGACAAGGAAAAATTGTTGGACATATAGTGTCTAAAACTGGCATAGATACTGATATTGAGAAAATCATGTCATTGCTGATTTTCCTAGACCAACAACAGTCAGGGGGGTACAAGCCTTCATGGGGCATTGTGGATATTATAGACGGTTCATCTACATGTATGCTATAATTGCAAAACCCATGTATAGCTTGATTACACACTTTGAGTGGACCGAGGAATGTGAAGAATCCTTCATGAAGCTTAAGCAAGCTCTCACCTCAGCTCCAATATTGAAAGCACTATATTGGAATAAGATATTCCACATACATGTAGATGCTTCCAATTTTGCTATTGGTTGTATACTAGATCAACAAGGAGACCAAAAAATTGACATTCCTATTTCTTATGCTAGCCGACAGTTGAACATGGTGGAAAAGAATTACACCACTACCGAAAGGGAAGGATTATGAATGATCTAAGCCATTAAAAAGTATAGACATTACGTATTAGCCAACAAGTTTGTGTTCTTTGTGGACCACCAAGCTTTGTTGTACTTGGTCAACAAGCCATGCAGCACAGGAAGAATAGTGAAATGGTTCATCATTCTTCTGGAATTTGATTTCATTGTGGTTGTAAAAAAGGGCACTATACATCAACGAGCGGATCATTTATCAAGGATTGTTTCAAGAGAATCACCTAAAGGGGTAGACGATGATCTACCAGATGCCTATTTTTTCTCCGTGGAAATGATACCTCGATGGTTGGAAAACGTGGTATCATTGATGACAATACCTCAAGTGGATTCACAAATACCACTTCCTATTACCATCGGATTAATCGAGCAATCGGCTATGAATCAATTACTAGTTGGTAGGCTATACAAAAGAAATCGAGATGGAACATTGCTCTTATGCATTAATCCTGAAGAAAAAAAACAGTACCTAAGTCAATCACATGCTACCTTAGTAGGACTTCACTTTGTGGAAGACCAAACTATGCAACGAATCTTGAGACTTGGAGTATTTTGGCCGACTATGAGGAGTGATATTTGATCTTTTGTCAAGGATTGTCCTCAATGTCAAAAACAAACACCCATACCTCATGTAACATTGTTTCAAATCTCACCTGTTCCTAAGTGGAGTAACTATCTAGTTACTTACTTATTAAGCCGAACATTTCCTAAGGATATGAGTAAATGCCGTCAAAGAGCAATTGAAACTGAAGCAAGAGACTATGCTCTTATTGGAAACCAATTGTATCGGAGAGGTAAAGATCAAAATTTGCGTCTTTGTGCAAATGAAGATGAGTATATTCCAATTATAGAACAAGCACATGCTAGATTAGCTGGAGGTCACTTTTCTAGTGAGACCACCGCAAGAGAAATCTTGATGGTAGGCATATGGTGGCCAACACTTTTTGCAGATACCAAAGAATATGTTCGAAGGTGTGATGCTTGTCAACGAGCAAAAATGCCAACACGTGTAGATAGCATGCCCTTAAGACCAATGATGGGGGCTAGAGCTTTCGCAAAATGGGGTATAGATTTTGTTGGGCCAATACAACCACCTACTTATAGAATCCAAGCTCAATATATCATTGTAGCTACGGACTATTTGACCAAGTGGACCGAGGCTAAAGCAACTCAAAAGAATGATCCCAAAACCACTACTGCATTCTTATATGAGTATGTATTCTTGTATGTATTCTACTACCGAGGCTAAAGCAACTCAAAAGAATGATCCCAAAACCACTACTGCATTCTTGTATGTATTCACGAGATATGGAATGCCAATAGAAATTGTCAGGATCGGGGACCTCATTTTCTCAATGAGGTAATCGAGTATTTGCTTAATGAGTTTATGGTCATCCATAACAAAGCAGCTCACTATCACCCACAAGCAAATGGACAAGCTAAGCATACGAATAAAATTCTTAGAGCAAAGGCTAACTGCTTAGCTCACATCTATGCACAAAAGTGAAAACAAAAACAGTTTTTGCTTTCCACTTAATCACAAAAATCTTCAAGAAAGGGGACTTAGTTTTGGTCTATTCTCTTAAGCAACAAATTCCCAAGTTTAAGAAAAAAGGAAACATACCGTTTATCATTGAAGATGTATCTCCAAGTGGAGCAGTAAAATTGTCCACCCTAGATGGTGAACCAATGGCTATTTGGATTAGTGGATGTTGTTTAAAGAAATACAATTTGCCGCTAACCAATGAATTGCTAGAAAGTATGCATGCAGGCACACAAAGGAGGATTAAACGACATCAGGTTATTGATGAAGCCCAAGAGGAAGCTCAACTTCGGGTACTCAAACAGAAAGCTGCTCTCAGGAATCAACAGATACTGATTCCCATCAACACTTTGGAAATAGATTACCATCAATGGGAACTACCTAAAGATGCAGTTTCAATAGATGATGACTCGTTAGACGGAATGGACAAGCGCATCAAAGTACAACTCAACAATCATAGCACCAATGCTTTGATCGACACAGGAGCTAGAGTAAATGCAGTCAGTTATTCCATGTACAAGAAGGCAAGAAGTGAAGCATTGACATCAGGAATAGAGACAATCAAGGGATGCAACAAGAACCCAAACCCAACATTGGGAGTAGTCAACTTGAGCGTGATAGTACATTGTTAACCCTCATGGCACACGGACACCCATCACCTACGATGGACGCGTATTATGTATTTGGTAAAGTCAGGTACCGGGCTTGTTGGACCAATAGGGAAAGGTAGAGTGATCGTCGATGAGAGGCGCACTTTAACTTGGACATTCAAGGGATTAGTTGGTTAAGCATGGGCGCCCAAGTGTGAATGGGGTGAGCTCCTATAAAAGCCAACTAAACCTAATTTTTACTCATTCTCTCATTTGTGCAATTGAAGAGTGCTCTTGCTCCATCTCCATCTTCTTCTTCTTCTTCACCTCCTTGTGTGTGTGTGTGTGTGAGAGAGAGAGAGGGAGAGTGTGTGTGCGATCGAGCATTACGAAGGCACGACGGCGGCGAAGCGGTTGAGCGCGGCACGACTGCAGCTTCTTCTTCATCGCGGCGAGGAATCCACCACGAAGGCGAACGTAGAGCGGTGAGTGACACACCCTTTGTTTTCTTGAGCTTGCTAGTTTAGGCTTGTTGTGTGCTTGGAGCCGTTTGTTGCTCGCATACGGTGTATTGGCAAGTCCCTTGCTTCGACAGTGCGACAAGGAGCGCACATTTTTGGCGCCGCTGCCGGGGATATGCCCTACACTAAGCTCGGTTAGCACTTTACGCTTCTTTGTGGTGCAATTTCTATCATAGGAAAGGCAGGGAAGGAGTGTGTGGAAGATTTCTGTTTTTTGCGTTTTCTGCAATTGCTGTCAAGTTTCAATTTCTGCTATTGTCTGCGTTTTTTCAATTTCTGCATTTTCAAGTTCGGCGTTTTCAATTTCTGCAATTTTCTGCATTTCTGTCAATTTGCTGCAATTTCTTCGTTTTTTCTGCATTTTCTGCAATTCCTGCAATTTCTGCTGTTTTCTGCATTTTTTTCAATTTCTGCGTTTATCTGCATCAACAAAAAAAAAAAAAAAAAAATTTAGGAAAAAAAAATTCGGAAATTAAAAACGCGAGCGAGTGATAAAAAACGTGACTTTTAAAACGGACGCACGGACGGGTTGGTTTGTATAAAAGATAGATCGGGATCGGGATCATTTTCCCAAGCCCAAGCCCAAGCCCAAGCCCAAGCCCAGGCCCCAGTCCTCAGTCTTATGATATATACTAGACTCACTCTTATATATATACCCTACTCCCTCAAGAGAGAATGAGAGCATGTGGGACAAGTCCTCCACTCTCCTCCTTTCTCTTCCCACTTGCACCCTTAGACTTTCTAGTTTGGGCCTAGTTCCCTACTGGAAATTGACAGTTTTAGGGATTCCGAGGGCATAGAGTGACCAAACGGAGGGCTGTAAAGCACGGCACGACCCTCTAACCGATACGCTCGTTTCGAGCTATCACACGGCCCATTCCACGACACGCTCTAAAAAATCTAGCAAAAAAACAAACAAAAAACACGCTAAAAGCTAGTCACAAGGCCTCCTAGAGCAGCTTTTTTGACACCTTAGGGTATCAAAAGCACATGCACTTACGCTCTGGGCGAGTGCTAGAACACGAGCATATTGAGGGTGCCTCTGTTCATACGGACACCCATTACCCATCCACGATAAGCTCTAGACCCTCAGCGAGGACACAAGGTAGCACCACCCAAGACCCTAAAATAGCCGCTAGTGATTCCTCCTCCGACTCAGAAATCATGGAAGCATACCCTACCCAAAACACTGAGAGAGAAGGCCATGCACCTCCCGAAGCTCCACAGCCTAGTACTAGTATGTTTAGCCGTTTCATGGAAACATTAGGTAGAGCTACTCGCTCGGAACCTGATGCAAATGAAGCACACGAAGGGGGTGGGGAAGTGGACTCTCCTTTCACATCGCACGTGGACCCCACACCCCCAAAGAGTGTCCATGTGGATATCCTACCAACTTCTTACCAAGAAGGCCCTGTTGAGCTGCCTCCTTCAGAAGTTCCCTCTAGAGTACCGTTGGTGACAAGTAAAACCACGGGGAGCAACATTGCTTCTACCTCACAAGAAACCATTAACACGTCGACTCTAGAAGGATGGTTCATTAATGATCATTGGACATACGACCTCCACACTGAGGTGTTGACGGATCTACACTCTGGCCACGCCTACCATGTAGGATGGATAGAGATTGTACAATCCACCTCTAGTGCCACGAGCATCGAAGATCAACAGAAAATGATCTGTAATGTTATCCATGGCATTATTCAATCAGAAAGGCAAAACCGAGGGGTAAATATACTCTCAACTGGCCCCATGAGATTTTTGGATACGAGCAAGGCTCAACAACCTACTCTATCACAAATGGAGACTCCTCTAATGAGCCCCATGGACCCATCTTACGTCATTTCACCTGGGGTCTCTATGCAATCTGAGCCTCCGAGAGAAAACTTTAGCTTCCCTAACTTGGCTCAACCCTCTATCAAGGAAAACACAGTGCTCACTCCAGGGATAAGCCTGACAGAGAATGTACCGATGACATCTACGGTTAGCGCAGTGCCACTACCTAGTGTCGTAGTACCTAATATGGGGCCTCGACCATATGTGCCTCTAGCCCCTTATGCACACATGGCCCCCACACCTCCAATTGTACCACTTGCTTATGCTCCTCGAGTGCCGCTCCCTAGCTCTTATCCGAGTGGACCTATGCCCGGTTATGTTCCATATCCTGCATCATCCACACATATGCCAAGACCGGTACCCGTTCCTCTCCCACATATGATTCCAAGAGTACCTCCACTGGCCCTACCTCCTCACATAGGTGACTTGGCAGCGTTTGCTCAAACCATAGGTCGATCTATCGCGGAAAATATGCGTCATGCATCTGATAGAGAGCCTAGAAGTAAGGCAGTACAAATTGCCAAACTCACGCAAAAATTCAATGGGGACGAAGATGCTAGAAAACACATTGAAGTGTTTGAACAAGTATGTGATTCCTTAGGGGAACGCAACGAACTACATAAGTGCAATGCCTTAAGCTTGACATTAAGTGGGAAGGCTGGAGATTGGTATAGGACCCTAAGGGTGGACGAGAAAACAATCTACCCTACCCTTCGAAGGTTGTTTCTAAAGGAGTACATATGAGAAGGTGTGCTTTGGGGTGTAGCATCTCAGCTACAGAAGGCCGAACGTAAGGAAGGAGAGTCAGTAAGGGACTTCATTAGTCGTCTAAAGCACTTAAACTCTCGCTGCCCTGTAAATGAGCGCTTCAACAATAACCAACTGCTTGATCGATTCATTCGAGGGTTGAGGAATGAAGGAATCTATAATGGACTAGTGATTAGAGGTATCACAACCTGGGAAGATGTCACTGCCAATGCAATCCAACTAGAGGACAACTTGATGATAGCAGGCATGAGGGTGTCTACTGACACGAGATCCACTAGCTCACAAGCCATTGAGTATGAACCCATGACTGCAAAGCCCATTGCCAATGAGCCAAAGGTATTTGAGACATTCTTGACAGACCTCACCAAGGCAATCCAAGAGTCTCTTAAGGATAATCGACCCCCTCAAAATAGTCACATGTATCCAAGAAGGGAGCAACAATGGTGTTCCATTTGCTTAGGTCCACATAGCACTAGTGAGTGCCCTACGTTTAGAGTAAAATTTAATGGAACTTGCAACGCATGTGGTAGGTATGGTCACCAAGCTAAGGATTGTTTAATGATCAAACGTATGATGGCAAATAGACCACCTGTAGCCTGGACGGATGCGCCTCGAGCCCCTGTATTGATGCCTACTCCACCTGTTGAGCAACTACCGCAACACATGGTCTCTAGATCTCAAAATGTTGTACAAGCTACACCGTTACCACCTCCTGTGCTAGGACCGCAGCCCCCGCATCCAAGAGTCGCCCCTATGAACCAAGTGGGTTGCGAGCCATCTAATGCTTATGCAGATGGCTGTGAGGAGGAAATAGACACTAGTATTGCCTACGGACTTGATACATTGGAAGAGTGTCCTATATACTACATGGAAGATTGTTGGGGACAAGTCAAGCCGGTTTATCAAGCTGCTGCTCTCGCATCCAGAGGTCAAAATATCAACACCCAGGCTAGGAGGCCACCTCTTCAATGCTACGAGTGTGGTGGACCACATCGAGTAGCGGAATGCCCTATTAGGCTGCAAAAGAATGCTGCACAGATGCAAGTGAATGAAGGGAGCACGTCTGCAATGCCAATACTCACATGTAATCGTTGTGGCATAGATCACTTGATTGCCCAATGCCCCTATAACCCAAATGCGCCTAAAATCACACCCCTAAATTTGGTCGAAATTGCTAGTGTGACATCACCAATACCACCCGTCGCACCTGCTTATGCGATTACACGGTCCATGCTTCAAGGGCCAGGACATATCCTCGAAGAGAGAGATACCGCGTCAATTATCCAAGCAAAGAAAAAGAATACACGAAGGAAGAAGTCGCAGAATACGGAAAATTCAAAGCCAAGTTCCAAAACAAACATAGGAACAGGAGATGACCCCGTGTATATGAATGACCTCGAGGATGATTCAGATTCAGCCGAGACAATGGAGACTAGAACCAATACCACAAAGGGAAAGACCGACAAAGAAAACCGTAACATGGAACCAAATGAAAACCGAATGAGAGAAAACCATAAAGAGCCTCTGAAAACACCACAAGTGTTTCCAAATCCAATCCAAGACCCCCAAGATAAACCGCAGGGGCAAAAAGGGAAAAATCGTAAAAAGAAGATTGGGACGTACCCAAACCCAGTAGATGAGATTAAGCAGGTGAAACATCTAAAAGGTTTAGTGGAGGAGACTCAAAGGAAACTAGAACCAGAACCCATGCATGTCAAAATTCATGACACAGTGTTTCCCACGCAAGTTCATCCACCCCACATGAACCATAGACCGTTAGCCATATCTAGTATCATCCAAGAAGGGAGTGAGGACAGGACATCAGAAAGTGAGCATACACCCTTCTTGTTGGAAAGGATGTTTAACAAAGGAATACCTGATCCCATTGAGGAATATGAGATTCCATCCTCACCAGTTCCTAGTCAAGGACCTACACCCTGCAAAACGCCAATGAATGTTGCCAAACTAGTGGACTTCATGTCTTCTGAGGTCCGAACCACGATCATAGCAAAGTTGTATGGAGATCCTGAGTTATTCCTTGCACTTCGAGCATTCCTTAACGGAGAGCTACGAACGGGATTACCGCAGTTTGCGCAACCAAATAGGCCTGAATCGATTATGATTGATGAGGAAAATCATGTGCAATCACTTGACTTAGATGGACACGAGTCTGTGATCGAGGTACCCATTAACGAATTAGGGCAGTATTTTGAAGGCGACGAGTCTAATGCGACCCTACCCATCACTACCAAGGGATTAACTATAAAGGGAATTCTTGATGGTGGTGCAGGAGTTAGCATCGTTACAAAAGATTGTTGGGAATCCATGGGAAAACCCCGCCTCAGTGTTACTAACATTGTGGTAAAGATGGCAAATGGTACCATAGCCAAACCTATGGGGATGCTCAAGGATCTTAAGATCAAAGTTCTAGGACACAAGGTACGACATACGTTCATTGTAATGGATTTCTCTAAACACCTTATGTCATATGAAATGATTTTAGGACGACCATTCATGAGGGAAGCACAAATGGTTCACGATTGGTCTAAGAATCATGTCTATTTGCAATTCCAAGACTCTGTCCTTAGAGTGGATTTGGTGACTGGTAAGGTACACCCCTTAGGGAGTAAAACCATTATTGATCATCGCTCTGACACCACAGTTCACTCGGCCCCACTACAATATTGTTACACTTGTAAGAAGGATACAGACATTGGCCAAGATTCTCCTTATATGGATATCCTACCTGGGATGACTGAGTCGGACAATGTAGACTGGTTCCACCTAGCATCAACCATAGACACTTGGGGAAATAGGGGGACGACCTGGGTAACACCTGAGGGGGATGAAATGCCTGTACCCTTAAATATGCTACAAGCAATGCATATCGCTTCCAACAAGACTCATCCTAAGGTAACGAAGAAAACATACAAGTGGGTCCCTAAAGCTTCTTTAGTGACCATAGCTAGTGCTAAAAAACAGAAGCCTTGTAAGAAACGTACCACTCGCTCCAAGAAAAGTAAGAAAATGTTGCGATGGATTCCTAAACGACTATTGGAAGCCCAAGGCTACTATCAAGGAAATGATCAAATCTGGGTGCCAAAACGTAGATTGTACTCTTACCTATCACCTGACCCAAGTGAGCCCAGTCCCGTAGCTCCAAAACGAATCAATGATCGCGGAAAGGAAAAAATCATGGAATGTTACACACCCGTTCTAGAGCTAGTTTGGGTACCAAAGAAAGAACGATTTGTTCCACCTAGCTCAGGAAGGGGGGAGTCCCATGAAGATTCTAGCTCCTCATGTAATACATCCATAGAGGTAAAAGATTCTACACAGCCTCCATCTATAGTAGTGGACCTCCATGAAGCTACAAAAGAATCCACACCTCCCAGTGTTCAAGAATCACCTGATGAACCACTTCAAGTTCGATCCTGGGAGAGTACCTTACCACCCTTACAGCTTGACAAGGCACCTAGGGTAATAACAAACTACTGGCAAAAATCCTCACCTATTACCAACTGGAACAATTGGTTTCAAAGGGTGACAAGCTCATTTCAAACGGTATGATCTACCCAAGGAAGGGGGGAGTGTTTGTGGACATCCATCATTCACTTGCTTCCCTCTCAACCTTTTTCCCTGACCTCTTAATCACCAATCTTAGGGAATGTACCTATAAAGCTTTATACTCAAAAAAAAAAAGAAAAAAAAGAAAAAGAGCAAGAGCAATTAGCAAACGAGTATGCACATTAAAAGTCAAAAAATTGACTCAGACCTACACATGTCACATTTGGTACAGTGAAACAGAAACCTATGCCATAAAACACCTTTGATCCTCATCACTTGAGTGATGGAGGGTAGGTAAGATTAGTACGATAGGAGTGTTTCTGTTTTAGAGTTGAGTGATTAACAAAGTTCTCTTTTCCCACTGATGTGCCTCCTGGAGGTATTGTTTGTGTTTCCTAGTGTGTACAGGAGCGTGTTGCTATTGATAGGATTTGGACCTTCATGGAACCTTCAAATCAAGCGCGACCATCAACACAAACAGGTGTTTCTTGTCCATTAGCATTGCCCTTATCTTTTTTGCATCCATGTTTGTCTGCTTTGATTGGGATTGGTAGCATAATATTCAGCGCATTGGCTTAGTATCCAACATTTAATTCAATGCAATCTTTTGTCATAATCACTTGTTTAAGGTGTAAAAATCAAGCAGTCCGACTAAGCTAGTTTGACCAAGTTAGGTGTTAAAAATCTTCTCTTAATACCATGGGGAATGCCTTCCTAATAATCAATGGTTACTTAGGTTCTTAATCCGATTTAGGCAGCATTGTATGAAATGTACTAGGGCTTTCTAGTGGGCTTAACCCTATCGACCTTTAGCTTAAGTATTATAAAGGGAGTTTACTAATGTGATGAGCCTGGGGAGGGTAACAGTGTTATATGACCCCCCAAAGTTACAAAATTTAAATGTTGAAAATGAACAAGCAAAAAATCAAAGTGCCACAATGTAAAATTTTAAGCTGGAAGAGAAATCTCAGCTTGATTTGGTACTTCACTCACATGTATTGCCTATGGTACTAGAGCCCTAGAGGTTCCCAGTGTGGGCGCTTTTCCTTGAAAAGCAAAAAACCCAAGGCATACAAAATAAGCACACACATCATAATTGAATCACTGTGAAAAGACTTTGGGGGGTCAAAGAAAAAGTAATCAGTCAGGCGATGATTTCATGAGAAATTCCTTTTATGGTAGCTTAACTACAAGGTTTTCTAGATATAGCCTCTAGTCAGCCCTTGAACATGAATACTTGGCTCTCGCGATTAAACAACTTAATTGACCACAGAAAATTAAGAAGCTTACCCATGGTATTAATATTCGATCTCTAGTGCTTTTCGACCGTCAAATTAGTGACCCCAGACTTGTTTAATTTTTTGCCTTTACATCTGTTTATGCATTTGATTACATTGCAATTTAATGTTCATTGCTAACAAATTGTTTGAAATTCTTTGACCAATCAATTTGTCTACCTAAAACTGCATATGCTTTTTAAGAGAATGCAATTACTGTGCCAATGTTGTTTGATTTTGCAGTGACTGAAGAAGGCTAAGGACATTCATCTCAAATGCTCTTCCACCTCGACGACCCAGCTTCAACTCAATAGCTTCCGAGGACGGAATCTACATCAGGAAGGGGGGCATGTTAACCCTCATGGCACACGGACACCCATCACCTACGATGGACGCGTATTATGTATTTGGTAAAGTCAGGTACCGGGCTTGTCGGACCAATAGGGAAAGGTAGAGTGATCGTCGATGAGAGGCGCACTTTAACTTGGACATTCAAGGGATTAGTTGGTTAAGCATGGGCGCCCAAGTGTGAATGGGGTGAGCTCCTATAAAAGCCAACTAAACCTAATTTTTACTCATTCTCTCATTTGTGCAATTGAAGAGTGCTCTTGCTCCATCTCCATCTTCTTCTTCTTCTTCACCTCCTTGTGTGTGTGTGTGAGAGAGAGAGAGAGAGAGGGAGAGTGTGTGTGCGATCGAGCATTACGAAGGCACGACGGCGGCGAAGCGGTTGAGCGCGGCACGACTGCAGCTTCTTCTTCATCGCGGCGAGGAATCCACCACGAAGGCGAACGTAGAGCGGTGAGTGACACACCCTTTGTTTTCTTGAGCTTGCTAGTTTAGGCTTGTTGTGTGCTTGGAGCCGTTTGTTGCTCGCATACGGTGTATTGGCAAGTCCCTTGCTTCGACAGTGCGACAAGGAGCGCACATACATGGATGTTCATGTCCTCATCAATTTGTATGCTTACCAGATGAACACATGAATGAGACGATGATTCTTGGAATTCCCTGGATGCGGACATACAAAGTAGTACCAGATTGAGATACAAATCAGCTCAAGCTATCACATAAAGGCAAGCAACTCATTGTTCCAATTGCACCAAGCAAGGAGGAATGGAAAGGAAGCAATCAGCAGACCAAACCATGAAGTAATCAATCTTCTCCATCCCCTCGACAAGCAAATGCTACAAGTAGCATGTAAGGAGTCAGGAAAATCTGGGTACCAAAAGCACAGCTTAAGGATAAACCGATTCAAATATGGGTGCCCAAAACATCACCGAAAAATCAAAAGAAGGTTCCAAGGGTAAAAACACAGAGACGAGCATCTCTGAGCAAGGAACCTAACTTGAAATGGATTGGAAGAAAAAGGAGCACTTATCTTCTCCACAAACCGTAAAACCAATCAAGCAATGGCGAGTTAAGTCTCAAAAGAGTCCACCACACCATACAACACCAAGAAAACCAAGCTACCAATGGCGAGAAAAAGCTCGACAACAATCAAAAGTGCTACCAACAGCTCAAGCAATCAGCATGCTGAAGCATCCTTATGGTACAATCAAACAGAGAGCACACAAGCTACAAGATTTTCTCTTTGGAAGACAACATCAGAAAGCCTCGACATAAGAAACCCTTGAGTTAATTACTCAAGACCCAGCTCTTGCACAACATAGTGGTTTGAATTGCATTGATCTTCAAAGCATGGTAGAGCCAACCACAGCTATGCATAGACATGATTGTTCCCATGCACACATTCGCCCTGGAGTACGCCATCTAGGAGGGGTGGAAGGGCACTAAGTAATTAAGGGCAATGTTTGAAGAGGGAGGAAAAAGTTCTATGTTAACATGTGATTTTTTGCAAAATTATCTAATAATGCCCTTATAATTCATCATCAAGGGAAAATTCACTGATAATATCTTCCCGATGAGTGTAAATAGTGTACATTAAGTGACCCTTTCCCTCTGCTATTTACAGATGCACTATTAGACCTAGTGGTAGGGAAGAAAATGTATAGTTTTCACGGTGGTTTCCTAAGCTATAATCAAATAGCCATGTTGCCAATAGACATTGACAAAACAACCTTTATTCAAGAATGGGGAGCATCTGTCTACATTGTGATGAGCTTTGGACTAAAAAATGGACAAGGTAGCCCTTAAAACATTTGAACCCTTGATTTTACCAAAGTGTCTCCAGATGAATTTAGTGTTTATGGGGCTAAGAGCGAGCACCTGGAGCATTTGAAGCTATGTTTTGAGAGGTGCAAGCAGTTTAGGATGTCCCTCAACCCCTTCAAATGTGCCATAGCAGCGTTAAGGGGACTTTTGTTGGGCTATGTTATTTCAATGAAGCATTAGCAATTGATCACAAGAGAATATATGCTATGTACCTCCACCAAAGAATCTCAAGGAGTTGTAGAGATTTGTAGGCCAAGTGAAATGGCACAAAAATTGATATTTATGCTCCCTTTTCACAGTTAACCAAGCAAGGAGTTGAGTATATACGGGGACCAACACAGACGAAGGCATTTGAAATTCTCAAGAAGATGCTAATCCTCAAGATTGCCCAAAGATCCTCGCACTCTTCAAAGCTCGCTCACCTAACCTTATGCTCAAATAGATATAAGATGGGCATCAGGATGGTAGATGCACTTCCACCACCAACAACAACAACACTACAAGCTTTTGCACCAATTGAGAGCAACTCACCAAGCGCCCGCAAATTGTTTGAGTAGTGGAACAAATGACCGTGAGGAGCCTACATCCCAACCACCACAAGAAAATCCACAAACAAAGGACTCCCAAATGCTAGCAAAGAAATCCAATGGCAAGCAAAAGTGCTAGACATTTCACCCCCAAAGGTCATCTCCCACAATATATGGAATCCTAAATGGCACACCCCTACCTCAAAAATAGTATGAAAAGCCAACCCTTTTGAATGTAGGTGGAGAATGCAACCCTTTATTGCATGTACATGTGAAGTGTCCTCCTTAAGATTCTTGAACTACTCGGGAGAGGGCTGCAATGGCAATGTTGTTTGTGGTGAGGTTTCAAGGTAGCAGGAACACACCCTAGGTTGACATTGTATGGGTGTGAGTGGAATGCACAAAGTCTCCTTATCCTTTGAATTCTTATGAAGTAGAGGTGGGCACTTGTATTGGCTGCCCTAACCCTCCCACAATTTGTACTACCCAAGAGACACACGGATTTGAGCATCTCTTGGGGTTTCTGGTACTCAATTATATCCTTCTAAGAAGATGGTCCCTACCTGCCAACACCTTACTATGACAGGGTCATCCCCCATGATGCAAGCCTTTCAAGTCCATTGCCATCAATCCATTTGGATGACTACATGCTCCATCAGGATAATCTACAAATAGAGGCAAATTAATGATCAATTGAATGTAAGATGTCTTATGTGTGGGATGTTCAAAAGGCTTTTTCACAAAGCACAATGTGGAGGTAAGGATATTGAGGTCCTACTTAATCATGACGAGAGTATTGCTATAGCTAATGGAAGGGTAGACAAGAGGGTATCTAAAAGTGCTCTAGAGATTTAATTAACCATCTTTTGCCATTTCAAATCTTTCCATTCTTAAGTACTAGCTCGCATGATCCGCCTACCGGCGGGTCTCGCTCGCTCTTACCACCTCACTCTGTATGTGTTTGTGTGTGTGTGTGTATCTTTATACATCTCTCCATGACACACACACGATCGACACTATCACCAAAACTCTATGGATACTTATTTACCCATTGTTCAAATGCAAGTTTTTTTCTCACTGTGTCTTTGGACCCTTTAGACTACTCGTGCTACATTTAACCTTTTTGCATTTTTCTCTTTTCCTTCCCCCTTTTGCATGCATGCACGCGCGCACACACACAGATAGATAGATAGATAGATAGATAGATAGATAGAGAGATAGAGATAGAGAGAGAGAGAGAGAGAGAGAGAGAGAGAGAGAGAGAGAGAGAGAGAGAGAGAGAGAGAGAGAGATTACATAAAAGCACATAACTAAAGAGACAAATTTTATTAAAAAAATAGTTTACATTATTGCCAAAAAGGCTCAGAAATACATCTACATAGTCGTGCTATTTCAATAGGATCAAGATATTGAGCTGGAGCTCTACACACTTCTCTTAAATCTTTTTTTTGACCCATTTTAAGTAAATCTTGTAATGATGAATCAACCCAAGCTCTTGCTTTAAGAGCACGAGCCTAAGATTGGGAAAGAAATAGGGATCAAGCAACTTGATGTAAATCGTGTCCAACTCTTCATCTACATATGACCCCCAAACAGTGTAGTTTTTCTCGATCACTTCCCATGCCCATTGCCATCCCCATTCAGTAGGTAACAAACTTTCTTCAAAGGCATCAACAATAAGATTTTTAACACGTGGAAAAATATTCACAATTTTGTGGGCCATTTAATTGGCTGCAAGAAAAGAGGGCAACATTAGTACTCAAAGCTTAAAATGAGAGAGAGAGAGAGAGAGAGAGAGAGAGAGAGAGAGAGAGATGATCAACATGGCCTTGTTAAAAGTGCACTTAAACACTTTAAAAACGTATAAGTGCAATGCAAACACTTCAATTACTAATCATCATGCCAAAATAGAGCAGCATTGCCAAAAAGTGTCAAGAGATCCATTAGGTCAAAGTCTTTACAACGACCTCAATGTTTTTGTTTACAACGACTCATATTATACTCTATAGTTGGACGGCTGAGGATCACTCCAATATATCCCATTGATAAACTTCAAACTCTTCATCTAAAATATAAGATTTATGATTGTGATATATCTTTTGCAATTGAATATCACAACCACAAACATTGACATAATAAATATCAACCATATGTAGTTCTTCTAGGACTCTCATCAGTTTTATCTCGCTCAATATTTATGACACTTTGCATAGTGAAATCCTTAAGCGTCAGCAATTTTCATACCACCCATCTGCATATGAATACACCCAATGATGCCACCAGCACCATGTACCATTTCCTTGACAAATGTACTCTTTCTTAACTTTCAAATAAATAAGCATCTTTATATGTATTGGGAGAATAGCCAATACATCATGACCCATGTTAACCTACATTAGCAATTAGCAAAGTTCTCTCTCTCCCTGTGTGTGTGTGTGTGTGTGTGTGTGTGTTCTCTCACTCATTAACCTATGTAGTAGATAAAGACCCACTTCAATAAGCCAACAACAAGTAAAAAACTATGGTTCTTAGAATGCATAGACAATGGATGAGAGTGTTCGATCATCTAGAGAAGTTGAGCCTACGACACACTCTACTTGGAACTCTCAAGATCCAAGGTCCAACACGTCGAACACTGTGATCGAGGCGTCGAGGTTAGTCACCCAAAGGATAGATTCTAAACATCCATTCATTCACTCCATAGGGATCGTATGAAAAGTTGCAATTGAGAGGACCTTGCATACCTAATTCTCGTACAGTGATTCGTATATCATCTTTATCAAACTCTATGTGATAATAACCTACAACACTTCTAAAGTATCGTGCTTCATATAATACCAAGACGGAATGTCTGCAATAATATTGAAGCCTGCAATGAAGATAACAACCATCTATTTAGGCATACAAACTAACAACACATTTAGCATCATATGGATTCAAGTTCAAGCTATACACACCGAAGGATCTCAAAATTCTCAATAATACAAACAATATCCTCAGCATGTGCAGGATCCCTCCACAATGGAGGATCTAGAAAAAAATGTCACACGTGTAAATACACAAAATAAAGACCACAAATTTCTCAGTCATGGTAAAAGTAAGTATCAAAGATAAGATTTTACATACCTCTAATATACGAAGATACATCATTGAGGGTGTACGACACCATGATGTATCGTGCCATTCTTTATCTGCTCCAACAATGGAGATTGACAAGTTTAAGAGGAAGAGAGATGAAATAGAATAAAGAAGACTTTGACGATCATACCGTAGACAATCGTGTCCTTCTTTCTTTTGTTTAAGTGAAGGATCTGAGAGAGAGAGAGAGAGAGAGGAATGAAATCGATTCAAAAGACTTTGAAATTTCACAACTTCACAAAGATGCTTTCAATATTTTGAATGTAGTAGAGACAATACAAAAGAGATATTCAAAGTGTAGCCTTTGAGAGACCACATTAGGGATTTTATAAGTCTAAGAACCTATGTTGTATACATTTTGCAAAATACAGGGGAGTGTTTCAACTTGAGTAAATATCCTCAATCGATATGGTGTAGTGCGGTCTCCAACAACCCCAACCTATTGTGCATTGACTGGCCTTTCATCACTCACAAAACAAATATTAACTTGAATTTGACGATGCTCGTGGTCCGAAGAAAAGGCAACATAGTAGTATCCAAGAACTTCCATAGACATATCTCTACCTAAGTATAACATTTCATAAACACTTACGATGATAAATCCTCGATGGCAATGATCTCTGCAAATGCATCCACGAATTATGTAGAGCAAGAAAGGCTTAAAACTACTAGTATACCATATAAAAACTCTTACAATATAATATGAGTGTATCAAATAAGATCACCAAAAACATAGCAGGAACTCTTCCCCTCCATTGCGGTGGATCTTCAACAAAGTAAATGTATAAGCCAATATTCTCAAGAAAATAATAGGTCAACTTAATACACTAATTTAAAAAAGAAGATAAATACCTTGAATGAATTCAATGATGCGACCCACTACATAGGATGCACTGCGTTGAGGATTCATTTGTGGCCAATACTTTGATCTAAGAGATATCAATAAAATTTATGATCAAGTGTGTCTAACTTTAAGTGAGAGCCACAATGTCAATTTGAACTTATTGTTATGAGTTTTCTAGTTGTAATACTTCCTTGAATACAATGTTTGGAGTGTAGTAACACTCCCTTGAGTGTTTTCAGTATTGCCAAAAATCCTCATAGCAGTTGCACTTCGTACACGTGACATTGCAATATACAATTGTAAGGTGAGAGAAGATTGATGATGCAAGATATAGACCAAGAATTCTCAGTGTTTGCCCTTGTGCTTTGTTGACAGTCATCCCAAAAGCAAGCCTGATTGGAAACTGACAACTTTCATTTGAAATGAAAGCCCCTGATGGTTTCCAATAGTAAAGTCAATCCTTGAAATAAAAACTCACTCTCCAATATTCGATCCTGTAACTATCTCTACCTCAATTACCTTATGATGAAACTGCTTGCATATCAATCTGGTTCCGTTACATAATCCACGTCTTGGATCCAAATTTTGCAGCAACATGATAGGAGCATTTTCTTTCAAGACTGAAGCATGAGGTAGAAAACCACCACCAAGATTAAGGCTATTAAGATAGTCAATTGTGTACAAATGTGTGTTTTCCTCTGACATGCAAATTGAATCTGCACTCAGATACTCTTTGCAAACTCCATGCATTCTTTGCAATGCATAGTCATTGATGAAATCCACCTCTTTATTCCACGGACCAAGTATTGCTCGATCTCTAAAAAAACTTGCATGATCTTGCACATGACACAAATCTCCATATATAAAGCTTAGAAGATCTGCCAAACTATTTCTTGGAAGTATCATGTGTGAAGGTATTTTGACTCTATCTAAGTCTCCTCCATCGTCCATATCCCCATTGCCAATATCAAGCAGCCAATGTGAAAAACTTTGTTGAAGCGAATTTGAACCATAATCAAGTATAGCATATTTCTGGTAAGCCTCAATATCTTTGTATATTTCCATATGTGAGAATGACACAATGAAGCATTTACAATGTTTGTATGCCTACCTTTTGGTACTACAGGTAGTATTTGTCGAAAGTCGCCTCCAAGCAAAATGACTTTTCCACCAAAAAAAGTATCTTGCTGCATAATATCTTTTGAATTTCTGTCCACTGCTTCAAATGCATAGCGATCTTTCATGGGAGCTTCATCCCATATAAGTAAAGTTGCATTCCTTAGAAGTTCTGCAAGTTACTATTTACCTTTATATTGCAAGTTGCTTCAGAGTGAAGCTCCAAAGGTACCTTAAACCTAGAATGAGCAATTATTCCATTACTCAAAAGCAAAGCTGCAATACCCGAGGATGCACATTCAAGAGCAACTCTACAACTTCCTTGCACTCGTGAAAGAAGTGCATTAGTTTTTCCTGAGCCACCGGGGACCATCTAAGAAAAATACCTTCCATGAGTGTGTGTCAACAGCTTGCAGCACCTGGTGGTAAGCATCTCGATGATCCTCATTTAAGGAAGTCTCCATATGATCTGCTATATTACGCTGCTCATCAACATTAAACATTGTTTCTTCAGCCATAGCACCATTGTTGAGTCTATTGTAGGCAACATATAATCGCAAAGCCTCTTACCATATTGTTGCAAAAAGCATTCTATATGAAGCAAAGCTTGATTTTTTGTCACATGAAATTGTACACTTGCATATGAAATACACATCCTTAGGGCATAAACATAGTCCTCACAAAATTCGGTACAAAACCTGTCCCAAAGAGCAGCCGAATGAAGTGGCTCACAAAAAACTAATATGATTGCAAACAGTTGTCTCAATTGCATTCCATTTTGAAAAAAAGATGCCTCTTGGAGGTAAAGTGACCATTTTTCATCCTTTTGCAATAATCCTCTAGCTATACATGCCTCCTTGTATGTATCATAAATGTGACCATCATACATCCACAAGTCTTGAAAAGATTTACATCCCTTGCAATATTGAGTAGCATTCTTAGGTAATAACCTCACCAACAGTAGGGACAATATTATACATTCTTCCAATAGAAACACCATGTTGTTGTGAAGACCATGCCTTTCGACTTTTATTCCATATCCAACCACTTGGAAAGTCAATATATGTGAAGCTATTTGCTTTTGGATAGTTTTGATTTGCAACAAACCATTCTGTCAAGGTAGTTTTTGTATTTTTCTCATTATCTAGCAAATGCGATACATCATCACCATCTTGAAATGTAACCATATTCTACAATGGAAGGTGTACCTGCAATCATTGAATTGTTAGCCTTTCACTATGCATGTCAAAGCCAAATATTCTCCACATAGCTTCAGAGCCAGAAACATAACGTGCATTGAGATAACTCTTGATCTCACCAGTAGCTCCTTCACAATCTTGAAGAACAACAGTGGCTCGATCATGTCCCTTGTAGACATACTTATAAAGATATTTAACGACAGTGATAGTTGATAAGATCTCCACATTAATATGGTCTTTGTATCTTAGTGTGATAAGAGAGGGTTGTAAGGAACAACCCAATGATGATCTAAATTGTACGGCTCACTACATCAAATAATTCTAAAAACACATTCTTGTCAGGGAGCTCTGTACACCAACTTGTCATAGTGGAATGTTTCTATGGGCTTATATTCAGATGAAAGTATCAACAATATATGAGCATGAGTAAGACCTCTCTTTTGAAACTCAATCATTGAAACATGTCCAATCACCTCCCCAAATATAGCTTGCTTGATAAGTAAATACATCAAATCTTGGAACTTTTGATAAAACACATGTGTAGTCACATCAGGACGATCAACAACACTTTGTCCAGGTAGTGATGCATCATCTATTTTCTTCCATCGTGGATTACATGTAAATGTGATGAAGAGATTTGGTTTACCCCTACTACAAAAAATTTCCATTGCATCTTGAAATAGTTAGCACATATATCTTTGACCTCCAACAAAAGACGAAGGCAAAACAATTCTACGGCCAACATTTTGACCTTGAGCCCTCTCTAATCCATCTCTAGTCTCAATCATGTCAACCAATCCTTGGTACACTTCACCACAAAGTGTTCTTTGGTTAATTCGTATCCAAAATAGCCGTGACTCTTCTATAGTACTATAAGAATCCACGACATATTGTAGTAGTAGCCTACCCCTCAAAGAAGACACTCCACTGTATAATCGCTTATTTGTAAGCGAAATACATGATCTCTTTTGACTCAACTTTTTTCCATCGCTAGTCTATAAATAAAGATGCCACCCATCCTCTCCACCTGGAAATAATAAAACATACAATAAGGACATGTAAGCTCGATGCATGCTAGAGATTCTTTTCAAGCCCCCGTGTCAAAAATTCAGTACAATGTCGCGATAGACAATATTTCTATCATCCCCTTGTCCTGGCATAATTGCAGCAAATTCAAAACCCTTGGAGCAAGATATTGCCAACCATCACAACAATGCTCCACAATAACCATCCTCATATTGGGTACAATAGCATCTCCAGACAAAGAAGCAACAAATCGTAGAGCATTTTCATAGGGATTTACTCTATGCATCATCAATTGTAAACACTCTAGAATACTACGATCTAAATTTGAAACATGATGCAATCTGTTGCCCAACTCATGTTCGGTATCAAAAAATATAATTGTGCAAAGCGTGGAACTTCATTCTATCCTTCAACTGGCGCTAAAGAACCAATGCTATGATAAACAAATCCATGTACCTTAAAAGTGTACACCATTCCCACCATAATTAATAGTCTCATCGATATGGGCACCAAGAGACACAAATGCCAATGCATTATTATATCCCCGAATGTTTTGTGAGAACTGTCTACCTCTTGTTGTGGATGAGCTCATCAAATCTTTCAATTCATTTGATGGCTCATTCAAAGGAAGCAATCCAACTCTTCCATCAGAGCAACAATATTTACCCACAAATGTTTGGACAATCTTTCCTTCGTCCTTCCAGGCCTTTGCTCCACATTTGGAGCAAACAAAATCTAAGCTTTCGAATTTGTGCAACACACACTTTTTGGATAGAACATGTGCCATAGACTTGTGATGTAAAAGGAGAGAAGTTCTGTATTCAAAGCGGATGGAGAAACAATGTTTTTCTACTTTAGAATAGTTTCCCTCTTCAAGGATAACAACATGCTCTATAGTCTCTTGGTTACATTGCAATGCTATGTTCATTGTCGTCCCAACATCCGTGGCTTCAGAGTTTCCTTCATGTATATCATGCATGCACTGTTTTTCATTGCACTTCAATAAAGTTCCAATAGTACTTTGTAGTGAATGCCTCGTTCTCTCTCGTGCTATTTGGTGTTTTGCCTTTAGTGATTCATCACATAGTCGGCTACGTCATGCATGACCAAGTGATAATATACATGGTCTAGATACCATGTCATAAAATATAATATCTAACTTTACCAAATGATTTTCTAGTCTAGCTCCTTTCCATTTTGTTCACCCTTTCTTTTAGTGCAAAAGAAAGAAGACACATATCACATGTGTGTTGACTATAGAGCACTAAATAAGATCACAATCAAAAATAGATTTCCCATGCCGTGGATAGAAGATCTATTTGAGAATTTACAAGTTTTGGCTTGACAAATGCTCCAAATGCATTGAAACTCATGATGGACAAAAATCTTCAGGCCATTCAAATTCTCTTGAGGAGTACAAGCAACAACTCCAGGTAATCTTTCAAGTTGTGAGAGATAATAAGCTTTTCATTAATCAAAAGAAAAGTGTATTTTTCCTACAAGAGATTCAATACTTAGGTCACATTATCTCTAAAGATGGAACCCGTATGGATACAACAATGTTAGAGGTAATAATCCAAGGAATCTACAAGAGGTACGAAGCTTTGTAAGTATGTGTGCCCATTACATGACTTAACAAAAAAGAATGTTAAGTATTCATGGATTGCAAAAGTGCAAGAAGCTTTTGAAGAAGCTTAAGGAGAATCTTATTTCTCAACGTGTGCTCACACTACTAGATCTCTCAAATCCATTTGAGGTCCAATGTAATGCTTATGGTAATTGCCTTGGAGCTATTTTGCTTCAAGAAGGGCATGCCATAGCATATGAGAGTTAAAGACTCAACTTCGATAAGTGAATATTGGGCAAATATGAAAACCAGCTACTAGCTATTCTATATGCCCTAAACACGTGGAAACACATCTCTTGGGGACTCCATTCATCCTACGAATGGATCACAAAGCCTCAAGAACTTCATGACGCAAAGCACGCTCTCCGACAAAAAAATGAGTTGGGCAAATTTTCTTTTGCAATTTAAATTTCATATTGCTTACATTGTTGGCAAGCACAATCAAGTAGTCGATGCACTTTCACAACGACCAACGGTAAATGTGGTGTCTATAGCAACTCACAATGATCTATCTTTTATGATAAATGAGTACGCTACTGACCAAAACTTTAAGTATGTAATTACAGCCTTTGCATTAGGGAAGAATAAAAAAACCATTCACCTTGAAGGATGGTTATCTTCCAAACGACAATAGGCTATGTGTTACTCACCCATACAATAAGAAAGTCATGTATGAATCCCATACTTCTCCTTATGCAGGGCAAAAAGGGAATCCATAATATACTCTTCAAGGAGTAGAAATGTATTTCTGTTGGTCGAAAAGTAAACATACAAGAGTATGTTGCAAAATGCGAGGTATACCAAAAGTTGAGATTTGATCAAGGGAAGCAACTTGGATTGTTTCACTCGACATGCTTAACAAGAAAACACACTCTATGCCTGTCAAAAAAACTATTAAGGCATATCAAACGGAAACCCTCTCTAGATCTCAAAATTTCAAGCATCGTGGATTTCCAACACCCATAGTGTTGGACAAAGATCCTAGAATGACCAGTAATTTCTAGAAGAGTCTCTTTGAGAATCTAGGAAGTAGATTTAATTTCTCTTTCAGCTTATCATCCATAAACGGATGACCAAAGTGAAATAGCTAATCTAAAGATTCTTGATATACTAAAAGCCTATGTCATGGAAGTAGATCAATGTTCTCAATGATAGAAGCACCTACCTCTTATAGAGTATGCGTACAATGATATTGTACATAATTCTATGGCGAAAGTACCTTTTGAGGTTAAAGAAGGAAGATCCAAAAGTCCCTTACTACTTAAAGTACATGGGAAGATCTTCACTGGTGATGAATATAGCCGAGAATCACAAGAATCTTTTCCAAAGATTAAAGAGGTTATATCCATCTCAAAGAAAAGGCAAAAAGGGCTACTGCTAATAAGCATAGAAGATCCTTAGCCTTTAAGAAACATGATTGGGTCTTGTTAAAGTTTCTCAAGGCTTGTCCAAGGCATACTATGGGCAAGAATCCTATGGGCCACCAAGAGTATTATGCTAATCTAGCAAAAAGATACTATGTTCCTTTTTAAATTCTTAAGACAATCAATGAGATGTCTTATCAATTAAAGTTGCCCCAACCATGGGCTCACGCACCATGTTTTCCATGAGAGCCTACGTAAGCCTTACAAAGGAGTGCCATCAAAAGAAGCAATAGTTGGAGACCCTCCAAAAATCAGAGATCAAGTACTTCAATATGAGTCCATCCTATGACATGAAGACAAGGTATTAAGAAATGGTAAGATTATCTGACGATATCTTATTAAGTTAAAGAATTATCCTTTTAAAGATGCTAAATGGATGCAAGGAACCTAGCTTAAGGATACTATGAACCTTGTCAATGCTTATAATGTTGCACTACAATAAGCATATGAAAATGCATTTTAAATTAAAAATGTTTTGTCTTATAAAACTAGTTCTCTTTTTATTGTGCACAAATTTAAGTAGTATGCATGCTTAGAATCATGTTTGTGGTGACGACGTCTCCCAAACACCAAGTAGAACTTGTCACTCTACTTTGGAAGTATGATATGGACTAAAGAGCAAGCATGCTTGCGGCCGGCAGCTATGTCTCCCAAGCACCAAATGGATTAGTCATCCATCCTGGAATGATGTCGAAGGGTAAAAAGGGATCCTCTACCCGCTAAGTAACATGGACTATTGACTAAGCTTTATCTTCTCTACCTCATAGTCGAGGACGACTATGATTTTAAAAGAGAGGTAATGTCGTAAAATGTAATATCTTACTTTACCAAATGATTTTCTCATATTAAACTGCTCATTTAATGTGGGAGAATAAACAGGAACAAGAGTTAGAATAGAGACATGTGCTTCTAGACCTATTTCAATACGGGACCAAAAGGAGAGATGACTGCATCTCAATAGGGGTCCAAAAGGAGATGGTCTATCAAAGAGCAATGTGCAATAAGTGCTTCTAGACTTATCTCAGCAAGGGACCAAGAGGAGAGATGGTTACATCTCAATAAGGATCCAAAAGGAGGTAGTCTATCAAAGACCAATGTGCGTCTAATGGAACTTAAAAGACCTTAGGGTTAGCTTCATTAAAAACCTCCAATGGTTAGTGTTAAAAGTCCTTCGACCTTAGGCAAGCTAGGGCTGAGCTTGAGGTGGGAACCCGGCCTAAGCTTGAGGTGCTTGTCGTGCTTGATGACTAAGGTGCTTGAGGTGCTTGTCATACGTGATGAATAAGGTACTTGAGGTGCTACAAACTTAATGAGGAAGGCGCTTGAGAAGCTTCCCATGCTTGGGGGATAAGGTGCTTGAGTAAAAAAGAGACCCTACAAACTTAATGAGGAAGGTTCTTGAGAAGCGTCCTGTGCATGAAAGTCCCAAAGTTAGGGGAATCTTTGACTTAACCTTCCACTCACTCAAAGGGCACATGGGACACATATCAGACTCTCCCTAAGCTTAACCACATGGTGTGCTTGAATGCTATTGGTTGGGAAGAGGGGTCCAATGAGCTTCTAGTTCCATCCAACAAATATCTAGATATTTTCAAGCTCTCTCTCTCTCTGGTAAGGAGGACACTTGTCTAAAGACTACTCATGTACTTGAATGCATGCTGCATGTGATTGGCTAGGGAGGGGGGGGGGGGGGGGGGGGGGGGGGGGGGGGGGGTCCAATGAGCTTGAAACATGTGTAAAAGCTACAACTCACCCCAAGAAATCAAGGGGGGTATTGGGGGGATATACACCACACACACACTCATTTTGTGGATCATTTTCACTTTGTGAAAGTTGAGGAACTCCACCTCCTTCTCCAAGCTTGTGAGAAGTGAGAGCCTACACCAACACTCTTGGCTATGGAATGCAAATCCAACCAAGAGCCATGCTTCAATGCTTAAGCTTACCATCTTTTCCATCTTCATTACTATGCTATTATGTATGCTAGCAAGAAGAGTGATGATAAGTAAGGAACTATTTCTTTCTTGTATGGAATGTTTCTTCTTCCTCTTTCCTATCCTCATTCCCGCTAGCTTTCTCCACCTTCCAAGGTGTTTGAGGCCTTGGAACTGAGGCTTAGGATAGTTAATTCTTTCTACAAAGGTTATGTTATGCTTGTGATGCATGAAGCTTTCCATATTCATTGCATCACCAAGGTCACAAGGAACACAAAGATTGTATTGTACCAAGTCTCTCTTGATGGGAGAAACTATAATACAAAAGCCTATTGGGGGGGGGGGGGACCGGCTCCGTATGAATCTGGTCCTCAATTGTTGTTATGTTCTCTAAACTCTCTCTCTTGCAAAAGTGTTTTTGATGCCAAGTTAACTAAGTACAATGTTCATGTTGCTACCATCAATTAGTTCACCCGCTATGCGCACAACGTAATCTCACAAAAGTGCTTTATCTAAATTCCTAATTCCTCTACTCTCAAAGTTCATAGGCCATTTCCATTACATACCATCTATGAAATCACGTGCAAATAGATCTCATGTAAGTTACTTGCTATAATTTTGATCAGTCTAATTAAAAGGACATTCTTATGCATAATAAAAAATCAATACAAATTGGAACATCAAATTATATCCTCTAAACTGAATACAATTAACACCATGATAGTGACTCAAAAAAGGTGAAGATACAACACATTATTACATATTTCATCCATTAGTAGGATTAGATCGTTGAGAAACTTGCTGTTGCTTTGGTCAAACTAATCTAGCCAAAGCACTTAATTTATTTGAGGTAGCTCGGATATCTGAAAGTTTTGAACCTTGAACCTTTGTCAAAGCACCCAGGTTGTTGACATTACTTCTCAATCCTGGCACGATGTGTCATAGAGTATTGTCTTGAATTTGTACTTTTGATTTGTGTTGACTCCTTGAAACCTCTTTTTGAAGATTCTCAATAGATGCCAATGTCATCTTTTGAGAATCCTCAACTTTAGAAAGTTTCTCTCTCAAGTATGCCTCACTCTCTAATCTCTGCAAGTTTGTTGCTTTTGTCTCTTCTCGCAATTTCCACAGTATCCCACTTTCAATGTCCAATGCAGAGCTTAAAGTTTCAATGACATCAGAGACATTGGTTTGTATTGTCTCCATCCTATTGTAGGAGGCTTTCATCTCTAGCAGAGTTTCAATAATTGGCTTTTTAGAATTCATCTCGATATTTTGAGGTGCTCTCTTTGCCGCACGCACATTGCGAATAGGAAGAGATGACAATATCTCCTCTTCATTAGCTGATGCACTATTCCTCCCAACATTTTGACCTACTCTCTTTGTCGCACGCACATTGTGAATAGGAAGAGATGACAGTATCTCCTCTTCATTCATTGATGCACTTGTAGCTATTCGAGAAGATATCAAGCCATTGGTTTCAATAGCGAGTGGAATGACATGACTAATCTTCATTTTACTGTACACAAAAAACTACAGTGGTTGCAAAGAGAAATGTGACAACCAAAGAGAAAAGTTTGAATGCTCGTAAATTAAAAAACAACCCTCCTACAATATTCACTTTTGAAGTGCTTTCTTTTTTAGAAACAAATAAATACATCGTCTTTATCTAGATGTGAGAAATAACAAAGGATTGCATGAGAAGTGGAAAAAAAAAACCCAAAATGCTCATCAATCATTTTTGTCCGTAGATAAAAGTTTTTCTCAATACATGATCAACCCCATCTACATTTGAAAATGGGAAAAGAGCGTTTAGTGTTGGGATGCTTGAAAACAGGCTCCTTATGATTCTCTATCTTATCAAGTCCTACAATGCTCTCTAAAGAATTAATTTTTCTATAAGATTTAGATATAGAACAACTATCTAACTCAGAATCAAGGTAGAGGGCATTTGAGTATCCCAACTTTACTCGAATTTGCAAAAGGTGTAGGTTGTAAAACCATTGACTGGGATCATTCTAGATTCTGACAAACACTTGGTGAAAGGGTACCCTATCTTGAGTCATGGAAGTGCGATTGTAGGTTCTCCAAGCTTCTTCTATAGTAACACCCAGAAAGAAACCTCAAACAATGCTTTGAAGAAGTCACTTTCTTTTCCGGAGAGTAGTGAATCATTATATGATCCAATACTATCTCCATTGCTTCCAATCCATGACCAAAACATTCAGCAGATACCCTAGGTTCCATAAAGTTCCTAATGGAATAAAATAAGAGACAATGTAAGTGTAGTTGCTCTAGGACTTAGTCCACAAAACTTAACTTTACAATATGTCTCTTTAGATAAGTGCTCAAAGCATTATAAATTTCTAGCTCTCTCTCCCTCTCCCTCTCCCTCTCCCTCTCCCTCTCTCTCTCTCTCTCACTCTGTATCTAAAATTTGTAGGGTTTGAAAGCAACACTTAATCTTTCAATCACATGTGTTATTCTCTTTGTCTAACCCTTTTTGAAATGTGTCTTGGTTTTATGTGATTCTCTATCCATGTGGTCACCATTTGGTGATCAAACTGATTCTCTATCCATGTGGTCACCATTTGGTGATCAAACTGATTTGTAGGGTTCAAAAGCAACACTTGATCTTTCAATCACATGTGTTATTCTCTCTATCTAACCCTTTTTGAAATCTGTCTTGATTTTATGTGATTCTCTATCCATGTGGTCACCTTGTGGTTTATTTTTGAACTATAATGCATATGTAATTGCATATGGAGAGATTCCCTCACTTTGCATCATATGAAAAACAACCCAGTCCTTGTCCCTTTTGGACATGTTCCATAGTCAAAACACTTTAGAATAACACCTTGAGTTCAAGACTCAAAAAATAGAAATGTGTTTATTGCTATGATGGTAACATCATCTCCTCGAGAGATTATCAAACCCAATACAACTTTTAGATTTGTTGGATTGGATTGTTTCAACCCCAAGTGGCATGATGTATAGAATACCCAGGTGTTCTATCTTATTGTTAAGAATAAGATGTTGATCATTCAAATTCCTTCTTGAGTATCATGCCTTCATGCTGATAGAATAAATGCTAGCGTCATGGCACTTATATCCTTGAGATCTCGTGAAACTATTGTTGTCGTGCAACTCTGCTTCCATGCCAAGAAAGATACCAGAAAAATTCAGGTCAAGCTTATTTGAAGCTTACTTGAATAATGAATAGTGTTCAGGGCTTGGTAACAAGCCAAGTTTAATGCTTGATGTATGTCAGATGCGGTTTAAAAGGCCAACTGATGCCTTGGTGATGCTAAAAAAGAGTATGCTTAAAGTGAGCATAAATAGGAGTTTATGATCTAGAACTACAGTGCTTGAAGTGCTCTACTAGCTTGTCTTTACGGCTCGGCGATTGGAGCTATGGTGCAAAAGTTATGGCAGGTTGAGGTTGAAGTTGATGCAGATCTGTACCGAATTGGGCAACTGCATCTGAGGGGATAAAAATGAAGTGAATGCACGGAAATGTAGTGCTCACTTTGTGGAGTGTGTCGGTCTTTTCAGATCAACGGATCAGAGTTTTGGTTGCCAAGATATTGGTCGTTAAAGATTCACCGGGGGCCGATTCCGTACTAGTCTGGTCAACTCGTCCGCAGTGCCATCTAGGAAATTTTGAGCTTCAGCCAGGTTTTGGGAACTAGAATCTTGCTTGAAATTTCATCTCTTGTAGTGCACTGTTAACTGGTGCTTCAATTGAATTGTATTTCATGACCAACTAATGAAGATACTACTGATGTGCTTAACAGTACCTTGGATGATAAATATGCTAAGTGGATTAAGCTCGAGAAGCATTAAAATGTCGTGCTTAGCAATGCCTTGACCATTATGCATGTTCAATGTGGTGCCCAAGGGCCCAAAGGTCCGCCCAAATACCAAACGTGGTGCCGTTACAAAAGCACAAAAAGATCTTTATGCGCTTATTATCCAAAATGAAGTCTCATGGAGTGCATTGAGTGCAGGTGCCTTGGTTAATTCGCATGCCAAATGTGGCACCCTTATGAATGAAGGGTCAAAGGGTCGCATGCCCATAACCTTAAGAGGAGGGCCACAGAAGAGGTTTAAAAAGGAGAAGGGCCACCCACTTGCTAAAAAAATAGGGGTTTTAGTGTGAAAAAGAAGAAAAGAAGAAGGGAGATGGCGAGCGGCAGCAAGTGAGGGCGCAAGGGGGAGAGAAAGGACTCACAGCCGCTTCTGTGGGGCTCAGACAAGGACAAGCTTGAAGGAAAAAATGCTCGGCATGCAAAGGCAATCAAGTTTGGGGCCGGTTGTGGCGCTTTTGGAAAAGTTCACTGATTGGCCTGCCACATCATAGGACCCACTCCCATGCCATGTCAGTCACTGCGCCATGACTACGTGGGGGAGGGGCTTATTTATAGGGAGTTGAAGAACGTGAAGTTTTTAGGTTAGCAAGCAAGGAAACGAGGAAATGAAGAAGGCAAGTGGGACGAGCAGGAGAGTTTTAGGGCTCAAGGAGGAAGGAAATGCCCTTGGCAAGCAAAGCTCGCTCTTTCTCTCTCTCGGCTTGAGAACCAAAGCGGGGTCTCTCTCTCTCTCTCTCTCCCTCTCTCTCTCTCTCTCTCTCTCTCTCTCTCTCTCAGGAGAGGCAAAGTAAAGGGTTTTCTCTCTCGCTCTATGTCTCTTGCCTTTGAGTAACTTGAAGGAGACTCGCTCTCGAGTAAACAAGGAGAAAGTTGCATAGAAGATTCAAGGGAGCTTACAAGCAGGAAGGGAGTCGAGCTCAACAAGTAACAAAAGGAAGGAATCGATGATGATAACTGAAGACTTGAAGCGAAAGACAATCGATTTTGGGAAACCGACACATAAAGATTTTGTTCATCGACGACAGCTTAGGTTAAATTAATCTTCTTGATGAATCATGGAGTCGTTAACAGCTCGGGAAAAATTGTAAAGGGAGCTTAAACTCCTAGATCATCGCTTGAATTAATTAACGGTGTCGTTAACAACATCACTTCATAATTGTGCATTAATTTTATCGGTGTTTCCAGTTACCAAGCAAAACTTGTGCATCGGTAGCATTTCCAACTAACTAATAACTACTGTTTCGTGCGGCGCGGCAACTCTTGGCTTTCCCTCTTCTCCCACAGCTAGCAGCCCCGGCCGACGTTTCGAGCACATATCCCCCGACACCGTATGAGAGTGACAACCATATCTTCTCATGTCCAAGTGAGTGTGTATGTGTGGCAAATTGGTTATGTTAATTGTCACTTGAATAGCATAGCTGGATTTGGAGCCCTATCATTAGATAGATCTTTCAATACTTCTATAAACAGGAAGCTCAAAAACCCGTTCCTTATTAGGAGAAGACAAAAATCCCATCTTGGGTTTCTTGAATTACTCCCATCACTTGTAGTAGATTGTACTACTATCTTGGATATTTGAGTATCATCTTGATAAAAATATTGAGTTCAAGGCCCATACAATAGATGTACAAGGCCTCTTGGTTCAGTATCATGCTCTCTTAGAATTGCCTTTTGAGTATCGTGCCTTGATTTTCAAGACTACTCGAGAATTCTAAGGTCTAATGGGACTGCTATAGGCATTTACATCAAGCCCGAGATCTTTGGAAACCCTCTCTATGACACTAAAACCTAAATCTTTAGACGGAATTGTGTGAGGACTCGAACACCCTAAGTGCACTCATAAAGTCTACTCTCATAGGCAATTTAGCCCAAATTTTTGGAAAGTTCATATAACATTTTATTTTAAGTTATCTCTCTCTCTCTCTCTCTCTCTCTCTCTCTCTCTGTTTTTTTTCCTCAGTGGCCATACATGGCTACAACCTTGTGGATTCCTAGGTCATCTTCATATAGTTCATTTTTAACTTGATTGGTTTTTTTCTTTGTCTATCCTTGTGTGTGTGTGTGTGTTTTCTCTCAGTGGCCATACATGGCTATAACCGTGTGGATTCCTAAGTCATCTTTAAATAATTCATTTTTATCTCCATTTTTAAACTTTATTTGTCTATCCTTCTCTCTCTCTCTCTCTCTCTCTCTCTTTTTGTGATATTTTTTCTCGGTGGCCATACATGGTTATAACCTTGTGGATTCCTAGGACTCTGTCTTGCCCCTATTTTTTATCTTATCTCACTCACATTTAACTCTCCCTCTCTCTCTCTCTCTCTCCCTCTTATCTTTTATCCTGTCAGTGTCACATGGATGTACTCTTTTGAGCACATTACCATAACATTTCATTTCTTTGTCATCTCTCTCTTTCTCTCTCCCACCAATTATTTTTATTCTCTTTGGTCTTTTTCTTCTCTCTGTCTCTCTCCCTCTTTGTGTGTGTGTGTAGTATGCATGTGTGTATGTGTATAAGTACCCTTCAAATTCAGTTGATTTTCATCTCTCTGTCTCTCTATGTGTGTTTGTGCATGTGTGTGTGTGTGTGTGTGTTTTATTTCTAAGTGTGTGAGGCCTTCTGGTCAATTTTGTGTTTCTCTCTCTTTTTGTCTCTCTTTGGACCCCTGTGTGTGTGTGTGTGAACAGGCATTGAAGCAATCTTATAGTCTCATAAGCCATTTCACTATTTTGAGAATGTTAATACCATTTCAATTCACTTTCATCTCTCTCTCTCTCTCTCTCTCTCTCTCTCTCTCTCTCTCTCTCTCTCTCTCTCCCCTTCTAGACTGATAGGCCATTTGACCCTTTTGACGAAGTCAACATACCAATTGACTCACATTTAACTCTCTCTCTCTCTCTCTCTCTCTCTCTCTCTCTCTCTCTCTCTCTCTCTCTCTCCCCCCCCCCCCTTCTAGACTGATAGGCCATTTGACCCTTTTGAGGAAGTCAACATACCAATTGACTCACATTTAAGTCTCTCTCTCTCTCTCTCTCTCTCTCTCTCTTATTTTTTATCATGTCTATGGTCACATCACCATAACATTTGATTTCATTGTCATCTCTCTCTTTCTCTCTCTCCCCAATTTTTTTTCCTCTCTATGGTCACATTACCCTGACATTTCATTTCATTGTCATCTCTCTCTTTCTCTCTCTCCCCAAATTTTTTCCCCTTTGGTCCTTGTCCACTGTGTGTGTGTGTGAAATTGAATTAAAAAGTTGATTAAAACATTTCATGTCATAGTCATTTCTTTATCTCTCTCTCTCTCTCTCTCTCTCTCTCTCTCTTTATATATATATATATATATATATATATATATATATATGAATAAACAAACCAAATAATTAAACTGAATTAAAAAGTTAACCAAAACATTTCATGTCATTGTCATCTCTCTCTCTCTCTCTCTCTCTCTCTCTGTGAATAAACAAATCTAATAATTAAACTGAGTTAAAAAGTTACCTGGTTGAGCTGCCTCACACGCACCTCAACTCCACTCGTCTTGGCTTGCACACTTCTTGCCTACAATAAAATTATAGAATGTTAAGTGAATATTGAATCGAATGCTGGTTCTTCCATGCAAACTCCAAGGTGCTCATGCCCCAAGCTTCTTATATTTTTCCCCCTTTTAACTCTTTAACCCTTTCTTTTTCTAAGTCCATCTTGCTACTCGGGGAGACACACGCTTTTTGGGAGGGAGAGAGGGTGCACAATGAGCAAGGGTGGGTGTTTGACGGCCCAAGCACGATAGTGACGGGAAAGGATGCGGGAGTGCGACACGTCAGTGGTGGGAGTAGAGTTGGAGGAGCTGGTTAATGCAGAGGATTGGAGGAGCTGGTTGATGCAGGCGGTTGGGGGAGCTGGGCACATTGGCTGTATGGTCTAGGCTAAGAAAACACCGAGCTTGCAGGGAAGTTGATGCATCATACCACGTGTGGTTCAGTTGGGCGCGACAGTAAGCGAGCATCATACCACGGGTGGTTCAGTTGGGCGTGGCAGTAAGCGAGGGTGGGTGGTCGAGCGCGACAGTAAGCGAGGTGCGACAATAAGCGAGGGTGGGTGGTCGACGACAGGTTCGTGGTGGGAGCAGACCTACTATGGTGATGCCCAATGGAGAACACCCCAACTATGCTCCATCAACAACAAAATGTAGAGCATACCTACTATGTGCATGCGTGTAGAGAGCATACGTACACTGTATGAGCAAAAATTGTCGAAGCGTCTCTCTCTCTCTCTCCGTGTCTTCTTCTTCAACGTGCTCTCTCTCTCTCTCTCTCTCTCTCTCTCTCTCTCTCTCTCTCTCTCTCTCGATTGTACTTCACGGAGCATTGGCACTCCGAAGCAAGAAATATTATCTTGCAAGGAATTTGAAATTTGACCGTCACCAGGAAACTATGTACTTGAAAGCCTAGCACAGCCTCCACCAAGCTTCATCGTACTCATTTGAAGGCGCTTTTAGTGTGAGCATGTGCTCTTTCTTGCCAGCTCTTTTTTTTTTTGCCATTCGCCTTTAAGTCGGAGCTATCAACACGTGCCAAGAGTCTCATGAGCGCCATATTATGTTAGTGGATTGTGACTTTGACATGCAACTGTTCGGTGATCCTTTTGAGCTATTTTTTGTGTTATAGACCACCCAATCTCTCTCACTAATCGTTTTGGCATAGGCAATGCAGCTAATCATGAGAGAGAGAGAAAGAGAGAGAGAGAGAGAGAGAGAGAGAGAGAGAGAGAGAGAGAGAGAGAGAGAGAGAGAGAGAGAGAGAGAGAGAGTGTTCTATTATCGTCCTCGGAACATGTCACGTGGTGTGAGTGGAGGTCATAAGTGTCTCTCGATGCTCAAAAATGGATGAAAGGAGCGTCAAAATAGAGAGTCCACATCGTGGTTGGGAGAGGAAGGTATGTAGGGAGAGCTCATGGCTGAATATATGGGAAAAAGAGGGCCTAATGTGATCAAAAGCTGAGCACTCAAGTAGTGTGTGGTACTCACTCTCTCGCACTTGACGAGGGCATAAGGTGCAAAGTCGATGAGACTCCTCGCTAGTGCCCCAATGTCCTGTCTTGTAGCGTAGAGAATGGGAGCTAAGACGAATGGAGGCAATGGTGCAGATCGTACTCAACGGGATGGGCTCAAGGATGTAGGGACGAGTTTGGTTACCTCGTTCAGGGAAGAAGAGAAATTTGTAGTTTGGGGAAACGTGTGTGTTGTAATGGCTAAAGCGAGAACCTCCGGATTTCTCCCAAGCCGTGATGTATTGGCGTTGTAAGAAGGCCTCATTTACTTGGGAGTCGATCTAACGCATCCTTGACCAAGTACCATGCATCCTATCTTCCCAACCATTTCTTGATGTCAAGCATCCACCCTGAACTTAGTATTTTGCTCTTGCGTGTCTTTTGGAGCTTTTGACTTGCTTCATATGCGATTCTAGGAAGTCGATGCAAAGGGCTACGTTGTGTCTTAAGCATGTACTCCACAACCCTTTGCATGCCCAAGACCTCAATGGGAAGCAATCCGAACTCAAGAAGTAAGAGCATGTAGGGTGTTTGTGTCTTGACTTGGAGAAAGTTGGTGAAAAAACGCTTTTGGACATTCTCAAACTCTTTCCAAGTAGACTTCCCAATGCTTCCACCCCACACCTCCACTCCATAAAGAAGCACCAGTGTCACCAATGTGTCAAAGAGGTACTTTTTAAGAGCCCAACACTTGATCTCTCCAGCATTGTACATGTTCTCAAATGCATAATAATCCCTCTTTCCGGCTTCCAAGCGACGCATTGCACAATCCTTCCATTTATGATCGGATGGAACCTCAAGGCCAAGGTACTTGAAGTGATCTACCACTTCAAGTTGCTCATTGTTGTATACAATGCATGGATTTTTGTCATTAAGGGTCTTTACAAGCATAACCTTGGTTTTGGATCCATTCACGATCAGCCCGCTATGTAGGCAAAAGTGTTCCAAGACACTCATAAGCTTTTGTGCATCTTCTAAGGTATGTGCCAAGAGCACTAGATCATCGGCATAAAGCAAAAGCATGATCACCGCATTTCCGATCTTAACCTCTTCTATGCCTTCTTGCTGCATAAAATCAATAACCATGCATTCCAATTCAACAATGAGTAGCCCAAAGAGGGTTGGGGAAAGTGGACATCCTTGTTTGACACCAATGGTGCTTGCAAAAAATTCTGAAATTCCATCTCCTTTACGTAATCGACATATCACTTTTTGGTAGATGCGAAAGTCTGCATGCCTAAATTCTCTCGGTACTTGAAGGCTTTGCATACACCTCCAAAGAATTCCTCGCGGTACCATGTCAAAAGCTTTCTTAAAATCCACAAAGCAACATTACAAATTTTTTTCTTTCAATCGAGACGCTTCCATAAGAACTTGAAGAGTGACAAGGTGATCAATAGTGCTATGATGCTTTCGAAAACCTGCTTGGCCAAGCGCACGTTTGCCATTGTTTTCAGCCTATTCACTTATCTTCATCTCCATGATACATCCAAATAACTTTGCCATCAAAGAACCAACCATTATAGTGCGATATTTGTTCACATTGTTTACATCTCCTCCTTTGTGCAAAGGTTTGATCCAATTTGCACTCCAATCATGAGGCATGCCATGCTGAAGTGCAAGGTTAAACATATCGCATATCCAATATCATGTTTTCTTGCTTGTCCATTTAATCATTTCAACCTTGACACCTTGAAGGTCCCCTGCCTTGCAAGTAGCAAGTTTCTCAAGCGCGTGGCATACATCTTCAATGTAAAGAAAGGAGACATAAACGGAAGGGAGCTACAACACTCCATCTTATCAACATTGGGTTGCTCATAGAGGTTCTTGCAATGCATATACATATCCTCAAGAGTCAAGTCACCAAAGCTCTCAACGCGCTTGCCTTTTAGATTTTACCAAAACTTGCCACATGCATGTGCTTTCTCTTGCGCTAAAAGAAGTTGTTTTTTGACTTCCCACCTTCTCCTCTTCTTTTGAACAAGTGCTTTGTATGTGTGTGAACATTCCAAGTAAACTTCTTTGTCTTTGCTTGCATCCAATCTTAGCAAGTGTTTTCGGGCTTGACTACATTCCATGTCAAACCATTTCTTCTTGGTGCTACCCTTCTTAGACCTTTTGCAAGACATGTGTTTCACTGAAAAGCATTCCTTCGCACAAGAGCAAATTACTTCTTTGAAAACTTTCCAATTGCATTCTAATGTTGGGCTCTCCTGATGCTCTATCATGCTTAACATTTGGTCCACCATATCACCATATATAAGTGCTCGTTTGAAGTCTAGATGTAGGTACAAATGATTCACATCACGAATAGAGGCTACATGCTCGGGCTGTTTACCACACTTGAGGTCAATACATAACATCCTATGATCCGATTCCGGATTCCATTCACCAAGTGTAAAGCTTTGTATGCATTCTAAAGTGGCTTCCGAGAACAACATATAGTCAATCACACTATCACCATTGTGCTTTCTACATGTAAAGTCATTGGTGCCTTGCCATAGAGATACACCACTTGCAATGAGCATTCCGGTACTATTGCACATATGTAGAAGTGACTTCCAATAGTGATCCAATTCTTTTGCATCAATAGAACTTCGATTATACATGTATGAGTGATCCATTCTTCTTGAGACATGCGGCATGTCGACTTGTTGTGTGTCGTGTTGTAACGTATTTGTGTGAGCATTTCATGTCTCTAAAAACAATGTCTTCACCTTGATCCTTTGAATAAGCAATGTCTTCCTCTAGTTCAACAAAGGCTGATCTCTATCTATATCCAAGCGAGCATCAAAGTTGGAGTCATAGTGAGGAATGTAGCAACCAGCCACAAACATGGCTTGACCATTTGGTGGGCTGATTTTCAGCCATAAGTAGCGTTGATACTTATCTTCTTTGACGATGGAAACATCTTTCAAACCCTTTTTGGTCATACATGCCACGCCTCCTTGGCCTCTTCGTTGCTTTGCATTTTTGGCCCACATCAAAGAAGGCACATCGTATTTGTCAGATCCAAGAATTCCTTGCACATCATGCTCCCATGTTTCGACAAGAAGTATCACATCAGAGTCATTTAAGCTTATCAATGCCAATTCCCGCATTCCATGGATATCCGTTACAATTCCAAAAGCTTATTCGCAAGCGTGAGTTGGTCTCATAGATCACGTGTCCCTATTTTTTGGGTGGACTTGCATCCTCCTCAAGTGGCTTTTCTTTTTGAGGTGACACCTTCACCTTCTTGCTTCTTTTCTCATATGATTTGCGACGTACATTTTGTTGCATAAGAGTGTGATCCTCATATACATTACAACCCGTTCCTTTGAGGTAGATCCAACTATTGTCAAGGATGATCTTTCTTTTTACCTCATCAGCTATGGTACATATAATAGGTCTTTCTCCCAAGCGAGGGACTCCTTGTTTTTCAACTCAATGTGCACCATAAGCCATGATTCTTGACATGCCAAAGTGTGTAGCAAAAAACTCTTCAATAGCAACCACAAGAGATTGGGGTGTTTCCATGCTTTCCTCCTTGATTCCACGAATGGCGATGTTCTTTGAGCGTTCTTGTCATTTTTGCAATTCTTGAGTGTCCACATTCTCTACATTCTTTGCTTGGATAACGACTTGCATGTTAGGAGATGTAGAAACCACATTATCCTTACATATATCAACCCATGATTTGAATGCATTTCTCATCTCACATACATCATGTCGTATTGTATCTATGGTTTCCTCTTTCAATACATGATCACTCTCAACTTCGCTCAGGCGCTCTTTCAATACATTCATGTCAACAAGAGAGCGTTTCCATTCTTGAACTTCATTCTCAAGATGCATCAAGCGTGTTGTTTGCATTTCAAGAACCTTCTTGAGGTGCTCATTCTTTACAACGAGAACTCTTAAAGTGCCATCCTCCATTGCAAGTGCGCGCAACTCTTCACCTTGCTTGTTGACGGTTTCTTGTAATGAGATCAAGTAAGCCATGATCATTGCTTCCATTGTTGTAGACGATGTGGTTGGATTAACATCCAAATTCCTTGGAGATTTTGCATCATTCTCCATGGCGAGTGTGGATTTTCCACCCTTGCGAGTTTTATCTGACATTGCCTTCAAGTCAGAAATAAAAGCGAAAAGTTTTGATAATTTTTTCAGTTCTGAGATGCTGTTACAGCAAAGCCTTGCATCACACAGAAAAATTCTGTCTTTACATCAATGCATAGAGGGCTTTGTGCTCTTTGATTGAGGCTATAGATCACCTAAATCGGAGTTCAAATGAGCGAGTTGTGGTCAAAAGAGTGAACTGCTGTCTACTAGGTCAAAAAACGGCTCAGAGAGAGAGAGAGAGAGAGAGAGAGAGAGAGAGAGAGAGAGAGAGAGAGAGAGAGAGAGAGAGAGAGAGAGAGAGAGAGAGAGCCCATGTTTTCTTTGACAATAGTTGCCATTGATCATATATTACCTAGGGTATGATACTCGGGGTACATTGTTTTGAAGGATGCAAAGAGAGCATAAGCTAGAGGTGGAGCATGTTCATGCTCAACAAGAGATGCAATTCGCCAACTTGAGAAGAGAGTGTCTTTGGAAAAGTAGGAAGTCTGGACATGCATGAAGATTCGTTGTTCGAAAATAGAAGATCATACAATAAAAAATTGAATGGCACAAAGAGAGAGAGAGAGAGAGAGAGAGAGAGAGAGAGAGAGAGAGAGAGAGAGAGAGGGGGGGGGGGGGGGGGGGGGGGGGGGGGGGGGGGAATAGAGAGGAAGTGAATAGGGTTAATGGGAAAGAGAAAAAGTTAAACAAAGAGGAAGAGAACATATTTTAATGGGAAAGAGAAAAAGTTAGATAGAGAGAATGAGAGAGACAGTAAAATACGAAGATAGAGGGTTACCACACTTTTAGTTACCATTCACCATCCCACTTAAAATGACCCACAACAAAATCATCTTCCCCACATAATCATGATAATGGCTCCCGTGAAAGTTGCCTACAAGAGATAGAGACAGATAGAGCGAGAGAGCCAGGTAGAGATGGGATGGCGGGTGGGGGAGTTACCCATGGTGGTAGGAAAGTTGCTGACAACTGACAAAGCCCACAAACACTCTTGGGATGAGGGACTCAAAGATTTATTTGGCTTCTTTATAATTAGATGTACTCATATCAATATGTGTGTACACATGTGTGCATAATCATCCAAAAGATAACGGTGATTAGGTGGGATAGTTTGATAAATTGGCCACTAGAATTAAAATTTTTCTTATAAGTTTATTGGCTGTGAAGGAAATCCGTTAAAAGCAGAACAGTTCGGCGAGTAGTATAATGCTAGTGGTTCCATTTGGAAAATTCTATTTGCTTACTTATGCAGTTATGTTTTTTCTATCATTTTCACTCTACCAATGTTCGAGAGAGCTTGAGAGAGTGATTGAGAGTGTGACTCTCATTTTCTTTGTGTGAGAAAGTGAGGGCTACCCAACCCGTGTGCCTTCCATGTAGCACATGCCACTGTACATACATTCATCACATCCATCACCTCCTCATACTCTTGTGATATCCACACATTAAGGTGATTGCTCCTACCTTCCCCACATGTATATGTCTGCATAACGCGCGCACTAATGAATCACAAAAACTATAGAACTACCTCCTAACCTCATCACTAACACACTAGAATGGCAAGAGTTTAGAGGAAGAGCAATGTGGGTGGACCTTGTGAAAGACCTCTTAAGTGCTCCTTTGTGGGGAAAATTTGTCCAAATTTTTCAAACTTTTAAAATCCTCAAAAGCATTTAACCACACGCTAACTCGATATCCAATATTAATGTGGCTCCTTGACAAGTGCCACTTAGGCGGAGAAGCCAAAGTCCGAATCAAGAAGAAGTTCTTGATCCACTACAACCGCAACCCCCTTCTAGCTCAAAGTGAGGTAGCATGTGCAAAAGTGCTTCAAGGATGATGCCAAGATGGATGAGCATAATGCCCATCTAGTACCGAGTGTGTGTCATTATAGAGATGAACTTGACATGCTCATAGACTACCCAACACAAAGCATGTGGCCTCTTCACAAAGATACATTTTGAGGAAACCAAGTAGGCTCTATCCCTGTTTGGGAATAGATTCAATAATTTTTAGTATATGGTACCACATGATTCTACAAGAGTGGGGTCATCTAAGGGAGGAAAGGTGCATTTTACAAACCACGGTCCCAAATATTTGGGTGAAAACGGTGCATTCGATGCACACATGAGACATCTTGTTTTTATGGGAAACTCTTCTTGTGCTTATTTTTTGTGCCTTCATTTGCATGAGGGTGAGCACCATTGTAAGTGGGAACACTCTCTTTTCCCTAGCTAGCTCAATTAAGTGTGGGTTTTTTCTTGCAAGAGTAGTCCCATGCAAAGCCCCTCTTCATGTCCCTCTAAGGCCATAGGTGGCACTCACTTTCTCCATGATTGTTGTGGGCTTAGTTTTCACCTTCACCGGAACTCCCTTGTAGGTATGCCTATGAATGAACCTTAAGCATTGAGCAGGCACCCCAGGTGTGTGTTTTCATGTATCCCGAGGGATTCACTATGCAATTCCGCATGGTATCACGTGAGTGTAAGGAAGAGGGGTTTTTAGTAGAGGTACCATAAGCGTATACAATAGGGGTAACCCCCACTTATTTTTTATATTTAGAGGGGGGGGGGGACCCTCAAATCTTAAAAGGCTAATAAATAGGGACTAAAGACCTCTGATGTTTGGCAAATGTTATCCGATACTTCCAAAATTCTTTGGAGCTATTCGAATTTTAAAAAAATATCTCTTATCTTCCATTTTGCAATCATCTCGCTAGGCCATAATTTTTGCAATTGCCCAATGGAAGATGGAATTTTGCTTGCTAGAAGTAAATGCTCCATTCTAAGGTGTGAACACTCTACCCTCGTGTTGCCCAATGCTAACAAAAAACTACCTTTAGTGTATTATGTACATCATTATTAAGGACAATGTGTTAGTTTTGTGCTAGTGCCATGGGGTCGTAGAGAGAGGGTTTTTCCCATATGGTTGCACACGGGTGACATCCCCCCTTAAGTATAAGTCAATCCCCCTAGGTGTGTATGAATGCATGGGAACCTCATCTCCCACTTTCTAGCTCAAATCCACTTGGTTCGTGTGGCTAGTGGGAGTCTCTCTACATGAACCGCTCTTCTTTTGGCTTCGATTGTTACCATGTGGCTTGCTGAGACTAGATGTGTGCTCTCAGCTCGGCCTCACGTATGGGATAGGCTTGATCTGTTAGTGGCTTGCGCTCACACACGAATCGCCTCTCGCCATCATCAATCCTTGGGGTTGTTGATATACTCGGAGAAAATCAACCACAAAACTATAACCAGCCTTAGAGGGCAGACAGAAAGAGTGGAGATCGCCCAAGGGTTGATCCACATGACTTGTAACCTGACAAGGGAGGTGTTAGACATTAGTAGTGGTCCCTCAACAACCACAATAGAACATTCAAAGACTATGGCAGGTGTAAGCACTAGTCTAGAAAGACTCACTACATCGAGAACCGCTATCACCCATCTAGTTGGATGTGACTCATTTTTAATGTCGAGTCAAACCTTTCCAAATTCACTGTTATGGAGATTAACTTGGAAAATGAGTATAGTACAAGGAGGGTGTACCAAAGATGGGCAAGATGAACATGGTAGCCGTGCTCCTCTACAACATGCACAAAGTTTCTATCTAGCATAATTATTACTTCTTTATCTGTTTTCCTTTGATTAATTTCTAAAATATTCAATTAACAATAAATGAATGAGTATGAATATAAATAGATATTTGAAAATATTATTTGACTTATACATTGAAATAGTAATAAACGGTGATAAATATAAATATAAAGGAATCGAGATGGATAACTTTGTATAAATTTATGCAATTAATTATATATATATTATTAATTATGTATATGCTATACTATACTTAAGTAATTATTCATACTTAATGAAGGAACTATTTGTTCCCAAACAGTTGGTATAACGGTAAGGCTCTGGCCTCTCAACCTATGGGTTGTGGGTTCAAATCCCCCGTTTGGTCACACTCTAGAGGGACACCTTGTGCTCACATGGTGTTCACGCTGCCAGGATCTTGCCCTTGGACACTCGAGTGCATCCTCCTCTTAGGGTGGGTCACTTGAGGAGGAGGTTCCTAGTTGGTTGCTAGGAATTCTCTCCGTTGTTCCCAGCACGTGGTGCATCAATTAGGTGGCCATGGTGATGCCTACCCGTGGCTCTTGCTTGATGGTAGGCGGCCCTTGCCTAACCATGTAACATGGCTAATATTTGGAAGAATTAAGCACCTCACCTTGTGGGCCCTCTAGTGTGATGATTTAAAAAAATAATAAAGTAATTCTTGCGTTTCTTCAAATAAATAAGTAAGTAATCATATATTTATAGGTATTTAATTGGCATATTTCTATTCAATAAAGTAATAATGAATAGTAATAAATGTAGATAGATAAAGAATACTTATAATACTCACTGGCTCATACTTAATAAAAACCCAAAAAGAAACTAGATGCTCTACGAATATTCTCGCCCCCTCCTCTCTCTCTCTCTCTCTCTCTCTCTCTCTCTCTCTCTCTCTCTCTCTCTCTCTCTCTCTCTCTCAAAATGCACGTGCGTTGCTCCCATCCCCTTCTCCTCGCCCTAACGAGTCACGACTCCTGCTCCCCGTAGACTCGCCCCTCGAAAGGTTCCGCGCACAGAGCCCCTTGCCTTTTCCTCCACCTTCCCCTTCCCCCCCCCCCCACCCATGTCTCCAATTCGGCAACTGCTTCCTCCCTTGCATGCATGTCTAATCCCAATGCTCCCCTCTGCAAAACTGAACAAGGACTGCTGGTTGACCCCTCCTCCTCCCTCACTGCACCATTGCCTGCTCCGACCCTCCCTACTATGTCCTCTCTGAATCCCTGTGTGCACGTCTTCTTGAGAGAGAGAGAGAGAGAGAGAGAGAGAGAGAGAGAGAGAGAGAGAGAGAGAGAGAGAGAGAGAGAGAGAGAGAGAGAGAGAGAGAGAGCAGTGCTCATCAACTCCTCGCTTGTGGCTTTCAAGCCTACGACAGCTGTCGCCCACCACCGCCCTTCAGAGGTTTCGAGAGAGAGAGATATCTGCTAATGGGCGGTTTTCGCTCATTTGCACCACCCGTCCCAAACTCTACCCTCCCACTTGCCTCCCCGCCAAACCTTTGGCCTTCACTCCAAACGAAATTATCTCTAGATTCCCTTTTCTTAAATGATTTTCGTAAATCATTTAGACATAGCTTATACTACTACTACTCGCTCGTGGAAAAAAAATTAATTTTTGCAAAGATTCGTTGGAATCTTCCTCAACAACCCTCCACTCTCCCAGCCCTCACCTCCTCCTACAGGTTGCACGACACCTTCTTGCCCGACCTTGTCTCCCTACGCCGACCTCCCTTTCCCAGGTGCACGACTCTTCCTCCCTTCGAACCCTATGCGTGCAGACCGCGAGCTGCTCAGCTCCAGTCGGGGAACAAGCGAGCACACAACCTTGCTTCCCATGGCAATGAAGCACGCGGGTTAACAATGCTTGTGTCCTGCATCCACCTAGATGCTGAGAGAGAGAGAGAGAGAGAGAGAGAGAGAGAGAGAGAGAGAGAGAGAGAGAGAGAGAGAGAGAGAGAGAGAGAGAGAGAGAGAGAGAGAGAGAGAGAGAGGCGACTCGACTCCAACTACGAAGAGCCTGCTTTGCACAATCCCACATACATTTAAGCTCTATCGCCACGTGATAGAGACCGTTGCATGCAAAGTGAGCGAAAGTGGTGCGTTTGTTTACAAGTCGACAAGAAAGATTTGTGAACACATCTACATCTATGCAATTTGGAAGCCTGGGATTTCTCAAGATTCGATTGAATAGTACATATTCTGAAATCGTAGCACATATTAGTTAACAAACCACGCATACGAAGTCCTACAAATAAACATATTTTTGAAAAAGCAAAACTAGTCTTGCTTGGTGGGCCTTGCTATATAACATCTATAGAATATAACGACATGTGGAAATTGACATTTAGCATCTAGCGCTAAAGAAAACAAGACACGAGTAATTTTGCAATGGTGGCACTGCGTGAAAGAGACATACATTTAAAAAATGCTATTATGTTTATGGCAATAGAGAAAGTTAAGTGTATCAATTAATAGAGGTTACTTGAGAGAGTTTCGAAGAGAAGCAGACAGATTTTAAAGCTCTTATTATGTTTATTACGGGAGGATACAAAGTTATGTGCATCAAATAATAGAGATTGATATTAGACCACATGCATTGACTAACAACTGTGTGCAATTAATATGTGCAGATCTTGATCGATATTGAATGTATGGTCTGAAAACAACGTTGCAGTAAAATGAACCAAAGGAAGCAATGTGTAATTCTCAAACAAGCAAATTGATAAAGCATTAATGAACTGCAACAATAATTGAAGTGCTTTACTGACCTGGAATGTTGTATTGGTGTTTTTCAATTGTTCAATGTACATGCCGATATTTGAGTCAAGCTACAAACAAGCAATGTGAATAGTTAAACATTAAATCTTTCGTCATAGATTGAAATTGCAAGGTATATCGTGCACATCATGCAGAAGTGCCATACAAAAGTATGGTGGAGAGCTGGCACTATGGTCTCTCCAAAAATTATAAGAAATGGAAGCCGTGCCCTACCCCGTAGCGTTTATGTGTTGCGCCAAGCAAACGCATAGACATGGGAAATTGGATACAGAAAACGAACCTTGCAGTGTTGTTGAGTTGGATTCACGCTTGTGCAATGGAAACGTCCAGTGTTGTGAGTAGATGTCCTCTCTACCAGACACAAAAAACACGCATAAAGACAAATGCAAGAGATGTGGCATATTGGCTAAACTGAAAGAGAAGCAGATCTTATTTTATGTTCTATGTCGAAGGTCCGGTACATAAAGAGTTATGGGTGCTTTTCGGTAGATTTTTCCTTGTTACAATTGCACTATCTCCCTCTCGTCTTGCCGTCAATTCCTTCTCCTACCTTATGGTGTAGCTAGCTTCCTATTTGTAGTGCACCTCTCCTTGTAGACCAAGCAGGGCCTCTCCTCACTTATGCAACTCGTCAGCGATGCAATATCATGCTATCACACGTAGGGTCTGTTCTTAGGAACTCTAAGAGTCTTTCCAAACGCAGGGTTCTGTTCATGGGACCGGCCGGATTGCTCGCCTGGGGCCGCAACATGGAGCTCTCTTTCCAAGGTCAGATTCAAGCAAGCTTGCATCGGTCGGACAATACGCTCGCCTGTTGCTTTCCCTATGTAAGGTTGCATGAGAACTGGTGTTTTGAGTTCGGCCAATTAGATGAAAATTGCATCGTGAAGTGCACCTCGGTAGTGTTGTTGATGGGCCTTAGGTGCCAGTTTACTCAAGACATAATTGTTTGCTCCAAAAAACAACACTGAAAGCAGTCTCAATCTAATAAAGTTTTAGCACATGAGAGAAAAGACCTCTGTGGTTGTGAAGAACTTGGGTTGAGATGATGAGATAACAAATAGCGAGATGACGTAGGGCTCCGTGTCAACACCGAGGATTGATGCAATGGGGTTTCCAATAGAGGTTGGCCGTCTGCGCTTTCATCCTTTTGCACTCGTACATGCCACACTACTTTTTCAATGACATCGCATTTGCAAACATTGACCTTTGCATGATGCATCACCTCCTGGCCTTGAACTCAACTTTCTTGTTCCTTTTTAAAAAAAAAATTGGACATTATGTGTAGACCTTTGAGGTAAGTTCTTGTTTTTTAAAAACTTAGAAGCTTAGCATTTGTTTACTTTGACTAAAGAAGGAAGACTAAATATTTACGTCCCCAAAGAGTTGGTCTAACGGTAAGGCTTTGGCCTCTCAACCTACGGGTTGTGGGTTCAAATCCCCTGTTGGGTCACACTCTAGAGGGACACCTTGTGCTCACCTGGTGTTCACGTTGCTAGGGCTCTTGCCCTTGGACACTCGAGTGCATCCTCCTCCTGGGGTGGGTCACCCGAGGAGGAGGTTCGTAGCTGGTTGCTACGAGTTCTCTCCGTCGTTCCCAGCATGTGGTGCATCAATTAGGTGGCCATGGTGATGCCTACGCGTGGCTCTTGCCCGATGGTACGCGGCCCTTGCCCGACCATGTAACATGGCTAATATTTGGAAGGGATAAGCACCTCCCCCTGTGGGCCCTCTGGTGTGTCGAAAAAAAAGACTAAATATTTACTTTGTTTACAAATTAATACAAGTAACAATATGTTGGTTTTTCTTTTGTATTGCGCAATGGGTAACACAAGTCTTTTGATTTTCTTAGGCTGAGGGCAATGAGAAACATTCAGAGAGATTGAAGAGTACTTTTCTTGTGCAAAGGGCAATGAGCAGTATTCAGAGAGAGTGAACAAACTTTACGTTGTTGGGAGGGTTTGCTAAGGGCAATGAGCAGGGCAGGGTCTCTGGTTTTTCTCAACCTCTCTCTCTCTCTCTTTCTCTCTCTCACTCTCATCCCAATGCAGCAAAAAAATTGTTGGTGCAAAGACAAACCTCCAAATTGTCTCTTGCTTCGAGCTAGTTACTTGGTGAGCCAAAGGTTCTTTTTCCCCTATCTGCAGCCACAGCCCACCACGTGACACGATTAAAACGCAAATTTTTTTTAAAAAAAAACAGCGACGCTGCAACACTGAAAAGCAGCGCCATGAAAAGCTTCGCATTACTTGCGCTATCTGCAGCACCGAAAAGCAACACTCGTTTATAGATTCATGAAGTGTTATTGGTTGCGAAAGTTTTTGCTCGTTTACAAAAAAAAATCAATCGCCTGCGCAACGCGCGTGCGGCCACAGAGAGAGACTCTCCGCCTTTCTCCAAAGCAGCTGTACGCACTGCAACATGTACATCAAAGAGAAACTTGAAACTACAACTGAAACATCTTATGTCTTTGATGCATTGAAAGAGAATGAAGACGCCCGAGATGAAAGCGATTTGAATATCGGGGAGCACATGTTTCTTGACAAAGATATTGATGAGGAGAAGTATTGTGATGTTGATTTTGAGGAGGAAGAAATAGTTCTTGTACAAGCTGCACCGCTTGTGCGCACCATAAACATGTTGCAAGGTTGTAGAAGTGTAGATGAGTTTGAAAGATTAAACAAGATCAATGAAGGTGCCTATGGTGTGGTTTATAGAGCTAGGGACAAAAAAACGGGAGAAATTGTAGCATTGAAGAAAGTGAAATTGGAGAAGGAAAGGGAAGGTTTTCCAATGACCTCATTGAGGGAAATTAATGTGCTGCTTTCTGTCCATCACCCTTGTGTTGTGGATGTAAAAGAGATTGTGGTTGATAGTAGCTTCAACAATGTTTTTATGGTCATGGAGCACATGGAGCATGATTTGAAGGGTCTTATGGAAACCATAAGGTATCCTTTTAGTCAGAGTGAAGTGAAATGTTTGATGCTTCAACTTTTTCAAGGAGTTATGCACTTGCATGACAACTGGGTTATACATAGGGACTTGAAGACATCAAATCTGCTATACAACAATAGGGGTGAACTCAAGATATGTGATTTTGGCTTGGCAAGGCAATATGGGAGCCCACTTAAAACCTACACAAACATGGTTGTTACTCTTTGGTAGAGGGCCCCTGAGTTACTTCTGGGATGTAAGCAGTATTCCACAGCTGTAGACATGTGGTCATTGGGATGCATTATGGCTGAGATTTTGACAAGAGAACCCTTGTTTAATGGAGTAAATGAGCTTGATCAGCTAGACAAGATCTTCAAAGTGTTGGGGACTCCCAACAGAACAATCTGGCCTGATTTTCCAAAACTACCCGGTGTCAGGATTAAGTTCGCAAAGCAACCCTTCAACAAACTCAGAGAAAAATTTCCACCTACAGCGTTTGTAGCAAAGACACCTTTGTCTGAAGAAGGTTTCGATTTGTTGAGTAGACTTTTAACATATGATCCCAAAAAGCGAATAACAGCTGAGAAAGCTTTACAACATAAATGGTTCAAGGAGTTTCCGTTTCCCAAAATGAAGAAGCTGATGCCCACTTATTTGTCTAGGAGTGATGGAGAAAGGAGGTCAAGTAGTATTGATCCTCTTGCTGAACTAAGAAAGCGAGAGCTTCGCCAAGCTGAAGTGGGTGTTGGTGGATTGTTTGGTTGAATGGAAAGTAGTGTTTGTTGGCTATGGTTGACAAGCTGAGTTTTGTTGAATTGTGCACACACACATTAAAGTAGAAGCAGAAACACAGGGACAAAGAGATACAGAGGGTGCAGGTCTGACTGTCAATTTGTGTATTTGGTTGTGGCTCGATCGGACATCTATACAGAGGTAAGTGTCTTTTCACGCGACCTTTCGGTTTCAACATTGTATTTGATTAATTGGCCTAAGTGCGTAAGGTTATATTTATGGTTCAATCTCTGTAAAACCTTTAACACAACATTGTATTTGATTGATTTGCCTAAGTGCTTAAGTATGTAAGGTTATATTTATGGTTCAATCTCTGTAGACCTTTAACACGTGCCCCCTAAGCTTATTCTCTTAGGAAGGCATCAACATAGTCCTAGATGCTTGCAGCATCTCCACTGGTTCTTCTTTGAGGTTTGCTTTGTCTGGAAATCTGCTCATTGTTCCTGTGTTGGTGATATGTAACTTCACATGTCTTTTCATCTACAAGGTCTCGAATAAATATAATTTGAAGTCAATGGGATGTGTCCTGTTGCTTTGCTTTTGTTGTCGGGTCATCATAATTGCTGACTTGTTTTTACATAGAAGTGTGAAAGTTGACTACAAAGTCTTGTTTCTTGAAGGAAACGTCAAATCCAAATGCTTTCTTTTGCAGGTCAAGATAGAGCCATATACTCTGTAGAAGATTGAGCTACCGATTTTTGTAGATTACTTTCCCAGGAAATGGCATTGCCTGATAGTGTGAAGGCATAGCCAGTTGTGGAACGCTTGGTGTCAACATCACTCCCAATCAACATGGGACCAGCCAAGGAAAGGGGGTTGGATGCTGGTTGTCTTCGTATACACCAAGCTTAAGTCTTTGGTGTGATTGATATAGTGTAGAAGTCGCTTCACTTGTTGTCAATACGCTAGAGCTGGATGTTACATAAACCGTGATAGAAATTGACTCAGGTCGTGTAATATTGACTGGCAATGGAGTTTCTATGCCACGAGAGGACTCCATTTGAAAACGCAACAACAATAGTTCAGTATAACGCTTTTGACTGAGGCGCAAGACGACCCTTGGTTGTGGTTATAATACTGTATCTGAATACCCAAGACTATTGCTCATGAATATCTTGACCATGTGTTCTGGCTTTATCTTCTTCCTAACAGGAATGAAATGGGTCTGCTTACTGAAACTACAAATGATAGTCCAAATCCCATCATTGCCTGTTTGCGTTCTTGGAAGATCAAAGATAAAGTCGATATCTATGCTTTCCCATGGCCTATCAGGGATTGGCAATGGCTGCAACAATCCCTGTTGCTTTTGAAAATTTGACTTTTTGGCATACTAAGCATGATCTTACAAATGTGTCAACATCTTGAGGTAAAGCTGGCCAATAGAAAAATGCCTCAACCCCTTTCAGTGTCGCATTAATTCCATGATGCCCAGCATATGGTGGAGCATGACTTTCCATCAAAACCTTTGGCCTTAACTATTTAGTAACGCATAACTTTCCATGCATCATGAGAAAGTCATTCTTAAGCATATAGTCCTCATGATGTTGCCCATCAAGATGCTGATCATAGATCCTTACAAAATCTAAATCTTCAACATATTGTGTATTCATTTTGTCTAGTTCACAATGATACGGATTTGACACTGCTGAAATTTGGGGCTTTCATGACAACGCATCAACCACCATGTTCTTTTTCCCTTGCACATGTACAATTTGAAAATGGAACATTGACAAGATGTTTGCCCATTGCATGTGTTTCTCAAAAATCTTCGTTTGTGTGAGAAATTATCGCATTGTTTGATAGTCTGTTTGGACCACAAAATCAGCCCCTAGCAGCCAGCTAGCGTTTTCTATTTTCAGCCCATTTCTACAGCAGATAGTTAGCGTTTTCAGCATTCATGAACAGTAGCAGATTCAGCCCTAGACATTGTAGAAGATCGTCATTTTCGACCTTCAAAAACGCTGCCAAAACCAGTGTTTTCAGCAGTCCCAAAACAGTCCCAGATTTTCAGCCATAGCGTTTTTATGGACAGCAAACAGAAGGTCGCAAATTTCAGCCCTTAAGTCGTTTTCGCCATCCCTGTCGTCGTTACCGGCATAGTCCCAAGTTGCATCAGTTCCATGCATCGTCATTGTACCACTTTGTGCAATCAATAGTAGACCACTCTCGCCGACAAGAGTGGGGCCTTCAGAGGAGGGTTTTACGTCGTCTCTGGTGTTGTATCTCTCTTCTCTCTCTATCTCTCAATCTTATACACTTGCACGCACAGTGTCCATTCACTTTGTTTGTGATCATAGCATTCTCTCATTAAGAACGGAAGGCTCTACCTTCCATAAGAACAAAAGGAACCTTGAGCATAGTTCGGAGCACTCATCTTGAGGAAAGCGCAAACATTCATTCCGCTGCACCTAACATGATGGGATGGAACTGCTTGCGCAATGTTGAACTTCTGCAAAACGCAAGGGGTGCTGCTCCCAATCGCAGGTAGAGGCTGAATGGGAGAGCCTCCTCTGTGTTTGATCGTATGCAAATGAGACCTGAAGAGTCTCTTTTATACTAATCTGCTGTCTAGAAGTTAGTACCTTGGAGTTTTTAACCTTATGAAGTCACTTAATTAATAAGTGACTTAATAAATGAGAACGTGAACAATTTGGCATAATTGTGGCCAATTTGGAGGCCCCAACATGCTTGATGCTTGCCCTGTCGGGTATGAGACTTGGGGGTCTTGTGCTCCACATGGTATACTCATTTATCTCATTTATGACGGTCTCAGATCCCACAACCGTGTAATAATGCCTAATTTTGCCTCGGGAAATCACAGGGTATGCATAACTAACTAAATTATCTAGACATGCACCTGTTGCGAACATGCGCACAAAGGTGCCAGATTAGTTTCTAGGTTGTCCTAAGCCCCAAAATACATAAGTAGCTTGTTCACATGTACATAGGGCTAGTTGTGCACGTGACATCCCCTCCCGTTTAAAGTGAGGTAGTGATACCGAGCTGCATGGTCTCCTTGTAGTCCGCCAACACTCCGGGTAATCTTTGAAAAAGTCTTCGTCTATCCATAATGCTTCGTGGGTTCCATGATCCTTGAACTTCAAAAAATATTGTGGAGACTTCTTCTTAGATCCATGCTAGAACCGATGCAAGAGCACTTGCTCTGGCTTCATAATTTCTGCTTCGTCTACGATCTCGGGTTCGACCTCTTCAAGAATCTCCTTTAGGGGATCTCCCTGAAACAACTTCAACTAAGAAACATGGAAAACGTTGCACAGAGACCATGAATCAAGCAACCGCACTTTCATAGACACATCATTTACTTGTTTTATGACTGGAAAAGGACCATACATTTTAACTGACAACTTGGGACACTTCTTTCCTACTTGCTTAAGTCTCCACTTCATGATTCACAAATATACCCAATCCCCCTTCTTTTTTTTTCCCCCCCACAAGAAGATCCTTCCATTAGTTATCTGAAAAAAGGGCCTGTGGGGCTACAGTCTCTCCTGGGGTAGGGAGTGAGGGGCAGCCAGGGAGACTCTCCCTGGATGCGGGGATATACAACAGCTGAAGTAGAGCTACATCATATAATGGGTGGGGGGAGGGGGGGGAAGCCATACAGGTGGCCTGTAATGCCAAAGAAGGACTCCCACCCGAAGAGAGTAGAAAGGTCCCCGTCTCCAAGTATCATGGAAGGTCTGCCGGCGAGTGCTGGCCGGTCAGAGTTGCCACGGATGCGATCGTACTGGCCTCGTAAAGTGTGTATCAGCTCCTGTCAAATAGCCCGGACTGTCTCTGCTGAAGGCTCAAGACGTCCCTCAAAAGCTTGAAAGCAACGAGCCCTCCAGATAAACCATAAGGTGAGGCTACTCAGAAGCTCCCAGCGCAAGTCTCTCTCCTGTGTCCAAGGTGCTGTAGAGAAGTCCGGAGAGGGGAAACTTGAAAGAGCACGGCTGTCCTTTGGTGAAGTGGATGGCCAAGCTGGTCGCCTCTGCCTCATATCCCATGGCTGGCCCGGAGGTGGTGGACCATGCGGCTGCTCCCCAAGTGTAGATCCCCTCTGGTGAGAGGTGATGCGTAGGATACGCAGCCATGTCTGCTGTGCTCGTGGGCAATCCCATAAGCAGTGTCGTTGTGTCTCAAGATGGTGGTTGCAACAGGCACACAGGTTGGAGGTAAACCGCTATAGACAATCCAGCTGCCCACTGCCGCACTCTTGTGAGCTACCAACCACTGGATGGTCGAAATTCTGTAGGCCTGTCTGCTAGCCCGCAACTTGGTCCAGAAATCTGCTAGAAAATCCTGAGATAGTCCCTGGAGTAGCCAGTGCTCTGCTGCTGCTGGTGTAACTGCTCTCCTGGCTGTCAGAATGTGGCGTCCCAGTCGAACTGTGTACTGAAAAAAACTAGATCTGGGGGCATCTGCAGGCTCAAAGGGGTCGTGCCACAGATACTCCCCTGGATCCCACTGTACAGCCTGAATAAATATCTAGCCCCATACACCGAGATGCGCCAATCTGTATCAATCTCTGCTGGGTCCGGATCAATGTGCCACTTCCGCGAAGCAGCGGCCACAATCCTAACTCTTTGGAAGATACATCCTGCCACAAGAGGGGACGACTCCTCCACTCTCAGAAGTCGTCCCTCCTCCTGAACCTCAAAGTACAAACATCTGCCCTCATCAGTGCACGCTCGGACTGCAATCAGAATCTCCAACTGCGTGAAAGCTCCCATCCAGCGGGGGGCCACCGGCTCGAAAGGTATCTGCCACTCCTCAGAGAGTGCTGCCTAAATATCATCATACATAGTCTGGCCTCCCCTGAAGAGACTCAGACGCTCTCGCTGTACCGCCTCTGGTAGGCTGCAAAACAACTGCTACTCTCCAAAGCTGAGTGCTGGGCCAGCTGCCAGTGGACCCCATGCAAGCCGGGGACATGAACCAAGCATATGTCTATTCTCAGTACGGATCGCAGGGCTCCATATAATAGGCTGCCTAGCCCGCTCCTCTGCGCAAGTGGGAGGGTGCTGAGATAGTCCAGGGTGGAGCAACTCCCAGGCTCTCAAGATACTCAAAGCAAAACGATCCTCCCATCCTCTGCTAAAACCAGTCCTCCTCATCTCTGTGAAGATCCATTGTATCTATGGCGCCCAAGTGCCTCCTGCTGGGGGAGCTCTGGTGCTGGATCCCCATCCCGTCCGGACCAAAGAAAGTTCCTGATCAGCCGATACAAGAACTAAAAAAAATCCAGCATGAAGTGATGCACCACATAGTAGCTAGCAAGACCTGATTTGTCACCACCACTCTCCTTGCCAAGGAGAGCCTAACTGTACTCCAAAAAAGAAGCTTCTTCAGAATGCTCAGAAGAAGGGGGGCAATCTGCTGCTTCGGTGACAAATCAAGTCCAACCTGGCACCCCAAATAGCGTACAACGGTGCCGGGGGGTATCCATCTAAATCCAGGATCTGGGCTCCAATCCAGAGTGGGAGATCTGCTAACCCAAAAGGCCACTGTCTTGCGCCAATTGATTAACGCACCCGATGCTATATAGAAAGTCTGCAGGACTGCTCAGCTCGCTGCAAATTGGCCTCTTGGCCATGCAAATATACTCCAGTGTCATCCGCAAACTCTGAGTCAAGAAGCTCCTCCCCTCGAATAGGAAGCTGAAGCCCCTCAATCCTACCTCTACTGCTGTCAAGTACATACTCATAGCCTCTGCAAAGAACAGGAAAAGAAAGGGAGCGGGCACCCCTACCTGACAGAACGAGAAAGCTCAAATCTGGGCCCCCTGCCTCCAGCCATCAACACCTGGCTATGAGCTGGGAGTATAAAGCAGCAACACCCCGAATCCAGCCAGCCTCAAAGCCCATGCACAACATAGTCCCCTCAAGAAAACTCCAATCCACTCTGTCATAAGCCTTCTCAAAATCGAGAAGGAGAACAACCAAGTTCTCACCAAGGAGTCTCGCTAGAGCCATCGCCTCCCAAAAAGTGAATACGTTGTCAAGGATGCTGCGTTCCTTGACAAACCCAGTCTGAGTAGCATGAATCAAATCCCCAAGGAGAGGCTGGATCCTCAAACTCAAGGCCTTGGCTAGGACCTTGTAAACAGTATTGAGAATCGTAATAAGCCTCCACTGCCGAATATCATCTGACACTCCTTCCCCCTTGGGGATAAGAAAGATAAGCCCCTCTGAAAAGCCCTCAAGCATCACACCTGTGTCCAAAATATGCTGGAAGTCCCTACGAAGGCCTGGCCCCATAATGGCCCAGTATCGCATGAAAAAAGCAGGGGTCAACCCATCCTCCCCAGGGCAGCTGTGCCATGGTAGAACTCTAAGAGCCTCTATGAGCTCCTCATTTGACAAGGGCAAAGCCAGAGCAGTACGCATACGGTCAGTGGCCCGTCTCTGTACATGGGCCCATACCGTCTCTCTGCAAGCATCCCGAGCGTCTGTGGGCGGCTCCGCTGACAGTAAGTCTCTATAAAACTCAGTGGCAATAGAGCGCAATTCATCTGGCTCTGTGGCTATCGTACCATCCTGTCTCCTGAGCTGTCTAATGCCTGCCCGCGAGTGGCGAGTGCTAGTAATCTCAAAGTACTCTCCTGTCACTCTGTCCCCTAACTGGGTCCACTTCGAGGCTTGCCGGTGATAATAGAACTCATGCCGCCTCTCCTCTGTCTCTCTAACCTCCTGTCTGGCCTGGCTCAGCTGAGTCTCAATCCAGTCACAAGTAGGTCGTTGCTCTTGCATGCGCTGAAGAGAAGCAAGGCTCCGATGCAGCCCCCGCTCCCTCTCTCGAATCTCGCCCAACCATGTCACAGCAGTCTCGTGCAAAAAGGAGCTGATCTTCGCAATGCCATGTGCACACTGTGCTGCAGCATCAAGATCTGTACTCTGACTAGCCCGCTAAATGCGCTCTATGTCCTCCGAAAGGCTGGCATCTGAAAGAAGCCGCTCTGGTATCTGCAGCTGCTAGCAGGACTCGCGTGCCTGCTCCTCCTAAGTCATAATGATAGGCGCATGGTCTGAAAAGGAAGTGGCTGCAAGGATCTCAATGGATCCCCCACGATCTCCAAGGTAGTCTCCTATGTAAAAGCGATCGATCCGTGAAAAATTAGCCTCCTTGTCGCCGAACCGACCGGGAGAAGCTAAGACTACCCTGAGCATGGGGAAAAGCCTCATGCTGCCATACATCAGAAAGCCGCAGTCATACATAGTCTCTCCCAAGCTGCCAACTCCGTACCGTGCACCGTCACATGACTGCCCGTCACCCCCAACGCACCAATGATCCACATCAGGTAAAGCATCAGCAATGCAATTCCAAAAGTCAGCTCTGGCACTGGCATGGTTAGGCGCATACACATTCAAGAAACCAATGAGTTCACCATGCATCCACAAAGTAACATACTGTGCTCTGCCAGGCACCACAATCCCACGATCCACAATGGCCTGCCGCCAAGACTCCTCTATAGCCATACATACCCCACCTTGCCCACTCATAGGGCCAAAACCAGCAGACCAAAAAGTATCCCATTGCCCAGGCATCAAAGAGCCATAACGACGTATCCGACTCTCACTCAATTGGTGCTCCTGAAGCATCAGCACATCAATGCTGCCACCAAACCAGACAACGCTGAAGCTCCTGCCTCAAACGGCCTCTGTAACGCATATAGTGTCAGCCACCAAGGCCCTGTACATTCCATGAGATGACCCTCATGGATACCCTGCTGAAGTCGAGGCTGTCTCAGCCATATGGTGGGCCTTCGCCAGAGGCTTGGAGGGGGAGTAGTCCCCATCCGAGCAACTCCGACTCTTTCCACCCTGAACACCACAAGTACCTCGAACAAGGCGCCAATGGCTGTGTCCCATCGATAATGCCTCTCCCTCTGACAGGGAATCCTCATGTATACATACATAACCAGGGCCTCTAGAGAGGTTTGCCACCATGCGAATCACCATGTGACGAACCCCTGCATCATCCTCACTCCTTGTGACAAAAAAAGTTGCCTGTTCCCAACAGCGGGCAACCATATCTGTAAGCTCCAAGTTACTCACATGGTGTGAGAACTCTACCACCTACGTGTGCAGATGATCAAGTGCAGTATCCATAGTCCACGCCCGGGCACTAGAGTCACATAGAGGAAAAGAGAAGGCCACTGCTGAATCTAGTGCCTCCTCACCCCGTGCCGGGAGTACCACAACATGCACCTTGATAGGTGTAGACTCGTGGAGGCCCTCTACTCCAAAAAGTCGAGTGTACGAGTAGTCGAAGGCCGTAGAGCACTGTCGAATTTCAAAGCTGACCAGCCGACTAGGAAGCGAAGAAATCCGGGAAGCTCGAATCGGCATGGACGTCCACGCCACTGAGCCATGAGCAAGGGCTGTGGCAGCTCAGCGAACGCCTCACTGTTGGCGAGTGCCAGGAGATAGTTGCACCAGAGAGAGGGGAAGGGAAAGGGAGGGGGAGGGAAGGGGGAGGGGAGGCAGAAGGGGAAGGAGACGGCGGGACGGGAGGGGTTGGAGTAGGGGAAGAAGGCGGCGGGGGAGGGGGGGGGGGGGGGTAGAGGAGGCGGAGGGGCGGGGGAAGGTGATGACATCTCCTGGTCCTTTGCAGGATCTGTAGTATGAGGCCGCAAAGGCTCAAAGCTGTTCCTCACGGGAACATACTGCTACTGTGGCTGCCCATGGGCCTGTCTTTGCTGTTGGCCTCTGCGGCGTCCCTGCCCGGGCTGCCACCCAGAGGGATCAGCAGGCTGAGTAGGTGCACCCAGCGCAGGCAGCGCTGGGCCGGTGCTGCTGTAGAAGGCCCAGGCTGTTGGGATGGAGGTCGAGGTCTCCTACGAGGACAGGCCTTGGCCAGATGGTCAACCTATTTGCAGATGAAGCACTGGTTCGGGAGCTCCGAGTACTCAACTCTTTGCTCTATCCATCCCCCCCCCAACCTTAGGTAGCTGGATGACCTTAGGCAAGGAGGAGACGTTTGCAACCAACACTTTGACCGAAGGTAGTCCAGCTGCTCTAGCTACTACTGTGGCGGCAGTCTGCTCAGCCTCCAATATTGACCCCACAAGGGAGCCAATCCGTGATAGCAGAGGAAGGTACTCACGTCGCAGTCCGGGAAGCATACTGTGTAGCAGGGCGACATTGTCACTGGTGCAGGAGAGATAGTTAGTTCAGTTCGTTACAGTTAGTCAGGAGTTCACAGTGTCACTGGTGCAGGACAGAGAGTTAGTTCAGTTGGTCATAGTTAGTCAGGAGTTCACATTGGACGGACTCTCGCCTTGGCAGTGACACGTGGCAAGTGTTACGTGTGGTGGTCCAGTGGACACCGTGGGCAGATCATTACCACCTCAGTTAGGAGATAGGCTTAGCTGGATTGGGATATTTGCTAGCTGTTGGTGGTTCTTTAGGAGATACATATGAGTGTTGGTTCTAGTCATGGTACGCATCATCATCCACTCTGTATGGTTTAGCATTGAGTCTCGAGTCCTGAGTCGGGAGTCGAGAGTTCTGCATGCCACTTGCACTCTCCCTGCACACTGGAGCCTCGACAACCCCTTTGTACCTTGAGTCCTGAGCTTGGAGCTGTGTGCTCTACTAGCCAAAGTTGTATGGTTCTTTGAGCTTGTCGAGTTCCATTGAGTTGAGTCAGCAGTTGTGTTTTGAGTCATATTTCACTTTTGTGTTTGAGTCATGTTCCTGTGTGATGTTTCTTCTGTTGGAGTGAGGTTTCATGCATACTGCACTGAGGAGCACCCACTCTAGAGAGCACGACACCTTTTCCTCACTACAGGTGCTCTCATTTTGGGCACGCCCGGTGGGACCTCAACGGAAATCTCACTCCGTGTAGAGAGCAGAGTCAAGTTGAGGAGCTGCTGGGTTTAGCTCTCTGCGTGTCTTGCTCTATTGGGTTCGACTGAGTCAGCTTAGTCTTAGTTCTAGACTTGTTGGTCTAGTCTCTCGTCTTGGTCTAGTCTCTCTGGTCGAGGTCCAGCCAAGTGGTCCAGTCACTCGCCCTTGGTCTAGTCTCTCTCGTCCAAGTCCATCCAAGTGGTCGAGTCTCCCTCGCCTTGGTCTAGTGGCGATTGGACCAATTTTCAGCAAGTTAAAGGTCTTCGTGTCCAAAGCTTGGGTGGGCTTTTGGTTACTGCATGACACATACAAGGCAGTCAAAAGAGCGACAAAGCCCATTATTAATTCCTTTGAAGTATTATTGTAGGACGCGTCAACCTTTCGTGCCAAGTAGAAGTCCACCAACACCATTACCCCTACCTTCCCCTGCAGCTACCTCCGGTCCTTCAACCAGTTCTACACCTCCCCAGTCACCCCCATCAATAAACTTCTCATCCCCTGTGTTACAACAAGCTCCATTGCAAATAGTTCCTGGACATACAGCCATGGCGGAGCTCACGAGCGTTCTAGCTAAGGTGAATATTAAGTTTCAGACTTTCAAGGGGCTCTCCACAGAGGGTGCTGACGATCATGCCAGGAGGTTTGTTTCTCTCTGTAGAGGTCGCGGCCTCAACCGAGAAGATGCCTACTTATTACTCTTTCCATCTACCTTGGATGGCTTAGCAAACAAGTGGTACAGTCAGTTTGCAGAGAATCACTTTGCAACTTGATCCACTTCACGACAACAGTTTTGTGAAGCTTTTAGACCAAGGGACTTCCAGGAGAAGGTCCTGGATGAGTTGGCAAACCTGATGCTCCAGCCAAATGAGACTTTTGCAGAGCTCATGACCGGAACAAAGTCTCTGGTGGCCAAGCTTACTCAGCAATCGGGTGAATTTATGGTTAAGAAGTGGGTGGAGAAGGCTCTTCCCAAAACTTCCCAGCAAAAACTCCGAGAGAGTCTCCGACCTGACACCACTCTGGAGGAGTTTGTCGCGGCTGCTACTAGGGTAGAGGGAGCTAGGAAGTTGTTCACCAACTCCTCTCAGTGTTTTTGGAAAGTACTTCTGATCCGTTAACTTCTTTACGCAGGGAACTGGAAGCCCTAAAGTTACAGCGAGCTCTTCCATAGGAGAGGTCCTTCTCTCTTAGACAAGAGAAGCGTAACAAACATGGACACTCCAAGTCAAGAATCAACCGCGACAGCACCAAATAACCACTTCAAAACAAGTCACAGATCACAATAGATGTACACTGGCCCGGCGGAGTTCCGTGCCTGGAGATATTGGCCCCAAAGACTGGCGCCCCTTTCGGTATTTCTTTTTATATTAATCAAATCAAAGTACAAAAGAGTGGTTAGGGTTTCACTCTCAGACTCTGCGTCCAGATGCTCTGAGAAGTGAGGCCCTCACCACTAATTTAAAGGTACAAGGGATGCCCAAAAGCAAAGCCCCAAAAGCTTTTAAAATAAAAAGCATCAGTTCTCTCTCTCTCTCTTAGAGAGTCTTTTCTCTTTTTTTTATAAAAAAAAAGCAAAATTCGCGTCGCTCATCATTTTCATTTTTTTAATTTTTAATTTTATTTTTTATATAGCCTCCGCGATTTCTGGAAATTAGGGTTTCTTGTAGAAATTAGGGTTTGCAGGAATTTTAGGGTTTCTGGCAGAAATTAGGGTTTCTGCTGTCCGCCACGTCATCACTTTGTGACAAGAAGCCTCCACATCACGAGGCATTGGAACAAATCAAGCGGGAGCTAGAAGAGCTCAAGTCTCAGCAAGAGACTAAGGCTATGGTTTGGTGTAGCTCATGGCGCTCTCCAGGGCACCCTCCACATGAATGCCCCCTTCGGGTTTACTGCCACTTATGTTAAAAGTCAGGACATGAGGACAAGGAGTGCTACTACCTCAAGGGATTGCGACAAATACAGTAAAGTCTTGGTCCTACTCTTCAACGAGGGACAACACATGCATTCAACATGGTTTCTCCCTGTGGCCATCCGCACCACATGCCACCTTTATTGACAGCCCCTCCTATGCAAGGTATGCAAAGTACTTTTCCCTCTCAAAGCTTTTATCATGCCCATGCTCCCTCAGCCCCTCAAAGCTTCTATGCCTCCACCTCCAACTCCAACTCCATGCACCAGGAACAAGGACCACCTCGCCCTTCGACTCTCCCATTGAATCGGCCCATTTTGTGCTACGGATGCGGGGAATATGGTCATTACGAAAGCAAATTCCCCCTGCCAGAAGGGTCCCCTCCTTGCCGTCATTGCCCTGAAACGAAGGATCACTACAGTAAGGATTGCCCTAAACTTTGTGCATCCACGGCTTTGAACCCAAGTCAAAGCCAAAACGAGTTTACCTTTCCCAAGCCAAATTTGATAGCAATTAGCACCATTCCTCAGCCGCCCCCTTCTGCCCATGTTGTTACCCCTCAAGATAAGCTGCAGTTGGTAGAGGAGCCAGTGGGCATCCTCACTCGGGCCCAGAGAGCCGCTCTCGGTCTTAGCATTCCAACACGTTCAACTCCCCCACACATTCTCACAACAGTGGATACCTTGCCTTCAGCTGTTGACAAATCATCACCCAGTGACAAGCAAGAATCCAAGTCTTTGCTCTCCGATATTTATGAAACCTTTTTGGAAGCAGTTTCAGATCTACAGAAGATCAAGGTACCAGAGAAACCACTGGTAGAACAAGAAAAGCTTACAACAGAGACAGTCTTGAAGAACACCTTCCAACAAGTGTCCCTCTATGACATGCTGTGGCTAGATGCGAGTTTTAGAAGTGACACCCTTGCAATTATTCAATCCCTTTACCCCGGAGCAGGTCCTAGTGGCGGGCACCTCCCTGTGCAACCATCAGAGTCCTATATGATATCCCATTCCGTTGCTCCCCTCATTGATTATAGAAGCCCTCGTCTCACCGTGTCCGTCTTGGGGCGGCACTTCTCAGGAGTGATAGTGGATGGTGGATCTGGCATCAACCTAATGCCCGAGTTCACTATAGGTCTACAGCCTACTCGCCTTGCTCCCTTCACAGTTACATTGGCCGACCAGCGGACAGTCTACCTAGTGGGCATACTGGACAATGTGCCTCTGCAGGTACAAGACTTTACTTTTAACTTGTATTTTGTTGTGGTTCGTCTTCGCCCAGGTTGAGGGCGGGTTTACCTTGCTCATCGGTAGACCATGGCTGTGACACACTAAAGTACTTCACAACAAAGCTCTCCTCTGTGTCTAGCGAACTCCCCTTCACAAAGCTTCCTCAAGACGGCATACAAAAAAAAAAATGTGTTGATTCCAAGCTTATGAATTCCCCGCTCATGATATCTCTCTGCTCCTTGATAATACTTTTGGAGTGCCATCTCCTGCTACACCCATCTACCCTCGCCCCCCTCACTACCCCCCTCTCTCCCTCCTCGTCCCTACCACCCCCTCCCCCTCTCCTCACCCCTCACTACCCCCTACTCACCCCTCACTACCCCTCCCTCCCTCCTCGCCCCTACCCACTCCCTCCCCAGGCCCCTCTCTAGACACCTCTCGGCCCTATCCCCTCACCCCCTCACCCCTACCCACCCCTACCCTCGCCCCTACCTCCCTCCTCGCCCCTACCCACCCCTAACTCTACCCTCGCCCCTACCCAGGCCCCCTCGCCCCTACCCACCCCCTCAACTCTCCGTCGCCCCTAACTCTATCCTCGCCCCTACCCAGGCCCCATAGCCCCAACCCACCCCCTCAACTCTCCCTTGCCCCTAACCACCCCCTACCCTCGCCCCTACACATCCCCTCCCTCCCTCCTCGTCCCTCTCCACCCCTAGTGCTCTCGCCCTTACCTAGTGCCCTAGCCCCTACCCAAACCCCCTCGCCCCTACCCATCCCCTCTTCCCCCTCGTCCATACCTACCCTTCCCCCACCACCCCTTCTCTCTCCCCTCACCCTATTCACACTATCCACCCCCTCAACCCTTCCCTTAACCATCCATGTTCGAAGCAGCTGCTACAAGCGGATTCAAGTCAATTACTCGCTCTTTTGGCTACGGTTACACTAGCGTCGTGACTTGGTTCATCTTGGTCAGTCTTCAGTTTCTACCTTCTGGACAACTTACCACATTGAGGCGATGTTATTGCTTCTTCAGCATATCTTGCAAATATCTACATTGCTTCATTGATACCTTCCTTTTAGGAACTCAAAATCGTCTCCAAACATCACCTTTTTCAGTCAAAGTGTTCTACGTGTTTTCTACTTGTTTCACTGTTCTCTCTAGTTTCAATGTTCTCTCTCACCGGGATGGTGAGTGGTCTTGTGGCGGGCAACCTACAGTGTCACTAGTGCTGGATAGAGAGTTAGTTCAGTTGGTCACAGTTAGTCAGGAGTTACAGCGTCACTGGTGCTGGACAGAGAGTTAGTTCAGTTGGTCACAGTTAGTCAGGAGTTCACATTGGACGGACTCTCGCCTGGGCAGTGACACGTGGCAAGTGTTACGGGTGGTGGTCCAATGGACACCGTGGGCAGATCATTAGCACCTCAGTTAGGAGATAGGTTTAGCTGGATTGGGATATCTGCCAGCTGTTGGTGGCTCTTTAGGAGATACATATGAGTGGTTGGTTCCAGTCGTGGTACGCATCATCATCCACTTTGTATGGTTTAGCGTCGAGTCTCGAGTCCTTAGTCGGGAGCCGAGAGTTCTGCACGCCACTTGCACTCTCCCTGCACACTGGAGCCTCGGCAACCCCTTTGTACCTTGAGTCCTGAGCTTGGAGCTGTGTTTGCTGCCAGCAAAAGTTGTATGGTTCTTTGAGCTTGTCGAGTTCCATTGAGTTGAGTCAGCAGTTGTGTTTTGAGTCGTATCGTGTTTTGAGTCATATTTCACTTTTGTGTTTGAGTCATGTTCCTGTGTGATGTTTCTTCTATTGGAGTGAGGTTTCATGCATACTGCACTGAGGAGCATCCACTCTAGAGAGCACGACACCTTTTCCTTGCTACATACCGAGATGTGGAATAGACGCTCTCCCCGCTCTGCAGCCTCGGCTGGATCAAAGCCATGCTGCCAGTGATTGAAGAACGTGCGAGCCCCTCGAATTTCTAGGGGGCTCATCGCAATGACCTGGGCCGTGCTCTGGGCTGTCTTGAGCTCAATCTGATAGTGGCCGCAGCCAAGGAGCTGTATGTCCAGGATCTTGCCCACATCGACAAGAAGGCGGACTTGAAGAAGATCTCTGTGGTCCCCTCTACTGGGATGGGTGCCGACAATCCGGCAGATGGTGGAGTGCACCTGAAGGCGCTCCACCTCTGCAATGAGGCTCGCTTCCTCTTCCAGTGAGAGAGAAAGCTTGATGGGGGGGTCCTCGGGAGCGGGCAAGGGGGCTGCAAGTGAGTCCCTCTGGTGGGGCGGGAGGAACCTCCATCAGAGTCTGAAGCTGCAATAGAGGGGGGCGGGGTGGACGTCGTCAAGTGCTAGGCCAATGCTGGTGAAGAAGGCCGAGAGTGGTAGAAGGGAGGGGCGAGTCGGTGAAGCGTGAAAAATCTCCGAGGAGCGGGCGGGTGAGGGTGAGGGAGGAGGGGCGAAGTGAGGAGGAGGAGGGCTGGCGCGAGGATGAGGGAGGAGGGGCTGACGCGAGGGGAGGAGGGGGGGGGGGGGGGGGGGGGCTGCCGCGAGGAGGATAGGGGAGATGGCGAGGGCGAAGTACACAGGTGCGGGCAGCTTTCAGCGAGCGCGTCCTTAATCCCCCTTCTTTGATAGTGACATCTGTACAATGCTTGTTAGCCTGTTGAGAATAAGATTTCGGAGCCTTACTAAGCCGAAGCTTAACACTCTCAGTCACCTCGTCCAAGGTTCGACTCTCAGCATTGGCATTAGGCAGTTGGCTGACCGATTGAGTCAAGAGTGTGTCACAAACTCGGAGTCGTACTGTCTTTATTTACACACCACAAGTGAAATATACTGAAATAATTGAGAGTGAGTGAGAGAAAGAGTCGACGCAGCAGTGGGTCTGGAAGATGGGCCAGTCCCCCCTTTTCAAAGTATCTTTATTCAGGTAATTCTACACAAGCACACAAATGCAGACAAGGTATCAACACTTCTCGTCTACTCCTGTATCTCAGATCAATTCTCTACAAAGAGAACATCAACGATCTGTGATCTCTCTCTCCTGTATAACAGACCAATGATACTCTTTGTCCCTCTGAATTCCAATAAGACTTCAATTTGCTCAGAACACTTCACGCACGATGGCTAACTCTCCGTTTCCCTGTAACTTCTGCACAACACTTTCTTTGCCTTGACCTCCAGGATGTGAATTTGTAATTCTCTCACTGTCTTTGTCTTCTTGTACCTATGCAATCTCTTCTGCTAGGGAGTTGTGTCAGTGCAATATTCTTTGCTGGATGTTCTGTCCACGCAACTGGTCTCTGATCCTCTTTATAGAAACTATGTGGTCTTTGCTTTATTGATCTTCAATTGTTTTTTAGTGGTTCTACTTTTTCGTACTTTTTAACTTTAAGTTTTAGGGTTTTGCTTTTAAAACAACTCAGATAAGCTTTTCTGATGGTGAAAAGCTAGAAAGAGGTTGTACTCTTGCTTTTGGATCTAGAGAGAGAATAATCGTCATTTTCCAGTTTTAGAGAGGGTGTCCATGATACTTTTCTAGAGAGAGACTGTAACCACCCCACATTTGGGTATCCGATGGAAGTTCTCTGCATAAGGGTTCCAAATCTATGTCAATCATTGGATCCTGATGTACAGGTAGAGAGATCATTGTTCATCTTTCCTGAGACCTCTCAACACACCAAGTGTTGGTTTCAACCTGCAAACAACATACAATTCAGCATGCTCACTAACAGACATGTCCAGGCGTCCCCAGAAGCATTCACAAACAAAAATACAGCTAATCATGCAATGCATGTTCTCCTTGAGACACATCAGTCTCTCAAGGTCTTGGAGCCATCTTCCTTTGTGTGCTTGCACTTCTATCTTTACTTTGCATAAGCAAAGTGGGTTACAAAAGAAACCCTAAGTTTACAACATCCCCCGACTTATAAACAATTGACCTCAACTATTATAAACAGAGTTATATCGTTCTGGAAACTTGCAGTCATTCCCAGTTGATATGCAGTAATCACTAAAGACTTGCAGTCATCTTTAGTTGTGCAAATCGACACTGCGCACAGTGAGAAAGAGAAGTTAGAAGTCAATACACAGCACGCACGCGGAGAAAGAGAAGGTAGAGAGCAGAAGTCATTAGAGAAGCACACCAGCACGGTGAGAGATGAAAATTCCTTAGAGAAGCACACCATGCACGATGAGAGAGAGAGAAGAAGAAGAGAAGTCAGAGATCAGAATACAGCACGCAAGTTGAGAGAGAGAAGGGAGAGAGCATGATTCCTTAAAGAAACGAGTGTGAGATAACATTGGGTTGCATGATAACAGTTGCAAGAATGTTGTTTCTGAGCAAGAAGATTCATTAGGTTATATTCCCTGCATGGTTACAAAGAGAAGTTAGAAATCAAAATTTTATTAGAGAAAAGAAATGTGATGGATAACAATTGAGTTGCAAGATAACAACTGGAAAAATAATGTTGAAGGAGTGGTTAAGACACTGAGAAAGAATCATCTTTCAGCTTAACATCCAAGGTAAGTTTCTTTCCACGATGAGATAAAGAAATCCTTTTGTTTTGTGCATCCAAAAAATAGCTCTAGTTGTGTAAAACCAAGGCATGCCAAGTAGAAAATCAGAAGCCGGTAACTTCATGATGAGGAAGTTGACTGATCCAGAAAATCCTTGAATCTGAAGAGGTAAAGCACCAAGAAGTGGAGTGGCAAGTGTCAAATCTCCAGTAGCTAATTGAGCGTCAATAAATCCATGGGTAGTGAAATTGATGTCTAGACGCTTGGCAAAGTCTTGAGAAAGGAAATTCTCTGAAGCTCCCGGATCAAAGAAGATAAGAGCTTTGGTGTTGTTAACCTTTCTGTCACAAACTGCTGATGTGTCAAGCCAGTGAAGATCTGAGCCGACTTGCAGATCCCATCCGAGGGGCCTAAACCCTAGAAGAAGTAGAGAAGCAGAAGCAGTGTTACCAACTTGCAAAGTCTGCCGAGTGGCCTATTTTTAAAGAGGAGTTCCCACCAACTTATGGGACCTCGTCTGATGGGGCCCAAGTGACATAAAGACATCAAAGCAAAGCAAGACCGGGGAGCGTTTGGTTGAATCAGTCCTCTGAGTTCATGGCCCGAACCTTTTTAGGTTATTTTCCGGGAGTGACGAGGTAGTCGTTGAGTAGCTTCATACCGCAGATCGTCCGTCTCGGAAGAGTGCTTACCGGCGCTGTTCGTTGTGTCTTGTAACATGCATATGTGAGCATTTGTGTTGCATTGTGATGTGCCAACCATTGAATATTCCTAATTGGATGAGATTGTTTAGGTATGTAATTTTAGTGCATCGAGACACCCGTTAGATATCAATGCAGTCTAGGTGTGATGGCTAATTTTGCTACGTCGGAATATCAAGAGCTCCAATCTGGAATGAGAATATATTCCTTATTGGATGAGAATTTTTTGGGAAGCCAACAACCGAGGATATCAAGAGCTCCAATTTGGAATGAGAAAATTGATTGTCTCTCGAAATGTCCCTCGGAATGACCCTCGGATATTTTTGAGCTAACTTGAGTTGTTTTGGAGATATACGGTAATTGGCAAACTGCTAACATGTCAAGCCACTGAAGACTTGAGCCGACTTGTAGATCCTAGCTGAGGGCCCTAAACCCTAGAAGAAGTAACAGAAGAAGTTTTACCAACTTGCAAAGTCTTGCTGAGTGGCCTATTTTTAAAGAGGAGTTCCCACCGATGGGGCCCAAGTGACCTAAAGTCATTAAAGCGAAGCAGGACACACACACAATGCTCTTGCAAATTCAATTGATGACGTGGCTTACGGATTTCCATATTTTTAGCTGGTTAATTTCAACGTCATCTTTTGGGCCAGATGCTTTTAGAACCTGAAGCTTTTCATGGCCAAGGGCCTTTAAATATGTGCCATGGGCTCAGTCTCTGACACTTCTCCACGTGGGAGTGCAGAGGACAGAGTACCGGATTGTACTAAGTCGAAGCATTATAAAGAAATATCGAAACGAGCGCTAGGGGCCAATGCTCTCTTGGGGTGAAACTCCGCCGCTCCCCGGCTCGTGTGTTGTGTATCTGTTTCTTATTTGAAGTGCTTAAAGTTGTTCAGTTTGTTCTTTTCCATTGGCATGTGGTGCCCGTCCCGTTACAGTGGTATCAGAGCTTCAAGCGTGTGCTTTTCTGAAAGCATACTAGAGAAAGCAAGTTGGCACTTCCAAAGTTTACACGAAATTTTATGAAAGAATCTTCATGTCCCGACCCCGGACTTATTAGCCACTCCCACCCTTAGTCCATCGCGCATTGGGCGCGCTCCCGTTCTCATCGCTCTGTCGGGGCATAAGCCATGAAGAACCCAAGACCACATGACGTCCATGGATTCGACAGAGTACCTGTAGTTTCTCCTCGACGAGCTTCGCGACATCCTCAACAAAACCATCCAACGCTGCAAATTTTTCAACAGTTTCTGAATTACATTTTACCTCCTCTCATGACCCAGGTGGTACCTCCTCCTCCGGCACCCGAAAGTATGAGAGCTTCCAACCGGCAACCTTCCCAGTCGTATGTTCCGATCGGGGGAGTCTTCAGGAATATGGTCTTTGCCACCGCCATTGCCCCCACCTCCCCCACCACCACCACTACCAGGCTACAATGGTTGGAGCTCGTATGGATACCCTTATTATTTGTACCCTGGATACACGCCTAACCAACCGAAAGATTCAAGGCTGGCGAGGCGACAATCAAATTTTCACCTTTTCCAGGATGAAAGATCAGAAGAAAGCATTGCAGTTCCTACAACAATTCGACAACATCTATGCTTTGGGGAACTATACAGAAGAATCCAAGATTTCTCGAGCAGCGGGATTTCTTAAAGATAATGCTATGCAATCAATTGCGACACAACCGCATGCTCCAAGGACCTGGCAAGCTTTCAAGACAATATTTGCATGCAGCTATATGACTTCTCTCTTTGAAGTCCAGATCTTGTCAGAAGGGGGCAACTTGAAAATGCTTGCCACAGAGACCATGGATGACTATAACCAAAGGTTTCTTGACGTCTACCTCCCGGTGTCCTTCTTCAAGTTCATTCCCTTGGAGGACCAGTGCGAGAAATACACCATCGGACTAGCATCACAATTGCAGGAATGTTGTCTGTCCAAGCAAGTCTCAACCATGCAAGAGCTTATGGCCCATGCTGCAGTCGGCTACAAACTGATGAAGCAACTCCGGCCACTAACCACAACTCTTGGCACCAACGAACAAGTTCTTGGGAGTCTCGTGACCAACCTCAAAGGCCTCGTTTGACACAACATCAATGAGAAACCCTTTTACAAGAAGGCCGATGCTTCAAACAGGGCATACGTTCACTACATGTCCTTAGCTTAGCGAGCCTTGACGTCTTTAGAACAACCTTCTGTTCGGAGTATCTTGGTGATGTTAGTTGCCTCTTCACCCTGATCTTCGCTACCAACTACTCTTTACCTTCTGTTCCTCCGTTACCTCTTGCTATCAGATTTTACCAGTTGGCGGCAGGTAGCTGCCAGACGTCGGGCTTCTCCTAGCTGCTCATTGTCATCTTCACCGCTGGTGATGGCTCGGGTTCTTGATTTACAGTTGTTGAATGGGCTTTTGACCGAAGTGCATATCTTCGAGAGGCTACTGACATCCTATCTCCACTTTGCTTGCTAGGGCACTTTTTACTCTCTTTAGGAGGGGTTTTCTACCCTGGCGGTCAGTCTTTTTCAGTTTGGTTGTGTGCCTAGCTGTATCTAGTTTCACAGTTTTTCCGTTTGCTGCCTACGGGTCTGCTATGCAAACAGTGATGTACTTGCTCTCAGAATAGGCAACATTTGGGCGTTTTGACAATAGAATCAGCCTCCTTTCCTTGCACAAAGAGAGAGAGAGAGAGAGAGAGAGAGAGAGAGAGAGAGAGAGAGAGAGAGAAAGAAAGATTTTTAACGTCTATGTCAGGCCGAAATCGGCCTATGAGACAAATCAAATGTACATGGTGTGTATGTCATCCGTCTATCGGAAAGACAAATGAAACAAAACTGATACAAAACTGAACTGAATGTAGGTAGTGGAGTATCTGAGGAGGGATGGAGCTCTATCTCTAGGGGTATATGCATGTCTATATGCTCAAGGTAGTACAATCATGAGAATGCATCAAGCTATCTAGCTCCATCCTGTACTAATGGGGGGATGTAAGATGTGGTACATGGACGGGTCTGGTGCCAAGGCTACCCGTATGAAAGCTGTCGGGTCGGCCCTCAGCTGAGCCACTCGTTCCTCAGTGGCACGGCGCTCCCGGGCTCGGATCTCCTCGATCTGTCGGTGGTGGGAGCTCGCGCCTCTGTAGCATGTGACTCGTGGTCGTCGTCTAGCTCGGCTCACCTCCGCCTGTGGGAGTGTCACTCCCCTCTGAGTGTCTGGTGAGGGAGGGGCGGCAATCCTTTGAAAGAAGTCTGTGAGCTGCGACTGTCTCCCCTCTGTCTGTGTAGCTGTGTGTGGCTGTAGTAGTGTGTCCCGATGGCTCTGTATCTCTAGTAAGAAACGTCCGAGCTGTCTCTGATCTCGAGAGTCCATGATCTCTCGGAGAGTGGGCTGTCCTCTGAATAAGGCCTCATACCTGCCTCTGATCTCAGTGTATGCTCTGCATCTACATACAAAGTGCTCCTCACTCTCCACCTCCTCTGTGCAGGCTCTGTAGACTCGCTCCTCCCTGGGAACACCAGTATGTCTCCCGATCTCAATCTCTAACCTGTGTGAAGCCACTCTCAGCTGACCAATTGCCACCCGTGAGCTATGTGGCATATATGTGTCCATGTAGCGTGGTCTCTGTATGAACCCCCCAGACAATATGGTGAGAAACTGGTCTCTGTAATCTGACATCCTCGTCCCCAAGCTAGGTGACTCCCAGACTCTCCTAGTGTATAGCTGCCACAGATCCTGTCTCAATACCAAGTTCCTCTCACTGCGAGAGAGGTGAACATATGGTGAGTGGGGGTCGTACTGGAATGGTGGTAGGCTCTCCATGTCAAGACCGTGTCCCTCAAACCATGCTCTGACCTGTGAGTACCATGCTCTCTCATGCCCACTCTCTGAGAGAGAGTCCTTTCCTTGCACACACACACACACACACAGAAATGAAATGAAATGATATATTAACGTCTACAAAAGGCCAAAATGACCTATGAGACCAAACTGATTACAATGGTGAGTCTAGTACCAAGTCTGGGTACAAACAAAAAGAACTACAAACTAACTGAGATAGGAGTGCTACCAACTCCTATGGGTGGCTGGTAGGCTGAGCAATGGTATAATGCCACAAAGGTACAAAGTGGGGATAAGTGTCACCATGATACAATATAGCAGTAGCATGAAGCCTATCCTGATCGACACTCTGGGTGTCGTGCTAGAATCTTGTGGATCCTCTGTCGCAATCTCCGTCGGTGTTGCGTGGCTCCCCTCCTTAGTCGTGGTCATCTCGATCTCCCCAACTCTATAGCTCGGTCAATGAGAGTACCACTGGTGTGTGTATGGGTGGGAACCGAGCTCTGTGGTGGTGGTGGCCCCTCTACCTCTGTGGTACTCGGACTGAAGAAATCTGAGATGCGTCTCTGGGACTGTCTTTGTCTCTATGCACTCTCAATAGAGAGTCTCTATGTCTTTGTATCTCAAGTAGAAATAATCCGAGACATCTCTGATCCTGATATCTCATGACTCTATCTACGAGTCAAAACCATCTCTGAATAAACAGTGAAAGCGTCCCCGAATCTCATAGTAGACTGTGCAGTGACATATGAAGTGAAACTCTGTCTCTGGCTCTGCATGGCATAACTGACATATCCTCCTGTCTGCTGGTATGCCTCTGAATCTACCTATCTCAATCCCAAGCTGGTGTGAAGATGTGCGTATCTGGCCTATGGCACATTGTAACCCATGAGATAGATGTGTGTCCATGTAGCTGGGCCGTGTGACAAAACCGTCTGTCGTGAGTTGGAGAAGATGCTCTCTATAGAAAGCCCTCTTCGTACCCAACTCCTGTGATGGTTCTATCCATGTCCTCCTGGTATCAAGCTGGATAAGATCCTACCGAATGAGTCTAGTAATCTCCATCCGTGTAAGAGCCAAAGATGGTGCATCAAGAGAATACTGGAAAGGGGGCAGCCTGTCCATGCTGAAACCATGCCTTTGAAACCATGAGCTCATCTGTGCATACCAACATGATGTATCTCCTTGTAATGCCAGCTGTCTGGATGACTCAAGAGCAAGCCTAGCATATCTATCCCTGGTGGTGTCCCATAAGCTGTGTACAAATGATACTGATCTGGTAAGTGCCTTAATCTCCATAGGTGGGGCAGCAAGCTCCGCTCGTATGATGTTGGAACTGAGGTCTTGGCTCTAATCAGCCTAGAAATCATAGATACCAAGGGCCTCTCCATATTACTCCATCCAGCACTGTCAACAGATGGTCCCCAAACCTGAATCCCATAGTGCATAACTGAAGCGACCAAAGTGTCGAAGAGCCAGAGCTTTGTTCGAGGTTACTGGAACTGAACCTGCGAACAAATCCTCTCTAAACCGCCTAGGGCTGCATAGGCACGAGTCAATCTAGTGTTTGCTGCCACTTTCAGTGTGAACCTCGGTCCACTAAAGACCACCCCAAGATATGTGTATGCATCAGGGTACTCCATACTGTCCTGACCATACGTGAATGTAGGTGCTGATCTCCTGACCCACTGTGGTGTGGTATTACCATGACCTTGGTTTTACCAAGGTTGACAGACAATCCACTATCCCCTGCAAAACTATGCAATGCGTCCAAATGTCTTTGCATACCGATGAGTCTGATATCAACACGATATCGTCAGCATACAATAAAAGAGGGATCCATGTCCCTACAAGCTGAGCACCTCTATCTCCTCCTTTGTCAATATAATTAGAGACCTCATCAACATACATACCAAATAAAGTAGAGGACAATGGGCATCCCTGTTTCACTCCGATAGTGGAGTGAACTATGTCAGATATCCCCTCTGGTGTGCGTACATGACCCATCACTAAACTGTACAATGCCATAATCCCCCATATCACTTCTGTGGGTACCCCCAATTCCATAAGTCGGCGCATCAATCTGGCCCTCTGTACTGTGTCAAAATCTTTGCGGAAGTCCACAAAGCTGCAATATATCCGTCTACCATGTGCTCGGCCCTCCTCAATGATAGCTCTGAGTGTAAAGACATGATCCAGTGTGGAGAAACCCCTCCTGAAACCAGCTTGTCCAGGTGCCCGTATGCCCATAATCTCTGCCCAACTGCTCAGCCTATGCTCAAGGATGGACGCATACAACCGTGCCAATGTGTGTCCTACCATGATAGTATGGTAATTCCCCGGCACTGTGGGGTCTCCTGTCTTAAAGATAGATACAATAGCAGACAATCTCCAAGACTCAGGAAAGCCCTTGTACATGACACGGTTGAACAACCGTGCAAGCATCTCTGCCAACAAGTTCCCAGCATGTATAATGTGCTCTGCTACCAAACCCTCATGATCCTGTGCCTGTCTGGTCTTCATCCTGTCAATGGCCTCCTTTACCATCTGAGTGGTAAAGAAGGTGCTCGTAGCCGGACATGGCTGTGGTGGATCTGGTAGTGGTGATTGTTCAGGTACAATGTATAATGATGCTGCATACTACCCCCATATCTCCGTAGAAGTAATCACTGGTGGGGGAGACTGCTCATGGAATAGACGCCAAGCCTCTCCTGAATCTCTACTAAGGAAGAGCTGATATAAATCCTGCTCCATCTGGACCAAGAAAGCTCGCTTCTTCCGTCGTACTAGTCGTCGTTTAGCAATAAGAGACTGCTTATAGGTGATCACTCCCAATGCAAGTTCCTGCTGGATCTGAGCTCTCCTCTGTCGACACTCCTCATCATACCAGCTGTTCAGAGGCATGTGCCCAGAACGACGTCTCTGACCAGGCTGAGTGTGTGGGTATGCCTCTGTCGTTGCCCCATGTAATGTCACTGTCAGCATAGATGTGATCTCCTCCACTGTGTACACTGGCTCTGATGTGCATAAAAGTCTACGTATAGACCGAGTCAGTCTCTGGTGTAAAAGTATAGCGTGGATGTCTACCACCCGTGAGGCTTGAGATGTATTGTACTCAAAGGAGACTGATAATGTCAAAAGTGCATGATCTACTGCTATCCCAACAGGCGTTTGCCCCACTGTAAAATCCTGAACGTGAGAAATAAAGCTCGGATGTCAGAACATAGTCTACAGTACTAGCCCCATGTCTGTGTGGAAAACAAGTAAAACCTGTAGATGATGGGAATGTCGGTAAGCCATTTAGTATGGCTAAATTGTGAGTAGTCGTCATGTCCGTGAGGTATCTCCCATACTCTGTATGCTCTCTGTCGTGTGAGCATCTCTCAAGCCCCATCTCCTCTTGCTCTAGCTCTTTGAGCATCTCCTCTGAGGTGTCATAGAAAACCGTCTGTGGACTGCCTGTACGGACGGGCATTGAAATCCCCCAATAGTATGATGTCTCCATCCCTGGAGAACTCCCAAATACCATCATCAAGTACAGAGTAATGAGACTGTCCTCTTGGTGAAGCATATACTGAAGTGTTGGGAGGAAAATAGCATATGGCTATGTACAAGAAACGTCCAGTCTCTGCCCTTAGCCTCACCCACATGTATCTGGCCTGATCATCTCTCCAAACTATGTGCAGTAGTGGCTGGAGCTCCTCTTTGTAAAGAACTGCTACACCTCCTGATCCTCTGGTCCCATGCTCAGATCTGGTGCATGTCCAGCAAGCTGTCTCCCATCTGTATCCTGATATATGCGGCATCAACTGTCCTGGAGCCTGATGAGTCTCTGAGTAGAAAATAATGTCTCTGTCTCTGAAGCTGTCCTCAAAGGCCCCCACATCAAGTCTATACGAACCATTATAGTTCCAAACCTCCATCCTGAGTGTGGTCCCGTAGGTCTCGCACCGTCATGTGGGGCGTTTCTCCATAATGACCACTCTTCCTTCTCTGTAGAAAGCTGTCTTCCCTTTTTCTCTTGCGGCCCTAATCTCTGGCATGACTTCCTGCATGTCACCAAGGAAGATACCAGTCTTTTTGAGAGTGGGCCTCCTTCTCAAAAAGTCCTTCTCCTCAATAGAAGGGAAGCGCAGTATGAGAGCTCTTCCTCTCGATGTTTCCCCCATGCCTCCACTTTTCTTACCGACTCTCCATGCTCTTGTGTGTGTCGCTTTTTGCATCCCCATTAGTACCATGAGCTCCTGTACTTCCTCATTAGTTTTGTCCCGATCGTTGAGGCCGGTAACCCTCACATGTAAGGCCCTCATACGTCTTCGTTGTTCCTCCTCAAATGTCATGTTGATGACGGTGAGAGAGAAATGAAATGAAATGTTATATTAACGTCTTCAAAAAGGCCAGAATGACCTATGAGACCAAACTGATACAAAAGTGGTGAATCTGTTACAAAGTCTGGGTACCTTAGTACCAAAGTACTAAGTGTGAAAAGTGTGAAAGTGTGAAAATAAATGTGAACTAAATACAAAGTATTAAATAAACTTCTTAGGAGCATTCTGGGTGTCTGGCTAGAATGCTTCTAATCCTTTGTTGTAGTCTCCTCCGGTGAAGTGCGCTTCTGCATCTCGGTCGTGGTCGTCTCGATTTCCTAAGCTCAATCGCCCTGTCAATGAGGGTGCCTTTGGTATGGATGTGGGTACTCCTTTGTGCTAACTGCTGGTCTCTTGCTTCTCCTTCCCCTCCTGCTTCTCTCGATCCGAAGAAATCTGTGATCTGCCTCTGAGGCTGTAGTGCTCTTTGTCTTCTCATTAGATTATCCTTGTGCCGATGTATTTCTAGTAGGTACAAGCCTAAGCATCTTTGATCTTGGTATTGTAGAGGTCCAAAGCCTTCTTTAAATAGGCAATGGAAACGCCCACGTATCTCATAGTATACGGTGCAATGGCATATGTAGTGTAATTCTGTCTCCGGCTCCATTCCGCATAACTTGCAAATTCTGCTCTCAGGTGGGATTCCCCTAAATCTGCCAAGTTCAATTTCCAGCTGGTGTGAGGATGTACGAATCTGACCAATAGCACATCTCAAACCATGAGACAGGTGGGTATCCATGTAGCTCGGGCGAGTCACAAATCCATCTTCAGATAGCTGTAGGAAGTTTTCTTTGTAGTCGGCCATCTTCGTGCCCAATTCTTGTGTAGGGTCTACCCATGTCCTCTTAGTATCCAGCTGTATAAGATCCTGACGGATGATTTTATTAATCTCCGTTCGTGTAATTGCCAGTGATGGAGCCTCAAGAGAGTATTGGTAGGGGGGTAATCTTTCCATACTGAACCCGTGCCTCTGAAACCATGAAGACAGTTGCGCATACCAGCATGATGTATCCCCTTTCATTGCTAACTGTCGAGAGGATTCGAGGGCCAATCTAGTATAGCGGCAATTATTTGTATCCCACAAATCATGTATAAAGGACACTGATCTGGTAAGAACTTCAATTTCTATCGGAGGGGCAGCTAGTTCCGCTCGGATAATCGCGTGTGGTACGGAGGCCTTGGCTCTAATCATTCGGGAAATCATAGATACCAAAGGTCTCTCCATTGGCTTCCAACTATCCTGATCCACAGATGGTCCCCAAATATGGACCCCATAAAGCATAGCCGAAGCCACCACAGTATCAAAGAGCCAAAGTTTTGTTCGTGGTTCCTGAAATTGCACTTGTGAACACATCCTCTCCAACCCTCCCAAGGCCGCAGAGGCTCCGGACAATCTAGCCTCTGCTGCTTTCTTAAGAGTAAACTTAGGTCCTGCAAATACCACACCAAGGTATGTGTATGCATGTGTGTACTCTACTGTATCCTGGCCATATGCAAATGTAGGTGCCGACCTCCTAACCCACTGCGGTGTGGTGTTAAACACCATAACTTTGGTTTTACCCAAATTCACCGACAGTCCGCTGTCCTCGGTGAATTTATGTAATGCATCTAACTGCCTCTGCATTCCATCTGGTGATTCTGCTATGAGTGAGAGAGAGAGAGAGAGAGAGAGAGAGAGAGAGAGAGAGAGAGAGAGAGAGAGAGAGAGAGAGAGAGAGAGAGAGAGAGAGAGAGAGAGAGAGAGAGAAAAGAAAGAAAGAAAGAAAGATTTTTAACGTCTATGTCAGGCCGAAATCGGCCTATGAGACAAATCAAATGTACATGGTGTGTATGTCATCCGTCTATCGGAAAGACAAATGAAACAAAACTGATACAAAACTGAACTGAATGTAGGTAGTGGAGTATCTGAGGAGGGATGGAGCTCTATCTCTAGGGGTATATGCATGTCTATATGCTCAAGGTAGTACAATCATGAGAATGCATCAAGCTATCTAGCTCCATCCTGTACTAATGGGGGGATGTAAGATGTGGTACATGGGCGGGTCTGGTGCCAAGGCTACCCGGATGAAAGCTGTCGGGTCGGCCCTCAGCTGAGCCACTCGCTCCTCAGTGGCACGGCGCTCCCGGGCTCGGATCTCCTCGATCTGTCGGTGGTGGGAGCTCGCGCCTCTGTAGCCTGTGACTCGTGGTCGTCGTCTAGCTCGGCTCACCTCCGCCTGTGGGAGTGTCACTCCCCTCTGAGTGTCTGGTGAGGGAGGGGCGGCAATCCTTTGAAAGAAGTCTGTGAGCTGCGACTGTCTCCCCTCTGTCTGTGTAGCTGTGTGTGGCTGTAGTAGTGTGTCCCGATGGCTCTGTATCTCTAGTAAGAAACGTCCGAGCTGTCTCTGATCTCGAGAGTCCATGATCTCTCGGAGAGTGGGCTGTCCTCTGAATAAGGCCTCATACGTGCCTCTGATCTCAGTGTATGCTCTGCATCTACATACAAAGTGCTCCTCACTCTCCACCTCCTCTGTGCAGGCTCTGTAGACTCGCTCCTCCCTGGGAACACCAGTATGTCTCCCGATCTCAATCTCTAACCTGTGTGAAGCCACTCTCAGCTGACCAATCGCCACCCGTGAGCTAGGTGGCATATATGTGTCCATGTAGTGTGGTCTCTGTATGAACCCCCCAGACAATATAGTGAGAAACTGGTCTCTGTAATCTGACATCCTCGTCCCCAAGCCAGGTGACTCCCAGACTCTCCTAGTGTATAGCTGCCACAGATCCTGTCTCAATACCAAGTTCCTCTCACTGCGAGAGAGGTGAACATATGGTGAGTGGGGGTCGTACTGGAATGGTGGTAGGCTCTCCATGTCAAGACCGTGTCCCTCAAACCATGCTCTGACCTGTGAGTACCATGCTCTCTCATGCCCACTCTCTGATAGCTGTATAGCTGCCTCAAATGCTCTACGAGTAAGTCTGTCAGGAGGTAGCTCTCTCATCCTCTGGATGAAGCAGACTGTCTGGAATAGTGCCTCTACAACCATAGGTGGTGTGGCGAGCTCGGCTCTAATAATGTCATGTGGCACTGTCCTCTTGCTGCGGAGCAAGCGTGAGATCATACATACCTGTGGCCTCTCAAGCTGTGTCCACTGGTCAGCTGTCAATCCTGGTGCCCATACTGCCGCCGAGTACATCAAGGCCGGGGTGACTAAGGTGTCGAAAAGCCACCCCTTCGTGGGGGGCTCCTGAAAGTGTGCCTGGTGGCATCTCCGCTCTAGCATGGTCAGAGCTGCATATCCTCGGGTGAGCCTGTCAGCAGCAGCCTGCCTCATAGTGAAGGGTCCTGGTAGGCTGGTGAATGTGATGCCAAGGTAGACATAGGAGGTGACTACATCAACCTGTCCTCCTGCTGCTGTGAAGGTGGCAGCGCTCCTCACTGCACTGGATGTGTGAAAGATCATAACCTTGGTTTTGCCAAGGTTCACAGTCAACCCCCTGTGTGTGCTGAATTCGTCCAAGGCCTCAAGATGGCGTTGCAAGCCCTCGGGTGACTCTGAAATCAACACAATATCATCAGCATATAACATGATGTGGACCGGAGTACCTGCCAAGTCGCTCCCCTCTCCTCCTGCTCGCAGTATGTAGTCGGAGATCTCGTCGATGTAGAGCCCAAAGAGTGTCGGGGAGAGTGGGCATCCTTGCTTAACACCAATGGTGCTAGCAATGGTCTCTGAAAAACCGCCTGGGCAACGAACTCGACCCGTCACCCTCTCGTAGAGAGCATATATGGCCCAAATCATCTCTGTTGGTACCCCAATGCTGTGAAGGCGCTGGAAGAGTCTCTCGCGTGGGACTGTGTCAAAGGCCTTGCGGAAATCCACAAAGCGGCAGTAAAGCCTCTTCTTCCGCGCCTTTGCCCCATCAATGAGGCAGCGCAGAACGAAGATGTGATCAGTGGTGGAGAAAGCTCGTCTGAAACCTGCCTGGCCTGGAGCTCGTAAACCCTCGATCTCTGCGTAGCAGCTGAGCTGTGCCTCAAGTACTGCTCCATATAGCTTGGCCATCGTGTGGCCAATCATGATAGTCCTGTAGTTCCCTGGGTCCAGGGTGTCGCCAGATTTGTGGATAGGCACTATGGTGTGCTGTGTCCACTCCTCTGGGAAGCCCTCCCCTATAGCCAGGTTGAAGACATGTGCAATCAACGGGGCTATAGTGGAGGCCGCATAAATGATGTGCTCACTCTGTAATCCAGTATGGTCAGCTGATCGTCTGTGCTGCATGCGGCGTATGGCCCTCTCTACCATCTCTGCTATAAAGAAGGAGGAGCACGTGGGGCGTGGCTCGTGTGGCTGTGGGATAGGAGGCTGCCCTGGCAACTCATAAAGTCGCTCTGCATAATCATGCCATACCTGTGGCTCCTCAATAGCTGTAGTCGGACGTGGCTCGCGCAGGGTGCGCCATGCCGTCGCGCTATCCATGCTCATGAATAGGCGGTATAGCTCAAGCTCCTGTGCCTCTTCGAATGCTCGCCGCTTTTGGCGTGTCAGCGTCTTCATATGCCGTCTGGCCTCTCTCTCTGTGATCTCTCCTAAGGCTCACCGTGCACGGAGGCGTCGGTATAGCTCTCTGCACTCATCATCATACCAGCGGTTCTGAGGCATAGTCTCGGGGGGGGGGAGTGCGTCCTGTGTGAGTGGTGTGTGGAAAAGAGCTAATAGCTGAAGTGTGGAGAACGGAAGAGATATGTGATGTGAGAACTGAGAGTGGTGTGGATGGGTGGAGGAGGCATAGGCCATGCTCGACCTCGGCCGAGTAAAGAGAGGCTAGCTCATGTGTGAAATGGATGGTGGTGTGTGGAGTGTGTGCTGTGGAGCTGTGTGGGATGGTATCTCCGGTGATGGAGAAAGAGAGGTATGTGTGGTCGGCTCCGATGGGTATGGGTGGAATGGTGAAGGATGTGATAAGGTGTGTAGCCTCCCTGGGTCCCAGAATATAGTCGACTGTACTCCCCCCTCCCTCTGCAACTCCATGTGGCATACAAGTCAGGCCCCCTGAGGTGGGCCACTGGACCATCCCGTTATAAATAACGAGACGGTGCTGGGAGCCAAGTCGAAGTAGATGTCGTCCGTAGGCAGTGACTGGAGCTCTGTCTGTTGTATCTCTCATAGTAGCCTCCTCATCTAGAGTGTGTAGTGCCTCTGGGTCCTCGTGGTCATATGCCTCACACTGCTCACTGCGCGTACGAGCATTGAAGTCTCCCATAAGGAAGACTTCACCCAGTGTGGAGTACTCCATAATCTCCTCCGTGAGGCATGCGTACGGTGACTCCTGCTCAATAGGGGCGAATCTGGAGCCTGTGGGAGCAAAGTAGCAAAGGGCAATGTAGACGATCCTGTCTCGTGAGAGCTCGAGGCGAATCCACATGTAGCGGGCCTGTGGGTCCCGGGCAACAATATGTAGTCTGCTGTGAAGCCCGTGTCTAAAGAGTATGGCCACTCCTCCTGAGCCGCGAGTGGTGTGCTGGCGCATACATCCCCGATGTAGAGACTCCCACTGGAATCCATGTATCCGTGGTAACCCTCTCTCGGGGCTCTCGTGTGTCTCTGTAAGTAGAATGATGTCTCGACCTCTCATCACCTCCTCAAGTCTCTCTGGGTGTGTCCATAGGTCTCCATTGCAATTCCAAACCGTGACATGAATCTCCTCGTGTGTCCCACAGGCCGCGAGTCCCTATGCGATGGTCTTGCCATCAATGATAACCCTACCATCTCGATATACTGCCTTCTTCCCTTCTTTGCGGGCTTGGTGGACTCTAGGCATGCACGCGCGACGGTGATCTTGTTGCATCTTTGTGAGGTCATCATCAAGATAAATTGGGGGGCCTTCTAGCCCTCTCAAGATGACCCTCTTTCGGAGGAAAGAAGTTCGAGACTCCTCGGAGGCGAATTGGAGGATGAGAGCTCTCTTCTTTGGATCTTTTCCGGCTCTCCAAACTTTGGAGAAAGGGATCTCTTCTTCCTTGTATCCCACTTTCTTGCATAAAGCTTTCCCATCGCTCTCGGGTGTAGACCCTTCTTCTTCTTTGATGCCGGTCACTCGCACATTGAGACGGCGAGCTTGTCGCATCTTCTCCTCCTCGATGGTTGTGTGTACGATGAGTACCTCATCTTTTTGGGCTTCCTCTCTTGCTACCTTCTTGATATTCTTTTTGACCACTTCGACCCATCCTTCTTTGGTGGCCTCTAATTTGTCCTCAATGCTTGCGGTGAGGGCTTTGGTGATCTCCTCCTTGAGGGCTTCCTTAGCCTCCTCTTTAATCTCTCCTTCCTCGGGGGTGAGGGATGTGATGGAAGCATGAAGGAGATCGATTTGTGCCTTCATCTCTTCTTGCTCTTTCCTCCATCTCTCCCTCTCCTTCTCGTTCTCCCGTTCCCTTCTCTCCTTCTCCTCTTTGAGATTTTGGATTTCCGCTCTCATGTCCTCCTCCTCTTCGTTCCATAGCTTGATGAAGGTGGCTTTCTCCTCCCTCCATATCTCTCTCTCCATCCACCATTCTTTCATGTCCTTCTCCAATTGTGCAAGCCTCTTGTTCGTGAGCATGAAGGTTGTCTTCATTGTCGATGTCGGCGTCTTGATGATGGGGGAAGACATGGTTGTCTTCGTAACTACCCTCTCTTCATATTGTGAAGAAGAGGGGAGAAGGGGAAGAGAGGGAGTACGTGTGTGTATGCGTGTATGTGTGTAGTGTGTGTGTGGGTATGTATCCGTGTGAGAGAGAGAGAGAGAGAGAGAGAGAGAGAGAGAGAGAGAGGCTGCGTGAGAGAGAGAGAGAGAGAGATGGCTGCGTGATGGGGAGCGAGGAGGGGCTGCGTGAGGGGGAGGGAGGGGCTGCGTGAGGGGGAGGCTGGAGGGGGGCTGCGAGGGAGGGGCTGCGTGAGGGGGAGGCTGGAGGGAGGCTGCGAGAGAGAGAGAGAGAGAGAGAGAGAGAGAGAGAGAGAGAGAGAGAGAGAGAGAGAGCGCAGATGGGGTCCCAAACCCTCCAAGGGCCCCCCCGCACTCTGTTATTGGATTGGTATTTACTTTAGATTTCACGAATGCTGAGACAATGAGTGCTAAGGTTGAATACTGATGCGATATTGAAATGAACATAGACTTACTGAATAGTTCTTCGCCGATGAAATCATTTGGAACTGAGGGTAGATGCTATATGTGTTGAGGTACTGCGGTACAGAAGTTTGAACGGTTGAATACTGCTGAATACTGTGGGTACTTAGGGTACTCCTGGCTGATTGCTGTGGTACTGAAGGTACTGAGGTGCTGAAGGCCAAGCAATGGCTGGCAAGGGTAGACTCAGAAAAAATGCAAGGCTGGTTGAGTACACTGCTGAGGATCCGCAAAACGCAGGCTGAAGACTACTGCACACCAAGCGATGGGCTGGAACTGCTTGCACAATGCTGGACTGCTGCAAAATGCAAGGGGTGCTGCTCCCAATCGCAGAGTGAGGCTGAAAACGCAGGTAGAGGCTGAATGGGCATGGGAAAATGTTGGAGAGCCTTCTCTATGTCTGATCGTATGCAAATAAGATCCCAAGGGTCTCTTTATACTAATCTTCTGACGAGAAGTTAATACCTTGGAGTTTTAACCTTATAAAGCCACTTGAGTAACAAGTGATTAAAATGAGAATGTGAACAGTTTGACATAATTATTTCCAATTTGGAGGCCCCAACATGCCTGATGCTTGCCTTGTTGGGCGTGAGACTTGGGGGTCATGTGCCCCACATGGTATACTAATTTATGATGGTCGCAGGCGCGCGTTTGTACATGCACGTCCTGCGAACAGGCTCACAAAGGTTCCAGATTTGTTCCTAGCTTGTCCTAAGCCCCATAAGTGTAGCTCTTCCCCCACCTATTGTATGAGATAGCCCTTGCATGAGTACTTTGCTACACTCACCCAGTGCTGGAGAGAGTCTATCTCAGCCTCTTGTACATATCCTACACTGATGCTACTTAACTAATGGAAGCATCATAGCCTCTTGCACATCATATCCTACACGGATGCTCGTTAACTAATGGAAGGATCTTTTTGTGGAAAAAAAGAAGATGCATAGTAGTAGCATTGTCGCTCAAATCATCAGCAGAGTACGCAATGTTGGCCGCTGGTTGCGGACTTTGGAAGTTACGAGTTTGACGCTGCTTAGTGTGACATTGTTGCTCAGTACAACCTCTATGACGGCAATAAGTACATGCTGGAACAGAATTATTGGACGTGGAAGCTTGCATAGGATTGTGAAAACGAGAGGCATTAAGGATAGGCTGCATCAAAGTTTGCGATTTCCGTGAAAAGAAGGATGGGCGAGATTGCGTAGGATGTGAGTTGAGAAGCTGAGATTGGCATGAACTGAATTGCTTGGAGCAGAAACGGGGAAGGGACCACAAACCTCCAGCAAGCATCACAAGAGGAACAGACGGAGAATTGCTTGACGATGTAGGGACTCTTTCCCTTGTTGCGTATCTGATCTTCCACCCTTATATTAGCAATTAAAGTAGTTAATGCCAAGATAGGTTTATTAGAATGCTGAGAAACAAAGGACTGCCATGTTTCAGGTAAAGCCACAAGAAGTATATTTACTTGGACCTCATCAGGTAGGTGTAATCCTGCAATAAGTAGTCGTTTGTGGATAGCCAGGCTTCAAGAAGGCCTCTGTAGTAGAATATTTAACCATCTGGATATCATTCAAGTGCTTGTGTAAAAAGACATGAGAGACGAGATTTCTATGTTGATTAGTGTCTTGGCAGTGAGAGGGCTATCAAACAAAAGGGTCAGTACACAAGAAGATTTAGAAATTTTCTCATGTAGGAAAATGCAGTCTTTTTCAGTGTTTTTCATACAATGCATAACATCATGAGCTTCTGCTCGAGGGGCACCACATACCTAGCTAGGTACGATTGGGGGCAGGGGACCCCCGGCCCCCCCACCGGGCCGGCGGTCCCCTATCCCCAATCGTACCTAGCTAGGTATGCGGTGCCTCCCTCGCAGAAGCTCACGATGTTGAGCTAAGTCACAATGTGAGAATTATTGTGAGAATCTATCCAAAACTTCTTGTGGTAGTCGTTAACGATTAGTACCATGTAGACAACTACTATATCGTATGCAAAAGGTAATGTATTTGCAATTTGAACAGTAAAAGTTAACAGCACCTATCATCATGTAGAAATAGAGACAAAGGTAAGAATTAGATTTGCACAGACTCTAGGCGTGTAATCTTCTTTTTTTGTTGTATTATTGAGAGATAACACGTAGATTTATTACAAGGGCTACGCCTTGCTTGGTAGGAGAGGTCAAAGCGTTTCAAGTTTCAAAGGGTTAGTTTGTTACTTTCCTATATTTATTGTAAGTTTAAGATCTCTAATAATAATAAGGCAAGTACTTTTGCTTATCGCCAGCACACGCCACTTATCAGCATGAGCTCCTTGGAGAGCCTCGTTAACAGATGGAACTTCATCAAGTGGCTTTGGAATAGGGGAGGTTTTTTCTTGGCGTGCAGCCAAACAAAGAAACATATGATCAGGTGCACAAGGGGGATGAATCGGCGGAGTATCGGTCAATGTAACATGTTCCGGAGTAACAAGTGTCGGCACCCTTGCTTCAGTTACATTGTTAGAAATTAAATGAAATGAAATGTTATATTAACGTCTTCAAAAGGCCAAAATGACCTATGAGACTGAAAATTACAATCATTAAGATAAATCACAAAAGGAAACATCCTAGATCCTAAGATTATTCTAAAAAGGAAAGGTAGTGAAGCTGGTAGGTAAATGTGATACAAACTCACATTACAAATTGTAGAATGGAGGTATGGTAATGAGGAGGACACACTAATATGTGGACAAAAGTGACGAGTCATCCATAAACTCTCGCATAGGCTATTGCGGCATAGCATCAATCTCCTCCATGGTGCAAAATCAGGGAGACCCTGTCTCGAGCGATCATACCCTATATCCTTAGCTGTGCGCACCACCTATACATAGATCTTCAGGGCTTTGTGTGTGTCTCAAACAACCAATCTGGACTGCTCGATCAAGCAATATACCCTGTTGAGGGGGTTATATGGTACTTACTGAGTGGTGCTAGTGAAGAAATCCCTAAGCTCTCTCTGGGCTAGCGCTTTGTGTGTCAACTTTCTACACCTCAAGTTTGTCTTTTTGAACTGGCGTATCTCTAGAAGAAAGAGCCCCAAGAATCTCTGGATTATGTAGTTCATGATGTGAGAAAGTGGTCCAAACCCCTCTTTAGAGAGAATAGAATCGTCCTTGGATCTCTTAACAAGCAGTGCAGCAGGATATGTAATGCTCTCCTGTCTGACCAAGCATAGTTGACAAGTACAAAAAGTACAATATGAGACGATACGATAAAATACCGTAGTAAATAGTATTTTGGCTTTTCTCAAAGTACAATACGTTAAAGTACGTCTTTTTGTCTTTAACAAAAACTTTGTGGGTTTTAACACGTGTAAGTGTGATGAGGAAAGAGAGAGAGAGAGAGAGAGAGAGAGAGAGAGAGAGAGAGAGAGAGAGAGAGAGAGAGAGAGAGAGAGAGAGAGAGAGAGAGAGAGAGAGAGAGAGAAGAAGAGTATTTTAATGTCGTAGGAAACTATCCCAAGAGACCTTAAAAATCTCTCCGATGAGGAGAGTTGATTTCAAGACCTGTTATTCAAGAGAGAAATGAAATGTTATATTAAACGTCTTCAAAAGGCCAAAATGACCCATGAGACCAAACTGATACAATCCTTGTGGACCTAGTCCAATGTCTAGGTACAAAAATAAAATGAAATGAAGTAAAGTGAAAGACTAAAACTAAAAGACTAAAAAGTCAAACTGAAAATCATCATCTCATCATGATCCACGCGCGAGGATGCCTGACATCGGGCGTTGTCAGAGAAAGTATTGCATCGGTCGCTGAAGAGCTTCATCAATGTCTGCCTCTGTAAATAGTCATACTGGGCGTCTCCCATGTCGTGCTAGAATAGTCCTGATTCTCTGGTGGAGCCTCTATCGATGTCTTGGTCGCCCCCATAGACGTGGGCGTCTAGCTCTCCCAAGCTTAGTGGCTCTGTCCACTAATATACCTCTGGTAGTAGTGGGCTCTGAAGTCTGTTGTGAAGCATGCTCATCCGGCTGCTGAGTCCTTGCTCTAAAGAAGTCAGTTGATCTCCCTCTGTGAATGTATCCCACTACCTGGTCTCCTCAAGAGACTCTCCTTGTGTCTAGCAGCTCTAGCAAAAAAACAACCCGAGACATCTTTGCTCTTGATATCTCCTGATTCTAGCCAATGGTCCAAAGCCCTCTCTGAATAGACAGTGAAAGTGGCCTCGTATCTCATAGTATACCGGACAATTACAAATGTGATGTAACTCTTATCTCTGGTTCTATATGACACAAGTGGCACATCCTAGCTTCTCCTAGTACTCTGCCTGTCTCAATCTCTAGCTGATGCAATGGTGTAACCAATAGCACATCGTATCCCATAGGATAAATGAGTGTCCATATAGGCCGGTCTGATCACATATCCTTCCTCTGTTAGTTGGAGGAGATGCTCTCTATAGAAAGCCATCTTCGTGCCCAACTCTTGTACCGGCTGTATCCATGTGCTTTTGGTATCTAGTTCTGACGTGTAAGTCGAGTGGTCTCTGTCCGTGTGAGAGAAAGGGAGGGTGCATCCAAGGAGTACTCGAATGGAGGCAGTCTATTCATGCTGAAGCTATGTGACTGAAACCATGAAGTCATCTACATGCTGTTTCCCCTAGTAGCTCTAGCTGTAGGGATGACTCAAGGGCTAGCTGAGCATATCTGTCTCTGGGAAGGTCCCATAAATTATGCCTGAAAGAAACTGATCTAGTAAGGGCCTCAACTACGAGAGGGGGGGCAGCTAGCTCTGCTCGAATAATCTCATGTGGCACTGAGGCCTTAGCCCAAATCATCCGAGAGATCATAGAGACCAGAGGCCTCTCCATACATCTCCATCCATCTCTGCTACCAGATCTGCCCTGGTGGTCCACTGAGGGCGCCCAAATCTAAACCCCATAGAGCATAGCTGAAGCCACACTAGTGTCAAAAAGCCACAGTGTAGCCGGGCTACAGTGTCACTTTCACAGGACACAGTTAGTACAGTTGGTCCAGGCTGGTTCACAATGGACGGACCCTCTGGACCCTCTGGCCTAGGAGTGACACGTGGCAGGGTACCGACGGTGGTCTAGTGGACCTCGTGGCCAGGTCACCACATGGCTGACATTTATGAGCCGTTGGTGGCTCTTTATGGTGGTACATAGGAGTGGTAGCGGTTGGTCATCGGATTATCTTCTTCGCCTTTGGTCCGGCGTCATCGAGGTAGCGAGTCTTACACAGGGCACTGCTTCACCATCCCTGCACATCTGAGCCTCGACACCCTTCTTGTACCTGTGAGTTCACTGCTTCACCATCCCTGCACATCTGAGCCTCGACACCCCTCTTGTACCTGTGAGTTCTGGGCTGGAGCTGAGTGTGCTGCCACGCCAGAGTCTGTACATGGTTCTTTGAGCTAGTCGAGTCCACATGTTCTGGTTCACTGTTGTATCTCTGTTGTTATCCATTGTTTCTTGTATTTCATTCTGTTGAGAGAGTTTCTGTTTGTTGAGTGAGATTGTCACGCACATTGCACTGGGGACACCCACACTGTAGAGAGCACGACACATTATCCGCGCTACAGGTGCTCTCATTTTGGCGATCACGGTGGGACCTCAACTGAAATCTCACTCTGTGAGGTGCAAATCTTGAAGCTAGTTAGGTTTATCTAGCTTCGCCTACCTTCGCCAACCTTGCCTTGCACTGTTCTCCTCTCGCCTAGTCCAACTGGTCTAGTCCCCTCTCGCCTGGTCCAACTGGTCTAGTCCTCTCCCGCCCTGGTCCAACCTGTCCTCGTCCCTGGTCTAGACCTCCTCGACCCTGGTCTAGTCCTCCTCGTGCCTGGTCCAGCCGGGTCTAGTCACTTACCTGGTCTGGTCTGGTGGAGTCTAGACCCGTCACAAGTTTTCTTGCCCCAAGCTTGGTTGGACTGGTGGTCACTGCATGACACATACAAGGAGGTCAGTAGAGCGTCAAAACGCACTACTGAGCCCTCTGAAGTACTATCATAGAAGACGACCTTTGACACCTTGTAGAAATCCTTCAACCTCATCACCTATACCTCCACATACCACATCACCCATTCCTTCATCAGGTTCCCCATCTTCCCGATCACCTTCTCCAGTAAAGCTCTCTTCTATTCTGATACAGCAAGCTATAGAGCAACAGGCTCAGCAAGGAATCATGGAGCCACTAGCTAGTGTTTTGGCCAAGGTAAACATCAAGTTCCCTACCTTCAAAGGGCTTTCTTCAGAAGATGCTGACGACCATGCAAGAAGATTTGTATCTCTCTGTAGGGGACGTGGTCTGAACAGAGAAGATGCTTATTTGGTACTATTTCCATCCACCCTGGATGGCCTAGCAGATAAATGGTACAGTCAATTTGCAGAGAACCATTTTGCAACTTGGGCAGCCTTAAGACAACAGTTCTGTGCAGCTTTCAGGCCGGGTGACTACCAGGAGAAGGTGTTGGATGAGTTGGCCAACATGGTGCTCAAGCCTGAGGAGACTTTTGCAGAGCTTATGACTAAAACTAAGTCGCTGGTGGCCAAGCTCCCCCAACAACCCGGTGAATTCATGGTTAAAAAGTGGGTGGAGAAGGCGCTTCCCAAAACTTCTCAACAAAAACTCCGAGAGAGTCTCCGACCCGACGCCACTCTCGAGGAGTTCATCGCAGCTGCTACTAGGATAGAGGGGGCTAGGAAGCTGTTCAACAACTCTCCTCACATAGAAACTCCCTTTGTGTTCTCGGAAGGTAGTCCTGCTGATCCTTTAACTTCTTTACGCAGGGAATTGGAAGCCCTAAAGTTACAGCGAGCTCTTCAAGAGGAGAGGTCCTTCTCTCTTAGACAAGAGAAGCCTCCAAATCATGAGGCATTGGAACAGATTAAGCGCGAGCTAGAAGAGCTCAAGTGTCAGCAAGAGACTAAGGCTACGGTTTGGTGTAGCTCATGCCGCTCTCCAGGCCACCCTCCGTAGGAATGCCCCCTTCGGGTTTACTGCCACTTCTGTGAAAAATCTGGACATGAGGACAAGGATTGTTACTACCTAAAGGGATTGCACAAAATACAGCAAAGTCTTGGTCCTTCTCTCCAACAAGGGTTAGCACCATCATCCAACATGGTTTCCCACTACGGCCATCCCAACTACATGCCACCTTTGCTCAATACCCCTGCTGTCCAAGGTATGTCAAGTACTTTCCCGACTCAAAGTTTTTATAATGCTAATGCCACCTCAACCCCTCAGAGCTTCTACACTTCAGCCTCCAACTCCATGCAGCAACCACCTCGTCCCCCGTTTCGTCCTTCCAATCGGCCCGTACTCTGCTACAGATGCGGAGAGTATGGGCATTATCAGAGCAAATGCCCTCTGCCAGAAGGCTCTTCTCCGTGCCAACTTTGCCCTGAGGCTCAGGATCACTACACTAAGGATTGTCCAAAACAACGCGCCTCTACCTCTGCGAGCCCAAGTCAGAGCCAACCTGAATTCACCTTTCCCAAGATCAATTTGATAGCAGTTAGTACCAACCCCAAGCCACCCCTTTTTGCCCATATGATTGCCTCTCAAGACAAGTTGCAGCTGGTAGAGGAGCCAGCTGGTGTCCTCACACGAGCTCAGAGGGCAGCCCTCGGCCTCAATCTTTCCAGCAGGTACAGCCCTTTCCTCCCCAATGCCTACACCTCCTCCAGCAGCTGACATGCCATCCCCTAGTGCTAAGAAAGGATCTTTTACTATGCTCTCCGATATTGATGGGGCTTTCTTAGAAGCAGTTGCTGACTTACAAAAGATCAAAGTACCAGAGGAACAACAACAGGTAGAAAAAGAGAAGCATACAGCAGAGACAGTCTTGAAGAACACTTTCCAACAAGTGTCCCTCTATGACATGCTTCGACTAGATGCGAGTTTCAGAAGTGACACCCTTGCAGTTATTCAGTCACTTTACCCTGGAGCAGGTCCTAGTGGCGGGCACCTCCCAGTGCGACAGTCAGAGTCCTATATGATATCCAATCCTGCTGCTCCACTCACTGATTATAGAAGCCCTCGCCTGACAGTGTCCGTTTTAGGTCGGCAATTCTCAGGAGTGATAGTGGATGGTGGATCTGGCATCAACCTGATGCCCGAGTTCACTATGCTAGCTCTAGGTCTACAGCCTACTCGCCCTGCTCCCTTCACAGTTACATTGGCTGACCAGCGGACAGTCTACCCAGTGGGCATAGTGAATAATGTGCCTCTGCAGGTACAAGACTTTACTTTTAACTTGGATTTTGTGGTGGTTCGTCTTCCCCAGGTTGAGGGCGGATTTCCCTTGCTTATTGGAAGACCATGGCTGCGACACACTAAAGCACTCCACGATTGGGGAAACGATGCAATGTGGATACATACTTCTGGCTCCCCGATGCAACCCATCCTCTTAGAAGGAGGCATGGATCCAGTGGTGCAGAAAGTTTCCGTGTCAATGGAAACCAACCCTGAACAAGAACAGCCTACTACACCTGAAGGGTCAAACGAAGATCTGCTGGAGTGGCTGGAGGCTACCAAATCTATGCCTTGTTATGGAGTCTCTATTCACTCTTTGCTTGAAAGTACACCCTCTTCCAATGTTTCCAAGGTAACTAAACCTTATGAGCCACATGAGCTAGCTCAAGAGTTGAAGGTCACAGAAGATACTCCTGATGCGCTCTCGGTGAAAGCCCTCTTGATAAAAGCCGTTGAATTTGGAAAGCCGAGGAAAAAGTATATAAGCAAAAAGAAATCTCCCCTACAGGAGTCCAACCCCCTTCAGACATCAGCCCCATTGGTGTCTGCTTCTCCAACCAGAACGAAGCTAACCTCTGTGTCTAGCCAACTCCCTTCACAGAGCATGTCCCGCTTGATGTGCTGGATGAATTCCCTACTCCTGCTCGTAGTCTTGCTGAGAATAGTTGGTTCTGTCCTTAACCTGCACTTTCATAATGCTCTGACCTTCCTCGCCCTTACCAACACACCCTCGTCCATACCCACCCTCTCCCTCCCCCTCTCGCCCCTACCTACTCTCTCCCACTCGCCCCTACCCTCCCTCTCTCGCCCCTACCTACCCTCTCCCTCTCGCCCCTACCCACCCTCTCCCTTCCCCTCTCGCCCCTACCCTCCCCCTCTCGCCCCTACCTACCCTCTCCCACTCGCCCCTACCCACCCTCTCCCTCCCCCTCTCGCCCCTACCCTCCCCCTCTCTACCTCTCGCCCATACCCTCTTCCACTCGCCCCTACCCTCCCCCTCTCTCCCTCTCGCCCCTACCCCCTCCCCCTCACCCCTCTCGCCCCTACCCTCCCCCTACCCACCCCATTCGCCCCTACCCTTCCCCTCTTGCCCCTACCCACCCCCACCTTCCCTCTCGCCCCTACCCTCCCCCTACCCACCCCACTCGCCCCTACCCTCCCCCTCTCGCCCCCTCTCGCCCCTACCCACCCCCTCATTCCCTCTCGCCCCTATCTAGCAACCTACCCCTCTCGCCCCTACCTAGTTCCCCTCGCCCATACCCCCTCACTTCCCCTCTCACCACTACGCACCCCTCACTCCCCCTAAACCCTATCTAGCCCTCTGAAGTTGAGCTTTCATTCTGTCATCATCATGGAGCTTAACCCTATTTGCGGTGTTACTCGGGTTTATGGTCATCCCTCTTTTCGAGAAGAGTGTTGTTGCAAAAAGAGTGGCAAGGGTCATCTGCAACTACAAGCATGGCCCAGGCTTTACAATCATACATACTCGGTTCCTGCCTAGTTAGAGGCTTAAGGCGATTGCAAGCAGTGCAGTGTTTTTAACTCCACTTTTGAAGTCTGTAAGGTCATGGGCCTAACACCTGCTTCAGAAAGATGTACGGATGCAGTACCTAGTGGTTTTCCTTCTAGTGGTTTTCCTTCACAGTTTTTTCAGTATTCCTCACCGAGACGGTGAGCGGTCTTGTGGCGGGCAACCTGTAGCCGGGCTACAGTGTCACTTTCACAGGACACAGTTAGTACAGTTGGTCCAGGCTGGTTCACACTGGACGGACCCTCTGGACCCTCTAGCCTAGGAGTGACACGTGGCAGGGTACCGACGGTGGTCTAGTGGACCTTGTGGCCAGGTCACCACATGGCTGACATTTATGAGCCGTTGGTGGCTCTTTATGGTGGTACATAGGAGTGGTAGCGGTTGGTCATCGGATTATCTTCTTCGCCTTTGGTCTGGCGTCATCGAGGTAGCGAGTCTTACACAGGGCACTGCTTCACCATCCCTGCACATCTGAGCCTCGACACCCCTCTTGTACCTGTGAGTTCACTGCTTCACCATCCCTGCACATCTGAGCCTCGACACCCCTCTTGTACCTGTGAGTTCTGGGCTGGAGCTGAGTGTGCTGCCACGCCAGAGTCTGTACATGGTTCTTTGAGCTAGTCGAGTCCACATGTTCTGGTTCACTGTTGTATCTCTGTTGTTATCCATTGTTTCTTGTATTTCATTCTGTTGAGAGAGTTTCTGTTTGTTGAGTGAGATTGTCACGCACATTGCACTGGGGACACCCACACTGTAGAGAGCACGACACATTATCCGCGCTACACACAGCTTTGTTAGAGGTTCCTGAAACTGAACCTGTGAAGACATTTTCTCCAAACCTCCCAAGGCTGCATAGCTCTCGTCAATCTAGTCTCTGCTGCTCTCCTCAATGAAAACGCCAGTCCACTGAAGACTACCCCAAAATAGGTGTATGCATCTGTACCCACTGTGGTGTGGTGTTAAACACCATGACCTTGGTTTTTCCCAGGTTAACAGAAAATCCACTATCGTGGGCAAATGTGTACAAAGCATCTAAATCACGCTGCATCCCCTCTTGGGAGTCAAAATCCACACAATATCATCAGCATATAACAATAGTGGGATCCAAGTCTCTGCCAACTGTGCTCCTCTATCACCATCCCTCTCGATGTAGTCAACAACCTTATCCACATACATACCACATAGTGTAGGAGATAGCAGGCAACTGTGTTTCACCCCAATAGTGAAGTGAACCAAATAAAAAATCCTCTTTTGAGTGCGTACATGCAACTGACTTGTATAGAGCCATGATCCCCCAAATCAACTCTTTGGGTACCCCCATCTCTTGCAGTCTATGCATCAATCTAGCTCTGGGCACTGTATCGAAGGCTTTGCCTCACTTCTCATAGCATCTGTGACGCAGAGTCTGAGAGTGAGCACCCGTGGGAGTTGTACTTTGCTCAAAGATTAATATAAAAAGAAATACCGAAAGCGACGCCAATCTTCGGGGCCAATCTCTCTTGGCACGGAACTATGCCGAGCCGTGTTGACTCAGTAATTGTGATTATTTTAAGTGAATCTCTATTGTGTATGTCACAAAATGATGACGTGGTAGAACTGCCTGGACACGCACATATCAGATGGTGACATGGCAAAACAGTACGGACTACCTACAAAGTGTGCCGACAAGCTGATGACGTGGCAGATTCCGTAAAAAAACGTTAACTGTACGGACGCTCGTAAATTGCCCTATTGGCGTGGCAAATTGTACGGAATTCCGTAATTTGCGCTAATACTTTTTAGAGGTAGATTTTTGACTACATTGTTTTTGAGTTAGAAGCTTTTAGAACTCATTGCTTTTGAGTTTACTGCTTTTGGGGCTCTACTTTTGGCATCCCTTCGTAAGAATAAAAAGAGCCCAAGGGCCTCACTTCTCCGAGCATCCGGATGCAGAGTCTGAGAGCAGAGGACTCGCAGGCAGTTGTAACTTTGATCAAGTATTAATATAAAAATAAATACCGAAAGGGGCCGCAGTCTTTGGGGCCAGTACCTCTGGCACGGAACTACGCCGGACCGTGTCGACTCAATTGTGAAATTGAGATAAAGTTTTGAAGTATTTGAAGTGATTCTCTCGTGTGTCGTGCCTATTTCTGACTTGGGGTACCCAAGTTTGTGAGAGGTATCAGAGCACGGCCGATTTCTCTTCTACCGAGAAATCCGATCCTTCTTCTCGCGACACACATGGATTCAAGCAAGAATCAGACGCCTCCAAAAGATGATAATCCTCTAACTGTTCAGATGAGCTGGAAATCGCGCGCTCGCTGTTGCTGTTCCCCCTCGTTGCACCATCGCTCCCCCCCCCCCCCCCCCCCCCCCCCCCCCCCCCCCCCCCCAAGCGCTGCCCGCCAGCCCCCGCTGCCCTGCCTGCCCGCGTTGCCTATCCCCGTTGCCTTGCCTGCCCTCGTTGCCCCCGCTCGTTGCTGTCGCCCACGCCCACCACTGCCGCCCCTACCGCCCCAGCCGTCCCCACCCGCTGCTGCCAACGCTCCCGTCTTAGCCGCCCCTACCCGCTACCCCCCTCCCGTCCGCTCTCTTTCATCCCTTTAGTTCCCTGCAAGTCGGCTCCTTCAGCATTGAGTCTCCTCTGGGGCAGTGCTCTGCGCGCCTATTTGCAGAGTCCTCCCGCCGCCCTCTTCTTACGCCACAGCAGTAGACACAGATGGAGGCTCCAGCTTCGCCACAGAGGGACTCGCCCGAAGCCTCCTCGCCCGACCCTGCTGAGCCCACTATTCGACTTGCTCTTTCGCCGACAGAGCAAGCGAGCCTTGCCGCAGAGGTAGAGTGATTGCAGGTGACTTCGGTCATCTGCAAGATTCTCAGCACCCGACCTAGCAGAGGAGAGCTGCGTGACCTTCTCCAGGCCCGCCTTCTCGCAGAGGTGGGCAAGATCTTGGATGTACAGATTCTCGGACGGGGTTACTATCAAATCGAGTTTGAGACCTCCGAGATGGCGTCCAAGGTCATAGCCATGAGTCCACTGACCATCCAAGCAGCACGTGCCCACTTTCAACAGTGGAGACATGTTTTTGACCCGGCTTCGGATGTTCTAGTAGAGGAGGCAGACATCTCCATCTCGGTCTGCTTTCCGGGTTTACGGAGGGAGTACTTACCACTTCTATCCAGGATCGGCTCAGCCATTGGGACTGTCCTGGAGACACCTCGTACGGCAGCATCAGTAGCTGCCAAGGCGGCTGGCATTCCCTTAGTTCGAGTTTTGGTCAGAGACACCTACACACTCCCGAAGGTTATCCTTTTGCCTCGGGTGAGTGGGGGTTGGTTTAGACAGAGTGTGGAGTACTCGGGCCTCCCGAACCAGTGCTTCATTTGTTGACAGATGGGCCATCTAGCGAAGGCCTGTCCATGGAGGAGGCCTTGACCTGCACCACAGCCTCAGCCCCAGCCTGCCAGGGTTGGCCCGTAGCCAGAGACAGCGATACAACGCACACATGCAGAGCCACCCTTCGAGCCTGGGGCTCCAACGGAGGAGGGGTGGCAGCAGGCCCGTGGTAGACAACGACAGGGGCCACAGGGTCAGATTGGCACTCAGAGTGGCCCTCAGGCGCCTACTCAGCAGCAGTGGGTTCCCACGGGGAACCGCTTTGGTCCTCTTGAGCAGGAGGAGGTCCTTGCTCCAGCCCCCACCCCAGCTTCACCCTCGACAGCCTCTCCCCCCCCAAAGTTTCCCCCCTCTTCCTCATCCTCCCTCCCACCTTTTGCTCCCTTCGCCTCTCCACCTCGCCCCTCTACCTCTGTCGCCCCCTCCCGCCCCTCTTCTCCACCGCTTCCCCCAGATCCTTCTCCCCCCCCTCCTGCTCCAGTTCCACAGTCGACCCGGGGGCAGGGCCTTCTCCGGCGGCTAGGAGATCTCTTGGCAGCGCCTTTGCCACGAGTCGCCTAGCGAGAGAGGGTCAGCCTTTCTTACGGCCCCCTCTGCAGATACAGACATCTTCCCTTGCAGCTATCCCTTGTGGTCTGACGAGCATTGACATCCGGCGCCGCTGGGACTTCTTCGACTACGGCTTCACTCGTTTTCTTGGCGATCCCTCTGCAAACCATGAGGCAGCCTGCTTCAGGGTCCATGCTCTGTTGGTTTCTCCGTCCCCCTCTGCGCGGCAGGGCCGAGACAAAGTGGACCCTCGACTCAGTGTTGGGATGGTTGCATACACAGATCCTAGAGTTCTCTCACCACATGGGAGAACTTGGAGTTACAGACATGCTGCAGACTTTGTGGCCATTGGCCAAGTTTGCGGTGACACCCCCAGACTCAGCAGGATGTAGACACATTGTGGTGTACTTCTTTGCTGATACGCAGTGTATGTATACATTCATGAGGACTCCTGGACAGAGGAGGTTGCTTTACGCACGGCTCGCTCTGCTTGGGCTTGGGCTAGGCACTCACTGCAGTCGCGCCTATCTAGAGGACGCTCGGATGCGGATTACTCCCCATCCAAGCCAGCCTCGAAGATAGCCCGTCTAGCTGCTGTGGCAGCATCTGTTCTCTCTCGCTCCCCATGAGGATCGTCTCATGGAACGTGCAGGGACTAGGTGGGCCCCAGTTTCAGCATCAGCGGGGCCGATTGCGTCAGGAGATTGAGCGTTGCCTTGTGGGAGGAGAGATTGATCTCCTTATGCTTCAGGAGCACCATCTGTGTGAGAGTTGCATTCGGCGGTGTGGTCAACTTTTGCGTGGACGATATGATACCTTTTGGTCAGCTGCTTTTGGACCTGGAGGCATCCAGGGTGGGGTATGTATGACTATTGTAGACTCATTGCAGCAGGCCATTGTGGGCAGAGGGATTATTGTGCCAGACAGGGCTCAGTGGATTACTATGCAGGTTCAGGGTGGCCTTGTGGGTTTCCTGAACATCTATGCGCGAGAGTTTTGGTCACAGATTGTTGAGTCTCTGCCGCAGACAGATCATTGGTGCACAAGAGGGGACTTCAACATGTTGGAGGACCCTTCTGACAGGATTGGTGGCAGCCATGCTACTGTGCATGGAGTCGAGTTGGCAGCTTGGGAGAGGTTGTGTATGACTTTGAGGGTCTCGGATACATGGCAGCACTCTGGTTTTGTGAGGCCCCCAGACAGTCTTGCCTTCTCTAGATCGGACCGGAGAGTGGGAGGAGTGAATCTATCGCGGATAGATCGCTTCTACACTAGTGACCACTTCAGTGACTTGGGAGGATCAGTGGGCATCCTGGCAGGGACCTCCTTCTCGGACCATGCACCAGTGATCCTCATAGTGGTGGCAGACAGGCACAGGAGTGGGAGCACGATGCTCCGCATCCCAGAGAGTGTCTTGTTGGACTCAGCACTCAGAGAGAGGGTCGAGGCTCTCTGGACAGAGGGCATGGACAAATAGGATTCTCCTGCTGACAGAGTGGCCTCAGGCCTAGCTCAGATTAGCCATTTTTTTCTTCAGGAGTCTCTGGCTCGTCGGGCTGCAGCGAGAGAGGCGGAGCAGCGTCTCAGACAGGGCATTGCTTCACTACAGAGGATGCAAGAGCAGCATCCAGACAGTCCTTGGTTGGAGGAGCAGTTACAGCAGGCTCGACAGGAGCTTGCTAGCACAGAGGAGAGGCGACACGAGTTTGCTTTCCACCGACAGGCATCTCAGTGGACTCAGGTGGGTGACAGAGTGACTGGTGCTTTCTTTGAGACAGTGGGACCTTGGCACTCACATGCCAAGGTCAGTCAGTTTAGGAGGCCCGATGGGTCAGTTGCTTGTGAGCCCGAGGATATGCGTGCAGTTGCTACTGACTTCTACCGTGAGTTATTGTCTGCTGAGCCCTAGTCAGAGCGCCAGGATGCATGCAGGGAGCAGGTTTGGGCACAGATGCCATGTCTTGTGACTGAGGAGATGCGTCAGAGGCTAGAGATGCCACTTCAGCTTGAGGAGCTACACACGGCTCTTAGGGCCCTCCCCCGTGGTAGCTGTCCAGGTGAGGATGGGTTGACTCCCATCTTTTTCTTGGAGTACTGGGACCTGCTTGGCCCATATCTCTGTAGTGCTTTTCAGTACATTTTGCACACAGGAGTGATGCTTGACAACATGAGTGAGGGCCTGATCTACCTCATTCCCAAAGAGGGTGGCTCCTTGGATGAGATTCGACAGTGGCGCACCATCACCATCCTCAACTCAGCCTACAAAATTCTTGCCAAGGCTCTGAGTTTGAGGATTCAGCCACTTTTAGAGAGCCTTATACATGGGACTCAGACAGGTTTTGTCAAGGAACGCAGTATCCTTGACAACATCTTTACTTTCTGGGAGGCTTCTGCCTTGGCACGGCTCCGTGGTGAGGACCTCGTGATTCTTCTTCTTGATTTTGAGAAGGCATACGACAGAGTTGACTGGGACTTTCTAGAGGGCACTCTACGCAGGATGGGCTTCTCAGATGCTTGGATCAGAGGGGTGTCAGCCTTGTACAGACAGACTCACAGTCAGGTACATTTGGTAGGAGGTAGAGGTGATCGCTTCATGCTTACATGCTCGGTTAGATAGGGCTGTCCTCTTGCCCCCTTTCTCTTTTTGTTCTATGCGGAGGCGATGAGCAGATTTTTGGTGTCACAGCAGGTTGGTCTACGGGGCTTAGCACTCCCTATTCGGGGAGATGAGCTACTGGACGCTGAGTTTGCTGATGACTCAGCCTTGTACTTAGATGGCCAGGAGGCCAATCTTCACAGATGTGAGCAAGCTTTAGAGACCTTCTGTTGTGCATCGGGCGCACTGATCAACTGGAGAAAGACAGCGGCTTTCTCAGGTTGTAGTGCTCCTGTGCCAAATTGGATGCTAGGAGAGGGTTTCAGGTGGATTTCCCCAGGGACTGCAGTTCGGTACTTGGGTTGTCAGGTTGGTTTGGACTTGTCTCCCGAGCAGCAAATTGCTCCCCTTCTCCTGTCTATCAGGAGAAAGTTGTTACATTGGATCTCAACACGACTTTCTCTGGCTGGCAGAGTAGTAGTTGCCAACCAGGTGTTGTTGGCGACTATGTGGTACATCACTTCCTGCTGGATCTTCTCAAGTTCTTGTCTCAGCTAGGTAGAGAGGCTGATCAGGAACTTCCTTTGGTCAAGATGTGACACTCAGATAGCCCGAGCCAAGGTGGCTTGGTAGGTCATCACGCTTCCTTGTTCTCAGGGAGGGCTTGGGATCATTGATCCAGCACAGCAGAGCAGAGCCCTTCTTGGGAAGTTCATAGTCAGAGGACTTCTTCCAGGTGAGGAGCCCTGGAAGGAGTTCTTGCTGCAGAGGCTTCGTGCCAGGGTGCCTCAGTCAGGAGGCCCTTGGCAACCTTCGACCAGATGGATCTTTACAGAGATGCGCAGAATTGGTTTGAGCAGGAGACTGGAGGACCGCTTCGCTGTGAGTTTGCTTCGATCTTGGGAGCTCTTACGGCGTGGCTTGGAGCAGAGACAGCCGACGTGCATGGAGGAGCGCCTACGACAGCCCCTCGTCTGGAACCCCATGGTTAACACTCAGAGAGGCCACTTGGTTGGTAGTCGGCCTTATGTTTCCTGGGGTCCCATGGCAGCAGGTCTTGCGCGCTCTCTAGGTGACTGGCTAGAGTTCACAAGTTTGTCAGAGGAGGTGCAGGGGTTCCAGCTACATGGCATGAGAGGGGTGTAGAGCATGTATCAGGACATCTCAGAGTCAGTTCCAGCTGAGTGGCTCACGCCTCTCGAGCCAGTAGCACCCCGGTGGATGGGAGCCTTCACACGACTGGAGGTTCTCATCTCAGTCAGGGCCTGCTCAGAGACTGTCCCAGCCCAGTTCTTCGAGCTTCAGGGTGGGGGACGACTACAGCGAGTTGCAGTAGAGGCCCCGCAGGTAGCAGAGTGCTGTTTTCAGAGGATCCGAGTAGTGGGCATCTGTGGAAGGACTTGCGTCATAGACCCTGACCCGGCAACTCTTGAGACTGGACATTGGAGGCTATGGGCTTGGGAGTGTTGTCCACTGGCACGAGTATAGTGGGATCCTGGTGAGTGGCTATGGAGGGACCCCTTCTCTTTTGCAGACCACCCAGGAGTCCCTTTCTTTCAGTACACTGTTTCGGCTGGGACGTCATATACTAGGAGCACAGAGAGAGGCCCTCCCCGCTGCAACACGTCATTGGTAGGAGGAGGGTCTCACAGTCGAGTTCTTGGCAGCCTTTTGGGAGAGGTTGTGGGACTCCAGACAGTCGAGGCGCGTCACCTTGTTTCAGTGGCTGGTCGCACACAGAGCTACAGCAGTAGGGAGCTGGCTAGTGCATAGTGGTCTCTCGGCCGCCTGTGCAGGTTGTGACCATTTGGTGGAGAGTCAGCGTCACTGTCGTTGGGACTGTCCCTCGGCCCAGCAGGTGTGGCTACGAGTTCTTCGGCTGATGCCTACTCTCTCCACGGCTCGACAATACACTTGGGGGGCAGCGGCTTGGTCCACTGTCACGGGCCCGACACTTCAGTTTGAGCTATCTTCCACCAGCAGGATGATAGTGATGCAGGGGGGGCGACCTACACTCCAGCCTGCTACAGAGCTTACTCCACAAGAGTGGTGCAGTGAGAGAGAGGAGTGTTGGGAGCTCATCAGTGGCTTGACACTTTGGTTCATTTGGCGGGCCCGCTGTTTCCGCATCTTTGAGGCTCGCCCTGTGCCACCAGCAGAGACTGTTCGTGACTTTTGGCTAGAGCTGTGATCCATACTCTCAGAGGACTGCTTGAGGGACTACAGGGCAGCTCCGACCACATGCGGGAGCGCCACGAGGCTTTCCTTCGACTCTGGCGCCCTGGGCCTTTCTACACCATTGTCCAGGGTGTGCTCAGATGGCACTACCGTCCACCTGTGTGGCTCTTCCCTCCTCCCATCTCTTGATTTAGCCTCATTGTATATATGTTGTTTTTTCATTGGGAGAGTCTCCCCATCATGTTTGTTGTAGCCCTCTCTTGCAGAGGTGGTTGTAGCCCTATGGGCAGTTTTCATTAACTAATAGAAGGATCTTTTTCTCGGGAAAAAAAAAAAGAATCAGACGCCTCCCCCTGCCACCTCGATAACGAGAGGCGGTACGAAAAATTCAAGTGGATTAGCACAGCAGATGCTCCAGTTTGCCAAGGATCCACAGTATGCCAAATTTTTGACCTAGCACCCGATGGATGAAGTGCATACTCATTGGCAAAAAGCCATTGAATCACCAATAAAACCGGCAATCAAGAAACCTCCTACTTCAAGGATGTTTACTGAAGATGAAATCGAGGACATTGTCGAAAAACGAGCCAACCAACTATTTGGGTCAAAGGAGAAGCAACTGAAGAAACGTAACAAGGGAATTGACTTCACTGGTTACTTGGGTGAAAAATCCTCTTTTGACAAAGCAAGAAAATAGAAAAAGCGTGTACGCTTCGAAGCATTGTCTAGTTCGCCCTCATCTTCTTCTGACAGCTCGGATAGTTCATCCTTTTCTGACTCGAGTGATGAGCACAGAAAGGGCAAGAAACGGCGAGCGGACTATATGTTCTATTAAAAAAAGTAAAGCACTTTTACAGAGCCAATCAATATGATTTTCTCAACGACAAGGGCAAGAAGGCTAAGGAATTCAAAGAGGGTGGACATGTAGTAAAGTTTGAAACCTTTCAGGTTTTTGAGATACTCCTAAGGCTTTAGCCTTTATCCAACAGTTTGATATAGCATTTTCTGGAGGCCGCTATACAAAGCACTCAAAGATTATCCTTTTTGAAGGCAATGCTCGGACATGGTGGTCCAACCTTTTTTATTTAGAAAAGAAGCACCGACAGAGTTGCTAAAATTCAAGAAACTTTTTATTTCTTCATGGCTCACTCAAGAAGTACGAATGAGATGTGAGAATCAATTGGAACCACCTTCGGATGATGAGGGGTGATGCTTTGGATGATTACTGTGAAAGATTTTTGGATACTTTCTTTCCGACCTCTTCTTTCAAGAAGATCAGTTTTAAGGAGTAGATTGAGCAGTTTTGTTGTAAACTTCCCAAAGAAATTCGAGACTACTGTCTTGAGAAGAAGTCAGAGTCCATTCAACAATTGATGGGACATGCTAAGCGGAGATTCGCTATGCATTCGGGTAACTTGACCACCCACCAGATGAACCTTCGACAAGTCAGAACGGAAACAGACGGCAGATAGATATACGAGCTCGACTGACAGAAGAGTAGAGAGATACACGATTTCGACTGACAGAAGACCAAAAAGATGAATATTTCAAAGCAGGAAAGTGTTTTGAATGTGGAAAACAAGGGCATATCGTTGCACAATGCCCCAACAAGGCACAAGAATAAGGATGACTGACAGAATAGGAATACAGCGGGACGAGGAGATACTCGTTCCAGAACAGATTTTAGATAGAACATTATGGATGAATTAGCATTATTTTGTTGTATGAATTTATGAAATAAGACTTTTTGGAAGAAGATTTTGAATGAAACCAATTTTGTATGGAAGAACCTGTTATTTGTAAGCATATAACACGATTATGAATGAGATGATGATGGCTTTGGTGCAGTGATAGCTCCCGGATGAACCTGAAATGAAAGAGAGCGAGAGGATACTCGTTCTGAAACAGATACTGGCTTTCCAAGATAGGAAAGAGAAAGGTAAAGTGAACAGTGGTTCTTAGTCAAGAACCATCCGGCCTTGAATGCGAAATGGATGGAGGAGGAGGACCGAGCAGATACTCCTCAGATTTGGAACTTTACCTCGACGCTTTTGGTCTAGTTGTGGCTATTCCAAGAGTTTACACAGATTAACGGGTTGAATCGGGTGCAGGCGGGACTACACAAGAGGGGAGTTACTTCGCTCCTTTTTCACAGATTACCTGGACGGAATAGAGTCATTGATTTCCCTTTGGGTTTCAGGGATACTGATGTGCTGACAGTATTCTACTTAATGACTTTATGAGAGAAGTACTTTGATATGGGATCCCCGGAGATGATTACTCGCACACGCCGGTGCTTGAGTGGAATGATTGACGAAATGACTGCAGCATTTCGGTCTCAGAATCTATGGACATGATCGCGATATGGGATTAGTTAAATCGACATCCGTGAGATCCGGTGCGGATCTAGATGCAATTGCTAAATACATCGCTAGGAATCATAGTCCTAGATTCTATGTGATGTGAATGTGAATGTGAATGTGATCTGATGTGATGTGACTGTCGTCTTTGTACAAGTACTGGATGTGTGTTGTCTAGTGCGTCGGTACTTAGAGTCAGGGTCTACTGAATTGGTTTATGGCCTCTGTCTGTTTTGCAGGCGTAATCGAGGGTGATTACAATTCTTTCAAGAGGGGGGTATGTCACAAAATGATGACGTGGCAAAACAATATGGACTGCCCGCAAAGTGCGTTGACAAGCTGATAACATGGCAGATTCCGTAAAAAGTGTTGATTGTACGGACACTCGTAAATTGCGTTGCTGGCGTGGCAGATTGTACGGAATTTCGTAATTTGCGCTGATCATTTTTAGAGGCAGCTTTCTGACCTGTTTCTTTTGGGATTACATTGTTTTTGAGTTAGAAGCTTTTGGAACTCATTGCTTTTGAGTTTACTGCTTTTGGGGCTTTGCTTTTGGCATCCCTTTGTAAGAATAAAAAGAACCCAAGGGCCTCACTTCTCAAAGCATCTGAACGCAGAGTCTGAGATCCCTTTCGGTATTTCTTTATTTTATTAAATCTTGAGTAAAGTACAACTCCCGCGGGTCCTCAACTCTCAGACTCTGCGTCCACATGCTCTATAGTCAATGCACATTCTCCAAGATCCGTCTTTCTTTAGTACCAATAAAACCAAAGAACAGTAAGGTGAAGTACTAGGCTGAATGAGACTCTTTTCAAGAAGGTCTTTCACTCGGTTCATGATTTCTTCATTCTGAGCTTGGCTAACACGGTAAGGTGGCCGGTCCGTCTTTCTTTAGTACCAATAAAACTAGAGAACAGTAAGGTGAAGTATTAGGCTGAATGAGACTCTTTTCAAGAAGGTCTTTCACTCGAAGTACCTCCCTCTGAAGTCGGGCTCTAGTCTCTCTGCATTCCTCATCATACAAGCTATTTTGGGGTGTGCTCCTAGAATGTCGTCGCTGCCCAGGCTCAGTGTGTGGGTATGCCTCTGCTGTTGCATCTTGTAGTGTCTCTGTCAATGTATAAGTGAGCTCTCCTAGAGGTCTCCGCGGATCCTCTGGGCATAAGCCTATGTAGATACCATCTATATAGAGAGAATCGGTCTCCGAAGTAAGAGTGTATCGGGTATGTGTAGATGTCTGTGTCAGTCTAGCTGTGCTGAACTGGAATGAGACGGTAAACGTGAGGAGAGCATGATCTATTGCTACCTGAATAAGCCTGGCCCGACTGTAAAGTCCTGTATAGAGGGTATGAAACTGGGCTGATCCAAAACATAATCCACTGTGCTAGCCCCATGTCTATGAGGAAAACAAGTGAACCCACTTAACGCTGGAAGTTTTGGAGGCCATTCAAGATGGCCAGTCCATGTGCAGTCCCCAAATTTGTCAGATGTCCCCCATATCTAGTGTGCTCTTTATCCTGCGAAGTGCGAACATGTCACAAACTGCTGACGTGTCAAAGCCCTGAAGAATGGAGCCAACTTATAGATGCCGGCCGAGGCGCCTAAACCCTAAGAAGAACAAGTAACAGAAGAAGAAGTTCTACCAACTTATGGGGACCCCGTCTGATGGGGCCCCAAGTGACATAAAGGACTAAAATAAAGCAGGGCCCGCAGCTGATGACGTGGCAGTTCCTGAAATCACGCTGACAGTGTTGACATGGCAGGCCGTACGGATTTTTGCTTTTGCGTTGGCAGTTGTACGGAATTCTGTGATTTACGCTGGCAGCTTTTTGGCATTGCTTTTGGACCAAAAGCTTTTGAGTTTGAAGGCTTTTTATGATGTGAACTGCTTTTCATAGGCCAAGGGCCTTTAAATATGTGCTAAGGGCTCATTCTCTGGCATGCTTCCTGGAGAAGGTGCAGAGCGTGGAGTTTCGACTTGTACTGTGTTGATGCAATACAAAGAAATACCGAAAGGGGCGCCAAGGTTTGGAGCCAATACTCTTTGGGGTGGAATTCCTCCACTCCGTGTCGCGTGTCGTCTCTCTCTCTCTCTCTCTCTCTCTCTCTCACTCTCAGTTGAGTTGTTATTGAAGTGCTAAAAGTCTGTTCAATCTGTTCTTTTCTATTGGCACGTGGTACTCGTCTTGTGATAGTGGTATCAGAGCATCAGGCGTGTGCTTTTCTGAAAGCATACCGGTCCTACAAAAGAGTAGACAGAGCTATTGGAATTTATTTGAGGTATTTTCGATCTCTGACCCTGCACTTATTAGCCACTCTCACCCTTACTTCATTGCGCATCGGGCGCGCTCCCGTCTTCATCGCTCTGTCTCACAGGGCATAAGCCATACAGAACCCAAGACATGGATTCAACAGAATATTTGCAGTTTCTGTTCAATGAACTCCACGACATTCTTTCGCGGCATCCATAACAAAATCTTTCGATGCTGCAAAGTTTTCAACAATTTTTGAACTACATGTTACTCCCTCCAATGCCCCAAGTGGTACCTCCTCCTCTGGCATCAGAAAGTACGAGAGCTTCCAACTGGCAACCTTTTCAGCCGTCTTTTCCGATCGGGGGAGTTTTCAGGAATATGGTGCATTCATCTGACCCTGATCGAGTGCAACTGCTTTGCCACCGCCATTGTCCCCACGTCCACCACCACCACCGCCACCAGGCCACAATGGTTGGAGCCCATATGGATACCCTTATTATCCATACCCGGGATATGTGCCTAACCAACCCGAAGATTTGAAAGATGGCGGATGGTGGCACGACAATCAAATTTTTCACTTTTTTCGGAGTGAGATCGCAAGAAAGCATTGCAGTTTCTACAGCAATTCGACAACATCCATGCTTTGGGGAACTATACAGAAGAATCCAAGATTTCTCAAGTAGCGGGATTTCTTAAAGATAATGCTATGCAATGGTGGAGTTCAATTGCGACACAACCACATGCTCCAAGGACCTGGGAAGCTTTCAAGACAGTTTTTGCACGTAGTTACATGACTTCTATGTTTGAAGTACGAATTTTGGCAGAGTGGGGCAACTTGAAAATGCTTGCCACCGAAACCATGGACGAATATAACCAAAGGTTTCTCGACGTGTACCTTCCGGTGTCCTTCTTTAGATCTGTTTCCTTGGAGGCCCAATGCGAGCGATACACCATTGGACTACCATCACCATTGCAGGAATATTGTCTATCCAAGCAAGTCTCTACCATGCAAGAACTTATGGACCATGCCGCGGACGACTACAAACTGATGAAGGGAAAGCTAGAGTTTACCACAGAAGAATCTCTGGCCACTAACCACAACTCTCGGCAACAATGAACAAATTCTCGAGAGTCTCGTGAAAATCAACCGCAAAGGCCTCGTTTGATGCCTCAACAACGAGACACCTTACTACAAGAAGGCCGATGCTTTCAAACAGGGCATAATCATTCTAGTTGTCCCAAACGCACTGATAGACCGGAGGAGTTGACGCCAGCACCAACGGTCGACAGAACCCCATCGCTACCTCCTGCTAAGAGAGCTAGACCCGCTATTGGACTAGTTTCTGATATTTATGGCATACGCCTTGAGAGTACAAATAAATTGTGTCGAGCATATGGCAAAGTCAATGGCTTCAAAGCTCTTATTTTCTTTGACCCCGGAGCTACAGACATAGTCACAAGGGACGCATTCCGAGACGGGGAGCGGGGGCGGGGGACGAGGCTCAAATGGATTTTTAGTGTAAAAAAGAGGACGGGACGGCAAGTGGGGACGGGAAGCCCGAAAAAGGGCATTCCCTGTGATTATGGCTACAAAGAACTTCATCCATCCAAAATCCTTAAAGCAGATGCTCTTTGATTATGATGCAGAGGGTGAAGAAATCGAAGCTGAGCTAGCCACGGGGCAAACTCAGAAAGTGGTACTGCTCATTGGTGCTCTTCCTGTCACTATTCAAGATTATCATGGAAAAGTTGATTTCCACATCATGAAGTTGGGCAATTGCGACGTTCTCTTGGGCATGCCTTGGCACGACAAGAATGATGCGACTCTCCAGGTTTGGAACCGAACCATCACCGTGATGTAGAAGGACAAGCTAGTCGTCCTCAAAGTTCGGTTGTCCGAACAAAACCTCGAATGAACTCTCTACTTGTTTTTCTTTACAGCTAGAAAATATTGTTTCAAAATTTGTTTGAAATGGATGATATCTGTTTTGAACTTGTCCTGGTGCCGATTTGAATTGTTTGACTCTGGTTTTAATATTGGTTTCAATGATTGCTGATTTTACTCCTGGTGGAGAAGTGAGAAATACTGTTTTGGTATTGTTTGAACCTTGGAACGATGCAGGCCGATGCCTGGGGAGCGTTCCGTTGTATGCTAAAAAACCCCCGATCGACGCAGGCCGATGCCTGGGGAGCGTTTGGTTGTATGCTTGTAAAATAATTGTTGTTGTGACTCCCGGCCCGGACCTGGATGGTTATGCAGGAGGAGTATTAAGAAGTCTGAGTAGTGGTTACTCTCAGCACCTCCAAACGACGCAGGTTGCGGTTTGGGGGGCGTTCACTTGTAAAAGGCCTCTATATCTCCCGGCCCGGACCTTTTTAGGTTATGCGGGAGGAGTGATGAGGGAGTCGTTGAATATCTCCCAGCCGGGGACCTTGTTAGGTTATGCGGGAGGAGTGTTCATCGGCGGCTTTATGTTGCTATGTCTTGTAACATGCATATGTGAGCATTTGTGTTGCATTGTGATGTGCCAACCACTTATTATTCTTAATTGGATGAGATTGCCTGGGTATGTAATTTTAGTGCATCAAGACACCCGTGGAAGATCAGTTCGGTTTGGGTGTGATGGCTAATTTTACTATGCTGGAATATCAAGACTTTCGATCTAGACGAAAGGAGAAGCCAACTCCCTGACCAAAAGAGCCAAGAGGAGAAGCCAACTCCTTGATCAAAAGAGCCGAAAGGAGAAGCTAACTCCTTAACAAAAAGAGCAGATTGATTGTCCCTCGAAATGACCCTCAGAAATTTTAAAGCTAACTTGAGTTGTTTTGCAGATATGCTGTAATCGCGGACGATTACTCTCTTTCAAGAAGGGGAGATGTCACAAACTGCTGACGTGTCAAAGCCCTGAAGAATGGGAGTCAACTTATAGATGCCAGCCAATATGCTCTGGGGTTGAATTTCGCCACTCCGTGTCGCGTGTCGTCTCTCTCTCTCTCTCTCTCTCTCTCTCTCTCAGTTGAGTTGTTATTGAAGTGCTAAAAGTCTGTTCAATCTGTTCTTTTCTATTGGGACGTGGTACCCGTCTTGTAACAGAACACCTGGCCAATCCCATTTCACTGACATCTCAACATCTCCTCTGAAGTATCGTAGAAAGCTGTCTGAGACTGGCCCGTCCTGGCATTAAAGTCCAAAAGAATGACAGCTCCAGCGTTAGAGAACTCCCAGATGTCCTTATCCAATATCATGTAGGGTGACTGCCCCTTGGGCGATGCATAATGAGAGGTGCAGGGGCAAAATAGCATATTGCAATGTAGAGTAGCCTCCTTGTCTCCGCTCTCACTCTGACCCACATATATATGGCCTGTTCATCTCTTCGAACAATACGAATGAGGGATTGAAGCTCCTCCATGAATAGGACTGCCACACCTCATCACTCCCGTCCTCTATGCGGTGATCTCACATCCTGCCTACAAGTAGTCTCCCAATGGTATCCTGTCACTCTAGGTAATGTGCCGCCAGGAGTCTAATGCGTTTCCGAGTAAAAATAATGTCTCTTCCATTAAAGCTGTCCTCAAATGCACCTATATCTAGCTTCATTGATCCATTACAATTCCATGTTGCCATTTTAAGGTTGGTCCCATAGGTCTCGCATCGTCATGCGCTGCGCTTTTCCAACACCACCACTCTCCCTCCCCAGTAGAAAGCAATTTTCCCTTTCACCCTCGCCGCCTTGATCTGTGGCATCAGCTCTTGCATGTGTGCTACCTGTGCTAGAGTGAGGTCATCACCCAAAAATATCCTAGTTTTCTTAGAGTGCTGGTCTCTTTTTTAGGAATTCCTTCCTTAGGGAAATGTGTAATGAGTGCTTTTTCCTTGGGCCTTCATTTCTCATCACTTCCCTTTGCGAACTAAATACCTATGCGCTTCAAGAGCTCTTGCACCACTTCTTCTGTGTCTTTGAGATCAGTGACACGCACATGAAGGGTTCTAGTCTTTCTCTTTTGCTCCTCCTCAATTGTCATATTGATGATAGTGGATGTCGTTGTGGCTTCAGGCATCTTATCTTTTCCTTTCTTTGCGTCTTCGATCCACTTTTGAGCTTTATCAACCTTCTCCTATGTTTTGAATAGGTGCTCCGCCCATGAAGAGGTTGTTCACGCCTTCTACTCTTCCTCTTCCCGTACAATTTTCACTTGCTCCTTAATGCTTTCGAGCTCCTTTATCATTGAGGGTTGATTTTCTCCCTCCTTTGCAAGGGTATTTTTGCAAACTGCGAGGTCTCCCTTATTTTTGCATCCTCTAATCTTTTTTGCATCACACATTCCATTACATTCACTTCTGCCTTCACAATCGTCTGCATTTTGGCCTTCAATGACGTGTAAATCTCGTTACGCTTACTAAGCATCTCTTTGTCCAACTCTTTCCTCATATCTGCATACATAGCTTTTTTGTAAGTCTCCGCATTTGCATACATCTCTTTTTCAGTGTCACCCCTCAAAAGGCTCAGCTCCACCTTGATCATCACCTATACCTTCTCATACATTAAGTCATCGTTGACTCTAGACAACTTCTCTGCTGTCATTGAACCTGGCAATAGTGCGCTCTCACGAAACCTCCACCTAAATGTCGTTTTCAATTTAGGCGGGGTTTCATAAATATCATCGTCCCCGAGGTCAGTTGATTGGTCCATCCTTTCGGCTGCACGCTATATTGGTTGACAAGGATCACCCTCACGCTTTACATACAATATGCTTTCTGTTGAACTGTTACGAAAGCCTCGTTTGACCAAATGAGTGTCAGCTTTCTCATACCAAGCACGAGGAGATTGCTTCAACCCATACAAATCTTTCTTACATCTGCACACTTTATCCTCTTGTCCTTTCTTGACAAAACCGCGAGGCTATGTTACATAAACTTCCTCAAATATGTCACCATTCAAGAAAGCAGTAACAATGTCTGACTGATGTAAATCCCAACCAAAATGATCTGCCAATGCACATAGAAAATTCATAGTAGTCATACGACAAGTGGGAGCAAAAGTCTTTTCATAATCTATGCCTTTTTGTTGTGCATAACCTTTTGCAACAAGTCAAGCCTTATAGCGATCAATCTCACCATCTGGCTTGCGTTCCAACTTGTAAACCCACTTAGTACCAATGGCCATTTTGCCAGGAGGCAAATCACATAAAGTCCATGTGTCATTTTCTAGAAGTGCATCATATTTTGATTGCATGACAGTCATCCAATTTTTTGAATTTTGTGCTTCATCAAAGATAGAGGTACCTCAACATCATGCAAGCTAGACACAGCCAAAGCATAACAATCTGATGCGTAAGATGCATGGCGAGAACCTGAACAAGTACGGCCAGACAAAGGTGCATCCAATTTACTGTCACACAAAGTATGCACCAGCCATTTTGGTATACATCTAGCCTGCTCATTCTCAGCCCCTTTCCTCATCAAGTACATCATGTACATCTGCATCAGTATTAGGCTGATCTGTAACATTTTCAGAAACCCCCATAAACTGTATATTTGCCTTATTGGAATTTACATTTGAACTTCCACCACTGAAAAGAGGCAATAAAGTGAGCTTACATTACTGTCTCTAGTACATGATAACAAGGGCTGAACAAAATCTTCCACAAACACAACATCCTGTGAGACCAAGATACGCTTTGTTTGCGGATGATACAACCTGTAACCTTTGCTTTCAGCACTATAACCAACAAAAATACATTTGACAACTTTATCATCCAATTTCCTGCTCTGAGTTTGTGGCACCAAAGCATATGCCAAACAACCAAAAACACGCATGTGCTCAATAGAAGGCTTTCTATCATGCCATGCTTCATATGGAGTCATAGATTGCAAAGCTTTTGTAGGACACGTGTTTAGTACATAAGTGGCACACATGATGGCCTCAAGCCAAAACGAATGCGGTAAAGCTTGACTCTTGACCATACATCGTGCCATTTTTGTAAGTGACTTGTTTTTCCTCTTAGCAACACCATTTTGCTGAGGCGTATAGGGCACTTTACATTGGTGTTTTATCCCACGACTAGCCAGAAATGCATTAAATTCACGAGACGTATACTCCCCCCCTCGATCGGAACGAAGGATGTCCATAGTACATTTCGAGACATTTTCAGCCATAGCCAGAAATTGTTTGAAGCACATAAACACTTCGGTCTTAGCTTTAAGCGGATATACCCATGCATGTTTGGAGTAATCATCAATGAAAGTCACAAAGTACAGGTAATTGCCCAAGGACGGAGTTTGCATAGGCCCACAAACATCACTATGCATAAGTTGCAACCTGCATGTGGCCCTAACTGAACCATCCTTTGGAAACTTTGAACGCTGCATCTTACCCAAAATACAACGTTCACAAACATATTTGACAGGTGCTTCAAGAGGCGGCAAAGAAGCAACCATGTCAGATTTTTGCAAATGCAGCAAACTGGCAAAATTCAGATGTCCAAAAACGTGTATGCCAAAGTTTTGCATCTAAAATAGCCTTAGAATCCACAACTGTGTTTGTAAAATTTTGCCCACACTTGTCATACAAAGTTAGATTATACAGCCCACGACATAAAATGTTAGATGCAACAATTTCATCACCGAAACTGAGATCATGTACTGTACATCTGTCATCCACAAACTTGACTACAATACCAAGTCTAGAAAGTATGGATACTGAAAAAAGATTCTTCTTGATCCCAGGAACATAAAGTGCATCAAAAAGTGTGAAAGAACTGCCATTTGCAGCAGTATGCACAATCTTTCCAACTCCCTGAACTGAATAGGAGGCATTATTGGCACAAGTAATTGAATTCCCATGAGAGAAAGACTCAAGAGAGGTGAACAAATCACAACGTGAGGTAATGTGCTTTGTATCACCACTGTCAAAATACCACACGTGTGAATCTGTAGCTACTGACATGCATGCATCATGGACAGCAGGATTACAGGTACACTCTGTACTAAAAGCCTATTCTGCATCAACATTTGAGATTTTGTTGAACGAATGTGGGGAGTAATAGTGCGCTTCATAGACAATGCAATCAATGAATGAGCCTACACATCTTTTACATCCCAAGCTTGTTTAGTTGTAGGCAAAATAACTCTTAACAACAGCAATCCTTGCAGCAAGACCTGCAACATCCTCAACATTGCTTGTATCCTCAGAACCAAGACGTACATCAATGCCCTACACAATGTTCCAAACGCCATTTGACACAAAACATGTTGCATCATATAAGCCCACATAGGGTAATTATCCCCATCCAACCTATGCTCAACAACAAACATCTTGAACACAGATGTGTTGTTGTCAGCCATGGCGAATGTTGCACCTGATGTGAGAACTACCCGAAAAGAGGAGAAACAGAGTGGAAAAAACACGTACTATATAGCACAAACCGTAGTAGACTGTACGGGACCTATTATGCAGAAAACGACACTGACAAAATTTTTGCACAAAATGACGAAATAGCCTGCGCAAAAATGCCTATAGTGAAAAGAGAGGCCGAAATGAGCTTGAATTAGAAATTTGAGCAAACTAAGCTCTTCGAGCATTCCTAGAATATTTGTCGACCTGCAAACGCTCGCCAAAGCTCACAAAAATCAAGGAAAGTGAGCAGGCGTATGTTGGAGCTACAGGTGACTAAGCCCGAGAGGACGCAACTTGCTCTGATACCAGTTGTTGGAATTAGGGTTGCAGGCAAACACACATAGCTTGGAGAAGACGAAGGAAGCTCAAGGCACACAACAGAGAGTATATTACTTAGTGTGCAATGGAAAGATAGATAGCCCTAGAATGATGGGCGTATATACAATGCACAAGGAAAAAACCTCCTATCGAGGGAAAAAATGTCCCGGCAGTCCTAAGTGTGTTCACACACATCACTACCACATGTATATGGTAACATGTTATCTGGCAGGGGGGTTTCTAATCACCGAGCAAAAAAAACCGAGCGAAGATAAATTCAAGCAAAAAATGAGATTTTAGAACCATTATGAAGATTGAAAACTCGAGACACAAGCAATCTCTTCATACTCAAAACATAAATATAGACAACCAAAATTTTGGCACATAGATTTTGCAAAAAAGTCAACACACAACCTTGTAAGCCTACAATACTATCCGAGAACCTCCTAAAGCATGAAACAACTCTGCCTTTGTAAGAAAGCAAAAACAAGTGCCTAAAACATTAAGCAAGGACAATCTCTCTCTCTCTCTCTCTCTCTCTCACACACACACACACACACACACACACACACACACACACACACACACACACACACACACACACACACACAGAGCTTTGCATTGTAGTACCCTTGAGCTACCCTCCCTTTCCCCTTGTCCAATCGGCACTAAAATGGTGGAGGAAATGAGTGTAGCAAGTTGTGGGGATGCACCAGTTGTAACTACATTGATGGTGTATGTAGTGGCAACGATGAAGTGATGTGCCCAATGCATGCATGATGAACTCAAGCATACCCAACTGCCTCATGACCATCTCAACGAGATTCTTGAGGTTTGATTTGTCTACTACTTTTTGCCAAACTTGACTAACACTTAATCCATGTTAAGATATGCTAAGAACATAAGAGAAGGGCCCATTCTACGAGGCTCATGTGAAACAGGTAGATGTTTAGTTGTTGATTCACTCAGTCGTGACAAAAGCGGATTCCTAAAGTTTCTTTTACTCAAATAGATTTACAGATAGTGACATTCTTTAATGGAAGCTTGCAAGTGCAAATTGGGGTTTGTCTGGATGGACAAGACCATGAAAGGGAAAAAATCAACAATGGAGCATAGAAGGTTATCATCTCTTTTCAAAATGGTTGCATCACATTGAGAGTGGTCCTTTGGAAGGTAATACTTATGAAGAAAACTTGGTATCTCTGCTTGAGAGAGAAATTGATAGAGTCATAGTTATGATGGAAAATTTGAGTGAAACGGAGTTCATTTTAGAGAACTTTAGCAGGTGCTTGTACAAGCAAGTTAAATTGATTGAGAGGTTAACATGTCTAGCTTTCACAGATTTGTTTGTTGTCTTTTGAATTTGTGAACGTAGCTGTTGACATGCATGAGATCTTAGACAATGTTTTAGGAGAGGAGTCCAAGACAAAAGCGAAGCGGCAAGGTATTTTGATAAGAGGTAGTAAAAGGGTTGTGGAAAGCTCCAATTTACTAATTACCAAAAGTTCTAATCTCGCTTAAGTTCCTGGGAAGCTTTGCAATATTCGCTTCTAAGGTACCTCGTAATTCTTTGAGACCTCCTAATTGCAGATTTAAGGATACAATAAAGCTTGAAGAGGTGCCTTGCAGGGACCTCCAAAAGGGTACTTGATCTAATCATTTTGCTTCTATAACCACTTTTTGTGAAGATAATGTCTTGCCTAACAAGTCTATTGTGATGATCATTAAACATAAGCGATCTAACCCAAAGCCTAATGCAACTTCTTCTGCATAAGAAAGGCCCAAGTCTCAGGTGCATTTTCCTCCTGGTTGTAGAGGTAAATTCATGAAGCAACAATTCCTTAAAAGATCCTATATCGTGAGTGCTCTCACTTCTGAAAACACCCAAGGTCCTAGGATATCCAGGCCTACCTAACTCACATAATGGCGATTTAAAGCTTCCAAATCCTGCTAGGATCTTTGCAGCAACACGTAAACAAGAGCAATCATGGTAGGAGCAGAGTTGTTTCTTCTACACACAAGTGTTTGTGGCTTGAATCCAATGCCCCGGTCCCTTCAGTCATGGAAAAAAAAAGGCCTCGCATTTCTCGCCATCACATTGCAAGGTGTCTCTATACTGTCATCCATCGTCAATACCTCAACATCATAATGCCTTGCCATCGTTTCACCAATTAGAGGCATGCAGTTGAATTATCTGTGTGTGGTGTCACTTTCTCTACCTGATGTAATATATTTATATTATGTGTCGTTCCTCCTTGATCTCATGAAAATTAACTACGTTAATTTTAATTTGCAGCGCAGCTATAAGCTACCACTCTTCAGTAGGAGGACGTCGTCATCTGAAAGAAGGCATGGCTTTGAGTCTCCTTCGAGTTCACCTACCACGTAGTGCTAATTAACTGCTAATAATCAATATCCATGCATGTTTAACGCATTAATTTAAAATTTTGATCCTTGCAGGGTGGCCTTTTGTCAAGAATCTCCTGGGATATTACGTCGCTTGTGAAGGGTGGAAAAGTATTGCAGGCCAACTTGTGCTCGAGGTTTGATAGCCTGACAACTTATTTTTGTCGTGAGGAATGATGGGCACCACGATAACGCAGGGATTAGAAGAGATCAGTGCTATGTGCAATTTGGGAATGCAATGTCGCCAACTGCATTGAAGGACACATACTGTGGCTATTGCCAATCCCCTTTTCTAATGCTGACATGATCTAGTCGACACCTACTTTGCTCTCCAAATCTTTTCACAGATGATCGCACGAAGTCGAACATTGATGTAGAAAATTGCCTTCAGTGTTAGTGTAGACTCTACACCTACATGTCCTGTATGGTATGCACCTCGCCCGTCTTGCATATCGAGTTCAACCTCGAGTCCAAGTCCGCAGATCGACAAGGTTGTGTTTGAGAGGGTATGTTGTGAAATACCGTGTGGGAAAGGGCAAGGCTTTGCGTATGTGGGCAACTAGCTAATGCACATCAAGGCAATGTATTGTTTTAGAAAGCCACTATGGTTCACTTGCTGAAGGTTAGGGTGATGGTGCCATGAAGTCCATACACAGAGTATTGCGTGAAGGGGGGGGGGAAGAGAGAGAGAGAGAGAGAGAGAGAGAGAGAGAGAGAGAGAGAGAGAGAGAGAGAGAGAGCATCATTCATTTGCTTGACTTTTTTTTAATAAAGAAATCAGCCTACCCGCATGACCCTACCCCTCCCTGGTCTTCTGTTGCAACCAGTCCGCGCCGGCACGGAATGGTTGAAGCAGAAGACCAGGGAGGGGTAGGGTCATGCGGATAGGCTGATTTTTTTTAATGAAACATATTACTTTGGTCTTCACTGCGGCAGCAAATTGTGCCTCAATGGTGCCCATAGTGTGAGACCTTTAATACATACAACAAAAACCTCTACCTATCTTCCCCTAGTCCCTCCTCGTCTAGATCATTACCCTTGCAGGATGCGTGGACATGGAGGCTGGCACACCCTACGCTTGCCAATGGATGCCACTGTCGTGCATGAGCTCGCAAGGACAACTTCCCTCGAGAGTCGAGCTGCTCGAGCCCCTTCCCCTTCCTCGGGCACGTGCCCTTGTGGACCTCAGGCTTCGGCCCTTCACCTCGATAGTAGAACGTAGCTTGTGTGCCCAATAGACCCCAAATAGTTAAAACTCCAACCAGCAACCGGCTTGGCTGTAGCCACTTGGCTGTAGCCACTTCAACTCCCTACTAGAGCCTTAACTTGCACTTCAACTCCCTACCCCTCTCGGGCAGCTTGTGCAACTTCAACTCCGTACCCCTCCTTGGTCTGTTGCTGGAACCATTCTGAGTTGGCGCGGATTGGTTACAGCACCACACCAGGTAGGGATTATTTGTATTAAAAAAACGGCTTTGTCGTCATCCTTTTGAAAATAATCAAATTGGGGCTTGCTGCACGCGCGTGATAGAGAGAGCGCTGCTCTCGTTCTGCAGGTGGCCCTCATTGGCATATTCTCCACCTTGTGGTGGCACCTTGCGCGCGCGCGCGCGCACACACACACACACACACACACACAAAAAGAGAGAGAGAGAGAGAGAGAGAGAGAGAGAGAGAGAGAGAGAGAGAGAGAGAGAGAGAGAGAGAGAGAGAGAGAGAGAGAGAGAGAGAGAGAGAGAGAGAGAGAGGAGTGGGACTGTCTGGGAGTCGAAGACGACCACCATGGCAACGTTTACAGTGCCAGCTCACTGAAGCGCCTGAGGCATGACTAGAGGCCCTTGATTGCATGGTGTCCCTGACCATCTCTCCATGGCTAGCGATGATTGCACGGTGTCCCTGAGCATCTCTCCATGGCTAGCAATGAGCAAGGAAGGCTTTCGAGAGATGCCACTACTGTGAGCTTCAACCCTCCCATTCCCATCCTTCGTGTATCATTGCTTGCAAGCCAAGAGGACGACCCTTCCAAAGGACCATTTGAGCTTGCTTTTTAGGACGAACATTCTTGGCTCACTGCTTGGAACGAATGCGAGGTCAAAATTGCAGAACGATGCGTGGAATAAGGAGGAAGTGAGGAATGGGAGATGCAAAATTGCTTGGCATCAGCCCGAGTAAATGTGCCAGCTATGCAGAAGAAACATGCGAAGAGGATTTTTAGATACAAGGATATTGGATTCTGAAACTCGGTTGGACTCACGGAAGTACAGACTTTTGAAGGGCTTCTCAAAATCAGAGGTGTTGGAAAATGTCCAATCAAGCAAAAACCATGTGATGAGAAAAAGTGACCTTCATAAGAATGTAAGATGGAAAATACATTCTCGTAAGGTTAATTTGAAATCTTGATTCATAAAAGAGAGAGAGAGAGAGAGAGAGAGAGAGAGAGAGAGAGAGAGAGAGAGAGAGAGAGAGAGAGAGAGATGAACTTGTTGCACAGACTCTCACACTGCCCCTCCCCCTTACTGCCTTATCTCAACCTCGCTTTGCCCTGACCCTACCTCGCGCTGCACATTTCAACATCCGTCCTCTCGTGTGATGCCCTGCCTCGTGTCATTTCAACACTCGCCTTGCTCAGCATTGTGACGCCCCTCTTGTCACCCTCTGCTCTGTCCCGTCACACCCTTGCTCTGTCCCACCTCAACACTACCTTGCCTTTGTCCTGCTTTGCATTACGATGCCCTCTTGGTCTGTCATGCCTCAATACTACCCTGCCCTCTTGGTCTGTCATGCCTCAATACTACCCTGCCTCCATCCTTTTCCTGCATCATGCCTTCATTGGCACATCTGATAGAGTTGGATTGCTGTCGGAAATCACCCGTATTTTTTGCGAGATAGGCTTGTTTGTAACGCTTACACGAGTGAGTACTCAAGGGGTGAAAGCATGAATAGATGGAAAGCTATATATGTGATATAATTAAATAGCATAGCATGACATTGGGGGTGTGGTCACTGGTGCCATATTTCAGACGTCCAAATTTATATTCTAAAAAATGTTATACTGAAAAATTCAGCCTTCACACACCCACTTTGTTTCATGAGTAGTTGGCAATTTCAAACACCGTGCCCCCCCCCCCCCCCCCCCCCCACCTCTCTCTCTCTCTCTCGCGTGTGCTCAAGGTCTACTGTGCTTAGAGCTTCTACTATGCAAGCTTGGCTGCTTCAAGGACGATTGCAGTAACCGCCCTCTTCTCTTCGAGGTATGTCTCTCCCATTGAACATGTACACTCTATACTGCTTGAGCACGCGCGCCCCACCTGGGATCATTTAGCTACATTAAGTTGCATTTGGAGCTGCATGAGTGCCACACCTTGCTCATTTGCAACTAGAGGCGAGCAAAACCTAATGCTGCTTTTGCTGGCTGCATGAGAGGACATAGACTCCCGAGGTAATTTGCTAGTCCACAAGCTGCATGCAATCTTGGGGAAAATCCCATAGCACATCACCTTGAATGCCCTGCTTACAAGAGCAGGCCCATGAAGTTCTTGTTTCTTTTTAGCAAGGATGATAAGCGAGGGCACACCACGTCTCATGAGTTCATTGGATGATGTGCAGGTATATCACTTGAGACTGCATCATGGCACCTTCCTCAAAGCATCCGATTCAAGCAAGCATCAGTCTAGTTAGGAACATTGAACCACCTCTGCATACGAAGTTTTGTCGTCTTGCCGAGGAATTTCATATGGAGCGTGGATTGCCATTGGAGGGAGTTGATCCGCGTAGCTTGACAGGAAACAATGACATCTCTGAGGAGGACTGGAAAGCTGTCTTTATATGCCCAAAGCCTCTTCAGGGTAGCCAGAAGAAAGTGAAGGCATACCATGCTCAGTCGGAGTTCTTACAAAAGCTTGTGTGGAGACATTGGGATGTCTACCAGGAGGGTCCCTTCATGTATGAAGTAGGGACTCAATTTGCAAAGGCCTTTGCATTGAAAACTGCAGTGAATCTGGCAAACATCAAATTTCTTGGGCTATCTTTGCAGAGAGGGCAATGAGAGCCTCAGAAGAAAGACACAACTTGCAAAACAAGATCAAGAGGTGGGAAGAGCAGATGAGTGGTAGAGGGAGAGGTTCCAAAACCACTGCTGCCTCTACCAGATCATCATTGAAAACAGAAGGTACGTCTGTACCATTGTCAAGCGTGCCTACAGGAGGATGCCTGGTACAATTGGCAGAGGAGGATAGCAGGGCACTTGCAGAAATGAAGAATATTGCAGAGGGAAGATTGCAAGATTGCAAGTCAAGACTTGAGGGTGTAAAGAAGCAGCTAGAGGATCAAGTCAGAGAATTGCATAGGGCTGAGGGTGCTCAAAGCTCAAACACTTTGGCCATAAATTTGCAAACGAAGATTGATTGCGTGCAAGACCCTGTAGCTCGACAACGCCTGATTGATTTGATTGGACAGTTCTCGAGTACTACTAGAGAGAACGTTGCTGAATTAGAAGCCAATGTGGCTAAAGCAAAGGTGCATACCCTCCTACATGTGCTTCACTTTTTTTTGGAGTATGTGGTTCACTTCTATGTGGTTATGTGGTTAGAGTGTTATGGATTGTATGGTTATGTACTGTATGAGCATATTCTATTTTTGCTATGTGCTATATAGCACAAAATATGTGCTATATGGTCACAACATAGCCATCATCTTCATGGAGTGGGTGGTTTTATGCTATGTGCTATGTGCTATATGGTCACAACATAGCCATCATCTTCATGGAGTGGGTGGTTATATGCTATGTGTGGTTATGTGCTATGTGCTTTATAGTTCAATCTAGGTGCAACATGTTCACAATAGTACCCTCATCTATTTGGAATGTGTGTGATTCTATGCTATGTGCTTTGTGTGGTTATGTGCTATGTGATACATAGCACAATGGACATGTGTAATATGTGCTATATAGCATACCTGCATGCTATATGCTCACAGTATAGCCCTGAAGTGTGTGTTAAATATTGATATGTGCTACATAGCACAATCTTTATATGTGCTATGTGCTAAATAGCACATTTTGTGTGTTATATGTTCACAATATAGCCATGGAGTGTGTGGAATAGTGAATTGTGCTATATAGCACAATCTCTATTTTTGCTATGTGCTACATAGCACATCTCTAATTGTGATATGTGCTACATAGCACAATATTTGTGCTATATGCTATGTGCTATGTCTCATATAGCCCACTGCATATCATATACCCAACAAGCTTGTGCTATATAGCATATAGAGAAAATGTTTGGGCTATATCTGGTATTTTAAAAAGTCTCTCTGCTATGATCTACAGTGCATACTTTATGTAGCACTTATAACACATTATACTTGGACTGTATATAGCACAATGCATATCATATACCACATCAAGCTTGTGTTTATAGCATATAGAGTAAGTGCTTGTCTTATATGCGGTATTGCAAATAAGGGATAAGATTCACACTGCATATTCTTTTCAGCAATCTGCTTTTGTTGGGTTATTGAGACTTAAATTAGATGTGTTGTCTTCTTTGTTTCATAGGCACTGCTTGCAGAAGTAGAGACCAACATAGCACAGGAATCAGAGTACTTTAAATTTTGTGTTACCATGGAGAGGACTTCACATAACGTGGTAGTTAGTTTGATGAAGCCTTTTCCTCCTGTGGATTTTAAGCAGAGCATTAGCGAGGTGTCACTTAATGGGTTCTACCATTGTGTAGGATGTGGATTCCCGTTCGATGCCAGAAGCTTGGATGTATTCTCCCTGCCTTGCACCCATGTGTACCATATGCTATGCTTCGCGCATGTATGTAGGGACTATGGCTATTGTGTTGCACCAGATTGCAACATGTCTGTTCCCCCTAGAGCTAAGCATATGATTGGTCTGAAGGTGAAGAGTGAGATGAAAGAATTAAGTGCAGGTAGTCACTGTGTCAAATATTTACTACTACTATTGCAGGCCCACTTTCCATTGGTAGTTTAAACTCTTGCATTTAATGAAATTTTTTGCAGGTAGTACAGACATCGCAGCAGAGACCTGTATACAAGAATCATTGAGGACAAAAACAGAGAGAGTCTCTACGCAGGCCACTGGTAGGTACCAAAATCAGTATTTATGTGTGTAGTTTGGGATACTCCAAGTGAGACTTTGTAAATAGCTTGCTTTGTAGAACAATCATCGCATGCTTGCTCCAACAAGACGATGCATTCCACAAGGAAGAATGGCCTGATTACCCCAGGGATGCAGCCAGGCCTTGAAGCGGAGTCTACCCGAGGGATGCAGCTAGCCCTTGAAGCGGAGTCTGCCGTAGGGGATGCAGTACGTAGAGTAGTTGAAGACATCTTGATGGCAAAGTCTTCTGCAGTCAAATCACCTAGGAAACAACTAACTCCAAGAAGGCTGTTGCGTTCTCCGTTGAGTGCCAAAGCATCACCAAGTGTGGACACTAGAGATGAAGCATCAAATGAGGCAGTTGCAGATGCGGTGAAAGCAACACCCCCTCCAGCGGGGAAGAAGCCAACACCAAAGCGCAAGAAATCGACTCCCAAGAACTTAGGTGGAAGTCCCACAATGGATATACCTCTTGATTCATTTAGGAAGAGAAAGAAACCAAATGCAAAGCAATGAGTGTTTTTGTTGTAACTTCATGCAATTAGAAGATGTCTTTAAAAGGCATGTGAAATCCATTGCACCCCTATTGTATCCATGCTCATTGATGAATCAAGTGTTGGAATTTGTTAGTGACATGTCTCTTATTCTTTGCATCGAATAGTTGCAAATTATTTGATTTATTTTCTGTACATGTTTAGTAATATGTTTCTACTTTCTCTTGTCGTAGATAATCAAAAAGCTGAAAAAAGAGGAACTTGCATGAGACGCACTCGCTCTTCAGGATTTCTAGATGAGGGGTCTGTAGGTTCAGTGGCTCAGTCTTATCCTGTGAAGAATCCAAGAAGGGGTGCTACAGCTTCCAGGGGTTTACATGCAAAAAAAAGTGTCTTTTGATACAGTTGAGGGGTCTGTAGGTTCACTGGCTCAGTCTTATCCTGTGAAGAATCCAAGAGGGGGTGCTACAGCTTCCAGGGGGGTTACAGGAAAAAAAAAACGAGTCTTTTGATACAGTTGATCCCTGCACACCTACTAGTACTGCTGAATTTGTTCCAAATGTGCCTAATGCAGCTGATGTGCAGGTTGTGCATGATGATGTGCATACAGATGTTGACCGTGCTAAACTTGAAAAGGGTACATTACCCACCCCCACCACAGTTGAATCTGGCACAGATGCCATTGATGATGCTATGGTAGTTGATGCCTGCACAGATGCCATTGCTGATGCTACGCTAGTTGAGGCCTGCACAAATTACATTGTGGATACTATGGAAGTTGATGCTCGCACAGATTCTGCTGCTGATGGCAATGTTAATGATGGTGGAACAGAAAGTATTGTTCATGCTCTCATAGATGCCCTTCTTGATGCAGTTGTGGCTATGGGTACAGATGCCACTGTTGAATCTGGCATAGATGCCATTGATGATGCTACCACAGTTGATGCCTGCACAGATGCCATTGTTGATGCTACGGTAGTTGATGCCTGCACAAATGACATTGTGGATGCTATGGAAGTTGATGCTAGCACAAATGCTGCTGCTGATGGCAATGTTAATGATGGTGGAACAGAAAGTATTGTTCATGCTGTCATAGATGCCCTTCTTGATGCAGTTGTGTCTATGGGTACAGATGCCACTGTTGAATCTGACACAAATGCCATTGATGATGCTACCACAATTGATGCCTGCACAGATGCCATTGCTGATGCTACGATAGTTGATGCCTGCACAAATGACATTGTGGATGCTATGGAAGTTGATGCTAGCTCAGATGATGCTGTTGATGGCAATGTTAATGATGGTGGAACAGAAAGTATTGTTCATGCTGTCATGGATGCCCTTCTTGATGCAGTTGTGCCTATGGGTACATATGCCACTGTTGAGGATACCAGAGGCATGGGTGAGGAGGTCCTCATTGAGAGAGAAGCTGGAACACGTGAGGCAGTGGGTGCAAGTGATGTCACAGCCCAAGCCAAGGTGGTCTGTCCAAGTGATGCAGCTGATGATATTGTTGATGCAGAGGAGGCAAAGGGTACAGATGCCGCTGTTGAAGATATGGGAGGCTTGGGTGAGGAGGACTTCACTAAGAGAGTACCTGGAATAGTCTCAGCAGTGGGTAACGGTGATGTCGCGGCTTCTGCCGACACAGCTGAGACATACGACATAGCAGTTCAATCGGGAGAGACAATGGGTGAAGTTCTCGTGGCTGCTACGGACATGAAAGAGGCAAATACACATAATACAACTGAGGCATGTATAGAGGGAAACAATGAGGCAGGGAAAGGCACAGAGGTGCCCACTGACAGAGTAACTCAATCGGGAGAGGCATTGGGAGAACATTTCATGGCTGTTGTGGACATGAAAGAGGCAGTTGCACATGATACAAATGAGTCTTGTATAGATCCCACTGTTGGGAATACCAAAGGTAAAAGTCCAAAGGTCCCTATGGGTCGAGAGGCTGCTATACAGATACAAATGAGGCAGGTACAAAGAATGCTGATAAAGAGGCAAAAAATGGACATGAATATGAGAGGCAAGAGAGGCCGTGTCTTGTGGTAATGCCAGTACAGATTGTTGCACTGCCTCGTGCGTCTTTTGAGGACAAGAAGAGAAGGGACAATTTATGCATCATACTGGATGTGAATGGGCTTCTCATAAAGAGGTATAAGGTCTCCTTCCACAAAGGAATAGCGAGAAGTAGTATTCCTGATTGGGCAAGATCAAGGTATCAGGTAGTCACTGGGCCAAATGCTACAGGAAAGATGAAATTTGAATATGTGGTCAGGCTCAATGCATCAATCTTTTCGCATGCACTACTGCAAAGAGCACAAGTTGCACTATGGAGGTGCATGACCCAGGAAAATCTAGCACTTGCTTTGAGTGCATGCTTTCCTAGGCTGAACAAACAGCATTTCCTCGATATTATCGGTCAAGAGGGGTGTAGAGAGGCGAGCTTCGATCTAAATGAAGTTCCTGGGATCCCTCCATGTAGAGATAACGCGAAGCCCATATTTTTCAAGTGTTTGAAAGACTTTTGGAAGCACCATCCTAAGTTCAACTCTGATAATACACTGGTGGTGGGATGACACACTCTACAAGTGTCTGCTCAACCCTCCCAGGACTTGGGTCTGTCCTGCTTCATTTGATCCAGCAGATATTTGTCAGTCCCCAATTTACCTGGTTAGCACATTGTTCCCTTGGTTAGTCAAGTGGACAGTCTCACCCAGCCCTAATGCTTATGCAAAGATGAACCACTTTGAAAATCCTTCGGACATAGTGTCTGCTCGTGTCATCAGCCACTATAAAAGTCAACGAGAAGTATGTAGGGAAGGTTGATTGTGGTTATGGAATCATGTATACAGCATTTTGCACATTGAATGTACTTGCGATTACTATACAAAAATCTGACCTGTTCAAAGTTCTCTAAACTTAATGATTGAATGATGTAATTTTATTTTGGTGATATGATGTAATTTTATTTTGCTGATATGATGTTGTCATACTCCGATAGAGTCCTGCTACATGGCACACATAATAGCATAGACAGGACCATCGGGCTATTATTACACATAGTTATGCTATATAGCACTCATACTGCAAGAAATACTATGACATAATAGCATGGATAGGGAGATTGGCCTCTTATTACACACACTTACGCTATATGGCACACATAGTGCTCTCAAAATGTAATATAGCTCTTTCACATACCACACATCATATCATAGACAGGAACATTGTGCTATGTGATACACACACTTTTACTGTATAGCACACATGTTGCTATCTTACTACAATAGAGTCCTTTTATAGCATAGACAGGGACATTGGGCTATTATTACACACACTTGTACAATATAGCACACATAATAGACTAGGTAGAGACAATGGAATATCTTGACACATTACTTGGCTACATATCACATATAGTAGCATGTACACAACTCCATAACACCCAATGGGTAGCTATTCATAAGAGTGAGATGATTGTAAGAATGAGACATGTTTACCTGAGATTCATCAAGAAGTGAATGGGATGCTCTTGATAATGTTTTCTTCCCAATCGTTTCTGACAAATATCTTGGCTAACTTTTTTCAAGGTGCAACATGTTCACAATAGTAACCTCATTATCTGAAATGTGTGTGATTCTATGCTATGTGCTCTGTGTGGTTGTGTGCTATGTGATACATAGCACAATGGACATGTGTAAGGAGGTATTGAATAGTGAAGGCTATATAGAACATAATATAAGCCTGTTAAATAGGTATCATGCTGCTTCATAGGGCATGGCATTGTAAATGGTTTCATGTAGTTCCGGAGATAAATAATATGTCTTTGAGGTAGCATCTACTAAAGGCATGTCAAACTTGATTGCCCGAACAAGGTGAGAGTACAGGTTAGTAACTCCCCTATCATCAAGTAGAGTGTAGTGATTTGGGTCCCCCTCTTGCTGTTGATAATAACACCCTGTGACAACATAAGTGTTTTTATCACATTTGTTTTTCCACTTATCTCTTAAGATGCAATCTGTCATCCATTTTCTCTTTGTACATCTCAAAAGAAAGAACTCTACACCTTCTGCATTGCCAACATCTGCATTGACTTTGCAAAGTTATCACCTTCAATGATATACTCACTCAGCATATCCTGGGATCCCTCAAACATTGCAGCTTCATGTTCTGGTACCTCAGTCTCTTCTGCTACCTCAGAGAGTGGTTTCAATGCCTTATGTGTCCACTTGCCTGCATATGATTTGCTGGAACAAGTCCTCCAATGGCCCTTCATGCAAACATCACAAAAACAAGAAAGCCGCCTGGATTATGACGACAAAAGCCTGAAATGCAATGGAGTGATCGAGATCCTGGTACTCTCTCACAACCCCATAGATTAGACGTGTCCACTTCTGTCTCTTTTACTAGCCAAAATTTCCTGTTTATAGTAGGATCTGCTTTAGTGGATTGTGCATAAGAGCTACATGCAGCATTGGACATTGTTCTCGTAAAAAATGCAACCACGTCTGCAACTTGCCTAAGAACAACTCCATTACTCTTGAGTTGTTCATGTGTAAGGGATCTCTTTATCACAGCGCCAGCGCCATCATGCTCTCCCTTGCCATGGCTAGAGCCAAAAAAAATTCCATGTCATCTCTGTACCTATTAGTTGGTAATATCTAGCAACAAAGTAAAATGGCCTTGCAGCCTTGAATTGCGAGGCTGCACCATCTGACCACACCCAGTGCTTCTTGAAATTCAGCCCCTGGTCTTTAAGCCACTGATCACAAAGAAGAAAACAATGCTGGACAAATAGCGTATCATGTTGCCTATCATCGCAGATGTAGAAATGCATATGCTTGATAATACTGTCATCTTCGTTTGTCATGCATGTACGTTATGTGAACAAGGATGGTGCATTGATCTGTATGCCAATGCATGGATTGTACTTCATTTTGCTTTTTGAACGAGTAATTTTCAGCAAAGTCTACTACAGATATAATGGTATCCGAAGGAAACATCTTCAAACATTCTCTGTATTGATGTGCCTGCCATTTGTAAGTTAAATTGTGCTCGTGAAGATTCTGATGTCGTCTTTTATCCTCCCTGTCAGCTCACTTAAAGCCACCTGTTTGAGTGACAAAATCTTTCTCTTACTTAGACCATGCTTAGTTTGAACTTTAATGTCCTCGAAGACTTGCAGTGGAACTGTCTTTGTCATCTCTGCAAGTTCTCGTGGACAAAGGCTGAGCTTTTCCACACCACAGTTTTTGCATTGGCCCATCAAGCAGGTGTGTTTATGGAACATATCCCCCTCAACCTTTATACATACGCATGATTCCCACAACTTTGTGATCCCTAAAAACAAGTGCTCAATAGCAAGACATTCTGCATTTACCCCATCTGATTTGCAAACATTGCATTTACATATACATGACCTCCCATGAAAACCAAAAGCAGATGAGCGCATAACATTAAATGCATCTTTGAGATACATCAGTTTGATATGATAAACACAACAGCAAGCATTTCGATCTTTCAACTCTCGCACGAACCAAGGCTTCAGCTTCTCAAAGGACCTTTGCCCAATTGTCACATGTGGGTGGCTATCTTTAAACTTCAAGAAATACTCTGTTCGCTTGAAAAAAAAATGCATTAGAATTACATTTTGCTATATATCACACATAATAGCATAGCTACAGATGCATTGGTATAAATACATATAGCTATGCTACATAGCACAGATAATAGCATAGATAGATAACTCAACTTTCATTACATGCTCAATTTTGTTATATAACACATAATAGCATAGATAGGGATTTTTAGCTGTTATTACACACACATCACACACATCTGCTATATAGCACACATAGTGCTCTCGTATTATAACACAGTTCTTCTAAATAACACACAAAAGAGCTTAGACAGGGATATTGTGCTATTATTACACATATCACACTCTGCATAGCACACATAATAGCATAGACATGGATACCCTGCTACTATTACACTAACATCTGCTATGTAGCACACATAGTGCTCTCATAATATTATAAAATCTGATAGCACACATAATACCATAGATAGGTATATTGTGCTATTATACACACATGTCTGCTATATAGCAGACATGATGTTGTCATACTCTGATAGAGTCCTGCTACATGGCACACGTAATAGCATAGACAGGACCATCGGGTTATTATTACACATAGTTATGCTATATAGCACCCATAGAAATACTATGACATAATAGCATAGATAGGGACATTGGCCTCTTATTACACACACTAACGCTATATGGCACACATAGTGCTCTCAATATGTAATATAGCTCTTTCACATACCACACATCATATCATAGACAAGATTATTGTGCTATTCTTACACACACTTAATGTATAGCACACATGTGTTATCTTACTACAATAGAGTCCTTTTACATGGTACACTTATAGCATAGAGAGGGACATTGGGCTACACTTGTGCAATATAGCACACATAATAGCGTAGGTAGAGACAATGGACTATCTTGACACATTACTTGGATACATATCACATATAGTAGGATATAGACAACTCCATAACACCCAATGGGTAGCTATTCATAAGAGTCAGATGTTTTACTTGAGAGTTATTCATTGTAAGAATGAGACATGTTTACCTAAGATTCATCAAGTAAGTGTATGGGATGCTCTAGATAATGTTTTCTGCCCAATCATTTTCGACAAATATCTTTGTTGTTTGGAGACACCCTACTGTGCTCTATCCAAAATGTAATAATTGGCTGCTTCAATTCCTCCGATAAGGACCCAACATTTCCAGACTTCCTTTTGCATAAGTCGAACCTCAGCGTACTTGACATAGGATCGCTGTCAAGTCTACCCAAAGCTGAATATAAATTCCTTGGATGAACATTTAATAGCTTTGCCACTTTATGTAGAGTAACATCTCTACCTTGGCTCCCATTATCATGCAGTAATCCATTCAACAGCATGCTGAATGTGCTTCCTTTTGAAAACATCTCGTCAGTTGATTTTGGAATCTTTAATTCCTGTAAGGAGACCTTGAGTGCAGAAATAAGGCCATTTACAGGAAGATACAAATCTTCACAGAATGGCAAGATTCTATCATCATTGAAAACACCTTGAAGAATTGCATTCTTATCTTCTTTCCCGTAACTATGCAACTGTCTCACAATGTGCTGAACAATATTCTGAATAGTATGTTTCTTCTTGTCTTCCATTGTGTGTACATCGACGTCCTCCCTATAACAATCTTTCCTATGACAATCTTCCGCTCCAATGTTGACGCTTGGTTGTACTTGCTTTCTTGCACGACATCGCTTTCTGTACTCACGTTTAGCCTATGCTTCATACTTCCTCACTGCAATAATTTCATCCTCATTTAGACAAGCCTTTCTCTTGGAGTGCACCTGCGTATGATTGGTGTCTATTCCATGTGCCTCATCATAAAATCCGTCGTCCACCATCCTGGAACAGTCTGCAGTAGTTTGAAATGAATGAAGTCGTACAAAACTTCCTGATTGTAATAGTGAACTGAAATCCATTTGTGCTGCATTGTTGAGTTCAAGAAGCTCCATTGCTGCTTGTGAGGAGGTATGAGCTGGAACCAAAGTGAGAGGAAGGGAGTCTCCATCATCCATATTCTAAACAGGAGAGTAGGAGAGAGAGAGAGAGAGAGAGAGAGAGAGAGAGAGAGAGAGAGAGAGAGAAAGGGAGAGAGAGGGAGAGGTCCACGCGTGCTAACCGCTCCATGTCTTTCAATCTGAGTAGTGGAGTCGTGAAGTCAGTTATCTTACCTATATTCTTTTAAAAATTATTGACTTAAAAGCCCAGCTATGGTGCCATCCATAGCATCATACTTGGTGTCCATGGACACCAAGTATTTAGACACCATTCTATGCTTTCACCCCAAGATGACAGATCATTCAGGAGGGTCGGTGAATATGAGGATTATACAAGCAATAAGAAATGAGATTGGCAAATAGATCCTGCTCATCAAGGAGGTGCCCTAGTTGAGTGAGGGCTCCTACTCATCGAGCACTGATCTGAAGTCAGGATTTTTTCTTGCGGCCCTTCTTAGAGTGCAGTGGGATTGGCTCTCTTCGAACTGCAGTTTGGTAAACTAGAGTGTTATACTCTGTGTCATGGGAAGAGATGATGGAGTTCTTCTACTTGACTTTAGTGCTTACCTTTGTTGATGACTCAAATATGTAGAGTAGGAGTTTTTTGCATACACTCTAGCCGTCACCTTCCTATCCTATCACAAATAATAGCACAATGAATGTTGTGCAAGAACGTGTCAGGAAGCAATAAACGATGGCATTGAGAGAGAGAGAGAGAGAGAGAGAGAGAGAGAGAGAGAGAGAGAGAGAGAGAGAGAGAGAGAGAGAGAGATATGGACCCTCCTAGTTTCAACAAAAGCATCCCAATTCTTGAATAAAACTAGTGTTCATTCTTTGTCCTGGGTTTTGCTTAGTTTTACCATTCGCTCGGTAAAGTTCGCTCGGTGTATAGTAAGACTCTCTGGCAGCAATCATCTTCCAGAACATGATTTGTGTCTGTGTGTCTTCTTCTCCACTAGTGATAGCCATGGTGATTAGTATAGCTTTTTCTAAAGCTTCTTTGGCACATGTGCATATGCTTCACATCCAAAGACACACAAATGATCATAATGTGGCTTCTTTCTGGACCACAAGTCCTCTAGATTTGGTAATCCAATGGTGTACTAGGTGACCTATTCATAATAGGTACTTCTGTTAGTATTGCCTCTGCCAAAAACGCTTGAGTCAAATTCACCATAGAAAGCATAGTTGTGACTCACACCTAAATTGTTCGATTCATCCTTTCTATAGCTTTGTTCTACTTAGTGTGGAAGGAGCAGTGAGCTTCCCCTTAATGCTTCTCTAACTACAAAAATTCTCAAACTCCTTGGAGACGTACTCCCCGCCACTATTAGTCCTCAATCTTTTTAACTTCCGGCCAGACTGGTTCTCTACAAATGCGAAGAATTTCTAAAAAATAGAGTAGATTTGATTTTTATGATACAGAGGATGAACCCAAACCTTCCTAGTGAAATCGTATATAAAAATCACAAAATAGCTAGGACATAGGACAACAAATGTTGCTATGAACAAGTTCTAGTGGCTACAAACTCTTCTTATTCAATGGCAATGAAGATTCCTAGTCTCTTTGCCATAGATGTAGTGTTTAGACATAGAAAAGTTGAAAAAACTTAGCACAAGTAACCAAAATGTGCCAATGTTCTCATTACCTTTTGCCTCATATGGCCTAATTGCCCATACATAGAATAGAGTGCTCCATTCTTTTAACCTCTAAGAATGAAAAGGTTTCCCTTTTTTTGATAATCCATGAGATATTTCCAAAGGTTTTCATGTAACCCATCATCAAGTTGACTAGCAGATATCAAACTCTTTGCTAACTTGGGGACATGTCTGGCATTCTTGATCATGAACTCCATGCCATTATGCAGAACCATCTTAGTGTCTCCAGCACCTTATATCTCAAGCTCATAAGCATCACCGAGCTTCACTATGCCACATGTATATGCATAAGTAGAGAACCACTCTATGTGAGGTATCACATGCAAGCTGGCTCCAAAATCTATGACCCAATTTTGATCAAAGCCAGCGTCATCTACAACAAGAGCATCCGAACTAAGATGTGCTATAAAGACTAGAACATTTGAGGGATCTAGGACCCTGTAGTCTTAAGAGACTCTACCATATTGAGCTCTTTAATCTTAGATGTGGAATTTCCATCATTGTTATACCTTTTGTTGTCTTGAGACTTCTTCTTGTCCCTTTGCCATGGTAGTCTTTCTTTGGATGCCCTTTTGACCAAGTCTTAGAAATGGTGAAGACTCTCAAAATGCGCAAAAATGGCTCCACAAGCATTACAAAAGGCATTCACTTATATCCAACAAGAAACCTGTATCTCTAACTAGCCAACTAGGCCGCATGCATGAGAATCGAAGACCAAGTCTCACCAAGTAGCCACAAGTGTATACATGACCATAAACATGCCGAACTTATGTCAAATCTGTCAAACCCATAGAAAAACACTGCGTAAATGCTCCATATAAAGTGTTATCGTTGAAAAACTACGGATCAGCCAGAAAAAATATCTTCGGCCAATGATCCAACGCATAATGCTAATGGCAAGATCTACAGCTCTAAGTAGGGGTTGTTTGGGAACCGCTCGATGCCAAAACTGTAGTCGTGTCAATCCAAAGACAATGTCGTGCCTTCATTGCCAGATGAAGGTGCCGCCTCTTGGAAGAAAACGCTCGTCGAGTACCGGAGGAGATCCCAAGACCGCTCTCTCTCGTGCTCCGGTCCAAGACTGAGGAGGGATGGCGAACGCCAAAGAGGGATGTCAAATCATCAATGCCGATGTCATCAATGTCAATGCCATACGAGGAGGTGATGCCGCTCTTTGATAGGCTGATGTCAAATCCAAAACCAAAATCAAATTCAAAATCCAAGCTCATCGATGTCGAGAGCCAAGTGCATGTGAAGCAATCCCAAAGCTTTGTGGAAAGTTTCAAAATTCTCATGAGGCAATGCCTTTGTGAACAAATTTGCAAGATGCCAGAAATCACAAGAAGTTTTGGACAAATTCTCACAATAATTCCCACATTATGACTTACCTGAACATCATGAGCTTCTGTGAGGGAGGCACCGCATACCTAGCTAGGTACGATTGGGGGTAGGGGACCGCTGGCCGGTGGGGGGGCCGGTGGTCCCTTGCCCCCAATCGTACCTAGCTAGGTATGCGGTGCCTCTCGAGCAGAAGCTCTTGATGTTATACATTGTATGAAAAACATTGAAAAAGACTCCGTTTTCCTACATGGGAAAATTTCTAAATTTGCTTGTGAAAGAAAGAGAAGCTGAGTGTGTGCACTTGAGACACACACACACACACACACACACACACATCTCCCACTTTGGCACTCGGCTCCACACAAAGGTTGAGAGAGAGAGAGAGAGAGAGAGAGAGAGAGAGAGAGAGATTCACAAGAAGTTTTGGACAAATTCCCACATTGTGACTTACCTCAACATCATGAGCTTCTGTTCGAGAGGCATTGCATGCCTAGCTAGGTACGATTGGGGGCAGGGGACCGCTGGCCCGGTGGTCCCCTACCCCCAATCGTACCTAGCTAGGCATGCAATGCCTCTCGAACAGAAGCTCATGATGTTATTCATTGTATGAAAAACACTGGAAAAGACTTTGTTTTCCTACATGAGAAAATTTCTAAATCTTCTTGTGAATTGGTGGATGGAACCACACTGGTGGAAGGAATATGTGTATTAGGTTCCTTATTGTATATATGAAAAGGAGATAATGAGTGAGTGAGTGTGTATGGCTACTACGTTCCTTTACCCCAACAATTTGGGCAAGAGCATTGCTCTATTCCATGGTTTCTAGACCTGCCCTCCCAAAAGGATTCAATATTTTTTTCTATAAATCTGTTAAGCTGTTGAATATTTGGGAAAAAAATTGTGCATGAAAATTCGCAATCCATGAATCAAACTTTGATCCACGGACAATTTACATTTTGCCACCTTTTTAACATTTTGATCAATTTAAAAACACAGGTTGAGAAGGGGAAAAAGAGTTGCAAAGAAATAAGTAAGGAAACACACTCAATAAGTTAGAGAAAGACCAAGCTAGGTCTCTTGCATTTTGTTTTCAGTTTTGTTTTCCATTGGGGGTATCAAGCACCTTAGGAATTTGAGCCAATGCTCCTAAGTGTCAACTATTTTGTATACAAAGAACTTTTGTGATGATATGCGCTCTATGTCAAGTGAGAGTTCAACAATGTGTGGCACCCACGTCACTATGTGTTCTATGGAAAATAATGAAATTGTATATCACTTGCTTGCATCTAGCTATTCAAATCTCCAAACAAAAGCTGTTTGAAGACCATTGAGTGACCACTTAGTGCTTTGGCTCTATGGATTGTTTGCTACACTGTGTTGACAGGCATAGTGAACATAACTTGGGCTTAGGTAGTTTGATTTTTCTCATGAAAGTGAAATCGCTTGTAGATGATAGCTTTCATTTCTCGAGGGGTCCGCCGTTCAATACCCCCCTATATAATGTGCGTTCGCGAGATATTTTAAAAAACTCTCTTTTAACATGTTTAAATGAATAAAATGATCTCTTATTTTATAATTTTTTTTTTCAAAAATTGAATATAAAAACCTGTTATTTTAATGTATCTTTGTTAAATTGCTTAAAAATTTTGCAATATTGTCTTTCTTTCGGTTGAAAGGGACATAAGAACTCCATGGAGAAACATTAGGTCAAATGTAACCTTGGTCAAGTAATTGAGTAAGCTGCTCTTTGAGTTCAGAAGACTCTAATATAGGCAAGATATATGGTCTATGAGCAACTAGTTGAGCTCTTAGAATAAGCTCAGTTGTATGAGGAACTTCATGCCTTGGCAGTGCTTCAAAGAAAACATCATCAAATTCAATAAGCCACTCTCATTATGGTGTTCTTGATTTCTTTTCATTAGAATTAAGCTTCATAGCATAGATCATTGCATTCTTTCTATACCCTTTTAGTAACTTGGTAAAATATACAAACTGAAGTTAGGTTTCTATTGCTTACCAAAAATAGTGACTCTAGAATTGTGTTTATATACAAAAGTCAATAAAGCTTGTTTACAATGCAAGTGCATATCATTTGTCTTAAGCTAATCCATCCCTAAAATTTTATCATAGACCCCTCCAAACAATACTCTAATGTGTTGAGGTTTTCTAACCATCTAAGTGAAAACTCAAATCACCAACTGAAGTAGAAGATTTAAATTTCTTACCCATATCTAGCTCTATAGTAACATGATGTTCAAGCAGATTGAGAATTCTAATTTATCTCAAAGAGATGAAATAATGTGTATTTTTAGAATTAATCAATAAAGTAAAATATTTACCTTCATATTCCACTAAATTTGTGAGTGTGCATGCGTGCGTGCGCGGTGCGGTGCTTGCGGGGAAGGTGAAGAAGCAAGAGACCGTGTGTGTGGGTGGAGCACCCTCTAGCAAGTAAGAGTGAGGTGCTCCTTATTCTCATGTATATGAAGAATAAGGGTATGTACACATGTGGATAAGCGGTCGGACACTGGACGTTCGGGTGGGCTAAAGACGGAGCGCCTTTATCCTAGCAATCTCCCACTTAAAGGCGATGCGACGACAAGTGAGACCTACTAGCTAAACTACTATTATGTACAAAAAAAACATATGAGAGACTCTCTCAAACTACGTCCCACTGGCTCACTCTGTCGATCTACACGCAGTCGTATAGGCTCTGATGGTAGGCTAGTGTGCGTACCCATGCTAGAGTTTTCATGTAAATCCCGCAGACTACTATCGGCTCTGATGGTAGGCTAGTGTGCGTACCCATGCTAGAGTTTGCATGTAAATCCCGCAGACTACTATCGGCTCTGATGGTAGGCTAGTGTGCGTACCCATGCCAGAGTTTGCATGTAAATCCCGCAGACTACTCTGTATGGTCTGCAAAGCTCCACGAAGCATCATGCTAGTGTCAGTCATCGTACGACTCACTGTCCCTGTTGCAAATGCTCCCACTGCAGCTGCTAGATTGGTCCTCGACACTAACAAGTCGAACATGAGACACCTGAACGCTGACAAAATCTACACAAACCAGGCTGTACTCGCCTCCATTGTGCTATCTGCAATCACTGCATTATCAGGACTACTCACCGCGTATGGACGTATCACTGCCAATACTGGGAAAGCTACGTCCTTGTGACCCATAGGCAAAACTGTGCGTTTTGGTACCAACTCATTAGCCTGTAGCATGAGCATATAAAAAACTCCATATCTGTCAGCTCTGTCTGTGTCTCTAGGGAGGAGACCTGCTCTACCTCTGCCTGTACAAAGTTTGACAACACCTGCTGTGTCTCACTAGAGTACTATCTTTGTCTCTACATAATCTATTGGCACGATCTACACAGCTAAATGCTCTGTCTCCTGAGCATGATGGAGATCACTGGCGAAAGAGACACATCTCGTCTCTTGCTCAAAGCATGCTAGCAACAAAACCGAGACTACGCCGTCTCGAACCTCAGACACATGCATAGGATATACCAGACCGATGCAAGCTCCTCTGACAATCACTAGTGAATCGCAAGGCATCTGGAAAGACTCCTCTCTAACCAGTATCTGACAACCAAAATTTGCTAACTGTCACACTGAGATCAATCTCTGTCTCAACTGGGGAATGTAGCGCACATGTCGTAGCGCGTATAACGCACCACTAGGCAAAGACAAACAAATGTCTCCTGCACCTACAATGTCAAACGCCGAACCATTGGCCAAGTGCACACAACCAAGTCTCCCACTAGAAAATGTGCTAAACCACTCACGACATGGTGTGACATGAAAATCAGCATCACTATCTAGTAACCACTGTGGAGAAAGTGTGCTAACCATAGATAAATCTGCAAGAGGTACACTCGAGGAAAGCATGACATCACCATCACTAGCATAGACTGCCACTAGAACTGCCTCTCTAACCTGTGTCAAAGCCGTATCTGCAATACACATACATCTCTGTTGCTGCTGCATACGTCTAAAACAACAACGTCTAATGTGCCCTGTGTCACCGCAATGCCAACAACGCAAGTATCGGCAAGAACGAGACCGTTGTCTCTCAAAAGTCACCGTAGTGGACTGTACACTGTCACAGATATCTGTAACCATAAGTGAATGATAAAGAAACTATGACAAGAAAACATGGGAGAAATCTGGCAGAATCTCCCCTGTAAATTGAGCAAAACCTCAAGTACAATCTCACCCATATATCATGCCAAATGACAACAAAGTGGGAGATAACTCGACCACTACACAATGCTCAAAACCATGATCAATCGTATCAAAACTGACGCTCACTTATGCATAAAACCAACTCCACAATCTGCAAACTCTGCAAGGATAAACTGGAACAAACTGCTCAACCTAGCGTAAAGCGCATAACCATATATGCAAGTAGAGAGCACGCTAGCTCAAAACGCATCCCACAAAAAACTTCCTGCAAATGTATGCAAAAAACTTATGAAACCTGTAACTACCTGCCTATAGCCACACAAGCATATGCAAATCCTCACTCCTGCGAGAGTGGGTACAAGAACATCAAATTGTTTCCAAACTAACAAAACCTATCAAAATCTGTCAAAAGTGAAAGTAAACACTCGATCACTGTCAAACTGGAAGTCTATCTCGACCACTAAACCATCAAAGAGCTAACTGCGGATACACATAAACCATGGCAAGAAATCCAGGGAAAAATCCGACAGAGTTTTCTCTGGAAACTGAGCAAAAAACTCAAAAATCGTACCAAATACGCATGGAAATAGACACTTAGTGCCTTAGTAGCAAAGTCCACAAATGGTAAACATAGCACTGCCAAAACCCTGACAAAACAACTCAATCCTGCTGACCAGTGGCTCTATGGACATATACCTGTCCAAAAAACACATGTAAACCTGCGAACCTGCTACTTGCGAGCTATGGCTAGCTTAAATTGTATTCGTAAAATGCATTCATAGCATGAAACTGCACAAGACTGTGCAAAAACTGCTCTCTAGTGTGTCACAAAAGCTGTTACTGCAATCTGTGACCAAAACCACTGAAAAACTGGCAACTACTACCTCATCGATCGATAAACACGTCGACCAAAAATGTCGTCTAAAGTTATGTGCGCTCAAGGAAAAACCGGCTGTGGAATGGGCCGTTGGAGTCGTATGGCGGTATGTGCTATTGAAGTCGAGAAAACGCTTGATGTCACCTTTCGCGCCAGACGGAAGTGCGCTAGTCGAATAGCCGCAAATCGGTGTGGAAATTGATGTGCCGAGCCGAGCCGTCAATGCTTGAGGCCGTAGAGGAGGAACGCCGAGACGCTTAGAAAAAAATGCCAAAATCGATGTCAAAATCAACGTCGGGTCACCGAAATCCGAAGTCAAGAAGAGGGGGAAAAATCGCTGAAGTCGGCCCAATTCCGTGTGATGTTCGGGCTTTCTCGCCGGTACGTGCACGTGCTTGCCTATGTGCGTGAGCGCGCGCCAAAAGAGGCGGACTCAATCTCTACTTCTGACTCGCTCACTCGCTTTCTATCTCTATCTCTCACTCGCTCGCTCGCTCACACACACACACACACACACACACACACACTCTCTCTCTCTCTCTCTCTCTCTCTCTCTCTTTCTCTCTCTCATAGCTTTCACTCACTCTCTCTAGATCCACGATACTAAAGACGGAGCGCCTTTACCCCAACAATGATACCACTTGTGAGTGCGTGTGTGCACGGATGCGTGCGTGCGTGGTGCGGTGCATGCGGGGAAGGGGAAGAAGCAAGAGACCGTGTGTGTGTGGGTGGAGCAACCTCTAGCAAGTAAGAGTGAGATGCTCCTTATTCTCATGTATATGAAGAATAAGGGTACACACACATGTGGACAGGCGGCCGAACACTGGACGTCCGGACGGGCTAAAGACGGAGTGCTTTTACCTCAACAAAATTCACTTTCTCTCTAAGTTCAATTTCACATGAACATAAGCATTGAGTTGATTTTCTCCTTCTTGAGCATTTTGAGCTCTATTAGCTTGAGCTTCACCTTTCCTCCTTGACTAGGTGGCCTATTGTTGTTTCCATTAATATTGGGTGGTACATTCCTACAAAACTTGAACTTGGATTCTGTGGTCTAAAATTTCCTTGGTTTTGGGGCAGTCTCTAATTCTAATAAGAGTTTGCTCTGATGTACTAGGTCAAGGAAAGAAATTCTTGAAGTTTCTATTTGGAATAGGTCATCTTCATTTGGATTATCAAAATGAAGATAAATTAAATAAAGGTGATCCCTCCCAGCCTTCATGCATATCATGTTCGCTCATCTTTAGAAGCTTAAAGATCTAGATTGACCCTCTCTTCGTCAAGATGATTTGGGAAAGGCTACACTTTCCTTTTACTACTAGTGGATATTTCAAGATCAATCGCCTTATTTGCATCAAGAAAGTTCGTAAAATATCTAAGTCGCTACTTTGACATTGAATCTTCAATGAACTTTTAAGTCTAGAGACAAAGTATGCTACTTTGACCTCCTGAATCATTCCTGTGAGAGCATCCTTAACTAAGGTCAATCACTTCTTGGTTAAGGTCAAGTTATGGCCCAAAACACCACTATGGCGATACTGGACTCTTGTTCCAAATTTTTCTCAAACGTATTGAGTGATAGTCCTATGCTTGGTGAGTCCAATGATGTCTCCTATGGTCAATTTGGAATTGATATCAAGCAGATTTCACTAGTTTTTTCTTTGTTTGCATTTTTTGAGTGGTTGGCCTTGTTGATCTTAGTTCCGATGTCCAAATTGACCAAAATTTGGTGTGAAACATGTATACAATATGCATAAGTCAAGTGCAAAGATAAAATCAATTTTTAGCACTATTGTTTAATATTGCAATATTGAATAATAGTGGCAATTTTTAGGTTTCAAAGTTTTAATGGTTTCTAGTTATCCAAATAGTGATTTGCCAACTTTGTCCAACATCAAATTTTCAAGAAAACATTCAAAACATACTTTACAACTACATTTTTGAATGTTTCTTTGAAATGTACAAGATTGATTGTGAATGGATCTATGGGTTTGTTCACACCTTCGGTGATGTATCCTTCTTACCCCAATCCTCGGAAAGCTGAAAATATAAACACTTGTGAAAACCAAACAAAAGAAAAGAAATCAACCTATGAATCAATAAATACCTTCCGAACTCACCCAAAAGTTGAAAAGCATATCCCATTGGCTTGAGTCTAATCTAAGGACACTAAAGAGGTTTCCAACAACTCACCCAAAAGCTGAAAAGCATATCCCATTTTCTGAGCCTAAATTAAGGACACTAAAGAGGCTTCCAACAATTGCCCAATACTCTTAAATCCCTTAGCAGAGTTAGCAAAACCAATTACTAACTATGTGCTAAAAAGAAAATAAAGTGATTACTCTAGAGTGACCTAGAGAAAGTTTTGGATAATGAATTTAAGTACATGGCTTTCTCTAGTTTAGGTTGTCCTTGTCGCCAGCAATGGTGCCAAAAACACCTTATTAGAGAGTATGAGACTTTTGAAACATTTTGGAAATTTGAAATCAATACAAATCCCATAAGTCTAAGATTTTCGTTAATTTGGAATTGAGATTCGTACATAAAGTGGACTAAGATTATTGAAAAATACCTTTGATTGCAAGCTATTGAATGGTTTATATTAGTTAAAGAGATGATTGTAAGAATTGTTGGTATAAGAGAGTTGATAAAAATGTTCTTTAGGTGGTGTTCAAAAACACCTTAATTTCATTTGTTGGAATCCCATGCCTTGTCCTTTACCCAAAAGAATCTTTCAGACTTTCTTTGGCCCTTGTCACAACCTTTGCAGAAATTTTGACTTTTTTGGGAATGCCCCTGCTTGGCATCCAAGAGAAGACAATACTTTCTATTGCTTCCCATCGTTTATGATCCTTCAGATTACACATCCAGTATTTCTCCCAACAATTTGAGAAAACATCCACATCGGCTACATTTTGACGAGAACAAACTGGGGCCCAATATTGTATAAGAATTTTTTTAAAGCTATTTGAACACTTTTCCATGTCTATGTCACTTTGTGCAACTCCAAGCCATATTGGATAAATTGAGTCTGAAGGTCGAACAAGCACAAAGTCTCCCTGTTTTACATCCACCATTGGGTCTTGTTATGGGATTCTCCAACTTTGCTAATCTTATTGTAGTAGTAGTGAGAACCTCATATATAATTGTCAATCAAAGAGATATAGCTGAACCAACTAGTGCATGGAGGCTATGAGAGGGTATCAAGACTCTTGAAAAACCTAGTCACAACCTGCTATAATCATATCTTGATCTCAAGTGAACCCAAATCATTGAAAGCTAGTATAAATTTTCTAGTCTAACTCATGCATTTCACATAGCCAATGGTGTCCAATTACAACAAAATTGGCCACAATGATATACAAGACCATCTAAGACATCCCTAGGGTCTCAAATCCATCAAACACTTGCCAGAAGTAGACAATAGGCCTAAATTTAGCAAGTCAATTTTGGCAGCAAATACATCATATATCTTTGTAATGTCTAGCTCTATCCACAACTACTCTCAAAATCTTAAACAAATACTTAAATCACAAGTTATGACTTAAAATAGCATGAGCTACACAAAGAGACACTCTTAAAACACAAAAAGACAACAAGTGACTTAAGTTAATGCCTAGAACCCAAATTTGAAAACAGGCTTCACGTGAGGGAGATACAAGCAAAGAAGATCTCATACTTTAGGTAGATAGAAATACACATTACATCATGCACTCAATTCATTATCTCTTAAAACTTAGGTTCAAATTACAAGAATTGGCCTTTATACTTTGCCAATTGTCCAAATCAAGTTCTCTGACCAATACATCTCATAAAACTGGAAAACTAAATGCCTTGGGTAAATAAGTTACAAGCTGGAAGTCATCAACCCCGATGTAATCAATAGAGCTCATGTACAATCGTAACAAATAATAATTATAGTTGTGAATCTTATTTTGGTTGCATGTGGTTCCACTTCTAATGACATGTGTTAGCTTAGCAACTAACATCATGTCTCTCATTGAGGTCTTCTCCATAGAAATAGTTGTTAGGAGCTATCTGAAGTGGAGATGCTTGGTTAAAATCCCAAACACACTTAGGCTTTTCATACTCATCAAAGGTGATGATGAAACTGGTGTGGGTTATACTTAATGATAGGACCATAAGTCTCATTGAAGCGTTCCTAAGGAAAACTATAGAAATGGTTACTGCTATGCAATTTCTTTGAGACTCTGAATATGACCTTCCTTGGATGGGAACAAAGTGATCTTTAGAGAGAGATTTTTTAGGGCTTTCCTTAAAATAGTCTTTTGTGAAAATGTTCCTTGAGAGTCTACTGGAGAGAGCTCTTAGGGGGAAGCTTATTTTGTTATTATTTGATTTTAAGAGAGCCTGAAACAATACAATAATTAGTTTTGGTTGAAAATTTGAACTCTCTCTCTCTCTCTCTCTCTCTCTCTTTCTCTCTCTCTCTCTCTTCCCTTCTTTTTCTTATATCACTTGGAACACATCTCCATTAGGGAAAATTTGGACTTTCAAAGGGACCCTATAAGGAGGTTTGACTTTGCCTCTCTTGTCCAAAGTGGGCTACCCGGTGAAGTATATAAACACTTTGTCAAAACCCTATCAACCAACATATCGTCGGAAAGGTCTTAGAAAGTAGGTTTGGCCTTTGAACGTTTAGCATGAGCAATACTTGTCCCACTTTTCCAAGTTTTGATACCATAAAAGGATGGTACAACAATGTTTGTATCGGTGTTTTTTATGTTTTGTTTGCATTTTCTAGCTCTAAAACCTAACCACCCTTGGCATTGAACTCTATTGTCTGTTGGTATACGAAAAGTTGCCCACATTGTCTTGTGGATGACAATATCCTCTCCTCAACCACTAGTACACCCTCTTGTTCATCGCCTTCTTGATTGGCCACCCTGCCATCTGCTTGGACACCTCCTTGACTATGTGAAATGTTTTGTGTCATAAACTCTGGTCAATGCGAATCATTTTCTTCCTCATAGTTGATATGGCCTATCTATTTCGTCTTCCTAGATATTGTAATATTATCTCCTTCAATTGATGGTTATTGAAAGAGAGGTGTACCTCCAATTTTATTCTCAATCTCTCTTGCAATAGTGGCTAGTGTGGGTGCTTGTCCTTGTTCTTCCCGACGAGCCAACTTTTTGGCAGATGGTCTAGCCCCATGATATGTGTCCTCCACAACAAGAATTTTTATGCTTTGGAGCAAAGAGTTTGATGGATCAGACACGTAAGCATCATACAGGCTCAACATTTCTTTGTTTCCCTTGCTTGCTAACCAACTCCTATGCTTCGTTTATGCTAAGTTCATTGTAGGAATGAATGACAATCATCTACTTTCTACAACAAGGTTTCTTTTAGTGACAATATATGCTACCTATACTGATCTTTAGCCAAAATATGGCTTGGTAATGTTTACCCCAACAAAGTGTTTCCTCAAGTGAGGGTACCGTACATGCCACCAACTTAGCCAACAATCCATTGCGATAAATTACAGTTTGACACTTTGTCAGATTCTCACCAAGCTTGTATGTTTTGTACAAGTTAGTCGCTTTGTCCTGACTCCTTGCACACCTCAACCATTCTTACCAAGTACAAACATCCATTGGCTACACCACCAGCTACGCAACAATAGGACCATGCTATGAGTATGGAGGCAACCATTGGCCAAGAAATTGTCCTCATCAGGCAAAGAACGTAGAGATATTTGGATATTTTTTAGAGTGTGTTGTTACTCATCTCATTCCTAATTGTTCAAAACACCCAAACAACAAGGGAGCAACAATGAACGTTATAGGAGTGATGTCGTTTTCAAGTAGATCCGAGGTAGAACCCATAGTTCCTATAAATGTGATGACTCGAGCTCAAGATTAAGAAGCTACCAAAAGCAAACCTATCGAGGAACCCATATTCCCTATTCAAATGAAAATTGAAAGCATACCAATAAGGACAGGAAGAAAATCTTGGAAATCAAAATGAGACAAAATAAAATCAAAAAGTCTAAAAGAGAAAACCACCCTAGAAATCAAGCTGCAACAAACAAGGGAGCAACTCAAGTGCGAACAAGAAAACAAAGAAAAATTGGAGGGAGTGTGAGTGTCAAAAACTTTATCGGGTGGTTCAGTCTTAGTAGAAAAAGTTAATGAGCATTTGGATATTATGATGCAAGCCTATGAGGCAAGACTGAAAAACAGACAAACATTGGAACAAAGACGATTGACATATCCACATCAAGAAGACGAGACAAAATGGTTGAAAATGTGAACATGGATCATAGAGACAACCCAAGCTCTAATGGAGCCAAAAATATTGAACATCCTTGAATAAATAGTGCCTGTACCTAAAAAAGAGGACAAAAGCACACTAAAATAAAACAAGGGAATGAAAATTCATTGGATATGAGGGTGTTTGTGACACAACGGATGAGGCCAAGTCTCAAAAGATACAACCAATTCCTGAAGTGGACGAGCCATGGCCACACTCCTTGTGGGAAACAATCAAAAACCACAAAGATGGTAGTGCTACTTTACAATCAACACCTATCACTAAATTCAACATGGATCATGAGTTCTACCTTGGGAGTATACAATCTCTATACGGAGATGCTATGTCAAGAGTATCTAAAGAGAGAAAACCACACTCTCATAGACTTTTCCATCTTTTATATGAGGTTAGAGTGATATCTTCTCAGTGGAAATCCACACCAAAAATGATGGATACCAAAAGCTTGCATGAATTGATGTCTTCTCCTATAAAATGTACACTTTCTCTCTTAGAGTTTTTGAGAAATCAAACCACATCTATGGGGAGAAGTGGGAAAACATGTAGAGAAGATGGGATTGAAAATCTCTCTTGGAGATATCCCCTTAGATGAAAACATGGGTAAAACTCCACCAGAGAAACCAAAAGTGAAACGAATACCTATAAACAAGGTGGGAGATTAGTGTGAAGGAGAATAAGGGAACACCACCTTGCCGCTAGAACATAAAGGAATGAAAATGCTTACTATACTTGATAGCCAGGCTGGAGTGGCCATTGCTATAAAAGAAATTTGGAAAAGATGATAGTGGATTTTGAAAAGAGAAAAAACTTTGATGCCATTTTGGGCGCCCATTCATGAGACAACTTCAAATGGTGCAAGATTGGGGCTATGACCATATCTAACTGCGGTATAAGGGTGTTACCATGAGGTTCAACATCAAGGATCATAGCTATAGAGATGTGTATTGCACTCTTGTGGAAGATTTTGACTCAACTACGGTCGATGACAAGGAAATACCTGCACGATTGCACAACGAAGCACATATTTGGATGTGTGGAGCATCTGAAAGTGGAAGCTTGATGAAAGAGGATTGCATCCTAGAGAGATTGGTAGAAGATAAGAGCTACATGCAAGAGCCATTTTTTGTGGAGTTGTTTGGACCTTTTGGTTGGGAATAGATACTGGCTACTCTAGATGTGTGCATAAACAAAATAATTTCTATGGCTATGACATAACTCCCTGTTTTATGATAAAGATGTTGAAGGAAGGAAAAAAAAACTTGTGAGTATGAAAGTAGAATAGGTGAGACAAACAACTGTGTCATGAATCATGATGCAAAAGCATAGACAAAGGAATAAAGAAACCACAAGAGTATGTCATCATTGACATACATGAAAAATTGACAAAAGTGCTTCAAAGAAGCCGAAAGTAGTCGAAGAACCAAGTTCCATATCAGATTCACAACAAACTCAAGATCACGAGAAGAATACAAATATGGCAAAAGATCCATTGTCTCTTACAATGATCAAATTCAGTGTATGCGGAGAAACTGGACTTAAAATCACATGTCGAGTTGTGATAGATCTAGATGTGACAAAGAATCTAATGTCTTATGGAACGTGGATAATGATGGGAAAGCCGCCAATCACCGAGCTAGAGGAGATAGTGTACACAAGTTCAAAAAAGAAATTCCTAGCTTTGAAGTGACAAAAGTTGTACTCAAGTTAAGTACTGTGGAGTTCAAAGACAATTTCTACATAATCGACTTCCATCACATCAAAGAGAGTCTGATCGTGACAAAAATCTCGATGAACATATTCCTTCGACAAAAAAAAAAAAGCTTCGACAACAACATCAAAATCCCCAGAAGCATCTTGAATCCATGAAGAACAACAACGACCAACCATTGCGGAGAAATGTAAGGCTACAGCAAATGCTGAAGTGGATCAACCTTGCAAGTCAACATGTCTTCAACGAGTCTTCAAACTTCCAATGCAGACTCTACATCAAAATCCAAACCATCGACAATGCAGTAGAAACCAAAGCCAAAAGTTCATCAACCAAAGTTTCCATCACAACAAAGCCTCCAGAAGATGAAGAGAATCAACCATGTGTTAGTGTCCAAAGAGCACATCAAAATCAAAGATCTAGTTTGGATACATGAATCACAAGTTCAACCTCAATAGCCAAAGGTAATAGGATAGGTAGCATCCAATGATTCAATCAGTGTTGAAGGCTACTTTCAAGGAAACACTAATGTTTGTGGCAAAAGGCCTATGGTAATAGCATGGACCTACTCACCTCAAGCCAAATGTTCTAGAAGGAGAAAACCGAGCTATCAAAGGAAGATAAACACCTCAACCAGGAGAAAGAACAATAGCAAAAGGAAAAATACAAGACCTTCAAAGAAACAAGCAATGCAACAAGTTTGGTACCAAAGTCGGACTTCAACCAAGCTACCTAACAAAGACAAGTGAAGCAAAAAATGATTCCGGTCAAGCTACTCAAAGTGCAAGGATTTTATGCACATAACTCTCAAATATGGTAACCAAAAATAGCAACTCAACCTAGAACAATGAAGATCAGTCATGCAACACAAGGCTCCACCCAAAAGAACTATCCACAATTAAGAGCCAATAGACACAATTCACAACTAAGGGTGCTACAACCTCTAGATGGATACCTCGTCTTCAACTACAAAATCAAGGCTTTTACAATGGTAATAGCCAGATATGGATACAAAAACCTAGTGCCCATCAAGTCATTGAGCAAAAGGAGCAAATGCAAACAATGACCATGAAGAGACAAACGACTAGTTGGGTTCCAAAATTGTTATTGGAAACTCAATCACAGAGGACCCACAAATAGCTACAACCGCTTCTCATGAGAGATAAAGTGAAGGCTAAATCAGTCCCTACTATAATTGTAGGACCTATTTCACAAAGCAGTATTATCAACTTACGACAAGTGAATCAAGAGGAGCAGTGGAAAAAATGCTACCATCTAAAGACCAAAACAACAAAAGAGGCCTCAATCTCAAGAACCAATGGAATTGGGTTTTTGGACTTGAACAGGTACATCCAAGTCGCCATTAAAAATACATGGCATAAAAGTCAGAATCGGACAGCCAAGCCACTAAATGAGTGAGACGTTAGTCTTAAAGATTCACATAATATTCTATGTGGTCTAAGTGTCTTAGTTATTCTAGGTACTCCTTAAGCTAGAAGAGTTGAGCATATTTATGTTGTGTTGCTCATGCTCGTATAGGTGAGCATAAGAGTTGAAGTCTATGTATTTTAAGTCTAGTGAAGTGAAGAAGGATGTCCAAAATACACTCACACATTGAGCACAATAAAGTATGAGTGGAGAAGCTTCTACACCAAAAACTCTTCTTGGAAATGTGGAAGCTATTGCAACGTCCTTTGATGTGACATGTGCTACATTTTTTCCTTGAAGAACCCATCAACTCCATCTTTTGCACTGCATACTTTTTTTGACAAATTTCTCATATGCATATAGAATGTCCCATAATGGACACTTGCATTAGACACTCTTCTTTTGTTTCTCCCAAGCACTCACCTTGCATGAACAAGTACTTCGAGTCCAACTACTCAACTCCAATAAGAGCGTATACCAAAGGCACTTTTTTCCCACTGGGTTTTTTTTCCTTTGGTCATCCAGGTTTTAGACCCTAATCTAGATACACTCATTACTATCTTCTTGTATATATTCCTTGAACATCATCAATCAGAAAATTTCTACCCAAATCATTCGTCAAAGAATTACAACAACAAGTTGCAGGTCTCAATCATGCTTGTCAAGATCATCTCTTATCTTCAAGAACAACGAAGGCAAGTCAAAGAATGGCATACAAAGGCAAAGGCAATGCTTAGGGGGTATACTCACCCACACACACTCACAAACACTCTCATTGTGTGCTAGGCAAGGTGCAAGAGCTCCATCTCCTTCTCCAAGCTCCTTGAGAAGTTGAGAGCCTACACCAACACTCTTGGCTATGGAATGCAAATCCAACCAAGAGCTATGCTTCAATGCTTAAGCTTTTCATCTTCTCCATCTTCATTACTATGCTATTATGTATGCTAAGCAAGAAGAGTGATGATAAGTGAGGAATTATGTCTTTCTCCTATGGAATACTTCTTCTTCCTCTTCCCTACCCTCATTCCCTGCTAGCTCTCTCCACCTTCAAAGGTGTTTGAGGTCTTGGGACTGAGGCTTGGGATAGTTAATGCTTTCTACAAAGTGCATGTTATTCTTATTGCAAGAAGGCTAATGGTTTATTGCAAGTAGATTAGTTACTTAATGCAAGTAGATTAATTGTATTGCAAGGTAGATTAATTGTTGCTTTAGGCACAAGTTGATGCATAAAAATATACATCTTCATGCACTCAAATGATAGGGAACACAAAGACTAATGATGTTCACAAGTTCTTGATTGTTTACAAGCTAAGATTGATTATTGATATTATGCAAAATCTTGGTTTATGAAGCTTCCACCTTCATACTGCCAAAGAGGTCTCAAGGAACACAAAGATTGTATTGTACCAAGTCTCTCTTAATGAGAGAATCTATAATACAAATGCCTTTTGGAGGGGGGACCGGCTCCACATAAATCCGGTCCTCAATTGTTGTCAACTTCTCTAAACTCTCTCTCTCTCTCTCTCTCTCTCTCTCTCTCTCGCAAAAGTATTGCTCATGCCTAGTTAGTTAAGTGTTATGATTAAGTTGCTACTACCAATTAAGTTCACCATCTATGCTCTCAAAGTTGCTCACTCTAATTCTCTTAATTCCGCTATTCTCTAAGTTCATAGGCCATTTCCATTACATTCAGATTCACCATTTTGCTTCCCAATGTTTTTTGTACACTTCAACCTCTTCTCTTCTGAACAATTCACCCTCCACAAAGTGAACCAATTGGCTTTATAGGTTTTTTTTTTGTCTTTGGGCCAATGTCAAGCTTTTCGATTGAGCTCAGTCCTAGCAATAGGCATTGGGCTATTGCATAGAACTTTGAAGAATCTACTAATCAATATATTCTCATGTTGCACCACCAACTAATCCACATCCTTCTAGTAGGATTTATTGTCATCACAGAAATGTGTTAGCTTGAACATTCCTTTGTTATTCACCTTTCTGGAAACCTCCCTCCAAAAGGTGTTCAAGGAGCCTTCTTGTAGCTTGGAGATCCAAGGGGACCAATGTAAGATGGAGCACTTCATGTATCCGAAAGTTTCCCTCCACTCCAATGATGATACCGCTTTTTTTCACTTTCAAAGTGCAACCCCCTAGTTTCAATAAACACAAGCTTGGAGCAAGAAATTTTTCATGCACTTCAACCTCCTTCCATGGGCATCCTTGTGAATAAAACTCTACTTTATCCATCATATCCCAAGCCATGATTGCTCAAAATTGCCTTTGATTTATTAATGAGACTACCAACTTTGCGCTCATGCCTTTTACGTGTGTTGCTAGGTCTAGGATCCCAAGGCCACCTACTTCTTCCATTGCCATGGAGTCATGTCTTTTGCGTTGTTTTTCCACAAGAGCCGTTTGATGGGTTTCAATATTTCTCTTCAATTGCATTTGGTCATTTTCAAAATAGGCAAGGCAAAGGATATGTAAGGAGTGAAAGAGTTGATCACATTCACTATTTTGTTGAAGGGGAGGAGTTTATTACCACCTTCTCATCTTACTATTATTTTTTATTAGCACCCAATCAAATCTTTGTCTAAAATGTCCACCCCTAGTGGAACCTCAAGGTGTCTGAATATGTTTCCTCTAGTGATAATATCCCCTGACCATTCAATGGGGTCAAACATGTCGTTTTTTAGTGAGTGACATCAATCTTGAGTTTTCTATGTTTTACTTTAGAGCATAACATAGTTGTCAAAACAGTTGGATGATCGTTTCTTCTTAGCATCTAGGAGTTGGCTCTTATAAACAGTAGAAAATTGTCAACAAGATATTTTTCTAGCAATTGTTTGCTCCCTAGAAGTGAGAGTCCTTGAATCTCCCCTTTTGCAACACATTTTGTGAGTGATGTCACAAGTAGATTTTAGGCAATAGCATCTAGAGTAGATGGGACGTGGAAAACCTTGCTTGATTGATCTCTTCACTTCAAACAATCCCACCACCCTATAGTTGAAGAGGAGTTTTGAAAATCTCCCCTCCCCAAGAGTTTGAACTATTGCACACATTTTGGGTCCAAAACCCAATGCCTTCATGACAACTTCGATGAACAACCATGAGATTCTATCATATGCCTTGTCTAGGTGGATCTAGAGGAGGATGCATTCCTGATTGGTGAAGTTTGCATACTCGATGCCAAGCATTGTTGTCATAAATTGATTCCTTTTATGAAACCATATTGATAGGGGGTGACCATTTTTTCTAGGATTGGAGCTAGTCTAAGTGCTATAACCTTGGAAATAATCTTGTAAGCTACTATCATCATTGAGATAGGCCACCAATTTTCTAAGAGAGAGGGGCCTTGTTCACCATTTGAGTTAATATGATTTTGAGATCCTCCCAAACTCTATGAGAAATTCTATTGTCAATCCATCCCACCTAGGGGAATATTCATTGCACATTGCCTTCAAGGTAGCCCAACATTTACCATCAAATATGGGCCTTTCCAAGGCTTCCCCTTCTTGAGAAACACAATTCTCTTCACATTGCTAAGCAGTTATGCTCTCGCATCCTTGGCCACTTGTGGGCAGCCTTCCAATTGGCGTGTGATTTGAATAGCATGGTAGTGGCCATACCATTCTAGCCTTGGATGACATTCTAGTGCTTGAATATTGTTATTGAATCTCTTGTTATTTTGACCTTAAACACTCTAAAGGAGTGATCTTGGTTGGAAATCTTAGGCTTGAGGGTGAGTGCCTTAGCCAGTAGCCTAGTCTTTCTTATATCTTGGACTTGAAAATTCCTTGTTAAGTATGGAGCCTAATTTACCCTTGTAATTCTTATTTTATAAAAGCACATTTGTAAGGCCCTGGTTATGAGGAGAAGCCACTATGCATGAGAAAAATCATTCACCAAAAAACCAAAAATCAATCATCAAAAGACATTAACACTATCTCAAGAGGATTACATCAAGAAGGTACTAAAAATGTTTGTGACGCAAAAGGCAAAACCAATTTCTAAACCTTTGGCTAGTTACTTAAACCTAAACAAAGATATGTGTCCAAATACACAAGAGGAGATAGTCTATATGTCTAAATTTCCATATGCTACAAAAGTAGGTTTTCTAATGTATACTATGGCTTGGATAGGGTTTGGATAAGACCAGATATTTCACATAGAGTGGGGGTTGTGAGTAGGTTCATGGAGAATCCATCTAAAGAATATTGGCAGGATATGAATACTTAGGTCTCTAATTGGAAAAACCACAAATGCTTTATGTTTTGGAGGCACTGAAATTTGTTTGCAAGGATATGCTAATGCAGATATGGTAGGTGACAAAGATACTTGTAGAAGCACTATAGGTTATGTATTCACCATTGGAGGCATAGTAGGAAGTTCGGCTTCAAATCTATAGAAAGTGATCTCGCTATCTACCACAAAAAAAAGAATATGTAGCTCTTATAGAGGCTAGCAAAGAAATTTTGTGGCTTCATTGGTTTTTGGAGGAACTTGGATACAATCAAGACAATTGTGTGTTGTATGTAACCTCTTTATCCTAGCACTCTTGTGATTCTCCTCTAAAACGTTGCCTTCTTGCTTCTTTTTTGAGAGCTCTTCTACTTCTTATTTAAATCTTTTGTTTTTATGATGTCTTCATCATAGGCCCTACTCTTTTTATTATTGTTTAGATGCTCTACGAGAATGTGGGCCAGGCTTGAGGGTCAAGCACATATTTAATGCCAAAGTAAGGGACCAGAAGAGTGGGTCCTTGATGAAGAGATTCTCTCTAGTAACCAAACTTTTCTTCTTCCCTTTTGGATAGCAATCTTCCTCCTAGACTTTGCAATTTTTAACTTAAGGGGGAAATGATCCAACATACTTTGGGTGGAATCTACACTATCTTCACCAATGATGGAAGTCTCTATGCTTGGTGCAAGAGGCAACACCTATCTAGTGTTGAGATGCCAAGCTCAATATGTACGACTCCTGGATGACTACCATCGAGAGTCATCATCATTGCCACGCCTTGGTGGATACACATATCTTCGTTAGTGATACTACAGTTGGACTACATGGAGTTGGTCTACCTACTGGAGTGATGGCACACTTATCTACTCACCTCACTCACTAGTGATTCATACTTGACCATTGTACTAGTTCCCCTTTTATGTAGTATTTTCCCTTATGTTTTGTAGACCTCTTATCTTGCGTTTGTGAAGAAGGAGAAGTACAGTCTTTTGCCTCCATCTTTGTGTGTGTGTGTGTGTGCACCTACAAGAGCTCAATATCTCTCCTTCTCTATCTCTTGACATGGTATTAGAGCCTGGTTATGTTTGAGGAGCTTGGAGCAATAAGCAAGAGTAGTCTAGAAAGCGGCTTCGATATTCCCGGGAACCATCGTCAACGATATCCAATTGAAGTGATTTCTTTTGGACATTGTGGGTCTCACGGTTATATGTAGTTACAGATTTTCTCTTCATTTCCTCCCTTCGTGCTCTCTTTTCTTCATTATGTGAGATTTCAATGCTATGCCTTTTTGGCGAGCTTTCAGCCAATTCTTCATCAGATTTGTAGGATCTCTTGGCCGATCTTTTCCTGCAACTTTTCTTTCTGGTTGAGCTTCTTCTTGGCCCTCTTTTTTGCTTGCATGGGCTCCTGTGCAGTGAATGGAGTGTCAAAGTTAGCAGATTTGACAGATTTTTCTCTGAAATGTCCTTTAGTTTGAAATGCTGACAATTTTGGTCCAATTTGCTTCAAATCAATTTTTGAACAAGCATAGATGCATAAAAACATGCAAGGAACAAAATTTTGCAACCAAAGTAAATAATTGCAATTATTTACAGTTGAGTATTTTTTTCAACATTTTACAAACTTGGCATCACAAGCTTGAAATATATGCCAAATACATACTCTGAGTGAAATATGGGCTCATTTGGATGCATAGGGTGAAAATGGTACCAGATTTTAGGTCTCTGAAACAGTAGATATAATAGAAATTTGAGATTTTGAGCTTAAAATTGGTTCAAACTTGGCTAGTGGACTTAACACATCATGTACTTTGGATGTATGATGGAAATATATCAAAATTCCCCCATTTTGGCTAAAAAGTGAATAATCGCGATTATTAACATTACTACCAAAATCAACATTCTTTTGTACAAATTGGTTCTAGGCATTGTATAGACTCTGTGTATGAGATATGAGGTGATTTGAATCAAGAATGTGATCCATAACCCAAAAACTGGCTTGCAAAGGCTTCTTTGCATTTTCTAGCAATTTTCCAAGTTATAGGTGCTCATTTTTGTTCATACTTGTTTTCTGGCATGTAATAGGTGTGTACACATGATAAGTGAGGTGATGATACAATTTGCAAGAAAAAATAGTGCAAAAGTAAATAATTGCGATTATTTACAGCAATCACAATTTTTCTGCAAAACTTAAAAATTTTAACCTAAACACATTCTATACACCTAAAACAAGTCCTAAATTGAATTTGGTCAAGTTTGGTCTTGCCGGCATCACTTTGTGCTTTGTTGACTCTGAAATATCTGATTTCTGTCACTATACTGCCTATTGAGTTGGTCAGTCAATTTTGAGGCTTTGGACTTGTCCGCAACATAGTCGTGAAGCAACTCATTCAATTCTGGTTCATCAAGAGTCAGTTTGACCCCGTATGTCGAATTCGACGCTTTGTATCCTTTGAACCGTTTTCTGTTTTCGAGGGCTTTACTTGATTGATTTCACTAAACCAATGATATACATTGTATATGAACCTCATAGGCAAGTTGTCTGTGGAGTCAAATCCAAATTCTGGCATCTGCCAAAAACCTAGCTTTTCTACTGGGAACCCCCTCGACCCCTGCCGAATGGTCAACTGATGATATAGAAAGGTTCTATTATGTTAGGGCATGCCACAATTCAAATCCCATCTGATTTGGTCGAGCTGGCAGGCCGCTATGGTCAGTTTTTGGTCGTAGGTCTTCGTGCACTGCTCGGTTTTTAGGGTTTTTTCTAGGGGTTTAGACTAGCTACCGGCCGTACAAAATGGATCATTGACGATTAAAGAGCTTACCCCTCATGTTTCGTGTGAGACGGCGCTGAAAACGGGCAATCGTAGACTCCGGAAAAGATGCGCGAAAGAGGTCGAAAAGCTCTCTCTCCAAAGGCCACAAGTGGAAATGAGGTGGTTTTAGACTACCTTGGATATCTATACCCGAAATTCTCGAACCCCCCAGATTCCCTCGTTAGTCCTACTAGGCCATGAAAGCTATGTTAAACTCAAAAATTTCCTTGATAGGATTCCTGTAGCTCATTCTGCAAGAATTTTGCAAAAGTAGGTCTGGCCGCCTAATTTAGGCTTCCCACTTCCATCTTCTAATCTCATTGAAAATTTTTATGCTTGTCCACCTTGTCTTTCTGATCACCATCGTGTCTTCCGTTTTTCCATTTGAGCTTCCTTGCTATTTATTATTAATTTTTGACCTGTTTATTGAAAAAATCAAAGAAAATAACAAAATGCTCTAAAAAAGTAAAGTGAAAATCCATTGAAAAACATAGCTTTATTGTTTTTGGTTGGATTTCTCTATTTTTAAGTCTCATTATCAATAAAAATGATGAAAAATAACAAAAAAGGACTATTTTTTGATGACTAACCTCATAAAGAACAGTTAAAGTTAACATCACTTATCATCAAGTAAAAAAAAGCAATGGTAAGAATCAGGTATGCACAAACTATAGGCGTGTATTTTGTATTATGAAGGTATGACACAAACATTTATCACAAGGGGTTCGTGTCTTTTGATAGGAGAGGTTGCAAGGTTTCATTTGGTTGGTTCATTACTTTTCTATATTTATAGAAAGTTTAAAATTTCTAGCAATAATAATGCAAGTACTTTTTTTTATTACCAACACCCCCCATAAACAAGAACTCACCTATTCAAGAAACTCCATTCTCAAACTCTATGCAGACTGAAAGTGTTGTGACACTGTAGCATTGTCTTTGTATGGCTTATAGACTAGTATAATCTTCTTGGCTTCAACTTGCCTCCTAACAAAATGGTTAGCAATGTCAATGTGTTTAAGTTCAATGGGAGTCTCCCTGCATGAAACTCTTTGTCTTTTGGCTTAGATTGTTAGCGTGTAGCTTGCTGAGACCCGATGTGTGCTCTCAACTCGGCCTCATGTGTGGGCTAGGATTGATTTTCAGTGGTTGCACTCGCGTGAATTGTCTCTTGCCATAATCAATCGTTTGGGTTGTTGATGAGATCGAAGGAAATCAACCACAATACTACCAAACTAATAGGGCAGATACAAGGAGTGGAGGTCACCCAAGGGTTAATTCACATGGATTTAAACCTCACAAGCAAATGGTTAGACATATGTAGTGGTCCCTCAACAACCACAACAGAACATTCAGAGACTATGGTAGGTGCAAGCACTAGTCCAGAAAGACGTACTACATCGAGAGCCACAATCCCCATTTAGTTGGATACAACTCATTTTTTAATGTCAAACCTTGTCAGGCTCACTAGTATGGAGATTTACTGGGAAAGTGAGTAAAGTAGAAGGAGGGTGCACCAAAGATGGGGAAGGATGAACATGGCAGCTATACTCCTCTACAACATGCACAAAGTTGCTATTTAGCATAATTATTTCTTTATTTTTATTCCTTTGACTAAATTCTAAATATTAAATTGACAATAAATGAATAATTATGGATATAAACAAATATTTGAAAATATTATTTGACCTATACATTCAAATAGTAATAAATGTAATAAATATAGATATAAATGAATTGATGTAAATAGCTTTATTTGTATAGATTTAAGTAGTCATATTCATATATATATGTGTGTGTGTGTGTGTGTGTGTGTGTGTGTGTGTGTGTGTGTGTATATATATGTATATATATATATAGGTAAACTTCACATAACTTAAGTATTTATAAGATAGCATGTAGTTTCTATGTATGTATATTTCTCCCTTCCAAAAGCTTTCGTTGGGCTAAAAGCCCACTCCACAAAATTGGTGCCCTCCACGCAACGTGCACATCCGTCCGCGTGCACACACAGAGCACTCCAATGAGGACTTTGACTATGAACATGTTCTTTCGCTCAGCAACACCATTTTGTTGTGGAGTATACCTGCATGAAATTTGCCTCTGAATTCCAAGATTCTTCAGAAAACCATTGAATTCATTGAAGAAGTATTCTCCCCCTCCATTAGACCTCAAGCACTTTACATGTTTCCTAGTCTTTTTTTCAACCATAACTTTCAAATTTTGAAAATGCATAAACACATCACTTTTCTGCTTCATAAAGTAGACACATACCTTCCTTGTATGGTCGTCAATGAAACGCACATATTATCTACATCCACCCATAGATGCAGTCTTTGTCGGACCCCATACATCTGTATGCACTAAATCCAATGCATTCCTGCTTCCATGCTTATCATGAGGAAAGGATTATTTTGCTTGCTTTCCAAATTGACAAGATTCACATACTTTTTGCATTTCAAAAACTCAAAACGTAGGTAAATCTATAACCATCTCTTTAGTTTGCATTATTTTTAGACGCTGCAAATTCACATGACCAATATGTTTGTGCCAAATCTCTTTATCTGGAACAACATTTGTACCTCGTGCAAACATGGCAGCATTCACTTACGACACATTTACATCCAAAGTAAACATTTTTCCCACTTCCTTTCCTTGTGTAACCAACCTTCCATCCTTCTTATGATCTTTGAAAAAGAGACCATCGGAGTTAAACCTGACCTGTAAACCCCGTTCAACCATTTTCCCAACAAAATCTCGGTTCTTTGTAGTGTTGGGTACATGTAGTACCTCAGCCAGGTACTTCACTTTACCATCTGTCATCATAGACAATGGCACATTTCCTATATGCATAATAGGATGTGTAGTATCATCCCCAGTTTCTACATAATATTTGTAATGGCTTCAAAAAAATTAAAAGGTGCTCTATATTCAAACATTCCACTCAAAAACAAGAAAAACGATGCGTTAATCTATAGCACGTAACGACAGACAATGACAAAGTACATAGATTTTCAACAATATTACCTAAGAAAGATGAATACAACATTGAGAGAGAGAGAGAGAGAGAGAGAGAGAGAGAGAGAGAGAGAGAGAGAGAGAGAGAAACGATAAAGAGAACTCAGAAAAAAATGCTTTAAAAAATGAAAGAGCATAGAAACACCTATTTATATGGACACAAAAGGTCTTTTGACTTTCCATCTTCATTTGTCTTTTGACTTTCCACCTTCATGTGTCTTTTCATTTCCTAAACTCACCCTTCACTTATGCACTTAATATGTTTTGAAAGAATTTTTATTTTTCTGAGATTGGGGAGACCTAATCACTGGATTTTGCCACATTTGCAAACATAGTATTCAGCATATGCTACACCACAAATAGCCTCTCGGGTTCATCTGCATTCCTGCTAGTGGTTGCATAATTGTTTTGCTGCCTTCTGTGTGGACAGTCATGTTCAAAGTGACCATGTATTTCACAGCCCCAACATACTACATTTTTGTGTTGACCTGCATTATTGCGCCACATTATTGCTAGTGGTTGCATAATTGTTTTGTTGCCTTCTGTGTGGACAGTCATGTTCAAAGTGACCATGTATTTCACAGCCACAACATACTACATTTTTGTGCTGACATGCATTATTGCGCCACGTATTTCCACAAGCTCTTGGACTCCCCCTGCCTCAACATTTGCCTCGACCACCACCTGTGTTTTGACCATGATTGTTGTTCTGTTGTTGTGCTTGGTGGTTACCTCTTCCTTGGCCTCGTCCACGTCGACCTGTACCACGTCCTCTTCCTCTTCCTCTGTTGTTGAAAAGGACCTATTCAAAACTATTTCCACCCTGCGTAGAGGAATGTTCCTCAAGTTCCTTCTCTTCCATAATCAATAAGGACACCAAATATGCAAATGAAGGAATGTGCTCTTGAAGATGGATTCCAATTTAAACTGTTTGTACTCATGACCCAAACCTCGCAGACAAACTTCTACTTTATCATCATCATCGATTGTAACACCAATCGATGCAAGTGACTCACATATGTTCTTTATTTTCAACAAATAGTCATTGATGGACAAGCTTTTCTCCTGAACAATATTTAGATCAGTCTTCAACTGCAACTTCCTTGCCTTTGTGTTGGTCACATCCAATGACAACGAAGTGTCCCAAGCCTCCTTAGGAGATTGAGAATCCTATATATGCCCAATCATACTATCATGTACCCTAACAAAAAGCGAGTACATGACCTTTTGATCTCCCTGGTTTCAATCTTTAAATATCTTAACTTGTGAAACACTCGCACCTTCCTCTAGTAGTAGTGATGCTATCTCATGCTCTCCATCAATGTAGTCCCAATAACCTTTTCCCATAAGGAAATTGGTCATTCTGAACTTCCAGGCATGGAATTTTTTCTTGTCCAGCTTCTCACTGACAACGTGGTTAAGCCCATCATTGTTGGACGACATGTTTTCAACCCTTTACACAGTCTTCAAGCAGACTGCTAAAATAGTCGGTTACCACCTGTAACCACTATCTACGTACATACACTTGTTTCACTGTACTAAATAGTATCTATGCACACTGCAACCAAACCAAATCTTTCTGCACCACCTATATGCAGATCTACAGAATCCCAAACCGTAGTGTTTTTGCATGCGAACACACTCTAACTCTAAAACGGGGGTCAAAACGCACATGGAATTCATATCTGGGTGTACAATAGTAGTCCAAAGGTGGCAGCACACCAAGAAGAGAGAAAGCCTGATTTGAAAGAGAGAAACATGCATACCAACGCAGTCGACAAGCACAAGGAAAGGACCCGGAAAAATGGGTGCCTATTGAGCTTAAAGGGCCTAGAACAAAGCATCATACCAGGAAGCAATTTGAAGATCCAACGGAATCCTTGGAAAAGATGTACCAAGAAGCGGAAGCTTTAAAGCTAAAAGAAACCGAAGAAGCGGCGAGAAAAGCGAAAGAGGCGGAAGAAGAACAAAAGAGAACAGAGGAAACCACTGCACAAGGAGAAGCACAACATACCCAAGGTGATGTGTCTACCCGCATCTCTTCTCATGTCTCTGAACACCAAGATCAACCAATGCCGAGCCCACCACCATCACCGGCAATTAAAGACACAATAAATGAGGCAACGAAAGAAGCAGAAGCTGAATAGGAGAAAGCAATTGAAAGTACACAAGAGCCTAAACATCAAAAGGCATTTGAACCTACACAAGAATCTGAACAGCAAGAAGCAGTGAAAACAGCACAACAAGCACATGTCTCTAATCAAGAGAATCAAACAGAGAAAGAGCGAGAGATCGAAAAGGCAGCAAGTCCTGCAACCAAAGAGGACACCACACAGTTTGAGTAGCCAAAGGAGAAAAAGGCAGAGGAACCACCCTCTACCTCCACGGAAAAAGAACAACCACATCTACAAGAACATCAGTAACCAGCTGTCCTGACACAACCAAAAGACACACAAGAAGTTGTGGAAACATCAACACAGTTGGCACGACATGAAGATTGGCAACAATCGAATGACGAAGTCATCTTGTAGGTTAAAGAATATGCTAAGCAAATGCAGGAGATGACTGAAAGACTTCTTTCAGCAGCACTTGGTCGTAGCACAAGGGCCAAAGAGTTAGAGATGGTGATCGACCCACTCCAAGGGGAGTTAGACGACAGACTTAATGTCATCACCGATCTTCAAAGGCAAGTGCAGGAGCTGAGAGCAGAAGCTGAACAACATCAGCTCGCTAGAGATAAGCAACAAAAAGAAATGGAGGATCTGGGTGAGGTGCTTACCAAACTGTCAGATACATGCAAAGCCAAGGATGATCAGCTCTGACGGAAGTTACAAATGAACTTCTCACTACCACCCTATTAGCTCAAAAAATCTAGGTACAGTTAGATGTAGCTAATGCTTCTCTACAGTACTTAGAACAAAAAATCAATGATCAAGCGATATTCTTACGGCAAATACGAGAAAATCCAGCCATCACCTTGATCAAAGGCATAGACAAGGTCTACAAGGAACCAGAAAAGAAAAATAAAGACCTCGAGCTGGAGCTGAAGTTAGAGCAATCTCAGCGCAGAGACCTGGCCTTGATGCGGGTCCAAAGAGAAGATGAACTGCTGAAGGAGATAGCTGAACTCAAAAGAGTCAACCAGCTACTGAGAGAGGGAAGGTAGGAAATACAAGAAGAGGCAGGCACTTTGGAGCAGCCTCAAATAGAAATACCCTCAGTATCATTTGCTGAAATGGAGACACAGTACACAGTAGAGCTGAGTGGAGAGGAAGATTTTCAGGTAACTATTACAAAAGAAGACACAGTGCCCACGGTCCAGCTCTCAAAGGCTGAAAAAGATGCACTGAAAGAAAAGATTACACAAGAGGTAGATGAGCAGTGGAAGGCAGCGATGGATTGAGAGTTGAGAGTTCTTCACTCCGTCAATGTTACTATTGGAGGAGAGACTCACACACCCATGAAGTGCATGCAAACACTACCTAGATCAACATAATGTCAATCGAGGACACAGATGACACGATAGGCACACGGAGGAAATCTCTTTAGCTTGTCAGGCTGAGACCATCCTACATATACAACACTCTGGAAGGCCAACTAAACCACAATCAAGAACCTCACTGCCCTCAACTACACCACCTAGCCACATACACACATATGGAAGGTAACTCATCATGCCAGATTCGTACGAAACTTAAGGAACACCATCCTCTCACTAGGATACACCTGTCCCTAAGCTTCTACACTCAAAACCCTCACTCTAAACCCATCTGCGGAAAACGCGTAGGATGACAGAGCAGAATTTTGAAAGTGCCCGAAACTGAAATTTATGAGTACCTATGCGTAGCTTATGTCGCCACGATTCTATAGACTACTAGCATGCAGAAAACAGACATCGTTTGATACACTTACGGCCACAAATAGCTCCTAGATGCGTCGACGTGTGCACTTCGTCTCGCATGGAATGCTTGGCGTTGTCGCGTAGCTCTCCTCGAGCCTACAACAATGGTGCAATCAGATCTCCAATGTGTTGAGCGAGCCGGGCGTAGCGAGAGGATAAAGCTCACGCTCACTCTCTTTCTCTCTCACACACAGTAGACGACAACGCTAAGTTTTGATTATGATTAAAAGTCTCCTTTACAAAATGGCCTAGGTACCTTATATACTAAGGCTACCTTAGGTTTAACCAAAAATGGGGTTGAAAGGGTCAAATGGCTTTGTATTTACAATCTGGAAGTGCCATTGCACCCCGGCTTCTGAAACTAGAATAACTACTCATTACAAATGAGGTTTATAGCCATAATCCGCAGCATTTCATAACTCGCAAAAGATAAGACTTTGGTACGAAACTTGAGTTATGTTGTGTTGTTGACCCAGCGGTCAGCACTCCCCCCTTCCGCGTTCATATCATCCCCGACATGACCCGATTTTCGATGGCGATGTGGTCTTTGCTGTCGTTTTGGCTTCATCTGTTGCACTGCTTGTAACTTTGTCGAACCACAACAAGAACTATGATCCATTAGAGCGGACATCGATCATCATAACCATTCATCTTTTGAGATCCTCTGATTACTTTTATGTCTGCTCTTCTTCATTGGAGACTCCTTTGTTCCTGTGCAATCATGTTGTTAGTGTTGTCTGCAGCTTTGTCATTGTAGGCCATTCTTCGACTCGCCATTGAGGAGAAGTATGCTATGATCTGAAATTGGTGCTCCAATTCATTTGTCAATTGATTTGAGTAGCATTTTTTTATTGTTGATGTATAAGGAATATGTACAAGAGGATGGTGATAGGTGTCTTTAGATTAGGGTCTAAAACCTGGATGACCAAAGGAAAAAAACCCGATGGGAAAAAAAATGCCTTTGGTATACGCTCTTATTGGAGTTGAGCACTTGAACGTGAAGTACATGTTCATGAAAGGTGAGTGCTTGGGTGAAACACGGAAAGAGTGCCTGATGCAAGTGCCAATTATGGGACACTATATGCATATGAAAAATTTGTCAACAAAAGCATGCAATGTGAAAGAAGGAGATGATGGGTGTTTCGAGGAATAAATGTAACACATGTGACATCAAAAGATGTCTCAATAGCTTCCACCTTTCCAAGAAGGGTTGTCGATGTAGAAGTTTCTCCACTCGTATCTCACTGTGCTCAGTACGTGAGTGTCTTTTGGACCTTCTCCTTCACGTCACCAGACTTAAGTACTTAGACTTCGACTCTTTTGCTCACCAATACGAACATGAGCGACACAACGTAAATATGCTCGACTCTTCCAGCTTCAGCAGTGCCTAGAATAGCTAAGACGCTTAGACCACAAAGAATATTACTTGAAGCTTTGGGACTAACACCTCACTCATTTTGTGGCTAAGCTACTCGACTCTGACTTTTATGACTTGTCGGTTGCCTGTTGTGACACTGCTTTGTGACAAGTTCTTCGGCTGTTGTAGTGGCTGCTGAGACATACTTCGTGAAGTTTCATCGCTTTCCTGTACCTTCTTCTCTTTATAGTGCTCAGGCCTCTCGTCAGTCTTTTCTTCATGTGGATTATGGATTTTTAAATTTATTTTTCTTAATAATAAACACAAAAAAAGAAAAATCATTCAAATAGAAATTTAAATGCTATGTACACTATACACATGTCCCTAGGGGCTCATATATGGATTTTGTCCCCATACTCCTCTATAACACTACTATGAGGGCATATACTCTAAATTTCATCAAAAAATTATCACAATAAAACGCAAAAATTCAATGCATCTCACAAAACATTGCCCTCTAATAGTCATAATGCTAGGTCCGCATTCAGAATGCCTCCCCCCTTCCTATTTGGAGTCATCCTTTACGACAGAAGGGTATGTGTTGTGCTTGGGAAATTAAAAGTTGTGCCTATGCAGGCCTTGTAATGTAGCCCTATTATGCATACATAGTCAATGCATGGAAAAGATTTATGTTGTGCAACATGTGGGTATAAGCAATTTGCTTATTGGCATTTGTTGGTGAGGCTTCCTATTCTAAGCAATGTAATGGTCTTTGAAGCTCCTGTATCGTTGCTTGATTGAAGCGACTTGCTCTCTTCTAATTGTACTGTAATCGTAGGAAGAATTGTAAGAATTCAAGCGGAGATGCACTGACAGCAGTTTTGTTGTTCTTCTTTGGGACCCATTTCTTTGTGATTATTGGTTGTTTTGTTGCTGGCTCTCGTTTGGGAACCCATACTTGCCCGTGCTTCGTTTGTGTTTGAAGAGACTTCTTTGGGATCCACCTTTTTGTTGTGTGAGTCAACAGTGGGGTCTTTGCTTCAGCCCTTGTACGCTTGGTTGGAGACGGGATTTAGGCTTTGAAAGTTGATACTGTGGTTGTTTTGGAATCCAAATGAATTCCTGACTTTTTTGTGCTTGAATCAACTTCATTGGAGCCCAAACCTGAGTTGTGAAAGCTTGCGATTTTGTGATATTCTTACCTGTTCGTGCACGCTTTCCTTGTTTTTGTTTTGGTGTTGGATCTTGTGATTTGTCATTAGAGATCTTTGTCTTCTTGATCCATATCTATTTTTGGCCGATTTGGCTTTTTGGTATCCAGATTTGTCGAGCTTTTTGGCTTTGACTTTTTGTCCTGTTCTTTTGACCTGTCATGGTTGTTGTTGCTGAAGGGGTTGGTGATAGTGATGGATGATAGGGGATGTCGTAAGATTCATCACTATCGCTACTATCCTCAGCAAGGTTGACTTCTTGTACTTTCCCTTGATTTTTTGGCTGGTAGTGGAAAGTTACTGTCTGTTTTCTCGTGGGTTGTAGTTTGCTCGTGGCTTGTAGTTTCTTGGAGGATTTTTCTAGCCCATTGATTAGAGCATTGTTAGCTCGTTGCTCTCGTTGTATTCCTCCCAGCTGAGTCTTTGCATCCTTATTAGGATCCATGTATGAGGATGCTTGTGGTGGCTGTGTCTTCACCGAGGACTTTGGAATCCACTTTTGATGCACTTTATTCATGTAGCGATGACATTGATTCCCGGGTCGTTGATCTTCTTGAAGCTCGAAGTGTTCTACAGAGTCATAGAACTCGTCGTCTTCTTCATCTTTTGATTCTCCACATTTCTTTGTTTGCTCCTTATGTTGAGAGCTTGTTGATGTTTGGATCTCTTCCTTTTCCTAGATTATAGTCACTGCAAAATAAGGAATGACATCATAGCCATTTTCATCACAAAACTTTGTTGTGGGAGCATCCTCCACGGTGCACACGTCCATAGTAGCCAAGATGTGTTCCCATCCAAAATGCTCTAACTTTTCTTCAAGAAATGGTTCTGGGATATAGTCCCTCTCCTCTATAACCCACTCTAGGATACATTCCTCACGTTTCAAGCTAACACATTGTGAAGCTCCACACATCCACAGTTCTTTAGGCTTACCTAACCAAGATGGAAGTTCTGATCTTGCTACTGTGGCGGAATCAATCTCCTCAACCGGTGTTCTCGTCACATCCCTATAGCTATGGTCCCTCAAGTTTACCTTTGTTATGGTTTCCATATGTCTCAGGTATATATGGTCATAACCCCAATCTTGGACCATTTTCAATTGTCGCATGAATGGTCTTCCCAGAATGATGTCATAGTTGTTCTTCTTGCCAAAGTCAACAACAGCAAAAGTGTGTTCATATTCAATGCCACAAGAAGTAACAAGTACTTTTTCTAGCAGTCCTAAGGGCTTTTCCTTGTGTCCGTCTGCAAGACTGCAGGGTCATTCGTGTGGATATCAAGGCACGTTTTCCCCTTTTTTTCCAATCCTCTTTGGTTGCAATGGCCACACAGCTCCACTGTCAAGGATTGACATGGTTTTTACATTATTGAATTCCACAGGAAGGGTGGTGTTTCCCTCTTCTCCCTCGTAATACTCTCCTACCTTGTTTAATGGCACTGGCCTAGTATTTAGTTGAGGCATTTCAATCTCTTTGATTGCCTCGATTTGAGTCATTGGGGTTTTTACACCAAATTTCTCTAGACATTTACCCACATTAGCCCACATGTTTGGTCTTATTCTGAGCAACTCGGCTAACATTAAAGTACAGGTGACTGGGGTAGATAGAATATCTACTAGCTCCTTTGAATCGATGGCCTTGTTGGGAGACAGTCTCTATGATGGGACTGCAACCACATTTGACTTGGTCTCGTACTCTCCCATGTAGGACGGTAGTGTTCTTAGCGATGAGGCGGTCCTGGGCGGGCAACAAGAAGAGCAACCTCTAGACACCCTTCAAGGCTCCCGTGCTGCTCAATTGGGTTGGGGTTGGAAAAAAACAACAAACACACACACAAACCCGCAACCTAACCCTACACAAATTTGGGGCACCACCTAGTTTTGGATGCGAACTAGGATGCGTAAAGAGAGAGAGAGAGAGAGAGAGAGAGAGAGAGAGAGAGAGAGAGAGGGAGAGAGATAGTGCTCGGGCTGCTTTGAAACGTATCGGCAATGATCAAGCAAACACAACTATATATTTAAGAAAGCGAGAGAAAGGGGGAGGGGGTGCTTGTTGCATTAATACCTTCTTACAAATCTGTCATGACAAATCAAAGTGAGATTAGTATTTGTTCAACATAGCTTGCGTAAATTTCACCACAACACATCACAATAAAAGCCACCCCAATCACTGTCTTAAGGCCAGGGGAGTCCTCTCCACCCTGTCGCCCTCTTACAGTATGTGGGATTTATGGCTAGATTGATGACAACACCAGAGACAAGCTATCAAGAACTTAACAAAAAACACCAAGACACTTACGCATCATTGTTGTCCATTACTTCACGTTGGAAGGGAGACAAAGTATCCAAGCTTAGTCCAAATCCACCCTCCTTGATTCAGCGAATGTTGGGCTTACACTAGTAGGAGAAATGATAGATTTCCTACTCTCAATTGAATGATCACTCTCTCTCTTACAATGGCATAAAGTTCCCTTGCTAATCCCCTATTACAACACATGCACATGCATAAGACAATGAGCTTCCACTCAAGAGCTCCTTCTAGAGAGGTTGAGCTTGGCTTCTCAAGCTATAGCATATTGCTCTTGCTTATGGCTCCCCCCTTTTGTGCTAGCTACACCCTCCTTTTATAGCAATTTTGAAGGCTAGGGTTACTCCTCTAACCATGGTTGGGTTAGATTTTCAGCAATTTATCTAATTTCTTTTGCTTGGAATTATCAAGAAGTTGGTGGGGAAAGAGAGAGGAGAGAAATGGAGGTGATAGGACTTTTCATAGTGGGTTAGTGTTAGTAGAGTTAGTATTAATTTACAAATGGAATTGGATATTTACAATGGGAGTATCCATGTAGGATACAAATAAGGAAGAAAAACTCTTAAGAGGTAAGAAAAGGTGGATTTCTTACAAGGTTGATGCTCCAAGTGTCTTGAGTAGGGCCGATTTTGACGCTTATTGACGGTCCACTAGCTTTGACGGTACATTTTTTCTCCACTCTTGAACTTCCTTGAGAGACAAGGTAATTGAAGCTGAGTAATCAACCACCATGATGCTGTCTTTTAAGAGAAGAGGCTGAATTTTGTGGTTTTTTTATAGATATGGGTAATTTGGAGGAGGAAAAATGAGACTAGGTGGTCAATTTTGGAATGGAGTTGTGTGTGGGAGGTATGAGTTCACCATGGTTTCTCTTATTCTTCAAGGTTGAGGAGAAGGTGAGTAGGGTGCAGAGAGGAGTGGTGAGAGAGGTGGGGATGATGAGTGGAGAAGTGTGTGTGAAAGAGGAAAATGATAAAGTGGAAGAGAGAGTGTGGCTGCATAGCATGGGAAAACTGGGGTCCACTAATAAAATCATAGCTCACAGCTCGTAGCTCAAAAAAATATGAAAAAATTTGAGGCAAAAGTTCAGCCCACGAGCTACAACTTTTGTTTGTATCACCTTTTCAAATTCGGAGAGCAAGTAAACTTTAAAAATTCAGGAAAACAGACCGTTTTTTTCCACTGCACAAGGTCCTTGTGGGGTCCTTCTTTGGATGATTCTTTTGAATACCTCCAAGAGTGAGCCCTCCATAGTGCATGTATGCATTCCACCTACCCTTGACCTTATTTGGTAGGTCTATAATTGAAGATATTGTTGAGATTATGATATAAGTGAATAGTACAACTAAGAAAATCAAATATTGAGGGGTCTAAAAAATATGTACATGTCAAATATAAATAATATAAGTGGAAAAAATATAAAGGGGTCAAAAGAAATCTCTCTCATTGTGAGGCTATCATAAAAAGATAAATATTTTTGGTGTTCTAATTTTTTAGAAAAGAAAACAAAATAGATGTAGGAAGGGAAAAATCACAATAGTGAAAAAATATACACATAAATAAAACTAGTTTTTTTGGATTTTTGTTGGGGTGGAGTTACACCAAATATAAGAGAGGCTTACATGAAAATATTTCTATATGGAATAAAGAATATGAAAAATGGTAAGAAAAATTGTGGTAATGGTGAGGCAATGTACAGAGCATAAATAACACAACCTAGGTAGAAATATTTAAATAAATATCAAAATAATTATGAAAAAATCTTTTATTTAGGCCCTATATACAAAGAAATATTTACATACGCATGGGCCATAATATACTTATATTTTTTATTTTTTTTATTTTTTTTGGCTCAACTAGCCCAATGACTAGCTAATTGAGGGTTTTTTAAGAATATATGGGAAAAGTCCAGTGACTCACGCACGCCTATATACAGTGAAAGGGTGAGGGTAACCACAGTGTTTGAGTGATTTGATAGGGGGGGATAACTCACTATGGCAATCACAGAGAGCCAAAAAACGGCTATCATTAGCCCTCCCCCAGGATGATGGTATATTCATGTACCATCATAAAGAATCTTTTCCAAAGAGAGTGCTTCAGAGTCCTTGACAAGATCTTCATTGTTTGGCCCCTTGGAATTTTGGTTTGTGTTACACTCATGCTTCATGTAACAATACTTACATGAGACAGCGGCCTTTGGACAGATCTTTGGTAGATCCTTTGGTAGAAGGCGACTCAAATAGGTCTTCAAGCGATACCCGTTTACCTTCCTGGAGTGCTCTTTACCGTTCAAGTCCATAAGCTGATAGTAACTAGAATTGAAAGCCTTCTTGACTATGTATGGCCCTTGCCATCTAGTTTCAAATTTGGCATCAAAACGATTATCGAGTCGATTGTCATACCTTAGCACAAAGTCTCCTTCATTGATGCCTTTGTCCTTCAGTTTCTTGTCAAGCTTCTCCTTTGTCTGTGTGGCTTTCCTCTTATAGCACTCGTATGCTGCTTCTCTTTTCCACTCAAGCTCAGCTAAGATAAGAAGTCGATCCATCCATGCTTCTTGATCATCTTGTGCTGATTTGCCATGAAGTTGCATTGTTGGAATGTTTAGCTCAATTGGCTGTAAAGCCTCTTGACCATAGACCAAGTGAAATGGTGTGAACTCCGTGGCTTCCCTATATGTGGTTCGATACGCCCACAAGGCACCATCCAAGAAGTCATCCCACAACTTTGTCTTTTTTGTCACCATCTTTCTCTCCGAATTTGAGGCAAAAGTTCAGCCCACGAGCTACAACTTTTGTTTGTATCACCTTTTCAAATTCGGAGAGCAAGTGAACTTTAAAAATTCAGGAAAACAGACCATTTGATTGGGGATAGTAGGGTGTACTGTGACGATGTAGAATGTGAAGTTCTTCACAGACTTCTGTGAGCAATCCCTTTCTAAACCCTGGACCATTATCAGAAACAATCTCCAAAGGTGTGCCAAATCTACAACAAATGTGAGTGTAGACGAATTTGCTCACTGTCCTCTCATTTACCTTTGCCACACTTTGTGCTTCCACCCACCTAGTCATATAGTCTACAGCCACTAGAATGTAGAGTTTACCATTTTTTGTCCTAGGCAGAGGACCTATAGCATCAATGCCCCACTTTTCAAAGGGTCCATTTGCAAGCACGATTTGCCTTGGACCATAAATCAATCTTCTATTCCCATTTACCTGACAATTGTGACAACTTTTACACCAATGTTGGACATCCACATGCAGACTTGGCCAAACATACCCCGCAAGCAAAATCTTCTTCACAGTTAATTCTTGGGAAAAATGACCACCACATGCTTCTTCATGCAAACCTTTTAGAATGGCTGGAATTTCCTCAATAGTTGGTACTCTTCTGCATACTTGATCCCTCCCTCTTTGATAGAGGGAGCCTTCTAGGAAGAGATATGCGCTTGCCTTCTTCATGAGTCTCCTCTTCTGAGCCTTCGTGAAGTCTTGTGGAAACTCGCCCTCCAAAATGTAGCTAATAATGGGAGTCAATGACTCCAATCCTTGGTATCTCGGCTGCTTGACAGTTGCTGCCACCATGATGACCTGCACTTCTTTCTCAACACATGTAACTACTTGTTGTGCAAGTAAATCGGCATCTTCATTCTGTTTCCTAGGAATATGATATAGTTGCACTTCTTTAAATTGATTAAACAATCTACGAATGGCATGAACTTTTGTCCGTAAGCTTTCATTCTTGCATGCCCAAATGCCTAAAATCTGTTTAACAATGAGAAGTGCATCTCCCTTTACCATGAGGCGTTGTATCCCTTGGCCAATGCACATCTTCAAACCATGAATTAGTGTGTCGTATTCTGCTTCATTGTTGCTAGCTGAACTTGGTAGATTGAACTTCTCTTTCATGACCACCTCTCCACTTGGGTTGAGCAACACTAGCCCTCCCCCTGCTTTTCCTGTGGCTCGACGAAAAGCTCCATCAAAGAACAAGATAAAAGCATTAGGAATACTTTTTGGTGGTGGCAATGGTAGGGTCTTTACTTCAGGCACCTTAATCTCCTTTTCATGCACCCTATAAGTGAGAATCCCTGCCAATTGTGCACGCACACTATCTTCTACCTTGAAAGAGTATTGAAACTCTTGCAACTCCATAATCCACTTTGAGATCCTAGTACTAAGATTCATTTGAGATGACACCCAAGGGAACAAATTCTCTGCGGTGAGGATTACAAAAGGTTTTGGGAGCAAGTAGGATCTAAACTTCCTTATCGCAAACATGAGAGAAAGCATCATGAGTTCTGCCTCCGTGTAGCCTCTCTCTAAAGCATTCATGACCCTACTAGCAAAGTAGATGGGCCGCATCCTGGTACTATAGGGATCTTGTTGTAACAAAACTGCACCAATTGTTTCCCTTCCAACACTAGAGCTAACAAAGAATGTGTACTCCCAACAAGGAGGCATGAGTGTTGGTAGCTCTGACAAAATGACTTTAATGTTACAAAAATACTCTTCAAGCTCATTAGACCATGCAAATTCTACTTGTTGTGTCAACTTTTGCAAAGGATGAAGCAACTCCGAGGCTAAGTGAATGAAGCGTGACATATACTTCACCTTCTAAATGAAAGAGATGACCTCCTTAAGACTCTTCGGTGATGGGAGCTCAATAAGAGCCTTTGCCTTTGAAGGATCCACCTCAATGCCTTTATAGGAAACCTTGTGACCGAGCAAGATCACTTCATCCTCAGCTATGTGACACTTGTCGGGGTTGAGTTGACCTTCCATGTCGTAGAGCTTCTTTAAACCTTCTTCTACCCTTTGTAGATGCAATGATTTTGAGCTATAAATACAGAAATCATCAATAAACACCCTAATTGACTTTCCGAAGAATGCTTGAAACACCATGTTCATGAAACGTTGGAATGTTGCAGGAGCATTTGTCAGACCAAATGGCATGACTCTAAAAGCATAACAACCCCAAGGAGTGATAAAGGTTGTTTTCAACTGATCCTCCAATGCAATCCCTATTTGAAAGTAACCTGAGTAGCCATCACACACAGTGTACTTCTCATGACCAGCTACCTCATTTAGTATCTCATCCTGAAATGGGAGGGGAAAGTGATCTCTTTTTGTTGCCTCATTGAGTGGACGGTAATCCACACACACCCTCCACTTTCCGTTTTTCTTAGGAGTGACAACAACGGGAGAGACCCACTCTGAATTCTCCACTGGATAAATGAAACCTGCTGCTAGAAGCTTTCTTACCTCCTTGAGTAAAGCCTGCTCCTTGATGACTCCTAGCCTTCGTAGCTTCTGAGCCTTAGGTGTGGCCTCTGGCTTCAACTCAATTTTGTGTTGAACAGCATCTACTCCACGCACATCGGCGTAGTCTTTAGCAAAAATCCTAGGAAATTTCCTTAGCACACATTTGAACTCCTCTCTTTCATCCTTTGTAAGTGTTGTTGATAGAATACCTTCCAGCATCCCTTCATCTTGAACACCTTCGTTCTCTTGAGGACCTACCTCCTCCAAGCCTTGACAAGAGGTCTCTTGGTTGCTTGGCTTAAACGTTACCCCCATGACTTCGATGGAAGACTCCTCTTCAGTAATACTTCCGCTACTTTCTTCTTCTGAAGTGCTATCGGTCCAACCTTCTTCCGTCTCACTTTGAGATGATTCTTCATGGAGCTCCTCTTGGCGTTGCTCCTTCATGTCAAAGACAACCTTCTTATGATTGTCATTCCTGCAAATTAATTTCCCACTCTCCCAATCCTGCAAAGCTCGCATTTTCATTAGCCATGGTCTTCCTAGGATAAATGGATAACCACTTCCCCTGGTCGACATAACATAAAAATCCACCGCTTTCTTAATGCCAAAGGCCTCTACAAGAACATTTTTACAAATGCCTACACACCTAGCCTTGCTATTGTTTGCCATCTTGACTTTGATTTTAGGTGTCTCATGGATGTGCATGCCTAGTCTGTGCATGAGCCCTTCTGTCATGATGCAAATTTGTGCACCCCCATCCACTAGACCTTCCCTAACCAATCTTCCTTTTATGTAACAATCTAGCACAGGTGTAATATCCTCGTTCATTTCAGCATGTGCAATTTTTACAACAGGAAAACTCTCTTTTACCTTTCTCCTAGTGCTAACTGCCTTTGTTAAATCCCTCCTAACTTGTGGACATAATGCAAGAAACTGAGGCCATGAGATATCAGGACCCTTACCTCTCATGTCTTCCAACAAGTTGTACGGAGCCATACCATGTCCAAGAGGGAAGTCTTGGAGATTGATACGACGTCGAGTCCTCTTAGCTTCCTTGGTCTCCTTTGCCTTCTTGCCTTGTCCATGGTCACTCTGTGATGGGACACCCTCTTTCTCTTTACCTTTTCCTCGGCCACGCTTAATGCCATTTGCTTCCATGTCAACCTCATTTGAGTTTGTCACCTCTACCACATGCACATTTGGATCTGGCAAAGGTGGAACTCCTTCTACCCCTTGTGGAGGTGGTCTTGGTCCATTTGGTCTTTGTAGAAGCCTTGGTTGTTGACCAGTTCCTTCACCTGCATTCATCACTGGGTAATTCAAGTTAGGTCTCCCTGGCTCCCCACGGGGCCAAGGACAATTATACATCCCATGTCCAGACTCTCCGCAATTCCAACATTGCAAGACTCTCCTAGGTCGTGGATCTCGCTCTTCAGACTTCTTTGCTTGTCCCTTTGGACCTACAGCTTGTGCAAGGTGAATTGACAGGCTGCTTAAAGATTCGTTTAACTTCTCAATTACTTCCGCCGTTACCTCAGGAAGCTCCCTCGATGTTGATGCTTGTGACTTACCTTTGGGTCTAAGACCCTCTATTGGAACCTCTCCCCTTAAGCACTTGAGTTTCCTATATTTCTCAGCAGCCCTAGTTTCAGCTGCATCAAAGGTAGCAGGTGCACCCGCCTCAACTTTTACCTTAAGGTCAGGAAAGAGTCCGGCTATGAACCTCTCCTTCTTTAGAAATTCTGCACCATCACCAGGGTTAGCAACATTTCGTATCCATAGAGCCCAAAGACGTAGAAACTCTTGCTTGTACAAGTAGTAGTCATCTAAGTCTTTTTGCTTATGAGAAACAATGTCTTGCCATAGTTTTTGAGTGTTTTGGGGATCAAAGAAGTATCTCTTAAAACGATTCAAAACTTCTGTGTAATTCCCCTTAACTTCCTCAGGCAAAGAGTCAAACCAAGTACTAGCATCTTTCCTAAGGACCACCTCAAACATTTCTACACGTTCTTGATCGGTTACTATCCTCTTGATACGGCAAGACATCTTGAAATTTGCTAAAAATAATTCTGCATCCTCTCTAGGCTCTCCAAAGAAAAGAGGATATCCAGACATTTGGCGTTGGCTCTCCATTATTATGAAAGATTACAACACGAGTTACAATAAGGGATACAATAGAGATTTAGAACCACTCGCCTGCAAATGAAGAAGTGAGAAAATACCACTCTAGGTTTTCTTCTTCAGCTATCCAAGCTTCAATAAGGTCTCGATTTGTTTGATCAAAACAAAAAGGTAGACTATTGATGAGCTCTAAGAAGGGTTGAAATTCTTCAAAGCTAAGGCGATAAACAGAAATCTCTAGAACTTCATTTTCTGGATCCAAAAGAGCAACCACGTCCCAAGTGATAAATTGCACTTGCTCTACAATTCCCAACGCACAAGCGGTTTGTATAAAAACTAGATCTTCATGCTCGTCGAAGGCCGTGAGAAAGTAGCGATTGACTAGGAGCTCCTTTCCTTCGAGTTCCACACAGTCGGAGTGAGGCAACCTTCTCACAATTTCATAAAGAACATCCTCATCAAGTCCAATCAAGTTTGCAAGATTTAAAGACTCCACTTGTGCTACAAAATTCCTGGACAAAAACTCCTTAGGATTATGGTTAAATCATTCAAAAGCATAAAGAGATTTACAATGTCTCTATGAACAAAGTGTCATAGAAAGTAGAGAAGGATGAGAATTTATACAAATTTGCAATCTTCTCTATGCTCTCTTTATTAAGACAAGCTCTGAATAGCTCCCTATCTCCTTTGTTGAAAGCGAAAGGAAGACTATTAATAAGACGCAAATGAGGGAAAAATTCACCAAATGTGAGTCTATGAAGCATGAACTCTGGCCGCAAGTTTCCTGAAGAGTCTTCCTCAATGGTGAAATGCACTCGCCAAACGCCAAATTTCACTCTATTTACCAATCTTAGGGCACACACTAGTTGGATGAATACGCGGTCTTCCTTAGTGCCCAACAACAAGAGGAAAATGGAATCCACGCGTAGGACCTTCCGTCTTAACTTCACCACCCTCTTGTTATGAGGGAGACGCCTTACTACTTGCTCCTGCAACTCAATTGGTAATAGAGCTAGATCTCTAAGGATTGAACTTTCACTGCACACACATTCCCAGTTAGAACAAATGATCGTTTTTTTGTTTCTTGTAACAACTTGGACAAAGAAAAAACAAACATACACACTATTTTGCTGGGCTGCACTTCATTTTAAAATAAAATGAACACATGTACATCAAAAGAAGTGTGGTAGTTGATGAGAGGTAGAATGACAGGGTTTGGTGATGCAAGAATTTCTCCTGCTCTTTGGGCACCAAACATGAACACCATTCGTTGTTGAAAATGGATCTTTCTACTAATTGCAACGTTTATTCTAATGTGTGGAGTAAAATGAAAGGGAAAAACCTCTATTCCTGGGCCATTATCCATGGCCTATGCATGTCCTAATGCTTAAAATAACACAAAAATATAGACGTCCAAGCTAATATCGTACCTAATGAGAGGCAAAATAAAAGGATTTACCGAAGTGTTTATCTCGGCTAACCTAAGAGGACCTAAAATTCTACGAATTACTCGCTGAAATTGCAACTTAGTACTAACAATTATGTGTACCTTTTGCCTTGCAATGGGAATGAAGGGATCATACAAATTCTCGTGATTCATGCAAGCTACTTGATTATGCTAAAGGTTGAGCCTTCACAAAACATACACAAGCCTGTCCTCAGTGGGGGCACCAATTTGAGGCGGTCCGGGGCGGGCAACAAGAAGAGCAACCTCTAGACACCCTTCAAGGTTCCCGTGCTGCTCAATTGGGTTGGGGTTGGAAAAAAACAACAAACACACACACAAACCCGCAACCTAACCCTACACAAATTTGGGGCACCACCTAGTTTTGGATGCGAACTAGGACGCGTAAAGAGAGAGAGAGAGAGAGAGAGAGAGAGAGAGAGAGAGAGAGAGAGAGAGAGAGAGAGAGAGAGAGAGAGAGAGATAGTGCTCGGGCTGCTTTGAAACGTATCGGCAATGATCAAGCAAACACAACTATATATTTAAGAAAGCGAGAGAAAGGGGGAGGGGGTGCTTGTTGCATTAATACCTTCTTACAAATCTGTCATGACAAATCAAAGTGAGATTAGTATTTGTTCAACATAGCTTGCGTAAATTTCACCACAACACATCACAAGAAAAGCCACCCCAATCACTGTCTTAAGGCCAGGGGAGTCCTCTCCACCCTGTCGCCCTCTTACAGTATGTGGGATTTATGGCTAGATTGACGACAACACCAGAGACAAGCTATCAAGAACTTAACAAAAAACACCAAGACACTTACGCATCATTGTTGTCGATTACTTCACGTTGGAAGGGAGACAAAGTATCCAAGCTTAGTCCAAATCCACCCTCCTTGATTCAGCGAATGTTGGGCTTACACTAGTAGGAGAAATGATAGATTTCCTACTCTCAATTGAATGATCACTCTCTCTCTTACAATGGAATAGAGTTCCCATGCTAATCCCCTATTACAACACATGCACATGCATAAGACAATGAGCTTCCACTCAAGAGCTCCTTCTAGAGAGGTTGAGCTTGGCTTCTCAAGCTATAGCATAGTGCTCTTGCTTATGGCTCCCCCCTTTTGTGCTAGCTACACCCTCCTTTTATAGCAATTTTGAAGGCTAGGGTTACTCCTCTAACCATGGTTGGGTTAGATTTTCAGCAATTTATCTAATTTCTTTTGCTTGGAATTATCAAGAAGTTGGTGGGGAAAGAGAGAGGAGAGAAATGGAGGTGATAGGACTTTTCATAGTGGGTTAGTGTTAGTAGAGTTAGTATTAATTTACAAATGGAATTGGATATTTACAATGGGAGTATCCATGTAGGATACAAATAAGGAAGAAAAACTCTTAAGAGGTAAGAAAAGGTGGATTTCTTACAAGGTTGATGCTCCAAGTGTCTTGAGTAGGGCCTATTTTGACACTTATTGACGGTCCACTAGCTTTGACGGTACATTTTTTCTCCACTCTTGACCTTCCTTGAGAGACAAGGTAATTGAAGCTGAGTAATCAACCACCATGATGCTGTCTTTTAAGAGAAGAGGCTGAATTTTGTGGTTTTTTTATAGATATGGGTAATTTGGAGGAGGAAAAATGAGACTAGGTGGTCAATTTTGGAATGGAGTTGTGTGTGGGAGGTATGAGTTCACCATGGTTTCTCTTATTCTTCAAGGTTGAGGAGAAGGTGAGTAGGGTGCAGAGAGGAGTGGTGAGAGAGGTGGGGATGATGAGTGGAGAAGTGTGTGTGAAAGAGGAAAATGATAAAGTGGAAGAGAGACTGTGGCTGCATAGCATGGGAAAACTGGGGTCCACTAATAAAATCATAGCTCACAGCTCGTAGCTCAAAAAAATATGAAAAAATTTGAGGCAAAAGTTCAGCCCACGAGCTACAACTTTTGTTTGTATCACCTTTTCAAATTCGGAGAGCAAGTGAACTTTAAAAATTCAGGAAAACAGACCGTTTTTTTCCACTGCACAAGGTCCTTGTGGGGTCCTTCTTTGGATGATTCTTTTGAATACCTCCAAGAGTGAGCCCTCCATAGTGCATGTATGCATTCCACCTACCCTTGACCTTATTTGGTAGGTCTATAATTGAAGATATTGTTGAGATTATGATATAAGTGAATAGTACAACTAAGAAAATCAAATATTGAGGGGTCTAAAAAATATGTACATGTCAAATATAAATAATATAAGTGGAAAAAATATAAAGGGGTCAAAAGAAATCTCTCTCATTGTGAGGCTATCATAAAAAGATAAATATTTTTGGTGTTCTAATTTTTTAGAAAAAAAAACAAAATAGATGTAGGAAGGGAAAAATCACAATAGTGAAAAAATATACACATAAATAAAACTAGTTTTTTTGGATTTTTGTTGGGGTGGAGTTACACCAAATATAAGAGAGGCTTACATGAAAATATTTCTATATGGAATAAAGAATATGAAAAATGGTAAGAAAAATTATGGTAATGGTGAGGCAATGTACAGAGCATAAATAACACAACCTAGGTAGAAATATTTAAATAAATACCAAAATAATTATGAAAAAATCTTTTATTTAGGCCCTATATACAAAGAAATATTTACATACGCATGGGCCATAATATACTTATATTTTTTATTTTTTTTATTTTTTTTTGGCTCAACTAGCCCAATGACTAGCTAATTGAGGGTTTTTTAAGAATATATGGGAAAAGTCCAGTGACTCACGCACGCCTATATACAATGAAAGGGTGAGGGTAACCACAGTGTTTGAGTGATTTGATAGGGGGGGATAACTCACTATGGCAATCACAGAGAGCCGAAAAACGGCTATCAGCGAATGGGGTTGACTATCCATAGATTGTACAGATCCTTTGTCGCCCCAATACGATCGCACGTCTAGATTCATTTGAGATCCAGTCTCAAATTCCTCTATTGGTGGTAGAAACACTCCTCGTTCATCACCAGTCTTGTCTACTCGTCTTCTTAGGTCATCAGCTTCATTGGCCTCTCTAACTTGTTTCCACAATTCTTCAAGACCATCTATCTCTTTACAAATCCTCAAGTATAGCTTGGTGAAATTCCTCGGAAGAGTTAACCGTGGTATTGAGTACTATCCTTGGTTCTAATGCTAGGTCTTTGAGGTTTGGTCTGTGCTCATAACTAGAATCTGGCTCTTTTAGTTCCTGGTTTGGTGGGATTATTTGTGTAGGCATGACACGAATCACATCCTCAGGTTTTGGAACTGGTGGTTCTAGTAAAGCTTGGGCTGTTTGAATCATTTTCTGGCACATTTCAAATTTTTGCTTTTCTAGTTCCACATAGGGATATGTCATCCACCTATGTTCTTGGGTTTGATTTTTTTTTAGCCTCACATCATAGGCTTTCAAGAGGGAATCTAATGTCTCATTAACCTTCTCTGCTAACATAGACCCTCCTAAACTAGCACTTCTCGGTTTCTCATCCGTGGATGGTTCTTCTAGAGGTTTAACCATCTGTGTAAGAGAAGATGCCTCCTTTTCCTCATGTTGTTTTATCTTCTCCTCAGCTTCGGTAGGCTTCTCACCTAGGGATTTTTGCTCTCGTTCCCTGCGTGCTTTCATCCTAGTCTTTCTAGCTTTCCAACTATTTCGTTTGCTCTTGGTTTTCTGACTAGGTGTGTCTGTCTTTGGTCCATCATCTGTCTTTGGACTCATGTCACTTTCCATGTTCTTTGTCTCTGGATTCTCATCAGCTTTCTTTTGAGCTTGTGCTCTGTTAACCCTCATGGCTCACGGACACCCTATCACCTACGAGACGGACGTTGTAACCTACGGTGGACATTGTATTATTTATTTGGTAGAGTCAGGTACCGGGCTTGTCGGTCCAATAGGAAAAGGGTAAGAGTGATCGCCGATGAGAAGCGCACTCTAACTGGGACATTCAAGGGATTAGTTGGCTAAGCATGGGCTCCCAAGTGTGAATGGGGTGAGCTCATATAAAATCCAACTAAACCTAAAATTCACTTATTCTCTCATTTGTGCAATAAAAGAGTGCTCTTGCTCCATCTCCATCTCCATCTTCTTCTTCTTCACCTCCTTGTGCGTGTGTGTATGAGAGAGAGAGAGAGAGAGAGAGCGATCGAGCATTGTGGCGGCACGACGGCGGTGAAGCGATTGAGCGCGACATAGCGGCATCTCCTTCTTCTTCGCGGCGAGGAATCCTCCATGGCAGGAGCATAGAGCGGTGAGTGACACACCATTGCCCTCTTTTGAGCTTACTAGTTAAGCTAGTTGTGTGCTTGGAGCCGTCTATGGCTCGCACACAGTGTTAGGCAAGGCCCTTGCTTCGACAGTGCGACAGTTCGACATGTTAACCCTCACAGCTCTCGGACACCCTATCACCTACGAGACGAACGTTGTAACCTACGGTGGACATTGTATTATTTATTTGGTAGAGTCGGGTACCGGGCTTGTCGGTCCAATAGGAAAAGGGTAAGAGTGATCGCCAATGAGAGGCACACTCTAACTGGGACATTCAAGGGATTAGTTGGCTAAGTATGGGCGCCCAAGTGTGAATGGGGTGAGCTCATGTAAAAGCCAACTAAACCTAAAATTCACTTATTCTCTGATTTGTGCAATAGAAGAGTGCTCTTGCTCCATCTCCATCTCCATCTCCATCTTCTTCTTCTTCACCTCCTTCTGTGTGTGTATGTGTGTGTGTGTGTGTGTGTGTGTGTGTGTGAGAGAGAGAGAGAGAGAGAGAGAGAGAGAGAGAGAGAGAGAAAGAGAGAGAGAGAGAGAGAGAGAGAGAGCGCAATCGAGCATTGCGGCGGCACGACGGCGGTGAAGCGGCTGAGCGCGACGTAGCGGCGTCTCCTTCTTCTTTGCGACGAGGAATCCTCCACGGTAGGAGCATAGAGCGGTGAGTGACACACCATTGCCCTCTTTTGAGCTTACTAGTTAAGCTAGTGTTGTGCTTGGAGCCGTCTATGGCTCGCACACAGTGTTAGGGAAGGCCCTTGCTTCGACACTGCGGCAAGGAGCGCACATTTTTGGCACTGTTGCCGGGAAATTTTGAGGAGTTAGAATGGCTGATACGTCTCTTGACCACTTATGATCCATACTTAGTAGAGAGTGTTTCTCCCATTGCACAAGCCTACCCTTTTGACCAAGATGACTATAGGCGTCTAGTGACCTTCTTAGTAAACATGGGCACCTATGATGAAGAAGAAAATTTACAGGACTACACGGATGGCACATATGGTCTCATGGATGATGACTTTGTTTATCTCAACGACGAGGATAGGGGTTTAGCCTTAGGGTTTCCCCCCAACCTCTACAATATCCTATTCCCTTGACTCTCTAGGGAGAGTGCAAATAATTAGGTTAGGGTTCCTTATGTTTTTTGTTGTGTTCAATAAGTGTTGGTACCTATTCCCACTAATGTGCCTCCTGGAGGTATTCCTTTTGTTTCCTAGTGTGTACAGGAGCGTGTTGCTATTGATAGGATTTGGACCTTCATGGAACCTTTCTCTCATTCACACTTCAGATCAAGCGCGACCATCAACACAAACAGGTGTTTTTTGTCCATTAGCATTGCCCCTATCTATTTTGCATCCATGTTTGTCTGCTTTAATTGTGATTGGTAGCCTAATATTCACCGCATTTGCTTAGTATCAAACATTTAATTCAATGTAATTTTTTGTCATAATCACTTGTCTAGGTTTAAAAATCAAGCAGTCCGACTAAGCTAGTTTGACCAAGCTAGGTGTTAGAAATCTTCTCTTAATACCATGGGGAATGCCTTCCTAATAAGCAATGGTTACTTAGGTTCTTGATCCGATTTAGGCAGCATTGTGTGAAATGTACTAGGGCTTTCTAGTGGGCTTGACCCTATTGACCTTTAGCTTAAGTATTATAAAGGGAGTTTACTAGTGTGATGAGCTTGGGGAGGTGTATCAGAGTTATATGACCCCCCAAAGCTACAAAATTAAAATGATGAAAACAAACAACACAAAAAAATATCAAAGTGCCACAATGTAAAATTTTAAGCTGGAAGAGAAATCTTAGCTTGATTTGGTACTTCACTCACATGTATTGCCTATGGTACTAGAGCCTTAGAGGTTCCCAGTGTGGGCGCTTTTCCTTGAAAATCAAAAAAGCCAAGGCATACAAAATAAGCACACACATCAAAATTGAATCACTATGAAAAGACTTTGGGGGGTCAAAGAAAAAGTAATCAGTCAGGCGATGATTTCATGAGAAATTCCTTTTATCGTAGCTTAACTACAAGGTCTTCTAAGTATAGCCTCTAGTCAGCCCTCGAACATGAAATACTTGGCTCTCGCGATTAAACAACTTAATTAACCAGAGAAAATTAAGAAGCTTACCCATGGTATTAATAGTCGATCTCTAGTGCCTTTCGATCGTTATATTAGCGACCCCAGACTTGTTTAATTTTTTACCTTTACATCTGTTTATGCATTTGATTACATTGCAATTTAATGTTTATTGCTAACAAATTGTTTAAAATTCTGTTACCAATCAATTGTCTTCCTAAAATTGCATATGCTTTTCAATCGCTTATGAGAATACAATTACTGTGCAATGTTGTTTGATTTTGCAGTGACTGAAGAAGGCTAAGGACATTCATCTCAAATGCTCTTCCACCTCGACCAACTAGCTTCAACTCAATAGCTTCCGAGGACGGAATCTACATCAAGAAGGGGGGCATGTTAACCCTCATGGCTCATGGACACCCTATCACCTACGAGACGGACGTTGTAACCTACGATGGACATTGTATTATTTATTTGGTAGAGTCAGGTACTGGGCTTGTCGGTCCAATAGGAAAAGGGTAAGAGTGATCGCCGATGAGAGGCGCACTCTAACTGGGACATTCAAGGGATTAGTTGGCTAAGCATGGGCGCCCAAGTGTGAATGGGGTGAGCTCATATAAAAGACAACTAAACCTAAAATTCACTTATTCTCTCATTTGTGCGATAGAAGAGTGCTCTTGCTCCATCTCCGTCTCCATCTTCTTCTTCTTCACCTCCTTGTGTGTGTGTGTGTGTGTGTGTGTGTGTGTGTGTGTGTGTGAGAGAGAGAGAGAGAGAGAGAGAGAGAGAGAGAGAGAGAGAGAGAGAGAGAGAGCGATCGAGCATTGCGGCGGCACGACGGCGGTGAAGCGGTTGAGCGCGACATAGCGGCATCTCCTTCTTCTTCGCGGCGAGGAATCCTCCATGGCAGGAGCATAGAGCGGTGAGTGACACACCATTGCCCTCTTTTGAGCTTACTAGTTAAGCTAGTTGTGTGCTTGGAGCCGTCTATGGCTCGCACACAGTGTTAGGCAAGGCCCTTGCTTCGACAGTGCGACAGTTCGACATGTTAACCCTCACAGCTCACGGACACCCTATCACCTACGAGACGGACGTTGTAACCTACGGTGGACATTGTATTATTTATTTGGTAGAGTCGGGTACCGAGCTTGTCGGTCCAATAGGAAAAGGGTAAGAGTGATCACCGATGAGAGGCGCACTCTAACTGGGACATTCAAGGGATTAGTTGGCTAAGCATGGGCGCCCAAGTGTGAATGGGGTGAGCTCATACAAAAGCCAACTAAACCTAAAATTCACTTATTCTCTCATTTGTGCAATAGAAGAGTGCTCTTGCTCCATCTCCATCTCCATCTTCTTCTTCTTCACCTCCTTGTGTGTGTGTGTGTGTGTGTGTGTATGAGAGAGAGAGAGAGAGAGAGAGAGAGAGAGAGCAATCGAGCATTGCGGCGGCACGATGGCGGTGAAGCGGTTGAGCGCGACGTAGCGGCGTCTCCTTCTTCTTCGCGGCGAGGAATCCTCCACGGCAGGAGCATAGAGCGGTGAGTGACACACCATTTCCCTTTTTTGAGCTTACTAGTTAAGCTAGTTGTGTGCTTGGAGCCGTCTATGGCTCGCACACAGTGTTAGGCAAGGCCCTTGCTTCGACAGTGCGGCAAGGAGCGCACATGCTCTCGTAACTACTTGAACTGGTACAACATTTTCATTTTCTAAGCTACTAGGGAGCTGAACAATCCCTGATACATTTGTCGTGATTTTTCTGATTTGGTGTGGGTTTTTCGGGCAATCGGGGATCAAGTGAGTGATGCCACACTCAAGACAATAGGAATTTACTTCAGTGATCTCCGTATGAGGACATTGTTTGACCAAGTGGTTGTCACGACTTTTGTGACAATCTGTCTCTGGTTGAGGAGATTCTTTTAGCATTTCCTCTTGGCTATAAGCAAGCTTTGACCTAGATAAGCCGCTATTTGCAATGAATCGCAATGTCCTTTGGTCCATTTCATACCTTCTTTCTTTCGACTGAAACCCAGGAGGTGGAGGTTGTATCGGCCTCACCACTCCATGTGTTTCTCTCACATTTTGTTGCTCCGAAGGGTAGTACTCACTTTGGTTTCTATACCACATTGTAGCTGGTACTGGCATTGGTTTATTTGATGCTTCCATCATTGGCATGTATCTCATGTCTACCTGTATTCTAGCACCTGGCAGCGGAGGTTATTGTCCTAAGACAAAATGTGGCCTTAAAACTCCTACTGGTCTTGGCGCATTCCCCGTAATGTATCTAGGTGGATTAGGTGCTTCTGGAACAGGTTGTACATACCTCTCCCTATCATTTTTCATGCTATAATAGCACTCTTCCTCCGTATGGTTCGTCCATTTTCTCTCAATTTCACACCACTTCGGCTCTCCCGAATCAGACCTTACAAGAGGAATCATGTCATAATAATCAATATCTAATTCTCCTACATGATTTTCTCATATTAAACTGATCATTTAATGTGGGGAAGGCCAGGGGAGAAAAAGCTAGAATATTGGTTAAGCTAGCAGACCGGCCACAGTAGGGATCCAAAGGAGGGAAAATAGGGATCCAAAGGGGGGGCCATCTGCAAAAGAGCCATGTGCAACAATGGGCTAAAAAGACCCTAAGGTTCAGCCCATTAAGACTTCCAAAATGCTAAGGTTCCAAAATTCAAAGGTTGTGTCCAAAAGGTCAACCCTAGGAAAAATTGGATGCTTTGTGTGTGCCCTAAAAGTCTTTGCACATCCCTACATGGGAGGGGGCAAGCCCTAAAGGTAGGGGATGAGAGAGAAAGCCACACACACACGCAGGCTCCCTTTACACAAAGGGAATGAGGGACATATGTCAGCTCCCTAGGCCAGATGCCCACAAGGTGTGCCCAATTTCTATTGGATGACCCTTGAAGTGGACCAATGAGAATTAAGCTAGAGTAAATCTAGTTTAATTAATTTAAAAACATTTAATAAAAGAAACCAATGAGAATTAAGTCTCCTAGAAGACTATTGGGCAGTCTCCCAAGGGGTCCAATGAGCATTCAGGAGCCCCATGGCTTGCCTGATTCCTATTGGCCAGGAGGCAAAGGGGTCCAATGAGAGTTTAGTTTAATTATTTAATTACCTAAATATCTCATAAAAGGGGAAAGGGGGACACATGTCAGAAGGCTATCACTTATGCTGCTTAATTGTAATTGGCTTGACTTGGGGAGGGCCAATGAGGCTTCAGCAAGAGCAATTAGCAAGAGGGCTTGCCCAAGAGAGAGAGGGGGCTGATTTTTGCTTGGTATTGACACACACACACTCACACTTGACCATGTGTGAAGAAAGAATACTCTATCTCCTCCCAAGCTTTAATGGAGAGCTCATCACCTACTCCAAGCTTGTGAGATAGAAGCCTACATCAACACTCTCTTGGCATGTGGATGCAAATCCAACCAAGAGCCAAGCTTCAATGCATGCTCATCTTCTCTACCAAGCTAATTACTAAGCTAAGCTATGCTAATATGAGTGATTATGTGAGGAGATGTACATCTTTCTCGTAAGATACTCCTTCCTCTCAATCTACTCTCATACCCTTCTAGCTCTCACCATCTTCGAAGGTGTGTGAGGTCTTGGGTCTGAGAACGGGGATAATTCAAGTTGTGTTTGTTAAGTGTTTTGCTTAGTGCATGAAGTTTCCATCTTCATTGCACTAGCTAGTCTTGAAGAAACACAAAGAATTGTATTGTACAATGTCTCTCTTGATGGGAGAAACCATAATACAAAGCCATTTGGAGGGGGGACCGGCTCCATGCAAATCCGGTCCTCAACTGTTGTCAATAGCCAGTCTAACCAGAGACTCTCCCAATCCTTCTCTCGTTATCGCTCTTGAAGGGAATCCTTGTGGCTCTCTTCTTGGAATTCCTATAGGAATCCTCGTGTTTGGTGGAGGCATTTGTTTACAGTGGTGTGCTCATAGGTTGGTTTGGAGTCCTAAATCAAGCTGGAGACATCCTACGCGTAGGATGTCTAACTGCTCATATTTTGTCCAAACTTGATCCCAAGATTCTCCTAGTGCTCAGCAACCCAATGGTATGCTCAAAATTGAATTTGGATTCCACTAGGTCAAGATTTGGACTGCATAAGCTTCTAGTGCACTCCAAGAGTAGGATGTCTGACAATTATTGTCTTTGCTTGGTAAATAGGCCAAACAAGGTCCAAATTCACTTTTGAAAAAAGTTCTGGAATCCTTGAGACACTTAGAACCGGCCAAAGTAGAATTTTGACCACTTTATGACCCTGGAAACATCCTACGCGCAGGATATCTTTTTGCTCTGTTTCAGCTGAAACTTGCACTGTAGCTTCCCCATGATGTGCTAAGCTCACAGCTATTTTTACTTTTTTATTCTGACACCTATAGGTTGGTCAAATGATCAAGAATCTGTTCTAAATGCCTGATGTCTGTTCTGATGAATTCACCAGTCAAATCAACTCCAAATTGGACCAAAATTGACTAGGAGGCTTGCATAAGGCTATACAACACCTTGCTATGTCCACAGTTTGAATTTGGCCTCTAAATCATGCCTTACACATCCTACGCGTAGGATGTCTAACTGCTCAGAATTGCCCCAAATTTGAACCACAGACTCTCCTTAAGGTGTTGATCACTTTGGTATGCTCAGAAATTGATTTGGAGTGCTAAATCATGATGAATACATCCTACGCGTAGGATGTCTAACTGCTCAGATTTGCCCCAAACTTGAGCCACAGCTTCCCCTTGATGTCAGCAACCCAATGCTATGCTTAGATTTTAATTTGGATGTCAAAAGACCCCAAAACTAGCTATCCTTGCCTTTTTCAGTCAAAAATGCTAAAGTCTGTTCAATCTTCACTTTCACTGACCCAAATGAGATGAAATTTTTCACATGCACTCAATACAACATTTAGAACATGCCTATGGAGTCATTCTATGGTTTGGTCCCAAAATTAGGCCTTGGACACAATATGGGTAGGATGTCGGGCAATTCTCGTCTTTTGGTCTTATCCTGTCAAGATATGGTCAAGTTCCCCTTTCCAGGTGAAAATAGGGTAAAACCTACCTTCTGAACACACTGGTAACCTCAAATTTTCAAAATTTCCATCAGATCACCTTGTAGGACATCCTACGCATAGGATGTTTACTGCTGATTTTTTTGAGACTGAAGTGTCCCTGATACTTCCTTATGCTCTCAGCAAGTGCAAGTATGCTTCACAATTATTGCAAAAACATGCAAAAATCACTCAATTTAAGCCTTTTCTGAAATTTTACATTTTCTAACTCCGCTTTTTGGCTTTTGGTCAACAAAAATAGGAAAAAACACCCAAGTCAATATGTTACTAGGGTAAAACCTACCCTCTGAACCCACTGGTGCAGTCAGAATTTTCAAATTTGGTCTCCAGAACTCCCTTGAGACATCCTACGCGTAGGATGTCTATGTTTACAAAATTGCAGGTTTTCTTCACAGAACCCTTGCAAATGCTCGCGTGGAATGCTTGGCGTTGTCGCGTAGCTCTCCTCGAGCCTACAACAATGGTGCAATCGGATCTCCAATGTGTTGAGCGAGCCGGGCATAGCGAGAGGATAAAGCTCACACTCACTCTCTTTCTCTCTCACACACAGTAGACTGCAGCGCTAAGTTTTGATTATGATTAAAAGTCTCCTTTACAAAATGACCTAGGTACCTTATATACTAAGGCTACCTTAGGTTTAACCAAAAATGGGGTTGAAAGGGTCAAATGGCTTTGTATTTACAATCTGGAAGTGCCATTGCACCCCGGCTTCTGAAACTAGAATAACTACTCATTACAAATGACATTTATAGCCATAATCCGCAACATTTCATAACTCGCAAAAGATAAGACTTTGGTACGAAACTTGAGTTATGTTGTGTTGTTGACCCAACGGTCAACAGTTACACAACTCACTCCCAATCAAATAAATGCACAATGGCACCAACAGCCCCTGCCTACCCTCTAATAAAAGTAAAGTTACTACAGGTAAAAGAAAGACTTTACACAGACATGCAAGTCGAGGGCGCATATAAAGACCACCTAAAGTGGAGGTTGAGCTGGCTGAACAAGAACCCAAGGTACTTGATTTTGTTCACGAGAGCACCTACAGCCCTGCAAAAAGATCCGACTTTCTGTCCTGTACCAAGAGTAAGGACCTGGATAGCACATGAGGTACTACTCAAGATTCAAGCGGCCAACTTGGCTAAACTACCCCAGATTGCCTGCTCTAGAAAAGGGACCATCGACTGAACAATACATGGTGAAAACCCTAAAGGGCGCCATGTCATTCTTTAAAAGTCTAGCATATTTGTCATGTGCTATGCTATATAAGATCTACCGATTGCTCCTCATATGCATCAAAGTATTCAATGAGACAGAGCAAGCAGGCACCCCTTGGATGTCATTCCTTGAGGGTAATAAAGTTTTGTGCTATGATCTCAATGACCAACCTTCCGAAGAAGTTCTCTATGGCTTCTACGCCAGATGCATGTTTCTACTTTCACACAATATGCTAGCGTTTGAGGAAGCGTTCTACACGAGATTCTTCACTTGGCGAACAAAGATATTTGCGCCAGTGATCAACAACCTCACATCTAGGTTTGTAGGCTACTCAGCAGTGGAGCTGAAGAACACTGAGAGTCACTATGTAGTTCTTGCAAGTGCCTGTTGATAAAGAAAGGAAAATCAGATACCAAAAATACATAGCGTGAGCTAACGGCGCTCACTCCTCTCCTTCTCGTGCTTCCTACTCCCTCCCCGGTTGTCACATTGCAGTCGTGTTTGTTGCATTGCAACCGTAGGTAAGAGCTCTACGCATTGACGTAAACACATCACAGTATTTTGTACCTTTTGGCATCGCCGACCCGCGACTTAATTTTATCACAAAACTGGAAATTTACACTTCCAAATAAAAAACTAAGCATAGGCGGGGTATTGGGGCATCATTGCTAAGTATTTATATGCATTCTGGGTCGAAAACGATTAGGTAAAAAATCCACTGCTATTCATAATCGTGATTTTGGAACTTGACCTAAAGTGGTATTTGCGACCACAAGCATGTGTGCTTAGGTCTTATAAACATGTCCTAGAAGTTTCATTATGTTTGGATGTCATTTGATGCTGTAAACGGATGTGATTTATTTGCCGATGAGCGATTGGCTTTTGGTGATTTCAGTCACTTGAGTGTAGCTTGAGTTAGATTCGAGTTGTTAGTTGTTTACCGAGAGATTGACAACCTCTTGTAGCCTCTATGCACTAGTCGAGTCAGTTTCATCCCATGGATTGACAATTTAATCGTGGTTCTTGCTAATACTGCAATAAGATAGGATGGTGAGGTTAGACATGCATCCCGCAAAGATAATCTAGAATAATTATTTAATTACCACTCAAAGAAAATTAAATTCTATTTTTATTTAATTATATATTTTATAATATTATAAATCAATATCAATTTTCTAATTTTCTTAATTAAAATCAAATGAGCAATAAAACATTATGATTTTCTTCAAAAAAATTATTTACTTATGTCATATAACTCAAGAAATAATTAATATTTTATGTAAAGTATTTTCCTATAATGGGATCGGTGTGATCTTATTAAGATTTACCCCCTTTTTAGATTACATTGGGGAGAAAACGTATATAAACTCTTGTTAACCCTCACGGCACACGGACACCGTAACCGTATTATGTATTTGGTAGAGTCAGGTATCGGGCTTGTCGGTCCAATAGGGAAAGGTAGAGTGATCGCCGATGAGAGGCGCACTTTAACTTGGACATTCAAGGGATTAGTTGGCTAAGCATGGGCGCCCAAGTGTGAATGGGGTGAGCTCCTATAAAAGCCAACTAAACCTAATTTTTACTCATTCTCTCATTTGTGCAATAGAAGAGTGCTCTTGCTCCATCTCCATCTTCTTCTTCTTCACCTCCTTGTGTGTGTGTGTGTGAGAGAGAGAGAGAGAGAGGGAGAGTGTGTGTGCGATCGAGCATTACGAAGGCACGACGGCGGCGAAGCGGTTGAGCGCGGCACGACTGCAGCTTCTTCTTCATCGCGGCGAGGAATCCACCACGAAGGCGAGTGTAGAGCGGTGAGTGACACACCCTTTGTTTTCTTGAGCTTGCTAGTTTAGGCTTGTTGTGTGCTTGGAGCCGTTTGTGGCTCGCACACGGTGTATTGGCAAGTCCCTTGCTTCGACAGTGCGGCAAGGAGCGCACATTTTTGGCGCCGTTGTCGGGGATATGCCCTACACTAAGCTCGGTTAGCACTTTACGCTTTCTTGTGGTGCAACTTCTATCATAGGTAAGGCAGGGAAGGAGTGTGTGGAGATTTCTGTTTTTTTTGCGTTTTCTGCATTTGCTGTCAAGTTTCAATTTCTGCTATTGTCTGCGTTTTTTCAATTTCTGTAATTTCTGCATTTTCAAGTTCGGTGTTTTCAATTTCTGCAATTTTCTGCATTTCTGCGTTTTTTCAATTTTCTGCAATTTCTACATTTCTGCGTTTTTCAATTTTATGCATTTCTGCATTTTCAATTTCTGCGTTTTCAATTTCTGCAATTTTCTGCATTTCTGCGTTTTTTCAATTTCCTGCATTTCTGCATTTTCAATTTCTGCGTTTTCAATTTTTGTATTTTCTGCAGCAAAAAAAAAAAAAAAAGGAAAAAAAAACTTCTGGAAAAAAAAATTTTATTTAAAAAAAAAATAAAATCGAAAAATAAAAACGCGAGCGAGCGGGCGGCTAAATTTTTCGAAAATAAAAACGTGACTCTTAAAACGGACGGGTTGGTTGGTATAAAAGATAGATCGGGATCATTTCCCCAAGCCCAAGCCCAAGCCCAAGCCTCAGTCCTCAATCTTATGATATATACTAAACTCACTCTTATATATATACCCTACTCCCTCAAGAGAGAATGAGAGCATGTGGGACAAGTCCTCCACTCTCCTCCTTTCTCTTCCCACTTGCACCCTTAGACTTTCTAGTTTGAGCCTAGTTCCCTACTGGAAATTGACAGTTTTAGGGATTCCGAGGGCATAGAGTGACCAAACGGAGGGCTGTAAAGCACGGCACGACCCTCTGACCGATACGCTCGTTTCGAGCTATCACACGGCCCATTCCACGACACGCTCTAAAAAATCTAGCAAAAAAACAAACAAAAAACACGCTAAAAACTAGTCACAAGGCCTCCTAGAGCAGCTTTTTGACACCTTAGGGTATCAAAAGCACATGCACTTACGCTCTGGGCGGGTGCTAGAACACGAGCATATTGAGGGTGCCTCTGTTCATACGGACACCCATTACCCATCCACGATAAGCTCTAGACCCTCAGCGGGGACACAAGGTAGCACCACCCAAGACCCTAAAATAGCCGCTAGTGATTCCTCCTCCGACTCAGAAATCATGGAAGCATACCCTACCCAAAACACTGAGAGAGAGGGCCATGCACCTCCCGAAGCTCCACAGCCTAGTACTAGTATGTTTAGCCGTTTCATGGAAACATTAGGTAGAGCTACTCGCTCGGAACCTGATGCAAATGAAGCACACGAAGGGGGTGGGGAAGTGGACTCTCCTTTCACATCGCACGTGGACCCCACACCCCCAAAGAGTGTCCATGTGGATATCCTGCCAACTTCTTACCAAGAAGGCCCTGTTGAGCTGCCTCCTTCAGAAGTTCCCTCTAGAGTACCGTTGGTGACACGTAAAACCACGGGGAGCAACATTGCTTCTACCTCACAAGAAACCGTTAACACGTCGACTCTAGAAGGATTGTTCATTAATGATCATTGGACATACGACCTCCACACTGAGGTGTTGACGGATCTACACTCTGGCCACGCCTACCATGTAGGATGGATAGAGATTGTACAATCCACCTCTAGTGCCACGAGCATCGAAGATCAACAGAAAATGATCTGTAATGTTATCCATGGCATTATTCAATCAGAAAGACAAAACCGAGGGGTAAATATACTCTCAATTGGCCCCATGAGATTTCTGGATACGAGCAAGGATCAACAGCCTACTCTATCACAAATGGAGACTCCTCTAATGAGCCCCATGGACCCATCTTACGTCATTTCACCTGGGGTCTCTATGCAATCTGAGCCTCCGAGCGAAAACTTTAGCTTCCCTAACTTGGCTCAACCCTCTATTAAGGAAAACACAGTGCTCACTCCAGGGATAAGCCTGACAGAGAATGTACCGATGACATCTACGGTTAGCGCAGTGCCACTACCTAGTGTCGTAGTACCTAATATGGGGCCTCGACCATATGTGCCTCTAGCCCCTTATGCACACATGGCCCCCACACCTCCAATTGTACCACTTGCTTATGCTCCTCGAGTGCCGCTCCCTAGCCCTTATCCGAGTGGACCTATGCCCGGTTATGTTCCATATCTTGCATCATCCACACATATGCCAAGACCGATACCCGTCCCTCTCCCACATATGATTCCAAGAGTACCTCCACCGGCCCTGCCTCCTCACATAGGTGACTTGGCAGCGTTTGCTCAAACCATAGGTCGATCTATCGCGGAAAATATGCGTCATGCATCTGATAGAGAGCCTAGAAGTAAGGCAGTACAAATTGCCAAACTCACGCAAAAATTCAATGGGGACGAAGATGCTAGGAAACACATTGAAGTGTTTGAACAAGTATGTGATTCCTTAGGGGAACGCAACGAACTACATAAGTGCAATGCCTTAAGCTTGACATTAAGTGGGAAGGCTGGAGATTGGTATAGAACCCTAAGGGTGGACGAGAAAACAATCTACCCTACCCTTCGAAGGTTGTTTCTAAAGGAGTACATACGAGAAGGTGTGCTTTGGGGTGTAGCATCTCAGCTACAGAAGGCCGAACGTAAGGAAGGAGAGTCAGTAAGGGACTTCATTAGTCGTCTAAAGCACTTAAGCTCTCGCTGCCCTGTAAATGAGCGCTTCAACAATAACCAACTGCTTGATCGATTCATTCGAGGGTTGAGGAATGAAGGAATCTATAATGGACTAGTGATTAGAGGTATCACAACCTGGGAAGATGTCACTGCCAATGCAATCCAATTAGAGGACAACTTGATGATAGCAGGCATGAGGGTGTCTACCGACACGAGATCCACTAGCTCACAAGCCATTGAGTATGAACCCATGACTGCAAAGCCCATTGCCAATGAGCCAAAGGTATTTGAGACATTCTTGACAGACCTCACCAAGGCAATCCAAGAGTCTCTTAAGGATAATCGACCCCCTCAAAATAGTCACATGTATCCAAGAAGGGAGCAACAATGGTGTTCCATTTGCTTAGGTCCACATAGCACTAGTGAGTGCCCTACGTTTAGAGTAAAATTTAATGGAACTTGCAACGCATGTGGTAGGTATGGTCACCAAGCTAAGGATTGTTTGATGATCAAACGTATGATGGCAAATAGACCACCTATAGCCTGGACGGATGCGCCTCGAGCTCCTGTATTGATGCCTACTCCACCTGTTGAGCAACTACTGCAACACATGGTCCCTAGATCTCAAAATGTTGTACAAGCTACACCGCTACCACCTCCTGTGCTAGGACCGCAGCCCCCGCATCCAAGAGTCGCCCCTATGAACCAAGTGGGTTTCGAGCCATCTAATGCTTATGTAGATGGCTGTGAGGAGGAAATAGACACTAGTATTGCCTACGGACTTGATACATTGGAAGAGTGTCCTATATACTACATGGAAGATTGTTGGAGGCAAGTCAAGCCGGTTTATCAAGCTGCTGCTCTCGCATCCAGAGGTCAAAATATCAACACCCAGGCTAGGAGGCCACCTCTTCAATGCTACGAGTGTGGTGGACCACATCGAGCAGCGGAGTGCCCTATTAGGCTGCAAAAGAATTCTGCACAGATGCAAATGAATCAAGGGAGCACGTCTGCAATGCCAATACTCACATGTAATCGTTGTGGCATAGATCACTTGATTGCCCAATGCCCCTATAACCCAAATGCGCCTAAAATCACACCCCTGAATTTGGTCGAAATTGCTAGTGTGACATCACCAATGCCACCCGTCGCACCCGCTTATGCGATTACATGGTCCATGCTTCAAGTGCCAGGCCATATCCTCGAAGAGAGAGATACCGCGTCAGTTATCCAAGCAAAGAAAAAGAAGACACGAAGGAAGAAGTCGCAGAATACGGAAAATTCAAAGCCAAGTTCCAAAACAAACATAGGAACAGGAGATGACCCCGTGTATATGAATGACCTCGAGGATGATTCAGATTCAGTCGAGACAATGGAGACTAGAACCAATACCACAAAGAGAAAGACCGACAAAGAAAACCGTAACATGGAACCAAATGAAAACCGAATAAGAGAAAACCATAAAGAGCCTCTGAAAACACCACAAGTGTTTCCAAATCCAATCCAAGACCCCCAAGATAAACCGCAGGGGCAAAAAGGGAAGAATCGTAAAAAGAAGATTGGGACGTACCCAAACCCAGTAGACGAGATTGAGCAGGTGAAACATCTAAGAGGTTTAGTGGAGGAGACTCGAAGGAAACTGGAACCAGAACCCATGCATGTCAAAATTCATGACACAGTGTTTCCCACGCAAGTTCATCCACCCCACATGAACCATAGACCGTTAGCCATATCTAGTATCATCCAAGAAGGGAGTAAGGACGGGACATCAGAAAGTGAGCATACACCTTTCTTGTTGGAAAGGATGTTTAACGAAGGAATACCTAATCCCATTGAGGAATATGAGATTCCATCCTCACCAGTTCCTAGTCAAGGACCTACACCCTGCAAAACGCCAATGAATGTTGCCAAACTAGTGGACTTCATGTCTTCTGAGGTCCGAACCACGATCATAGCAAAGCTGTATGGAGATCCTGAGTTATTCCTTGCACTTCGAGCATTCCTTAACGGAGAGCTACGAACGGGATTACCGCAGTTTGCGCAACCAAATAGGCCTGACTCGATTATGATTGATGCGGAAAATCATGTGCAATCACTTGACTTAGATGGACACGAGTCTGTGATCGAGGTACCCATTAACGAATTAGGGCAGTATTTTGAAGGCGACGAGTCTAATGCGACCCTACCCATCACTACCAAGGGATTAACTATAAAGGGAATTCTTGGTGGTGGTGCGGGAGTTAGCATCGTTACAAAAGATTTTTGGGAATCCATGGGAAAACCCCGCCTCAGTGTTACTAACATTGTGGTAAAGATGGCAAATGGTACCATAGCCAAACCTATGGGGATGCTCAAGGATCTTAAGATCAAAGTTCTAGGACACAAGGTACGACATACGTTCATTGTAATGGATTTCTCTAAACACCTTATGTCATATGAAATGATTTTAGGACGACCATTCATGAGGGAAGCACAAATGGTTCATGATTGGTCTAAAAATCATGTCTATTTGCAATTCCAAGACTCTGTGCTTAGAGTGGATTTGGTGACTGGTAAGGTACACCCCCTAGGGAGTAAAACCATTATTGATCATCGCTCTGACACCACAGTTCACTCAGCCCCACTACAATATTGTTACACTTGTAAGAAGGATACAGACATTGGCCAAGATTCTCCTTATATGGATATCCTACCTGGGATGACTGAGTCGGACAATGTGGATTGGGTCCACCTAGCATCAACCATAGACACTTGGGGAAATAGGGGGACGACCTGGGTAACACCTGAGGGGGATGAAATGCCTATACCCTTAAATATGCTACAAGCAATGCATATCGCTTCCGACAAGACTCATCCTAATGTAACGAAGAAAACATACAAGTGGGTCCCTAAAGCTTCCTTAGTGACCATAGCTAGTGCTAAAAAACAGAAGCCTTGTAAGAAACGTACCACTCGCTCCAAGAAAAGTAAGAAAATGTTGCGATGGATCCCTAAACGACTATTGGAAGCCCAAGGCTACTATCAAGGGAATGATCAAATCTGGGTGCCAAAACGTAGATTGTGCTCTTACCTATCACCTGACCCAAGTGAGCCCAATCTCGTAGCTCCAAAACAAATCAATGATCGTGAAAAGAAAAAAATCACAGAATGCTACACACCCGCTCCCGAGCTAGTTTGGGTACCAAAGAAAGAAAGATTTGTTCCACCTAGCTCAGGAAGGGGGGAGTCCCATGAAGCTTCTAGCTCCTCATGTAATACATCCATAGAGGTAAAAGCTTCTACACAGCCTCCATCTATAGTAGTGGACCTCCATGAAGCTACCAAAGAATCCACACCTCCCAGTGTTCAAGAATCACCTGATGAACCACTTCAAGTTCGATCCTGGGAGAGTACCTTACCACCCTTGCAACTTGACGAGGCACCTAGGGTAATAGAAAACTACTGGCAAAAATCCTCACCTATTACCAACTGGAACAATTGGTTTCAAAGGGTGACAAGCTCATTTCAAACGGTATGATCTACCCAAGGAAGGGGGGAGTGTTTGTGGACATCCATCATTCACTTGCTTCCCTCTCAACCTTTTTCCCTGACCTCTCAATTCCAATCTTAGGGAATGTACATATAAAGCTTTATACTCACAAACAAAAAAAAGAAAAGAAAAAAAGAGCAAGAGCAATTAGCAAACGAGTATGCACATTAAAAGTCAAAACATTGACTCAGACCTACACATGTCACATCTGGTACAGTGAAATAGAACCTATGCCATAAAACACCTTTGATCCTCATCACTTGAGTGATGGAGGGTAGGTAAGATTAGTACGATAGAGTGTTTCTGTTTTAGAGTTGAGAGATTAGCGAAGTTATCTTTTCCCACTAATGTGCCTCCTGGAGGTATTCCTTTTGTTTCCTAGTGTGTACAGGAGAGTGTTGTTATTGATAGGATTTGGACCTTCATGGAATCTTTATCTTGACTCACTCTTCAAATCAAGCGCGACCATCGACACAAACAGGTGTTTTATGTCCATTAGCATTGCCCTTATCTTTTTGCATCTATGATTGTCTGCTTTGATTGTGATTGATAGCATAATATTCAGCGCATTTCCTTAGTATCAAACATTTAATTCAATGTAATGTTTTGTCATAATCAGTTGTCTAGGTTTAAAAATCAAGCAGTCCGACTAAGCTAGTTTGACCAAGCTAGGTATTAGAAATCTTCTCTTAATACCATGGGGAATGCCTTCCTAATAAGCAATGGTTACTTAGGTTCTTAATCCGATTTAGGCAGCATTGTATGAAATGTACTAGGGCTTTCTAGTGGGCTTAACCCTATTGACCTTTAGCTTAAGTATTATAAAGGGAGTTTACTAATGTGATGAGCCTGGGGAGGGTAACAATGTTATATGACCCCCCAAAGTTACAAAATTTAAATGCTGAAAATGAACAAGCAAAAAATCAAAGTGCCACAATGTAAAATTTTAAGCTGGAAGAGAAATCCCTGCTTAAATTGGTACTTCACTCACATGTATAGCCTATGGTACTAGAGCCCTAGAGGTTCCCAGTGTGGGCGCTTTTCCTTGAAAAGCAAAAAACCCAAGGCATACAAAATAAGCACACACATCATAATTGAATCAATGTGAAAAGACTTTGGGGGGTCAAAGAAAAAGTAATCAGTCAGGCGATGATTTCATGAGAAATTCTTTTTATGGTAGCTTAACTACAAGGTTTTCTAGATATAGCCTCTAGTCAGCCCTCGAACATGAATACTTGGCTCTCGCGATTAAACAACTTAATTGACCACAGAAAATTAAGAAGCTTACCCATGGTATTAATATTCGATCTCTAGTGCCTTTCAACCGTCAAATTAGCGACCCCAGACTTGTTTAATTTTCTACCTTTACATCTGTTTATGCATTTGATTACATTGCAATTTAATGTTCATTGCTAACAAATTGTTTGAAATTCTTTGACCAATCAATGTGTCTACCTAAAACTGCATATGCTTTTTAAGAGAATGCAATTACTGTGCCAATGTTGTTTGATTTTGCAGTGACTGAAGAAGGCTAAGGACATTCATCTCAAATGCTCTTCCACCTCGACGAACCAGCTTCAACTCAATAGCTTCCGAGGACGGAATCTACATCAGGAAGGGGGGCATGTTAACCCTCAGGGCACACGGACACCGTAACCGTATTATGTATTTGGTAGAGTCAGGTATCGGGCTTGTCGGTCCAATAGGGAAAGGTAGAGTGATCGCCGATGAGAGGCGCACTTTAACTTGGACATTCAAGGGATTAGTTGGCTAAGCATGGGCGCCCAAGTGTGAATGGGGTGAGCTCCTATAAAAGCCAACTAAACCTAATTTTTACTCATTCTCTCATTTGTGCAATAGAAGAGTGCTCTTGCTCCATCTCCATCTTCTTCTTCTTCACCTCCTTGTGTGTGTGTGTGTGTGTGTGAGAGAGAGAGAGAGGGAGAGTGTGTGTGCGATCGAGCATTACGAAGGCACGACGGCGGCGAAGCGGTTGAGCGCGGCACGACTGCAGCTTCTTCTTCATCGCAGCGAGGAATCCACCACGAAGGCGAGCGTAGAGCGGTGAGTGACACACCCTTTGTTTTCTTGAGCTTGCTAGTTTAGGCTTGTTGTGTGCTTGGAGCCGTTTGTGGCTCGCACACGGTGTATTGGCAAGTCCCTTGCTTCGACAGTGCGGCAAGGAGCGCACAACTCTTTATTTTGGGTTCACTTTATTTGAGCGTGAGTGAGTTTTGAAGCCTTTATGCCTCTTTGATTCAATCACTAAGTATTCTAACACTCGTTTTCCTAACTAAGCATGGGTTCACAGCCAAAGGCCTTGAAAGCACGATAGACATCACAAGGCCCCATCCACAAAGTTCAAGATGTGAAGGTGATTTCTCTCATGGAAGAAAATCGAAGGAAAGCTCGAGAGGCAAGCAATGCTCTAGAGCAAGACTATGTACGAATGTGCCGTCAGAGCCCATTACCCCTCAACGATCGAGGATTCTGGGGTTGCTCACATGCATGTATCATTGTATCAGGGTGAAATTTCTTCTGTCCCTCTATTGCCTAGCTATTCGCCTTCATCCCCTTTCTTTGTCCTTGTACCATTGACCTTAGCATCTATAATCCCACCAAGAGAAGCAACACTTGTTGGCGAGCTCACACCTCCCACAGTGGGCACCTTTGGCAAGTCTTATATGGTATTTCCAGTTGCTGTGGAGCAATTTAGTAGTCCAAAAATGTAACGCAATCGCCTCATTTCTTCGAGTGGATCTCCCTCGTTTGCGAGCACCCTCTAGAGTTGGCATGGAGGCGTGTGTGGACCCTACCTTAGGTTCGAAGCCTAGTCCTTTGGTGATGGGATGCTCACTTAGTGCATCTGGTGCCAGATACCGTGTATGCATCATTATAGATACCTACTTCAGAACATCAATCTTCCCTCGTGTACTCAGGTGCTCGAGCATTTGTTGTGACACCCTTGTGTCATTGTGATGCATTGAGGCCCGCACAACTATTGAGATCCGTAGTCTGAGGACCCATCGGGCTACGATGATAGTTGTAGATAGTGTTAGGTGCTCCTACATTGCATTATCAAGTCAAGGTTATAGGGATGCACTTGTAGCTCGTTGCACACCCATCGCAGTGGTGGCAACTATATCCATCACATGCATTTCTCACGTCACTTCTCGTAAGTTGTGTATTCGTTCGTCCACCTTGTGTGTTGGATGAATTAGGAGACAACGACTTGATTCGGGGCATAGTGAGGAGCTTTGGGCGAGCTGTGGGCATGCTTACGCATTCCACATTCACGCATGAGGGAGCTCATAGGATAGTTTTGGAAGGAAAATTTCTAAACCTTTCTAGGATTCAAAAAGGCAATTCGACGTAGGATTGGCTGCGAGCAATATATAGAGCATGGTGCTATGATTCTAGAGATTATGTAGAGTTAACTCTTTCATGCATTCTAGGATGCCCACCCCGAGATCACCATTGGTCGGCACCCCTTCAAGGCGTGTAAGCCTTGGTGCATGCGATTCATGAGAGAGAGAGAGAGAGAGAGAGAGAGAGAGAGAGAGAGAGAGAGAGAGAGAGAGAGAGAGAGAGAGAGAGAGAGAGAGAGAGAGAGAGAGAGAGAGAGAGATGTTGTTACAGCTACCATGTGCAGTTTTAGATGAAGTATGATGCATTTTTTGTGCTCTTTTGGGGTGTGCCCAATAGGACCCCGATACTTTGTCCACTCTTTGTTGTGTGAGTGTATGGATGGGGCCTCCTACCATCAAATATTGTGTGTGGATAGCAAGTGTGTCCAATATGAAGATCTTTCATGACTTACACCCATCCTGCAGGCAATGGTGATGCTGGTGAGATAGTTACATGGAAGTTATATGACTACTAGACATACATAGGGCTTTGAGGTGGTACATCTCGTAGGTTATAGCTTACCTCTCATAGTGCACCACGTAGGATTTTAGGTCCTTTGGGTATCCATATGTGCAACATGCGCATTGCACAATGTTAGGATCATTAGTTTCATGCTTTCCTTGACTCCTTCCCCACTAGCATTGTGGTCTCTATCATGGATTTCACAGAGAACTACACCTTTGCCCCATAACAAGAGATCCAATATGAATATTACTTCTCTAAGCATTAACAAATGATAATGGTTGGATAAATTCACATTCGATTTGCATTTTTAGCCACATGATTTAAAAGCATTGTTTCATGTATTCTAACCTTTTTAAATGCTCTTGAAGGTGGCAATCCTTGTACATATATCTTATTGTCATGCAAAGGTGGCAATTGATGGGGTGGAGAGCTCTCAGGACTCATGGGTGATCATATGCAAGTACCATTTCTACATTAGGGACGATTGCTCCCACAGTGTGCAATTTGTGCAGCACTATTTTTAGCAACATGATCTTTTCTTTTGTGAGCGTCACATCTCATACTCTTATTGCTATATTTTGTCGGATGGTTGTGGTGCAAAATTCAAAAGCACACATCATTTCTTTTAGCTATATAGATGGTAGCATACTGGTGATATACCTTGCATTTGGATCTTCTTTGAGTCGAGGCATGGGAAGGGAGAGCACAACGGTGCAGGAGCTTGTGTGAAGCATGCTCTTCATCGATATTAGCTTCGGTAGGATAGTAACTAATTTAAAGATGCTAGACAAGTTGTGAAGTGGTGCTCATGGCACATGGCATGTGATCTACAACTAGTGGATGCTCAATGAGGAGGTTCTTTTGGTGTGTGGATAGCCAGGAAATTGATCTCACCAGCTGAGAACATGACACTGTAGAAAATTTGTACCAAATGCATAGCATTAAGAGCACCACAGTCAAGGATTTCACCATCTTTACTAGGCCTCACTCATGCTTTTGCAATGTTTGCATACATATTGAGTGGATAGAGTGCACCATGAGAGAGTGGGCTAATAGGTGGATACTACAGCTTATTGCACCACCATAGGGTATGATCACATCGAGTAGCTCCATTGAGGGTGACATCACATAGTTCTTAGTTGTTGCTAATACTCACACATAATGCTTGGAAGAGGGATATAATTTTGGCGCTATCTGAAGAGGCAAATGCGGAGGGGGTTGGCTACTATATTCTTAGATTCACCAAGGAAATTTTTTTGCTTCAGGACTCCAATGTGGATGATAATGGTGAGGCATATGATGCTCACATTATGGTTGTTTCACGGCACTATTTTCAGTAGGTGTATGGACGTGGACATTACATCCATTTTGTACAGTATGCGTGCTTGAAGGTGACCATATACTAGTCCCATCTTGTCCTCACCCCTTGCTGGCATTTGGGTCTGGATGATCATGAGACCGTCATGGAGACAATGCGCAGTAGAGCAGGAGCTATAAGCCTTTTGATGACATCGGTGCTCATTCTAGAGATGAAAGTTGTGATGATGATTCCTAGAAATGACCCCTTCATTGGTTCTATTTATCATTCCACCTTTTTTCCCCTTTCAGTTATTTCCATTCTTGTATACCTTGTTCATGGATCTTCTACATTATGGTGTTGTACCTTCTCTCGTTCATTTGTAGTTTATTTCTAAGTTTACCACTCATACGTTGTCATTAAAGTTTAGCATTGATCTACTTTTATTTAAGTTTTTTTTCCACCTTCCGTTTTTATCTCGACGGTCATTAGCAACATGAATGCCAATTTTTGGTCGCCAAGCCCAACGATAGGGAATTGGCGATTGTGCTGCCCTTGATCACCGAGACTACTTGCGATGGCCATGAAACTTTGTAGACATGGGGATTAGGTTGCTTCCCCACCCTTGAAAATCATCATGGACATCCATTGTCATCTCATTGGTCAAGCCTGGCACAATCGCCAGTTTTTTGCCATTGGGCTCACACTAAGGGCCCAACAATAAAAAATTGGCGATTGTGCCACTGTTGACTATCAAGATGGATTTCAATTGCCATGAAACTTTGTAGGGGTAAGGAGTAGAGTTATTTTATTGCCCTTGCAAAGTATCATGGCCATCCGTTGCCATATCTTTGATCAAGCCCGACACAATTGTCAATTTTTTCCATTGGGCTCGTTAAGGGTCCAACAACAAAAAAATTATCAATTATGTCATCATTGACTGTCAAGATGGCTTGAGATGGCCATGAAACTTTTCATGGGTTGTAGGAAGCAGGGTTATTTTCCCACCTCTACTAAGTATCATGGCCATCCATTCCTGTCTTGTTGGTCAGGCCCTCCACAATAACTATTTTTTTCCATTGGGCTCGCCAAGGGCCCAACGGTACAAAATTGGCAATTGTGCAAACATTGATCGTTGATCTAGCTTGCAATGTCCATGAAACTTTGCAAGGGTGGAGAGTAGGCTACTTCCTCTACCCTTGGAAAGTTTCATGGCCATCCATTTTCGTCTCTTCGATTGACCCTGTACAATCGCCTATTTCTTGCCATTGGGCTTGCAAAGGGCTCAACGGAAAAAAATTCATGATTGTGCCAACCTTGACCGTTGATCCAACTTTCCATGGCCATGAAAATTTGCAAGGGGAAGGGATTAGGGTGCTTCTTTTGCCTCTAAAAATTTTCATGGCCATCCATTGCCGTCTCGTTGGTCATGCCCTACACAATCGACATTTTTTTTCCATTGGGCGCGCCAAGGGCCCAACAACAAAAAAATCAGTGATTGTTCCGTCCTTGACCATCGATCCAGCTTGTGATGGCCATAAAACTTTGCAAGGATAGGGATTAAGTTGCTTACCCACCACTATAAAATTTCATGACCATTGATTGATGTCTAAACTCTTAGGACCTGCACAATCACGAATTTTTTGCCATTGGGCTCGCCAAGGGCCCAACGACAAAAAAAATTGGCAATTGTATCTCCCTTGACCATCGAGACACCTTGCCATGTCCATGAAACTTTGCACAGGTGGGGACTCGGTAGGGATTATGGTTATTCACTTGCCCTTGCAAAGTTTCATGGCCATTTATTGCCATCTCATTGGTCACACCATGCATAATTGTCAATTTTTTGCCATTGGGCTCACCAAAGGCCCAACAAAAAAATTTGGCAATTATGCCGCGCTTGACCATCAAGACGGCTTGTGATGCCCATGAAACTTTGCAAGGGTGGGGATCAGGATGCTTTCTGTGCCCTGCAAAGTCTGGTATCATCTCATCGGTTAGGCCGTTCATATTCCCCAATTTTTTACCATTTAAGGTCTAATAACACTCTCATATGGTCAAAATGTCAAAAAATAGTGATTTAAGCACTCAAAGCTGTAGATTAGACTCATAGATGTGTAGTCGCAAACCACAACAAAACTTGACATGCTTACACTTGATTGAAAGAGCATGGAAAGAGGAAAATAATGCAAGTTTCAAAATTGAAATAGAAATATGCAATAGTTAGAAAAGTTGATTACAAGGTGGAGCTACTTGGTCACTTGAGCACACATTTAAAAGAGTTCTGCTCTTCCCAAAAGATAAGCCTCTTTCACATTAATGTTATTGGCCTTTATACCTAGATCTTTCTAAATGGCTATTGGTCGGTTCACATGGGCCTTTATAAATATCATGTCAAAATTACAACTCAAGGAATTGACCTGCTACTCTGGGATCAAATTTACACACATTGTAGCTACATTAGGCTCAAAATAATAATAGAGTACAAATTCGTTAAAAATGTGGTGTCTGACTAGGTGGGCGCTCATATATTGTATTCGCCAAACACTAAGCAGCCAAAGAAACAAGAAAGATCAACACAAAGGCTAATAATGGGTAGACAAAGAAAAATACAACAAATACGTGCAAAAGAATATTTCCAAATGCATATGGCACTAACACATGTCACACGAATGCTGGTGCCTGTACCAATGGAAACAAACTAGTTTTAAAGAACCCAAGCGTCGATATCTTGGTCTTTGTCAGGGATCCAAAGGAGGGACAATAGGGATCCAAAGGGGGACAGCCTGCAAAAGAGCAATGTGCTTCAATCGTGCTTAAAAGACCTAAGGTTAAGCTCCATTAAGACTTCCATAGGCTAAGGTTCCAAAAACTAACTCTTTTATCAAATGGCCAAAACAAGGGGAAAGTGGATGGTCATGGGAAGACTAAAAAGTCTTCCCACATCCCTACGAAGGAGGGGGCGAGCTCTTATTGTAGGGGATGAGAGAGAAACACACACACACACACACACACACACTCCAAGGCTTCCCCTTTACACAAAGGGAATACTGGACACATGTTAGGCTCCTAGCCTAGTTGCCCCCAACCTTCCCTCAAATCCTATTGGATGGTCATAGAGGTGGACCGATGAGGATTAAGCTAGAGTAAAATTAGTCTAATCAATTTAAAAATACTTGATACAAGACCCAATAGAAATTAAGTCCCTAGAAGACTATTGGATAGTCTACCAAGGGGTCCAATGAACATTCGCAACCCAATGGCTTGCATGATTCCTCTTGGCCACAAGACTAAGAGGTCCAATGAGAGTTTAATTAAATTATTTAATTACCTGAAGCTCTCACAAAAGGGGAAAGGTGGACACATGTCACAAGGCTAGCGATTATGTTTCTAAATTGTCATTGGCTAAGCTTTGCAGGAGCCAATAGGATGACAGCATGAGCAAATAGCAAGAGGGGTCGACCAAGATGAGGGAAAAAGCTGCATTTTATTCTAACTCACACACACACACACACACACACACACACACACAATTCATGCGTGCAAGAAGAAATCCATCTCCTTCTCCAAGCATTGAGAAGTAGAGGCCTACACCAACAACTCTTGGCTATGGAATGCAAATCCAACCAAGAGCCAAGCTTCAATGGCATGCTCATCTCCTCTACCATGCTAATTACTAAGATAAGCTATGCTATTAGAGTGATTATGTGAGTATAATACTTCTTTCTCGTAAGATACCTCTTCTTCCTCTCAATCTAGCCTCATTCCCTGCTAGCTCTCACCATTTGTGAAGGTGTGTGAGGTCTTAGGGCTGAAGCTAGGGACACTAGGTGTGTTTTTCAAGCATAATTTGGTGCATGAAGCTTCCATCTTCATTGCACCAACAAGTTTTTGTCAAGGAACACAAGAATCGTATTGTACAAAAGTCTCCTTTGATGGGAGAAGCTATAATACAAAGCCTTTATGGAGGGGGGACCGGCTCCATGTAAATCCGGTACTCAACTGTTGTCAATTGTTCTATTTCTCTCTCTTTTCAAGTATTGTCAATGCCAAATTATCTAGGTGTAAATTGCTAGGTTGCTTTCTCATTAAGTACTCTCTCTATGTTCATTAGGAACCTGTTCTTAATGAAACGCTCACTATGTTATCAATTTCCGCTACACAGACGTTACTAGTGCATTAAATGTTACATTGGTATCAGAGCTATTGGTTTCTCTTTTCTTGCTTAAGAAGAGAGGTCCTCAAGCTTGCTACAAATAGTTGGTGTTATTAATTGCAAAAGAGTAATTAGAATAGTGATTTTTCATCCTTGAAGCACGCCTGCTTTATTCAGTTAACGGGAATATTGTTGAGAGCTATGGTCTTAATAATGGAGTCCTACGGAGCTATGGATCGGAATCGGTGCTATCTTGGCTCTGTTGAACCCTCTCATCTATTCCTTGCAATTAATAATATTCAAGCGATGGGTATAGATGCTTGAGTGCTTATCTTTGAAGGTAAAGAGGAGTAGCAACTAGGGCTTGAAGTGCCAAGGTACAAGCTAAAGTTTACACCTAAAATGTGCTAGTATGGCTGACAAAGGAAAAGAGATTGAAATGAATGTTGATAGCTTTGATTTTGCTAATTAAAGAGCTACTAATGATTCCCCTATGCTTGTAAACTATCTTGTTTCTAGGATTCAACAAGCCTTGGGCAACCCATCCCTCCAAGGTGAAGTGCTACAGCAATTGCGCTCCCATGGTATTCTCCAAGCTCCCCACCAAGAAGAGAGAGTACCCAGGAAGCCTCCTAGTGAGACTTCCAAAAGAGGACTCTCTCCAATAAGAGAAGAGGAAGAGGATCCGTACGAAGGGCTCAAAAATCTACGACTCGATGGTGCATCTCCTTCCCAAAGAAGAATCCAAGTTTCAATGGTAGAGCCCCCACCAAAAGAACGAGAAAGAAGTGAGTCTCCTACCACCTCAGTGGAGATGGCTCCACGAAGACGACAGGAAAAATGCTCTCCAACACCTCCTAGACGGAGAAGACCATCGCATACTTCCCTACACCATAATTCAAAGAGGGATGAGAGAAAACAAGAGAAGAAAAAGGCAAGAAAGAGGTCACCCTCTTCTCCATCTTCTTCATCCTCTTCCTTTTCTGAAGAAAGTGATGGTGCAGACGAGGAACAAGGGAAGAAAAAGGCAAGAAAGAGGTCACCCTCTTCTCCATCCTCCTCATACTCTTCCTCTTCTGAAGAAAGTGATGGTGCAGCTCTTGAACCACCTAAAAGAAGAGGACATCCAAAATCTTATGCCGCCTAGAAGAGGTCATCCAAGCTCAAAAAATTCAAAGAGGGAGCAAGTAACATCTCTTTTCTTACCTACGATGGCACTTTTGGTGCTACGGACAAAGTCTAGGCCTTTATTCAACAATTCAATGTGGCGTTTGGAGATGAGGGCTTCACAGAGTCCTCTGTTGGGGTATAAAGCCCAATGTGGTCGCCCAGGTAAGTGGGTGGGCCTTCAGGTATGTATACATATTCTTTTGTAAAAACCTAATAAGAACTCACTATGCTCTACACATTACAGTAGAGCGAGTTCACCATATCGTCGTGCTCTTCTTCTCGCACTCTCTCTCGAGTCGAACTTTCGCTCGTACTCCTTCAACTGGTATTAGAGCTCAGATCGAGGCTTGGGGCAGCACTGCAGGAGGCTAGAGTCACCAGCTCAGATTGGAGTGAAATTCGATAGGCGAAGACACGGCCCCAAATCTCGGTCGCCGTTCGGCTTCGACAAAGGTCTGCGCAGGCCATTTTCGACTACGTGGTCTCGGCGGGTGCAGATCCGACTCTGCAAATTTGGGGTTTTTCGGCCTACGACTGCAGGTGCTGAGGATATCGACACTCCCAGAGTGTTGATTTGTGGTTGTCTACACATCGAAGGACGGCTCACAGTTCTTGGAGGCGTGTCACATACGACACGGGCGCATCTACACACAGACTGTAGGCGACATCCACTAGTTCATCAGGTAGCTTGTGTTTGCTGCTTGATATTCCAGATTTCATCCTGACATTGCAGGTACTTTCACATGGGATGTATTGTCAGAGATGATGTATGTCTGTTGAGGGTTTGCTGGCTGTGAGTCACGCAGCAAACAACCGCCGCAACGGTTATAGCATACAGTGGGAAATTTGTGGATGTATGACTTTGTGGGAAGTCTATGTACTGTCAGATTTACTGCAGCCTTTGTTGAGGGTCGAGTGAGGTTTTATTGAGCTGGAGGATTCTCGAATGTTGAGATCCTTTCGGTGATACAGGTCTTGGAGCGATCCCTCGAGCACCCTTAGATAGGCAGCTAGGATGTATTGACTGTGAGTTAGACAATTGGGATTGCATCTTTGCTTTACTGCCGTTGAGGCATTGTCGCAGTCTATGCTTACAGGACAGTGACAGGACAGCCAGAGATAGTACAGGTGCAGGACAGGTTTACCTGCAGCTTATAGTGTCAGAGAGACAGTGTTTTTGAGCTGTTTTTTGGTCTGTTTTTGAGTACACCAGAGCCATTTTACAAAGGAGACTCTGCCGAAATTTATGCAAAATCTGAAGCTTTCTTGGTTCATTTGACAGGTTGATATTGGTTCAGAGGTCAGTTTACAGGGGAAACTCTGCCGAATTTTCCCCAGGAAAGTAAACCACTGTGAAGCGTAGCTATGGCTGGATCACAGGACACTGCTCTTTACAATATCAAGAAGCTGGATGGAACCAATTTCCCATTGTGGAAGAAGCAGATTTGGCACGTGTTGGTACAAAAGAAGCAGATAAAACCTATAAAGCTCAAGGGGATAAAACCAGAAGATATGGACGAAGATGAATGGAGCGAAATGGATGAATTGGCACTTTCTACCATTATGCTGACTTTGGCAGAAAGCGTTTACTTCAATGTAGCAGACGAGATGTAGGCTTATCAAGCATGGTTAAAGATGAGTGATCTTTATGAGAAGCAGAGTGCAGCTTCACAGGTATACTGGCTTAAGAAGCTTGTTGACTTGAAGATGAAAGAAAGGACACCTATGTCCAATCATCTGAATGAATTCAACACAATCTATAGTCAGTTGTCAGCTCAAGGTGTCAAGTTTGATGAACCTGTTAGAGCTATGTTCCTGTTGATCACATTGCCGGAAAGTTGGGACACTTTTCGCACAGCTTTGAGTAATTCTGCACCTCCAGATGGTTTGAACATAGCAGGTGCAGAAGGAAATCTGCTTACTGAAGAAACCAATAGAAAGACAATGGACAAAGGCAAAGGAACAGCCTTAGTTGTCAGGGGAAAGACCAAAGAAAAGTACAAAGGTGGAAACAGGAATCAGTCTCGTAGCAAGTCCCGCAGTGCTAAAGGCAAGAGTGACATAGAATGCTACCATTGTGGCAAGAAGGGTCACATGAAAAGAGACTGCAGAGAATGGAAAGCAGAAAAAGGCAAAGAGAAAGCTGAAGACCATAGTGAGAAGAACAAGTCCTCAGTGAAGATTCAAGAAATAAATGTGACAAACACTGTTGCAGAGGATGACAGTCTAGTGTCAGGAGACATCTACTTCTTGAAGAATACAATGGACTCAGCTCTTCTTACAGCATCTGATGGAAATGCACTGAGTGACTGGATTATAGACATAGGGGCATCACTTCATGTGTCTCCAAACAAGGAGTGGTTTACCTCTTATGTGACCACTAAAGATCATGTTCGGCTAGGCAATGGGCACACATGTGAGATCTTAGGTGTTGGAGATGTTCAATTGAAGTTTCAGAATGGCTCTTCTTTCACCCTGAAGAATGTGAGACATGTTCCCGCAATTACAAAGAGCTTGATCAGCACATGTTTACTTGACGATGCTGGCTACGTCACCACTTTTGGACAGAACATGTGGAAGATATCCAAGGGTTCTATGACAGTAGCACATGGAGTAAAGTCTGGAGGACTTTACATGATTTATGTATCAAATGTCTCTAAAAATGTAATCAATGTAACCGAGCAGCCGAACGTTTCTTTGTGGCATAGCCGGTTAGGACATATGTCCAAGAAGGGAATGGAAATCTTGTCTCGTTCTGGTTATTTGCTTGGCTTTTCATTTAATGATTTTGAATTCTGTGAACATTGTCTGTATGGTAAGCAAACACAGCAGCCACATAAGCATAGAAGCAGTAGAAGAGATACACAGTTGGCACTTGTTCATAATGATTTGTGTGGACCTATGCCTAACCTATCTCTAGGGGGAGCTTCTTACTTTATGACATTTATAGATGATTACTCGAGGAAAGTATGGGTTTACTTTCTCAAGCACAAGGATGAAGCGTTTAGTGTTTTCAAAACGTTTGTGACACTTGTGGAGAATCAGAGTGGCAAGAAGCTTAAATGCTTACGCACTGACAATGGTGGAGAGTATGTTTCAAAGGCCTTTCAGGACTTTTGTGAGTCAAAAGGTATAAAACGTGAAATTACTGCTCCTTACAATCCTCCTCAAAATGGTGTTGCTGAGAGGATGAATAGGACCATACAAGAGAAGGTCAGAAGTATGTTGTCTAATGCACAACTACCAAATGGGTTTTGGGCTGAAGCTGTATCAACAACTATTCATCTTGTAAATAGATCTCCTAGCACGGTTTTGCAGAAGGATTCAGTGCCAGAGATGGTATGGTCAGGCAAAATACCCTCATACAAGCATCTCAGAGTCTTTGGCTGTGAGGCATATACTCACGTTCCAAAGGAATTTAGGAACAAACTTGAGCCAAAGAGTAGAAAGTGCATCTTTCTAGGCTATGGTAATTCTGGTGAGATGGGGTACAGACTTTGGGATCCCGAATCCAGAAAGGTTGTCCGCAGCAATGATGTTCACTTTAATGAATCCAAATATCATTCTAAACCAGAGAGGGTTGAGGAGATTAGAAGAGTTGTCTTCCAAGAAGATGTACCTGCACGTGCAAGACAAAATGTCAGGGCTCAAGAGGAGCAAGGACATGATAGATTGGAACCACAGGTTGTGGCTGAGCCTGAGCCACCTATTGTGCGTAGATCTGGACGTGTCACGCGACCTCTTGATAGGTTTGTTCCATCTATGAACTATGTCATGTTGACTGATTGCAATGAGCCTTCATGTTACAAGGAAGCAGTGCAAATGAAGGACTCCGAGAATTGGCAATTGGCCATGCAGTCAGAGATGACAGCTCTGCATAAAAACCAGACATGGAAGCTAGTTAAATTACCACGGGGCAAAAAGGCTCTACCTTGTAAATGGGTTTACAGGTATAAGATCACCGCTCATGATAGTCAGTCAAAGTACAAAGCAAGGCTTGTTGCCAAGGGCTTTAAGCAAGAACAAGGCATTGACTTTGATGAAGTCTTCTCTCCGGTGGTCAAGATGACTACATTGAGATGCTTTCTTGCATTGGTTGCCATATTAGATTTGGTGTTGCACCAAATGGATGTCAAGACAGCGTTCTTGCATGGTGATTTAGATGTGGAAATTTACATGCACCAGCCAGAAGGGTTTGTTGAGAAAGGCAAGGAAGATTGGGTATGCCAGTTGTTAAAGAGTCTTTATGGCTTAAAACAATCACCGAGGGCATGGTACCATAAATTCCACAAGTTTATGCTTTCTCAAGGCTACAAACGTAGTGAGTTCGATCACTGTCTATATACAAAGAAGGCTAAGGATGGCAGTTGGCTGATCCTTATTTTGTATGTGGATGACATGTTGATTGCTGGCAAGCACTTGGAAGAAATTTCAGCTTTGAAGTCAAAGATGGCAAAATCGTTTGACATGAAAGACATGGGTGAGGCAAGTCATATACTTGGTATGCGCATTGAGAGAGACAGATCAAAGAAGTTGATTTGGTTATCTCAAATAGAGTATATTGACAAGGTTTTGCAACGTTTCAATATGGAGAAGGGAAAGGCACTGAGTGTTCCATTGCCACCATATGTGAAACTTAGCAAACAAGATTGTCCTGTGTCTGAGGAAGAACAGGCTGAAATGGATAAGATTCCATATGCGTCTGCAGTGGGTAGTTTGATATATGCAATGATTGCTACTCGCCCAGACATTGCATTTGCAGTGGGAGTAGTAAGTCGATACATGTCAAACCCAGGCAAGAAACATTGGGAGGTAGTGAGAGGAATATTGAGATACCTGAAAGCTACAAAGAGTATGCGTATATGCTATGGGAGTCAGGAGCTAAGTGTAAAGGGTTTTACAGACTCAGATTATGCAGGTGACTTAGACAACCGAGGGTCTACGTCAGGGTATGTCTTTACATTGGCTGGTGGAGCAGTATCATGGCGTTCTAGATTACAAGATTGTGTTACTCAGTCTACTACAGAGGCTGAATATGTTGCAGCATTAGAGGCATGCAAAGAATCAATTTGGCTTAATCGACTAGTAACAGATTTGGGAATCAAAGAAGAGATGCTTGTGTTATATTGTGATAGTCAAAGTGCTATACAATTGGCTCGCAATCCAGTTTATCACTCAAAGACAAAGCATGTGGATGTGAAGTATCATTTCATCAGGGAAATGCTCGAGGATAAGCAACTTCAGCTTGTCAAAGTTCACACCACAGAAAATCCTGCTGATCTACTTACAAAAGGACTTCCCTCAGAGAGCTTTGCGCATTTTCGCAAGCAGTTAGGTGTAGGGTAGTACATCACTTCTCTACATCTCTTGTATATTAGCTTGTAGAGTAGCTTCTCTCACACTTAAAGTACCACATTGGACTTTAAGTGGGAGGTTGTTGGGGTATAAAGCCCAAAGTGGTCGCCCAGGTAAGTGGGCGGGCCGCCAGGTATGTACACATATTCTTTTGTAAAAAACTAATAAGAACTCACTATGCTCTACACATTACAGTAGAGCGAGTTCACCATATCGTCGTCCTCTTCTTCTCGCACTCTCTCTCGCGTCACACTTCCGCTCGTACTCCTTCATCCTCAAAGCTACATCATGTAGCCATGCACTTAAAAAGGTCCGCCAGGCAATGGTGGTCTAGCCTACGGACAAACGGTGAAGCTCGAAGAACATGGAAAGCTTTTAGAGCTTTCATCATGAAGGAGTTCTTGGCTACCGATGCCAAAGACAAAGTACTCACCGAATGGCAAAGTAATCTCCCTACAAATCTATTCACAAATATGTAGACAAGTTTTGGGATTTACATCTCAAAGCCATTGTCTTCAAAAAGATGGATTTTGGAGAGAAAAAACAACAATTTTGTGCAGGGTAAACTGAGGATATGGGGGAATATGTTAACTCCCAAAGGTCATGGACCATATCTGCGGTTATACACCATACCATGGTCGCTTCACCAATCAACTTCCAACATGGGGCTAAGAGAAATCTTAAGCCCACAAAAAACAAGGACTGTAATGAGCCTAAGGGGAAGGACAACGTCCAAAAGTCTCCCAAAGGCAACACCAACAACAACAAAGCTAAGGAGAAGGGAGTTTATAAAGGCAAAAATAAACTCTCTCATGAAGAGCTAGAGGGTTATTGGAAAGATAACCGTTGTTTCAAGTCCGGGGAGCAAGGGTATGCCTATCATGCTTGCCCCCACAAGAATACAAGTAATGAGCCTCCTAGAGCTACCTTGGTTGAAATTCAAGAAGAGGATTCTCATCACAAAGGATCTCCTCTATGCCATGCTTGGAGAAAGGTAAGAGAACATGATGTTTTTATTCTCTTTGACCCTGGTTCTACTCACAATTTTATATCCAAAGAGTTGGCCACCAAGCTAGGCATCCAAGCCTATGAGATGGGAGATGTCCTACCTAGTCATAACTTCTCGATGCCACTATCAAAGAACGAGCAAGTCTTCTGCAATTACTTTTTTTTGGACCATGTAGCTTCAACCTAACCTCATCATCAAAAACCACTGAACTTATTGTTCAAAACCCAAATCTTGCACAACACTTTGTTACCCCATGCATATCCTCAATTTGCATCATAGAGCCACAATATACGGCTATGCATAGACACTTACTTCATACTCATTCACTTTGACACATGTTCATCTGGGATGACTCACTATAGGAAGGAGGGAAAACGCAGCAAGATAGATACTCATCATTTTGTATATATTATCTTCTTTTCTTTATCTTTTTCTTTTCCTTTAACAGTTTTTAGAGCTTTCTAACTCTTAGCAGGCATACACATGAGCCATATTGACAGACTCTAAATGTTGAGTGAATAATATGTATGTGTGAATGATTACAATAATTTTGGTGAAGTTTTTGCCAATTAATAATAATTGTAAGTATTTTCATTTAATTTTAGCACTAGAAAGCTAAAAAGGACAAATCATCAACAAAAATTAAAATGTTGAGCCAAGAAAGTCAAAATTGACTTCAAAGCAAGGGCTTCAAACATGGCAAATATGGAAAGGTTTGGCATAGGACGGTTTTTGAGCCAACTTCTACGGATCAAAACTGCAGATTAAAGGCCATTTGTCGACCGAATATCAGAATCAAGAAACGGACAAACTGCAGGTGATATGGAAAGCAAGATATGATCATTGGAGGTAGGTATGAACGGGGCATTTTGGGTAGATTGGGAACATATAGTCACAAGGGGCAAAATAAGCTCATTTGCATTCACACACACACACACACACACACACACACACACACACACACACACACACACACACACACACACACATAGAAGCATAGAGTTTTTTGCTTTGTTTTTGCCTCTCCACCAAATTTAATAGGTATGATCATTAACCCTACAAGAACACCTATGTGTGCTCCACACACTGCACCAACATTACCAAAACAACAGATGAGAACAAATCAAATTCATAAATTTTGCAAGTTATCAAGCCCAATGGGGGAGTTCAAAACTTACCCAAAACAAAAACCTTTTTGTCAGTAGACCCCTGGCAACTGGCAGAACCACTGTATGCAAAAACATATGCAAAAGAGGTTGGAACATGGATCACGATCCATGTTCCCCAAACCCTAAAATTAGAGAGATTTGCACAGTAGGCTCCCCATAAGCCTAGGAAAAACCTCCACTAGTTGGAATTGCAAGATCCTTCCCAACATGGATCGCGATCCATGTACCTTGATGACAAAATCAGGGCAGGAGTTGATCACTAGCTGGAGGATGTAAAAGTATAACTGACCATGCAAAAATAATCACAAAAAGGGGTTTTAAAATCTTTAAAACCTAGTGATTTGTTACTATCAATCAACAAATGGTCATTTTGAAGTAATCAAGGAGAAAGGTTAGTTTTCAACAAAAACATTATGGAGTAGGGTTAGGAGAAGGACATGAAGCTACCCCACTAGCCAGAGCAGCAATTGAAACATTCTGAGGCTTTGTTCCAAAGAACTCAAAACAAGAAGGAGTCCGGAAGAGGTGAAATACAAGCATCAAGGAGAAATAACACTAAAGATCTAATAAAGGGCAAAGCAAAGCAAAACAGTACCTACAAAGTCATGCAAATTGCTTGGATCAATTTTCCCCTTCAGATGAACTCAAAAACTGATGGAAGTTGGTGGGGAGATAGGCAAGACCGTGGTTTTGAGGCACAAATCATCCAAAGTCAAGGCATTATCAGATGTCAATCAAAAGAAGTACCCAAAAGTGGTCAAGACGGGCAAAACTTGGCCATAAACTGGGAAATTGAGTAAACAAAGGAAAAAACAAGTCCAAATTTGAAAAAAATTCACCAGTACGCTAAGAAGACTGTTCCCAAAAATTTCACATGTGTGCAAAAGGTTGTTCCCAAATCCTTTCCAACATGGATCGTGATCCATGTACCTTTCTGCCCAATCAGAGAAAAATTCACATCATCTGGCTCAGAACATCCAACAAGGTCTAGCCATGAAGTATCAAGTCATTTGGATTCCAAAATCCCCATCAAAATGCCAAATTTCTCTAAGTCTGAGGATAATTACCAAAAATTGACCTAATTACCAAACCAATGATCCAAATCCTAAAAGTTTTGGACCAAAGCACCATGTTGATGAGCCCTACCAGCTGGTATCACCAGATCTTTAAAAGGTGTCCCAACATGGATCACAATACATGTACCTTCAGGCAAATTTCATATGTGACCTCATCTCCTTGTGACTGTAGTAATCCTAGATGCACTATTGAAATTTGGTCAAATTTGGGGTAGTTTTGACAAAGTTATGCTCATTTTTCATTTTATGGTCAAGTTTGCGTTTTCTTCAACTTTTTGATAGTTTTTTATCATTTGCTAAACTCTATTTTCAATCAAGAACTGGCCTCAGGATGCCCCAAAGAAAAGCACAAAGGGAGTATGGGCTCCATATGAGATCACAAACATATCCTCAAATGAGAAAGCCATATCATAGAATAGGTGCTAGAAACAATACCTGCCAATATCTTCATTGGAAGGTTTCAAGCACCAGACGAAGAGATAGTAAAGGACACAATTTTTTCAAGGGAATTGTGGACATTACACCAGAAGTTCGAAGTGCAAGAAGGGGCCCAAGAGTCTACAATTAGACAGTTTTCTACGACTACCGCCATGAGGAACAAATTTTAGAAGAGCACATGAACTCATCAGCTCTATTCAATACAATGGAGAAGCCACCCAAAGTTAAAATCACTACAACAATAATCAACAAGGCTCTCCACCTGCAGAGCAGGGAACACACAATCTATTGCAAAAGACCAAAGCAATAGATAATGACAAAGCATTTCTAAATCAAAGAGGACACAAATTGACCTATCAAGAATTGATCTACTCAGAGACATAATTGCCGTTTCACCTCATTTTGCAATTTTTCAAGGTACAAAAGCCACCGCGGTACATTGAACCACTTCCGCACATGGTAGTGGTGATGGCAATGGGATTAGTGGAAGGAAGACTAGTCAGCTATGACTTTGGAAACTACCTACTTGACAACATAGTGGAAGCAAATATCAAAGGTAGCCAAAGGAGCAAGACTTACATGAATGCTGGACCAATGCTCACTCAAATTGCTTACCAATTATTGGGAATGATTGATGATCTTCCACCTACAAAAGCACAACTAGATTTGATCCACAAATCTAAAAGAGCAGTAGTAGTTGCAGGACCATCAACAAGGCTACAACAAAAATCAAACAAATGAGGTAGAGCTCAAGGAAACATGATACTGATAGCGAGAAGACGGAAATTAATGCACCAAGCAACAAGGAAGTAGGATCAAGAGAAAGAGAAACTCCTTCTGAATATCAGTCTTCAGATGAGGAACATGGAAGTGAATTTTCACTTAGACACACAAGACTGAAGAAGAGGACAACTCGGGCGGCAGAGGCAATCCCAACCACCCAAGCCCGAAGGATAATGAAAGAAGCACAAGCACAACAAGAAAGAATCCACCAACAGAAACATGGGGAAAAAAGAAGTAAGGGAACGGAAGCGGATGATGAAAAATAAGAAGAAGAAGAAGATGTGCCTCTACAACACAAAAAATCAGCAGCTCTAGAAAGGATCAAACAACACAAAAGAAAGGAAGAAGAGGAGAATTTGAACATTGCCAACGAAATGCGGCAACAGATTCAAAATGAGCTCAAGCAAAAAATGGAACAAAGAGAAAGGGAGGATGCAAAGCAGCCACGCATCTCAAATCATCCGATGAATCTACCAAGGCAAGCAAAAAAACAAAAAACAAAGAAGAGAAAGATGATCAGGACACCATTGACCAGCAAGAATATAATTATGAATCCCCAAAATACAAAAAGCTACCTTCAAAGGAGGCTAAAATAGAAAGAAGAGAAGAAGCTTTAGATCTTCCAGAACAAATGGCAGATAAAGTGCTGTAACAAAAGCAGGCAAATCAAGAAAAAGAGATAGCCCCGCCAGAAACAATTACAGCTCCGACTACTCTTGAAGTACTGAAAACAAAAGAAAGAACGACGAATGATGTTGGTACTCGTATCAGGGCCAAAAGAGTTTTAAAAAACCAAGCAAGCTGTGGTAGAGAAGGGAGTAGAAATGATCAAGTCATTTGACATTGATGCACATTTAGACCAGATCAAGCTCCAATTTCAATGTCAAAGAGCTCTCTACAACTTGCATGAACTAGAGCTGGAGGAGACAAGGAAAGAGGCCATGAAATCAGCCAAAAGCACAATGCAGCTGCAAAACAAAATCGACAAGTATCAAATAGTTCAGCTGCAACTCCAATCTAAACTACAAAGGGAACAAGAGAATGCTGCACATTACTCCAATGAAGTCAAGCAGTTCAATGAATCCAACACTACTCTGCAGATTGAGCAACAAAGACTAGAGGAGGAGCTAACCAGGGAAAGAAAACATAATGCAAAGTTGCAAGAGTCTTATGCGGTGGTCATCAAGACTCTAACCCAACTTTTAGCCTTGCAGGAGACGCCAAGCTCCACAAGCATGACAGCTAAACCGATCTCGTTGACCAAAGAGGTCCAGGATGTAAAGGAGGCCCTTGCTCAAGAAAAATATAACAGAAAAATTATGACAGCAGGGCATAGACCATTGCAAACAGCTAAAGATGAAGAAATTGAAAATCTAAGAAAGCAGCTGGCACAGGCAAAGGAAGAGTTGGATGATCTAAAAGCAAAACAGGTGAAGCCAGTACAAACAGTACCCATGGAAGCTGCACAAACCAAAGGACTTGAACAATTCACCTTCAAAACTCACCACATGGATATGCCAGGTACAAGCACAAGAATGGCAATGCAAGAATCTAAAGATCCAGCCACGACGTCCATCTCGGATACTGCAAAAGAAGAAATTCGGCGGTGGATCTCAGAAGTAAAAGACCCTTCACACAAGGAGTATCTCTCCAAGCCAAGTTTGCTCCGTCTCAATTTCTGTAAATTGAGGAGGTTTCATTGCAGATGATGGAGTTTGTACATTGTTTTGTCGTTCCTTGCACTTTAAAATCCACAACTTAGCTTCCTCATGAGCCTATGCTTGATTAGAATGTCTTTCTTCTTCCTTTTAGCTACTTTGTGGATCTTTTCTAGCATTTTAGTTGTTAGTGGTAAATTGGATACCTACATACACTAATCCAATTGGGCATCTCTTCTCCCTCTGATGTAGCAAGGATTTATGTCTCCACTTGATGATGTGTCTTGAATCACCAATGGGCCATTACCTTGTTTCTTTAACTTCTTGGAGTGTTGTATTAGGGTGTAGAACAACACATCATCTCTCTTTGTAAACTCCTTATTGATTACATGTTTATCATTTTACTTCTTTGCAACACACTTAGCTACCTATGATAGTCACTTTTGTTGTGTAACAATGTGCTTTTGCAACCAGTCTCACAACTCTTGGATCTCCTACTAGGACATCTCTAGCCTCATAACCCCCACTAGGAACTCTAGCGGGAGTTCTTTTTTGTGGCTCTCCACTCAAGGTTCACATCTCTAGTTTCTGTCAAGCGAACTGAATTTCTCATCACAGGCACTATGCTAGAAGATTTTTTGCCCCTATTTGTAATCATTGGAACACTTGAACCCATGTATCCAATCTCTCTAAGCACTAAAAACTATTGTTGATTCATTGAGTCAACAATTCTCATTCTATCCTGACTCAATCTTTCCATCTATGGTCTATCTCCAATACAATAGGTCTAATGGTACGTTAGCAGGTCGTCACGATGAACGTCTGCAGCATAGCTTTTTGCTACTAACATAATGTCAATATGCAAGGAAGTGACTCGGGATGGGGCACAGAGACTTAATGAGATCGACAATCTTACCAAAGTGAACCGAAAGGGCTATTTGTACTATTACAAAAGCAAATCAACCACTTCCTAGTCAGAAAATAAGTCTATGTCCAATCTCATTGCTCTAGGTCATCACGCCTTTTTGGCATCCAAACAAATTTGGAATGCAATGAAACTTAAGGAGAGGTATTACAACACCTAAGAGCACATTCCTACCAAGTTCTATAGCCATCTGAGAAGGTACATAAATCACTATCCATCCCAAAAAAAATGTACAAAATATTGAAATAGAACTACACTGAAAGCCCCCCCTTTAGCATAGAAACACTCTTCCAAGGTCAAAACATCAAAAAGCAACCATTTAATACCTCAAATCAATGCATTTAGCTCACCAACAAGATTTCGTGAACCACAATAGAATTGAGAATGATTACACTTAAATTGTAGAGCAAGAGACAAGGAACATAATGTGCTATTTGGAATTGAATTCTGATTACCATACAAGGAGAAAGATTGAATACAGTTTGTAGCAGCAAAGAAGCTCTCTGTCGACGTCCAATTCCTTGCAAAGATAATGATTGTCTTTTTTACAAAACTAAGGATTTTGACTTAAGAGCTTGGGACTCTTTCCCACGGCCATTCGGCCACTTACATGGTTTGTAGGCTCAGAGAGGCTAAGAGGGAATGATAGATTGTATTACAACTTGATAATCCTCATTAGCAGAATTACATCACTTCTTTTGAAAAAATGATTGAGTACAACAATTTTTTGTGTATATCCGCCTTTTAAATGACATTTCATTGTGTCCACCAAACATTCCCCCTTCCTATTCATTGCACGTCCTCGTGTAATTTGCCGTTGATTGTCACCTTAGTAATTGCTCATCCTTTTTTCCAGTGTCCCAATGAGTTGCCTGAATTTTTGTGCCCTTGTCTCGACCTCCATCTTTGTCGCCAGCTCTCTGAAAGGGTTATTGCTGAGAGTTCTCTGATATGCTATATGTTGAGATGGTAGATCTTTTGTCAGGGGATTAAATATTGAGGAGTCGACTTCAAAAAAATCCCGTTTCATGAATTCCTCCTCAAAGTTTTGCATATAGTGGGAGGGCAAGAACATGACCCTTGCATACAATCCCATGATGACGTTTTTGCTGGGAATTTTTGTTTCCATATTCCAACACAGCCCTCTGGTGACTTCCACAAAAACTTGCCATGGATGCTTCGCTTCTTCTATATTATTGAATGTCGTAATGTAGGTGATTAGCATCTTTGCAATCTTCACTAGCATCCGGCATGCAATATCTGGTATTTCCTTCATCATGTTGATGACTCCTTTGAGCGTCTGAACCATATACTATTCTGATGGAAGAATGGTATTGCTTGGATTTGTTATAACTGGATAGTTCATAAATGCTGGTCTTTTGCTTTGCCATGAATAAAAGCTTTCCCAAGATCACCGTATGTTGATGGGACAATAAGTTGGGTCAATCCTGAGATGCTGTGGAGCATTTCTATAATATGTTTCATCAATTGGGAGCTGCTCAAACAATTTCTTTTGCCAAAGTGGTTGATTGTCGATGATAGTCTGAATTTGTATGGTAGTGACATGAACATCTCTGTGATCTCCTCTTTGGTTTGGCTCAAGGGCAGGTAGCATTTTTCGTTTCCATAATAGAGCCTCTTGCCTCATCAGTGGCAGTGCGATCATCTCATGCCCGAGGTTTTTTTCCACTACATCGGAAGCGAGAAGGGCCGCTGACTCCAACACCTTGAGCTCATATTGCAGGTATGGATGTACATATCAAAATAAAGCTTCCAAATGGGCCGATAGAGTGGCACTTGTGGAGACTGGAGCTAGAGAAAATGTCATCAAGTATTCACGTACATGAAGGTAATAGATGTACCATTAACAACAAATCAACAACCAATTTGATACCCACATCTTGCATAGCATAGTGTTACCCTATGCATTTATTCCATTAGAATAATAGGGTCACATTACACAGTCTTGCAGAGACATAGTATTATCACCCATGCACATAGCATGACCGTTTATCCAGGACGATTCAAAATGGGACGGAGGGAGTAGTAGCCTATTGCAAGATGATGAGACTTCATGTGTGTAGTGTATAATGTGTGTTTTTTTCTTTTTTTCTTTCTATTTGGTTTTTATCTCTTATCAATCATACTGACAAAATTTTGACAATTTTGATGCCTAGAGTGAGAGTATGTTTATATGAGTGTGAGAAATAATTTTGGCTAGTTTTTGACCAAATAATAATTGTTTTCACTAATGTTCTTTAATTTTTAGATAATAAGGATAAAAATGTATAAGATTACGCGAGAGCCAAAATCAAGTTTTGAAAGAAAACGCTAGATCAACAAAGCAAGAGCTTCAAGCATGTCAAGTTTGAAAGATTTGGTACAAATTAAACTTTTGGTCAACCTAGGACGAATCAAATTCATAGAATTGAGGAAAAACAACGATAGGATGTCCAAATAATGAGCCATTTGAGCCACGAGTGATATATATACCATGAGCAATCAAGCAAAGGAGGTAAGATTGCACTTGGGGTTCCGGGTAAGTCCGATACATATATCCAAATATGGAAAAATAGGTCTCACTTGTATTTTGCCAGAGAGAGAGAGAGAGAGAGAGAGAGAGAGAGAGAGAGAGAGAGAGAGAGAGAGAGAGAGAGAGAGCATAGCTTCCTTGCAACCTAGAGCACACACCAGATTCTTGTTTTCTACAGGCCATTGGGGCTACTATTCTCCACTGATATGAAATGATTCCTTGTTGTGCATAGAAGGAATGGGGAGCGGCTCCATACAAGATTGTTGACATCTTATCCAATGAGAAAGCCCATGTCACAGATGAAGAATTGGAGCAAATTCCTACAAACGTTTTAATAAGAACGCTCTAGGTAGAAGATGGAACTAAAGTAAAGGCAGCTATCTTCTCCAAGGAGCTGTGAACACTCCATAAGAATCTAGAGTTGATGGATTGTGCCGAGTGCTTATAGTTAGATAGCTTCTTCCATCTATTGTGATGGGGGAATGATTTCCAAAGAGCATATGAGCTTATGACAAGAAATCATTACAACAGAGAAGCAACACTCATTGACAAAGATGAAGCCATTATACACGTCAAGATCACAAGTGACATTATTTTACAGGCACTCCCTCTACTGGCTATTAAAGACCAAAGAAATCAACATCAACAATCAACAATGACAAAGTAGTGGGGTCACACGTTGACATACAAGGACCTGATCTACAAAGAGATGGAGTTGCCACTCCGATTGATTTCATAGAATCTCAAAGTTGAAAATTTGCCCCGATGCACTAAACTACTATTACATTTGGTGATGGTAATGGCAATTGGCTTGTCAAAGCATTGAGTCATAAAAAGTGACCTTAGTAGCTACATCCTAGAGAACCTTTTCAAAGCCAATCTAACAAGTAATGAAAAGAAAAAGTGTTATATGAATACAAGACCCATGCTTACAAGCATTGCCTACCAAGGTTCATGCATGATTGAAGATCTACCAAAGATAGAGTCTGAATAGGATCTCCTCTACAAGTCAAAGCATACTATCAAATCTATTGAAAGTGCTTCAACAACATTGACCAAGAGAAAAACACGTAGACCAAGATCAAGATCACCAACCATGGATAGTGAAGCACTCAAATTGGATATTGAGTTTCACAAGTAAAAGAAAAGAGGACATACCATCTGAGAACCAATCAATAGAGGAAGAAGAAGAGGTAGATACTCCTCTGATTAAGAAAAAGCCATAATAGGAGGAACATTTTCCCAAGACACAAGTCCATAGGTCAAACAAAGAAGCTCAAAATTTACGAGAAGAATAGATAGCAAAGAGAGTTGAGGAACATAAGAGAGTTGTGGAAGCACAACAAATGTCCTCCTCCAACTTTGATGATGCATAGTTAGATGCAAACTCGAGTGACTCAAAGGAGAAAGAAAACAGGATGCTAAAGACAACCTCAAGTTAGCTAGTGCTACCAAACAAAGAATACACCATGTGCTAAACTAGAAAGCAAAACAGAGAGAAGAGGAGGAGTCCAAGAGATAGACACTAGAATTGAATTCTATTTTGGACTCCCCTTGCAGTCCACCAACATAGCATGAGGAGATAATGCTAGAGACAACTGCAACAAATGTAGGCAAAGAATCAGGGAGACAACTCCCCAAAGACACCTTCTCCACATCCTCTCAATGAAATTGAAAAAGTACAAGGATCAACACTACCCCTCTCTTAGTCTAAAGTGCTCACTGAACAACAAAATCTAGAATCTCAAGGTGAACAAGAAGCTGAAGTTTGACTGGATGTAGAACAACTACATTTGGAAGAGCAGCACCAAGCACACAATGAAGCTTCCAACACTCAAAAAAATCATCCAAGGGCTGAAGGGAACAATGACATGTCCCAAAGACAAGAGGAGCAAGTAAGAAGAGATGTTCTTTGTTTGCAACCAATAGATGAGACAATGGCTATGCAGATTGAAGAAAATTTTGATCTCAAAGAAACATAAGACATGATTGAGCTATAGTTCAATAGTCACAAGATGGTGACGAGCATTTTGATCAAAGAAACGGAAGAAGTTAAAGCTACCATGGAAAGAGAAAACCAAGAGAGAGAAAATCATCAATATCTAGTGGGTAGTCTATTTAAGGACAAAGACATACTACGAACGGCTCTAGAGAAAGAAAAAAGAGATGTGAAAAACATATATAAGGATCTAGAAAAGAAGATCAATTCAAACAACAACTTACGAGTGGAAAAACAGGCTCTAGAAAGGGAAAAGAAAGGTACTCAAAAATGCAAAAAATGGGGGCGAATCCATCCCAAAGTGATGCAAGGGTACATTGGGAATTTTTGTTATTTGAGGGGTATTTTGAGAATTTCCACAAATTACAGGGGTATTTTGGTAATTTTCTCTATATTTAATGACAAAAGGAATTTTGGTAATTTTCCCTAAATTATATGACAAAAGGAATGCAGAGAAAGGGATACCAAGTGGCTTCTCCAATCACCAAGATACAAGCTGGCATACTGAACAATGAGTGGTAGAGGTGATGTCGGGACTAAGTGACATGGGCATGGGAGGGTGGGATCTACGGTGAGGGGATTACGGGCCGTACATCTTGGATGTGGGTACCCAAGATTACTTTTTATAATCTTTGGTACCTGAGATTACAAAAAGTAATCTTGGATACCCACATTTCGAAAGTAATCCCTTTTTCATCCGTGGAATTTCAACAGGTGATTTCACCCTTGTGAGGCATGTGTCCTAACCACTTCGCCTTACATGCGCTTCAAAAGAATGCGGGCTCGGGTTTACTTAAAACATTTCTGCAAGGTGATGGCATCAAAAATAATTTCAGGTACCCGAGATTACTTTTGATGTTGTTGCCAAGATCTACGGTCCGTAATCCCCTCACTGTAGATCCCACCATCCCATGCCCATTTCACTTAGTCCCGAGGGTGCCATCATCGGAGCATGGAGGTGTGGGGTGGGGATGGATTTAGTGGCATAGTCCACTCTCATGCTCTACTTCAAAGCACATAAGGGCTAGCTGTTGATTTCAAATGGCATTGGCCCCGCACCTCTCTCTCTCTCTCTCTCTCTCTCTCTCTCTCTCTCTCTCTCTCTCTCTCTCTCTCTCTCTCAAATGGTGTTGTCCTTGACCTACAGGCTCCCTTGATCATCCATGGGCTCACTACCTAAGTAGTGTGCGCTTTCCCCTTTCAATCCGTAGTTTTGAACGTCTTCTTGAACGTGAGGGACGAACTGCAATCCATAGCTTGAAAAGGTAGATGATCGGGGCACTGAGATTTCGTATCTACTCGTGCATGCAAACAACAGGCTGCTGCGTAGATAAAAGGTTTTCATAGTCTTTGTACTTGAAGCATGAGAGAGAGAGAGAGAGAGAGAGAGAGAGAGAGAGAGAGAGAGAGGGGGGGGGGGGGGGGGGGGGGGAGGGAGAGGAGGAAGAGGAGTAGTAGTAAGAGAAACATGGAGAGAGAAGTTTCATTAGGAAATTTTCAGCTTAGTTTTGGGCCTTGTAAGAAATTGCTGATGTGGCAAGCTTTCAAAAAGTGGGGATTGATAATTTTTTTGCAAATAAGATCCAGATTTGTCACGGGTTAAATATTTTGAAACTACTCAATGCTATCTATTGATATATAGCATGTATATATCCGACATTGTCTTCATATAGATCTAGAAAAAGGTGAACTTTTTATTGCTGTAATTGTAACAAAGACTAGTTGATTGAAAAAAAAAAGGCATAACTTTGATAGAACACATCAAAACTGTTTGAACCTTGGCTCTTTGGAATCTGGTTTTCAAGAGCTTTCCAATGATAGGTCATATCATGGGGTTCTTAGAAATATTTAGAGGGGTTTATCGAGTTGGTCTCTTTTGTGTAGATTTGATGATGTGGCACCCTTAAAAGGCCCAAAAATGAGCTCAATGTTTTCCTAATGAAATGCTATAGCAATATTCTCATAAGGGTGCATCTGCATGGGCAAGGTTAAGACCCTACCCGCTAGCATCATCAACCCATGCCCTCGCTTCTCAACTCTGTCAAAATTGGCACAGTTAGACGGGTTCAGACGAGCTTGTCGGCAATGTTTCATGTTTTTACTTCCTCCATCTCCCTAGTTCACACGGAACGGCGGCAACAATCTTCGCTAAAAAGCGTGCAGACGAAACAACCAATAGAGTGTAGTTGAGCAATGAAGCTTATTGGCTGCTAGCCTGTGCAGAGCAGTTCAAGTCGGGCTACCCCCACTTTTCGCTGAAAAAATGGAGGCATCTTCACTCTTCTAGGGGGAGGCTTACCCAACTTTGGGTGGGTCCAAAAAAGAATTTTTTTTCTCGGCCCAATATTTGCATGTCAACCAAGATGCACGCCTCTATCTTTTACTCTTCTACTGCTCCGTCTAAATCCAATCTTAGGAAACTCCTTGTTCTACCCTCGCCCTCTCATTATTTGAACCACCCGCCCATCGCAAGTTTACAACAACATTCCAAAAATTTTGACACATGGTAGGGGTAGAACCCTTCCTTGTACGAATCTACTCTAAGACCTCAAACAAACAAAGGGGGAGATAACTTTAGTTATGGGATTAAATATTAGCATGTATATAAATGGTGAGGGTGAGAGAGAGAGAGAGAGAGAGAGAGAGAGAGAGAGAGAGAGAGAGAGAGAGAGAGAGAGAGAGAGAGAGAGAGAGAGAGAGAGAGAGAGAATCCCATCTACCTCAGTCGGACTCATGACGAATTCAGTTGAAGTGAATCCAAAGCTCCATGTGAGAGATGGGATTTTCACTCATTGTTCTCCTCATTTCTTCATGAGAGCAATTGTTCTTGTACCTTTTATACAGAAGTTTATGTGCTAAAATCATTCCAACATGATTACCAAGCCAAGTTTACGATGAACAAAATAATTATGGAGCTTTTACTTTTTCACTCAAAATACCCATGTTTATGTTTGTCCGAGTCTTACTACCCCACGATGTTTTGCCTTGGAGATATTGATTCCCTTTTGTCTAGCCCTATAGGGACTTTTCTTAGGTAATACATGCAAATGGAGACTAGAATGAAGGGAAACCAAATGCATGATGGTATGGTTTGCCTGCGTGGCCATTTACAAAAATGTATGTTTGTTGAAGATGGAAGAGCGGGATATACTGATACTAGGTGTAAATATGTCATCCACTTCAATTCCATTGGCTAGCTAGCCAAAAAATGTGAGAAACATTTTGAGTAGCAAGCGAGAGAAGGGTAGCTCAAGGGCATTGGTTGCATTTATTATGTCTTGCTAAACTAGGCATGCTACTAAGAGTACACAAGCCTAAAGGATCAAGGCATTAACACCACCCCATAGGCTACCTTCAAATTCTCACCTTACAACGTTGGCACAAAGTTGCCTAAGCTCTCTTTTGCTTAATGGAAGTATTTGACCAACTATCAAGACACAAGTTGTCTATGATAATAGTGTTGTATGCATGGCATTTGTTGTTCAAAGTGAAAGAGGGATTCATGGGTTGTAAGGGTGAGGAGTGCCCAACAAGATCACAAAGAAGCTTTATATTTGGAATGTGGTCTCTTGAAATGTATTGATTGCCCAATGAGGGTATATGCTACAAAGATTGCAACAAATGTGTAGTGAAGGTGACTAAAATCTGTGCACACGATGCCAATTCTTGGACAGTACTCATTGTAGAGTCTTTTCATTACTAGCAACTTGGTAGGGAAAGAAGATCTTGGCTGTTTTCCCTTAGATGCAAAGGGAAACATGTCTAATCCGAGGAAATCTACTATGCTCACATCTTAAAGGCACAAAAGTTTTATTCATGTTAGTAACATGGTTGTCACCAAGAGTCGACTCAACTAATTAATGAGGAACAACATTGCTAGTAAAATTGTCAGTCTATGCTCCTTTCGAAATTCAACAATATGATGAAAATGTGGGCAGTAGGAACATAAAAGTCTTGCTACAATGTCACATACACATTGTGAGTTCAAGTTGCATTGTACATTATACAGTGTACGTATAATATGCTTTACATGGGCATATTATACGACACCTATCTTTATTCGGCTATATTATACGGTGCCACATCAGGCGCAAAAACACCGTATCATATAATTTCTTAGAATTTTGATCGAAATATAGTCATTTATATACTGTGAAAATGGACTGTTTTCCTCATTCTATTGATCTCTCTTCCCCCCCATCTCATGTATAGGTGAGCTTTACAACATTAAAAAAATATTAAAAAGTTAAATTAGTTAAATGTAGTTTTTTTAAGGCTATGGAGTTTTCAGCTAAAAATTTATCTACTCTGTGTGAAGTATATCTTACACTCGGAGGTACATTAAGTAAAGTGGTTAGTGATTACTTGCCTTGTGTAGAGGAAACTCACACTTGGAAGTGATTTAAGATAGTTAAAGTTAGCAGTTATTTGCTTTGTGCTAAACTATGTTCACACTTAGAAGTAACTTAAGTTACGAGTTACTTGTTGTGTGTTGAACTATGTTCACACCTGGAACTAACTTAAGTTAGATTTATCTAATGATTTTCTATCATGTGTAGAGTAATACTCACACTACAAACAATTTAGGTAGATTAAATAATAATCTCTTGCTTTGTGTAGAGGTATTCTCACACCTAGAAGAGAGCTAAGTAGTGAATTTTGATTGCTTGCTATGTATAAATTACACTCACACTTGGAGGTAATTTAGGTAGGATTTTTAAAGATATCTTGCTTTGTGTAGAGTTTACTCACACTTGGAAGCTATTGAGATAGATTAAGTGATTTATTTATCATGATTCAGGTATTGAGTGAAAGCTCACACTTGAAAAAAAAATCATTTTTGGTGTTTAAAATTTAAAGAGGTTGAAAATTTATGTTTTTATGAAAATGATGGCAAATAAAGTAATGTAAATGGTATGAGAGTTTGATTTTAGATGTGTATTTATTAAGTAGTGTTGTTTGGGTTTGCAGATCTTAAGAAGATGGTGAAAGGATATGAGTGGAACTACGTAGATAATTTGGTCAGTGGAAAGACTACATCAAAGTTGAGGTGTAAGAGCTGCGGCCATAATTTTAGCAAAAATGCTCACATAATAAAAGAACATGTGTTCAAAATTCCTGGAAATGTGACAGCTTGCAAAAACCCCCTATGAGGTATTGAAGAAAAATTTCCTGAGTGGGCGCTTAGGGCAAAGAGAGCACATCTTGAGGGCAAAAAAAAGGGTGATCCCAAAATGATGGATCCATCTATGGCTAGGGACATGGAGATGACACTCGAGAATGATCAAAACCCTCCCTCGACCCCTTTTTATAATCAAGGAGGGTGTCATTCATCCTTTGTTGGGGCTTGTAGCTCCAATCCTACCACAAGCTCTGCTAACATTAGCCGAAGGGAAGCGTGGACTCGAGGAGAACCTGCACCAAGTGGTTCTACTTTGCATCATGGTTGTTTGAACTCCATCTTAAGTGGACGTAAGCATTTGCTGAATTTGGAATTCCTTTTAATGTCATTCGAAATCCTATCTTCAAAGATGCTTTAATGAGCACATCGAAGAAGGGTTTTGTGGTACCTGATTATAATAAGATGCACACAGATTATTTAGATAAAGTGAAAGCTACATCAGAGAATATTTTAAAGCGCACAACTCTTGATTATGTGCCACAGTATGGCTGCACGATCGCTATAGATGGTTGGCCAAATTGTATTAAAAAAACCATTGATTAATGTGATGTTAATTCGTCCAAGAGGATCCATCTTTCTTGAAGTGATCGACACATCCCTGAAAGAGAAAACCAGTGGATATCTTGTTGGTGTATATGAGCGTTCGATTGGAAGAGCAGGGGGACCTAAAAATGTGACAGCCATTGTCACAGAGAATGAATCTACTACAGAGCAGTTGGAAAAGTAATTCAAGCAAAGTATTCAAAGATTACATGGGTTCCATGTGCTGCCCATACTTTGAATCTGCTCTTAGAGGACTTTGGAAAAGTTCCTTCTATTAAGAAAACTCTTTGTAGATGCAAACCACTTGGTGAAGTTTATAAGAGAGAATTCATTTTCTTACGTTCTGTTTAGAACAAAGTCCTCAAAAAAAAATTACAGATTTTTTGTGTGACCCGTTTTGCGACAGCGTATTATGTTCTCTCTTCACTGCAGCAGGTTAAAGCAGCCCTTGTTGAAATAGTGGTAGATAGTAGATGGGACATTTGGCTTGGTAAATATCCCAAGTATGAACCTGCTGCTTCCAAATGCTAGCAGCTTGTAAACTCTCCTATTTTTTGGAGAAATGTAGACAGAATTGTTTTGTCATAGAACCCTTCACTCATTTAATACAATCAGTGGACAAAGAAGCCTCTATCTTTGGACGGGTTTACTGGTACATGCATGAATCCTGTCGCAAGTTAAAAGACTGTACAATGTATGCAGGAAAAGAGAAATCCATGATGATGCCATTTGTCAAAAGATGATGGGAGTAGCTGCATACTCCTTTTCGTCTTAAATCCCAAGTTCCACATGGACGATCAATCTTCAAACAATGAAGTGATCAGTGATTATAAGAAAGTGTGTGCCCAACTATTAGGGAATGTGGATGGACATGTGGCATACACACAGAAGATGGCCTATACTAGCAGAGAAGGAATGTTTGGGGATCCTTGGCATATAGACGCTATCAAGATGATGAGCGCACCATTCTGGTGGAAAGAGGATGGTGGAGAAAAAGTGGAACTTTAACATGTGGCTATGAGAGTATTGTCTGTTTTTCCGTCTCAAGTGGTAGTTGTGAAAGAAATTGGTCATCATTCGCTTTTATACATACTAAAAAACAAAATCAATTAAGTCATAAACGAGCTACGGACTTGATGTATGTATTTTGTAACATGCGACTTATGCATAAGCCAGCAAAGATAGCCACACATGCCACTGAAGAAATCTTTGAACACTTTCAAACACATGAAGCAGTTGCAAATGAGCTCAACTCCAATGATGAAATGGAATGGGACCCGAAAGATATTGATCCAAAATGTTCAGATGTTGAAGAAATTGATGACATGGCGCATGTGATTGAGGGGATGGATGAGCTATAAAGTTTGTACTATATTCTCAATTAATTTTGTAATGCAAAAGCTGTGTGGAGTTTAGCTTCACAATCTCTCTCTCTCTCTCTCTCTCTCTCTCTCTCTCTCTCTCTCTCTCTCTCTCTCTCTCTCTTCTTCCTCCCTCTCTCATTGTCTCTCTTTCTCTCCATCTTCTTTCTATCATCGTCGGAAAGAGGGAGGGAGAGAGAATAAAACTTACACAATTGCACAATATCCGACATGTTCATTTATTCTAACAAATAGAGATTTACATGTCTTTGTTCTAACAAATAGAGATTTATATGTCAAAAAGAGGTTTTATTTGCAAATCTTGAGAATTAAGATACAAAAAGAGCTCATTATTATTTGGGAGATTTAATTTAGATCATGGGCTGGATCCCTTAAAAGATCAGATACACAAAATTGTGAATTGCCGAATGAATCTCTTGGACACGCATTGCCTATCGCTTCTTCGATTACAGGGCCATATCTTGCCTCGTACCATGCCAACTTCTTTCTAGCTCTACTATACGAGCGCGCAGCATGGCTGGGTCTCTCCTTGAATTGCCAAATCCACGCCTTGGGTTGCGAGCTGCTCAATGACTACGGTTTCTTCGAGCAAATATGTGTAACCCCTTTTGCGAGGAGGGTCTTCTAGATTGGCTTCCCGTGCATGAATCTTCTCGATCCGACGTCCTTTGCCAACGCCTCTTGTAGTGGGATGATAATTCCAGTCTACTTTGAGCCGCAATACATAATAACAATAGCATTGTTGCACAAAGTAAATTGCCACTTGATTATTATTTGGTGGCGACTTGTATACTTGGATAAATCTTGAAAGGATATTTCTCGCGAGGACAGTGTGTTGCAAATATGAAACTTTTAAGGCACTGAAAGCCTTAGCATTTCCACTAACTCAAAACAATGTATCGCGTACAAAATGATTTGGGCATAGCTATCTACATTGCATGTAATTCAATGGCTCCCCTTGAAGTTCTAATTTTTTAGCGATTGGTCAGTGTTGGGATACTCATTACAAGAGCTCACTACCTCAGCCTAAATCAAGCTGCTTACATAATGAAAGTGGAAAAACTCATTTTTTTAATGCGTGACCAACAACGTTGTGTGCCTTCAAAGAATCGCTTACACACCAGCTGATGGTTTTCTCACAGAATTCCAGTCAGTTACCAATGCATGCCCAACTTGAAAATGAATTTAGGTAGCTATCCATAGCCATCCAAGGATGGGCACGCAATAGAAGGACCAATCATTGGTAAGTTCTACTTTCCTGCTTATTGCGTTTGCGAGCTTATTCAGCTTGTTCATCGTTTGAAAAGGGAATCTGGTTGACCAAGTTCATGTTCTTACTTGTTTCATTGGTTGAGCAATGCCGGTCAAAGTGGCTTGCATAGGGAGAAGAAGGCATGGGAATAGAGCATGTTGGGCATATCCTCGGTCACACACATTCATGGAACAGTGCTTGAATGGTAGCTACTCCAACAAGATGCGTAATAGCAAGCTTCATGTAGACAGAGAAACCTTTAATTTCTTGATAGCATAGTTAGCTCCATGCTCTGACATGAATTTTTGTAGGGAAATCCTCGTCAACAAAAGAGTCTGCATAGCTTTGCATCACTTGGCTTCTAGGTAGAAACTCTAAATTATTTTAGACATGTACTCAATCTCCGCAGTTGCATCTCAAGAGATTGTCATTCAATTTTGCGATGGGTCTTGCATGATCTTTTTGTCAAATGGCCTTCGACTGAAAGAATGTAGAGCCTCGCCAAGGATTTTGAGGCAATCCACAATATTCCTTTTGCGATAGGTGCAGTGCATGGCAGCCATGTGCCAATCATTGTCCCTTCCAATTAGGAATCTGAATTTGAATCTGTACTTTATTCTAGTCTATAAGTCTGATTCTCATTCCAGTTCCACATTTCAGTCTAGTCTCTGATTTCTGTCTAGTCTGCTGTCTGAAATCTTTCCACACGAGTGGCCTCAGTAATACAACTAGTACCCAATCAGTCCCAGGTGGGTCTTCATTATAATTTAGGTTTTAAATAATTCAAGTTGTTTGTAAATTAGGAACGAATTGTTTGGGTTAAAACTGGTCGAATTAGGAAAGGTATGATTGATCATCCTTAAGACAACTTGTCTCAAGACACCTCCGACTCCTTGGTATATTTTGATGAATAATGATGGCTTTCCAGCCACGGATAAGTCGGTTACCCCCATAAACGATGAGTTTCTACTCCGTGTCATGTCTTGATGTTTCTACATAAGTTAGGATACCATTTTTATCCTAGGGGAGCTGCCCGGTTGGATGGGCACCTCAAACCTTGGGTGGGGGTTTATCCACCCTGGATTGTGAACAAGAAATGGGTGTCGTTTTTCACACTTAGGTGGTCTTGAGACAAGAAGAATACTGGTCATGTTTATAATGGTCAATGTTTTTGATTGACAGTACCATGTCTTAAGTTTAAAGATGTCTCTTTGCTAAAAGAATGGTTTTCAATGCTGCCTTTAATACTTGATTGAAGGAATCACTATGACGGAAGGTTAAAAGAAACCATTATTTTAAATGTTAAAACAATGTGATAGTAATTAGAAATCAAAAGAATCATGTGTGAGTGCGGGGTGGTAAGTGGGGATTGACTAAGATTGTCAATCATGGACGGGTGGACCTGATTAGTTAGGTAACTATCCATTCCGTGCACTTTGAATTTGAATTTGAATTTGTACTTTATTCTAGTCTATAAGTCTGAATCTCATTCCAGTTCCACATTTCAGTCTAGTCTCTGATTTCTGTCTAGTCTGCTGTCTGAAATCTTTCCACACGAGTGGCTGAAATCCTTCAACACTGGAATTAGCTATCTCAAGAGATTAGCTCCAATTCCATTTTGGCGATCACGGTGGCTCGAGCTGAAGCTCGTGGACTGAAAGACTCTTCTCCCATTTGAAGTTTTCAGCGATGGCACCAAAATCCAATCGTGGCCGGAAATCTACCAATCGTGTGGACCCCATTCCTGAGGAGTCAGGAGGAGAGTCTGACCCCAAGCAAGAGAAAATGACTGACACTGAGGCTCAGGAGGAGCATAGTCAGGCTGATGAGGCGCAGGACTCACAGCACTCCAGTCATTCTCGACGCAGACAGGCAGAACGGGAAGCACGAAAGGCAAAGAGTTCCAAGAGTTCTCAGTCTCGTTAGAAAGATGAGCATATCAAAGGCAGAAAGGGAAGTCACCATACTTCTAGCAGACAAAACAGAGAAGATACTGATACTGCGACAGAGACAGAGATTGATTGGGATGCTGACACTGATAATTGCAAGAAGGCTCCCAAGTGTCAGTCTGAAGCCAAGAAGAGAACTGGCGGGATCAGCAGTAATCGAAATGATTGCACCGCCTCCCTGAAAATTTCCTTTCCCATGTTCAAAGGAGGGAAAAAGGATGATCCTGATGTTCACATACAAGCTTTTGAGCAGTATGCTGAACTAAAAAATATTGATGAAGATGATTCGGGGGAATACTTTCCACAAACCTTGAAGGAAGCAGCAAGGAAATGGTATTACCATTACCCTGCATGCCAGCTGAGATCATATAATAAATTAATTAAGGCCTTCAGGTTGGAATATTTCGACAATCGAGGAGATGAGGATATTCTCTGTAAATTGGATCAGATCAAACAGAGGAATTTGTTAGTCCGCAGCTATGTCAAAAAGATCAAAGAACTGACCAGACAGTTGCAAGAACCACCGTCTGAGAAGAGATTGAGGGCATGGTTTCTGAATGGGTTCAGAAGCAAGAAGCTGAGAGAACAAGAAGTACCAGCCCCTACAAAGAAATTCAATGATCTGGTCCAGCGAGCATTAAAACTGGAACAGCAGGCTAAGAAAGAAAAGATCCACAAGAAGAGAAGGACCAGTAGCAGTAGTTCGGCTATTGAAGCATCTGATTCCAGTGCAACATCCAGTAGCTTCGAGAGCACCTCCAATGAATGGACAAAGGAAAAATCAAAGAAAGGATCATGGACCAAGAAAATTGAAGAAATGGCTAGGCAGATTGCAGAGATTAGCCACATAAGATAGCCGGTCCGGAAGATGGAGACTTGGTGTTCAAGATGTAAATCCAAGGACCACATCTCCATGGAATGCCCACAATGTACCTACTACAAGGCCGTTGGTCACCTATGGAATAATTGTGGCATCCGAATTCACCATTTTAAGAAAGGAAAAGATCTATCAGTGGTTGCCTGGTCAAGGACGTGGCAGATACCAACAAGGAATGGGCAGAGGAAGAGGAAGAAGCAACTTCCAGACCAGGAGAATGAATTGCTACACATGTGGAAAGTATGGTCATTTTGCAGCCCAATGTCCAAATGCACCAGTAACGACTGCTACTAAGGCTAAGGCACCAGAGCCAGTCCCAATCAGAGTAGTTACCAAGAGCAAGGGAGTGATCATTGAAGAAATTCTAGACATTTCAGAAGTACCAGCTAATCCTAACAGCAGCAAGTGGGCCCAGCAAAGGGAATTTTGGAAGGCCAAAGGTAAAGAAAAGGTGGTAGATGAGTGGCAAGAGCAGCGGGAACTAGCAGCTAAAATCACAAAGGATTTAGCTAAGAAGTTTCCAGAGCAGCCAGAAAGTTCCGAGGCTAGAGTCATTTAGAAGATACCAGCCCAATCGACTGATAAAGATCAGTCAGTACCGGCCATGACAAAGACCATGCTGGCTGTAGTACATGGACTAGCTGATGAAATGGGAGTGGAAGGAAAGAGTAGTACTGATAAAGAAAAATGGAAGTGTGAAGACACTAGTTCTTCAAGCTCTGACAATAAGTCTGACCAAGAGCGAGAGGAAATTCAGGTGAAAATTTGTGATAGAATCCAAAAGCTGACTGTAGAGCTGGATGATATAAGAAAGACCTTACCTGAGGTGGCCAACTTTATCAGACAACGCAGGAAGACTGAGGCAGAGGCCAGAACAGTGGACCTGACGGCTGTCCGGGATGATGAAGTTCCACTTATTCAGGTAGATTACAAGGTCAAGAAGCAGTGGGAACCTCTCTCAAGCGTCATACTGGATGGGGGAGCAGGAGTCAACATAATGGGAGCCCATCTTCAGCAAAGAATGGGTATCACTAACATGAAACCAGCACCATTCAAAATAAGAATGGCGCATCATCGAGTCGTACAAGCAACGGGCATGATTGAGAACATGCAGATAAGAGTTGGGAGGAAAAAATTCAAAACTAGTTTCCTAGTTTTGGATGTACAGGGAGCATATGGAATGCTATTAGGCCGCCCATGGTTAAGAACAGTACATGCTATTCATGACTACGCAAACCAGACCTTAACCATAGAAGGGGCTAGTGGCAGAATTAAAATCCAGACCAACAACACCAGGAGCTGGAAAAAGGAACTGAGGCCGAAGGAATTGTGTCAGAAATACCGAGCTAAGAAAATTGAGCGAATGCTAGCAGCAATGAACATCTTTCCTTTGGCAGAAATTGATTTGAATGCAGTCCTACTAAACAAAGAACAAGCTGACAAGCAGAAGAGACAATTCCCTGATAAGTTTACTAAAGACAATACAGGGGAAAGAACCGTTCAGCTAACTGGAAGAATGGAGGAACCAGCTGATACTGGTAAAATAGAAGAATCAGTATATTCTGAAGAGTATCCACTGAATCAGAATAATGATTCAGAGATGAATGGACCTTCTTGGGACTATGCTGAAGACTCGACCAAACAAAAAGGAGGAGGACCAAATTGGTTGCTTCCAGATGATCAGGAAGTAGAGGAGCGGAACCTGGGATCAGAGGAAAATCCCAGAATGATCAAAGTCAACAAGCACCTGAAACCGGCAATGAAGGAAAAGGCAAGGAAATGTTCTAGAACTATAAAGATGTATTTTCCTGGGAACATACAGATTTGAACGGAGTAGATCCTGAAGTTTGTCAGCACCGAATACCACTGAAACTAGAAGCTAGGCCGGTCAGATTGCAAAGATACCGGATGAACCCCAACTATGCAAAGAAGGTCAAGGAGGAAATTGATAATCTTCTCAAGGCTGGGTTCATTACGGCGGTAGCAAGTAGTGATTGGTTATTTCCAATAGTCGTCGTTCCTAAGAAGAATGGGAAATTAAGGGTTTGTGTCGACTATAGGAAACTAAATGCCCAGACCATTAAGGATCCGTTTCCCTTACCTTTTACTGATATGTTGCTTGATGAGATTGCAGGATATGAGATGTATAGCTTCATGGATGGTTATAGCGGCTATAACCAGTTACAGATTGCTCCTGAAGATAGTACCAAGACCACTTTCATCACTGAGTGGGGAGCATTCATGTATCTGGTGATGCCTTTTGGCCTGTGCAATGCACCAACTACTTTTCAGAGGTGTATGATGGAGATGTTTAATGAATTTCTTCATCGGTTCCTCGCCATTTTTATGGATGACTTCACTGTCTATTCAGCTGAGGAACAACACCTTCTATTCCTAGAGATGGTTTTTAAACGCTGTCAGGAGAAAAGGATTTTCTTGAATCCATTTAAATCAGTATTTCTGGTTTGGAAGAGACAGCTACTGGGACATGTGGTTTCCGGCAATGGAATAGAAATGGCCAATGACAAAATACAATGTGTCCAGCAAGCTAAAGCACCTAGAACTGCTTCTAAGTTGAGTTCTTTCTTGGGGTATGTGAATTTTTATAAAAGATTTGTACACAAGTTTGCTTCTCAAGCAGTACCACTATATGAGCTTACAAAGAAGACCAATAAGTTCAATTGGACTGCTGAGTGTGAGGAGAGTTTCCAGAATTTGAAAAAAGTCATTACCAGTAAACCAGCCCTCAGGCAATCGAATTGGGATATTATTTTTCATGTACACGTCGATGCTTCAGGATTGGCAATGGGGGCAATATTAGCTCAGCCAGATGGCAGAACAGACTATCCGGTCTATTTTGCTAGTCGGAGATCGAGTCAGGCTGAACAAGGCTATACGACTACTGAAAGAGAAGCCCTCGGAATGGTTTTTAGCGCTACAAAGTTTAGGCATTACCTATTGGGGAAGTTATTCCATTTTTATGTGGATCATCAAGCTCTTCTGTTTCTGATTAACAAAGTCATTATTCAAGGCAGGCTGATAAGATGGATGATGTTCCTTATGGAATTTGAATTTAGAATTTTCCATAAGCCTGGCCGAAACCACTGTGGAGCTGACTTTCTTTCCAAAAGTACAGAAGGATACTCATAATCACCTCTGAGAGATGAACCAGTGGATGCTGATTTATTTCAGTTAGAAGCAGAAGAATCAGTGGATCCATAATGGAATGATATTTATCAATTCCTTTCCCAAGGTGCCTTTCCAGAAGATTGGAAATAGAATCAGAAGAAGGCTCTGATCATAAAAAGCCTGAAATTTACCATCATTGGGGGAGTACTTTATCGATTGGGTGTGGATGGTATACTTCGGAGATGTGTCCCTATGGAGGGCAGAATGCAAGTTATCTCAGAAGCGCATAATGGAGAGTCAGGGGGACACTTTTCCAATGAAGTGACCTATAAGAAGATTCTGCAAGCAGGTCTGTGGTGGCAAACAATGATTGCTGATGTCAGAAGCTTTTGTAAAACTTGTGACATATGCCAAAGAATGGGCCGACCAACAGCTGCAGACATGACTCCCTTAATGCCAATACAACCATTGGGAGTATTCATGAAATGGGGACTGGATTTTATGGGACCTTTTAAGAAGGTGACTCCCAGGAAGAACAAGTACATTGTGATGGCTACTTGTTATGTTACCAAGTGGGTTGAAGCTAAAGCTCTTCCTGACAATACAGCCAAGTCAACTGCAAGGTTTCTGTTTGAGAATATTGTCTACCGATATGGATGTCCAGTGGAAATTGTGACCGATCAAGGGACACATTTCATCAATGATACTATGGAAATCCTATTGGATATGCTTTCAGTCAAGCATCGGAAATCTACTCCTTACTATCCCAGATGCAATGGACAGGGTGAAAGTAGCAATAAGACAATTAAGACTATTCTCACTAAGGTAGTGCAAAAGAAACCAGACCAGTGGGATTTGAAGCCTCAGACTACTCTCTGGGCTTATAGAACAGCTTATAAGGTAACTACTGGAATGACACCATTCAGAATGGTGTATGGTACTGAAGCTGTGGTTCCTATGGAGTTCGTAATCCCCAGTCTGAGAATGGCTGTAAAGTATGGACTAGACTTCAACCATAATCTTAAGAAAAGACTGGATGAACTGGTGCAGTTAGATGAACTCAGGCAAAGAGCTATATTGGAGCAGGAAATTGTTCAACAAAGAAGGAAGCACTGGCATGATCGCCGAATCAAAGTCCGAAAATTCCAGAAAGGAGACTTAGTGCTTCTCTATCAGTCAAGACTGGGTCCAAAGAAGCCGAATTTGAAGATTGCCCTGGGCAGGACATTTTGAGGTTGATTGGGTCTTCTCCAATGGCACAGTTAGATTAAAAGACTTATCTAGACTAATGTTGTCGGGAGTATATAATGGAGCCAAGATCAAGCTTTATTATTCAGAGACCAGAGAAATTGGGTTAGCAGAAGTCACTAAGGAACTGGAGGTTGATGATCCAGAGATACCAGAATCAGATATTTTTGGTATTTTCCATGTGCAACCAGTTCCAGATTCAGAACCAGTACCTGAAGAATCAGATCAGGCTGATTTCAGAACCAGTACCAGTATGGTCCAGCCAGAGTGGGAACATTCAGAACTAGTACGAACACACTTTCCAAATTTTAAGTGGCCAACGGTCAAGTGGTATGCCAGTGATAATTATTACAAGGATGGGTTGCAGTCTTGTCCAATGCATGTTTGCCACGACAACGACGATGCACAAAAGTCTAGGAGCGGCGAGTAGTGGAGCTTTTATGGCGCGAACACGTATAAGAGTCAGGAGATTTAGTATTTTTCCTCATAAATCTCCTGCGCGACGCTTTCCTCCTGTCAACCATTCACCATCGCCGAGCTCCGAGGTTTCTTCACTACAGCCACAAACTTCGACCTCTGACAAGATAGTTGACGGTCAGATAGCCTTACCAGCGACACCAGGCAATGGCTTTAACACAAGTAAGTCCTCTTCGCCTTCGCCTGTTTCATCGTTGTCGACCTCACAGTGTATGGGTACAAGGAAACGCTCAGAGAAGATGCAGGAAACTCTTGAAGAAACCCATGCTATAGTTGTTGAGGCAAAGGCAAGCCTTCCTGTTCTCTCATACAGTAAAATCCAAATATATGTCTTTACTGATCACGCAATGACTCTGCTACAACTTTGGGATTTGCGAGTTGTGTTGCAAGCCACACGGATTGATTTTCAGACAGATATTATTAAGCAAGTTCTTGATTCCTTTGATGCTGAAACTAGCAGTGCTGTGATAAATAATAGGAAGGTGTCAGTGACACCAGAGGCCATTGCATTTGCATTTTGGATGCCTAATGAGCCCAAACCGTCCGTGGCAACTGCACAACAAATAAGTACTGCTCTAAAGGAGGACAAAACAGCTAGAAAGATGCGCAAGGCAAGTGCTCAAGGAGTTCCGGTAGCAGGACTGGAAGCCTCTGGTGCTTACAGGTTTCTAGCAGAAGCAGTCAGTCTTAAGAATAACCCAATGTATGTATCAAAGAAGTTATTTGCTATGATGTTGGCCAAGATACTGGATCCACAAGTCCATATCAACCTGTGTCAAGTACTCTCGCATAATGTACTCCAACAGACTGCCAAGCTGAAATCTCAAACTGTTTTCAAGGCATGGTATGTTTGGCAATTTCTGTATTGGGCTACTGCTGCAGATGTTAATGAGCAGGTAAAGCAGGCATGGAATGAGCAGCCCATTTCTAAACCAAAGAAGATTGAACTGTCCTTAGACAATGAGGAAAGGGACAGTCAAACACTTTCCAAGGACCTGAAAAGGAAAGCCACTGCAGAGGAAGCTAGCAGTTCAAAGAAACCAAGAATTACACTAACCAAAAGCAGTGAATTCTTGAAGCAAAATATCGAAAGCCAGGTTAAGGCAGCAAGCACTGAGACAACTGTACCTGATCAGTCAATTGTCAAACTTACAGTGGCTACTGGCTCTGGGAAAGATCAGGTAAAGCCAATCACTGAGGCAAAGGTACCAGACCAGTCAAGGGACAAAGGCAAGAATCAACTGGATAAAGGGAAAGGTCCAGCGTCCTCAACTATGTCTGAAACAGTTCCTGCCATTTCTCAAAACCCTCTGCAACTGGTTAAAAAGGATAAGTTGCAGCAAATGCAAACTCAGAAATTGAGAGGGCATCTCTTACTCACCAAAACTGATTATGCATCTCTACCTTATGTGGCTCCTGTGGCAATATATGAACCTGTCGATTCTGATCCAACCACGGTCAAAGACAGATGTTCAGTACTAATACAGTCTTCTTGGAATACCATTGTCAGTTGTATGGGACAATTGGTGGAGGCTGCTGGATCAAAAGACGAGATCAATAAGCTTAAGGCTGACTTGGCAGAAGCACAGCATCAGATTGCCACACTCCAGAAAGCCTAAGAAGTGCAAAACATACAACACAGGGTACTGGAAGCCCAATCACAAAGAGCTTAGGAGTTGTTGAACAAAAAGCTAGCCAAGGCTGAGTCTGAAATTATGCTCCTGAAGAGTCAAAGGAATGAAGCATTGAGAGCTGCAGAGCGAGCTGAGGCAGGGCTCAGAATGAAGCGAGCAGAATTCAGGAAGCTGCTAATGCACCATACAGCTCTGAAGCGTTCGCTGACTGACAGATACATCTACAATAGCTTGTCTAAAATTTTAAACCCCGCAGGCAATGCTGTTTTTGACCTAGACAATTTAAAGTCCTTAATGGAAAGTCTGCACAGTGATTTTCAGGACAAGGTGGGTGAGTTCAATAGTGCACTGATGAACCAAGCCATAATGGATTACATTGAGCAACAGACTTCCCCGGATGAGGAAGAAGAAGATGAACCTGATCAGGAGGAGGATGATGAAGAGACTGGGCATACAAAGGATGATGATGATGCCCCACCACCATCTCCACCCCCAGGACCTGGTACTCGTGGGACAGGGCCAGATGAAGGAGGCCAGTCACAGCCCGACCAACCAGACCAGACTGAGGGACAATAGGAAGGACAAGAAACAGAACACCAGTCGGGTCATCAGCAGACTGAAGAACAGCAGCCCAGTAACATTGGGAATCAGCCCACGGATCAGTCCCATCACAGCAGAGAGGCTAAAGGGAAAATGAAGGTTCAGGATGAAGGACCAGTGAATGATCATCAACATTCACTGCAGCTTATTACCCTGAATAAGCAGCTGAGACATCAACAGGCCTCCATCACCAGACAGTATCTGGAGGATGATGCTCTCTAGACTGATTTAGAAAGGTTCCAAAGATTATATGTGGGAGCCAGGGAAATGGTAGAACATTGGAAATCTGTTGCTTTCCATGATAAAGAAGCCTGTAGACTACCTGCACATCCTAGTACAGTTCAGCTGTTGGAACGAGTTCCGGAATGGATACTCAATGCTGATGAGAAAGTGGTAAACCCGCACTGGCAAAGACAGTCTACTGTAGATTGTCAGTTCGTTAGCTTTAGAACTGGAACTTCTGCTGGGTAACAAACCAACTTACCGTTGAAGGACGCTAGGGTCCAACTTAAGGATGTTCTGGTACAACTGTAAACTGCCATAGGAGTTTTGGACCAGCGCGTAAAAGCCATCCTGGAGGACCAGACAACCACTAGCAAAGGACCTCAAACACAAATGTCAGTCGGAGCACAGGCAACTGCTCTCCGAACTCTATTCCAGCTAGTAAGAATTACTAGGAAGATGATGCAACAAGAGAACCAGGCAGTTCTAAATTTCTTGGAATTTGTGCCTGATTCTCCAGTTCTCTTGTATGTTGTTCCAGCAAGAGAAACTGAGTTGCCAAGATTTTTTTCAGCGCTGTATCCTCAACATCAAGAACTAGTTGATCGACTCACATATTTCAAAATCATTGATGACCTTAGGGATTGGTATGAGCGATCAACTGTGCAATGGAAGACTTGGCAAACATTTGCTCAATGATGCTCTTCAAATCAATGACATCAAGGCAATGAAGGAAGAACCACACAGGATTCAGCTGTGTATGGGCCAGTGGAAGATTCAGGTCAGAGGATTGACTAAGATTACTAATCAGCTACTACAGCTCACAGTCGAATCTTCCAAACTGCTTGAGAAAGACATTGTAGCAAAGCCGGGTTTAGCACCGCAGTACAGGGAAATGGCTGAGATTCTTTTCGAAGCCCGCGTCAAAACAAATCAGCCTCTTCCAGAAGGATGGATCCATACTGCTTCGCATTGTCATAAACTGGCCAGAACCCGACTGAGCAAGGGCAGGCGTACACTCTATGATCCTGACATAAAAACTTATCATTCTCTCACACCTTATGAGCAAGAGATGACTACAGACTGGCGGGATCAGCTTGAGCAGGAGGCCATTTACCGACTGATTCAAAAGGAGAATGCTAATGCTGGGACTTCTGAAGCACCAACACGGTCAAAGAGCAAGGGAAAAAGGAAGACAGTCCAATGGAAGGATACTGGGTAGTTCTATCTCAGAATTCAGGGGCGACTTTTCTTCTCAGCAGGCAGGGAGAGATGACAGGTCCACCGTGGCCTTTCTAGAGCTCTGCATCCTTCACCATCTTCTCAATGTCAGACTCTGACCATCCACTAGAAGATGGCTTGTCAACATCAGAACCAGACAATGGATTTTTCAGTTCCACATCAGAATCAGACAATGGATATTTCAGTTCCACATCAGAACCAGACGATGGATTTTTCAGTCTCACAGGAGAATTTTTCAGAAATTTTGGTATCTTTCCAAAATTCAAGAAAGAAGAGAAGGATGTAGACGGCTGGAAAGTCACCATGTGGGAACGTGTTCTTAGAAGATGGGCAGCGAATCACTTAGTAATTACTAGAGTAATTACTACAGTAAACCCGAAGCATATAAATAGGGCCCATTACATTGATATCGGGTTGGCAATTGTAATCACTTGTATTAGCGCTTTGGGCTATAATTGCACTTGAGCATCAGTGGCAGTGTTGTTGGCTATACTGTTTCTCTGTAATCATATTCGTTGTAATCTCAATCATGGTATATATTCAGTGATACTTACTTCCCAACATTCTTCTGAATCTGAATCTGAATCTGAACTTTATTCCAGTCTATAAGTCTGATTCTCATTCCAGTATCCACATTTCAGTCTAGTCTCTGATTTCTGTCTAGTCTGCTGTCTGAAATCTTTCCACACAAGTAGCTGAAATCCTTCAACACTAGAATTAGCTGTCTCAAGAGATCAGCTCCAATTCCACTTTTTTCTAATCTCCCCAACGAATTTTTAAGCTTAGAATCTGCTTATTTTAAGCTTAATATTTATTCTATTTATTTTCTCTTAAGGATTTCATTTTCTCAACTTTATATCATTGGTTTATACTCAGTGTAATTTTCCTAAAAACTTTTGATCACAAAATCTATTTATTTTAATTAATTTTTAGCTAAAAATAAGGCTTTTGGTCAATTATAATTTTCTAACTGACTAATTAACTATGGTATAATTATCACAAGTAGATAATGATATTTTGACCTCTAATAATTATTTTTTATTTTTATAACCTACTTATCTATTTTTCCCCTTTCTTTTTCAGCTAGAATTAGTCTAGTTTGACTTAGATAATTATCAATATCAATTTTCTAACCTTAAGATAATTATCACAACTTTTTTAGTGTGTATACTAACTCTCATAAATAGTATCTGATTATCTAACATGCCCTTTAATTTTTAGCTAGAATTAGACTAATAAATAGCTATATTAATTTTTTAACTTTAAGATAATTATCTCAACTTTTTATTATGTAAAATAACTCTGATAAATAGCACCTAATTATCTAACACGATTTACTAATTCTCCCCTTTAATCTCAACTAAAATTAGTCTAATTTGACTTAAATAAATAGATATATTAATTTTCTAACCTTAAGATAATTATCACGGCTTTTTAATAATGTAAACTAACTTTGATAAATAGAATTTAGTTATCTAACATGATTTACTAATTTCCCCCTTTAAGTTTTAGCTAGAATTAGTTTAATTTGACTTAGATAAATAGCTATATTGATTTTCTAACCTTAATATAGTTTTCACAGATTCTTTATCATGTAAACTAACTTTGATAAATAGAACTTAATTATCTAACATGATTTACTAATTTTTTCCTTTAATTTTCAGCTAGAATCAATTTCATTTGACTTAGATAAATAGCAATTTTAAATTTCTAACCTTAAGATAATTATCACAGCTTTTCTATCATGTAAACTAACTTTGATAAATAGCACCTAATTATCTAACATGATTTACTAATTTCCCCCTTTAATTCTTAGCTAAAAATAGCTAATTTTAGCTTAATCAAATACTTAGATTAGTTATTTGTTAATGAGTAATTTACCCCGTGTTCCTAATAGTATTTTCTAATTGTGAGAATTAACTTAAGGATATTTGAGTTAATTAAGTAGATTTCCCATCAGGTTTTTGATTAAAAATAGCTAATTTTTACCTAATTAATTACAAAAAGTAATCAAAAGATTATGATATATATTTTTTTATCTTTTTGACAGTCTAATCCAGCTTTGATAATTATCTTATACTAATTTAAGTTTAACTAGTATAATTACCCTTACTTTAAGACTAAAAAGGCTTAATAGTTAATTAGATTAATATCTTTAATCTTAATCTAAGTAGTCAGTAGAATATTAAGAATTAAGAGAGTAATTTAGATTGTAAATAAGTTTAATTTTTTGAATTAATTAAATTAATTAAGAAAATAGAGGTAAATTATCATAATTTTACTATTTAAAAAGGATTAGGCTAATTATCATGGATAATCAGCTAGAGTTTTTTCTCTATAGTGATTTTTTAGTAGAGTTCTCTCTATGTGAGATAGAAATGGCTAGGACTCCGAGTCTGAGTTAAATTGTGAAGCAAGGGGTCCTATTTATAGGTTTTCGGGCACTCACATGCTAGAAATGGCAGTAGCTTGCATCCCAAGGCAGCCCGATAGCTCCCCTAGCACCCCCTACTATTTTTCCTATCCCTGGCAGGTCAGTGATGACTCCTCCCAGTACCTGCCAACTTTAAAAATCAAATTTACTATATTTTGACCTATTTTTACTTAATTGGTAAATATCTGGGAGGCCTTTAGTAAAGTCTATGCTTAAATGATTACTGCAACCATTCAATTTTTCTTAATAATTTAATTTACATTGAATCTTTTGGAAGGACTAGAGGGGTCAATTTTTGTCCGAGTTTAATTTTGAAAATTTCTAGCCCGGGATTTGTTGTGCTTAAAATTCTAAAAATACCATTTTTTATTGCTTTTGAGATAGTGTTTTTACATGATTGTATGACCAATGATTTCTCCTAAAGCTTTGAGTTCATTCCCGACAGCTAGAAAGGTGTAGACCTTATAGAGATTGTGTGTATCTGAAAAGACTTTGAATGCTTCCACCCCTCAAAGGCAGCAAAGATGGCTTATCTTTCAAGCGGTACTTTTGGAACTACATCCAATCCAAGTAAAGAATGCCCATGGAGCGCTCTTTTGGAATGCTCTAAGCGTGGTTCAGAAGCATTGCGACATGCTTTTACAAAATGTGCCAAAGATGATCCGGACATGCTTGGTCCTTCATTACATGTATATTGTTCATGTAGTTTCATTTTATGAAGGGTGGATTCAAGAAGCCTAGGGCGAGCTGCAATGGGAACAAGCTCAAATGGATGCCACAAGCTTGAACACAATAGTTCGTAATGGATTAAATGAAGCTCTTTGCAGAAGTCTCTTGCTTGATTGACTCTAACCTCACAAGTAATAGAGGGCACATAATGGAGGCAATGTTTCTTCTGATGTTGCAGTCAATTGGGCACATATATGAGATAACATTGCTAGAGTTATGTTTAAGGAGAGAGCGTAGAATGCCATGTAATGGGAATGGCATATGAACTTTGAGAATAGCAGAATCAAGAGAAATAGAGTGAGCATTTTTGTGAGATTACTTTGAGAACATAGAGGGTGAACTTAATTGATGGTAGCAACATGAACATAGTACTTGATTAACTTGGCATGAACAATACTTTTGCAAGAGAGAGAGTATTAGAGAACATGACAATAGTTGAGGAACGGATTTACTTGGATCCGGACCCCCTCCAAAAGGCGTTTGTATTATAGATTCTCCCATCAAGAGAGACTTGGTACAATACAATCTTTATGTTCCTTGTGACCTTGGTGATGCTATGAAGATGTAAAGCTTCATGCATCAAGAACATAACATAAACTTTGCAAAAAGCATTAACTGTCCCAAGCCTCAGTCCCAAGGCCTCAAACACCTTCTAAGGTGGAGAGAGCTAGTGAGGAATGAGGGTAGGGAAGAGGAAGAAGAATCATTCATAGGAGAAAGAAATAGTTCCTCACTTATCATTACTCTTCTTGATTAGCATAGCATAATAGCATAGTAATGAAGATGAAGAAGATGACAAGCTTAAGCATTGAAGCATGGCTCTTGGTTGGATTTGCATTCCATAGACAAGAGTGTTGGTGTAGGCCCTTCACTTCTCAACAAGCTTTGAGAAGGAGATGGAGCTCTTGCACTTTGCACTCCACACAATGAGAGAATGTGTGTGTGTGTGTGTGTGTGAAAGAGAGAGAGAGAGAGAGAGAGAGAGAGAGTGCCCTCTCATGCTTGGTCCACCTCTCTCTCTCTCTCTCTCTCTCTCTCTCTCTCTCTCTTATTATTCAATTATTTCATTTGGACATGTATCCTGTTTTTCTTCTTTGACAGAAAGAACTTAATTAATTTATTTATATGTAACTAAATTCTCATTGGACCCCCAAAAAACCTATCCCCAATAGGATTCAAGCACATCATAAGGGCCACATGTGGAGGATCATTTGAACATGTTTTTTTTATGCTTATTAAGTCATTTGGTTTGAATTGAATACTTCAAGCACTTAGTCAATCAAGCATGGAAACCTTTTATGCCTATTGAGAGTTTATGAATGAAGTGAACACTTGAAGAGCCTAAGTCATTTTAAGCATAAAAATCACCTCAAGCTTTGGGCAAGGTTCTTACAAACATTTTAAACACTTTAGTTAACAAGTTTGGGCAAGGTTCCCACAAACACTTTAAGCAGTTTAGTTAGCAAGTCGACAAGCACCTCATGCTTGGGTGAGATTCCCACCTCAAGGTCAACCCTAGCTTGCCTAAGGTCAATTGCCTAAGGTCAAAGGACTTTTTAACGCTAAATTTTCGAGGTCTTTAATGAAGCTAACCCTAAGGTCTTTTAACCTCCATTAGATGCACGTTGCTCTTTGATAGACTACCTCCTTTTGGACCCCTATTGAGATGCAACCATCTCTCCTCTTGGTGCCTTGCTGAGGTTAATCTAGAAGCACTTATTGCACATTGCTCTTTGGTAGACTGTCTCCTTTTGGACCCCTATTGAGATGCAACCATTTCTCCTTTTGATCCCCTGTTGAGATAGGTTTAGAAGCACATATCTATATCCTAACTCTTGTTTCCCTTATTTCTTCCCATATTAAATGATCAGTTTAATATGAGAAAATCATTTGGTAAAGTTAGATATTATATTTTATGATATGCCAGTGCAATTTTTGGAGACAACAATTCTGCTCTAATGAGAGTTTTGAGAGCGAATAGCTCAATCGTCTTTTATATATTGGAGCAAATCGCTTCTATGTATTGGAGAGTCGTAACTTCTTTGTAATGGAGAGTCAAAGCTTGATTTTTAATGCAATTCTGTTACTTATGATCCCATCTTAAGCGACAATGGTTGTCTTGCATACCATCAAGTACAAATTGATATGTCATGAGTTGAATATATGAATTTGTTTTGTGCACGATTAAGTCTCTAAATATGTACGGTTTTTTGGTGTTTTTTAGGTTTCAGTCTTCAATTAAGTATGAGTTGTTGGTGTTTTGTCGTATCAAGATTTTAAAGAAGTATGGTTTGTTGTAGAAATCCATGTACTCATGTTTTGCAAGGTTATGTCTTCATATAAGTAGGGTTTTCTCTAAAGTTGAAGCTTGATTTTTATGTTTGTTAAGGCAATTCTGTTACTTATGATCCCATGTCAAGCAACAATGATTGTCTTGCAGATCCTCAAGTACAAATCAATATGTCGATTAGTCGAATGTACGCATTTTTGTTTTCTGCACGATTAAGTCTCTGAACAAATATGGTTTGCAAGTGGTTCCACTCTTTAAATAAGTATGGATTGTTAGTGTTTTGATGTATCAAGCATTCAACACTAGTTTGGTACCAAAAAGGACACTTCTGTCCTTTTTCCACAAGTTTAAATAAAATGTACATGAAATCTAGAAAAGATCTCAAGAAATGGTTTTATAAACTTATAAAATGTTAGCCGAAGTACTGATTAAAATTATAATCCTCCATTTTTGTACACAAATAAGTAGTAATCACACTCATAAAAAGCACCTATGCAAAACAACAATTGATTTTTCACTAAAATGCATACCCTAGAAAAAAATGAGTACGGTGCATGTACTAATCCATGGTAACTACTTATATATGTGCTTGACTTATTTGCAAATCTCATGTGGAAAAAAAATTGTTGTGACTAGAGTTAAATATAGAAATTTATGTGGGTCAAATATGAAATATTTGTGAATTCAATTGACAATCACATAAACCATTTAGCTCATCTCAATTTGCAGTGTCTTATGCAGCATATATACTAGATCTACCACTCCATTACTTAAGATGATATTATATGATGGTTATGTAAGCCACATTTGGTGATTTATGTCATATCCCAAGAATTACGCATGTTGAAATTCTTATTTTTATTTATCAAAGATTAGCTTGAAAAATAAAGTCCACTTTTGGGTTTGTTCATTCATCTGATTGATTTGTAAAGGAATACCTCATCTGGATACAATTGAGGAATATATATCTACACTTCCATTGGTTTTTCATAGCAATGTTGTTTTTCAAAAAATTGCGTACTATAAATTTTGTTAAATGAGCTTAAATTACAAGATTCTTGTGAGTTTGAAACTCTGAAAAATGGTGTTGGCCTATAGATACATTATACACCTCAAGTTTTACCCCATAACCTCATCATGTTAATGAAAAAGGCTTTAAAAAACCAAACTTTTTCTCTTTGTCTGCGTTTTCAAGATTTGGGTTGTTATAACAAAAGACATGTTTAAGAGCTGAGTTATGAAGCTCGAGTTTTTGTTATGATAATTTTTTCATATACATAAATGTTTGAATCTATAAAAAATCTAACTTTGACAAGAAGTTATATTCAATTTATGAAAAAATTGTTAAAACTACACTAAATTTTTATGACTTTTTCATCTCAAAACTTATCACCATAATCTAATATGGTATTAGTTTTGGCAAAATTAAAAATTTGAATATGTTCTTCACTTCATAACTGACTTAAGACATGAACATGGCGTATTAATCTTGTTTCTAGCTTCTCCAAATAATTATGCCAAATTGTTGGAAAAGCAGGACATCCAAAAAATATGCCCTAGCCTAGATACCATCTCCTCTTTTCGTTCGCCATGTCTAACAAGCCTTCCCTTTTCCTCCTTAGCCCCAAAAGAATCCTAGAAGATTCCTCTTAACAAATCAGTTCCGTAATCGTCAGCACATACTCATGTCTTGTTGCCGGAGTTGATAGCTGATTTTGCTGGTGATGAGCTTGGTGTTGGTATTGCGTGCATGTCTTGGGGCCCAATATTGGTGGACAACTTTTTTTAAAGGCGACTCTATGGGCACTCAAGGGCGGTCTGTAACCAGCCTCAAGTCACGATGAAGACAGCGATCAGCGTAGTGGCGATGGCCTCTGCTTCTGCGTCTTCTAAATGCGCGGCCTTCTGCAAGCAGACCCGTCGCTCCCATTTCAACTCGACATTGCGAGCTCAATTGTGCACGCAGAGGTCGAGCTTTTCAGATGTAAACAGGCAGCATAATCAGCACCGACCAGGTTTGTTGTTCGCTTCTTCTCGAGATAGCAAGCTGCATGAAAGAATTGTGTATGTGCATTCTTCTGCTCACAGTGAACTGGGTTTGGAAGACAAGAAGCCACCGTTAGGGTTGTTCAGGGATGATGCCCATGTGCGCAGAAATGAGCTACCATCATCTGGCTATGTGCACCTTCCTTTCTGCAAGCGGCGTTGCTTCTACTGCGATTTTGCCATTGTTGCGGTGGGTGAGAGAAATACAACAAGTGCTGCACATATTGATTCGACAATGGATTCGTATGTCAACTCTCTTTGTGCAGAGGTAGTCGCGACCCTTGAAAAATTGCCTCAGCCAAGCCCTCTCAAAACCCTGTTTTTTGGTGGGGGAACGCCTTCTCTTCTTCCTGCACATCACTTGTCAAGAATCATAGAGATTTTTGACCGCATTTGTGGCTTCCACAGCAATGCGGAGGTCTCTATAGAGATGGATCCGGGCACTTTTGACAGGGTTAAAATGAAGGAGTTCTTAAACTGTGGGGTGAACAGAATTTCTCTTGGCGTGCAAGCATTCAACGATGATTTCTTGAAGGCATGTGGTAGATCACATGGCTTGCAAGATGTTTATGAAGCCATAGATATCATACATGATTTGGGTGTGCGCAATTGGAGCCTTGACCTCATTTCGTCGCTACCGCATCAGACCGTCGAGCTTTGGGAAGAGTCTCTGCGCAAAACTATTGAGCTTGCACCAGCACATGTATCAGTATATGATCTTCAAATTGAAGAAGGCACCAAGTTTGGTACTTGGTATAAACCGGGGCAGCATCCCTTGCCTAATGAGGACAATTCGGCTGCATTCTACAGGTTGGCGTCCTCCCTGCTTAAAGAAGCTGGGTATGAGCATTATGAGATAAGCAATTATGCGAAACCCGGTTTTCAATGTAGACATAATCTGGTTTACTGGAAAAATCAGTCCTACTATGGGTTTGGGTTGGGAGCCACAAGCTATGTAAATGGCAAGAGGCTCTCAAGGCCAAGAAAGTGGAAGGAATATGCAGACTTTGTGGACCTTTGCATTCAGCAGAAGCAGCAAAAGAGTGCGGAGTTATGCGCCAATGAGGATGCGATGGAAAACGTGGTAGACACACTATGCGATACCATCATGCTTTCTCTCAGGCTAGCATGTGGCTTAGACCTTCATTACATATCACGGACATTCGGGTATGACTGGTGTTCGTGTATATGCAAAGGTCTCATGCCATTTATCAAGAGTGGCCATGCTGTGGTCCTTGATTCAAACTTGAAGTCCATGTCATCTGATGTCCTTTCAGAGGCCATTTCACGAGGTTCAGCTTCTCTTTTGGAAAAAGACATCATGTTTATTCGACTGGCAGATCCGGAAGGGTTTCTTCTCTCAAATGAAATCATATCTTCCTTGTTTTCTGCTCTGCCTAGCGGATAAGGTTTTGTCAAGAATAAAGATATCCGCGCTTCTTACATCAAACGATTTTGCACGAGAAGGAAAGGGGTTGTTATCTTTTTGCGCTGGAGAAGCGACCAAGCGTTTGGTGAAGCCAAGTATTTTTCAATGTCATTTGCAACTTCAGTCTGTGGCCCCTTGTGAAGGCGATGCGCATTTTCTTCCATCGAAAAGCCATGGTGTAATATCATTATGTCAGGGAGAGACTATCTGGAGGAGAGGTCAACCTGGCTTATGTGCCTACGAGGGAAGCAATTAAAGGGGCATCTTTAGGAAAAGGTGCACCCTGCAGTCAATTCAGGGGGACTAATCAAGGATAACTATGTAGTGCCGATTACAGCTGTTCGATTTGTGCGCATTCTACGTCCTAAAGGCTAGTGGACATTCAGCACACATGCTGTTACTCTTGAAGTGAGCTCCGGCACTTACTGTTGCAATTCTACTCTTCTCTGCTTGGTTATGGCATTGAGTTCTATTGGGAAATAAATGCTTCCCTGGTTTCACGCCTTTAAATTCTGACGTGCCCCCCCCCCCCCCCCCCCCTCCACTCGTCTATAAACAACACGGGTGAGAGTCATGGGATCTACGGCGGAGAATTAATCCACCTTTGATCCCATCTCTGCCATGCAAAAGGATTTTCGTCCCCGCCGCTCGCGCTGCGACTCGAGCTCCCCACCTCTCGCACTGGACTCACGAACCCTATCCAGCCCACCTATCGCGACACGTTGCAAGCAATGCGATGCTAGAGGTATATTTTCTCCCCCCCCCCCCGTCGTGTTGATCCGACGGCCCAAAGCCCCCCGCACCCCCGAAAACCCGCCTCTGTCGTAGATCCCATGAGTCCCACCCCGTGTCACTTATAAACGAGCCCCCCCCCCCCCCCCCTTCCCCGCCCCTCGCCCCCAAAACAATTCTTATGCAAGGATCATGAGCTGGTCTTCAAATTTTCTATATATGCTTCCCTATAGCCAATTGGCTATTGTGCCTAATCTTCTGTAAAGAAAAGCCATTGGAGAAGGGGGTTTTTACATTGTGCAAGAAAGAGACTGAAAACACCTAATATGGACTTGGGAGGGAGTTGTCATTTTGTAGCTTCCAACTAGAAAAAAGCACATGGCTGTTGCGGTAAATAAATACTTGAGGAGTTGAAATAGCTCAAAGGTTTGTGATTTATTGGAAAAAGTTCAAGGTTACAGAAGCAAGACTAAGTTTTGAAGGAGAATTTCAGTCATTTCACTTGTTAGCTTGATTGACATTATTCTATTGTGAGCCATACCCCAGACCTTGGTGCAGATCTTACGATCTTTAATCAAATTTTGATGTGGTAGAATGTTGTCTTAGCTTTCCTATATGTGCCACACAAGAGGGCCATACATCTACTATACTTTCTGAGCTAGAAATTGTGCATGCAACCGATAGATGCTTGACACCTTCTCACAATCAGAATTCTGATCATGCCCTCCAATCACAAGGCACCAGATTGGCGCACGCGTGCGCACCTGCACTTGCCAGCTCAGTGACCTTTCCCAGTAATATTGTGTAGATAGTGGGAACCTATCCACAGAAGTCGGTTCGACGAGTTACACCATTAGTTAACAGCTTTTGTACGACTGTACATCAGTCAGAACCTTGTACAGGCACCTAATAATACGACCCATTACTTTCATTTTAGGGGAGTCCGTATGTTTAGGTCTATCAGTAGATTGGAACTCTTGTATCATTTATAACTAGTCGCTATCTGCATTGTAGAGCTTTTGGGTACCAAGGGTTGTATCAATTGTACTTCTAGACTTGTACTTTTGAACCAGTTAAGAATCAATTCTTGTCATCTGAAGTCTTCCATTTCAATTCATTCATTGGTTTGGCTTTTTTGTCCGGTCTTTTAAAATCTGTTTTTGTTTCTTTTATTGATATGTGGCATCTGACTTTGAAATTCTAACCCCGGAATAGTTGTGAAGTGACCCTGAAAGACTCTGAAATTCTAACCCCGAAATAGTTGTCAAGTGATCTGCTCATTTCGTTTTGGCGATCACAGTGGTGAGCTAAAGCTCTTGACAAGAACCAATCTTCTACTTAGAATTTAGGGTCAATCAACTATTCACAATGCCGTCACGTTGTCCAGCTTGAGGGAGGAGAGCTAGTACAGTGTTTAGTGAAGATTAAGACCGTATGAACACAATAACTGAGGAATTGGAGCAAGGCTCTGATGGAGAATCATGCTCTTAGAATGAGGGAACTGATGCCAATCTAAGGGGAAGAGGGGGTGATGAGCATTGAGCCTCTCAATACTCAGCACATTTGAATAGACAACATGTAGAGAGAGCTCCGAGATGCTCTTTTTGACATGGATCTCGGCATTCATATGGAAAAGGCAAAGCAAAAGTTCAAACTGACGTCAGTGATGCCATCGAGCATAGTCAACGAGCGAACGAGCACGATCACACACAAAAGGTGGTACAAGGAATGAGACTGACATGGTTACAGAGATTGATGATAACTACAATGAGAGATGGGAAGCAGACATGAACCATCACAGCAAGCACAGACATCGGAAGAGGAAACCAGACCACAAGGATAGATCCAGACGCCGAGAAAAAGAATTATATGATCATATATCCAAATATGATGAACAATTGAGTGATTTAAAAATTGTGTTTTCCACTTTCAAAGGCAACAAAAAAAGATTATCTAGCTGTCCATATACAAACCTTTGAGCAGTATGCTAATTTGAAGGACATTGATGAAGATGAGCGGGTAGAGTATTTCCCACAAACTTCAAAGGACACAGCAAGGAAATGGTACTACCATTACCCAAACATGTAAATTTAGAACTTACAGTAAGTTGAAGAAGGCTTTTCTGTTGGAGTATAATGAAAAACGTGGGGATAAAGACATCCTTTGCGAATTGAATAAAATCAAACAGGATATGCTATTTGTTAGGAGTTTATGTGGAGAAAATCAAGGAAATGACCAAGCAATTGACTGACCACCATTCAAAAAGCGTATACAGGCATGGTTTTAGAGTGGGTTCAGAAGCAAAAAATTAAGAGAACAAGAGGTACTAGCACCAACTCGAAAGTTTAACGATCTTGGGAAAAGAGCTCTGAAGTTAGAGCAACAAGCTAAGAAAGAGAAGGGGCGAAAAGGGAAAAAGAGCTCCAGTTCTAGTGAGTCATATAGTCAAGGATCTAGTACCAGCTTTAGTTCTTTGGATAGTGGTTCAAAGGACATATCCAATAGTAAGAAGAAGAGAGTCTAAACCAAAAACATTGAGGCACTATCCAAGCAAATATTTGACATATCCAAGACCAAACCTTCAATAGGGAAGTAGAGACCTAGTGTACAAAATGCAAGTCAAAGGAGCATAGGTATGATGAATAATACCAATGCACTTATTACAAAGCTTCTGGGAAACTATGAAATAATTGCAAAATCAAAATGCATCATTTCAAGGAAAAGATGTTTCCATGATAGCTCTGATAAATCCACAACCACTCAAGCAAGAGAGATTACCTAAGAACATGGACAATGGAACTAGCAATATGGTTGGAAGAGGACGCTATCATATTTTTTCTATTAGAGATAGAGCTTACTTTACCATATTTAATTTCAGCTGCTATACCTGTCAAACATACGAACACTTTGCAGCACAATGCCCATATAATCCAAAAGGTGAAGCGGCCAAGGGAAAGGCAGCAGAGCAAGTTCTAGTGTGAGTGATCACTAGGAGTGTTGAAGTTGTCACATCGAGAAGAAGTACCATATGAGCCATCTAATCACACGAGGCAAAGCAAAGAGGCTCAAAAGTAGGAGAAATAGAGATTCGTTTGGAAGGCCAAGGGAAAGGCCAAAGAAGTAGATCAGTGGGGGCAGGAGCAAAGACACTAGTAGCGCATATCACTCAAGATCTAGAGAAGAAGATGCCAAAAAGGCCAACATGCTCAAACGCCAAAACCATTCAAATGCTTTTGCCAAAAGCTTCAAGATCTCTGAAGAAGGAAATCCTAGCTATTGAATTTGATAAGAATAGTATTGCAATAGAGACTGAGAAACTGCAAAAGGCTCGAAGGAGAATCTTGAGAAAGAGGTATGGCAAGTGCAGGTGGACTTGTTCGCAATTGATAAACAAGATCTAGAGATAGAAGATGTTAAACAACAACAATCTGGATCTCCACAAAAGGATCCATCAGCTAAGAGTCGTAGGAGGCCAGTAGAGGCATGGCATTGCGAAGACAGTTTTTCAGAAGGGAGGTCATTCAACTTAGATAGAAGTTCTAGAAATAAACAAGATCAGATATATGTCAAACTATGTGAGAGAATCTAAAAGCTAACTATTGAACTCGATGATATGAGAATAATGTTACCTGAAGCTACAAATTTCATCAAAAGGCACATTAGGAAGAGGATGGGATCTAGAAGGGCCTCTTTATTTTTCATGAAATTATGGAGGTGATTAACATTTTGTCGAATAGATGCATGCCATGTATGCAAGAATGGTGGGTGTGTAAGCGATGTGTAAGAGTGGTCAAAGCATGCATTTTTCTCTCCAAAAGGAGATGGACAATTTCATGATTTTCGATCGTCCATAACTCTTACATATGATCTTCAATTTGAGCGGAAATTATCTGCGATGTATCATTAGGAAAAGTTTAAGGTCTCATATTCACTCTATAAGAAATGGCAGAGAGAGAAAATACTTTTTATTTTTGAAACTGTGAACAAGAAATTAAAAAATTTGGGAAAAAACTCCACCATTTTATTGGGTGCATGGAATGTCACTTTCCGGGGGCCCACATGTAGTGTAGTTCAAATCTCTTGGAAATGTGTCCCTCTCCAAAAATTATCCCTCCCAATATACCGTTTTTCTCTTTTAGTCCAAATTTCAAAATTTTTCCTACTCATTCTTTCTTTTCTCTACACCTTTCTTTGCACCACATAGAGAAAGAGAGAGAGAAATGAAACGAAATGTTATATTAAACGTCTTCAAATTACCAAAATGACTTATGAGACCAATCCAATAAACTTCTTGTGGATCTAATCCAATGTCTGGGTACAAACATAAAAACAAAGTAAAGTGAAAGACTAAAATCATCATCATCATCATTATCATCATCAACCTCTGACATTGGGCGTTGTCCAAAATAGTAGTGCATTGCTTAGTGAAGAGCTTCGATAATGCCTGCCTTTGTACATAGACATACTGGGCGTCTCCCATATTGCGCTAGATTAGTCTTGCTCCTCTGGTGGAGCCTTTGTCAGTGTTGTAGTCGGACGTCTAGCTCTCTCGAGCTCAATGGATTTGTGTAACATTTAATGCACTAGTAACTTGTGTGTAGTGGAAATTGATAACATAGTGAGCATTTTATTAAGAACAAGTTCCTGATGAGCATAGAGAGAATTTGAGAAAGCAACATAGCAATTTACACCTAGCTAATTTGGCATTGACAATACTTGAAAAGAGAGAGAAATAGAACAATCAACAACAGTTGAGGACCGGATTTACATGGAGCCGGTCCCCCCTCCATAAAGGCTTTGTATTATAGCTTCTCCCATCAAAGGAGACTTTTGTACAATACAATTCTTGTGTTCCTTGACAAAACTCGTTGGTGCAATGAAGATGGAAGCGTCATGCACCAAACTATGCTTGAAAACACACCTAGTGTCCCTAGCCTAAGTCCCAAGACCTCACACACCTTCAAAAATGGTGAGAGCTAGCAGGGAATGAGGATGATTGAGAGGAAGAACATGTATCTTACGAGAATGGTATTCTCCTAACATAATCACTCTAATAGCATAGCTTAGTTTAGTAATTAGCATGGTAGAGGAGATGAGCATGCCATTGAAGCTTTGCTCTTGGTTGGATTTGGATTCCATAGCCAAGAGTTGTTGGTGTAGGCCTCAACTTCCCAATGCTTGGAGAAGGAGATGGAGTTCTTCTTGCACACATGAGGTGTGTGTGTGTGTGTGTGTGTGTGTGTGTGTGTGTGTGTGTAGCAAAGTGCTAGACTAAAATGCAGCCCTCTCTCTCTTCTTGGTCGACCCCTCTTGCTAATTCCTCATGCTGGCCTCCCATTGGCCCCTGTAAAGCTTAGCCAATCACAAATTAGAAGCATAACTGATAGCCTTATGACATGTGTCCCCCTTTCACCTTTTGTGAGAGCTTTAGGTATTTAAATAATTCATTTAAACTCTCATTGGACCTTTTAGTCTTCTGGCCAATAGTAATCAGGCAAGCCATTAGGCTGCTGGATGCTCATTAGACCCTTGGTAGACTATCCAATACTCTTCTAGGGAGCTCAATTTCTATTGGTTTTTATCAAACATTTTTAAATTGATTAGACTAATTTTACTCTAGCCTAATTCTCATTGGTCCACCTCTATGGCCATCCAATAGGATTTGAGGGGAAATTGGGGGCACTGGCCTAGGAGCCTGCCATGTGTCCATTCTTCCCTTTGGGAAGAGCTTGGGATTGTGTGTGTGTGTGTGTGTGTGTGTGTGTTTCTCTCTCATCTCTTACTCTTAGGGCTCGCCCCCTCCTTGATAGGGATGTTGGAAGACTTTTGAGTCTTTCCTCCACCATCCAATTTTTCCAGCTTTGACCATTTGGACTTTTCAATTAAAGTTTTGTAACCTTAGCCTATAGAAGTCTTAATGGAGTTGAACCTTAGGACTTTTAAGCTCCACTGATGCACATTGCTCTTTTGCAGATTGCCCCCCTTTGGATACCTATTTTCTCTCCTTTTGGATCCCTGAAGAGACCAGTTTGGTAACCTTACCATTATTCTAGCTTTTACTCCCCTGGTACTTTTCCATATTAAATGATCAGTTTAACATGAGAAAATAATTTGGGAGAATTAGATATTAGTTTTTATGACATTACCTCTCTCTTGAAATCATAGTCGTCCTCGACTATGAGGTAAAGAAGATAAAGCCTAATCATTAGTCCATTTGCTAGCGGGTAGAGGATCCCTATTTTACCCTATGACACCATTCCAGAATGGGTGACTAGTCCATTTGGTGCTTGAGAGCCTTAGCTGCCCGCAAGCATGTCTGTACATTAGTCCGCATCAATCTTCCATAGTAGAGTGAAAAACTCTACTTGGTGTTCGGGAGACGTCGTCTCCACAAACATGATCCTAAGCATGCATACTTATTAACATTTGTGCACAATAAAGAAAAAGAGGGTCTTATAAGACAAAAACTTTGTGCATTTAAACATATTTACATTTGATTACTCTAGGGAATCATTGTAAGCATTGACAAGGTTTAGGTTATCCTTAATTGTATACCTTGCATCCATTTAGCATCTTCAAAAGGATAATTTGTAAACTTGATAAGATATCATCGGATAGTCTTACTGCCTCGTAATACCTTGTCTTCGTGTCGAAGAATGGACTCGGGCTTCAGTACCTCTTCTTGGTCCTCGATCCCCGGTGGTCTTCAATCATTGCTTCTTGAGATGACTCTCCTTTGTAAGTCTTTAATAGGCTCACGTGGAAAGCATTGTGTATGAGCCAATGGTTGGGCAAATTGAGTTGGTAGGTCATCTCATTGATTGGCCTAAGAATTTGAAAGGGACCATAGTACCTTTTGCTAACTGAGCATAATACTTTTGATGTCCCGTAGGATTCTTGCTCGTCGTGTGCCTTAGTCGAGCCTTGGGAAACTCAAGCAAGACCCAGTCATTTTGTTTAAAGGCTAGGGCTCTTCTGTGCTTATCAACAACAGCTTTTTGCCTTTGTGTTGAGAGATGTATATAACATCCTTAATGTTTTGAAAACATTCTTGCAGATATCGGCTATATTCATCTGCAATGAAGATCTTCTCATGTACCTTGAATAGCAGGGGACTTTTTGATCTTCCCTCTATCATCTCAAAAGGTGCTTTTCCCGTGGAAGTATGTACAGTGTTATTGTAAGCATATCCCACTAAGGGTAAGTACTTCTCCCATTGGGACTTTTGATCTACTCCTGTGACATAAGCTTTTAGTAGATCAAGAGTCACTTTGGCCATCCGTTTGGGGATGATAGGCCGAAGAGAAGTTTAGCCTTGTACCTAAATTCTCAAAGAGACCCTTCTAGAAATTATTGGTCATTTTAGGATCTCTATCCGACACTATAGACATTGGCAAGCCATGGTATTTGAAGATTTGTGATATAAAGAGGGTTGCAATTTGATGGGCCTTGATAGTCTTTTTGACAGGTATGAAATGTACTTGTTTTCTAAACATGTCTACTATCATCCATATTCCTGTATTCCCATGGATAAACTTGGGCAATCCAAAGATAAAATCCATGGATATGCTCTCCCAAAGTGAATTAGGGATTGGCAAAGGTTGAAGCAATTAGGTTGCTTCCCACTATCAAACTTCGTCTTTGGCATACCACACATTTTAAAACATACTTTTGTATGTTTGCTTTCACGGCAGGCCAATAGAAATATGTTTCTATCCCTTTTAGGGTAGATAGAATCCCTTTATGCCCCGCATAAGGAGGAGCATGAGATTCATACATTACTTTCTCACGTAGTGAGTTAGTAACGCACAGTCTATTTCCATAGAGAAGATAACCATCTTGTAGGGTAAATGGTTCTTCCTTCTTCCCTAGTACAAGGACTAAAATCACATCTCTAAAATTGGGATCGATAGCATACTCATCTATCATAGAAGATAGATCATTGTGAGTTGCTATGGATACCGCATTCACTCTCAGTCATCTTGAGAGTGCATCGGCCACTTGATTATGCTTGCCAGCAATGTGAGCAATATAAAAATGAAATTGTGAAAGGAAATTTGCCCGCCTTATTTGTTTTTCGGAGAGCTTGGTTTGCATCATGAAGTAGTTAAGGCTTTGGTGATTCGTTCGCAGAATGAAAGGAGTCCCCTATAAATAGTGCTTCCACGAATCTAGAGCATGTAGAACTGCTAAGAGTTCCTTCTCATATATGCCTAGATCTTGCTCAACAGGGTCGAGACTTTGACTTTCATAGGCTATGGTGTGCCCTTCTTGAAGCAAAACAGCTCCAAGGCAATCACCACAGGCGTCACATTGGACCTCAAATGGCTTTCAGAGATCCAGCTATGTAAGCACAGATTGAGAAATAAGCTTTTCTTTAAGCTTTTCGAAAGAATTTTTTTCTTTGGTGGACCATATATACCTACCATTTTTCTTTGTTAGGTCATGTAATGGTCCCGCGATTTGTGAGAACTTTTCTATGAAGCATCTATAGTATGCACACATTCCTATAAAGCTTCTTAGTTCATGCAGATTCCTTGGATTACGCCATCCTTTTATTACTTCTAACTTTGATGGATCCATTTGGATGCCATCTTGAGAGATAATGTGACCTAAATACTGAATCTCTTGTAAGAAAAATTCACTTTTCTTTCGATTAATATAAAGTTTATTCTCTCGTAAAACTTGAAATGTTACCTGGAGGTGTTGCTTGTGTTCGTTTAATGAATTAGAGTAGATGATTGTATCATCAAAGAACACTCTAGTAAAGGTCCGGTGAGGCCTGAATAGCTTCTCCATCAAGCAGTTTAATGTGGCTGTTGCATCAGTCAAGCCAAAAGGTATGACAATGTACTTGTAAAGACCAAACGTAGTGCGAAATGAGGTCTTTACAATGTCTTGATCAACTATCCTTATTTGATGATAGCCACGTTTTAGGTCAGGCCTACTAAAGTAGGTCGGCCCCTGTAGCTTATCAAATAGGTCTTCTATCCCTGGAACGGGAAACATATTCTTGATAGTGATCCTATTTAGTGATCTATAGTCGACACACATACGATATGTGCCATCTTTCTTTTGCACTAATAACACTGGTGAACAAAATGGAGGTGAGCTAAGCCTAACCATGCCTTTCTCAACCAACTCATGCACTTGCCGCATAATCTCCTCTTGTTGAGCTTGGGAAACTTGATTAGGCGGTTTATTAGGCGGTTAGCTTCTTGGACGAAGTTCAATTGCATGGTCTTCATCCCTTCGTTTGGGAGGTAGTTCACAAGGGATGCCGTCAATAAAAACATCTTGGAACCCCTTAAGGAAGGATAACTCTAATTTCTTTTGATTGTTTATATTTTCTTTTGCTAAAGCATTAGGTTCATTTTAAGAATCTTTAACAAAAATCATGTACACCAAAATAGAGCTCTTTATTGACTTATTAAAAGCTTTCTTATGTACAATGAATATGGTACTACCCAACTCCTTAGCATCTATGTATATATCGTTTTCCCTGAACCTAAAGTAGATTTTCCTTTCAAGGAATTTAACATTGGCAGCCATGCAATCAAACCATGGTGCCCCTAGTATTACATCCTCATGCTTGAGAGGAGAGATGAATAAATCCTTCTTGTCCACATAGCTTTGGACATGGAGCCTCAATTTCCCAATTAAGGGAGTGACTGAGGCTTCTTGCCCCTTGAAAGCACCATCGGTAGGGATGACATCTCCCATCTCATAGGCTTGGATGTCTAGCTTGGTGGCCAACTCTGTGGATATGAAATTGTGAGTAGAACCAGGGTCAAAGAGAATGAAAGCATCATGTTCTCTTACCTTTCCCCAAGCATGGCATAGAGTAGATCATTTGTGATGAGAATCCTCTTCTTGAATTTCGACCAAGGTAGATCTAGGAGACTCATTACGTGTATTCTTGTGGGAACAATCACGATAGGCATGCCCTTGCTCCCCGCACTTGAAACAACGGTTATCTTTTCGATAACGCTCTAGCTCTTCAGGAGAGAGTTTATTTTTTCTTTTATGAACTCCCTCTTCCTTAGCTTTGTTGTTGTCGACGTTGCCTTTGGGAGACTTTTGGACGTTGTCCTTCCCCTTAGGCTTGTTACATTCGTTGTTTCAGTGGACATAAGATTTCTCTTAGCCCCTTGTTGGAAGCTCATTCTGGAAGACACCATGGTATGGTGTATGACCGCAGATATGGTGCATGGGCTTTGGGAGTTAACATACTCCGCCATATCCTCACTTAAACCCGCACAAAATTGTTGTTTTTTCTCTCCAAAATCCATCTTTTTGAAGACAATGGCTTTGAGATGCAAATCCCAAAACTTGTCTACATATTTTTGAATAGATTCATAGGGAGAGAGCTTCAAGGTTCGCGATTCGGTGAGTACTTTTTTGGCATCGGTAGCCAAAAACTGCTTCATAATGGAATCTCTTAAAGCTTTCCATGTTTGTGGAGCTTCATTGTTTGCTCATAGGCTAGACCACCATTACCTAGCGCACTTTTGAAAATGCATGGCTAAATGACGTAGCTTAGAGGACTTCGTGAAGCCCTCATCTCCAAATGTCGCATCGAATTGTTAGATAAAGGCCAAGACTTTGTCCATTGCACAAAAAGTGCCATCGTAGGTAAGAAAAGAGATGTTCTTTCCTCCCTCTTTGAACTTTTTAAGTTTGGATGACCTTTTCCAAGTGGCATAGGATTTCCTATGGCCTTTTCTTTTAGGTGGTTCGAGAGCTGTAGCATCACTTTCTTCAGAAGAGGAACAGTATGAGGAGGATGGAGAAGAGGGTGACCTCTTTCTCGCCTTTTTCTTCCCTTGTTCCTCCTTTTTTGCACCATCACTTTCTTCAGAAGATGAAGAGGATAAAGAATATGGAGAAGAGGGTGACCTCTTTCTCGCCTTTTTCTTCTCTTGTTTCCTCTCTTCCCTCTTTGAATTATGGTGTAGATAAGTATGCGACGGTTTTCTCCATTTAGGGGTGTTGTCTGTCGTCTTCCTGGAGCCATCTCCATCGCGATCGCAGGAGACCCACTTCTTTCTCGTTCTTTCGGTGGGGGCTGTACCGTTTAAACTTGGCTTCTTCTTTGGGAGGGAGATGCCTCATCAAGTAGTAAGTTTTTGAGCCCTCCGTACGGATCCTCCTCTTCTTCCTTTATTGGAGACAGTCCTCTTTTGGAAGTCTCACCACAGGAGCTTTCCTAGGTACTCTCTCTTCTTGGTGGGGAGTTTGGAGAATACCATGAGTGCGCAATTGCTGTAGCACTTCACCTTGGAGGGATGGGTTGCCCAGGGCTTGTTGAAGCCTATAAACAAGATAGTTTACAAGCATAGGGGCATCATTAATTTCTCTTTCATTAGCAAAATCAAAGCTATCAACATTCATTTCAATGTCTTTTCCCTTGTCAACCATATTAGCAAATTTTAGGTGTACATTTTTACTTGTACTTTGTCACTTCAAGTCCTAGTTGCTACTTCTTTCTACCATCAAAGATAAGCACTCAAGCATCTATACCCATGGCCCGAATATTATTAATTGCAAGGAAAGAAGAGAGGGTTCAATAGAGCCAAGACAGCGCCAGTTCCTGTCAAGCTTCTAATAGCTCAATAATGGTTAAGCCATAGGCAAGACCCATAGGACTCTATTATTAAGACCATATCTCTCGGCAGTATCCCCGTTAACTGCATAAAGCAGGTGTGCTTCAAGGATGAGAAATCCCTATTCTACTTACTCTTTTGCAATTAATAACACCAACCATTTGTAGCAAGCTTGAGGACCTCTCTTCTTGATCAAGAAAAGAGAAACCAATAGCTCTGATACCAATGTAACATTTAATGCACTAGTAACTTATGTGTAGCGGAAATTGATAACATAATGAGCATTTCATTAATAACAAGTTTCTAATGAGCATAGAGAGAGTACTTAATTTGAGAAAGCAACATAGCAATTTACACCTAGCTAATTTGGCGTTAACAATACTTGAAAAGAGAGAAAAATAGAACAATTGACAACAGTGGAGGATCGGATTTACATGGAGCCGGTCCCCCCTCCATAAAGGATTTGTATTATAGCTTCTCCCATCAAAGGAGACTTTTGTACAATACAATTCTTGTGTTCCTTGACAAAAGTCGTTGGTGCAATGAAGATGGAAGTGTCATGCACCAAATTATGCTTGAAAAACACACCTAGTGTCCCTAACCTCATTCACAAGACACTCACACACCTTCAAAAATGATGAGAGCTAGCAGGGAATGAGGATGATTGAGAGGAAGAAGATGTATCTTACGAGAAAGAAGTATTCTCCTCACATAATCACTCTAATAGCATAGCTTAGCTTAGTAATTGGCATGGTAGAGGAGATGAGCATGCCATTGAAGCTTGGGTGCTTGGAAAAGGAGATGGATTTCTTCTTGCACACATGAGTTGTGTGTGTGTGTGTGTGTGTGTGTGTGTAGCAAAGTGTTTGACTAAAGTGAAGCCCTCTCTCTCTCTTGTTGATCGACTTCTCTTGCTAATTGCTTATGTTGGCCTCCCATTGGCCCCTGTAAAGCTTAGCCAATTAGAAGCATAATTGATAGCCCCCGTTTACCCTTTTGTAAGAGCTTTAGGTATTTTAATAATTCGTTTAAACTCTCATTGGACCTTTTAGTCTTCTGGCCAATAGGAATCATGCAAGCCATTGGACTGCTGGATGCTCATTGGACCCCTTCGTAGGTTGTCCAATAGTCTTCTGGCGAGTTTAGTTTCTATTGGTTCTTTTATTAATCATTTTTAAATCGATTAGAATAATATTACTCTAGCCTAATTCTCATTGGTCCACCTCTATGGCCATCCAATAGGATTTGAGTGGAAATTGGGGGCAACTGACCTAGGAGCCTGCCATGTGTCCATTCTTTCCTTTGGGGAGAGCTTGGGAGTGTGTGTGTGTGTGTGTGTGTGTGTGTGTGTGTGTGTGTTGAGGCGGTCCAGGGCAGGCAACAAGAAAGGCGACCTCTAAACACCCCTCAAGGCTCCCGTGCTGCTCAATTGGGGCTGGGGCAACCACTAGCACAACAAAACAACAAACCCACATCCAAACCCAAACAAGATAGGGGCACCACCTAGTTATGGTATGCGAACTAGGACGCAAGAGAGATTTTGTCACAACCAAGAAGATACACCACAAAAAAAACACACACAAACAACCTCACACCAAGACACACACAAAATGGACTAGAGAGATCTAGAGCAAAGGGAAGAGAGAGAGGAATGGATCTTGCGTAATACCTTATTTGTGACTTGCAAATAGAGATGGTTTGTTATGATGCTATCGTAGAACTTGTACAAAACTCACTCAATGCTTAGTGATTGCTAAACATTGCCAAAACACACACACACTGTCTTAGGGTGTGGGAGACCTCTCACCACAATACCCTCTTACAATGGACACAAAATTGGCAATGAAAAACACACTAAAACACTTTCTAAAATCAAGATCAATCGATAAAAACTCAAAATACACAAGTCGCCTTGAATTCACCAAACCGTATTGCACAAATGGAAGGACGAAGATTTGAACGTCGAATCACGCCTTTGATGCACCAAACCTCAATTTATTGATGATGAAGGAGCATGTACAATAGTGGTTTTGAGATTTGTGGAACTCATGCTCTCTCACTTGCAATGTGTAACTTGAAGGCTTCTCTCACACCAAGAGTGAAGCTCACAAGTGGTTGCTACACCTAAGTCTCTCCTCACGCATAGAGTGTTGGGGTGCTATGTGAGATGTTGGAGGTTGTTTTACAAGAAGGAGAGGGGCCTATTTATCGATTGGAGACCCCTCATTAAGATTATTAGGAATCCTAATTTACAAGCTAACAAATCAGGATTATGATTTTTTTGAATATCAAAACATTGCGGGCCTTCTTTGTCTGCTTGAGTCATGGATGTGGGCTCAAAAAAGAGCATTATTGATGGTAGATTAGGTGAAAGTAAAGTTTTAAGTAAGGAGAGAGAGAGAGAGAGAGAGAGAGAGAGAGAGAGAGAGAGAGAGAGAGAGTTACTTTACACATGTCTTGAGGTGAGGTGTCTTTTATGGTTAGGTCAATGGCTATTTTGTGTTAGTATGTTAGTGGTTAGTGTTAGTAATCACTAGAAAGTTAATGATATATTTACAATGGGTAGAATGGGGGGAATGGTTGAAGTAAGATGGTTGAATGAAGTGAGCAAATCCTTATGATGGTGAAGCTTGAAGAAGTTTTGGACTTACTTGTATAGGTTCTCAAAATGACTATCGATCTTCTTCTTCGTCTTCCCTTCTTTACGCCACCGCCGCCAAGGTTGATTATCGTGATGAAAATGGTAATTCCGTTGATGAGATCTCTTGATTTACAGAGGTAGAGCATGCTACACATGCTGAATGTATGTATATATATAAGGAGTAAGATGGAATTGTACTTTGGAGATAATAGAGAGAGGCATAGAGATGGTGTATGTACATGGAGAGCTCATATGAGAGCTATGGAAGTAAAAGGGGAGGTTAATGGTGAAGAAGGTGAGAGAAACCATTGAAGGTGCAGGTTTGAGTGAGAAGTGAGGGATTGAGAGGAATGTGTGTGTGTGTGTGTGTGTAGAAGTGTGGAAAGAGGTGAGACAAGACTATGGGCTACTTCTGAGAAAAGTGGACAGGCTGGGGTCCACTCAAAAACTCATATCTCACCGGTGGTTACTCCAAAAATCATGAAAAAATTTGAGGTGATTATTCAAAGCGTGGGCTACATTTTCACTTTTGACCACCGCTCCAAATTCGGAGTGGAGATAGGTACCAAAATTCTCACCAAAAAGCCTGTTTTTATGCTTGCAAAAGTCTTTTAGTGGCCCCCTCCTTTGTTGAATTTGTACAATGCATCCAAGAGTGAGCCCCTCCTTTGTCATATCATAATACAAAGCATCCAAGTTGCCCTTGATACATGCATGGAGGAGGATTATTGGTGAATAAAGAAATATATACAGGGTGGGACTAGTGTATGGACTATTCATGGACTTTAGCTCAATGAGCACATGGTGTTAGAATAATGAGTAAAAATAATAATAAAAATATGAAGGAGTTATGGATATGGAAAGATATTGGAATCATATGATATGGTCCCTCTTTGAATTATTTTGGGTGAAAGAGGAAAAGGTATGCAAGTAAATAATATAATAAACGTGACCAATGAGTAGAAATCAATTTTTTGTTTTCACGAGGGTGAGGGTGAAAATGTGGGAGTGATTTGTATAAAGGAAAAATATAAGGTTAGAGTATGTACATATTGGCAAAAAATATACTTATGGTGTAAGAGGATGAAAGAAGGTGTACATAGGTTTAATAAAACACACACCTAAGTAGAAATATTTAAATAAATTACCAGAATAATTATAAAAATCCCTATATTTAGGCCATATATATAATGAAATATTTACACACAAATGGACCATAATATATTTTATTTTATTGATTTTATTTATTTATTTGGCTCAACTAGCTCAGTGACTAGCTAGCTAAGGGTTTTTAAGGAGATATGGAAAAAGTCCCGTAACTCACACACGCCTATGTACAGTGAAATGGTAGGGATAGCCATAGTGTTTGGGTGAATTTGGTAGGGTGAGGTATCTTGCTATAGCAATTACGGAGAGCCGAAAAACGGCTATCATTAGCCCCCCCCTTAGATAATGGTACATTCATGTACCATTTATCCGATCATACCACATGTAGATTGTGTAACGTCTGTCTTTGTCTGCTTTCATCTTTGTATGATTAAGAAACCTTGTGTGATATGAAAGGTTCTCAGAGCCAATAGCAGGATGTAGTGAAGTGACTGACTAAACCTCCTCCATTGAGAAAGTTTCCATAAGCACCCCCAGGATCAAAGATCTTGAAATATCTTTCCCAAAGCGAGATGTATGGTATGGAATCACTTACTGATTTCGGTTGAAGAAACTTGTAGATTTTAATGTTGTCCATCATTGCATCTATCACGATGAATGTGATATAAAAGATTGGTTGCTCTTCCTCCTGTGTAAAGTTCATGTATCTGCTACGATCTTCAAGAGCTTGTATGAGAAAATTCATGAACTGTAGCTCATAAAATTCATTCAACCTGGGTAGGCTCATCAACAAGTAAAAAATTCTATGACCTTCATGATTTAGGAAAGCTTGATCCATGCTTCTAGCTGCTATTGGAAGATATTGCAAATAGTTTACCACATAAGTAGATAATAGACGAAGGTTTCTATTACTTCCAACACATTGGAAGAGAATAGATTTTGGTATTGATTGATGAAATATCCACATGTAGCAATCAACAAGTTTTTCATGTATGATGAAGACCAGAAGCATCACAATGTGAGACCTCCATACACCAAAGAACCAAATGAAGAAGATTTGGAAACATCCGTTTATCACCAAGTATTCATGTCCTCTTCCGCTTAAGAAGGTACGGTGTCCCCGATGAAAGGTATATGTGAAGAGAGGAGAAGTTGACTTTGAAGAGGTGAAACCCAATATGAAGATGATTGGGGCTTCAAAAGCTTGGATTTCCTTGCTAAGAGATTGTCCCATGAATGAAGAGCCACCCACTAAAACACCATTGGAGAGAATGATACCCTTCTGATAGTTTTCTTTTATGATTTTATCTTTTACTACTCTCCCATGTTCTTCATCCCCTTCTAAGCCCCCCCTTTGGCAAGGTTGTAACTCCTCACATCGTACCACTTCAAAGGTTGATGGATTACTGTTTGATTTTCTGAAACATTTGGCTTCTTGCATGATAGGTTCCTCCATGCTTAACATACATGGGTCATACCAATGCTTTGCAATATCCTCAAACACTTCTTCAAGATTATCCTCACATGGATTCAACTCACACTCTTCTACTTTGTTTTGGAGTTGGTATTCCATGTACACAATCATCTCTTTATGATCAATGTGGTCTATGATCTCTCCACCTATGATTTCATCTTCTTCTTCACTCTCTTCTTTTAGACAAGATACACTCTCAGAACATTCCATAAGATCAAGGTTACCTTCAAGGTCTTCATTCTCCATAGAGTCATGTTGCACAAAAGCTTCGTCTGCACAGACTAGAAATTGATCCTCTACCAAAAGGTTGGATGTATCCATTATTGAATCATCAATGCCATTTGAGATATCTTGTGTCGATTTTTGCATGCTTGTGATAAAGGTAGAAGAAAGAGATTCCACATTTGAATCTTGGCCACACACTTTAGCACTTGAATAATCAGTTGGCATGTAAGTAACTTCTTCAACATTTGTTGGAGTAGAAGGAGACAAGTATGGCAAAGGAGATGACTCCTTGATAGAAACACTTTCATGATGGTTGGTTCTTCCAGCATGATGGAAACCATTTTTGATATAGAAGTACTTGTGAAACTTCCTTCGGGCAATAGTGACCGCTTCTTCAAAGGTAGAGGGTCCACTACAAGTAACCTTAGTCTTTAGGAAAGGAGACAAACCCGAAATAAATTGATCCATTTTTACATAATCTCGAAATGTAGAACTAAACCCACATCCTCCCCATTGACGAGAAAAAAAATCCTCATAAGCATAGTAGTCTTCACCATGTTGTTGAAGTCTCCCTAATGAAGCCCATGCTGTCTCTGTTGTTGGAATTTTAGAGAATCTGGTCTTCAAAGCTTTGGAAATTTGGGTATACCCATCTTCAATCTGAGAAGACATACTCCAAAACCATTGCTCAGCGTTGCCTCTAAGGCATAGCAATAGAAAATCCCCTTTTTCAATGTCATCCCTTTTACCAAGGATACGGCAAACCATTCTAAAATCAGCAAGAAAATCATGAACATCTTCTTCTAGATTCCCGAAGAAGATTGGGATATCCTCAAAGGTATAGCGTGTCATAGTCTCTCAATGCTAGAACCACACAAAGATTAGTTCCAAACAATCATCAACTAACTACACAAAGTTTTGAAAGGTCTTTCAGCATGAATTCTAGATTCTTATGTGAAAATGTTTTTTTCCTTTCTTATGTTATGCATAATCCGAACCATATTCTAGATCAATTTTGTTTCCTTGAAATTAAACTCGGTCATACATGTTTTCATGATTCATATAATCTACTTGATTATGCTGAAATTCAAGCATTCATGCAATACAACAACAATAAGCACACAATCGCTCCTCAGTGGGGGCACCAAAATTGAGGCGGTCCGGGGCGGGCAACAGGAGAGGCGACCTCTAAACACCCCTCAAGGCTCCCGTGCTGCTCAATTGGGGCTGGGGCAACCACAAGCACAACACAACAACAAACCCATAGCCAAACCCAAACAAGATAGGGGCACCACTTAGTTATGGTATGCGAACTAGGACGCAAGAGAGATTTTGTCACAACCAAGAAGATACACCACAAAAAAAAACACACACAAATAACCTCACACCAAGACACACACAAAATGGACTAGAGAGATCTAGAGCAAAGGGAAGAGAGAGAGGAATGGATCTTGTGTAACACCTTATTTGTGACTTGCAAATGGAGATGGTTTGTTATGATGCTATCGTAGAACTTGCACAAAACTCACTCAATGCTTAGTGATTGCTAAACATTGCCAAAACACACACACACTGTCTTAGGGTGTGGGAGACCTCTCACCACAATACCCTCTTACAATGGACACAAAACTGGCAATGAAAAACACACTAAAACACTTTCTAAAATCAAGATCAATCGATAAAAACTCAAAATACACAAGTCGCCTTAAATTCACCAAACCGTATTGCACAAATGGAAGGACGAAGATTTGAACGTCGAATCACGCCTTTGATGCACCAAACCTCAATTTATTGATGATGAAGGAGCATGTACAATAGTGGTTTTGAGATTTGTGGAACTCATGCTCTCTCACTTGCAATGTGTAACTTGAAGGCTTCTCTCACACCAAGAGTGAAGCTCACAAGTGGTTGCTACACCTAAGTCTCTCCTCACGCATAGAGTGTTGGGGTGCTATGTGAGATGTTGGAGGTTGTTTTACAAGAAGGAGAGGGGCCGATTTATAGGTTAGAGACCCCTCATTAAGATTATTAGGAATCCTAATTTACAAGCTAACAAATTAGGATTATGATTTTTTTGAATATCAAAACATTGCGGGCCTTCTTTGTCTGCTTGAGTCATGGATGTGGGCTCAAAAAAGAGCATTATTGATGGTAGATCAGGTGAAAGTAAAGTTTTAAGTAAGGAGAGAGAGAGAGAGAGAGAGAGAGAGAGAGAGAGAGAGAGAGAGAGAGAGAGAGAGAGAGTTACTTTACACATGTCTTGAGGTGAGGAAGTAAAGAGCAATGGTTGTAAGTGAAGCCACCGCTTTGTGGTGTTTGTAGTGCGAGTGTGCTCCCACTTCTGTAGAGTGCTTTGAAAAAGAGCTTCTTTATGTGGAAAATGATGGAGTTTAGAAATGAGTTTCTACTCTCTTCTCTCTATCTTCTCTACCTTTCTCTCTCTCTTTATGTCTATCTCTCTCGTTCTCCCTTTCTTTCTACCTTGACCACTTATGTAAGTTATGTGGCTCTTGTAGGTGGTATTCCATCCTACAAAGTTGCAACCAAACTGGTGGTATGTCATAAAGGTAGCCCCTTGGAGTGCATAGGTGTATGAGGACTACAATTTGCCAATCACCTTGGCATCTATGGATGAGATTGAAGAGGAAACTGATTTGGAAGCCACATATCTGGTGCCAGACGAGCCTAGCGTTGCTCCTGAAATAGGGATGCATGCGGAGGACCTCCTAAATGAAACAGAGGATATTTTCCTAGATGAAGAGCTCTATATAGACATAGGGAGTTGTGTTGAGTTATGTGAGGATGAGAGAGAGACCTCTTAAAGCCATAGACATTGTATCTGAGCAATTTTGCTCCCTTTTGTCATATATATTATATTCAAGTGCAGTTTTTTCCATTCTTGTCTCTATGCTAAACTTGCAAAATTTAAATTGTGAATCAAATTATAATTGATTCGGATTTTCTTCTCCATTCATCATTAACATGTGTTCTTTTTTTTAAAGTGCAAGTATGGATGATGATCAATCTTGCTTCCTTGGACCCAAGCAGAGGAGGTGGTACGAGGGCCACCACAACTCTGGTTCACATTCGCATCATTTCACTCCTTCAGAGTCTCCGTATGCTTTGAAATGATCAGCGCACTCCGAGAGTTTAGTGTCAACTAGACGATCTACACACACCGACGCTCTAGTGGTGGTGGCTACTGTGGAGGAGGCGCCGCTGATGCTTCCACACTTCCTTGTAGTCATCAAAGCTCCTTACCTCCCCCTTTTATGCCCTCCCCCAGACTGAACACGGCATCACCCTCTACTCTAGCTTTTGTGCAGCTATCGGCCGTTCTTGGCTACACACCACTCGCTACTCCTCTGAGAATCACCCCACTTGACACTCCTCCCTTTGGGACCCAGAATCCAGTGGAGACACTTGTAGCCCGTACCCCCATCAAGATTCCACTTGAGACGCCTACAGTGACACCCATGTTCACGTGTCACAGGAAAGACCTTGCCGTACTTGGTTGACATGAGAAACAATATCATCTTGGATGACGGTGGCAAGAAGGTGATCTTCTGCATTCTTGGCCTTTGCTCTCAGGTGTTTCAACACTACATACTAAACATAAGGAGTGAAGTGCCAAATGAATTAAAAGACAAAGTATTCAACATGTTGCATGACGAGTTTCTCGTGTCAAATTGGGATGAACGCTTCAATGAAGACTTGATGAAGGTGCGGATGCGCGAGTATTGCAAGCACAACCGCTCTGAAGTGCAGAAAGTAATAAAGCATGGGTGGAGCAAGCCAAATTGGCTGGCCAAAGAATATTGGAAGAATGTAAAGCATGCGGCACGTGAGAATCTCAACAAGTGGAAGTAGCAAAAGGAGGCAGTCAGAGCGCGAGTAGAATCAGGGAGCTCATACCACTTGGAGAGCGACGGATGGACATCATTTGAGGCCAACTTTGTAAGTGTTATTGCATTGCCCTTTAGGTTTGATAAGTATGGATATTTTAATTTTAAATTCTAACATAACAATTTCTTTGTATGTTTTGAATAGTGATCAATGATTGGACGTGGCCCCACACCGTACGAGGGTGAGTATGCAAACTGAAAGGGCTTAAATGTCCTTATGGACATTTTGAGTTCTCTCTCCGGCTTGGTTAGTATTTAAGTTTATGCTCTTACATTTGTTGTATTTTAATAATAATTTAGAAATTAGATTGTTTTGTAATTATATGTTTATAATGATAAAAAGTCTTATTGTTTTTTTTGCAAAATTCGACGGATACGTCGTTGGGACATGATGAGATGTCATATTAGTCGATGCCAGACTAGCCGTAGCTAGCTAGCACTAGTTTTATTTTTTCATAGCATGTATTAGGAGATGACGTGTGTACGTCGATTTTGTAACTATTGGTTAACAATGTATTTTTCCAATAATGACAATTGTGTTATAACTAATACATTTTGATCAAAGCTTAACAATCAAATGATTTTGCCTATGATGTGTATAATTTTGACAGTTTACTTTTGTCAATTCACTTTCCTCTCGATATAATTTTGTCAAATTTTCATCTAAATATTGGAAACTTTATGTTCAATATGGTTGATAAGGTGGCAGGGCAATGTATGTTCTGTCACCAAAAAATACGGGCGCCGCTATAAACGTCGCTATTTTTGGACCTACAACGTTGCTATAGGCATTGCTAAATTTAGAACTATCTGGTCGCTAAACGCATTGCTACATGAGTTGCTATATAGCAACGCATGTAACGACACTGATAGAGACGTTTTCTTTGCAATGCGTATAGCGACGCTTATAGCAACGCCGGGGATAAAAATGTCCCCATGTATTTTCATCCCTAAGGCCGTCACAAGTGTGAAGAACCTCTTGTAGTGTGATTCTTCATGAGATTCAGTATTTGAATCTTTTTCTTCATCATCATCAAAATCTAAATTTTCCTTGGATTTTTCTTTTTCCTTCTCTTTTGTTCACTTGTTCCATACCTTCTCTCAAGTCTCATGACTGCATATACCAAGTTGCCAAAATCTTGGGGTAAAGTAAGAGGTGCATGGCATGCAACAATGCTCTTTAGTTTCTTCCTCATTCCCCTACAAAAGTAATCACCCAACTACTTCCAAGAGGGTCTTTGGTTTGCTTGCAATCTTTTCATTAGGTTTCTAAATGGTTGGGCATAGTCTTCTACCATTAACTCTTTTGTTTAATTCTCTTGATCTTCTTCAGTACATCTTCTTCTCTACCCTAAATAAAATTTTATTTTTAGATTATCATAATTTGCAAAGGTTACTATATCATATTGTATAAACCATACCATGGCTTTCCCCTGCAATGTTGTTGCAAAGTGCTCTTCCTGCTAGCATTGTTAACCAATGCTAGCATACCCACTTGCAGACCACTTGGATTTAAATTGCCCACATGGTCATCAATATCTTCGGATTCTTTCCCATTGAATTTTGATGCCCTTATTTTAGGGTTTGGGTGTGGTAGTTGAGGGAGTAATGGACCTCCTAATGGCCTAAATTTTAATGGTGGCAAAGGTGGTAATGGTACTTAAAGTGGTGTGAACTACAACTATCTTCTTGCCCTAAACGTTGGTGGACTCCTTGGACCCCAACCAATTGGTGGATCACCCTTGCAAGAGCTTGTGGGGTTCTTCCTTGGCCTTTGGCTTGGGTGAATAACTCTCCCCTCTCTCCTATTTTGTACTTTTCCTTGTATGGCTATTTCATCCTAAATTTTTCCCCTCAACTAATGGTGGGAAGCTTGTGAAAACTACTACTTGAAGAGTCTCATAATTTAATTCCTATTTGATCTTTGCTGCAATGAATCAAGCGAAGATCCCACCTTCTTTTTTGAAATCTAGTGCCATAAGTAGTTATTGGTGGTTACTCTCTTGAATCACTCCTGCTCTTTTTATTCTTCTATGGAACCTTAAGAATTGAATGACCTATCTTCTACAACAATAAAAGGAAAGGCATTGTGGAGCATTATACATCCCAAATGGTGTAGGAATGACCCTATACTAATGTATCTCTAAGAAATCTTTAGTCTCAAATCATCAAGCAACAAATCAAAATAGGTATCCAAGATATCCTATTGTATTCTTCCCTCTCTTCTTCTTTGGTGACCCAATTGGAAAATTTCTTCAAGAATCCATCCAAGAAAAGCTCCATTGTTCCCCCAATTTTGCGCATTGTCCAAATGGTACTATTGAACACATTGGAAAGGGGGAAGGGGATACACACTTGGAACACACAATGTATGCCTCTCTACAGCCTAGGGTAAACACAACACCCCTAACCACTAGTTTTCACCTTCAAAATGACAATGATTCACTTGCACAACCACCATTTTGACACACCAACACACGCATACACTTCTCAGAAAGCTCCCGCATATACCACACACCCAACACCTCTATTCCACATTGCAAACACACACAATCCTCTCTCTATTTTAGTCACTTTGTACACATAGACCTCAGTTTGTGGTTGCACTCAACAACGCCAACACCGACAACACTAAGCAAAGCACAAAAGAAAAGGGAAAGGAGAGCAGGGAACCACACACAAAAGGGGGGTCAATGGCGAGCTTGACTTCAAAAGACCATTACAAAAGCACCACCATGCTATGCAAGGCACACTCATCCTACTCTTCTTCTCCTTCACATTCAAAGACCTCCCAAAAGAAAGGCCCAAAAGCCTTGGCTTCCAAAAGTCCGCTTACACTTTGCCAAAATGACTCTTATAGGGAGCTACTCTACCAAAAAAACAAAAGAAAAGGAGGTAAAGGGGGATTCTTTTGGTATTTTTCCACATTGCTTACACTTGGCCCTTCATTCATAGCATATTCGATAGGGTGCTGACAGGATTCTCTGATTCTGATTGAAATTCTACCAAATGAATTTTTGTCGATCTTGGTCTAAATTTCCTAAATTTTTGGTTTGGGTTTTGACTTCTAGGCTCATAATTATCTACCAACCCTGTAAAGCTTGAGTTATTGAATGGGAAATCTCTAGACTGATGATTAGGATCAAGGCAGTTATAGCATAGACGATCCAGCCTATCCTTCATAGGATATAAATTTTATCTTCTTTGTTGTGAGTTCCTAGATATTTTCTCATCTTTAGGACGAGGTCTTTTAATTTCACAAATAGGAGTAGGCTCTTGTTTTTGCTTTCCACTATTTGATAACTTCATTTCAATAGGCTTTCCCACATCAAGAACAGCTGCAAAGTTTATAAGCCAAAGACTTTGAAGTATACTCTTGATAGGATTATGTAAACTAGAACAAATCGTACCACTTTGACTTCCTGAGTCATTCTTGCTGGAGACTAATTGAAAAAGGTCAAGAAATATTGATAATATGACTCAAGGTCTCTGGTTTCTTGATTACAATCAAGAAACCCCCTTTGGACATCTCCGTTCAATAAAAGTGTTAGCACCTTTTGAAGGCGAGCGGGAACGGCCCCCAACAGCACACCGTTTCATCACCAAGCCCACTGTCAACGGTTGTCAATCAACTAGAAATATAACATCAACAGCACCCGACCACAACCACAAAGGCCGGCAGCTCCGCCCCACGTAGTGTAGGCAGAACGCCATGGCTGACCACACATTGAGCTCCCAAGGAGCTCCTTTGAGATGATTTATGTCATAATAACTAATATCTAATTCTCCTAAATGATTTTTTGGCATGTTAAACTGATCATTGAATATAGGGAAGTACTAGGGGAGAAAAAATCCAGAACATTGGTTAGGCTGGCAGACCGGTCACAGTAGGGATTTAAAGGATGGAAAATAGGGATGCAAAGGGGGGGGCATTTTCAAAAGAGCAATGTGCATTAATGGGCTTCAAAGACCCTAATGTTCAGCCCATTAAGACTTCCAAAATAGTAAGGTTCAAAAATTCAAAGGTAATGTCCAATGGTCCTTATAGGGTAAATTGGATGCTTGTGGGAAGATTCAAGTCTTCCCACATCCCTATCCTTGAGGGGGTGAGCCTTACTAGTAGGGGATGAGAGAGAAACACACACACACACACTCTTGCTCCCTTTACACAAAGGGCATAGTGGACACATGCCAGCTCCCTAGCCCAGTTGCCCCCAAGGTGCATTCAAATTCTATTGGATGGCCATAGAGGTGGACCAATGAGAATTAGGCTAGAGTAAATTTAGTTTAATTCATTTAAAAACACTTGATAAAATAACCAATAGAAATTAAGCTCTCTAAAAGACTATTGGACAATCTCCCAAGGGGTCCAACGAGCATCCGGCAGCCGAATGGCTTGCCTGATTCCTATTGGCCAGAAGACTAAGAGGTCCAATGAGAGTTTAATTGAATTATTTAAATAACTAAAGCTTTCACAAAAGGGGAAAGGGGGACACATGTCACAAGGCTATCACTTATGCTTCTTAATTGTCATTGGCTAAGCTTTGTTGGGTCCAATAGGATGCCAGCATGTGCAAATAGCAAGAGGGGTCAACCAAGAGAGAGAGGGGGCTGATTTTTGCAAGGCATTATCACTTACACACTCACACAAGCTCATGTGTGAAGAAAAGAAGACTATCTCTCCTTCTCAAGCTTTAATGGAAAGCTCATCATCTACTCCAAGCTTGTGAGAAGGGAGGCCTAAACCAACAACTCTTGGCTTTTGTGATGCAAATCCAACCAAGAGCCAAGCTCCAATGCATACTCATCTCCTCTACCATCATAATTACTAAGCTATGCTAAGCTATTATGAGTGATTATGTGAGGAGACATACTTATTTCCCATAAGAATACTCTTTCTTCCTCTCGATCTACTCTCATATCCCACTAGATCTCACCATGTTTGAAGGTGTGTGAGGTCTTGGTGGGTCTGAGACCGTGAGGGAATTGATGATGTGTTTTCAATGGTGCTTGAAGCTTCCATCTCATTGCACCAGCAAGTTATTAAAGGAACACAAAGTATTGTATTTTAAAATGTCTCCCTTGATTGGGGCAACCTATAATACAAAGCCTTTTGGAGGGGGGACTGGCTCCATGTAAATCCGTTCCTCAAGTGTTGTCAATAGCTTAATTTCTCTCTCTTTTTGAAGTATTGTTCATGCCTATCTAACCAAGTGTTATGATTTTGTTGCTCTGTCCATCCAAGCACTATTGCTATGCTCATTAGGAATCTATTTTAATGAAATGCTCACTATGTCTATGTTATTTTCCGCTACACACAAGTTACTAGACCATTAAATTTTACATTGGTATTAGAGCCCAAGGTTTCTCTTTTCTTGCTCAAGAAGAGAGGTCCTCAAGCTAACTATGAATGGTTGGTATTATTAATTGCAGTTGAATAAGTAGAATAGGGATTTTTCAGCCTTGCAGTGCGCCTGCTTTGTGCAGATGATGGGGCATCACAGTTGAGAGCTATGGTCTTAATAGTGGAGTCCTACGAGGATTTCCTACACCTTAACCACTATTGAGCTATTAGAATCTTGACAGCAGAGCCGGTACTGTTTTGGTGGTGAAAGACCCTCTCTTCTATTCCTTGCAATTAATGATATTCGAGCCACGGGTACAGGAGCTTGAGTGCTTTTCTAAAGGGGTTAAGAGGAGTAGCAAAGAGAGTGAAATTAATGTTGATAACTTTGATTTTGCTAATGAATTCCTATTGGCCAGAAGACAAGGGGTCCAATGAGAGTTTAGTTGCATTATCTAATTACCTAAAGCTCTTACAAAAGGGGAAAGAGGGACACATTTCACAAGGCCATCACTTATGCTTCTCAAATATGATTGGCTAAGCTTTGCAGGGTCCAATGGGGTGCCAGCAAGAGTAAATTGAAAGAGGGGTTGACCAAGAGGGAGAGGGGGCTGATTTGGCAAGGCATTATCACACACTCACACAACCTCATGTGTGAAGCAAGAAGACTCTCTCTCTCCTTCTCAAGCTTTAATGGAAAGCTCGTCATCTACTCAAGCTTGTGAGAAGGGAGGCCTACACCAACAACTCTTGGCTTTGTGATGCAAATCCAACCAAGATCCAAGCTTCAATGCATGCTCATCTCCTCTACCATGCTAATTACTAAGCTATGCTAAGCTATTATGAGTAATTATGTGAGGAGATATACTTCTTTCTTGTAAGACTACTCCTTCTTCCTCTCAATCTACTCTCATACCCCGCTAGCTCTCACCATCTTCAAAGGTGTGTGCGGTCTTGGGTCTGAGACCGTGAGGGAATTGATGTTATGTTTTATAAGCGTTTGCTTAGCGCTTGAAGTTTCCATCTTCATTGCACTAGCTAGTTATTGAAGGAACACAAAGAATTGTATTGTAAAATGTCTCCCTTGATGGGGGAAACCTATAATACAAAGCTTTTGGAGGGGGGACTGGGCTCCATGTAAATCCGGTCCTCAACTGTTGTCAATCGCTTAATTTCTCTCTCTTTTGAAGTATTGTCCATGCCTATCTAACTAGGTGTTATGATTATTGTTTCTCTCTCTACCCAAGCACTCTTGCTATGCTCATTAGGAATCTATTCTAATGAAATGATCACTATGTTTATGCTATTTTCCACTACACATAAGTTACTAGGCCATTAAATGTTACATTGGTATCAGAGCACAAGGTTTCTCTTTTCTTTCTCAAGAACGGAGGTCCTCAAGCTAGCTTTAAATGGTTGGTATTATTAATTGCAATTGAGTAAGTAGAATAGGGATTTTTCAGCGTTGCAGTGCGCTTGCATTCGTGCAGATAATGGGGCATCACTGTCGAGAGCTATGGTCTTAATAGTGGAGTCCTACGGGGCTTGCCTACGGCTTACCACTAGTGAGCTATTAGAAGCTTGACAGGAGTCGATACTGTTTTGGTGTTGAAAGACCCTCTTTTCTATTCCTTGAAATTAATGATATTCGAGCCATGGGTACAGTAGCTTGAGTGCTTTTCTAAAGGGGTAAAGAGGAGCAACAACTAGGGCTTGAAGTGCCAAAGTACACCTAAAAATATTACACCTAAAAAATTGTTAGAGTGGCTGACAATAGTAAAGTGAGTGAAATTAATGTTGATAGCTTTGATTTTGCTAATGAGCAGGCTACTAATGATGCCCCTATGCTTGTTAACTACCCTGTTTCTAGGCTTCAACAAGCCATGGGCAATCCATCCCTCCAAAGTGAAGTGAAACAATAGCTTTGTGCTCATGGGATTCTCCAAGCTCACCACCATGAAGAGAGAGTACCTAGGAAGCCTCCTTGTGAGACTCCCAAAAGAGGCCTCTCTCCGATTTGGGAAGAAGAAGAGGATCCGTACGAAGGGCTCAAAAATTTAATACTTGACGATGCATCTCCTTCCCAAAGAAGAACTCAAGATCCCCCACCAAAGGAACGAGAAAGAAGTGAGTCTCCTACCACCTCAGCAGATATGGCAGGCTCCACGAAGATGGCGGGCAAAACGCTCTCCATCACCTCCTAAACGGAGAAGACCATTGCACATCTCTCCACACCATAATTCAAAGAGGGATGACAGAAAACAAGAGAAGAAAAAGGCGAGAAAGAGGTCACCCTCTTCTCCATCTTCTTCATCCTCTTCCTCTTATGAAGAAAGTGATGGTGCAGACAAGGAGGACCAAGGCAAGAAAAAGGCGAGAAAGAGGTCACCCTCTTCTCCATCTTCCTCAAATTCTTCATCTTCTGAAGAAAGAGATGATGCAACTTTCAAACCAGCAAAAAGAAGGGGCCATAAGAAATCCTATGCTGCGTGGAAGACGTTTTCCAAGCTCAGGAAGTTCAAAGAGAGAGGAAAGAACATCTCTTTCCTTACCTACGATGGCACCTTTGGTGCTACGGACAAAGTATTGGCTTTCATCCAACAATTTAATGCGGCGTTTGGAGATGAAGGCTTCACGGAGTCCTCTAAGCTACACCATGTAGCTATGCATTTTCAAAAGTCCTCTAGGCAATGGTGGTCTAGCCTACGGGTAAAATGGTGAAACTCCACGAACATGGAAAGCTTTAAGAGCTTTCATCATGAAGCAGTTTTTGGCCACCAATGCCAAAGACAAAGTACTCACCGAATGGAGAAGCTTGAAGCTCTCTCCCAATGAATCCATTCACAAATATGTATACAAGTTTTGGGACTTACATCTCAAATCCACTGTCTTCAAAAAGATGGATTTTGGAGAGAAAAAACAACAATTTTGTGCAGGCTTAACTGAAGATATGGTGGAGTATGTCAACTCCCAAAGGCCACGCATCATATCTGCGGTCATACACCATACCATGGTGGCTTCACAAATCAATTTCCAAACAGGGGCTAAGAGAAATCCTAAGCCCACAGAAAACAAGGATTCCAATGAGTCTAAGGGGAAGGACATTGTCCAAAAGTCTCCTAAGGGCAATTCCAATAACAAACAAAGCTAAGGAGAAGAGAGTTTGCAAAGGCAAAAACAAACTCTCTCTTGAAGAGCTTGAGCGTTATCGCAAGGATAACCGTTCTTTTAAATTCGGCGAGCAAGGGCATGCATACCATGCTTGCCCCCAAAAGAACATCCGCCATGAGCCTCCTAGAGCTACTTTGGTCGAAATCCAAGAAGAGGAACTCACCACAAAGGATCTCCTCTATGCCATTCTTGGGGAAAGGTAAGAGAACATGATGCTTTTATTCTCTTTGACCCTAGTTCTACTCACACTTTCATATCCACAGAGTTGGCCACCAAGCTAGGCATCCAAGCCTATGAGATGGGACATATCCTACCCGTAAATGGTGCTTTCAAGGGGCAAGAAGATTCACTCACTCCCTTAATTGGAAAATTGAGGCTCCATGTCCAAAGCTATGTGGACAAAGAGGACTTCTTTATCTCTCCTCTCAAGCACGAGGATATGATCCTAGGGGCACCATGGTTTGATCGCATGGCTGTCAATGTTAAACTCCCTGAAAGGAAAATCTACTTTAGGTTCAGGGAAAAAGATATGTACATAGATGCCAAAGAGTTGGGTAACACCATACCCATTGTACATACGCAAGCTTTCAATAAGTCAATAAAGAGCTCTATTTCCATGTACATGATTTTTTTTAAGATTCTCAAAATGAACCTAATGCTTTAGCAAAAGAAAATATAAATAACCATATCCAATTTCTCAAGGGATTTCAAGATGTTTTTATTGACGACATCCCTTGTGAACTACCTCCTAAATGAGGCAATGATGACCATGCAATTGAACTTCTTCCAGGGAGTTCACCGCCTAATGAACCTCCTTATAGAGTTTCTCAAGCTCAAGAAGAGGAGATTATGCAGCAAGTGCATGAGTTAGTTGAGAAGGGCATGGTTAGGCCTAGCTCATCTCCATTTTTCTCATTCGTGTTATTAGTGCAAAAGAAAGACGGCACATATCGTATGTGTGTCGACTATAGAGCACTAAATAGGATCACTATCAAAAATAGGTTTCCTATTCCACGGGTAGAAGAGCTATTTGATAAGCTATAAGGGTCAACCTACTTCAGTAGGATTGACCTAAAAAGTGGTTATCATCAAATAAGGATACATTAGGAAAAATATGGACTCTCCTTGGGCCTTTTTGATTAGTGAAGGCTTAAAGGAGAACCAATGAGAAGGCTCTTGGGATATCACCTAGAGGGGGAGGAATGGTAGGGGTGCAGCCTAATTGTCTCCCTCTTCAATGCTTGGTTCTTAGAGAGAGGTGGGAGGTAGGCTGAGGGGGGGGGGGGGGGGGGGGGTGTTAAATAGGAGGAGAGAGGTGTCATAAAAGAGGGAGGGACCCCCCAAAAAAAAACGCGCATGCTTAAAAACCCTAAAAATTGAAAATTTTTTAAAAGTTTCAAAGTTGACCCATTTGCCTCCAAAACTGCCCCAAAACATAAACTAACTTAAAAAAGTCAAATTTTCCCCCCAAAATCCACTTTTCTCTCTCTCCCTCATTACTTTTCTCTCCCACACTCTCCCTCTTCTCCCTCCTCCCATTCTCTCTCTACAGTCAAGGCAGCCATAGCCAAAAGCTTTCCACCACTCTCTTCCTCTCTCTCCATAGCTCCCCCTTCTCTCACACCTCCATCAACCCTCTACAGTCCCACACTCCATAGCCCACAGCTCCACTATCCTCTCTACCTATCTACCTCTCACTCCTCCCCTCTTTCTCTATCTCCACTATCAAAGCCACCATAGACAGCTCACCTCACCCTCCCCTCAGTACTCAACTCTTTCAAATCCCTTCCTAAACCTAACTTCCCAAGCATGTCCACGCATAGACGGCCCAAACCAGAGATAGAGGAGATTGTGTTGCGCAACACAAAAGACTCAGAGGGGGTATGGATCCCACAAGTATTCAAGAAGGGTGCATGGATCTACATGCAACCGTCACGTGCTGGACCTCATCGCGTACGGTGTCGAGGCGTATTGGAACGTCATTGGAAGGGCCGGCTATTGGCATTCAAAGAAACAAAGTCCGGAATGGTGGCCATCATGCAACACGTCTACAGTGCAGGTGAGCTCCACCTCAAGAGAGATTCAACTCAATTTGCACCTCATTGTAAGTTTTCATGGTTTAGCTATCCCATGCATATGTCATGTTTACGTTTATGTGATCATTATGTTTAACTAAGGGCATTAGTAAAGATGTTTTTCCATCCAGCTTAGTTGAGGAACAGCCGCTTGAGTGCCTCTCAGGCACCTTCATGGTCTTGCATGCTCACATTGGGGAGCTTATGTTTCCTAATGTTTCATCGAAAAAACTTACCGAGCAGTGAATATTCATGTACGCCCACAAGTACGTGGTGCCGAAGTCAAGCCAAAGCTATGGTAGGTTAGAAGCCGTGGAGACACCCTCATTGCAGAGTGCAGAATGGCCAACTCCAGACCATTGGGCTTTGCTTTCTTTCAAGCGCAAGGTGCTGCAAGATTTCCAAGGGTCCCTAAAGTTTGGTAAGGCAACCAGATCGGTGGGTCTCAGTTGGCATTGTCCCATTCATTTGTTTGTGCATGCATTCCGCTCTCTGCCGATTGTAGAAACACCAACAATGTTTTTTTGCAAAGAAGTCTACATAGATGCAATGGACACCATTCTAGGTGTCAATTGGGGCTATGTTGATGGTTTGCATGATGGTGACCGTTATAAGTGCAATGTGTCCCGCACAAAACTTTGCCTTCGGTATTTGAAAGCAAGGTGCACCTTGTATGCACGGTTTAGCTATGAGAGGTGGATGCACAAACGTGGCAAATGGATACCCTTGCAGCTGACAGCCAAAGAGATTCAATCCTTGAAATTCGTGTCCGCATGCCCAATAACGAGGTGGAGGTGGTTGCAGTGAATCCGCATTGGACTCTTGCCAATCTTCGGGAACACTTTGTTATAATGGGATTCGAGGATGTCGGTAATGCAAGTTTCAAACTAGAGCAACGCAAGGTCTTCTTTGTGCTTGCTTAGCTACCTTTTCTTATTTTTTGTGGGTTTTTGTATTTTGATTGGCCATTTTTTTGGTTGTATAGATTGGAAGGCGGATGGAGGCCACTATGCTTGTTTACAAAGATTGGGCTACATACGAAATCATCTTGTCTAAGTGAATTGGCTTGTAACTTTAATTGTTTATATATTGGATATTTTATTAAATATTTTGAAAAGTTTTAAGGTGTTGTACTTGAGTTTTAAGGTGGTGTAATTTTTTTTTAAAATGCATATTTTTAATTTTTTTCCAGATGGAATATGTCTATATAAGGAGGACCACCTCCTCATTTCACCATTTTCATCCTAGCATTGCAGAGAGACCTAGCATACCCAATCACGCAAAGAGAAGAAATGGATGCTACTAGTGCTTTAGATGCATTCCTTACTGAGGTTGGGCATGCAAATCGCTCTGAGCTTCAAGCATTTTTCACAACCCAACCCGATTTGGAAACCACATTGACCCTCCACTCTCAATCTCTTGAGCACCTTACTTCATACATTTCCACGTGCATGGGGAGATTCATTGTTGAGTTACCAAACCGGCCAGGGCAATGGGTCCCTGAAGGCCTTCTCCACCACATCTATCAAGGGGACAGGCCATTTCATCAGCGGCTTGCACGTTTTGCCACCATAGCACAACCCGCCGGACAATATGTTCGGCTTGAAGCTGTGGATGTGCGAGCAATGCGTAAGGGAAGGATTGGAAACACTTTTTTCTCTGTTCAAGCCATAATGATCTTCCTCCTTCACGAGTGCCCAGGAGGCCCTGACGTAGTGCTACCTCACTTGCAGATCGGCGGGGTATTGGCTGATGTGAAGGACCCCAAGCCCGCGGCCATTGACTCATCCGCAGAGGAGAAGACGCTTGCCTTGACCTACCCTGTAGGGATTCAAGGCCTCTTGGAGGCCTCTCCATTAGTCGGTTCATCCTCCGGACCGCCAGAAGGAACCACCACTCGGGATGCCATCCCTGAGGTAGAGATTACCCGCTTCTCCTCCATTGTGGTGGGTGGGGAGGAGTTTGTGTTTATACACGATCTGGAGAAATCCTTTGAGCTTCGCATGGATGAGTGTTTCGCCATCCTCGATGCCCATGGCAAGTTTGATCTTGATACCACCACCTCCCATGACGATGATCTCCTATTGCCCATGGGGAATACTTTGGCGGACACAGTGGCGATCGCACAAGCCGAGGTGGCAGCGGCCGAGCAGGCCAAGGTCTCTGAGGAGGAGTTTGTGGCCGTGCAATCCATGTGTTTGGCTAAACGCGCAAGAGTGGATTCACCACCACCTGCTGCAACACCTCTTTTGCTTGATCCAAAGGGAAAGTCAAGCGTGGATCTTTACTTGCACCCGGATGCGGATGAGGAGGATCGTAGACAAGAGGTATAGATGCTCACTTACATTTGATTGTTACAAATGATTTTGTTAATGTTATATGATAATTCTGTGCCATATCTCAGAAAACCTATGTTCTGTAGGATGTTCTGGAGGTTGACGCCTGGGCGCAACGGTCAGGGGGGACGAGGACGCCATTCGGACCTCAAGCGGCACTTGCTCACTACCTCGGCACACTTCCCACTGGTGTCATGGTGTAAGGTCTCTGACCCGATCACAAGAGCACCCTTGTACCACGAAATGATTACAATGGAATAAGTTACTATTTTTAGCAGTTTTCCAGATTCTGTCAGTGTCATGATATTTAGAACGTTATAAAGCTTCAAAATGTGAATTAAAATAATTTTTGTGAAAAATTTCCAAAAATAGTAAGTTTTTGGTCACCCGACCCGTCCAGTCTCGACCGTCTCGAAAAACTGCACCCGTACCCCAAATTTGAAAAAAATGCATTTTTGGACCCCGGGGGCTGCTAAATATGGTAGGTACTCAGGCTAGTACGCCTTAGTTAGAGCTTCGTATGGCAATTTACGACATCAAAATCCGATTCGTATGACCCGTTTTAGCATAGAACCAAATTTCCTAAAAATTGTCCGGGGAGGCACCGGGGGCCCGGGACTGTGTGGGAACAGGTCCCAGGCCACTCCAGATCAGCTTTAGCAGCTAGGGGGCGCCCTCTTGCTTTGTGGGAGTCTTGGGAAAGCTGCCAAGCCTGCAACTCAGTCTCAGAACCAGTTAACCAAGCCAACCTGACACTTGGTGGGCAGAGAACTGGACTTTCCATGCTTAACTGGAGAAGCTCCCAGATGCATTTAGCAACGCAGATCGATTTTCAGCCTGTAAGAGCCTATTTAAAGACCTACATACACACACACACACGCTTATGATCACAGATACACACAGTGCATACACACACACCCACACACATTGGGGAGGTGCTGCCGAATCACACACCTATTGAAGAGGAAGCTAGGAGGGAGGTGCTGCCGAATTTTCATCTCAAGAAGCTCGATTAGATCAGAAAATCGAGAAGATTACCAGCTCTTAATCACGGTAATAACAGTTTAATTAATGCCATCTGTGAATCTTTTTCTCTACCATCTAAATTCCTTGTCTATTATGCCTATTCCTAGTCGAAAATCTCTATGACTACTCCCTAAATTCTCCTTATTCGTACTCTATTATGTAATCATCATTCCATAGCTGAATTATCAGCCATTCTTCACTCTCGATTAATGATTAGAGCATAATTATCAGAATCTTCTCTCTCTAGATAGTATAGTAATTAATCGATAAGCTAGTATTTGTGCAGATTGAAGAGAATCACTATTGTAATCACTCATTAACATTGTAGCTTAATTGAATTCATTTTTTTCTTATGCATTAAGATGTAATTAAGGAGAAATTAATCCGTCATTAAGTCTCTAAGAATTGGTTTTTCCTCACACATATGCATAGGGTAAATCTGCATCATCTAATTGCTAGGAAATAGTTTAATCATACTTAATCCAATTCTCTGGTAATCCTAATAATGAAATCTTAATTATTCTTGATCATGCAAGCCGAATAATTATCTTAGAGCCGGTTCCCATAGGATTACGTGCCATCCTTAATGATTGCTTATGAAAGAAATCTAGACTCTCATATAGGAGGGATTAATTGATGTCACTAATCTACCCATTGGACTGTTATGATGCTTGTGAACCTTAGCTTTTTCTCCAAGCTAATCATTTAAAGTAGTGAGAAATGGCCCCGGTTAAGAGGACGCGCTTCGGTGGTGCCCATGATCGCGAAGCAGGAACGAGCAATGTCAACGGAAAGGGGAAGGCCCCCATGGACGAGCAAATACCGGCCATCTCACGGGCCATCGATGAAGAAGTGGAAGAGGTAGATCATATTTTTATTCAAGTTGTTTAAATTAACATTGCATACGCTAGTTAGGAATGCTCATATCCCCAAACATGTTGGAGAAATCCGACGGAAACCTCGGCATTGAAATCATTGTACATTAAGTTCTAAATTAGGAAGGTAATGTCTGATGGGTATGCTGTTTGCAAGAGGAAAGAATGTTTGCTAGGGAAAATTTAGCTCGACATGTTCATTTTATTTCCAATGTTGAATCAGTCCTGACCCCCCTACTGATCACAGGGGGCAGAGTTCCTTGATAGCACTCTTGAATCCACGACTTGCTTTCTATGCGGTGGATACCCACGACTTGCTTTCTATGCGGTGGGAACCCACGTCTTGCTTTCTATGCGGTGGGAGTGTCCATGACGTGCTTTTTATGCGGTGGACATACCTAGTTGTATGGGCAGCTAGGCGACAACGGGAGGAGTGAACTCTCGCTGGAGGGGGGATGTTGTACCTCCAGAACATTGGAATTTTTATGAATAAGTTTGAGTAGAATTTTTACTAGAATTCTGTCTTGGTGTTGTTTGCTATACTGGTTGAAGGGCTGTTTTAATGAACCATGTGATTCGGAATTAAACAAGGAATATTTATGTTGAACAACCCTTGTGGTAGTAATTAGGTCACACGATGAAGTGTGAGTGTAGGGGTGGAAAGTGGGGGCTTGGCTCAGGTTGCCAATGCCTACGAGATGGGTGGTCCCGATTGGTCGGGAACTCTCTGTCCCCATAGTGCCTACTTGATATTAGTAACGCTCATTGCCCCTAGAGCGGGGAATTCTCGAGAGTACGTGCCTCTGAAACATGGGGAAAAAGGCACTCGAGGCTTCTCTCCTCTTGGAAGGTGGGTCTTAGGATCGCTAGATAGTTAAGTACGCTTCCCCTGCGAGGTGGAGCTAGATCTCGTTGCTAGTAGGCTCGAACTCGACTCACTTTGTGATGAGAGATCGTCCGCTAGTTGAACCCTGAACCATTTTGTTTGCTTCCGCTATAGATCTAGTGGCCACCAGGTTTACCATCAGATCCGTTGTTTGATACGACGGGGTGGGGACCTCACACATGGTGTTTGTCCATGCCGACTACTCTCCCAATGGTCGCTACAACATGTTTGCTCTCCGTTCACTCTCCAAGGCGTTGTGTTTAACAAAACTTGCTCAAACGGCCAACCTTGTAGTGCTTGTAAAGAAAGATTTTGCAATATCCACTTTCAGTGTAAACTTTCGCGGGCGCCTTATTGCCCATGTCGGCATGAACCAAGCTGTAGGGGTTAATGACACCCAAGAAATCACAACCACTTTACTTAACAGGGAGCCGCCCCAAAAGGCCAAGCGCTAGAAAATTGTAATTAGAAAGATCCTAAAGCAAAAGCCGGATATCATGTAAAGCATTGATTTCTTTAATGAAACTACTTTTTGTTGTCTATGACTCTCTTTCTTGCAAGGTTTTGAATTTCTTATATGTTGGGCTTCCATTGTGTATGAGAAGCACCATAATTTCTCCTATGACTACTAAAGGGTCTGGCAGGCATTAAAATTTAAAAAATGCATACTTTGTTATATCTAGGCTTCCAAAGTTATGTATGTGCCTAGTAAAGGGCTTGGAAGTCCCTAAAATATGCTGCCACAAGGGCGCACATTGGGGCTTTCCATCAGTTGATGAACTGTGCAAATGCGCGCCCTTGTGGCATATGAAATTGGACACATCTAAGAGCATACCCAGGTACAAAACAGAGTGACAAGACATTAATACCCAGTTGCAAAAGAGAAAGACATGGATACCCAGGTAACCTTAAGCCCATCTTGCCCCAGATACCTAAAGTTTTATCAACAAACCACAAGAGTAAATTGTGGCAATATCTAAGCCCTTTTTGGAGTATAGGAGCATACCCAGTTACAAAACAGAGTGACCAGGTAACCTTAAGCCCATCTTGCCCCAGATACCTAAAGTTGTATTAACAAACCACAAGAGTAAACTTTGTGGCAATATCTAAGCCCTTTTTGGAGTATAGGACTGACATGGACTAAGGGGGGATGATTGCCAGCAGCATCTATGCTAATTGAAGCATTGAAGCAAACAAAACATACTTATTGCTTGTCAAAATTGTCTAGAAACCACTGGAAAGTGTCTGGAAAGCACTAGGAAAGGCTGCCACAAGGGCGCGCATTGTGTCCATCCATAGGCCTCTAGAAGCCCCAAATGCGTGCCCTTGTGGCAGCCAATTTGGGGGCATTCCAATCCATTTTCAACACTTTGTAGATGTTTTTGCCATGCAATAGTGAGTCACATAGCATGGATACATCAGGAAGTGCATGCCCCACTTAGCCAAGGTGCTAACGTATGCAATTTTTCACAATAACAAGCTAATGGCTACATACATACAATAGAAGGTAGACAAAACTTGAACCAGTGCTACATTGCATGGTACAGAATTAAAACAATACAATGCGCAGTGGGGTATACAATAAAAGACGCTTATATTCAAATTCTTCCCAATACAATGCACAGAGTGGGATATACAATCAAAAGACGCTTGTATTCAAATTCTTCCCAATCTTGGAGTTACGTAAATACAAAAAGGTTGATGCCTAATTACAAGCTACTCCTCATGGCACAAACGGCGAGCAAGCTGCATATCCTTGGGCATAATGGTTACACGCTTTGCATGGATGGCACAGAGGTTAGAATCCTCTAATATGCCAGTTAAATATTTCTCTGCTGCCTCTTGGATTGCCTCTATGGCCACGGCGCCCATCCGAAACTAAGTGTTGTACAATTGAAAAACCTCCCTGCATAGCCTTGCAAAAGGGGCCCTCCGAATCAAGAGCTCGGTGCTCTTTTGATAGTGTCGAATCTCCGCAAAAGCACGGCTGCGCTTTCGTACCTTTTAAGGTCGACGTGGAGGTGCATTTTTGGCACGAGTCGGGGCATCTTGCTTCCTCTTCTTGTAGACAATGCTCTTTCTCTTTTTTTTCCGCACAGGCACTTCCAACACCTCATAATTTGATTCCACTCACTCTCCATCTGATTCGTGCTCTTCACTATTGACCGGATGTGATGGTGTAGGTCCACTCCCTTTAGGAAGTGTCTTACCCCCAATAGACATGTGAGCCTGATAAGTTTGTATTTGGACGCCAACCCATGGGGCATCTTCATCCGTTTGCGTCTCTTCGGAGCCTTCTGATGGTTGCTTTTGGCTGTTTGTTTCTTTGCCCTGGTCGCTCTCATCCTCCCTGTTGCCATCAGAATCGTTGGAGTCTGATGAATAGACAACAAGGCGATGCTTCCGTCTCTCTTTTGCTGCTGTAGAGGACTGGCCATGCTGATTTGAAGCTCCAGCTTCTTCTGTGTGGACTTCACCTTGAGCTTGTGAAGTTCCAGCTTTTGTTGCTGTACCTTTGAGTCGTTGGCCATATGGCCCCTCTCGATATGCAATCCTAGCCGTTTGTTTTGTTCTTGCCATGGTAGCACCTAGTAGGGAAAATGACAAAATGAGCCCCTTCAACCTTTAAATAGGTTTTTTTGAGATTTGGACCCTTTCACACTATGCGGCCAATTGAGTGAAACTCAAATAAAGCAATTGAATTTAACAACTAAACCTGGATCATGCGGACGGCTGACGCGACGCCCAAACGCTGCCTTTTCGATATTTAGTTGCACGCCAAGCTTCATGGCCCAGGGACGCTCGTGAGCGTTTCCACTTCTCGGATGCTGCAGTACGGGAAGCGTTGTGTAACTGCTTTGCTAACATCGATTCTCTTGCTTTCTCAATAGTACAAGTTCTCCCAAAGGTGTGCCTAAAAAACTAGTTAAACATCTCTTGGAGGTAGTTGGAGTGTGAACTACCACCACCATGCCGAGTATTCTTGAAGTAGACTCCTTTTGCTCGATAGTGGGACTTCTCCATGCCTTGTGTACTCCATATATCAAGCGAACCATAGCGGTCCATGAAGTATGCACCATGCGCATAGAGAATGTGCTAAAACAACCAAAAAGGAGATAAGCGAATAGAAAAGTTGCATTTTCAAACATTGCATATGTATTAAGTCCGTTAAAACAAACCATGTAGTGTGTAATCTTGCTTTCAGACCATCCGTCCTTAGCGGCCTTTTTGAATTCATAAAGCACCTTCTTGAACTCCTCTCGCTGCTCAACGGTGGTGCTTGAAAGATTCATCAATTGCACAACCTTTTGAAAGGATGACCATACTAGCTTGCGTTGGTTAGCAACCTCCACATTGGGATCTTTGTCCGTCGTGCATGAACACAAATCTTTCCACAACTCCCACCGCTTCTCACTTGCTAGATCGACACTTGCCTTGGATACCTACATTGGAGACTTTGACATCTTCTTGAAAAATCAACGTGCCTTGGCTCCATTCATGGAAACCTTCTGTGCCACCTCATATGTCTTCTCCCTACAAGTCTCTGCTACAATGTTCATCCTTGATCGGTGACATCCAATCTCATTAAGGAGCGTCTCCACCCCCTGCAAGGAGTCTTTTGACCGTTGAAGGGGCTTCATTGTGAAAGCATAATCAATGTGATGCTTTAGGATCCTATCAAATATTTGCATAAACGCATGCAATGTACAAAAGTGAACATTGTTGAGGGAGAAAGGAATTATGGGGTTCCACCCAAGATCTTTGCTATCCCTATTGGGCACCTGCAGCATATCACATGAAAGAACCGAATTTTGCCACTCCCTATGTATATGGTCATCATTATCTTCGTCTTGACCTTCCACTTGAGTTGCTTGACTTGTCTTGTGCCCTTTCGTACAGAATGGACAGGGAAGTAAAGAATTTGCACCTTGTTTGCATCCAAGCATGCACTTTATGGTCTTTAGATCACCACCTAAATGCCATTCAACATCAAACTCCCCACGTCCTGGAACCATGAGCTTCTCACCGTTTATTTGAGCTTTAATGACCTCTGTGACCCATGGGATTCTACTGAAAATCCATGCAAGGACTTCATGTGTCTCTTTCGGAACTTCAATTGCACCAAGCCACCATATATCCTTCTCTAATTGCACACTAAAAGAGGGCTTTGTCGCTTCACTCGAACTGCAAGATTGCTTGGCATAACCTAGGGCTTCATTCATAAGCGTGATGCTCATTCTCTCCAACTTTCTCCCTTTAACAATTACACACTCATGCAACTTCAACACGAACACAAGCTTGCCTTCAAGAACTGCCAACAACATAAAGCCTCAGAATGCTTGTTATGACACATCATAGAGCATGTATGCAACTCTAAACTAACCTGCATCACTCAAATTGTAGAAAACAGCCATGGACTGCTGCAATCGTATCAAGTCCACAAAGATATTGTTGAATTTGGTGTAAACAAACCCTTCGGTCCGCAACACATTGTTAGAAACAGCACCGCTTCCCTTCCCGCGGCCCTTCCTTTCTTGTGATTTGCTACGGAGCAGCTGAAGAGGCATCGTGTCTTCAATATACAAGTAGTCCCCTAATCGGCGAACAACATCTTCATTTGACACCTTCTTGGCAATCTGCACTCTGTGAGGAAGTGAGAATAGGTTTTCCGTGACTCCTCGACTTCTTAATGCATCTTTTAACACTTGATGTATTGCTTGATAGCCCTTGGTACTAACCCCAACAGCATCACAAATATCCTGAACATCTAGATCAGTGACAATATTAGAAAAATCACTAAGAACTCTCTTAGTGATTGCGTCTTTCAAGTGTTTTTCCTCTGGAGCATCAAGCATCCCAATAAAATCCTCTTTGTTGAAACAAGAACGAAGTAAAGTAGCCCTAGCTTCCGCATTCTCGCTGCCGCACGTTTCTTGGACGAAGTTCCTATTGCCCAAAACAACAATGATGAGCCGTATTAGACTTAAACAACATGAGGGACAAAACATGTTACCTCATAGCTGTCACCCTTCGTTTTCTTGCACCTCCACATGGTGCAAGAGTGTTAACCCTCACGGCTCATGGACACCCCATCACCTACGACGGACGTGTATTATGTATTTGGTAGAGTCAGGTACCGGGCTTGTCGGACCAATAGGAAAAGGGTAAGAGTGATCGCCGATGAGAGGCGCACTCTACCCGGGACATTCAAGGGATTAGTTGGCTAAGCATGGGCACCCAAGTGTGAATGGGGTGAGCTCATATAAAAGCCAACTAAACCTAAAATTCACTCATTCTCTCATTTGTACAATAGAAGAGTGCTCTTGCTCCATATCCATCTCCATCTTCTTCTTCTTCACCTCCTTGTGTGTGTGTGTATGTGAGAGAGAGAGAGAGGGAGAGTGCGTGAGATCGAGCATTACGAAGGCACGACGGCGGTGAAGCGGTTGAGCACGACACGACTGCAGCTTCTTCTTCATCGCGGCGAGGAATCCACCACGAAGGCGAGCATAGAGCGGTGAGTGACACACCCTTTGCTCTCTTGAGCTTGCTAGATTAGTCTTGTTGTGTGCTTGGAGCCATTTGTGGCTCGCACACGGTGTATCGGCAAGCCCCTTGCTTCGACAGTGCGGCAAAGAGCGCACATTTTTGGCGCTGCTGCCGGGGAATCGCCCTGCACTAAGCCCAAGAGGCACTTTGTGCTTCTCCTATGAGTTGTTTGTAGTAGGAAATAAGAGGAAGAGGAAGAGGAATGAGTTGTTTTTCTGTAAGTTGTTAATTTCTGTGTTGTCCGCAAGTTCTGTGATTTCTGCATAATGTTGTGTTTTCTATTTGCACACAGTGTTTGCACAATTAGTAGTCGTTAGCTTGTTTGCAGTGAATGAATAAGTAGGAAGGCAGTTAGCAATTTCTGTTTGCACACAATCTGTACACAGTTTTCTGTCAAGGTTTGGCTGCACGCAGTCTTTGCATAGCAAGGTAGTGAGAGAGGAAGTAGGTGGAAAGTTAGCTCACTGTCAATAAGCAGTTAACAGATTAGTCAGTGGTTAGCAGCACTGTTAGTAAGTAGATAAGGTAGTGAGCTGTCTGTGAGCTGTTGACTGGGAGGTTAGGTAGGTGAGAGTGTGTGTGGCCAAGAAAGGGTCACCTGAACCGTGCGCGGTCATCGCCCAAAAGAATATTTAAGCGTGAGTGACTGGGGAGCTACACTAAAATTTTGATCGGGATCGGGATCATTTTCCCAAGCCCAAGCCCAAGCCCAAGCCCAAGCCCAGGCCCAAGCCTCAGTCCTCAGTCCTATGATATATACTAGACTCACTCTTATATATATACCCTACCCCCTCAAGAGGGAATGAGAGCATGTGGGGCAAGTCCTCCACTCTCCTCCCTTCTCTTCCCACTTGCACCCTTAGACTTTCTAATTTGGGCCTAGTTCCCTACTAGAAATTGACGGTTTTAGGGATTCCGAGGGCATAAAGTGACCAAACGGAGGGCTGTAAAGCACGGCATGTCCCTCTGACCGGGACGCTCGTTTTGAGCTATCATACGTTCTACTCTATAGTTGGGTCAGAAAAAAAGGACCAAGAAATCAAAAAATAAATAAATAAGAAAAGACTTGGGTTGCAAAACACCCAAAATTAGTAGGTGAGCAGCCTTCACGGGCCCTCACTGACACTTCTAGGGGATCCAAGTCATATGAACCTACGCTCTGGACAAGTGTTAGAGCACAAGCATATTGGTAGTGCCTCCATTTACGCGGGCACCCATTATTCCTCCACCCTAGGTTCTGGTCCTTCGGCCGGGACTCAAGGTAGCGCGACCCAAGATCCTCATATCGCGTCTAGTGATTCTTCCTCTGACTACGAAGTCATGGAGGGGTATCCTACACCAAACCTTGATAGTTCAAGTCAAGACATGCATGCCATGGGCCCACGGCCCGGGTCCAGCGTGTTTAGCCGCTTAAAAGAGACCCTTAGTAGAGCTACTCGCTCCGAACATGCAGTTAATGAAATAAATGAAGGGAGTGGGGAAGTAAATTCGTCATTCATGCCTAAAATGGACCCTATGCTTCTTGAGAGTGTGCATGTGAATGTTCCATCCACTGCACCTCCTGATTCTTTAGGACTATCTCCCTCTGAGGTTTTACTACCCGATGGTAGGAGTCTGGCCGAAGTACAAGAGATCGAATGCTATATGCAAGCAACAAGGGAGAGGGAAATTGAGAACCTACGAAGGCTAGAACAAAGTCGAGCCCTGAAAGCAAAGGCTCCTATGACAACAATCATGCCAGCCGAGCAACCGAGTGCTCCCAAGGTAGCAGTCACAGAGGGGCAAGCTATGGGGAGCAATAATGCTTCCACTTCAAGGGAAACCTCCAGCATGCCAGGCCTAGATGGGATATTCCTAAACGAAAATTGGGAGTATGACCTACAAGCAGAAGCTTTAACTGATCGGTACACAGGACACACCTATCATGTGGGTTGGTTAGATGTTCTACAATCCACATCGGGTGCTACTAGCATAGATGAGCAACAACAGAAAGTCTGTGATGTCCTCCATAGGATTGTCGAGTTAGAAAGACAGAACACAGGGATCAACATGTCTTCAACAGGCCTAATGAGATTCTTGGATACGGGAAAGGCCAACCAACCAACCCTATCACAAATGGAGACTCCCTTAGTGAGCCCCATTGATCCTCCATATGTTGTTTCGCCAGGAGCCTCAGTACAATCTGAGCCCACAAGTGGCAGCTTTACCTTCCCAGATCTAGCTCATCTTTCTCTTAATGACACTACGGCTACCATGCATATCCCAGTGGTGAGCATGACAAGAAATACACCATGGAGTTCATTTGTTAACACTGCGTCGATGCCTGGTAGCACAGTGCCCCCAACTATACCTACATGTATGTATCAACCATGTGCACCTGTCGTACCTCAGCCTCATGTAGCTCCTACACCTCCGATTATTCCAAGAGCTTACAATCCACAATGGAATTATCCAAGATCTTATACAAGTGGAGCCATGCCATTTAATAATAACATGCCATATCAGGCACCCCCTATGCCTAGGGCCACGCCTGTAAACTTTGGACCACAGTCTGGTACACCACCATACGAAATTTGGGACCCAAGAGCCGCGCGTATGCCAAGGCCAAGGCCAACTCCCATCTCACATGTGGTTCCAGGAGCACATACACCCATTATACCTGCTCAAATAGGAGATTTGGCAGCATTTGCTCAAACTATCGATCGCTCTATTGCGGAAAACATGCGTAGTGCACCTGATAGAGAGCCTAGGAGCAAGGCAGTTCAAGTAGCTAAGCTCACACAGAAATTCAGTGGAGACGGAGATGCTAGAAAGCATATGGAAGTCTTTGAACATGTGTGCGATTCCTTGGAAGAGCACAATGAGCTACATAAGTGTAAGGCTTTGAGTTTGACCCTAAGCGGAGAGGCTGGAGATTGGTATAGAACCTTAAGAGTAGAAGAGAAAACGATCTACTCTACTCTTAGGAGACTGTTCTTAAAAGAATACATACGACAGGGAGTACTTTGGGGTGTAGCCTCTCAGCTCCAGAAAGCCCAATGAGAAGAAGGTGAATCCGTGAGAGACTTCATTAGTCGCCTAAAGAATTTGAATTCTCGATGCAATCCAAACGAGCGATTCAACAACAACTAATTGCTCGATAGATTCATTAGGGGACTACGACATGAAAGTATCTATAATGGCCTAGTCATTAGAGGTATCACTACTTGGGAAGCAGTCACCATGAATGCAATCCAATTGGAGGATAATTTAATGATTGTAGGAGAAAGAGTGTCTGCCGAGCCGAAGTCCAGTAGCTGGCAAGCATCAGGGCATGAGCCAATGAAGATAAAGCCAATCGTGAAAGAGCAAACGATATCTGAGATGACTTTGGCAGATCTCACCAAGGCCATCCAATAAAGCCTTAGGGGTAATCGTGCTCCACAAAACACTCATATGTATCCAAGAAGGGAGCAACAATGGTGCTCGATTTGCTTGGGCCCACATACTACGAGTGAATGCCCTACTTTCAGAGTAAATTTTAACGGGACTTGTAACACGTGTGGTAGGTATGGCCATCAAGCAAAGGATTGCCTAATGCTTAAACGCATCATGGAAAATAGACCGCCTATAGCTTGGGCAGACTCACCTCGAGTTCCTGCATTGATGCCTACCCCACCCATGGAGCAACAGTTTCCATTACAGCACATGGTCCCTAGAACCCAAAATGTGGTCCAGACCACACCGTTGCCACCTCCAGTGCTAGGACCGCAACCCCCTCATCCAAGAGTTACACCTATGAACCAAATAGGTTGCGAGTCATCTAGTACTTATGTAGATTGCGAAGGGGACATAGACCCTAGTATCACCTATGGAGTCGACATGCTTGAGGAGTGTCCCATGTACTATATGGAAGACCATTGGGGACAAATCAAACCGGTATATCAAGCTACTGTGCTAGCAGCAAGAGGCCAAAACATTAATAGTTTTGCCAGGAGACCACCTCTTCAGTGCTACGAATGTGGTGGACCACATCGAGTACCTGAGTGCCCCATTAGAATGCAAAAGAATGTTGCACTAATGCAAACAAGTCAAGGGAGTGCATTGGCAATGCCAATACTCATTTGTAATCGTTGTGGCATAGATCATTTGATCGCACAGTGTCCTAACAATCCAAACGCACCGAAAATCACACCATTGAACATAATAGAGATTGTTGATGGGACACCACCAACTATAAACATAGCACCAGTGAATGCACTCACACGGTCGATGCTCCAAAAGCAAAATTACATCCTCGAAGAGAGAGATGCTGCATGCATTGGCCGAGCGAGAAAGAAGAAAACACGAAGAAAGAAATTCCTGAATGCTTCTAGCTCAAAACCTAGTTCAAAGAATAACATAGGGACAGGAGAGGATCCCGTGTATATGAATGACCCTGAGGATGACTCAGATTCGATAGAGACCACGGAGACCAAAACTGTTACTACAAAGGAAAAAGCCAGTGAGAAGGATCACGAGAGGGAATTACGACGAACACCAAAAGAGTATTCAAAGTTAAACCACCCAGTTGCTGTTAAGTATGGAGCCTGATTTACCCTTGTAATTTTCTGTGGTAAAAGCACACATTTGTAAGTCCCCCATTATGAGGAGAAGCCATCGTGCGTGAAGGAAAATCACTCACCGGAAACCAAAATTTTCACGGACAAGAATCAGGGGCAACTTTAAAGGCCTTGGGGGCGGAGGCCCCCGAGACTTTTTTTCGCCAGAATATTATGGCCGGACGGCGGCCGGAAAGTGGTCGGAAAACAACCGGTCGGTTGGCCGGTGGCCGGTAGTCAATGGCCGATGGCCGGTGGTCGGAAGTCAATGGCCGGTGGCCGGTGGTCGGAAGTCAATGGCCGGTGGCCGGTGGCCGAATTCAAAAGCGGACTTGTTTTCTCAAGGGCGGCCACACATGGGCGGATTGGAGGGTCCGATTTGGACTTATTCGCACAAGGGCGGCTACACATGGCTGACTCTCATAAGAGAGGGCAGCCCTTTTGGCCTATAAAAGGAGGCCATTTCTACACACATTTCATAGTGTGAAGTTGATGCAACAAGGTGAGTGTGAGGTGGTGAGAGTGAAGCAAGGCGGGAGCTCCATTAAGGGTATAATCCGTTTGTAAACTAATTCTTGTTTTGAAGTACTAAAGCCATTGAGTGGCTTCTTTCCTGTGGATGTAGCCCACATTGGGTGAACCACGTATATCGTGTGTACTCTCTCTCTCTCTCTCTCTACTCTACTCTATAATCTCGTGTATATAAATCTGTCTCTCTCCATTAAGTAATCTACTCAATTATCTATTTAGCTACGTCTTATTTCCTAACAGTTGTGAACCCCCAAGATAAGCCACGAGAGACGAAAAATGAGGATTGCAAGAGAAAGATTGGAACCTATCCAAACCCAACAGTGGAAATTGAACGAGTCCAACAACTGAGGGGTTTGGTGGAAGAAACTCAACGAACATTAGAACCTAAACCCAAACATATCCAGATGTCAGACACAGTATTTCCCACACAAGTTCAACCTCACAAGAACTACAGGCCGTTAGCTATACCCAGTATCATTCGGGAAGAGAGTGAGGGTAGGACATCTGAAAGTGGACACACACCTTTCCTACTAGAGAGAATGTTTGGTGAGGGAATGCCCGACCCCCTTGAGGAAGTGGAGATTCCATCTTCACCATTCTCTTGTCAGGGTCCTACGTCCCACAAGATGCCATTAAATGTTGCCAAATTGATGGATTTCATGTCTTCAGAAGTTAGAACCACCATCATGTCCAAACTATATAAAGACCCCGAGCTAGTCTCAGCTCTTCGAGCCTTCCTCAATGGAGAATTACATGCCGGATTACCATAGTTTGCACATATGAACAAACCTGACTCGGTAATGAATGATGAGGAACATTTAGCACCACCATCTGACCTAGCGGGACATGAATCTGTAATTGAAGTACCCGTTAACAAGTTGGGGCAATACTTTGAAGGTGATGAATCTAATGCTACTCTGCCAATCACTACTAAAGGATTAACTGTAAAGGGAGTCCTTGACGGTGGTGCGGGAGTCAGCATGGTGACAAAGAGTTGTTGGGAGTCTATGGGGCGACCTCACCTTGAAGCCACAAGCGTAGTGGTAAAAATGGCTAATGGATCTATTTTTACGCCTATTGGAATGCTTAAGGATCTCAGGATCAAGGTCTTGGGACACAAGGTAAGGCAAACTTTCATTGTTATGGATTTTTCCAAGAATCCTATGTCATTTGAGATGATCTTAGGGCGTCCATTCATGAGGGAAGAAAAACTGGTGCATGACTGGTCCAAAAACCACGTCTACTTACAGTTCCAAGACTCTGTCATTCGAGTTGATCTTTTAAGTGGTCGAACGCATCCTCTAGGAAATAAATTCATCATTGATAATCGATCAGACACAACAATTCACTCAGCTCCATTACAGTATTGTTACACGTGTAACGAAGACACGGATATTGGGGAGAACTCTCCTTATATGGATATCCTACCCGGAATGGCTGAGTCAGACAATGTCGATTGGGTACACCTAGCGGCAACTATAGATACATGGAGAGCTAGAGGAACAACCTCGGTAACACCAGATGGGGAAGAGATACCACACATTGCACCAGTAAACATGTTAGGTGTAGCGCATGTAACAGCCGATGATAAGAAAGAGGCACACCTACCTGAGAGTGAAACCGATGATTCCTCAAAGGCTTCAGGCCAATACACATCAGAAACGGAATCTCAGGGAGAAATGGATTCAGAACCTGAGGAAACATTGAGTGAGCCAAGTATAGAAACTGAACACTCAAGGTCTAGTACGACCATCTATGGTAATTTATATGAGAGTGAAGAAGATACAAGCGAAGACCTATCAAGCAAGTCGAGTTCAAACATTTACCAAAATCAAAACCTTAACAAGAAACAAAGGTCATATAAGAGACGACGATATCAAGCAAATGTGAGAGCTAGGATAAACAAGGAAAGATCTACTGCAGAATGGCTTAGCTATCTAGGGGCATGTGATGCTCATCGAAAGCTAGTAGACAATTGGGGTGAACATCTCCAGAGTGTCATGTGGTGCACCCTGCGATCCATTGACCTCGCTCAATTGGAGGTTACAGAGCCGAAATTGAGTCGAACTATAAGAAGACGTCAAAACCGAGAGTTAGCACAACAACAAAAGGAGGCAGAACTAAAAGAAAGGTCTCCGTCAGGACAAGAGCCTGCTGACTTACATACGGCTCCTGAACATTTTAAATCTTATACCACGGGGGAGCGAAAGGTTGTGTATGCCAAAGCCCAACGAATACCTACCAATGGAAGCAGTGGAGTCTATGATGGTCCAGCGGTAGTTAAAGAGATAGAATTAGCAAAACCAGGTGAGGAGTCTAAACCAATCTTTATTGCTCAATACCTTACCGAAACTGAAGAGGCTGTACTTAAGGAGCTCCTCAAGGAATACAAGGATATCTTTGCTTGGACATATCATGACATGAAGGGCGTTCCACCTTCTGTGGTGCAACATACAATTCCCATGATCAACACTGCTAAACCCGTCCAGCAACGACCCTATCCAATGAATCCTAAGTACGCCAAAATTGTACAAGAGGAGATTGAAAAACTTATCCAATGTGGATTCATATACCCTATTGAGCACTCTGAATGGGTTTCTCCAATAGTCATTGTGCCAAAAAAGAATGGGAAACTAAGAGTGTGCGTGGACCTCAAGAAAGTTAATGCAGCCACTAGGAGAGATCATTATCCCTTGCCATATTCAAAACATGTGCTTGAAAGAGTTGCGGGCAAGGAAGCTTATAGCTTTTTAGATGGGTACTCTGGTTACAATCAAATCACAATTGCATTAGAGGACCAAGCTAAAACTGCTTTTATCACAGAGTTTGGAGTGTTTGCATTTCGTGTTATGGCTTTTGGCTTAACGAATGCCCCTGCTACATTCCAACGATTAATAAACACTGCGTTTAAAGAATTTCTAAGGGAGTTTTGTGAAGCTTTCCTAGACGACCTTTGTGTTTATTCTTCTTGGGAGAAGCATTTGTTATATCTACGAAAAATATTTGAAAGGTGCAGATTTTATCGCATCTCATTGAACCCTTTCAAATGCCAATTTTGGGTTAAGCATGGAGTCATTCTAGGGCATATAGTGTCCAAGAACGGGATATCCACAGATGAGAGTAAGATTAAAGACATTGCCAATTTGCCACCACCTACGAACTATAAAGGAGTTCAAAGATTTATGGGCCATGTTGGTTATTATCGAAGATTTATTTTAAACTTTGCAGAGATAGCGCGTCCATTATACAAGCTTCTTATCGAGTTTCATTGGACGGAAGAATGTCATCAATCTTATGAGTTATTAAAGAAGGCCCTAACAAGTGCTCCAATCCTGCGAACACCCAATTGGAATGTACCTTTTCATGTGCATATTGATGCATCAAATTTTGTTATTGGGTGTGTTCTAACTCAACCAGGAGAACATAAATTGGACTACCCTATTAGCTTTGCAAGTCGCCAATTAAATGATGCCGAGATGAACTACACTACTACAGAGCGCGAAGGTCTAGCTATGATTTACGCAGTAAAGAAATTTCGCTATTGCCTTCTTGCTACCAAGTTTGTGTTTTATGTTGATCATCAAGCATTGCTATATTTGGTAAACAAGCCGTGTTCCACAGGTCGAATTACACGATGGTTGTTAATTCTTCTTGAGTTTGACTTCACCGTTGTTGTGAGGCCTAGGAGGAAACATGTCATGGCGGATCATTTATCTCGTATCCCTAATGGCGAAGCTCCTACGGGGGTTGATGATGAATTGCCTGATACTCCTTTGTTCATTGTTGAGACAATGCCTGAATGGAGTGAAAAGATTGTTAACTTCTTAGTTAATGGTTTTCCACCCAAAGAACTGCGAAAAGATATAGCTCGAAAATTAATCAAGGAATGCGAACCCTATTGCTTACTGGTTGGAACTCTCTATAAGAGAGGAAAAGATGATGTTCTTAGACGCTGTGCCCGCGAGGATGAGTATTTATATATTCTATAAGAGGCACACATGGGTGTAGCTGGTGGTCACTTTTCAGGAAACTTGACTGCCCGAAAGATCTTACAGTCAGGCTATTGGCAGCCCACTCTGTTTAAGGATGCATCACTTTTTGCAAAGGGATGTGATGAATGCCAACGCTTCAAGAAGCCGCAAAGAAGTGATAGGATGCCTCTACATCCCATCAAGGTAACCCAACCATTTGAAAAGTGGGGCTTAGACTTTGTAGGACCGATTAGTCCGGCTGCACGTAACACACAATCACGATATATCATCGTGGCTACCGACTATGTAACCAAATGGGCTGAAGCAAAAGCAACACGAAAGGCAGATGCAAAAACAACAGCTAAGTTCCTCTTTGAGAACATTATCACACGTTTTGGATGCCCCTTTGAACTTGTGAGTGACAATGGAACTCATTTTATAAATGAAGTAATAAAAGAACTCACATCAAACTTCATGATATCTCACCACAAGTCTACACCCTATTATCCCCAAGCAAATGGCCAAGCTGAGAGTACCAACAAAACTCTCATCTCCATTTTGACAAAGACAGTCGAGGCTCATCGCACTGATTGGGACCTAAAGCTTACATCAGCTTTATGGGCTTATTGTACTGCGTATAAAGTTGCTATTAATTGCACACCGTTTAAGATGGTGTATGGCCAAGAAGCAGTTATGCCATGAGAGTTTGTCATTCCTAGTCTTCGAGTAGCTTCTCAAGAAGGTTGGGATGGTAACCCCTTAGTGGAGCGCTTATATATCCTAGAAAGGCTAGATGAAGAAAGGCAATTAGCTGTGCGAAATGCTCTAGTGGAGAAGGATAGGAGAAAGAAGTGGTTTGATAGCCATTTAAAGGATAAAGACATCAAGGTTGGTGATAAAGTTCTTATGTACGGGGTACGTAATGAAAAGAAGAAATTGAAATACGATGGTAAGGGACCATATCAAGTGTGTGAAATTACCCCGCAAGGTACCATTCGTGTGGAGACTCTAGATGGAGTTGAAACCATTGGATTCCTTAATGGAAGTAAATTCAAAAGATATTATGATCCTCTAAGCCAGGAAGAGTTGCAAGCCATCCATCAAAAGAAGGCTGCCAAGGAACAAACAGAGCTTTAAAAAATCCAAGCAAGAGTTGAGGCTCGAGAACGACAACAATGTCTTAGACGCCAACGAGAGGCTAATATGGGAATCACGCAAGCATTTTTCGAGGACACAGATGAAGACTCATTAGAATCTGAGCCACCCCTATGATACCCAATTGAGCTAAATAGACCCTATGGGAAAGTACTATACAATGCCTTATTAGATACGGGAGCTAAACACAATTTGTTATCCTATGGAGTTTGGTGTCAATTAGGGAAACCGACCCTATCCCCGAGTACGATGCAAGTCAAGGGCATTAATAAAAAGAAAACTGCTATTCTTGGAGTCCTTCAGACCCCTGTTGTCTATGAAAATGGAAGCATAGTGCAGAGGTTTCTAGTCATGCCCGCAGGAGCTATGGAAGGCAACGTAAACCTGGGACACACGTGGATGTTGGCAACCAAATGCACTATTGATTGGGATACTGGTAGTGTCACGACGCGACCACCCACTCTTACCCCTATCATTCAAGCAAAGTCACCTGCGTTGCAAACTCTAGCAAAGTTGAAGGATAGCCAACATTCACAAGCCAAGGTGGTTAACTCGTCTTTGCCGGCTACCCATGAATCTAGCACTTCAACACTTGTAGTTGCAGCAAGTAGTAATATTGCAAGTACTCAACCTGCACGACCTAAGAGTATGTATCAATGGGTCCCCAAGGCCTTACTTCCAACTACCTCAACCCTCCCATCCATTCCAAGAAAAAATTTCCTGGGAAAACCAAGAGCGCGCCCTAGGAGAGTCAAGACCAAATCACGATGGATTCCAAAACAACTATTAGAAGCCCAAGGCTACTATGATGGAAATGAGCAAATTTGGGTACCTAAATGTAAAATGTGTCCTTCCCTATCGACAAATAACCCATATGAGTCAAACAGTGTAACACTAAAGCCAACGGCGGACCGTGGGAAGGGAAAGATCACAGAATGCTACACACCTAGTCCAGAGCTAGTTTGGGCTCCAAGGCAAAACCAATTTATCCCACCTAGCTCAGGAAGGGGGGAGTTCCATGAAGCTTCTAGCTCCTCATGTAATACATCCATAGAGGTAAAAGCTTCTACACAGCCTCCATCTATAGTAGTGGACCTCCATGAAGCTACAAAAGAATCCACACCTCCCAGTGTTCAAGAATCACCTGATGAACCACTTCAAGTTCGATCCTGGGAGAGTACCTTACCACCCTTGCAACTTGACGAGGCACCTAGGGTAATAGAAAACTACTGGCAAAACTCCTTACCTATTACCAACTGGAACAATTGGTTTCAAAGGGTGACAAGCTCATTTCAAACGGTATGATCTACCCAAGGAAGGGGGGAGTGTTTGTGGACATCCATCATTCACTTGCTTCCCTCTCAACCTTTCTCCCTGACCTCTTAATCTCCGATCTTAGGGAATGTATATATAAAGCCCTATACTCACAAAAACAAGATAAAAAAGTAAAAGAGCAAGAGCCATAACACAAATCATAAAAACAAATTATGCACAAGAACACGACCCTTGTAATATTTGCACTCTAACCATCATCTATTTGCATGTACAGATATGGCTAGTACGCTAGAGTCATCCACTCCTGCCTTGGGTGAGAGGTACCCTCGTTACTTTTCACAAATATTTCACATGGTCTTTCCAGTGCTTGCATGTGAATGGGATTTGATAGGTACGCTATCATGTGAGAGGAAATTTGAGAAGTTAGAATGGCTGATACGTCTCTTGACCACGTCTGATCCATACTTAGTAGAGAGCGTTTCTCCCATTGCACAAGCCTACCCTTTTGACCAAGATGACTATAGGCGTCTAGTGACCTTCTTAGTAAACATGGGCACCTATGATGAAGAAGAAAATTTACAGGACTACACAGATGGCACATATGGTCTCATAGATGATGACTTTGTTTATCTCGACGACGAGGATAGTGGTTTAGCCTTAGGGTTTCCCCCCAACCTCTACAATATCCTATTCCCTTGACTCTCTAGGGGGAGTGCAAATAATTAGGTTAGGGTTCCTTATGTTTTTTGTTGTGTTCAATAAGTGTTGGTACCTTTTTCCACTAATGTGCCTCCTGGAGGTATTCCTTTTGTTTCCTAGTGTGTACACGAGCGTGTTGCTATTGGTAGGATTTGGACCTTCATGGAATCTTTATCTCGACTCACTCTTCAAATCAAGCGCGACCATCGACACAAACAGGTGTTTCTTGTCCATTAGCATTGCCCCTTATCTTTTTTTCATCTATGATTGTCAGCTTTAATTGTGATTGGTAGCCTAATATTCACCGCATTTGCTTAGTATCAAACATTTAATTCAATGTAATTTTTTGTCATAATCACTTGTCTAAGTTTAAAAATCAAGTAGTCCGACTAAGCTAGTTTGACCAAGTTAGGTGTTAGAAATCTTCTCTTAATACCATGGGGAATGCCTTCCTAATAATTAATGGTTACTTAGGTTCTTAATCCGATTTAGGCAGCATTGTGTGAAATGTACTAGGGCTTTCTAGTGGGCTTGACCCTATTGACCTTTAGCTTAAGTATTATAAAGGGATTTTACTGGTGTGATGAGCGTGGGAGGTGTATCAGTGTTATATGACCCCCCAAAGTTACAAAAATAAAATGCTGAAAATGAACAAACAAAAAATCAAAGTGCCACACTGTAAAATCTTAAGCTGGAAGAGAAATCTCAACTTGATTTGGTACTTCACTCACATGTATTGCCTATGGTACTAGAGCCCTAGAGGTTCCCAGTATGGGCGCTTTTACTTGAAAAGCAAAAAACCCAAGGCATACAAAATAAGCACACACATCAAAATTGAATCACTGTTGTTGAGCCAGCAGAGGAAGTGTTGAGCCAGCAGAGGATCACACCCACATTTTTGCTCACACCCATCATTTTGTAACCATTGATTGTAATAAATGTCTTTCCGACATTAATTTTGATTTGAGCCATTCATTAAGTAACGGGACTCAATTGAGTTTCCAACTTGTAATCCCGAAGTAATTTCACCTGTTGATGTAAATAATTAGAGATGTTCTCACCTCCAAGGCTGAGGTATATAAGCCAAAGTTTTGTAACCTAAGGGAGATTCAATTAATAATCAAAGTGAGTTTTTGAGCGCCATGACTGTGTCTGAGAGAGAGAGAGAGAGTCTTATCTTCTTGCTATGTGAGCTACGGGGCCGCCATTGGAGAACGACACCGCCATTGTGTTAGCAACGGTGAGAGCTACGCACAGATACCAAGAGTGCACGCTATCGGCTTCTACGTGTGGTAAGTTCCTACGAGCTTCGGTGTGAGTTTTCTTCCAACTCGTGTGTCGGAATAGAGCGTGCAGCATATCTATAGAACCACAACGAGTAGAGCTACACGTTAGTACCATCGGGGTCAAGTTTCGGTCACCTGTATTTTTCGGCCTGTCTTCATACGCGTTTGCCGCACGGAGTGGTTATAGGTTGATTTTGCAGTTCAAGTCTTTAGGGTGTTGATCTTACCTAGTGTATAGACTTCCCCTTGAGTTTGAGATCGATTCAATGATTCTAGATCCTGTTTCGTATAGCATTCGTTCGTAGTATGGATTTCAGTCACTTGCGTATTTTAGAACTTAGATTTGATTTCCTTAGTAGTGATTGTCATTAGAAGGTCGAGTAGGTGATTTGACACCCACCTAGTTGTTTCCATGCGCCTGCGGGTCAAGCTCCGTCCTCGTCTGACAAATTCTTTTGTTGGTTGAGTTCTCGCTATTTAGCTTCCGCTAGCGGCGTAACCGCCTTAACATTTGGCGTCGTTGCCGGGGACGAGAGCCCTAAGTAGGTGACCTTAGACTAATCCTACGAGGTGAGTCGTATAAACTACTTTGTATACTTTAGTTAGAAAAGATCTAGGAGTGGTGGACTCCGAAGGTCTCGAGAGATACTAAGAAGTGGGGTATTCCTGGGTCTTCCGTGTTGATAGTATTTTTAGTTTAGCTTAGATTAGATTGTTTTTGATGATGTTTAAGTGGTTGTTGACATAAAAAGCATTTGCTACTCCTTGTGTGGTAGTAAATCTCTTTATATTTTCAATTGCAAAAAATCCATTTTATGATTAGAAGTAGCTTAGGTAGGGCCTGATTTGATCCTGATCTAGAGCTATCAATTGGTGTTCTATTTGCTTGATGTATTTGATTGCATATTAGATCACTGAAAAAGTCACTTTGGTAGTGAAATATGCAATAAACAAAGTTCAGAAAAATTTTCTGTGTAACTGATTGTTGCTGAGCACTTAAAAGAGCTATTGGAAGAGTTCTGTGCTGAAAAACTGGAAATCTGCAACTTTAGACATCATACGCGTATGATGTCTTAGGACCTAAACAGAGATTAAAATTGAAAATTTGACATTGCCAGAGTGTTTAGAAGGGGGGTTTTACCCTAAGATCAACTTAAAACAAGAGCATTAACACTCAAAGAAACCCAAAAAGACAAGTCGGAGTCCAAGAAACGCAAAGAATAGGAAATTTTGGATTCAAATCTTGTTTTTACATTCAAACCTGACAAAAACACTTGAAACTCAATTATAAACATTGGAGAAGGCTTAAAACCAAAAATAGTCAAAATCTGGGACAAAAGACATCATACGCGTTGTGCGCTCCTTGCCGCACTGTCGAAGCAAGGGACTTGCCAATACACCGTATGCGAGCCACAAACGGCTCCAAGCACACAACAAGCCTAAACTAGCAAGCTCAAGAAAACAAAGGGTGTGTCACTCACCGCTCTACGCTCGCCTTCGTGGTGGATTCCTCGCCGCGATGAAGAAGAAGCTGCAGTCGTGCCGCGCTCAACCGCTTCGCCGCCGTCGTGCCTTCGTAATGCTCGATCGCACACACACTCTCCCTCTCTCTCTCTCTCACACACACACACACAAGGAGGTGAAGAAGAAGAAGATGGAGATGGAGCAAGAGCACTCTTCAATTGCACAAATGAGAGAATGAGTAAAAATTAGGTTTAGTTGGCTTTTATAGGAGCTCACCCCATTCACACTTGGGCGCCCATGCTTAGCCAACTAACCCCTTGAATGTCCAAGTTAAAGTGCGCCTCTCATCGGCGATCACTCTACCTTTCCCTATTGGTCCGACAAGCCCGGTACCTGACTCTACCAAATACATAATACGCGTCCATCGTAGGTGATGGGTGTCCGTGTGCCGTGAGGGTTAACATGCCCCCCTTCCTGATGTAGATTCCGTCCTCGGAAGCTATTGAGTTGAAGCTGGTTCGTCGAGGTGGAAGAGCATTTGAGATGAATGTCCTTAGCCTTCTTCAGTCACTGCAAAATCAAACAACATTGGCACAGTAATTGCATTCTCTTAAAAAGCATATGCAGTTTTAGGTAGACACATTGATTGGAAAAAGAATTTCAAACAATTTGTTAGCAATGAACATTAAATTGCAATGTAATCAAATGCATAAACAGATGTAAAGGTAGAAAATTAAACAAGTCTGGGGTCGCTAATTTGACGGTCGAAAAGCACTAGAGATCGAATATTAATACCATGGGTAAGCTTCTTAACTTTCTGTGGTCAATTAAGTTGTTTAATCGCGAGAGCCAAGTATTCCATGTTCGAGGGCTGACTAGAGGCTATATCTAGAAAACCTTGTAGTTAAGCTACCATAAAAGGAATTTCTCATGAAATCATCGCCTGACTGATTACTTTTTCTTTGACCCCCCAAGGTCTTTTCACACTGATTCAATTTTGAAGTGGGTGCTTATTTTGTATGCCTTGGGTTTTTTGCTTTTCAAGGAAAAGCGCCCACACTGGGAACCTCTAGGGCTCTAGTACCATAGGCAATACATGTGAGTGAAGTACCAAATCAAGCTGAGATTTCTCTTCCAGCTTAAAATTTTACATTGTGGCACTTTGATTTTTTGCTTGTTCATTTTCATCATTTTAATTTTGTAACTTTGGGGGGTCATATAACACTGTTACACTCCCCAGGCTCATCACATTAGTAAACTCCCTTTATAATACTTAAGCTAAAGGTCAATAGGGTCAAGCCCGCTAGAAAGCCCTAGTACATTTCACACAATGCTGCCTAAATCGGATTAAGAACCTAAGTAACCATTGCTTATTAGGAAGGCATTCCCCATGGTATTAAGAGAAGATTTCTAATACCTAGCTTGGTCAAACTAGCTTAGTCGGACTGCTTGATTTTTAAACCTAGACAAGTGATTATGACAAAACATTACATTGAATTAAATGTTTGATACTAAGCCAATGCGCTGAATATTATGCTACCAATCACAATCAAAGCAGACAAACATGGATGCAAAAAAGATAAGGGCAATGCTAATGGACAAGAAACACCTGTTTGTGTTGATGGTCGCGCTTGATTTGAAGGTTCCATGAAGATCCAAATCCTATCAATAGCAACACGCTCCTGTACACACTATGAAACACAAACAATACCTCCAGGAGGCACATCAGTGGGAAAAGAGAACTTTTCTAATCACTCAACTCTAAAACAGAAACACTCCTATCGTACTAATCTTACCTACCCTCCATCACTCAAGTGATGAGGATCAAAGGTGTTTTATGGCATAGGTTTCTGTTTCACTGTACCAGATGTGACATGTGTAGGTCTGAGTCAATGTTTTGACTTTAATGTGCATACTCGTTTGCTAATTGCTCTTGCTCTTTTTTTTTTTTTTGTGAGTATAAAGCTTTATATGTACATTCCCTAAGATTGGAATTGAGAGGTCAGGGAAAAAGGTTGAGAGGGAAACAAATGAATGATGACTGTCAGCAAACACTCCCCCCTTCCTTGGGTAGATCATACCGTTTGAAATGAGCTTGTCACCCTTTGAAACCAATTGTTCCAGTTGGTAATAGGTGAGGATTTTTGCCAGTAGTTTTCTATTACCCTAGGTGCCTTGTCAAGCTGCAAGGTTGGTAAGGTACTCTCCCAGGATTGAACTTGAAGTGGTTCATCAGGTGATTCTTGAACACTGGGAGGTGTGGATTCTTTTGTAGCTTCATGGAGGTCCACTACTATAGATGGAGGCTGTGTAGAAGCTTTTACCTCTATGGATGTATTACATGATGAGCTAGAAGCTTCATGGGACTCCCCCCTTCCTGAGCTAGGTGGAACAAATCGTTCTTTCTTTGGTACCCAAACTAGCTCTAGAACGGGTGTGTAACGTTCTGTGATTTTTTCCTTTCCACGATCATTGATTCGTTTTGGAACTACGGGATTGGGCTCACTTGGGTCAGGTGATAGGTAAGAGCACAATCTACATTTTGGCACCCATATTTGATCATTTCCTTGATAGTAGCCTTGGGCTTCCAATAGTCGTTTAGGAATCCAACGCAGTGTTTCTTTACATTTCTTGGAGCGAGTGGTACGTTTCTTACAAGGCTTCTGTTTTTTAGCACTAGCTATGGTCGCTAAAGAAGTTTTAGGGACCCACTTGTATGTTTTCTTCGTTACATTAGGATGAGTCTTGTCGGAAGCGATATGCATTGCTTGTAGCATATTTAAGGGTATATGCATTTCATCCCCCTCAGGTGTTACCCAGGTCGTCCCCCTATTTCCCCAAGTGTCTATGGTTGATGCTAGGTGGACCCAATCCACATTGTCTGATTCCGTCATACCCGGTAACACATCCATGTAAGGAGAATCTTGGCCAATGTCTGTATCCTTCTTACAAGTGTAACAATATTGTAGTGGGGCCGAGTGAACTGTGGTGTCAGAGCGATGATCAATAATGGTTTTACTCCCTAAGGGGTGTACCTTACCAGTCACCAAATCCACTCTAAGGACAGAGTCTTGGAATTGCAAATAGACATGATTTTTAGACCAATCGTGAACCATTTGTGCTTCCCTCATGAATGGTCGTCCTAAAATCATTTCATATGACATAAGGTGTTTAGAGAAATCCATTACAATGAACGTATGTCGTACCTTGTGTCCTAGAACTTTGATCTTAAGATCCTTGAGCATCCCCATAGGTTTGGCTATGGTACCATTTGCCATCTTTACCACAATGTTAGTAACACTGAGGCGGGGTTTTCCCATGGATTCCCAACAATCTTTTGTAACGATGCTAACTCCCGCACCACCATCAAGAATTCCCTTTATAGTTAATCCCTTGGTAGTGATGGGTAGGGTCGCATTAGACTCGTCGCCTTCAAAATACTGGCCTAATTCGTTAATGGGTACCTCGATCACAGACTCGTGTCCATCTAAGTCAAGTGATTGCACATGATTTTCCTCATCAATCATAATCGAGTCAGGCCTATTTGGTTGCGCAAACTGCGGTAATCCCATTCGTAGCTCTCCGTTAAGGAATGCTCGAAGTGCAAGGAATAACTCAGGATCTCCATACAGCTTTGCTATGATCGTGGTTCGGACCTCAGAAGACATGAAGTCCACTAGTTTGGCAACATTCATTGGCGTTTTGCAAGGTGTAGGTCCTTGACTAGGAACTGGTGAGGATGGAATCTCATATTCCTCAATGGGATCAGGTATTCCTTCGTTAAACATCCTTTCCAACAAGAAGGGTGTATGCTCACTTTCTGATGTCCTGTCCTCACTCCCTTCTTGGATGATACTAGATATGGCTAACGGTCTATGGTTCATGTGGGGTGGATGAACTTGCGTGGGAAACACTGTGTCATGAATTTTTACATGCATGGGTTCTGGTTCTAGTTTCCTTTGAGTCTCCTCCACTAAACCTCTTAGATGTTTCACCTGCTCAATCTCCTCTACTGGGTTTGGGTACGTCCCAATCTTCTTTTTACGATTCTTCCCTTTTTGCCCCTGCGGTTTATCTTGGGGGTCTTGGATTGGATTTGGAAACACTTGTGGTGTTTTCAGAGGCTCTTTATGGTTTTCTCTTATTCGGTTTTCATTTGGTCCCATGTTACGGTTTTCCTTGTCGGTCTTTCCCTTTGTGGTATTGGTTCTAGTCTCCATTGTCTCGACTGAATCTGAATCATCCTCGAGGTCATTCATATACACGGGGTCATCTCCTGTTCCTATGTTTGTTTTGGAACTTGGCTTTGAATTTTCCGTATTCTGCGACTTCTTCCTTCGTGTCTTCTTTTTCTTTGCTTGGATAACTGACGCGGTATCTCTCTCTTCGAGGATATGTCCTGGCCCTTGAAGCATGGACCGTGTAATCGCATAAGCGGGTGCGACGGGTGGTATTGGTGATGTCACACTAGCAATTTCGACCAAATTCAGGGGTGTGATTTTAGGCGCATTTGGGTTATAGGGGCATTGGGCAATCAAGTGATCTATGCCACAACGATTACATGTGAGTATTGGCATTGCAGACGTGCTCCCTTGATTCATTTGCATCTGTGCAGCATTCTTTTGCAGCCTAATAGGGCACTCCGCTACTCGATGTGGTCCACCACACTCGTAGCATTGAAGAGGTGGCCTCCTAGCCTGGGTGTTGATATTTTGACCTCTGGATGCGAGAGCAGCAGCTTGATAAACCGGCTTGACTTGTCCCCAACAATCTTCCATGTAGTATATAGGACATTCTTCCAATGTATCAAGACCGTAGGCAATACTAGTGTCTATTTCCTCCTCACAGCTATCTGCATAAGCATTTGATGGCTCGCAACCCACTTGGTTCATAGGGGCGACTCTTGGATGCGGGGGCTGCGGTCCTAGCACAGGAGGTGGTAACGGTGTAGCTTGTACAACATTTTGAGGTCTAGGGACCATGTGTTGCGGTAGTTGCTCAACAGGTGGAGTAGGCATCAATACAGGAGCTCGAGGCGCATCCGACCAGGCTACAGGTGGTCTATTTGCCATCATACGTTTGATCATTAAACAATCCTTAGCTTGGTGACCATACCTACCACATGCGTTGCAAGTTCCATTAAATTTTACTCTAAACGTAGGGCACTCACTAGTGCTATGTGGACCTAAGCAAATGGAACACCATTGTTGCTCCCTTCTTGGATACATGTGACTATTTTGAGGGGGTCGATTATCCTTAAGAGACTCTTGGATTGCCTTGGTGAGGTCTGTCAAGAATGTCTCAAATACCTTTGGCTCATTGGCAATGGGCTTTGCAGTCATGGGTTCATACTCAATGGCTTGTGAGCTAGTGGATCTCGTGTCAGTAGACACCCTCATGCCTGCTATCATCAAGTTGTCCTCTAATTGGATTGCATTGGCAGTGACATCTTCCCAGGTTGTGATACCTCTAATCACTAGTCCATTATAGATTCCTTCATTCCTCAACCCTCGAATGAATTGATCAAGCAGTTGGTTATTGTTGAAGCGCTCATTTACAGGGCAACGAGAGTTTAAGTGCTTTAGACGACTAATGAAGTCCCTTACTGACTCTCCTTCCTTACGTTCGGCCTTCTGTAGCTGAGATGCTACACCCCAAAGCACACCTTCTCGTATGTACTCCTTTAGAAACAACCTTCGAAGGGTAGGGTAGATTGTTTTCTCGTCCACCCTTAGGGTCCTATACCAATCTCCAGCCTTCCCACTTAATGTCAAGCTTAAGGCATTGCACTTATGTAGTTCGTTGCGTTCCCCTAAGGAATCACATACTTGTTCAAACACTTCAATGTGTTTCCTAGCATCTTCATCCCCATTGAATTTTTGCGTGAGTTTGGCAATTTGTACTGCCTTACTTCTAGGCTCTCTATCAGATGCATGATGCATATTTTCCGCGATAGATCGACCTATGGTTTGAGCAAACGCTGCCAAGTCACCTATGTGAGGAGGCAGGGCCGGTGGAGGTACTCTTGGAATCATATGTGGGAGAGGAACGGGTACCGGTCTTGGCATATGTGTGGATGATGCAGGATATGGAACATAACCGGGCATAGGTCCACTCGGATAAGGGCTAGGGAGCGGCACTCGAGGAGCATAAGCAAGTGGTACAATTGGAGCTGTGGGGGCCATGTGTGCATAAGGGGCTAGAGGCACATATGGTCGAGGCCCCATATTAGGTACTACGACACTAGGTAGTGGCACTGCGCTAACCGTAGATGTCATCGGTACATTCTCTGTCAGGCTTATCCCTGGAGTGAGCACTGTGTTTTCCTTGATAGAGGGTTGAGCCAAGTTAGGGAAGCTAAAGTTTTCGCTCGGAGGCTCAGATTGCATAGAGACCCCAGGTGAAATGACGTAAGATGGGTCCATGGGGCTCATTAGAGGAGTCTCCATTTGAGATAGAGTAGGCTGTTGAGCCTTGCTCGTATCCAGAAATCTCATGGGGCCAGTTGAGAGTATATTTACCCCTCGGTTTTGCCTTTCTGATTGAATAATGCCATGGATAACATTACAGATCATTTTTTGTTGATCTTCGATGCTCGTGGCACTAGAGGTGGATTGTACAATCTCTATCCATCCTACATGGTAGGCGTGGCCAGAGTGTAGATCCGTCAACACCTCAGTGTGGAGGTCGTATGTCCAATGATCATTAATGAACAATCCTTCTAGAGTCGACGTGTTAACGGTTTCTTGTGAGGTAGAAGCAATGTTGCTCCCCGTGGTTTTACTTGCCACCAACGGTACTTTAGAGGGAACTTCTGAAGGAGGCAGCTCAACAGGGCCTTCTTGGTAAGAAGTTGGTAGGATATCCACATGGACACTCTTTGGGGGTGTGGGGTCCACGTGCGATGTGAAAGGAGATTCCACTTCCCCACCCCCTTCGCGTGCTTCATTTGCATCAGGTTCCGAGCGAGTAGCTCTACCTAATGTTTCCATGAAACGGCTAAACATACTAGTACTAGGCTGTGGAGCTTCGGGAGGTGCATGGCCTTCTCTCTCCGTGTTTTGGGTAGGGTATGCTTCCATGATTTCTGAGTCGGAGGAGGAATCACTAGCGGCTATTTTAGGGTCTTGGGTGGTGCTACCTTGTGTCCCCGCTGAGGGTATAGAGCTTATCGTGGATGGGTAATGGGTGTCCGTATGAACAGAGGCACCCTCAATATGCTTGTGTTCTAGCACCCGCCCAGAGCGTAAGTGCATGTGCTTTTGATACCCTAAGGTGTCAAAAAGCTGCTCTAGGAGGCCTTGTGACTAGTTTTTAGCGTGTTTTTTGTTTGTTTTTTGCTAGATTTTTTAGAGCGTGTCGTGGAATGGGCCGTGTGATAGCTCAAAACGAGTGTATCGGTCAGAGGGTCGTGCCGTGCTTTACAGCCCTCCGTTTGGTCACTCTATGCCCTCGGAATCCCTAAAACTGTCAATTTCCAGTAGGGAACTAGGCCCAAACTAGAAAGTCTAAGGGTGCAAGTGGGAAGAAAAAGGAGGAGAGCGGAGGACTTGTCCCACATGCTCTCATTCTCTCTTGAGGGAGTAGGTTATATATATAAGAGTGAGTCTAGTATATATCATAAGACTGAGGACTGAGGCCTGGGCCTGGGCTTGGGCTTGGGCTTGGGCTTGGGCTTGGGAAACCGATCCCGATCTATCTTTTATACAAACCAACCCGTCCGTTTTAAGAGACACGTTTTTTATTTTCGAAAAAATTTCGCCGCCCGCTCGCTCGCGTTTTTAATTTCCGAATTTTTTCCCTTTTGACAGAAAATGCAAAAAAACGCAGAAATTGCAGCAAAAACGCAGAAAATTGCAGAAAATTGCAGAAATTGAAAACGCCGAACTTGAAAATGCAGAAATTGAAAAAACACAGAAAATTGCAGAATTGACAGAAAATGCAAAAAAACGCAGAAATAGCAGAAAATGCAGCAAAAACGCGGAAATTGCAGAAAATTGCAGAAATTGAAAACGCCGAACTTGAAAATGCAGAAATTGCAGAAATTGAAAAAACACAGACAATAGCAGAAATTGAAACTTGACAGCAATTGCAGAAAACGCAAAAAACAGAAATCTCCACACACTCCTTCCCTGCCTTTCTTATGATAGAAATTGCACCACAAGGAAGCGTAAAGTGCTAACCGAGCTTAATGTAGGGCATATCCCCGGCAACGGCGCCAAAAATGTGCGCTCCTTGCCGCACTGTCGAAGCAAGGGACTTGCCAATACACCGTATGCGAGCCACAAACGGCTCCAAGCACACAACAAGCCTAAACTAGCAAGCTCAAGAAAACAAAGGGTGTGTCACTCACCGCTCTACGCTCGCCTTCGTGGTGGATTCCTCGCCGCGATGAAGAAGAAGCTGCAGTCGTGCCGCGCTCAACCGCTTCGCCGCCGTCGTGCCTTCGTAATGCTCGATCGCACACACACTCTCCCTCTCTCTCTCTCTCTCACACACACACACACAAGGAGGTGAAGAAGAAGAAGATGGAGATGGAGCAAGAGCACTCTTCAATTGCACAAATGAGAGAATGAGTAAAAATTAGGTTTAGTTGGCTTTTATAGGAGCTCACCCCATTCACACTTGGGCGCCCATGCTTAGCCAACTAACCCCTTGAATGTCCAAGTTAAAGTGCGCCTCTCATCGGCGATCACTCTACCTTTCCCTATTGGTCCGACAAGCCCGGTACCTGACTCTACCAAATACATAATACGCGTCCATCGTAGGTGATGGGTGTCCGTGTGCCGTGAGGGTTAACACGCGTATAATGTCTTTTGGCACTTCCACTGCTTATTTTTGATATCTGACCTGACAAGATTGTTACAAACACTGTAGAAAGCATAAATATCAAGTTTGGACCCAAATTGATGAAAAAGACATCATACGCGTATGATGTCTTTGACCTAATTTTGGACATATTTTGATACTTTGCCAACACAGATCCATTGTAATAGCTATCTAGAGGCTATATTTCAAGTTTCATCCCATTTGGATAACAATTGACCCAAAAACAAGTCAAAAGCAGAAAATTGCCAAGAAAAGCCTGAACTAGCCATAACTTGCTCAAACAGAGTTCAAACTGAATTTTGTGAGTGAACAGAGCATAAAGGGGCCACTGAGAGTGAGCATAACCAAAATAGTCAAAATCTGTGAAAAAAGACATCATACGCGTATAATGTCTTTTTCAGCATAACTGCGACAAAATTCTCACTTGATGAAACAGAAGTTGTCCAACTGACAAGATTAAACAATTGACCAAGTATCAATCAGTTTGGATCAATTCTGACCACAAAAACTTGGGGAAAACAAATTGCCGAGACGGAAAAGTTACAGTCCTTTAGGGGAATTGATGAATTTGAGATCGGGCAGGAATCTCCGGAATAATCAACCAAAACAAGGGGAACCAGCAAGTGTCATATCAACTGAGGGAAGTGTAAACCAAAGTTGGGTGCAACCATTAGACCCGATCTTTGAAGGAAGTGTCTCTGATACTTCTTCGGAGAGATCTTACGAGATTTTCACCGAAAACTTGGAACACTTGAACCTGAACAACAGAGAAAATATGGCAGCAGGATCATCAAACCCTTCCGCCACCTTGAAGCTATTGTTCATAAAATACCAGTACGACAATGAGCAAGGTGCCAAGATCTACAAAGATGGAATGGACCGCTATTGTGTAAAGATAGAAGAGAGACCTAGTGAGTTCAAGGAATTAGTGCCTGTGAGCTATAGCGGAGATAGATATCTAGATGACGAGGGTACCATGTACTTGGTAGTCCTAAACCCTAACATTGTGGACAAGTGGGGATTGATGGGCACCAAAGCCAAAATAGATGAAGGACTTGAGGAGAAAGCACCAATAATGAACTTCCCTAATGCGAGGTTAAGAAGAGAGAATGAAACTACAAGGATCAACACTGATAACATCTATGTGGGGCTATACAAATATAATAATGGGGAGCAAGATCTCTATTATAGATGTGAAGAACCCTACACCGGAGAGTTGACAGACCAAAAAAGACTCTATGTCTTTACCTACACAGAGGGATCGGAAGTGAAAATTGCCGCTTACGATAAGTATGGCAGGCAATACTCAACAATGGGCAAGAAAGAATTAGAAGGATATACATACTTTGGGGGACCACTACATTAGTATTATGTTACTTCTAGCTCACATAGACCAGCACCAACAACTGGAGTGCAAAACTCAATGACAACAGGAGGACAAAGAACTCAGGTTGCTGACTCTTTCAGTCAACCTTGGGACTCGAAGCTCGGACCAATGGGATCATTACATCCCAGAGAGTCAATGGAGACGAATCGAGGTAGTGCAGTTCCAATCCCCACCTATACCACTCCAGGTCCAAGGTTTGAAGCGGAACCATCACATTTACCTCCCAGTAGTAGATTCAGGGCAGAGGAACCGACAAGGGTAACCCATGAAGTCCATGATGCTAGAGAAAGCTTTAGCCGAGACACAGGAGCAATGAGATTGGTAGCAGATCATAGACGTATGAGACCATCTCAAGTAGCCAAGTGTATGCCAAAGAAGTATGGTGGTTCAGGAGATCCGTATGCACATGTGTCACTCTTTAAGCAAGTCTTAAGAGCTGAGCAGATAACAGATTTCCATACACAATACGAGGGATTTGGTCTTACTCTAGAAGGTACTGCATTGACATGGTTTCAACCAATGAACATAGGGGGATTCCATGACATTGACCATTTGCTAAGAGAGTTTGCTGAGGAATTCTCAAAACGAGGGATTAAGCACAATACGGTCTCACAAATATATGCTTTTAAACAGAGAGAACACGAAAAAGTGAAGGAAGCTTCACTTCGCTTCAAACAATACATTGAGAGATGTCCAGTACGTGAACGACCACAAGATGACAGACTATCTGTTCTCTTTATTGAGGGACTGAGGAACGACACTCTCAAGAAGGACTTGCACTTGAAAGCTTGTACAAGTTTCGAGCAAGTAACGAGAGAGGCATTGTACTTAGTGGATAACTGTACGATTTATGGAGAGGTGTCAACGGATACAGATTTTGCATCCAGTAGCTCCTCCTCCGTAGCGAGTGAGACTACCACTAAAAAGAATGTTCAAACAACAACCATGCCAAATGTAGAGCAAATGATAGAAGATGCTCTAAAAAGGATGGCACCATACCAAAAACCATTGCCAAAAACACTGAAATGGTGTGCTATTGAACAAAAATGGACAAATTATCCAACAGAGGAGTGTTATTACAACAAAGGGTATGTAAGGGAGCGCCAGTATGCACCTCCTGCTCAATTAGCACCACCTCAGATACATCCAGTACCTCGATACCCAACGGGAAGTGTACCAGGACCTATGGGGATAGAAAGACCGCAACCGGTATTGGGACAACAACCACCTTTACCAGGAGCAAGACCAGTGGGCATTAGATATGCACCAACCTTAGAGAATCAGGAAGAACAAGCCTTAGTGCCTGTTCAAGCCTATTATGAAGAATCTGGTGCACACATGTCTCCAACTATGTATTACCCACCAGAAGAACCCAAACAACCAGAACCATGGGCATGATTGGGAATGTTGGAATACCAACAATTACAAGTGCTTCTGATGAAGAGAGATACAATTTGGACGCAAGAACATTGATGTTCATAGCTCATGGAGGGTTAACAGGACAAAGACCATCCTATCCACAAAGGACGAATCAAATGGGACCAAGACCAGCACTAGGACCCTGTTACAAGTGTGGAGGTGACCATCTGATGAATGTTTGCCCACATACGGAAATCATTAGAATTAACGCTTATTGCACTGAGTGTGGGGTTACTCACTTCATTGAGGATTGTTCAAAGAATCCAAACAAAGTGCAAAAGACGACATTGAATATGCTAGAAACTATTCCTACCAGCAGTGGGTCTGAAAATGAAACTCTGATACCAACGCAAGTTGTTACTAGAGCTCAAGCTAAGAAAACCACTAGAGAACCTGAGAATGGAAAGTTAGCGACTGAAGTGGTTAGTCAAGGACCGCGGAGTCAGAAAAACACATGGAAAGCTAGAAAAGCACGCATGAAGTTGAGAAAAGAACGTGAAGACGCTATTCTAGCTGAGGAACTAAAGCAAACTAAAGCTAGATTAGAAAAACTTGAGAGTCAAAACGGGAAACGAGAGATGAGCCCGGAAAGAACGAAACAAAAGAGTATCAAAGAAACAACGAGCTTAAGCTCAGGGGGATCAGTGCTAGTCGACAAAGTACACGAACCATTGGACGCACTGATGAGAGCTTACGAAGCTAGGTTAAAGAACAACCAAACACAAGAACAGAGGTGGATGACATACCCAAACGCGGAATTGGAAAAGCAGAGACTTGAAATGTGCCAGAGAATGATCGAGACTGCACAAGCCTTATTAGAACCACCAAAAGAAACAATGAATTGTGGAAAGGAAAACCCAATTCAGCAAGAGACTATCGTTTCACGGGTAGCTGAAAAGACTCCCAGTGCACAAAAGCCTGAAAATACACAAAAGGATGACCGCATAGTATTGAACACAACCGATCAGGAGATAGAGAGTTTTCATCCAGTCATACAGAGGATTTACGGAAAAGATGAGGATTACAATGAATTTTGGAAACAAGTGAGAGAGGCAAACTTTGCAAACGAGCTAAGTTTCCAAGCTAATCAGACAAATTGGGAAAAGGACATCAGGAATCCTCCCATAGTGGAATTTGAGGCAGGATCTCAAGTGGACTTGGATCTGCAATCTTACTGGGGAGATGGGGGCTCTGTTAGAACAATGGAGAGCAAACCTCATTCACTGAAAACCTTACCTTCATACTTAGGAGAGTATGAAGCAAAATCTGAGATTAGAGCACTTCCCTCACGAAAAATCTCATCAGAAAAAGTCATGGACTCGCAAGGATTGATAGAGATTTTGTCAACACCAGTGACATGCACTATCACTTTAGCCGAGCTTTTGAGGCTAAGACCACATATGTGGACCACTGTAGGAAAATGCTTGGAGAAATTAGGGATAAAAGATCCAATATCGAGATTGCAAGAGAGCATAGAGGAGCTGAGCAAGCCACAAAAGAACGCTAAGCCTGTACCCTTAAACAAGGTCGGAGAGTATTGCGAAGGTGAAGAGGGGAATACAACCTTACCAGTTGATTCCAAGGAGTGAAGACGATGGCAATACTAGACAGCGGAGCAGGGGTAGCCATTGCTACAAAAGAAATCTGGAAAAAATGGGGGAAACCAGCAATAAGGAAGACTAGGTTGAAACTCCAATTAGCAGATGGACACATGGAGAAACCTATGGGGTTATTAGAGAAAGTTGTAGTGACTTCTTGCGGCATTGAATACGAACATACTTTTGCTATTGTCGATTTTGCCAAGGAGAATAACTATGATATCATATTGGGAAGACCATTCATGAGACAGTTGAAAATGGTCCAAGATTGGGGCTACGATCACATATACTTGAGAAATATGGAAACCACTACACGTGTGAACCTGAAAGACCATAGCTACAAAGATGTGAACCGAACACCGGTAGAGGAGTTTGATTCAGCTACTTTGGCGGGATCCGAATTTCCAGCTTGGTTAGGTAAACCCAAGGAGTTATGGATGTGTGGAGCTTCGAAATGTGGAAGTCTGAAACGAGAAGAATGTGTTTTAGAAAGGGCTATCGAAGACGAAACTTATGTAGGAGAACCCTTTCCAGAGGACACGTTTGAACCATTAGAATGGACACACATTCTAGCAACCCTAGATGTTTGTGCAATTCCGGATGGTCCCACAACAAAATTTTGCGACAAGGACGGGTACGACGTGGTTCCGTATTTCATGTTGAGAACTGTACTCGAAAAAGAAACTGAAAAGAACGATACACTGGAAAAGGAAGATGAAGAAGAGGTGTTTCACGACATTCCCAATCATCCAGAGTGGGGAAATGAAGCAGACAACGAGTCAACGGACAATTCAAGCGGAAACGAAGAAACTATAACGGATGTCCGATTTTATGATTTTCCGAACCAAACTAAACAACGCCAGAAACACTATAGAGCAAAGAAAAAAACAAAAGGGGCTAGAACCAATCCAATGCCTAGAATAAGAGGGAAAAATCAATTCCTAATGCTAGTAAAGGCTGAAGATTGTGTTAAGGATAAGATTTCTGGAAGAATGAGAGGCAGTGATCAAAAGAGCTTACGAAAAGACAAAAGAGGCTCAAGAAATCAAGTTCAAAAGAATGGAACGAAAACTGAAACAGAAAAATCAGAAAAGAACAAGCGCAACAGAGAATACACGGAGTCCAAGCTAGAACGTAGAAACAAGTACAGAGAGCTCAAGAAAACTCTGAAGGAAGTTTGGATGACAGAAATTGAGAGTGGAGAGGACAAAAACGTCAAAATCAAGGAAAACATGGATGTTCCCTCTCACTATAGGAAATTCACAATAGAGGATAGGAAGGTGATATTAACCCCACCTATTCGAGAGAGGAAGGAGAACGAATCTTATGACGGACCGGAGGATGCAAAAAAAGTTGATTTAGCAGCTCCAGGTGAGCCACCTAGACCAGTCTACATAGCCACAGATTTGTCTCCAGGCGAGGAAGAGAGACTTTTGAGTCTTCTCAGAGAGTATAGGGATGTGTTTGCATGGTCTTATAAGGACTTAAAGGGAGTTGACCCATCGATATGCCAACACTCAATCCCACTGAAACAAGAAGCAAAGCCTAGCGGACAGAGACCATACACATATAATGATACTTTTGCTAAGCAAATCAAGGAAGAGATAGATAAGCTAATGGAAGCTGAATTCATATACGAGATTGAACACACCGATTGGGTATCTCCGATTGTGGTAGTACCTAAGAAGAACGGAAAACTCCGAGTGTGTGTCAACTTAAAGAAAGTGAATGCTGCAACAATCAGGGACAATTATCCCATGCCGATAACTGATCATGTTCTAGAGCGTGTATCAGGGTAAACAGCATACTCCTTTCTTGATGGTTTTTCAGGATATAACCAGCTAGCCATAGCACCAGAAGATCAACATAAAACATCTTTTGCAACGGAGTGGGGAATTTATGCTTATCGAGTTATGCCTTTTGGTCTAACCAATGCTCCCGCAACCTTCCAGAGGCTGATGACGCATGCTTTCAAAGCATACTTAAGGCTGTTTCTAGAAATCTACATGGATGACTTATGTGTACATTCTCTACTGAGAGATGAGCATCTAGAACACCTAAGAAAAGTATTTGAGAAATGTAGGACATATCGCATTTGTCTCAATCCTGAGAAATGTGTGTTTATGGTCCGACAGGGCAGAATTCTGGGACATATTGTCTCACAAAACGGAATATCCACGGATTTAGAGAAGATAAAAGTTATAGTGGATATGCCTAGACCAACCAATGCGAAACAAGTACAGAGCTTTATGGGACATTGCGGATATTATAGACGATTCATTTACATGTACGCTATAATAGGCCAACCACTTTACAGGCTAATAGTGAACTTTGAATGGACAGAGGAGTGTGAGGAATCATTCAAGAAATTGAAAGAGGCACTCATTACTGCTCCAGTCTTGAAATCACCAGATTGGAGAAGATATTCCATGTGCACATAGATGCTTCGGCATATGCAATAGGATGCATTCTGGCTCAGCCAGAAGAAGGAAACATGGATTTTCCTATCTGTTACGCCAGTCGACAGCTCAACCATGCAGAGAAGAATTACACCACAACAGAGCGAGAAGGATTAGGAATGATCTATGCTGTGAAGAAATTTCGGCATTATCTTCTAGCCAACAAGTTTGTGTTTTTTACGGATCACCAAGCCTTGCTCTACCTAGTGAATAAACCATGCAATACCGGGAGAATAGTGAGATGGTTCATTATCTTACTGGAATTCGACTTCACGGTAGTAGTAAAGAAAGGAAAAACACATCTTAGAGCTGATCATCTTTCGCGATTGACGAATGGAGAAGACCCTATAGGAGTAGATGACGACATGCCAGACGCGTACTTGTTCAACATAGAAATGATACCTAAGTGGTCTCAAAATGTCGTTAACCTATTAACCTATGGAGGAGAGTTCGATAGAAGAGAATACAACCTGAAACATATTGCTATTCAGCAATCCAAGAATCTTCAATTGATTGCAGGAAGGTTGTATCAATTGGGAAATGATCATGTTTTACGACTATGCATCAATCCTGAGGAATATAATATATATCTGCGCGAAGCACATGTTCAGGAATGTGCATTTCATTGTTCAAGAAGGAACACATATAGGAATTTGTTACAATTGGGAGTCTATTGGCCAGGAATGAAAGAAAGCGTACATGAATATGTCACAGTATGTATTGTATGTTCATCAAAACCGCCAGCAGAGTATTCGACATTATATCAGATAATGATCGCTCCAGAATGGAGTCAGTATATTGTTGAATATCTCACAAATAGAACTTTCCCAGAAGGAACGTCAAAAGCTCGTCAGAAATCTGTAGAGACAGAAGCTAGAGATTACGCTTTAATAGGAGATCAACTCTATAAGAGAGGTAAAGACAACCAGCTTAGGATTTGCGCATCAGAGTCTGAGTATGTGATAATCCTGGAGCAAGCTCATGGAGGAGTAGGTGGAGGCCATTTCTCAGGTGATAAGACAGCAAAACTTGTCTTAGCCGCAGGAATATGGTGGCCAACATTACATATGGACGCTGAGGAATACGTTAAACGGTGTGATGACTGTCAGCGGACCAAAGTACCACTTAAAAGAGATGATATGCCGCTTAGACCAATGATGGGGGCAAGAGCTTTTGCAAAATGGGGGATTGATTATGTCGGACCCATTTCACCTCCTGCATATAAGACTCATGCACAATACATCATTGTGGCTACAGACTATCTAACAAAGTGGGTCGAAGCAAAGGCAACTCAAAAAGCAGATGCCAGGACCACGGCACAATTTCTATATGAATACGTCTTTGTACGATATGGATTGCCAATAGAAATTGTGAGTGATCGAGGCACACATTTCATAAATGAAGTGATAGAGATCCTTCTAGATGAATTCATGGTAATCCATAGGAAATCAGCCCCGTATCATCCACAAGCAAACGGACAAGTTGAAGCAACAAACAAAACCATATGCACGGTCCTTACGAAGATTGTATCTGAGTCGAGAACTGACTGGGACCAGAAGTTGCATTCAACATTATGGGCATATAGGGTAGCATATAAAACATCAATAGGAACGACCCCATATAACATGGTTTTTGGGCTAAATGCTATCTTCCCAATAGAATTCTTGATTTCAACCTTAAGGGTGGCTAAGGATCTAGAGTGGACAGGGCACGAGCTCTCTGATAGAATAGATGATCTGGAAAAGCTAGATGAGCTTCGCCTAAAAGCAGTAGCTTCCATCTACGCTCAAAAAAGGCGACAAAAAGAATTTTTTGATAAGCATGTGCGGACTAAAGAGTTTAAAGTTGGGGACTATGTCCTAGTTTACACTCTGAAACAGCATGCTAAGAAGCTTAAAAGGCGAGGGATGGGACCTCTGGTGATTAAAGATCTGTCACCAAGTGGAGCCGTCAAGCTTGCTACATTAGACGGAGAAGAAATGCCCAATTGGATTAGTGGATGCAGAGTGAAAAAGTATCTGTTGCCGCTAACACAAGACATGCTTCTCAAAATACATCAAGAAAAGCTGCGTGTCCAGAAAAAGAAAAAGATTGAGGAGGAAGCGCAAGCCGAGGCGAAGGAAAGAATGGAGAAAAGAAGACTACTGCGTCAGAAACAGCGCAATGAAGGAGCAATACGAATAAACGCAGTCAGTATAACAGAAATGGATAATGACAAAGAAGAACCCATCATTGAATGCAAAGTAGGAACCAACCAAATCAAAGCCAGAGCACTATTGGATTCAGGAGCTCAAGCTAACCTACTTTCACTCAGTTTGTATAGACAATTGACAAATGACACTAAACTACAAACTGCCAAGCAAGAGTTAAAGAGTTACTCTGAGAATTCAATCAAAACTGTCGGATGCACAGTTTTACATATACAGATTAACCAATATGTGTATCCTCATATGTTTTACGTGGTTGAAGACCAAGCTACACAACATCCATTATTGCTAGGACAACCATGGCAGAAGCAATATAATGCAATGATTGACTGGAGTTCTAATTCAGTGCTTATCAAATACGAAGGTGAAAGTCAATCAGTTAAGTTCACCAAAGGAGAAGAGCCAACTCCAAAGGACGAATCCAAAGACAAAGATAAACAACAACCAGAGAAAAAGAAGAAGCAATGGCAACCAAAAGTTTCTATACAACCGGATTACTCTTCGACGAGGAATTCTCAACAGTGGATAAGGAAGACAAGCAATAATATAACAGCTCAACCTTGGAAAAAAACGGAGTCAAAGTTGGTATGGAGACCAAAAAAGGTTGTGCCAGAGAACACAAAGGTGGAAAACAGAGTCTTCAATACCGGACAATAGAGTGATTCCAGACAATCAAGGACAGTGAAACAGATCTGGATTCCAAAGAAGTTTATGACGGCACAAAGCTATAGCAAGCAAATTTGGATCCCAAAGATTTGTAAACAGGAACTCCCTTCAATACAAGCCACGGAAACTCCTAGGTATTTCAAGCCAAGGAAATCAACACACAGAACAAAGCAGGTTTGGGTCGCAAAGAGTTTGTGGCAAGCACAAGCAAAGCGGAAGCAGATTTGGATTGTGAAAAAAGACAACAAGGTAACGAAGAATCCATCTACTGATTCGACTACCAAATTTCCAAAACCAACCCAAAACCCGACCACCAATCCATCAATCAAACAAAGAGCAGCTTTATTGGAAAGACTGTTGTATCATCGCTCTACAATTGCATTGGGAACTTATGACCAAAACAACTACAATGCTTCACCCACAGACACTTCATAGTCGTCCGGGAGGACTCAGACTAGGAGGGGGGGAGGTATACAGGAGCTACAAAGCAACTACAAGCGGAAAAAACAAAGAAAAACAAAAATTATATTACAAGGGCAGTGTCTTACATGATTTTGCAATTTTTTATGTTTGATTGTGGATATTGATAATATTTATGCCCTTATATACCTTGTTTTGCAACAAGAAGAGATCAAATGATGAATTTGGGTCTCTAGATGTGTAAATATCACTAAATAAGAGTGTTTTTGGAGCTAAAAAGTGGAAAAAGTGGTAATCCAAGTCCAAAAATCACAAAGAAGTGTATATTCATATACACAGGGTTACCAGCTATTTATCGTGTATGTTTGGAATTTTTTGGCTTCAATTTGCTATTTTCCTTTATTTTTTATGATTTTCTTAATAAAAGTAAAAGAAAAATAAAAAAGCAGGTGAAATGAGATCGGAAAAAAGAAAAGAATAGACGGTGATGATCCTAATGACAAGGGCAACCCATGGTAAAAATGGGGTACAATTCTGAAAAAGTTACGGAAAGCCCGAAATGACAGAATTTTGGCAAAGTGGACAGATTTCTCAGAAACAGGTCAAACGGAGTCCAAATTGAGAAATTTCAAATCCTAAAGTGCATTTCACGACGAGATAGGAGCACATGTCAAATTTGGTAACAAGTGATCCGGGAAGCCCGAAGTTAAGTATTTTTCACTTCACTATCAAGCTCATTTCCACTATTACCTTCTTGGAGAGAGCAAAGAGCACACAGGAGCATCCGACCTTCTACCGCCTTCTACGACTGCTACGAGAGCTCAGAGGACACCAGACATGAGAGGTAAACTCGTTGCCATAATCTTTTGATGCTTATCGTTAACTTTTGTCGCGAAAACTCACCAAAACCAAGAAACAAGAGCAGACGGGGAATGGGGAGGAACGCTAGGTAGGGGCACAACCGCCTAACCAAACCTTGCAAGAACTTAGAGGTGGGTTACCCTAGTATAGGAGATGAGTTTCTAGCACTCAAAGCTCGAGAAAGAATGACTGGAAAAACCCTAGGTCAACAGAGCCTGCAAGAGGCAAACAGAAAAAAGTTGTCGGAACGACACAAAACTTCTCAGGAAGCTTAACAACATCGAGGGCAATGCAACCATGGAGTATCTCCGGGTTTGGATCACCAAAAGTAGGTCGGAACAACCGATTCGGCGGCGGACACACAAAGCGTCATTTTGGCATAACGGCTAAAATTGACGACCAAATGACATGAAACTTCACAAGCAGCTTCAAATATACATGGATGACTTATGTTTGCAAGCAAAACCCAAAAGAAAGCTGATTCACTTACCGATGGTGAAAAAGACGCTTCCGGGCAACCAAATGGAGAAAGATGGAGAACGGGGAGCCAAAGTCAAGTTCAACCAAATAGGAGGCTTCACAACATATCCAATGAGCTGGAAATGCAACTCTCAGGAAGAAAAGTTGAAGAAATTCAACTCCAAGGCAAAAAGACGACTTCGGAGACTGAAATGCCTATAAGGGGGATTTTTAGCTAAACTGATGACTTTTTAAGTTGAAAACTAGTTAGTAGGGCCTAGGGCACTAGCACAAAGCATTCTTTGCACAAAAAGACCAACATTTCAAGAAAAGACATCATACGCGTATGATGTCTCATAGCATGATTTTCACATCCATTTCAACATTTGAGTGCATAGCCTCATTCCACATGTTAATCACATCCTATGAACCAAGTATCATGAGAATTGGAGTTAGAAAACCCAAGGAAAACCAAAAAGACGCAAAGTAGGCCATAAAATTGATTTTTGGTCCTAATTTTGTCAAAATAACTCCAAACTCATTGAAACTTTGTAGGATTGTTGATTAACACATCTACAAGCTATCTGGAACCAAAAATCACCATTTTGACACAAAAGACATCATACGCGTATGATGTCTATTTGCACTTATAGAGCCAAAAATGCTCATTTGTCATCATACATCCATTATATATATCTAATACATGCTACATATGAAGTTTGGAACCATTTGGTCAAGTGGATCACCCCATTAGCCCAATTAAGAGAAAATTCTTCATACAAAGCCTATTTTTGTCCCAAATCCAACATATTCAAGTCCAAACCAAGATTTGAGTATAAACAGTCCTTCACTAGCACATGGAGAGTCCACAGAACCAATCCCATGAAAAATTGATGAAAAAGACATCATACGCGTATGATGTCTCCAGAGCCATTTTTAGTCCAAATTCTATCCAAACTTGATAAATCCACTGAATAAGCCTATCTAAAGCCAAAACCAAGCTTATAGAGAAAATTGGTCCAAAAATGCACTAAAAGACATCATACGCGTATAATGTCTCACTATGTGATTTTGGCACCTCAGGGCTTCAACCACTAAACAGAAGTGTTCTACATGCCATTTGAAAGTAATCCACCAAGTTTTACCCAATTTGGATCATAAAATCCAATTCCCTTTCAAAATTTTTCCAAGAGCCTGAACCAGACTAAACTGGCCAAAACTTGACCAAATGGGATCCAAGCATATGATACTCATGTATACACTATCAGCTACAAGCACAACCAATATGAAGTCATTCTGACACAAAAGACATCATACGCGTATGATGTCTCAAGCATGTTTTTGAGCTCAGTTTGCATATTTTTTCACCTACATTGCATCCTTAGGCCCTGAATAGCTCATGTTTCAATTTTCAAGTCATTTGAATAGTTAAAAGCTTCATTTCGGCTTTCAGTACTAAAAAGACGCTAACTTCTGAAATTGGAGTTACAGGATCCATGGATTCCGCTAAGTCATCGGCAACTAAGAGAAAAAGACCAACCATCAAGGATGCTCTTGCAGAAGCAGAACCTTTTGATATTCCAACAGAAACCCTCAAGCCAATCAAGACTTGGGTGGAGGAAGCAGTACTAGAAAAAGAGGGAATAAAGATCTACCAGGGGACTTTCAGAGATCCTCAAGGGCAATCGGTCGATGTACCTATGATCCCACGAGAATTAGTGGATTATAGCAGGTCAGAGAACATCAGCAGGTACCTGGAAAGGGCTGACTTACACAGGTTCTTCACCTCGAGACCATCAGGTGTGGATACAAGAAGAGTGTACGAGTTGGCAACATCCATTCAGAAGGATGGGAAAGCCACATTGACAGCCATGGATGGAGAGAAAGTAGAAGTACAGATCACTCCACAGCTCATTGCAGATGCATTGAAGCTGAACAACAAAGGGAGCTCTGTCAGGGAAAGAAGGGAGGCTATAGAGGTTTATGGGTCCAAGAAACAGAATGCAACTTATGGAGATATGGCAGACCAAAGAGCGGCAACCCTTTGCCGACTGTACAACCAATTTCTCCATATTTACAGTAAAAGACCGCAAAAGTATACGACACCGCCCCATGCCATTGCAACTACCATCACATGGGCATTGAAGAGCAATATGCCAAAAGAGGTGAATTACGCTCAATACATCCACGAGCAAGTAATCGCCATGCACAACGAGAAGCCAAAGTATATAGGAGGAGCTGAAGTTCTGACAAGAATAGCTTATGAAGCTATTGGAGCCAGAGATCAAGGGCCACGGGTTCCCTCCCAGAATGAGTGGCTTAGAGAAGCCGATGAGGAGGAAGAACAGCAAGAAGTATCCAAGAGGGCGTCCACAAGAGCACGCCGAAAACTAGAAATAGTTTCAAAACCTGAAGAGGCTGTTGACGAGCCGCTCAAGAAGAAAGCGAAGAAGAAGGCTGATCCCAAGCAAACCAAAAGTCAAAAAGCCGCAAGAATGGAAAGGCTGGTGGAGCAGTTCAGAGCGGAAAGAGCTCTAAAGGGGGACTTTGAAGAAATGTGGGTGCCAGACCCCACTAAAGTCGGAACTAGCTCAGCCAGGCCACATGTTGATCAATATGATCAATATATTAGAGCTTATGAGGAGTCGGAGGCCATACTGGAGCAGCAACCTGTCGAGCCTTATACTGAAGAGGAAGTACAACTTTTAAAAGCTGAGCTGAAAAAGGACGACAAGGAGAAGAAGGAAGTAGATGAGTCTACTGAACTTCGAGAGAAAGACGGGCAAGCAAACAAAGGGAAAGCCAAGATGACTGAGGACAATCAGCCCTCCTTTACTGATGTACCAAGCCCGAAGAAGACGGAAATTATTGTGGAGGAGACCACAATAGAAATAGAAACAGAAGTTATGGAAAAGCCGGAGGCCGGGACCAAGGAAAAGGAGATAGATCCAGTTCAGCAAAACAAAGATGATTATGAGGATCTGGTAGCGATCGGATACAGTGAAGAAGAGGCCCTGGAGGCAGTTTATGGGATATCCCTACGAAAACAAGATGATCGGAAAGGGACGAAGGAAAAGACAAAGGGTACAATGGAGAGTGAAGAGAAAATGGACGAACAGAACATACTAGAAGAGCCTAAACCATTGGAGGTGGTGGCAGAAAGAGCTGTCAAGTTGACAGATGAAGATGAAAAAGACATGCACATGGTGCATGAACTGCTCAGCAAGATTAAAGAAAGATCCAGAGCAAAGGAAGTAGCAATTGAGACAGCAAAACAAAAGGAAGCAGAGTTGCAGAAGAAGTTAGAGAATGCTATGACTGAATCTGAAAGTCATAAAGCATCACTCTACGACGCAGAAAACGAGAGAGACGGCTTGATACTCCAACTAGCCGAAGCTTCAAGAGAGGTAACAAGTTCACAGGAAGCAAAGGAGCGAATAGAAGATGAGCTGGAGGCAGCCAAGGATGAGCTCATTGAGCTAAGGGAAAGAGTCGAACTTTAAGAAAGGACAATCACGAGACTCAGGACCACCCCTAGAGCTAGCAGAGCAGGAACAGAACAAGAGGGAGCCCTCGTACCAGCTCTGGAAGATCAGGTCAGAAGTTTGCAAAGAGAGCTAAGGGTAGAGCAAGTGCAAAGATTGCACATGGCGGAGGGATCATTGGCTGCAGAGGAGAGGCTCACATCAGAAAACCAAACACTAAGGACAGAAAATGAGGCCCTCCACAAACAGCTCCAAGACCTCCAAGAGCAACAAAGAAGAGAAACAGAGACACCACAAGAAGAAGCAGGGGGAGCATCCATAGAGCTACCAGAAACTGGAGAGGCAACCACAATTGAAGATCCAGCCCCAGTTCAAGAAGTGGCCTCAACTTCAAGAATCTCTGAAGATGAAGAACAAAGGCTCCAGGACCAAATAGAAAAGTCAACAGAGGAAAGTGCCAAGGCGGAAATGGAATGGGAAAGGAGACTCCTCATCTCCATTAGACTTCAAGGTTTAGACACAAAAGCGCTCCATGAAGAGTGGATGCAACCCAGCCTTCCTTTCCCTCTGATGAAATTTGAAGTGATAAAGACGAAAAAGAGAATAGAGGAGGAGCAGTGTGTCGCTCTTTACGAAGGCGACATCACAAAGGATGTACAATCAAAAAAGATTGTAGATTCTCAACCTAGATGGAGGAAAGGTTGGCTGAACAAATACCCAACCTACCTCATCTACTTGGTAGAGGCTCCAAAGGAGATTCGGGAGGATGCAACCTTCTGCCCGGTGCCAAGAGTCAGAAACTGGAAAGAGCATGGCAGGATTGCAGAAAAGAAGCCAAATTGGCTTAATTATCCCAGGATGCCAGGACCAAAGGAGAGAGAGAGAATAGGTAAAGCCTACATGGTGAAAACCCTAACGGGCACCATCAAACTCTTTACTGGCTCTCCTGACCTTTCGTGTCAGATGCTTAAGAAAATCTGCAGGACTCTCTTAGCATGCATTGAAGTGTTCGCGCCAGATAAAGCCACGACCTCGAGTCTACTATCGACGGCCGACACAGTGACGGATATGATGTATGATCTTTCATTGCAGCCATCACCAAAGGTGTTACATCTCTTATACCAAAGAATTATGTTTTTGCCTAGCTTCCACATGCAAACATTCGAAGAAGCTTTCTACACCGGCTTTTTCACTCACGAAAGCAAAATATTCGGCCCAACCTTGACCATCGGCAACCTACGCTACGAATCACATTTGCAGATGCTCAAGACGACAGGACTCTATTGACCAAGCCTAAAAGTCATGTCAGGGACGACATGAACGCGGAGGGGGGGAGTGTTGAGCCAGCAGAGGAAGTGTTGAGCCAGCAGAGGATCACACCCACATTTTTGCTCACACCCATCATTTTGTAACCATTGATTGTAATAAATGTCTTTCCGACATTAATTTTGATTTGAGCCATTCATTAAGTAACGGGACTCAATTGAGTTTCCAGCTTGTAATCCCGAAGTAATTTCACCTGTTGATGTAAATAATTAGAGATGTTCTCACCTCCAAGGCTGAGGTATATAAGCCAAAGTTTTGTAACCTAAGGGAGATTCAATTAATAATCAAAGTGAGTTTTTGAGCGCCGTGACTGTGTCTGAGAGAGAGAGAGAGAGTCTTATCTTCTTGCTACGCGAGCTACGGGGCCGCCATTGGAGAAGCGACACCGCCATTGTGTTAGCAACGGTGAGAGCTACGCACAGATACCAAGAGTGCGCGCTATCGGCTTCTACGTGTGGTAAGTTCCTACGAGCTTCGGTGTGAGTTTTCTTCCAACTCGTGTGTCGGAATAGAGCGTGCAGCATATCTATAGAACCACAACGAGTAGAGCTACACGTTAGTACCATCGGGGTCAAGTTTCGGTCACCTGTATTTTTCGGCCTGTCTTCATACGCGTTTGCCGCACGGAGTGGTTATAGGTTGATTTTGCAGTTCAAGTCTTTAGGGTGTTGTTCTTACCTAGTGTATAGACTTCCCCTTGAGTTTGAGATCGATTCAATGATTCTAGATCCTGTTTCGTATAGCATTCGTTCGTAGTATGGATTTCTGTCACTTGCGTATTTTAGAACTTAGATTTGATTTCCTTAGTAGTGATTGTCATTAGAAGGTCGAGTAGGTGATTTGACACCCACCTAGTTGTTTCCATGCGCCTGCGGGTCAAGCTCCGTCCTTGTCTGACAAATTTTGTTGTTGGTTGAGTTCTCGCTATTTAGCTTCCGCTAGCGGCGTAACCGCCTTAACAACTGTGAAAAGACTTTGGGGGGTCAAAGAAAAAGTAATCAGTCAGGCGATGATTTCATGAGAAATTCCTTTTATGGTAGCTTAACTACAAGGTCTTTTAAATATCGCCTCTAGTCAGCCCTCGAACATGAATACTTGGCTCTCGCGATTAAACAACTTAATTGACCACAGATAATTAAGAAGCTTACCCATGGTATTAATATTCGATCTCTAGTGCCTTTCAACCGTCAAATTAGCGACCCCAGGCTTGTTTAATTTTTTACCTTTACATCTGTTTATGCATTTGATTACATTGCAATTTAATGTTCATTTCTAACAAATTGTTTGAAATTCTTTTACCAATCAATTTTTCTACCTAAAACTGCATATGCTTTTTAAGAGAATGCAATTACTGTGCCAATGTTGTTTGATTTTGCAGTGACTGAAGAAGGCTAAGGACATTCATCTCAAATTCTCTTCCACCTCGACGAACCAGCTTCAACTCAATAGCTTTCGAGGACGGAATCTACATCAGGAAGGGGGGCATGTTAACCCTCACGGCTCACGGACACCCCATCACCTACGACGGACGTGTATTATGTATTTGGTAGAGTCAGGTACCGGGCTTGTCGGACCAATAGGAAAAGGGTAAGAGTGATCGCAGATGAGAGGCGCACTCTAACTGGGACATTCAAGGGATTAGTTGGCTAAGCATGGGCGCCCAAGTGTGAATGGGGTGAGCTCATATAAAAGCCAACTAAACTTAAAATTCACTCATTCTCTCATTTGTGCAATAGAAGAGTGCTCTTGCTCCATCTCCATCTCCATCTTCTTCTTCTTCACCTCCTCGTGTGTGTGTGTATGTGTGTGTGAGAGAGAGAGAGAGGGAGAGTGTATGTGCGATCGAGCATTACGAAGGCACGACGGCGGAGAAGCGGTTGAGCGCGGCACGACTGCAGCTTCTTCTTCATCGCGGCGAGGAATCCTCCATGGCAGGAGCATAGAACGGTGAGTGACACACCATTGCCCTCTTTTGAGCTTGCTAGATTAGTCTTGTTGTGTGCTTGGAGCCATTTGTGGCTCGCACATGGTGTATCGGCAAGTCCCTTGCTTAGACAGTGCGGCAAGGAGTGCACAAAGGGTCAGAAAACGAGACAGTAATACCTTTTCAGACAGTGACACGAGCACAAGCTCAAAGAATGAAAAACAAACCCATAATTGAAGATCCAAAGACTGATGCCCCAAGTGCAGAAATGAAAAATCAAAGAAACACTTGGAAAGCTAGAAAGGCGCGTATGAAAGCCAAGAGAGAACGAGAGCAAATGGCTCTATCCGAGGAGTTAAAACACACAAAGGATAGATTGGATCGGTTAGAGGATCTAACTAGTTTAAGTTCACACGCTGCTACAACCAAAGGAGCCAAGGAAATAGTAGAACCCAAAAGTGCAGGATCGGGAGGATCAGTGCTGGTGGAAAAAGTAAATGAGCAGCTGGATGCACTTTTAAAGCATACGAAGCCAGACTCAAAAACAACCAAAACCAAGAGCAAAGATGGATGACTTATCCATATGCAGAAATAGAAAAACAGAGGTCGGAAATGTGTCCAAAAATGATTGAAACAACCCAATCCTTGATAGAAAATCCGCTTGGTAAACCTACAAGTTGGCACGAGGTACCAGCTCCAACCCCTATCCAACCAACTCTAGAGAAACAAGTAGACACGAAGGAGAGACTCACGACTGCCTCTGAGTCTAGGAGGGAACCTATCATAGTGCCAAATACAACAGATGAGACAATTGATGGTTTCCAACCTAAAACATTGGAAGAAATGGGTAAGGATTGTAACAGTTTAGATGACCTGTGGAAGAAAATCCGGGAAGCAAATAAAGCTAATAGGATGAACCACCAAATAAATAGCACTAGGAAGGAGAAAAATGAGATCTTACCTCCCATTGAAGAATTTGACGCAAGATCACAAATGAACTTTGATATGAATTCACAAAAGGGGGACCAGGGGTCGATCAGTTCGGGGCACAGCCAACGAGACTCGCTAAAAACTCTACCCTCTTACCTAGGGGAGTATGAAGCTAAGTCTCAAGTGAGAGCAATCCCATCTCAAAGACTTTCTCCTAACAGGGTAATGGATTCACAAGGGTTGATTCAGTTATTGTCCACACCTGTGGCATGCACAATCACGTTAGCCGTACTCCTGAGGTTATTACCAAGCATGTGGACCACCGTAGGCAAATGCTTGGAAAAATTTGGAGTAAAAGACCCTACCTCGAAGCTTCAAGAAGGGATCAGAGAATTGGACAACCTCAACTAAACACTAGGCCAGTACCTTTAAACAAGGTTGGAGAATATTGCGAGGAGAAGATGGAAATACCACACCACCAGTAGAATTCCAGTGAGTAGTATCCAATGCTATTCTTGACAGTGGAGCGGGAGTCACTATCGCCACCAAAGAAATCTGGAAAAAATGGGGAAAACCGGCTTTGAGAGCTACCAGAATGAAATTGCAAACTGGCAGATGGGTTCATGGAAAAGCCTCTAGGACTTTTAGAAAAAGTAATTGTCACCTCTTGCAGAATCGAGTATGAGCATACATTTGCAATAGTTGATTTCAACAAAAAGAACGATTACGAGATCATCTTGGGAAGACCATTTATGAGACAATTAAAGATGGTCCAGGATTGGGGCTAAGACCACATATACCTCAGACGGGGAGAGACTACAACCAAAATATACCTAAAGACCATAGTTACAAGGATGTGAACCAGACACCAGTGGAAGAGTTTGATTCAACTACATTGGCAGGATCCGAACTCCCAGCATGGTTAGGGCAGAAAAAAGAGCTATGGATGTGCAGAGCTTCGCATTGTGGAAGCTTGAAAGTAGAGGAATGCATCTTAGAAAGAGCGATTGAGGACAAGGATTATATTTTGGAACCTTTTCATGAAGATTCATTAGAACCTCTGGAATGGGAACACATACTAGCAACATTGGATGTATGTACCATTACAGATAGCCCAACGACAAAATTTTGCGATAAGGATGGCTATGATGTGCTACCCTATTACATGGTAAACCTTATATCAACAGGAGATGAGAATGTAGACTCACCAAAACAAGAAGAGTTTTATAACTCCTTTGAGCATCTCGAATTAAGTAACGATGCAGATAACGAGTGTTCAGACAGTTCAGGCGAGCGTGGGGAGACAACCGCAGATATCAAGTTTTATGATTTTGCAAATCAACACCCTAGACGCCAAGAATGCTATTAAAAAAAAGAGTAGAAAACAAATTTAGAGAGAACCTGATGCCCAGGATAAAAGATAAAACTCAATATCTAATGCTTGTCAAGGCAGAGGATTGTGTAACGACCAAATATCAGGAAGATTCTCAAGAGTTCGAGGGGAAAGGACACATGAGGAAATAAAACAAGCACGGAAAACTAAAACAAAAACAAAATCAAGAAAATCTCAACAATCAAAACAAGAAAAGAAAAAAGATCCAGAGTGGACCAAAATGGAGCGTAAAAAGAAATACCAAGAACTAAAACAGTTGTTACGAGAGGTATGGACTACTGAGGGAGAAATTGACGGTAAGGAGGATTCAGAAAAAGGAAACATGAATGTACCATCCCACTATCAAAAATTCACTATGCAAGATAGAAAAATCATAATGACACCACCAGTAAGGGAAAGAATAAACCAGGAATCTTACGATGGGCCGAAAAATGCAAAACGGATAAACCTTGTTGTGACAGGCGAAGTGCCTCAGTCTGTCTATATAGCAACTGATTTAGAGCGTGAAGAAGAAGAAAGGCTAACACAACTTCTCAAGAAGTATAAAGATGTGTTTGCATGGTCCTACAAAGACCTCAAAGGAGTTGATCCCTCGATATGCCAACATACAATTCCTTTAGAATCAGATGCCAAACCAAGCAAACAGCGTCCTTACACATATAATGACACATTCGCTAAATGAATCAAGAAGAGATTGACAAGCTGATGGATGTTGAATTCATCTATGAAATTGAGCATACAGATTGGGTGTCACCCATTGTGGTTGTCCCCAAAAAGAACGAAAAGCTGCGTGTGTGTGTGTGTGTGTGTGAACCTCAAAAAAGTAAACGCAGCCACAATAAGGGATAATTATCCCTTTCCAATCATGGAACGTGCTTGAGAGGGTAGCAGGAAAATGGGCTTATTCCTTTTTAGATGGGTTTCCAGGGTATAACCAATTGGAAATTGCAATAGAGGATCAACACAAAATAGCATTTGCCACAGAGTGGGAAATATAAGCATATAGAGTTATGCCTTTTGGCCTAACCAATGCCCCAGTCACCTTCCAAAGGTTAATGACTCATGCGTTCAAAGAATACCTAAGAATATTCTTAGAAATATATATGGATGATCTCTGTGTCCACTCTCTTATACGAGAAGAACATATTGACCATTTACAAAAGGTATTTGAGAAGTGCAGAACATATCGAATCTGTCTAGACCAGGAAAAGTGCATTTTAATGGTAAGGCAAGGCCGCATCTTAGGACATATTATCTCAAGAAATGGCATAACCACTGACTTAGACAAAATTAAAGTCATAGCAGACTTGCCCAGGCCTACTAATGCCAAACAAGTACAATCTTTCATGGGACACTGTGGATATTATCGAAGATTCATATATATGCATGTGGTCATTGCCCCGGGGGATTCACCATGGAAAACTTATCGCACCACGTAAGTGCAAGGGAGGGGGATTTTTTTACAAGTTACATAAGCGTATAAGTTAGGGATAGACCCCCAATAATTTATCTCCTAAGCTTAAAAATAAGGGAGGGGGTATCATATTTATTGGTTGGGGGGGGAGTGAGAAAAGGAAAGAATGAGAGGAAGTTTTTGTGTTTTGAAATCATTGCTTCCCAAAAGAGTCTTCCCTTAAACTTTTGAGTCAATAGCTACAAAGATCCATGTAAGAACTAACACTGCTTTGTATCAATTTCTTGTTTTGTGATTATAGTTCATTTGTTGAGGGATGAAAGCTATGAAGAGTTTGTATAGATGCAAATTTACACGAAGAACCTAGCACAACTATATGACCATGTTTTATGAGTAATTTAGATGGGGCAGAATTGGATGAGTAGCTAGAGTGTAAGCTGGTTTGAAATTCAAACTAAAACACATTGAGAGTACATCTAGTTATCAACCTAAGTGCTTCCTTAGTATGTTGCCAATCACTATGCTACACGCTCTTTGACTAGTTTTACTCAGTTAGATCATGTGAGACCTAAATTTTATATGTAAGATAGGGGTATGATAATTTTCTACATTGATTGTCGTATAAGCGTAGAAAGGGGGGTCATATTCCCTAAAATGAGTCGTATATAGGGGTTTTATCAAAGTTGTCCGCTCGCACGTGGCGTCCCGTTTTATATATAGAGTGAATCCCCCGGGGGCAATTGCACAACCACTATATCGCTTATTAGTCAGTTTCGACTGGATTGAGGAGTGTGAAACTTCATTCCAAAAGCTTAAGAAAAACCTTGTATCAGCACCTGTACTTAAAGCACCAGATTGGGAAAAGATATTCCATGTTCACATTAATGCCTCTGCATATGCAGTTGGGAGTATTCTGGCTCAACCTGGAGACGGAACAATGGATTTCCCAGTTTTTTATGTGAGTCGATATCTAGATAGTGCAGAAAAGAACTACACCATCACTGGAAGAGAGGGATTAGGAATGATCTATGCTGTAAATAAAATTCGGCATTACTTGCTTGAAAACAAATTTGTGTTCTTCACAGATCATCAAGATCTTTTGTATCTAATAAATAAACCATGCAATACTGGTGATGGGGGCTTTTCACAAGCCAAGCTCCCATACCCCTCTTCTCTCGTCCCCACCCCATGAAAACCCCCTCTTAGGGAGGGAGTGATAAAAAAGCATTGAAAAAAGTAAGAAAAAAATAAAGTATGATTATGTAAATATATAAGAAAGGTAAAATAGGCCACCTCATGCCTACGGGGTAGCCCATCCCCACCTTGCCTCCTTTTTCTTCATTGTTGCCCCGCCGGGTGTCCCTTTTCCTCTCCTCCACTCAAAAGGTCAACCCCCTCTCTCTTCCCCTTGTTCTTTCTCCTTTCTCTCTCCCCTCAAGCTACCCCACCTCTCACCAATAATGCATTATAACTCACCAATAATGCACCCTAACTCACATGCAACTTACCCTATCTTCCAAAATAGTATACCCCACCCCCTCTTTCTCTCTCCTATCATATCCCATGACCCAAATACCCCCCTCTCTCTCTAAAGGTCTCCATGTCTCTTGTCTTGTAGCTAAATAACCTCCCCCACACTCACACACACTCAGTTTCACTGAAAAAAGTGCCCACAGACCCATCCCCACCCGGTGGTTACGTGATTTTTCTTGTGTTCACACACATCTGCACACAGATTCACCTCTGAACACACTCCCCTCTCTCCCCTCTTGTAATTACTTTATTCTCCATGTCACCTCTCACTTTTTTTTCATCAACCCATCTCTCTCTCTAGTCTCTCTCTCATGAGACTGCTATTCTGGCACATATACACACAGCCAGACAAGTGGGGCCCACAGTCACATGGCCTATGTAGATAATGATTTTTTCATTTCTAAATTCTAGAATTCCTCCCCCCTCCTCCCCTATATAAAGAGGGGTCACCATCACACTAAAGACACACACACCATCACCAAAGAGTACACTATGCACTGTGTGTGCCCAGTGCACATACACACACCCACACCATCACCATCACCATCACCGCAATCACCATGCTTGTTTTGAGCATGACCTCTACACCCTTGGCTATGGAAGATGAAGGGCAACTAAATGAAGGATGATGGCCATAACCCTCGTGCGAGTCTTCGCCATCAACTCCCACCTATCCGCCATGTGCTCTACCACTCTCTCCCTTCTCATTCCCCTACCCTATGCTCCCCATTTCATCGCCTAATTCTCTAAATAAAGCTTGAGGTTTTTTGAGTATGTTTTCTTGCAATGTTTTGCCCATGTGAGGTGTGCGGAATCGCCACCTAGTCTTGTGTTTTGGAGTGAGCTTGTGTATGTGTGAAGGGTGTGCGGATTTGCCATCCTTTTGTGATGCCTAAGTACTAAGCCGCTATACCCCCTCCCTCACTCTCTCTCTCTCTCTCTCTCTCTCTCTCTCTCTCTCTCTCTCTCTCTCTCTCTATCTCATTCCCTTTCCTTTTCATCATTACTCCCAAGCATCCATCTCTCTGGGATGAAAACTTTGTTATGGTGGTGTGTTGTTTGCGTCCTAGCCGTTGAAGCTAGGTGGTGCCCCCTGTTTGCTTTACCATGACAGGCTCGAGACGCGCCATTCGGTGCCCGGTGTTTTAGAGGCCATCGGGGTTCGCTTTGCTCCCGTCATTTGGTGCCCCCACTTAGGATCTTTTCATGAAACCCTTCAGTTTACAAGACTGAAACCCTTAAACTATTGTGAATGGATGAATGGCTAGCAGGATTTGCTAATTGGACGACAGAAGAAGAAGAGCTCCAAGCACAACTAGACGAACTCCGCATCTCCATCGAATCTCGAGTACGAGGCGTAACGGTAATCGATTTGCAGTGGGAGAGTCAACCTACACGCCAAACCCAGTGGATATACATAGGCCAAGTGCCAAGAAGAAGAAGGATAAGGTCGAAACCATGTCCGCAACCTACAACCAACCCACAACAAAAAAATGAAGGAGCTCTACACAATAGAGAATCAACACTATTCTACTTTGAGAATCGGGTAACTCAAGTCACCGAGGTAATTATCACAGTCAGTTTTCAAGTCGCACCTGATGCTGCAGCACAGATAACGGAAGCATTGGCTCACACTCTCACTAGAGAAACTAGGGATCTACTGAGTTTGTTTCAGGAAAGAACACCACCCTCTCCCACAAGCTTGGACAGTGACTAAGCACCTCTAAGCTTCACATGAATCAGTACAACCTACCTCAAGACAGATCACACATACCAACACGTGTACGCTCAATCAAGGTAATACTGGATTTGAAGGCTCACTACCAGCACGTCATTGACACCATGCCGGGTGGGGAGCGGTTTTTGGAGGTTCTGGCATCAGATCAACCATTTGTCTTACCTTTGGTACAAGGCAATGTACCGTTTGAAGTTTTAATCTATGTCCTAGTATAAGAGGGTATACACGCCTCCTTGTAAAGAAGAAAAAAACTTTTGCAAGTTAAGCAGTGTGTCTTTCTAGCTCTCTCTCAGTAATCATGGCAAGTGTAGCATTTCCAACATTTAAAGGAAAGAAGGGGGAGGATTTGGTAACAGACTTCCTAGATGACTTTGAAGTAGCATGTGTAGTGAGCAACAAAGATACGGATGAATCCCGGGTTAGAATCTTTAAGCATCTCATGAAGCTAGAAGCTAGATCATGGTACAATGCACTTCCACAAGCAACCAAGGATGACTAGGAACCCTTAAAAACCGCTTTTAAGAGGCGCTTTGGGGGAGGTACCACTTCAGAAAAGTTGTGGGACAAGTTGAGAGACTTGAAGCAGGAGGGTCTTTTAGAATATGCCACCTATGAGTCCAAATTTGTGGATTTGTGGGAACGGTGGGTTGAGTCACTGGCTAGGGGGGAAGCTGCACCCGATTTCCTAAAAAAAGATCGGTTCACGCATGGCTTATGGCCACTTCTCAAGGAGAAGGTGAAAGGTAGATTCGCGGCTATGTACGAGTTAGCCGTTGAGATTACTCGCCTTAAAGACAAGAAGCTGCGAATGAAAGCCAAAGAAACCGAGTCAACAGAATCAGGAACATCGCGTCGACCAGCAACTACGACAACCACCATTCCACCACCACCACCGGCTCTTGGGGTAAGAGATGACCAACAAGATATGTTGGCCCATATTACTGACCAACTGCAGAATTTTTCTGTCCACTTAATACAACAAGGGAGGAGTCAAGAAAGAGATCAAGACCCTGGAAGAGCACGATGACAAAACAGGGAGTATCATTGCTACAACTGCGGAGAAGACGGTCACGGTATGTACTACTGTCCCAAACCACGACAAAACTATAATAGAGGAGGTAGGAGGAACCAATTGTCACCCCCTAGAGAAAGAACACCCCCACCCCCAGCACCACCCCCACCAACACAAATTCTACGTCCACCCCAGACACCACTACAAGCATCCATCCCACCTCTTCCACCAGCCCCACCACCTGATCGCCCTGTAAACATCATAAGGCTAGAAGAGAAAGGAAAAGCCATAGTAGTGGATCCACCCAGAGCAAAGGAGAGGGACAAGGGTAAGGAGAAGGTAACCTTTTTAGAACCACTTGAAGCCATGACTGTGAAAAGAGCTAGGAGGGAGAAAGCTACACAATCAGATGATGAGAGAAGCATGAGAGGAGAAACTAGCAAGAGACCATCCAGGCCACGACGGAAATTGGGCATCACCGACTTCCAGCTAGGGGAAAGTTCTAAGCCCTATGATCTAACATTGGATGTGGCAGAGCAAGGACCGAAGATTACATGGCCACAGCTGCTACATCTTGCACCAAAAGTAAGGCGACAATGGTCTAAAATGGTAAGTACAAGACTCTCCAAAACAAAGGTAGCCGGAGCAATTTCGGGATGCAACATGGATGACATCCTTCCAATTGTCGACGTAAACATAAAAGGAAAGAGGGTTGGAAACACCTACATTGATGGAGGTGCACAAATCTGTGTAATGAGCGAAGCTATGATGCTTCGATTAGAGCTCGAGGTTGACAGGCCTTCTCCATGCAAGGCAAAGATGGCAAACAACGCAAAAGTAAAGTAAGTGGGTGTGGTAAGTGCCGTGAAAATCAAAGCTTTCAACACTGAGGTAGAGGTAGATGTTTTTGTAATGCCTACTAAGGGGGAGGGCTATCCACTAATTTTGGGAAGGCCATGGTTGATGGCCATGAAGGCAAAACAGGACTGGGGTACTGGCCTTCTACGCATGACCGGTAAGAAAGGGGAGACAATCTACTACGACATGAGGATTGGCAAGCAGAAGCAAATGAATCTGGAAACATCGGCAGATGAAACCACTAGCGAATCTTCCAGTTCTGAGGAGGAGACCACATCCACCGAAGAAAGTGACAGTTCCATTGATGTGATGGGTATCATTATGAAGGATCCACAAACGGTGAGCACAACTGGTGATCCATCACCAAAAGGGCAACCCAATGAAGAGGAGAGCAAATCACCTGGCCTAGGAGGAAGTAGGTTGAAGGGTATGTTGTCTACGGAATTAACACTTGAGGAGAAAGATAGTTTTTTGTAAATGTTGATGGGATTTCCTAACCTGTTCATTGACAACTATGAAAGAATCACAGGCATTACAGTGGTGGAACATCATATTAAGCTGAAGGAAGGGGTAAAACCAGTTGTGCAAAAGCTACGACGATTGGGGGTCATACAAGAAAAGGCACTCTTGGCCGAGGTAAGGAAACTGCTGGAGGCAGGATTCATCTATCCTGTAGAAAACTCAGAATGGGTGTCACCCGTAGTGGTGACGCCTAAAAAGAATGGTAAGTGGAGGGTCTGTGTTGACTACAAACCACTAAATGCAGCTACAAAGAGAGACCACTTTCCTCTCCCTTTCTTGGATGAAATTTTGAATGAAGTAGCGGGTTTTGAATGATATACCGTCTGTGATGGTTATTCTGGATACTTTCAAATACGCATAGCCTTGGAAGATCAGCTAAAAACCACTTTTATCACGCCATGGGGTTGTTTTGCATACAGGGTTATGCCATTTGGTCTCACAAATGCACCTGCCACATTCCAAAGATATGTCACATATGTTTTTCAACCGTTCTTTGGAACATCCATAAGAGTGTTCATTGATGATTTTTGTATATATAGCTCCCGTATTTCACATTTAGAAAAGGTAACTGAAGGTTTGGCCAGGTTGCAAAGCCTAGGTGGGCAATTAAATGTGGATAAATGCCACATTGGGGAGAGTAAAGTCATTCTACTAGGCCATGAAATTTCAGCAAAAGGTATCAACGCCGACCCAAGTAAGGTGTCCGCACTCATAGCCCTACCTTCACCAACGACCGCACGCCAACTGGTCTCTTTTCTACAGAAGGTGAGGTACTTAAGTAGATTCATACATCTACTATCACAACTTGTCCTACCACTGCAACAACTCACTCAAAGATCAACTTTCACTTGGGACGAGGAAAGCGAACATCACTACAACAAGGTAAAGGAGGTCTTAGCCACTCTGCCAACTATCTCACCACCTAAGTGGGATGAAAAATTCTATGTCACCTCAAGTGTTGGTGATGACTCATTGGGGGCTGTGCTACTCCAAAAGGATACGACGACATCTTTCATGAGGCCAATCTACTTCTCTAGTTGAATGATGACAGCAGGAGAGAAAGGTTTCACCCATGTGGAACGCTTAGTCCTAGCTCTTAGATTTGCAACTACAAAGTTTAGGTCATATTTGCTGCCTAAGCAATTTGTGATTCTAACCACGGATGAAATATTTCCCTATGTTGTACAACACATGGATGTGTCTGCTAGAATTACTAAATGGCTAGTTCGTCTGCAAGAGTTTGACCACACGGTACAGGTAGAAAGCACGACAAGGGCAAGTTTGGGGGGACTCATGACCTACCAAGTCTTTGAAAGGAAGGAGAAGCAATCTAAGGAAGGAGAAGTCCGATTACCTCCAGTACCACCGATGGTAGAAGGAGCATACTCTCTCTACTTTGATGGATCCTACAAGCGAGCGTCCGACAAAGCAGCTGCAGGCATAGTGGTCTTTGATGACAAAGGGACAAAGGTATTTTCGTTGGGCCAATTGTTAGATTCACATTCTAACAATGAAGCTGAGTATGCAGCACTAACCAAGGGTCTACAATGGTGCGTCTTGCAAGGTGTACAACGCCTTAATGTATTTGGGGATGCTCTACTTCTGGTAAGGCAAGTAAATGGAGCATGGACATGCAAGAAATCTAGTTTAAGGACTCACTTAAGTGGTGTAAAAACCTTGCTGGGTAAGTTTGAAGAAGTTCAAATACACCATATCCCAAGGGCTCAAAACCAAGAAGCAGATGCCCTAGCAAGTGAAAGACTACAGGAAGTGGTGGTTGGAGCAATAAAACTAAAGCTCCCTCTATTTCAAGGCAGTGATGCCTTGCCTGACATCATGCATTTTTTGGAAACAGGGGAATGCCCATCAGATTTAACAAAGGGACAGAAGAAATGGCTGACGCGGAAGGCCACAAGGTATCGACTCATCAATGATGGTTTGTACTGTAAGGGTAAGGACCAAATACTCAGAAAGGTCCCTCTCTCTCACGAAATCACGGGAGTAATTGCTAGCTGTCACGACGGGGTTTGTGGTGGTCACTTTGCCCTAGACATAACAAGTAGGAAAATCTTGCAGGCAGGCTTCATATGGCCTAGCCTCAACCGTGATGTACACCATTGGTGCAAAACGTGTAAGTTGTGTCAAAAGGTCGGCACTAGGTCACTTATGCCTGAACCACAGACACCTATTCTCTCATATGGCCCATTTGAAAAATGGGGTATCGATGCCATTGGGCCATTACCTAGGGCCAACTCAGGAAAATTCTACATTATCATGGGGGTCGACTACATGACTAGATGGGCAGAGGCTATAGCCACCACTAGAATCACAGCGGTAGAGGTAGCTAAATTTATCTACAAGCACATATGCTGTAGGTTTGGCACACCTTTAGAGATCATCTCTGATAGAGGGCCTGGTTTTAGAGCAGACTTGGTAGGAGAATTAATGCAAAAATTGGGCATTACAAGGAGGCACTCTTCACCATATTACCCTCAATGTAATGGTCTAGTTGAAAAGGTAAATGGAATGGTTTCTAAAATTATTACCAAGCAGGTAAACAATCATCCTGGAGACTGGGATAAGTATCTACTACCAGCTTTATGGGCTTACAGAACTTCATTTCGTACATCCTTGGGATTCACACCGTATCATCTAGTATTTGGTAAGGAAGCAATCTTGCCCATTGAAGTGCAACTACAAAGTCTCAGAGTAATGGCAAGCCAGCTTCAACAGCCCAACATGCCTTTGAGAGATCACATCATCAACTTGGAAAGACTGCAGCTAGACAGAGAAGAAGCAATAAATTATTATGCAGCACAAGCAGAGCATAGACGGCTTAGCTTTAACGAGCATCTCCGGAAAAAAGAATTGAAGAAAGGAATGTTAGTGCTCCGCTACGACAATCGCTTCGACACGCGCAAGGATAAGAAACTCCTACTCCGATGGGAAGGCCCTTTCATCATCAGGAAGAAGTATGCCAATGGAAACTACCAGCTTATGGAGGCTGATGGAAAACTTCATAAAACCAGGGTAAATGGTTGGCGACTTAAACCTTATTTTCTTCGATTTGACCAGGCTCCACCAATTGACATTCCAGATGAGAACACACCATCAGCCACCACCTCCGACGATAATGATCAAAAAGATGAGCTAGAGACATGAATGCCTCTAGCCAAAAGGGGAGGGCTAATGATGGGGGCTTTTCACAAGCCAAGCTCCCATACCGCTCTTCTCTCGTCCCTACCCCATGAAAACCCCCTCTTAGGGAGGGAGTGATAAAAAAGCATTGGAAAAAGTAAGAAAAAAATAAAGTATGATTATGTAAATATTTAAGAAAGGTAAAATAGGCCACCTCATGCCTACGGGGTAGCCCATCCCCACCTTGCCTCCTTTTTCTTCATTGTTGCCCCGCCGGGTGTCCCTTTTCCTCTCCTCCACTCAAAAGGTCAACCCCCTCTCTCTTCCCCTTGTCCTTTCTCCTTTCTCTCTCCCCTCAAGCTACCCCACCTCTCACCAATAATGCATTATAACTCACCAATAATGCACCCTAACTCACATGCAACTTACCCTATTTTCCAAAATAGTATACCCCAGCCTCTCTTTCTCTCTCCTATCATATCCCATGACCCAAATACCCCCCTCTCTCTCTAAAGGGCGCCATGTCTCTTGTCTTGTAGCTAAATAACCTCCCCCACACTCACACACACTCAGTTTCACTGAAAAAAGTGCCCACAAATCCATCCCCACCCGGTGGTTACGTGATTTTTCTTGTGTTCACACACATCTGCACACAGATTCACCTCTGAACACACTCCCCTCTCTCCCCTCTTGTAATTACTTTATTCTCCATGTCACCTCTCACTTTTTTTTCATCAACCCATCTCTCTCTCTTAGTCTCTCTCTCGAGACTGCTATTCTGGCACATATACACACAACCAGACAAGTGGGGCCCATAGTCACATGGCCTATGTAGATAATGATTTCTTCATTTCTAAATTCTAGAATTCCTCCCCCCTCCTCCCCTATATAAAGAGGGGTCACCATCACACTAAAGACACAGACACCATCACCAAAGAGTACACTATGCATTGTGTGTGCCCAGTGCACATACACACACCCACACCATCACCATCACCATCACCGCAATCACCATGCTTGTTTTGAGCATGACCTCTACACCCTTGGCTATGGAAGATGAAGGGCAACTAAATGAAGGATGATGGCCATAACCCTCGTGCGAGTCTTCGCCATCAACTCCCACCTATCCGCCATGTGCTCTACCACTCTCTCCCTTCTCATTCCCCTACCCTATGCTCCCCATTTCATCGCCTAATTCTCTAAATAAAGCTTGAGGTTTTGTGAGTATGTTTTCTTGCAATGTTTTGCCCATGTGAGGTGTGCGGAATCGCCACCTAGTCTTCTGTTTTGGAGTGAGCTTGTGTATATGTGAAGGGTGTGCGGATTCGCCATCCTTTTGTGATGCCTAAGTACTAAGCCGCTATACCCCCTCCCTCACTCTCTCTCTCTCTCTCTCTCACTTGATCTGATTCCCTTTCCTTTTCATCATTACTCCCAAGCATCCATCTCTCTTGGATGAAAACTTTGTTATGGTGGTGTGTTGTTTGCGTCCTAGCCGTTGAAGCTAGGTGGTGCCCCCTGTTTGCTTTACCATGACAGGCTCGAGGCGCGCCATTTGGTCCACGGTGTTTTAGAGGCCATCGGGGTTCGGGGTTCGCTTTGCTCCCGTCACTGGGAGAATTGTACGGTGGTTTATTATATTGCTAGAGTTTGACTTTGCAATGGTAGTAAATAAAGGTAAAACTCATCTACGAGCGGATCATCTTTCAAGGCTACAAAACGGGGAAGCTCCTGAAGGAGTAGATGATGACATACTTGATGCTTCTCTTTTCAATATTGAAATGATACCCAAATGGTCTCAGGAAATTGTTAGGATTCTTTCCTTTGGAGGTAGATTTGATAACAAGGAAGACAGATCCAAACAACAAACATTTCAACAAACAAAAAAATTTCAATTGATTGCAGGACGACTGTACCATCTAGGCTCGGACCAAATTCTACGATTATGTATAAATCCAGAGGAATTTGAGTGTTATCTTGAAGGAGCACACATCCAAGACTGTGCATTTCATTGTTCAACAATGAAAACACACCAAAGATTGAAACACTTAGGAGTTTATTGGCCAACTATGTATGCTAACACACATGCTTATTTAAACAATTGTACTATATGTAGTACCAAACGACCGGTGGATCACGCAACATTGTTTCAGGTAACCATTGCACCTACATGGAGTCAATATATCATTGATTTCTTAACAACGAGGACATTTCTTGAAAACATAACAAAACCGCAAAAAAAGGGCTATAGAGTTGGAGGCTCGAGACTTTAATTTAATGGGAAATCAACTCTACAAGCGAGGAAAGGACAATCAACTTAGAATCTATGCAAGTGAAAGTGAATACCTGCTGATTCTAGAACACGCACATGGAGGAATAAGTGGAGGCCATTTTTCAGGCGATAAGACGGCAAAAATTGTCTTAACCGCAGGAATATGGTGGCCTACATTGCACATGGATGCTGAGGAGTTTGTAAACCATTGTGACGCATGTCAGCGCACTAAGGTGCCGATAAAGAGAGATGAGATGCAATTATTGTGCCAATGTTGTTTGATTTTGCAGTGACTGAAGAAGGCTAAGGACATTCATCTCAAATGCTCTTCCACCTCGACGAACCAGCTTCAACTCAATAGCTTCCGAGGACGGAATCTACATCAGGAAGGGGGGCATGTTAACCCTCACGGCTCATGGACACCCCATCACCTACGATGGACGTGTATTATGTATTTGGTAGAGTCAGGTACCGGGCTTGTCGGACCAATAGGAAAAGGGTAAGAGTAATCGCCGATGAGAGGCGCACTCTAACCGGGAAATTCAAGGGATTAGTTGGCTAAGCATGGGCGCCCAAGTGTGAATGGGGTGAGCTCATATAAAAGCCAACTAAACCTAAAATTCACTCATTCTCTCATTTGTGCAATAGAAGAGTGCTCTTGCTCCATCTCCATCTCCATCTCCATCTTATTCTTCTTCACCTCCTTGTGTGTGTGTGTATGTATGTGAGAGAGAGAGAGAGGGAGAGTGTGTGCGATCTAGCATTACGAAGGCACGACGGCGGCGAAGCAGTTGAGCGCGGCACCACTGCAGCTTCTTCTTCATCGCGGCGAGGAATCCACCACGAAGGCGAGCATAGAGCTGTGAGTGACACACACTTTGCTCTCTTGAGCTTGCTAGATTAGTTTTGTTGTGTGCTTGGAGCCATTTGTGGCTCGCACACGGTGTATCGGCAAGTCCCTTGCTTCGACAGTGCGGCAAAGAGCGCACAAAGAGTCTGAATTTCGGACAACTCTCGTTTCCTCACCCTACCTCCCATGGCAGTACTCTTCATGTGTGAAAGAGTATCCTCAAGCTTTTTAATTACATTTTCCTTGGTTGTGATGGTGCTCTTTGCCTCCTCAAGCGCACTAGTAGCTGTTTGCATCTGATCTTGAAGATTGTGGAAACTCCCATTAAGCAACTTCCAATGACGCAAGTAGATCTCGGACCGCGCAATCTCGTGTTTGTTGAGTTTCTTGCAGTAGCCCAACAAACCTTGCTCTCCATTTCCAACGTATTGCAACAGTGATGGAATGTTTGTAAAAGACGGATGAACATTGAGAGAAAGATTCTTTGGATACAAGCATCCGTCTGTCCAGAGATCCACATTCTTCTCCCCTTGAGCGCGGCGTTCGTTGGCTGAAGGTAATGTACCCAAGCATGTTTTCTTTGTCGTAACATACTCTTGAGGTAGGCGTAGGAAAATCCCTGGAGACCTACCGCGTGAAGAGCTTGTTGGGACATTGGTCACATCGTCAAGAGGCATTTTAGGATGGAGAGATGGAGCTTGAAGCATGGAAGATAGAGCTTGTAGGATGGAGAGATGGAGCTTGAAGGATGGAGAGATGGGTGTGTAGGTGCAGCAGCAGGTGTAGGTGCAAGGGGAATGGGTGTAGGAGAGGAGCTTAGATTAGGATGGAAAGTTTTCAATTTTGGGGGTAATTTCCTAAAAGTTTGGAAGGAGTCAAAAAATGTTGAATTTTGAGTAATTTAACTTAAAAATATATTTTTTATTATGTGTATATGTTGGGGGTACTTTTTAGGGGGTAATAGAGTTTTTTTGAAAGTTTTTGAAAAAAGTCAATTTTTTTTACCTCTTTGACCCACGGATTTGCTTAGGTGGCATGGGAGAGTGAAAAGGCCACTTACAAGTTGGCCAAAACGTTAGAGAGAGAAGACCCCCTACCCCCCTACTTTTCAAATGGTTTACCCCCACCCTTCCCTACTTTTTAAATGGTTACCCCCCCCCCCCCTCCTTCCCCCTAGGGGTCAAAGGTAGAGGAGACCCTACCAAAATAGCCCCATTCAAAGCCTTTGTCCCCCTTAATCTTGGCAGGCTTCCTTTAAATTAGGGATTCTTACAAGGCCCATGGAGAGTCCATTTTTTTCCTAATGAGTTGATCAAGACATTGTAAAGACCACATTTTGCACTACATTTGGTCTTTATGAATACATTGTCATGCCTTTTGGCTTGACCAATGCACCAGCCACATTCAACCGCTTGATGGAGAAGCTATTTAGGCCTCACCGAACCTTTACTGGAGTCTTCTTTGATGATATTATCATCTACTCTAATTCACTAGACAAACACAAGCAACATATCCAGGTAATATTCCAAGTCTTACGAGAGAATAAACTTTATGTTAATCGAAAAAAGTGAATTTTTCTTACAAGAGATTCAATATTTAGGTCACATTATCTCTCAAGATGGCATCCAAATGGATCCATCAAAGCCAGAGGTAATAAAAGGATGGCCGAATCCAAGAAATCTTCATGAACTAAGAAGCTTTATAGGTATGTGTGCATACTATAGACGCTTCATAGAAAAGTTCTCACTAATAGCAGAACCATTACATGACCTACCAAAGAAAAACGTTAGGTATACATGGTCTGCCAAGGAGAACAATGCTTTTGAAAATCTTACCTCTCAACCTGTGATTACACTACCGGATCTCTCAAAGCCATTTGAGGTCCAATGTGACGCTTGTGGTGATTTCCTTGGAGCTGTTTTACTCCAAGAAGGGCACACCATAGCCTATGAAAGTCAAAGGCTCGACCCTGTTAAGCAAGATCTAGGCATATATAAAAAGGAACTCCTCGCAGTTCTACATGCCTTGGACTCGTGGAAGTACTATTTATTGGGGACTCCTTTCATCTTGCGGATGGAACCAAAGCCTTAAGTACTTCATGAGCAGACCAAGCTCTCCGACAAACAAATGAGGTGGGCAAATTTCCTTTCACAATTTCATTTTCATATTGCTCACATTGTTGGCAAGCATAATCAAGTAGTCGATGCACTCTCAAGATGGCCAAGAGTGAATGCGGTTTCCATAGCAACTCACAATGATCTATCTTCTATAATAGATGAGTATTCTATTGATTCCGATTTTAGAGATGTGATATCAGCCCTTGCATTAGGGAAGAAAGAGGAAGTTTTTACTTTACAAGATGGTTATCTTCTCTATGGCAATAGACTATGCGTTACTAACTCACTACGTGAGAAAGTAATGTATGAATCTCATGCTCCTCCTTATGCGGGGCATAGAGAGATTCAGTCTACCCTAAAAGGGATTGAAACGTATTTCTATTGGCCTACCATGAAAGCAAACATACAAGAGTATGTTTCTAAATGTGTGGTATTCCAAAAGACAAAGTTTGATAGAGGGAAGCAACCCGGATTTCTTCAACCTTTACCAATCCTAATTCACCATGGGAGAGTATATTCATGGATTTTATCTTTGGATTTCCTAAGTCTATCCATGGGAATTCAGAAATATGGATGATAGTAGACAGGTTCAGCAAACAAGCTCATTTTATACATGTTAAAAAGACTATCAAAGCCCATCAAATGGAAACCCTCTTCATATCACAAATCTTCAAGTACCATGGCTTGCCAATTGAGTAGCGTTAAATGATAACTTTGCATTTGAACTACATTTCTACTCAAATGTATATATTTTTTATCAAAGTTTTAACCTAGTGTTCATTCTCTCTTTCCGTAATAGCTTTTTTCCATACAAACACCTTACCCTTCTTAGATCTTTATGCATTTACATCATATTTCTCTCTTCATGCTAAATGTAAATAGTAAACTTAATTCTACTCTCCTAGTTTTTTAATGCATATTCTTTTAACTAATTACCTTTACTAATTTAAATAGCTATCTACATCCCATAATTTGTAAAATAATTTATGGGCACTTATCTTACCCATCTTCTCTCAAGGGTAGGGTTAACCTTGTAGGCCTTCCCTTCCCCACCACTATGTGACCCAACTCTTGGATCATTTACTTGTGTTGGTCAACAAATCTTAAATATAATGTATATCCCCAATAAATCAAACTTTATTGGAGCCTACCTCATTTGTTTAAGGTGGATTCTCTTTTGAAAAAAGCATGCTACACCTTGGATGCATGCTAAAGGGCCCCCTACAAGGAGACTTGGTTCAAAAGGTGTTTTGGATGCATCTTGAACGCCTTAGCTCGTGGGTATACTTGAGGAACACTCCAAAATCAGCTTAAACACTTTGAGAAGGTCAACTTTGCCTTTTACAGCACCCAATTCTGAGTTACAGGCTGAAAGTTATGGTGAAAACAAGGTGCTGCGGACACTGTTACTGCAGGTCAAAGTTACAATCAGGTAAACCACAAAGGTGAAAAGTTTTCTTGACTTCTTCAACATTCTAAAATACCAATGGGGAGTTAAAAACCACTTGCATGTGGAGGGGTCGGCTCAAGATGCTTCTAGTGACCCAACAAACAGGATGGGGACACTCTGCAGGAGCCACTGGAGGGACATCATGGTGGGGCCCACATACATTATCAACCCTTATGGAGCCTCCACGACTTAAAAGTCTATTTTTAATGAAAAAATAATTCCCTTATTTGCATAATTGAAGGAATGGTCAAAAGGGAACCTAACTATGGTTAATTACCTACCCTAGTCAAGTTTAACCTAACCCAAGGTCTTGTACAGCTATAAAAAGGCCCTTTGACAAGCACAAAAATACACACACCTACTCATTGCTGCAAATAAGCTCCTCTAAGGTTAGGGAAGCCCTAATCTCTCTCTCCTCTTGTCTCCCTATCCATTTCCTAAGCTCGCTATCATAAGCGGCACCATAGAGAGAGCATCAATATGCTATTGCTACCATTCTCTTGCAAACATTTCTCTTACCATACTCATCCCTAAATAAGGATTGTAGATTCTATATGAGAGCAAGGATATCAAGTTCAATGATCTATCTCATGGTTTGATCAACAAATTGTTGCAATTGGGGTGTCGTCGTCACACTTTTGCTCTAAACGCATGTAAAATTGGTAAGCATATCTTGGCAGCTTCTCATATTTTGTGCTCATTGGGTTGCTTGTTTGTTGAGAAAGTTTTTTGTGCACCATGGTGTCTATTTTCTTGGCTTCTCTCCTTATGTTGTGTGTAAGTAAGTCTTGGGGCTGCATAGATGGAGAAGAGCTCTCTATGCATGCCGCCTTATGTGTGTAAGTAGTCTCTTCTTTTGGGAAAGGAAAGGAGTTGTCAAGTATTTGTGCATTATGGTGTTTTGAGTTTTGAGGTTTTGTGCTTGCTTCTCTTAGAAGTATATGAGCACTAATATGGTGAAGGTCAATCTTTGCATGTGAGTTTGTGCAGTGTTCAAAGGGATTGCTTAAGGAGTGTGTGTTGAATGGTTGAAGGGCATTTTGTGTTGAAGCACATAAGGAAGGTGTGAGTGTGTGTGTGTGTGTGTGTGTGTGTGTGTGTGTGTGTGTGTGTGTGTGTGTGTGTGTGTTGTATATGGTTTTTTTTTTGTTTCCTTCTTTCTCCATAAAAGAGGGTGGTGCCCCTAAGAAATATGTATGCGTAGGGTCTCACGGAGTGGTTGTCTGGTGGGAGCCTTGAGTTGAGCCCCATCTCAAAAAATCCGCTCTCACCAATGTCCATAGTGTCAAATAGAGATCCTAGAATGATCAGTTATTTTTGGAAGGGTCTCTTTGAGAATTTAGGACAAGGCTAAACTTCTCTTCGGCCTATCACCCGCAAACGGATGGCCAAAGTGAAATAGCTAACCTAACAATTCTTGATCTACTAAAAACCTACGTAACGGAAGTAGATCAAAGGTCCCAATGGGAGAAGTACTTACCCTTAGTGGAGTATGCCTACAATAATATTGTACATACCTCCATGGGAAAATCACCTTTCGAGGTAATTGAGGGAAGATACAAAAGTCCCCTGCTACTTAAAGTACACGGGAATATCTTTGTTGCAGATGAGTATAGCCGAGACCTACAAGAATATTTCCAAAAGATTAAGGATGCTATCTCTATCTCACAGCAAAGGCAAAAGGTTGCTGCTGATAAGCACAGAAGAGCCCAAGCCTTTAAAGAAAATGATTGGGTCTTACTTAAATTTTGTCAAGGCTCAATTAAGGCACACCACGGGCAAGAATCCTACAGGACACCAAAAGTATTATGCTAAGTTAGCAAAAAGGTACTATGGTCCCTTTCAGATTCTTAGACCAATCAATGAGATGGCCTATTAACTCAAGTTTTCTAGCCATTGGCTCATACACAATGCTTTCCATGTGAGCCTACTAAAGCCTTACAAAGGAGAGCCACCTCAAGAACCAACTATTGAAGACCCACCGGAGATCGAGGACCAAGAAGAGGTGTTGCAGCCCACGTCCATTCTCCAACATGAAGACAAGGTATTAAGAGGCGGTAAGACTAATCGACGATATCTTAGTAAGTTTAAGAATTATCCTTTTGAAGATGCTAGATGGATGCAAGGAGTACAATTAAAGGATAACCTAAACCTTGTCAATGCTTACAATGCTTCCCTAGAGTAAGCAAATGTACAAATGTTTAAAATGAAAAAAGTTTTTGTCTTATAAGACTCTCTTTGTTTTTATTGTGCACAAATGTTAAGTAGTATGCATGCTTAGAATCAATGGACACGACATCTTCCAAACACCAAGTAGAGCTTGTCACTCTACTATGGAAGATTGATAGGACTAATGCACAGACATGCTTGCGGTAGCCTTAGGCTCTCAAGCGCCAAATGGATTAGTCATCCATTCTGGAACAATGTCCTAGGGTAAGATAGGGATCCTCTACCCGCTAAAAAAGGACTAATGAATAGGCTTTATCTTCTCTACCCCATAGTCGAGGACGACTATGATTTCAAGAGAGAGGTAATGTCATAATAACTAATATCTAATTATCGTAAATGATTTTCTCATGTTAAATTGGTCATTTAATATGGGGAAGTGCCAGGGGAGAAAAAGTTAGAATATTGGTTAAGCTGGCAGCCCGACCACAGTAGGGATCTAAAGGAGGAAAAATAGGGATCCAAAGGGGAGGCCATCTGCAAAATAGCAATCTGCAACAATGGGCTTCAAAGACCTTAAGGTTCAATCCATTAAGACTTCCAAAATGCTAAGGTTCCAAAATTCAAAGGTTATGTCCAAATGGTCAATCTTTGTGAAATTGGATGCTTTGTGAGTATACACAAAAGTCTTCAAGACTCCTACATAGGAGGGGGCGAGCCCTGTAAGTAGGGGATGAGAGAGAAATCCACACACACACACACACACACACACACACTCACAGGCTCCCTTTACACAAAGGGAATAGGGGACACATGTGAGCTCCCTAGCCCAATTGCCCACAAGGTGCACTCAAATCCTATTGGATGGCCATAGAGGTGGACCAATGAGAATCAGGCTAGAGTAAATCTAGTTTAATTCATTAAAAAACACTTGATAAAAGAACCAAAAAGAATTAATCTCTCTAGAAGACTATTGGACAGTCTCCCAAGGGGTCCAATGAGCATTCAACAGCCCAATGGCTTGCCTGATTCCTATTGGCCAGAAGACAAAGGGGTCCAATGAGAGTTTAGTTGCATTATTTAATTACCTAAAGCTCTCACAAAAGGGGAAATGGGGACACATGTCACAAGGCTATCACTTATGCTTCTCAAATATGATTGGCTAAGCTTTGCAGGGTCCAATGGGGTGCCAGCAAGAGTAAATTGCAAGAGGGGTCAACCGAGAGAGAGAGAGAGAGAGAGAGGGGGCTGATTTTGGCAAGGCCTTATCACACACACTCACACAACCTCATGTGTGAAGCAAGAAGACTCTGTCTCTCCTTCTCAAGCTTTAATGGAAAGCTCGTCATCTACTCCAAGCTTGTGAGAAGGGAGGCCTACACCAACAACTCTTGGCTTTGTGATGCAAATCCAACCAAGATCCAAGCTTCAATGCATGCTCATCTCCTCTACCATGCTAATACTAAGCTATGCTAAGCTATTATGAGTAATTATGTGAGGAGATATACTTCTTTCTCGTAAGACTACTCCTTCCTCTCAATCTACTCTCATACCCCGCTAGCTCTCACCATCTTCAAAGGTGTGTGCGGTCTTGGGTCTGAGACCGTGAGGGAATTGATGTTATGTTTTATAAGCGTTTGCTTAGTGCTTGAAGTTTCCATCTTCATTGCACTAGCTAGTTATTGAAGGAACACAAAGAATTGTTTTGTAAAATGTCTCCCTTGATGGGGGAAACCTTTAATACAAAGCCTTTTGGAGGGGGAACCGGCTCCATGTAAATCCGGTCCTCAACTGTTGTCAATAGCTTAATTTCTCTCTCTTTTGAAGTATTGTTCATGCCTATCGAACTAGGTGTTATGCTTTTTGTTGCTCTCTCCACCCAAGCACTCTTTCTATGCTTATTAGGAATCTATTCTAATAAAATGTTCACTATGTTTATGCTATTTTCTCCTACACACAAGTTACTAGGCCATTAAATGTTACGCATCCGATGTATATGTTTCCTTGCTGCTCTCAGTGCGAGCGTCCGACACTAACCTTCTAAACTTGCATTACCATAAAGAATAGTGAGATTAGGAAGTGAGATTATACTATAGGAAAAGGTAGTCCAAGGAGACTTATCAACCATCTTTAACTAATGGTCCCATCTCCTTTGCGATGCTTGCAAGTTCTTCTTCTCCTAATAAGCCACTCAAGCCTCTTTCTTTCACCAAAGAGCTTATCACAATTTCCTTTGCTAAACACGTTTGCATTTCTTTAAAGCCGGTGGTATGATTAGCTCCTTTGCTCCGTCTTACCATTGCCTTCACATGACCCCAAAGGCTATTAGATGTATCGTTTCGAGTGAGATGTTTGTGGTGACCATAATTGGAGCATTAGTTTGCTCATGTTTTCATCTTTAGGCATCAATACTACACAAAAGTCAAAGAAATTTCAATGCATAACAATACTTCTTTGGAAATAAAAGCACTCTAGCTTTCCTTCATTACCTGCACATGCTTGTCCAATGGCCAGTGCTTTGAACATGCTTCCAATGAAATGTGTATAGTTAGCACAACCAATTTTTTTCAACCCTATGTACTTTGCTCCTAGCGTTTTTAAAATGTTGAGCCGGCTTTGTTGTCCACAAGAGGCGCTGGGGACTGCTTCTCAAAACGCAATCGAGCAGTGGGTGGGGATGCCATAGGACCCAACATTTTTAAAAGCTGCAGGAAAGGGACGTCGCTTTGCTGCCCTTCGAAGGCGTGCACACTGCGGACGTCAGCGGAGCTGAAGAAGGCTTTCTAGGATGTAGCTTGCAGTGGCGGGGGTACTTGTGCGTGGGCAGGCAGGAGGAACTCCCATGATAGCATATCAAAATGCTTACAGAACAACAAGGGGCTCTGGTAGGCTCCAAGGTGCAGCGACCTTCCAGTATCGTCCAACAAAAAATGAGAGGAGCTCCATAGGTTCTCCACATGTCTTCTCAACTATTCGCCTTGCTCCACGAAGGTCACGAAGCACGAAGATTTGCTACCAAGTCAAAGTCGATGCGGAAGCTCACATACGAGAGAGAGAGAGAGAGAGAGAGAGAGAGAGAGAGTCTTCTGAACCAATCAACACTGGAAATGAATAACTAATGTACAATACAATTGGGGGTCAGGGTTGCTTATATATCAACCTTAGTAAATGTCCCTACCAGACTTTGACAAATAAGTAAAATAAATACCTAAAAGTCAAACTAAATAATGGGATCACATTGGGAAATTCACTTGAGATGCCAAAACTCTAACAAGAGGAAGAGGAGAAAGGAGGGGATGACATTCGAAGAGGGAGGGATGCGCACAGAGAGAGAGAGAGAGAGAGAGAGAGAGAGAGAGAGAGAGAGAGAGAGAGAGGGGGGGGAAAGGGGGGGGGGGGGGGGGGGGGGGGATTTGTACAAAGGGAAGGATGTCCATGAGAGAAGGGGTTTGAGCCCAAACATGAGAGGAAGGGAGGGGAAATAGGGGGGGGGGGGGGCTTGAGGAGAAAGGCGGACGTGATTGAATGAACGGAGAGAGAAAGGGGGATAGGGAGGGAGAAGAGCAGGAGTTTGAGAGAGAGAGAGAGAGAGAGAGAGAGAGAGAGAGAGAGAGACAGAAGGGGGGAGGGGGGGGAGGAAAAAGACAAAGGGGAGGAGGGCATCATGATTGATTGGACGGAGAGAGGAAGGCAAGGGTTTCAAACACGAGCAAGAGACATAAAATGGACAAATGGACATCCACATCACCACTCCACATTAATTCCAGTAGCGTGGTAATTCATGTGGCATGATGACATAGTTAAGGAATCTTTATTGCATAAAAAAACTAGGCTTGTAAGCACTCTTTAGTAGGGTGAGGAAGCACTCATAAAATCTACAATCCCTCACCAAGATAAAAATTTTAGAGATTGGCTTGCTCCTCATGTCATTGGGTTCACCTTTTTAGTATGATGCAATCAATTGGAGATTGAAAGTAGCAATCCAATTCGGGTAAATGTCTATGAGAGGGTGAGTAAAAAATAAGGATGTGAGTTGGAAGAGTTTCTCACTCGATCTCGCATTGATCACTTCATGGATGCTTTCATCATGTAGAGATTGAAAATGAAAGTGAGCGGACCTGCAAAAGAGAAACCTCACATAGAATGCACAGCAAGATGATTGCTATACAAGGTTTAAAAATCAATCTCTATGTTATAGTTGGTAAAAGTAGTTTTTTCATTATATGTATTTTTGGATTCTTTGAAGTAGGTTGACTGATGATTTACAGGTAGTGGGCCAATGATCTCAAAGTGGAAAGATGGTACCGTGAGTACCTTAATGATGAGTGGGTCCATAGCTAGCGCGAGAAAACCGACATATACACAATCAAACAAATTGAAGAGTTGAATGGAAAATATTGGTGGAGTCTTTACCCTTGGTTCGTTGACTATTTTGATGGTCAATGGTTTGGAATTTGACATTGCAAGAGCAAGAAGTACATGTATTTCATTGCCCTAGTGGTGCATCATATATACTTTATTAACATGTGCATTATGTTCCTCAGTTGAAAAAAAAGTGATCTTAGTGGGACAATTAGCATATTATAAATGCTAGATACTATTTAGAGAGCATTCTTTCTAGATGCATGGCAGATTGTTGGTGATTGCGAGGGAAGCTAGGAGTGGCTTGGTCTATTCATTGTCTATATCTAAGGTACGAGATGGTTTGGTCTCAATTTTGTTGCAAACATGTCAGTGAGAGATGAGACGAGTCTCTTCTGCAGATCTCTAGATGCATGCACACGACATGTCTGTAGATGCAAAGTTAGAGAAACCATGCTCTAGCAAGACACATTAGATTGATCCTCTTAGAGTAGAGATGTCTCTGTGACTATGGAGATGGATGATATGGATTTTTTTTTTATATACTCATGGTGGAGGCTGATGTAGTGATGTCAAGATATGTGATGAGTAAACCTAATGATATAAAGAATGCACATAGCATTGAGGTGCTTGCCATGGAGAGATTGGTAGAAGTTGCATTGAACATTGATACGCATACCAGGAACTAGTTGGAAGATATCATGCAATTTTCATTGGCCTTTGAGATTCTCATGTATGACCTTCTAGTGTTGAGACTCAAGATAGAGGGAGTGTTTGCAGTTGGCATTGCCAGTCATGCGATGATTGACACTAGCTATGCAAATCATTGCGGATTACCTATAGGATATGGATGTGCGCTCTAGTAGCTTCATGATGAATCATGGAGCTATGTAGATCATTGCGGCTTACCTATAGGATATGGATGTGTGCTCTCGTAGACATACATGTTTTTGTACATCACTAGAGCCTATACATGATGGCACATTGCTATAGTCTATACGATGGCGGACATGTATTTTGAGAGAGCCAATGGGAATAGATTGAGCGATGTGCTCTCTCTATCTTTGAGTATATTGTACTAGGTCATCTGTAAATCCACTTATCCCTACACTTCCCTTTACATTAGGAAAAATGTGGACTCAAATTTGGTCCTTTTAGTGCTAGAGAGAGAGGATGGTCTTGAGGATGCTACATGTATGGGATGCGGGGAGTATCTAGTGCAGATAGGTGAGCCTTTGGCCAAGGAACATAAAGAAAAAGGGTAGGCTATGGGTGCGGCAAGGCCATCAAGAGAAGTATGCGCCTTGTGGTTGAAGGGTATGCTTATATATGCAATAGTGCATTCAATTTGGGCCATCAACCAATTGCAGGGATTCTTGGAGGAGACCCCCACTTTATGTGGATGGGATGGAAAGTCAGATATGTTTGGTGAAAGCGATGGTGTGCATTGGGAGCATGATGATATACTCAAAGTGCTTTGTTTGAGGTGGCCAGTTTTAAAGGGTGCCTGGAGCAGTGAAAGTATTCCAAGGACAGGTTATGTGGATGATTGGCTATGTGTTGGAGTACAATATTAAAGAAAGTTGTTGCTAATGGGTGGGCATGCTCAATGCTAGATGTTTGATCCAGGGGGACGATGACAGGTAAAGCAGGGGGTTGGGCAACCCGCTTGAGAAAATGTGGAGGGTGATAGGAGACAGGTTTTGTACATATGATAGTGGTTTTGTGGTATACAAAGTGCTTGCTTTGGTGTTGCATATTTTTAAGGTGCAATAAACATGTATGTGGTTGAGCATAAATGTTCAACTAGGCGGTGGGCAATGATCCTGTGACCAAAGTTGGTCGATGCTGAAAGGTGTGATGTGCAGAGATAGAGATGCTAATAGGTGAGGGATAAAGTGCTAAAGTAGGTATAAAGGACTAGGGCAAGCATGTGGTATCTAAAGTGTATGTCTCATGTGGTTTTATAGGCCGAAAGGGCTAAATGGGATGGTAGGTTGAAGATGTCCGAAGACTAGTTTTTTTCTTGGAGATGTAGAGCTTGAAGTGCTGAGTGAGCTGGACCAGACGGCTCATCAAACGGAGCTACATGGTGAGAGATATGGCCAGATGAATGTTTTCTAGGGGTCGGTTCTAAGCCAATTTGGTTGCATTGGGAATGGTGCCATCTGATGATTTTTGAAGCTTGATGGGGTTTGTAGAGATGAAGATCAATGTATAAAACCAACAGGAGGTGATTGCTTGTCAATTTGATGTCTAGTCAATTAGATATGGAAAAGTGAAGTTTGTGTTAGTTTATGACGATGCATTGCCAGTTGTTTTTTTACAGTTTTGGGACCCCGACGATTGGGAAGCCAGGGGAAGGAAAGGTGCGACAAAGTTCTCATGGCTCACAGTCGGCTAGCTGGAGTCTCACCTGGTCTTTAAAGGTAGGGGATTGGAGCATTCAGCACCCACAGGCAAGCAATGGAAGTTGGGTGGGAAAAAAAAAAGTTTTTTTTTGAAGTTTTTATGGGGTTTTTGATGGATGAAGAGGTTGGAGCTATAAATAAGTGACTGCCACGTGACAACACAGTAATCCCACATGTGGGCACTCGGGCAAGTTGATGGGCTATATATTGCGCAAGGGAAGCACTTCATAAAGTGTAACATTTAATGGTCTAGTAACTTGTGTGTAGCGGAAAATAACATAGACATAGTGAGCATTTCATTAGAATAGATTCCTAATGAGCACAGCAAGAGTGCTTGGATGGAAAGAGCAACAAAAGCATAACACCTAGTTAGATAGGCATGAACAATACTTTAAAAAGAGAGAGAAATTAAGCTATTGACAACAGTTGAGGACCGGTTTTACATGGAGCCGGTCCCCCCTCCAAAAGGCTTTGTATTATAGGTTTCCCCCATCAAGGGAGACATTTTACAATACAATACTTTGTGTTCCTTTAATAACTTTCTGGTGCAATAAAGATGGAAGCTTCAAGAACCAAGCTTACACTTGAAAACACAACATCAATTCCCTCATGGTCTCAGACCCAAGACCTCACACACCTTCGAAGATGGTGAGAGCTAGCGGGGTATGAGAGTAGATTGAGAGTAAGAAGGAGTATTCTTACGAGAAAGAAGTATGTCTCCTCACATAATCACCCATAATGGCTTAGCATATCTTACAAATTATCATGGTGGAGGAGATGAGCATGCATTGGAGCTTGGCTCTTGGTTGGATTTGCATCACAAGGCCAAGAGTTGTTAGTGAAGGCCTCCCTTCTCACAAGCTTGGAGTAGATGATGAGCTTTTCATTAAAGCTTGAGAAGGAGATATCGTCTTCTTTTCTTCACACATGAGCTTGTGTGAGTGTGTAAGTGAGAATGCCTTGCAAAAATCAGTCCCCCTCTCTCTCTCTTGGTCGACCCCTCTTGCTATTTGCACATGTTAGCATCCTATTGGACCCTGCAAAGCTTAGCCAATGACAATTAAGAAGCATAAGTGAAGCCTTGTGACATGTGTCCCCCTTTCCCCTTTTGTGAGAGCTTTAGTTATTTAAATAATGCAATTAAACTCTCATTGGACCTCTTAGTCTTCTGGACAATAGGAATCGGGCAAGCCATTGGGCTGTCGAATGCTCGTTGGACCCCTTGGGAAACTGTCCAATAGTCTTTTAGAGAGCTTAATTTCTATTGGTTCTTTTATCAAGTATTTTCAATTGAATTAAACTAAATTTACTCTAGCCTAATTCTCATTGGTCCACCTCTATGGCCATCCAATAGGATTTGAATGCACCTTGGGGGCAACTGGGCTAGGAAGCTAGCATGTGTCCACTATTGCCTTTGTGTAAAGGGGGCTTGCAAGAGAGAGAGAGAGAGAGAGAGAGAGAGAGAGAGAGAGAGAGAGAGAGAGAGAGAGTATGTTTCTCTCTCATCCCCTACTAATAAGGCTCGCCCCCTCAAGGATAGGGATGTGGGAAGACTTTTGAATCTTCCCACAAGCATCCAATTTACCCTAAGGCTTGACCATTGGACATTACCTTTGAATTTTGGAACCTTAGCATTTTGGAAGTCTTAATGGGCTGAGCCTTAGGGTCTTTGAAGCCCATTAATACACATTTCTCTTTTGCAGATGGCCCCCCCTTTGGATCCCTATTTTCCCTCCTTTGGATCCCTATTGTGACCGGTCTGCCAGCCTAGCCAATACTCTAGCTTTTTGTCCCTTGGTACTTCTGCATATTAAATGATCAGTTTAACATGAGAAAATCGTTTAGGAGAATTAGACATTAGTTATTATGACATTACCTCTCTCTTGAAATCATAGTCGTCCTCGACTATGGGGTAGAGAAGATAAAGCCTAGTCATTAGTCCTTTTTCTAGCGGGTAGAGGATCCCTATTTTACCCTGCGGCATCATTCCAGAATAGATTACCAATCCATTTGGCACTTGAGAGCCTAAGCTACCGCAAGCATGTCCGCGCATTAGTCCTATCAATCTTCCATAGAAGAGTGACAAGCTCTACTTGGTGTTTGGAAGACGTCGTCTCCGCAAACTTGATCCTAAGCATACATACTTCTTAACATGTGTACACAATAAAGAAAAAGAGAGTTTTATAAGACAAAAACTTTGTTCATTTTAAACATTTTTACATTTGCTTACTCTAGGGAAGCATTGTAAGCATTGACAAGGTTTAGGTTATTCTTTTAATTGCATGCCTTGCATCCATCTAGCATCTTCAAAAGGATAGTTCTTAAACTTAATAAGATACCGTAGTATAATCTTACTGCCTCTCAATACCTTGTCTTCATGTCGGAGAATGGACTCGAGGTGCAGCACCTCTTCTTGGTCCTCGATCTTCGGTGGGTCTTCAATAGTTGGTTCTTGAGGTGGCTCTCCTTTGTAAGGCTTTAGTAGGCTCACATGGAAAGCATTGTGTATGAGCCAATGACTCGGCAACTTGAGTTGATAGGCCATCTCATTGATTGGTCTAAGAATCTGGAAGGGACCTTTTTGCTAATTTAGCATAGTACTTTTGGTGTCCCGTAGGATTCTTGCCCATCGTGTGCCTTAATCGAGCCCTGGGAAATTTATGTAAGACCCAATCATTTTCTTTAAAGGCTTGGACTCTCTTCTACTTATTAACAACAGCCTTTTGTCTTTGTTGTGATATAGAGATAGCATCCTTAATCTTTTGGAGAGATTCTTGTAGGTCTTGGCTATACTCATCTGTAGAGCGAAGATCTTCCCGTGTACCTTAAGTAGCAGGGGACTTTTAGATCTTCCGTCTATTAGCTCGAAAGGTGCTTTACCCATGGAAGTATGTACAATGTTATTGTAGGCATACTTCACTAACGGTAAGTACTTCTCCCATTCGGACCTTTGATCTACTTCAGTTACGTAGGCTTTTAGTAGATCAAGAATTGTTAGGTTAGCTATTTCACTTTGGCCATCCATTTGCGGGTGATAGGCCGAAGAGAAGTTTAGCCTTGTCCCTAAATTTTCAAAAAGACCCTTCCAAAAATTACTGGTCATTATAGGATCTCTATCCAACATTATGGACGTTGGCAAGCCATGGTACTTGAAGATTTGTGAAATGAAGAGGGTTGCCATTTGATGGGCTTTGATAGTATTTTTGATAGGTACAAAATGATCTTGTTTGCTAAACCTATCTACTATCTTCCATATTCCTGTATTCCCATGGATAGACTTAGGCAATCCAAAGATTTTGAATGGTGAATTAGGGATTGGCAAAGGTTGAAGCAATCCAGGTTGCTTCCCTCTATCAAACTTCGTCTTTTGGCATACCACACATTTAGAAACATACTCTTGTATGTATGCTTTCATGGCAAGCCAATAGAAATATGTTTCGATCCCTTTTAGGGTAGACTGAATCTCTCTATGCCCCGCATAAGGAGGAGCATGAGCTTCATACATTACTTTCTCACGTATTGAGTTAGTAATGCATAGTCTATTTCCATAGAGAAGATAACCATCTTGTAAGGTAAATGGTTCCTCTTTCTTCCCTAGTGCAAGGGCTGAAATCAGATCTCTAAAATCGGGATCAATGGCGTACTCATCTATCATAGAAGATAGATCATTGTGAGTTGCTATGGAAACTGCATTCACTCTTGGCCATCTTGAGAGTGCATTGGCTACTTGATTATGCTTGCCAGCAATGTGAGCAATATGAAAATGAAATTGCAAAAGGAAATTTCCCACCTCATTTGTTTGTCGGAGAGCTTGGTCTGCGTCATGAAGTACTTAAGGCTTTTGTGATCCATCCGCAGAACGAAAGGAGTCCCCAATAAATAGTGCTTCCACGAGTTTAAGGCATGTAGAACTGCGAGGAGTTCCTTTTCATATATGTCTAGAGCTTGCTCAACAGGGTCGAGCCTTTGGATTTCATAGGCTATGGTGTGCCCTTCTTGGAGCAAAACATCTCCAAGGCAATTACCACAAGCGTCACAATGGACCTCAAATGTCTTTGAGAGATCCGGTAGTGTAAGCACAGGTTGAGAGAAGATTTTCTTTAAGCTTTTTGAAAGCATTGTTCTCTTTGGCAGACCATGTATACCTAACATTTTTCTTTGTTAGGTCATGTAATGGTCCCGCGATTTGTGAGAACTTTTCTGTGAAGGGTCTATAGTATGCACACATACCTATAAAGCTTCTTAGTTCATGTAGATTCCTTGGATTAGGCCATCCTTTTATTGCCTCTAGCTTTGATGGATCCATTTGGATACCATCTTGAGAAATAATGTGACCTCAATTCTGAATCTCTTGTAAGAAGAACTCCCTTTTCTTTCGATTAATATAAAGTTTATTCTCTCGTAAGACTTGAAATATCACCTAGAGATGTTGCTTGTGTTCGTCTAGTGAATTAGAGTAGATGATTATATCATCAAAGAACACTCCAGTAAAGGTTCGGTCAGCAGGTTTATTAGGCACTGAACTTCCTGGAAAAACTTGAATTGCATGGTCATCATTGCCTTGTTTAGGAGGTAGTTCACAAGGGATGTCATCAATAAAAACATCTTGAAATCCCTTGATAAAATTGGATCACTCTAATTCCTTGTGCTTGTTTACATTTTCTTTTGCTAAAGCATTAGGTTCATTTTGAGAATCTTCAACAAAAATCATACACACGGAAATAGAGCTCTTTATTGACTTACTGAAAGCTTGCATATGTACAATGGGTATGGTGTTACCCAACTCCTTAGCATCTATGTACATATCAATTCCTTGAACCTAAAGTAGATTTTCCTTTCAGGGAATTTAACATTGGCAGCGATGCGATCAAACCATGATGCCCCTAGGATTACATCCTCGTGCTTGAGAGGAGAGATAAAGAAGTCCTCCTTGTCCACATAGCTTTGGATATGGAGCCTCAATTTCCCAATTATAGGAGTGACCGAAGCTTCTTGCCCCTTGAAAGCACCATCGGCGGGCGAGTAGAACATCTCCCATCTCATAGGCTTGGATACCTAGCTTGGTGGCCAACTCTGTGGATATGAAATTGTGAGTAGAGCCACGGTCAAAGAGAATAAAATCATAATGTTCTCTTACCTTTCTCCAAGCATGGCATAGAGGAGATCCTTTGTGGTGAGCATCCTCTTCTTGGATTTCAACCAAGGTAGCTCTAGGAGGCACATTTCGTGTATTCTTGTGGGGACAAGCATGATAAGCATGCCCTTGCTCACTGCACTTGAAACAACGGTTATCTTTACAATAACGCTCAAGCTCTTCATGTGAGAGTTTATTTTTGCATTTATAAACTCCCTTCTCCTTAGCTTTGTTGTTGTTGGTGTTGCCTTTAGGAGACTTTTGGACAATGTCCTTCCCCTTAGGCTCGTTATTACGGTCCTTGTTCTCCGTGGGCTTAAGATTTCTCTTAGCCCCTTGTTGGAAATTGATTCGTGAAGCCACCATGGTATGCTGTATGACCACATATATGGTGCGTGGCCTTTGGGAATTAACATACTCCGTCATATTTAGTTAAACCCGCACAAAATTGTTGTTTTTTCTCTCCAAAATCCATCTTTTTGAAGAGAGTGGCTTTGAGATGTAAGTCCCAAAACTTGTCAACACATTTGTGAATAGATTTGTAGGGAAAGAGCTTCAAGATTTTCCATTCGGTGAGTACTTTGTCTTTGGCATCGGTAGCCAAAAACTGCTTTTTCATGATGGAAGCTCTTAAAGCTTTCCATGTTCATGGAGCTTCACCGTTTGCGCGTAGGCTAGACCACCATTGCCTAGCGGACTTTTGAAAATGCATAGCTACATGGCGTAGCTTAGAGGACTCTGTGAAGCTCTCATCTCCAAACGCCGCATCGAATTGTTGTATGAAGGCCAAGACTTTGTTCAAAGGTGCCATCATAGGTAAGGAAAGAGATGTTTTTTCCTCCCTCTTTGAACTTTTTGAGCTTGGACACCTCTTCCACGTGGCATAGGATTTCCTATGGCCTCTTCTTTTTGGTGGTTCGAAAGCTGCACCATCACTTTCTTCAGAAGAGGAAGGATTTGAGGAGGATGGAGAAGAGGGTGACCTCTTTCTTGCCTTTTTCTTCCTTGTTCCTCCTTGTCTGCACCATCACTTTCTTCATAAGAGGAAGAGGATGAAGAAGATGGCGAAGAGGGTGACCTCTTTCTCGCCTTTTTCTTCTCTTGTTTTCTGTCGTCCCTCTTTGAAATATGGTGTGGAGAAGTGTGCGATGGTCTTCTCCGTTTAGGGGGTGCTGGAGAGCGTTTTGCCCGTCGTCTTTGTGGAGCCATCTGTGTCGAGGTGGCAAGAGACTCAGAGTCTTTCTCGTTCTTTCGGTGGGCACTCTACCATTGAAGCTTGAGTTTTCCTTTGGGAAGGAGATGTGTCGTCAAGTAGTAGATTTTTGAGCCCTTCGTATGGATCCTGTTCTTCTTCCCTTATGGAGAGAGGCCTCTTTTGGAAGTCTCACAAGGAGGTTTCCTAGGTACTCTCTCTTCTTGGTGGGGAGTTTGGAGAATCCCACGAACGTAGTTGGTGTTGCACTTTGAAGGAGTACGAGCGGAAGTGCGACGCGAGAGAGAGTGCGAGAAGAAGAGCACGATGATATGGTGAACTCGCTCTGTTGTAATGTACAGAGCATAGTGAGTTCTTATTAGGTTTTTACAAAAGAATATGTGTACATACCTGGCGGCCCGCCCACTTACCTGGGTGACCACATTGGGCTTTATACCCCAACAACCTCCCACTTAAAGTCCAATGTGGTACTTTAAGTGTGAGAGAAGCGATGTGGTACTTTAAGTGTGAGATATAGAGAAGTGATGTACTACCCTACACCTAACTACTTGCGAAAATGCGCAAAGCTCTCTGAGGGAAGTCCTTTTGTAAGTAGATCAGCAGGATTTTTTGTGGTGTGAACTGTTACCATATACATGTGGTAGTGATGTGTGTGAACACACTAGGACCGCCGGGGCATTTATTCCCTCTTTAGGAGGTTTTTTCCCTCGTGCATTGTATATACGCCCATCACTCTAGGGCTATCTATCTTTCCATTGCACACCAAGTAATACACTCTCTATTGTGTCCCTTGAGCTTCCTTCGTCTTCTCCAAGCTGTGTGTTTCTCTACAACCCTAATTCCAACAATTGGTATCAGAGCAGGTCACGTCCTCCCGATTTCAGTGAGCTTTGGTAAGCTTTCGCAGGTCGACAAATTTTGATTTGGGCTCATTTCAGCCTCCGTTTCCACTACAGGCAGTACTGCACAGGCTATTTCTTCATTTTGTGCAAAATTTATGTCAGTGCCGTTTTTTGAATAACAGGTGTCTTATAGTCTTCTACGGTTTGTGCTATATAGCACAGGTTGTTCTCGCTCCGTTTCTCCTATTTTCGGGCAGTTTTCACATCAGGTGCAGCATTTACCATGGCTGACAACAACAACACAGATGTGTTCAAGATGTTTACTGCTGAGGACAGGTTGGATGGGGACAACTACCCTATGTGGGCTTATATGATGCAACATGTTCTTGTGTCAAAAAGTGTCCGGAACATTGTGCAGGGCATTGATGTACGTCCTGGTTCTGACGATGTAGGCGATGTTGAGGATGTTGCAGGTCTTGCCGCAAGGATTGCAGCTGTTAGAGTTGTTTTGCCTACGTCAGAACAAGCTCGTTGGGATGTTAAGGATGCGCAGGCTCATGCATTGATTGCGTTGTCTGTGAAGCGCACCATTGTTCCTCACATCCGTTCAGCAAAATCTGCAAAACAGGCTTGGGATATTTTAGCAGGTCTTTATGCAAGCCGCAATGAGGCTAAAATTTCTTTGTTGCATAAAGAGCTGGAGTCGAAGATTATGCATGAGGAAGATGATATGGACACTTTCCTTGCTAGTGTCAAGGATATCGATGAGCAAGGATATCAATGAGCAGCTTATTTCTGCCGGTGCTAGTGTCAAGGATATCAATGAGCAGCTTATTACTGCAGGTGAAGTCATTTTAGACAGTTCCCTTGTGCAGACTGTTCTTGATGCCTTACCAGATTCCTACCAGACTTTTGCTAGTACTTGGAGACTGATGACCCAAGGAAATCCTGAAGTTGTCAAGTTTGATGCATTATGCACATTGCTGCTGCAAGAGTCACTTTCTAGAAAAAACAAGACTAGGCAGCGTGCAGTTGAATAGGCTTTTATTGCTTCTCAAAGAAAGGGTGGTAACAGTAATGCATCCACTTCTTATGGTTCTGCTGCGAGTGGCAAAAATTCTGTTCCTAATGCTTCTGCTGGCAGTACTTCGTCTGGTAATTCTGGTGATAAGGGCAAAAAGAAGATGCGTTGCCATTATTGTAAAGCCAACGATCACTTGATCAAGTCGTGTCCTAATTTGAAGGCCAAAGAGGCTAAGAAGAAAGAGGGTGGTTCCACTGCAAATGCTGGTTCCACTACAAATACAGCCATTGTTGAGTCTTCTGTGAAAGGAGACTGTGTTGCTGATGTTGATACAGAATGGGCTTTTAGCGCAGAGTGCACTTACAATCCTGTTGTCCATGATGCATGCTTGTCAATTGCTGCAGATTCACATGTGTGGTATTTCAACAGTGGTGCTACAAAGCACATTACCTCACATCGTGAATTGTTTACCTCTCTCGAGACTGTCCCTCATGGGAATTCAGTCACTTGTGCCAAGAACGCCCCTTATCCAGTTCAGGGATTTGGAAACATTGTTCTCACTGCTGCTAATGGCAGTTCCTTCACACTTGTTGATGCACTTTATGCACCTGGGATCAAGAAGAATCTCTTGTTTGTATCCGCACTTGCTAGACTTGGACTTGTAGTCAAATTTGTGGATGACAGATGTACAGTTCATGATCTCAGTTTTGGTGATGAAATTGTTGCATCTGGCCTTTTGTGCCGTGGGCTGTATAAGCTCACTTTGTATGACAAGTGTGGACAAAACTTTGCAAATGCTGTTGCAGATTCAAGGGCTATTTCAGATGCAAAACTTTGGCATGCACATTTTGGTCATCTGAATTTTGCCAGTTTGCTACATTTGCAGAAATCTGATATGGTTGCTTCTTTGCCGCCTCTTGAAGCACCTGTCAAACATGTTTGTGAAGGCTGTATTTTGGGTAAGATGCAGCGTTCTAAATTTCCAAAGGATGGTTCAGTTTGGTCCACATGCAGGTTGCAGCTTGTGCATAGTGATGTTTGTGGGCCCATGCAAACTCCGTCCTTGGGCAATTACCTGTACTTCGTGACTTTCATTGATGATTACTCCAGGCATGCATGGGTATTTCTGCTTAAAGCGAAGTCTGAAGTTTTTATGTGCTTCAAACAATTTCTGGCTATGGCTGAAAATGTCTCGAAATGTACTATGGGCACCCTCCGTTCCGATCGAGGGGGGGAGTATATGTCTCATGAATTTAATGTATTTCTGGCTAGTCGTGGGATAAAACACCAATGTACAGTGCCTTATACACCTCAGCAAAATGGTGTTGCTGAGAGGAAAAATAGGTCACTGACGGAAATGGCACGATGTATGGTCAAAAGTCAAGCTTTTCCGCATTCTTTTTGGCTTGAGGCCATCATGTGTGCCACGTATGTACTTAACAGGTGTCCTACGAAAGCTTTGCAGTCTATTACTCCATATGAAGCATGGCATGATAGAAATCCTTCTATTGAGCACATGCGTGTTTTTGGCTGTTTGGCATATGCTTTGGTGCCACAAGTGCAGCGCAAAAAATTGGATGATAAGGCTGTCAAATGTATTTTTGTTGGTTATAGTGCTGAAAGCAAAGGTTACAGGTTGTATCATCCGCAAACAAAACTTATTATGGTTTCTCGGAATGTAGTGTTTGTGGAAGATTCTGTTCAGCCCTTGCTGTCATGTACTAGAGACAGTAATGTAAGCTCACAGGACATTTATGACACTTTGTTGCCTCTTTTCAGTGGTGTAAATACGAATGTAAGTTCCAATGAGGAAAATGTGCAGCCTATGGGGGTTTTTGAAAATGTTTTAGATCAGCCTATTACTGATGCAGATGTACATGATGTACTTGATGAGGAAAGGGCTGAAAATGAGCAGGCTAGAGGTATGCCAAAATGGATGGTGCACACTTTGCGTGACAGTAAATTGGATGCACCTTTGTCTAGTCGTACTCGTTCAGCCTCTCGCCATGCATCTTATGCATCAAATTGTTATGGTTTGGCTGTGTCTAGTTTACATGATGTTGAGGAGCCTCTGTCTTTTGATGAAGCACAGAATTCAAAAAATTGGATGACTGCCATGCAATCAGAATATGATGCACTTATAGAAAATGACACATGGACTTTATGTGATTTGCCTCCTGGAAAAAAGGCCATTGGTACGAAGTGGGTTTACAAGTTGAAACGCAAGCCGGATGGTGAGATCGATCGCCATAAGGCACAACTTGTTGCAAAGGGTTATGCACAACAAAAAGGCATAGATTATGAAGAGACTTTTGCTTCCACTTGTCGTATGACTACTGTGCGTTTTCTATGTGCATTGGCAGCTCATTTTGGTTGGGATGTACATCAATCAGACATTGTTACTACTTTCTTGAATGGTGACATGTTTGAGGAAGTTTATGTAACGCAGCCTCGAGGTTTTGTCATAAAAGGACAAGAGGACAAAGTGTGCAGATGTAAGAAGGCTTTGTATGGGTTGAAGCAATCTCCTCGTGCTTGGTATGAGAAAGCTAACACTCATTTGGTTAAACGAGGCTTTCGTAACAGTCCAACAGAAAGCACATTGTATGTAAAGCGTGAGGGTGATGTACTTCTCATTGTGGTTCTTTATGTTGATGATTTGCTGATCACTGGACCAAATGAGAGACATATTGCTGAATTTAAGGCTGATTTGAATGCTACTTTCAAGATGAAACATTTGGGGCTGTTGCATCATTACTTGGGTATACAGTTTAAGCAGTGTGATGGTGGTATTGCCTTGTGTCAGAAAAGTTACATAGAGACATTGCTATGTAAGTTTGGACTTGAGGATTGCAAACCTATTGCCACTCCCATGGAAACAGGTTTAAAGTTGAGTCTACATGATGCTGGCGATCCTGATGATGTCACTCTTTACCAAACTGTTGTTGGCTGCCTCATTTATGTATGCAACACGAGGCCAGATATTCAGTTTGCAGTCTCACAGGTCAGCAGATTTATGAATAGCCCACGTCTAAGCATTGGCAAGCTGTCAAGAGGATTTTTCGCAACCTTAGTGGCACTTTACATCTTGGCTTGTTTTATCCCAAGGGGGGATCATTTCCGCCAGACTTACATGCTTTTTCGGACTCAGATTGGGCTGGTTGTTTTGACACGTGAGTGTCCACAAGTGGTTTTTGTTTCATGCTTGGTAGTTCATGTATATCATGGTTGAGCAAGAAGCAACCTACTGTGGCCACTTCGAGTTGTGAGGTTGAGTACAGGGCAGTCTTCACAGCTACAGTTGAGTGTGTATGGCTCAAACGCCTTATGGCTGATTTGGGTGTTGGACTGGACACTGCCAACACTATCTACACTGACAGTCAGAGCACATTGGCAATTGGGAGGAACCCAGTTTTTCATGCTCGCACAAAGCACATTGAGGTGCATTACCACTATGTCAGGGAGAGGATCTCAGTAGGAGAGATCAGCTTGGCTTATGTGCCAACACAGGAAAACCTTGCAGATCTTTTCACAAAGGCATTGTCTCGTGAGAAGCTTGAAGCTTTCCGCAAAGCTTTGGGCTTACTCCCCTTTGTGGACTGATCGTGTCCTCAGGGCATGGAACTTCCCTTTACTCATGTGCCAGCTCTCGTTCACCGCATCACTCCAGGGGGGATTTGTTACCATATACATGTGGTAGTGATATGTGTGAACACACTAGGACCGCCGAGGCATTTTTTTCCCTCTTTAGGAGGTTTTTTTCCCCGTGCATTGTATATACTCCCATCACTCTAGGGCTATCTATCTTTCCATTGCACACCAAGTAATACACTCTCTATTGTGTGCCTTGAGCTTCCTTCGTCTTCTCCAAGTTGTGTGTGTTTCTCTGCAACCCTAATTCCAACATGAACTTTGACAAGCTGAAGTTGCTTATCCTCGAGCATTTCCCTGATGAAATGATACTTCACATCCACATGCTTTGTCTTTGAGTGATAAACTGGATTGCGAGCCAATTGTATACTGACTCCCATAGCATATACGCATACTCTGTAGCTTTCAGGTATCTCAATATTCCTTTCACTGCCTCCCAATGTTTCTTGCCTGGGTTTGACATGTATCAACTTACTACTCCCACTGCAAATGCAATGTCTGGGCGAGTAGCAATCATTGCATAGATCAAACTACCCACTACAAATGCATATGGAATGTTATCCATTTCAGCCTGTTCTTCCTCAGACATCGGACAATCTTGTTTGCTAAGTTTCACATATGGTGGCAATGGAACACTCAATGCCTTTCCCTTCTCCATATTGAAACGTTGCAAAACCTTGTCAATATACTCTGTTTGAGATAACCAAATCAGCTTCTTTGATCTATCTCTCTCAATGCGCATACCAAGTATATGACTTGCCTCGCCCATGTCTTTCATGTCAAACGATTTTTCCATCTTTGACTTCAAAGCTGAAATTTCTTCCAAGTGCTTGCCAGCAATCAACATGTCATCCACATACAAAATAAGGATCAGCCAACTGCCATCCTTAGCCTTCTTTGTATATAGACAGTGATCGAACTCACTACGTTTGTAGCCTTGAGAAAGCATAAACTTGTGGAACTTATGGTACCATGCCCTCGGTGATTGTTTTAAGCCATAAAGACTCTTTAACAACTGGCATACCAAATCTTCCTTGCCTTTCTCAACAAACCCTTCTAGCTGCTGCATGTAAATTTCCACATCTAAATCACCATGCAAGAACGTTGTCTTGACATCCATTTGGTGCAACACCAAATCTAATATGGCAACCAATGCAAGAAAGCATCTCAATGTATTCATCTTGACCACCGGAGAGAAGACTTCATCAAAGTCAATGCCTTGTTCTTGCTTAAAGCCCTTGGCAACAAGCCTTGCTTTGTACTTTGGCTAACTATCATGAGCGGTGATCTTATACCTATAAACCCATTTACAAGGTAGAGCCTTTTTGCCCTGTGGTAATTCAACTAGCTTCCATGTCTGGTTTTTATGCAGATCTGTCATCTCTAACTGCATGTTCAATTGCCAATTCCCGGAGTCCTTCATTTGCACTGCTTCCTTGTAACATGAAGGCTCATTGCAATCAGTCAACATGACATAGTTCATAGATGGAACAAACCTATCAGGAGGTCGTGTGATACGTCCAAATCTACGCACAATAGGTGGCTCAGGCTCAGCCACAACCTGTGGTTCCACTCTATCCTGTCCTTGCTCCTCTTGAGCCCTGACATTTTGTCTTGCACGTGCAGGTCCATCTTCTCGGAAGACAACTCTTCTAATCTCCTCAAACCTCTCTTGTTTAGAATGATATTTGGCTTCATTAAAGTGAACATCATTGCTGCGGATAACCTTTCTGGATTCGGGATCCCAAAGTCTGTACCCCATCTCACCAGAATTACCATAGCCTAGAAAGATGCACTTTCTACTCTTTTGCTCAAGTTTGTTCCTAAAGTCCTTTGGAACATGAGTATATGCCTCACAGCCAAAGACTCTGAGATGCTTGTATGAGGGCATTTTGCCTGACCATACCATCTCTGCCAGTGAATCCTTCTGCAAAACCGTGCTAGGAGATCTATTTATAAGATGAACAGCTGTTGATACAGCTTCAGCCCAAAACCCATTTGGCAATTGTGCATTAGACAACATACTTCTGACCTTCTCTTGTATGGTCCTATTCATCCTCTCAGCAACACCATTTTGAGGAGGATTGTAAGGAGCAGTAAGTTCACGTTTTATACCTTTTGATTCACAAAAGTCCTGAAAGACCTTTGAAACATACTCCCCACCATTGTCAGTCTGTAAGCATTTAAGCTTCTTGCCACTCTGATTCTCCACAAGTGTCACAAACGTTTTGAAAACAAACGCTTCATCCTTGTGCTTGAGAAATTAAACCCATACTTTCCTCGAGTAATCATCTATAAATTTCATAAAGTAAGAAGCTCCCCCTAGAGATAGGTTAGGCATAGGTCCACACAAATCACTATGAACAAGTGCCAACTGTGTATCTCTTCTACTGCTTCTATGCTTATGTGGCTGCTATGTTTGCTTACCATACAGACAATGTTCACAGAATTCAAAATCATTAAATGAAAAGCCAGGCAAATAACCAGAACGAGACAAGATTTCCATTCCCTTCTTGGACATATGTCCTAACCGGCTATGCCACAAAGAAACGTTCGGCTGCTCGGTTACATTGATTACATTTTTAGAGACATTTGATACATAAATCATGTAAAGTCCTCCAGACTTTACTCCATGTGCTATTGTCATAGAACCCTTGGATATCTTCCACATGTTCTGTCCAAAAGTGGTGACGTAGCCAGCATCATCAAGTAAACATGTGCTGATCAAGCTCTTTGTAATTGCGGGAACATGTCTCACATTCTTCAGCATGAAAGAAGAGCCATTCTGAAACTTCAATTGAACATCTCCAACACCTAAGATCTCACATGTCTGCCCATTGCCTAGCCGAACATGATCTTTAGTGGTCAAATAAGAGGTAAACCACTCCTTGTTTGGAGACACATGAAGTGATGCCCCTGAGTCTATAATCCAGTCACTCAGTGCATTTCCATCAGATGTTGTAAGAAGAGCTGAGTCCATTGTATTTTTCAAGAAGTAGATATCTCCTGACACTAGACTGTCATCCTCTGCAACAGTCCAGTGCATTTCCATCATATGCTGTAAGAAGAGCTGAGTCCATTGTATTTTTCAAGAAGTAGATATCTCCTGACACTAGATTGTCATCCTCTGCAACAGTGTTTGTCACATTTATTTCTTGAATCTTCCCTGAGGACTTGTTCTTCTCACCATGGTCTTCTGCTTTCTCTTTGCCTTTTTCTACTTTCCATTCTCTGCAGTCTCTTTTCATCTGACCCTTCTTGCCACAATGGTAGCATTCTATGTCACTCTTGCCTTCAGCACTACGGAACTTGCTACGAGACTGATCCCTCTTTCCACCTTTGTCCTTCCCCTGACAACTAAGGCTGTTCCTTTGCCTTTGTCCATTGTCTTTCTGTTGGTTTATTCAGTAAGCAGACTACCTTCTACACCTGCTATGGTCAAACCATCTGGAGGTGCAGAATTACTCAAAGTTGTGCAAAAAGTGTCCCAACTTTCCGGCAATGTGATCAACAGGAACATAGCTCTAACAGGTTCATCAAACTTGACACCTTGAGCTGACAACTGACTGTAGATGGTGTTGAATTCATTCAGATGATTGGACATAGGTGTCCCTTCTGTCAACAAGCTTCTTAAGCCAGTATACCTGTGAAGCTGCACTCTGCTTCTCATAAAGATCACTCAGCTTTGTCCATGCTTCATAAGCCGACATCTCGTCTGCTACATTGAAGTAAACGCTTTGTGCCAAAGTCAGCATAATGGTAGAAAGTGCCAATTCATCCATTTCGCTCCATTCATCTTCGTCCATATCTTCTGGTTTTATCCCCTTGAGCTTTATAGGTTTTATCTGCTTCTTTTGTACCAACACGTGCCAAATCTGCTTCTTCCACAATGGGAAATTGGTTCCATCCAGCTTCATGATATTGTAAAGAGTAGTGTCCTGTGATCCAGCCATAGCTGCGCTTCACAGTAGTTTGCTTTCCTGGGAAAAATTCGGCAGAGTTTCCCCTGTAAACTGACCTCTGAACCAATATCAACCTGATGAACTAGTGGATGTCGCCTACAGTCTGTGTGTAGATGCGTCCGTGTCGTATGTGACACGCCTCCAAGAACTGTGAGCCGTCCTTCGTTGTGTAGACAGCCACAAATCAGCACTCTGGAAGTGCAGATATCCTCAGCACCTGCAGTCGTAGGCCGAAACCCCAAATTTGAAGAGTCAGATCTGCACCCGCCGAGACCACGTAGTTGAAAATGGCTTGCGCAGAACTTTGTCGAAGCCGAACGGTGACCGAGATGACCTCAGAATGAAATTCTGAGAACACCAAGCCCTTTGGCCTCCCCACAGGATTTGGGGTCGTGTCTTCGCCTGTCGAATCTCACTGAAATCTGAGCAAGTGACTCTGGCTACCTGCAAAATGCTGCCCATAGCCTCGATCTGATCTGATATTAGTTGAAGGAGTACGAGCGGAAGTGCGACGCGAGAGAGAGTGCGAGAAGAAGAGCACGACGATATGGTGAACTCGCTCTGTTGTAATGTACAGAGCATAGTGAGTTCTTATTAGGTTTTTACAAAAGAATCTATGTACATACCTGGCGGCCCGCCCACTTACCTGGGCGACCACATTGGGCTTTATACCCCAACACACTTCACTTTGGAGGGATGGATTGCCCATGGCTTGTTGAAGCCTAGTAACAAGGTAATTAACAAGCATAGGGCATCATTAGTGGCAAGCCATTGGGCTGCAGAATGCTCATTGGACCCCTTGGGAGACTGTCCAATAGTCTTCTAGAGAGCTTAATTCTTTTTTTTTCTTTTATCAAGTGTTTTTTAATGAATTAAACTAGATTTACTCTAGCCTAATTCTCATCGATCCACCTCTATGGCCATCCAATAGGATTTGAGTGCACCTTGTGGGCAACTGAGCTAGGGAGCTGACATGTGTCCCCTATTCCCTTTGTGTAAAGGGAGCCTGTGAGTGTGTGTGTGTGTGTGTGTGTGTGTGTGTGTGTGTGTGTGTGTGTGTGTGTGTGTGTGTGTGTGTGTGTGTGTGTGTGTGTGTGTGTGTTTCTCTCTCATCCCCTACTTACAGGGCTCGCCCCCTCTATGTAGGAGTCTTGAAGACTTTTGTGTGCAATCACAAAGAATCCAATTTCACTAAGCTTGACCATTTGGACATAACCTTTGAATTCTGGAACCTTAGCATTTTGGAAGTCTTAATGGGCTGAACCTTAGGGTCTTTGAAGCCCATTGTTGCACATTGCTCTTTTGCAGATCGCCCCCCCTTTGGATCCCTATTTTTCCTCTTTTGGATCCATATTGTGGTCAGAGTCTGCCAGCTTAACCAATATTCTAGCTTAAATGATCAGTTTAACATGAGAAAATCATTTAGGAGAATTAGATATTAGTTATTATGACAGCATGTATTGTTAAGGGTTAAAAAATAATGCACGTATGATTTTTTTCATGGGATCATTTTCTTGGGCAAGGCAAAGAGAGCGAGCGATGCTATGTTTTCAAAATGTCAACAATCGGTGTAGCGCCCGTCGAAAAAAACCTTGTCAATAGAATGAGGCGAATAGGAACCCGTGATCTTCAACAAGCAAGGATTCCATTTGATCACACAATGAGATGTAGTGATTGGGTGACTATGGATTTCCATGTCTATGATCCAAGATATGCTTTCATGTGTACTACGATTCCCTTGTTATTTTCAATAACATGACACATTGTGTGAGCCAGGGTCAATATTGTAGCATACAAGAACTACTTACAATTGCTACTTGTTATATGAAAGAGGAGAACATGGATGCACAATGTTTCTTTTGGCAGTCTTTGAATGACTTAATGGTGAAGTACGTGCTAGGCCCTGATGCTTCTCAATAGTGGTTTATTTACTTTTTATTTGTAACCAAGGTTTAGACCTTTGAACTCTAAGGGTTTTTTTTACACCTAATGGTTAGTTTAAGTAAGATTGCTTTATCCGTGCAATGTACTTCTCGGCGCATCATGGCAGTTAGGAGTCGTTAGTCATTCTCTACTTAGAGCAGTCGAACTATATTCAGCGTGGTGCTATAGCATGTGTTTACATGATGTAGAGTATGCAGTAATACAGTACATTTCATTTGTGTCAATGATGTTCTGCAGTTTTCTGTTTTGTAGTAAAGCCATGCCGTATGCAGTTTTTTGTGTAATTAGCTAGCGTTCCTGTTAGGGAAGTAAGCCCTGATACTTTGGCAATCCTATGATTGGTTCGAATTCAGCCTGAACCGTATGGCAGTCAGGAATATAGTGCAGAACTGATATGCAAGGTGATCTTGACCACCTGAGGGAATTCTCCAATTGGGTAACCCCATAAGAAGAGTCTAAGGAATATGCAACCAAGTTCTTAAAGGAGTTCTTCCCGAATTTGCCGGGGGAAATTAAAATTGCAATGGCTGACAAGGTAGTTTCTTCATTTCTACCTTTTGCGGCATGCAACTTACCTTCTTGTTACAGTCTGTATGAAAGGGAAGTGTTGGTACAGTATTTACAACAGAAAAGAAGAAATCATGTATGAGTGGGTCAAGACAAGGGTCCAATTTACCGCAACACTCATATGGCACCCGATTTTGACTTAGGAGAGAATTTGCAGCAAGGAGAAGACATGAAGCAGAGTTGGGCAATGATGGCCAAGCTGAACCTGTAAAGGGGGACACTGCAGGAGCAGGTACTGTTGGGGCAGGGGCTGAACTGCAGGAACCTGAACATAGGTGGCATAGGACCCCACCTGCAAACCAACAAGGCCAACACGCAACTCCTCCTACAGCAGACCCAATTGTGGGAACATTGGTGAATGTATTGTTAGCTCAGACAATCTTTCAAGCAAGAAGACAATTACAGTTTACAGGAACAGGGACATCCTCTTTACCTTTTAATCCACTTCCGGTAAGGGTACTCAGAACACTTCCAATACCTCCAACGGTTGCATCAAATCCCAAAGTGGGCACGGCAAAGTTCAGCGAGAAAAAGTCCCAAGATGCTGACAGCCACGTTGGTCAGTTTCAAACAAGGTGGTCTGCACAAGTGGATATGAGGCACTACACCCGGATGGAGTAAAGAAGGAGCATTTTGCAGCAACACTGCAGGGGAAATCCATAGATTGGTTCTTGTAGTATGGTATGCCTGCTTTTGCTAATTATAATGATTTGAAACAAAGATTTTTGTTAAGGTTCATGGAAGACAAAACACCTGAAGACGTTTTAAAGAAATTGAGAAAGTTAAAGCAAAAAGACTTGTTGGTTGAAGATTATGCCCAAAAGTTTAGGAATTTAAACAACAGATTGGAAGTGGCACAACAATCATCTATGGAACAGTTGGAGATTATTTTTGTAAGGGACTCAAACAGGAATACAGGAGTGCAGTAGCAAGGAGACCCCCGTTAGCAAATGCACAAGATTTTATTGATTTGGTTGAGGCAGCCGCGAGGGCTGAACGAAGGTATGGAGGTAAAACTGTCTTACGGTAAAAGAAGAAGAAGAAGAAAAGTGATGCAAAATATGAAGGTTCAGGGTCCAAAACCGATGCTTCAGATCAGGATACGGGTGTTGACACTGATAGTGACGAGGATGAAGATTGGTCAGAAAAGAAGAAGGCAAAGAAGAAGGATAAGGAAAAGAAGAAGCAAAAAAAAAATAAGGAGTCTCCAAAGAAGGATAAAAAGCTGGGAAAGGGTTTAGACATGACTATGACAATTGTTATTACAACCCGGATTTCAGGGGAAGAAGACCGGAGTACATTACTCAAAAGATGAGGGAGGCCGCTGCGAGCATGATTGCCCCTCAGGAGATATCAGGGGCCTGCACCTCAAGAGACGGTTTTAGAATCCAAATAATTGGGGATATCAAAACAGGAATCAATAATATGCCACAGTCACCATGCAATTATTGTGGAGTCATGGGTCATTGACAAGGACCTGACTGTGAGCTTTAGTGCCGACATCGGAATGATAGAGGAATCGCTATCATCAAGTACAACAATAACAATAATAATCAACCTCCATAATAGAATCCACCACAGCACCAGCAGAGCAAAGACCTCCAAGTTATGCTAATTTAGTAATATTGGACTAAAAGAGAGTGGATTGAAGAAAATGTGGAAGTTATCAAAGCAAAACAGCAAACTGATCAACAGGTATAGAAGACCAAATTTGCTCAGGCAACACCTAAGCATCACAATTGTGATTGTAAAGCTTGTATCATCATTGAGGATATTCCAGAAACCATTGGGTGTATTGATGCCCTGGTGGTCACTAGGGCAAAGGCCAAGGTTGGAACCTCCACCTTGGAAGAAGTAGACAACCCGAACATTTTGAATTGGAAAGATCAAAAAGCAGTAGGGACAGGGGCACTCAAAGAAGTGCAAACCTCTCAAAGAGGGGGTGTATCACCTGAGGAATGGAATTTTGTTATAAGATCTTTGGATGACCAAGGGAGATGAAATTTAGATCGCAGACAAACTTAACTGCCAGAACAGGTTGTGAGTGATGACTTTTATGAAGCATTGTTGTCAACTCCAATGAGCATCACAGTGAAGCAAATGTTGAGGCTGGTACCTGTATTTTCACAGCAATTGTTGAAAAGACTTACTAGAGCAGTGGCAGGAAAGAATCAGCAAACCGGAATGGACCCTGAGGACACTATTTGTGGTGAAGCTTGTGAAGTTCAACCTTTGAATGTTGATTACAAGGTACCCGTAGTTGGGGCTTCCATTGGAAAAGTGTTTTTCTCAGGTGTACTCTTGGATGGGGGTCAGTGTTAATATTCTCCCGGAATCAACCTACTAACGTTAGAATCTTATGAAGTGGGATCCAACTCCTTTTCAAGTTAAAATGGCAAACCAAAGGCGGGTGAATGAAGCTTTATGAGTGATACAACGTACACCAATCAGTAGCAAGGTACTATGTAGTGGCACAAAAAATAAAAAAACCTGGGACAAAATCATAGTGGGATGTTCAAGAGATTTGTGAACATCAAGCTTTGAGGACTGCCAAAAACATCATAATGGTTTCCAACTGCAAATGATGTAGTATTGTCCAGATCATGTTATTCATTGATATATAGTGGAGCACAACATTGATCCATGTCCACATCCTCCATCGAGCATGCGGCCAATAGCTATTGGGACACACTTGACATAGGAAGAAGTGAAGTCCTTACATGAGGATGGGTAGCAAGGTACTCTGTAGTGGCACAAAAAATTAAAAAAACTGGGAAAAAATCATAGTGGGATGTTCAAGAGATGTGTCGTCATCAAGCTTTGAGGACTACCAAAAACATCATAATGGTCTCCAACTACAAATGTAGTATTGTCCAGATCATGTTATTCATTGCTATATAGTGGAGCACAACATTGATCCATGTACACATCCTCCACCGAGCATGCGACCGACAACTATTGGGACACGCTTGACATAGGAATAAGTGAAGTCCTTACATGAGAATGGGTACATGGTAGAAGTTAAAAAGGTTGTTGGAGAATGTAAGTCCCTCTACAGAAGGAGCTAAAAAGGAACACGGGTACAAGGGTACGAGTGAGACATAGGTCTTCCATGTCGAAAGAAGATTTCACGATAACTAGTAAAGCATTAGAGATGAAAGCAACAGTGAGTGAAGAGGTTGTTCGAGCAGAGTAAGTCCTAGAAAGTTTTAATTGTTCTCATGTGCTAATGTCACAGAGGGTTCTATGTACTGTGTGGAGATCCAAAGAGCACCCTCTTGTAGCTGCCATAATTTTGTAAAGCAGGAAGCGCAAGGAAAGCCCTATCTTACTTGTAAACACTAATACTTTGTGTTTCTCTGCGTTTTGGGAATAGTACTTTGTGTTTCTCTGCATTTTGGATCTGAGCCAAAATGAGCATATGTTCATTCATTATGAGGAGGTTCACAATGCTCTTAAGCCACATTCAAACCTACCCTTGCTTGGAGTAGTGCGCAACATACTAGTCACATTTCTTTTATCTATTTTTCCAACTAATTTAGAGAGACTTCACAAATTAGCATTTATCTATCTTACCCCCCTCCAATAGATTGCCCTAAATCTTCTGCTAGCTGTTTTGCTTGCATTTTTTTAATTTTGTGTAAGCTTTCGCCGTTTTGTATCGATCGGTAATTGCTCTCCACCGACATTCTACCAACAAAGGATCATTTCATTCTACTTGCAAGTGTCCTTTTCATGAATGGTGGGAATATCTCTGAGAAATCAATTTGTTGAATATATCAAATTTGGGCAGCTTCCTCTTCATCTTTCTTTATGGGTGTAATGATAATGAACTGCAGTGACAAACAGCTTAATTGATATTAGAAAGTTGTAAGAGATTGCAAAAGAATTTTCTAGAAGTACAACAAAATTCCTTTAATCCCTTCCGAAAACACAGCTAGATATGTGGCACCCTTCTAAACCTTTGGAGCCATGGCAAGCACTTGTACTACACATGCAGAAACACCCCTTTTGTACAATTTGCATTCTGCAGTCATGTATGGATGCATGTTATCTTCTTGGAGAAGTCCTACAACGCCCTCTCTCATGGACATCATAAGCTTCACTAAGCTTTCTTCGTGCATCAGCTCACTACCAAGCTATCCCTAGCAACTGATGTAACATTACTGCATATATTTGGCCTCCTTTTCAGCTTGCACCAGAGCCCTGACTTGGTATGAAGGGTTGCACCAGTTACAAGCTCTACGTCCTCAGGAGAACCACGAAGCTCAAAGTTGAATTTTTGCATAACCATCACTAGAGCGATTGTGGATTCCATTAGAGCAAATTGGTCTCCCACGCATTTGCGAGGACCGCCACCAAATGGCAGAAAGGCAAAATCGGCCATCACCTGCAAAAGCAGCAATCAAGGAGCACAAAAAATGTATTAGCAGAAAGCTATACTTGAAGCTTCGTAGTATCAGCAGACAAGCCTTAGTAGAGAAGATTGGCAAGTTAATAGTACTAAACAGGCAATGGTAACAGGAGTACCTCATTTGCATAAAGACTATTCTGGCCTCTCTTCGGATCAAATCCACCCCAACCTTCTATGTCATCTCCACTCTTCTCTTCAAGGAACCTCTCTGGCTCAAACTTTTCTGGATTATCCCAATAATAAGGAGACCTGTGCAAATTATACACCTGCAAAACAGAATGAAGGAAAAGCGTCAAGACAAGAATGATCTGATAGGGCCTCGGTAGCAAGCCTTGAAAAAATAAATTCAGCACAGCACGCAAGTAGTTACCGAAATAAAAAGATCCACCCCTTTTGGGATCACATAGCCATTTGGATCGCCCTTGAAACCACCTACAGAGCACAAAGAAATATATGAAGAAGACAAGCCTCAGCATATCTAAGCTTAGTACTTACTGTCACAAAGCCTTCTATGTGATGCACTGCATATAGAAAGCTTAGTCACTGGACCTTGTACGTAATGCACTGAATATAAAAGGCTGAGTACATAACTTGATAAACAAGGTAAAATAGTGACAATGGCCTACACAAGATAATGGGAGAGTGTGTGTGGCCCCAAAGTTAATGCCACTCTTAAAGAGAGAAGAAGAAGAAGAAGAAGGAAAAAGGGAGAGGAGAGAGAGAGAGAGAGAGAGAGAGAGAGAGAGAGAGAGAGAGAGAGAGAGAGAGACCCTAGTTAATGCTTCTCTTAAACAATCCATCAAAACATTGACTTTGCCTTGTGGCCCTATTCAAGAAGCTCAATCAAACAATCCAAAATTGCTCACAACAAGCTTAATCCAGTAGTCCACAAATGCTAGCAAGAATGCAGGAGCGTACCAAGGCCTTCTATAGGCCATACGATCTCTATCCATTGTGGGAAACCTTGAAGACTGTGTGAGAGACAGACACAGATTCTGCAAAACAAGATACGAGTCTGAACTTGTTCACCTTTAATGCTTACCTGGTAGCGTATCAGGTTGTAGAGACCGTCGGATAAGCAAGGGAGGTTGTGGATACAGACGCAGAGCCTCTGCAACAATCAGGCGAATGTATCTGTGTGCAAATAAAGCATAAACATTGCATGTATTCAGAAGTAGAAGAAAGTCCAGCTAATGTAATGTCTTCCTTGGCACGAACTAGAATTTCTAACCCCCTACAACCTTAAATTCCTGATATCCTCCCAGGTGGGAACTCTTCCTTTGAGAACATTGTCCACCTCTTCTTGGGCCTTCATCACCTTCTCAGGATTCTGTTAGAAAAACTCACTATTTGATCAATAAAGACTTACTTTTTAGATTCCGAACCCTAGAATAAGTGGCGATTAAATTAATGAGGAAGCTCAATTTCAGAACCTGGGCAAGCATGAAAGTGGCCCATGTGAGTACGGCAGCAGTGGTTTCATGTCCTGCTATAAGCATTGTCATCAAATCATCTCGCAACTGCCATCACAAACAATATTTGAAGCTTTCTAGCCGAATACACAGAGGTGTTAAAGTTTGAAAATATGTTATGCTCCCTGACTGAAGTTTATACATGGCCATCGGAATGGCAATCTGTACCTGCCGGTCATCCGCGTCTTCTCCCCTCATGTCAACCAGAAACCTTAATAGGCTTGCATCCTATCACCAAAGTTGACAGTCATACTCTAAGCAAAAAATCTGCCTTGTCAACACTGGCTTACTAAAACAACCTCTGCACTCACCTTAACCTTTGAATAATCTCTTTGTTGCAAAGCCTCTATGTCTTCCTCCTGCATTGCACGCAGTATTGAAATTCAGGCATTTCAACCAAAAAAAGTAACAAAAAATAATGAGTGTACCAACTATTGATCACAACAATTCCCAACCGGGGCACCCAAGGGCCCCGCCTTTTGAGCTCGGCAAAGGACAGTTGCTTGAATGGTTGGTAGAGGGTGTGCATGCAATGTGGAGTGTGCATGGAAAGAGATGGAAAGGAGCCTGAGTTGAGAGGAGACAAAGAAAGAAAAAACGCTTTTTTGGGAGCTTTTGGGCAAGCACGGCGCAAGGACACAGAGAAGAGGAGAGTTCTGTTTTTGGGCTCAAATACTAAGGGTCTTTTGGGAAGGAGAAAAGAAGATCGTGCTCTAAAGAAGGGCAGTTTTTTCTTTGGCGTTTTTTGAATCAAGAGGAGCACCAAGAAGCTCCAAACGGAGACCAAACGGAGGAGAAGAAGAGCAAGCTTTGAAGGAGAAAGTTCCAGCATTGTACACAACAAATTCATGCAAATCAACAAGCCTTCAAATTTTCTCTTTTGTGTCATCTCATGCTCTCTATCTATCTCTCTCTCTCTTTTTCTTTGTGCAATTCCATGGGTGTGCATGTGTGCATCCCCTAATGTGGTCTATCGTGTGCAAAAGAGAGAAATTGTGAAAGAGTGGAAGAGGGTCGCAGAAATTTTCATTGCTCGGTGATGTTGAACTGCCTAATTGAGACTGATTGTGCTTAGTGTGAGAGGAATTGTGCAATTCATTGTGTGGTTGAAAGCGGATCGTGGTGCAGTGTGTCCTGAGCTATAGAGAGGCAACTATTTGTATATCGGGTGTGTTTTCCATTCCCCCTTTCCATCTTTTGGTGCCCCCACAAAGAAGCATCATCTGATTGGTCTTTGGTTGAAGCAAAAGCAGTATTTGAAGCTTGCAGAGATTGTGCGGTATGAGTTATGGGCCTTATTTCATAGGTAAACAGAATCCAAACGAGTGGATAGCAGATTTTTAGCTCTACATGATATCTCTACACATGCAAAATGATGAAAGCAAGTTGTAGACAGTTGCTCTAGTAAGGAGAGGTAAAGCGAAGGATATCTTTAATCTTCTCCTTAACATCAAAAAATATAAATAATTACTGGCACAAAGCCTTGTATGTAATGTACATACACACAAAAGATATTTCAAGGGAGCCTACAAAGACACTATTAATCTATAAGAAAGTATGAAGTATGGCCCTACCACCACACCTGTTTTAAGTTTAAACAATGTTGTCTGTAAAATGAACAGATCGCTGGAATGCGTATCAAGCGTATGGTATGAAAAAGAGAGGTTAGGCATTAGGCACGCAAATGGATGCAACCATGGGAGAAGAACAAACCTGGCGAGTCTCTCGTGCCCCCTTGATCAATCCATCAAGACAATCATTAATCACCTTCAAGTCCTCTTGAAACTTCCGTTGGCGAGGGACTACCAAGCTCGCAAAGGGTAGCTTCCAATATGGGATGTAGAATGTGGATCTGTGCTCAGCCTCATACAATGTACCATAAACCGCCTACACATTAAAAGCTAGAGCTGAGAAGCTGAACAGATCACTCCTAAAGAATAAACTAATTTTGACTCGTCTACATCAATGCTTATTTGGCATCCCAGTTACATGAGCACAGACGGTCATTGCCTGATTTAGTTTTGACACTAGGAAGCTTTGGGAGAATCAATCAAAATAACGTCAAAGGCCAAAACTGATAAGTTCCATCAGTCTCCACGAGAATTTCCTTGCTTCAAGCCCTTGATTGTTTTTAAAGTTCATTGTTCAAGTTCTAACAATCTTCAAGACCTGCCAGCACTCAAAGTCACCACAAGGCTAGAAAAGTTTTCCAAACATGGAAATCCTCCATCTCTTTCAATAAACATGAAGCAAGCAGGCCACGTAAACCACATGAATGGCTAGTCCAGCACACCAAAAAGTCTCACTTGGGTCTCCCATTTCAAGTGATTAATTTTGATACAGAAAAATTAAAATGCACTGAGAAGCAAAGGGGTATAAGAGTGTCGCTTGCCCTACAATTTTAGCAGACAGTTGTACTCGCTATCAGGTTTAATCAAGTAACAGGAACACTAAAACGGGCTCATGTATCGCCCGCACCCATACCTCGCATTGAACCATCTGAGACACTCATAGCTATGGCTCTCACTTCATTGCTACCCAACCCCATCGTACTGGGGCCAATTGATTAAAGGTCCCATCCTGACAAAACCCTTTCTTGTTTCCATTTGCAAGCTGTATAAGGCTCTCCTGTTTGGCTCTTTCCCCTTCCCATCTCCTGACATACGAGAGAGTGGGTGGTGTGTTTTCTTTGAGAATGGCTCTCACCAACAATACTCTCAACCTTCTGTGCTTTGCACCATTATGGTAGTGATAGAGAGCAATCACAATGTCCTCTGCCTCAAAGCAGTCATCTTGGCCATATGCAATCATTAACAAAGTACAGAAAAATGTAACACGATGAGCGTTTTACTCGCAAAACATGTCCGTGGCCTCCTACGTACACGTGTCGTTCTTTGTATCATAAAAGCAGAAATGCTTGGCTTAAGAGAAACACATACCTGTATGACCGGAGACATTTTTGCTATGCATTCAAAATCATAATTGAACACACTCAATCCAATAATGTCCAAAGCCAAGCTGGAATACTCTTGCTCCATGTCAACTTCAAAATCGTCAGATTGCTTTGCTTCAGCCTCAAGAAGCATAGTCTCAAACTTTTTCACAGCCCGGGCAGTACACTGACTGAAAACATTTACCATTGCCTCCAAATATGCAGTGTGAAATCCAGGAACAATGGCTGGTCAAAAGTAGCACACACAATCAAAAGGGGCATATATTGTTCTCTCGTTAAGAACTTGATTAGCTTCTAAACTGCATCAGCTGGGCTGTTAAAAACAAAGACACTATTGAGACTCGATAATTACGCCTCTTCCTTATCAAGGCTAAAAAGGCATCCTTACCCCGTCTCCTTACTTTCCAAGTATCTAAATCTGCCGGAATCAAGCCTTTTCCCATGATTGGCTCCAATATATCAGCAAGTACTCCCTGGAAAAAAATCAGCACAGCAAGAAACTCTGTTAAGCATCTCAATAACAAAGTAAGGACCAAGAGCAAATTAACGGCACACATGTAATAATCTATTGCAAATCAAACATGACACCTGTGAAGAATATATCCATGATGCAAAAGCTTCTTATGTTAGAGTTTCACCTCCGGTCCGGTGGTGGCTCAGATATCCCCCAAAAGCAGATTAGGGAGTGAGTGCTGTTTGGTGGCTGTGCCTGGCCGTATGTGAGCTAAACGTACCTTATCCGGCGGTACAAGCCACGTATGTGCCGGCCAGTAGGCTGGCTTGAGGCAGACCCCTATCCCTAGGTAGAGGTGCATAGTCTCCGTTCAGTGTGTTTTCATCACTTTTGTCACACTGATGATGTGGCATAGATATGCCAACTTGCTGATGTCGTCTCCTCTCTGCTGCCCTAGAGAGGCCTGCTGAAGAATCCCATTGGCTGCACAAGGTATGCAAAAGCTCAGACCAAACTGCACCCAAAGTAGTGGTCGTATTGGTCGCTGGTTTCTTCCTTATACAGATTTTCTTATAGTGCAGTTGCTATCAATGGTCGTATTGGTCGCTGGTTTCACCTCTCGAGATCTGTGCGACAGGGATGTCCTATGGCTCCTTACTTTTTCTTGTTCTTTGCGGAGGCTATGTCTTTATACTAGCGTGGCAGGACTCCTTCACTGCACGGTCTTCACATGCCAGTGCAAGGGGAACCAGATTTATTGGATCAAGAGTACGCAGATGATACGTTATGCTCATAATAGTCTGAAGCCAGAGCAAGCAGTCTATATGTAGAGTGTCCTAGGCATCCATCCTGCAATGCCCGTAAGGATGTCCCAAGCGACCGCTCTCGAAAATGTGCGATAAAGTCTTTGTTCATCCTATCAACTAAAGAAATGCAAGAGGATATTGAGGCATGATAGGTGAAGTCAGACTTTTCCAGCTGAAGCTGAGTGAGTGTCTCTCTAGTGTATGTCTCTCTATCTCCCAGGAATGCATCGCCTTGATAATCCTCAAGCCAACGCCGTATACAAGCAAGCCTATCCTGGAGCTGCCGCTCACGTCGAAACAAATCTCTACGTCTCTCGCCTGCAACATGTCTACAGACATCAGATGATGTAGCAAATGCAAGAAGCAAGCTGCTGAGCCGGACCACATGCAGTAGGAACATCTGCAGACCAAATCAACTGTAGCGAGTGGGTCAGCGAAGTATCCTGCAATACAGTATCAGGAATATGGCTCCTACCCTGACGATGTCTGGACCTGCAAAAGCAATGAGACAGGAGCATGATCAGACAAAACTGTGGCTGGCCAAATGGTAATCATGCCTCCCAGTGAAGCAACCCATGTCCCAACATAAAATCGATCCAAGCGCTCAAGCAACCTGCCAGTCTGCCTCCGAAAACCCCAAGTAAAGTTTAAGGACTGGGAGGTGCAGCCAAAGGAAGAAACATGCCACGCATCCTCTGCAAAAAGTGTAAACAAATAATCAATCCCATGCATCACGCTCCGATCTCGCAATAGAAGGTAGAGCAAGGGTTTCAACACACTGCCAATCCCCAGATGTCTCTACATTATTGAAGTCCCCTGCCATAATCCAAGAGTCCACAGTAGGTAATGCATGCGCAATCTGGTCCCAAAACAAGGCTCTCAAGCGAGCACGAATCGGGGCATAAATGCATAGAATACCAAGTAATCTCTCACCAATCTGCAATGAGATCCACATAGCCCGGCCTCGAACTAGAGTACCATGACCTCTAACAGAATTCCTCCATCGAGAACCCACAGAAATACATACGCCACCACTTGTCTGATGATCCCCTACTGCTATCTCCCAATATGTATATGAATTTCTAGGAAATAGCTTCCTACATGCATGAAATCTCTGCTCAGATAATTTGTGCTCTTGCACCATCAAAATATCCACATTACTGGATACATGAGTACGTAGATCTCTTCTCAACAAATTCGGCATGGGGCCATTGGTGCTAGAGTGATGCAACCCATTGTAACAAACTGCTGACCTGTCAAAGCCTAAAGAATGGAGTCAACTTACAGATGTGGCCGAGGGGCCTAAACCCTAATTTCTGCCAGAAACCTTAATTGTTGAAACCCTAATTTTGGAACCCTGATTGCTGAAACCCTAATTCTGGAAACCCTAATTTCTTGTGACAGTGGTATCAGAGCATTGTCACAAGGCGGGCACCACATGCCAATAGAAAAGAACAGACTGAACAAACTTTTAGCACTTCAATAACAACTGAACTGAAAGAGAGAGACGACACGCGACACGGAGTGGGAAATTCCACCCCAGAGAGTATTGGCCCCAAACCTTGGCGCCCCTTTCGGTATTTCTTTATATTGCATCATCGAAGTACAAGCCGGTACTCCAGACTCTGCACCTTCTCCAGGAAGCATGCCAGAGAATGAGCCCTAGCCTCATATTTAAAGGCCCTTGGCCTAAAAAGCAGTTTACATGAAAAGCTTTCAAAATCAAAAGCTTCTGGTCCAAAAAGCAGTTTACATGATGTTTTCAAACTCAAAAGCTTCTGGCCAAAAAGCAATGCCCAAAAGCTGCCTGCGTAAGTCACGGAAATCCGTACAGCTTGCCACGTTATCGGCCAGCGCAAATTTCGGAAATCAGTCTATTGCCCTTAGGGTTAGGGTTAGGGTTTCTGCAGTTTTAGGGTTAGGGTTTCCAGAATTAGGGTTTGCAGGTTTTAGGGTTTCAGAAATTAGGGTTTCCAGAATTAGGGTTTCAGCAATTAGGGTTCCAAAATTAGGGCTTCAACAATTAAGGTTTCTGACAGAAATTAGGGTTATCATTTGCGCTGTTAATTGTTATCATTTGGGTTAGCACCTTGGCTATACTTGTACTTGAAAATCCTTGGCAGTATTGTCGGTTGTACTTTCTCTTTATAAATCATAGTCGCTGTAATCTCGATCTGTAATTCCAATCATGGAACATATTCCAGTTATACTTACTTCTCGTCCAGTCTTCTGAATCTGAATCTGAACCTTAATTCCAGTACATATGTTTGATTCTCATTTCAACATCCAAATTCCTGTCTAGTTTCTGATTCCTGTCCAGTCTACTGTCTGAAATCTTCCTACACTAGTAGCTGAAATCTTCTAACACTGGAATTAGCTGTCTCAAGAGATCAGCTCCAATTCCAATCAAACTCCTCCACATCAAACTCTGGGGTCCATCAATCGAGTACCAACAGTCTACTCCCAGATATGATAGGGGAGCGAGCAAGAAGAGTATGTACTGAAGACATCCGATAACTGCACCAAGAAGATTCCCCTACCCAGCATGTTGAGCTCCAAGTGCAGACTGAATCCAATCGCGATGTTTTTAACCATAATCCGCATCATTTCATAACTCTCAAAAAATAAGACTTTGGTACGAAAATTGAGTTATGCCGTACTGTTGACCCATGGGTCAACACTCCCCCCTCCGAATTCATGTCGTCCTTGACATGACCTGATTGTCAATGTTGGTGCGTTCTTGGTTGTCGTTTTTGCTTTTGTTTGCTTCACTGCTTGTACATTGTCTTTTGGATGACTCTGTAAATTTCTTACTAGAATCTCTTTTGATGTCCATTGCTTGTCCGCCTTACTATAACTTCAGGAATGTCTTAAGGCTTTGAGTCTTCAATTGTCTACCTTCTCATGACTCTAGCCAATGGTCCAAACTTCAAAGCCCTCCCCTAGAAGTACCTCCCTCTGAAGTCGGGCTCTGGTCTCTCTGCACTCCTCATCATACCAACTATTCTAGGGTATGCTCCAAAACGTCGTCACTGCCCAGGTTCAGTGTGTGGGTATGCCTTTGTTTCTACATCCTGTACAATGTAGTGTCTCTGGCAATATATAAGTGAGCTCCCCTAGAGATCTCCCCGTATTCTTTGTGCATAAGCGTCTGTAGATACCATCTATGTAGACAAAATCAGTTTCTAAAGTAAAAGTGTATCAGGTATGAGTCTGATAAAGAGAGTATGAAACTAGGCTGAGCCAAAACATAATCCATTGTATTAGTTCCATGTCTTTAAGGAAAACAAGTGAATCCACTCAACGCTAGAAATCTCTGGAGGCCATTCACCATGTGCAGTCCCCAAATCTATCAGATATCCCCCATCTCCAGTGTGATCTTCATCCTGCAAACACCTAGCAATCCCATTTCACTGACATCCAATTCTCTCAACATTACCTCTGAGGTATCGTAGAAAGCTATCTGAGACTGACTCGTCCTCGCATTCAAGTCTCCCAAAAGAATGACATCTTCATCCCTACAAAACCCCATATGTCCTCATCCAATATCATGTAGAGTGACTACCCCTTGGGCGATGCATAATGAGATGTGATGGCGGCAAAATAGCATATTGCAATGTAGATTGGCCTCCTTGTCTCCACTCTCACTCTGACCCACATATATCTGGTCCGAACAATACAAATGAGGGGGTTGAGCTCCTCCCTGAATAGGACTGCCACACCTCCTGACCCCCGTCCTCTATGTGTTGATCTCACATCCTGCCTATAATTAGTCTCCCAATGGTATCCTATCACTCTAGGTAATGTGCCGCCCGGAGCCTGATGCGCTTCCGACTAAAAAATAATGTCTCTTCCATTAAAGCTATCCTCAAATGCGCCTACATCTTGCTTCATTGATCCATTACAATTCCATGTTGCCATTTTATGGCTAGTCCCATAGGTCTCGCACCGTCATGCGGTGCGCTTTTCCAACACCACTACTCTCCCTCCCCTGTAGAAAGAAATTTTCCCTTTCTCCCTCGCCGGCTTTGATCTCCGGCATCAACTCTTGTGTGCGACTTGTGTTAGAATGAGGTCATCACCCAAAAATATCCCAGTTTGCTTCTTGAGTGTTGGTTTCTTTTTCAGGAATTCCTTCCTAGCTTCTAGCGTAGGGAAACGTATACTCAGTGCTCTTTCCTTGGGCCTTCCTTTCTCATCACTTCCCTTCTTGCCAATTCTCCAAGCACCTATGTGTGTGGGTTCAAAAATACCCATGTGCTTCAAGAGCTCTTGCACTTCTTCTTCTACTTTTCCAGTGTCTTTGAGACATGTAACACGCACATGAAGGGCTCTAGTCTCTCTCTTTTGCTCCTCCTCAATTGTCATATTGATGATAGTGGATGTAGCTATCACTTCAAGCATCTTATCTTTTCCTTTCTTTCCGTCCTCGATCCACTTTTCAGCTTTATGAACCTTCTCTTGTGTTTTGATACATGCTCCATTCATGAAGAGATTGTCCGTGCCTTCTACTCTTTCTCTTCCCGTAGAGTTTCACCTGCTCCTTAATGCTTTCGAGCTCATGTCACGAGGCTGTGGCAACCACTAACCTTAGTTGTTGGTTTCTTTCCCTTGATTTTTATTTAATTTTTGGGACCCTCTTTTTGAAGTCACAAATGGCCGGACATTGTGTGGCCAGTGTAAAACGGCCGACGGCCGAGAGTTTCACCTACAGTTGGGAAGGGCACGTCGCCACAAGATGGTCGGGCCAGCCGGCACTGGAATCCGAGCAGTAAAACAGTCTCTAGGCTCAGTTCAAAGTCATTTAGGCCACCTCATTACACTTATAAGTCGGTGGTTACTAGGAAATTATCTCAAAAGAGGCAAATTGGACACATGGTGGCTCCAGATGCATTTGCCAGAAGCATCAGCAAGAGGGGCACCCATTTCAAGAGAGCGCTGATTTTTGCCCATAAGTGTACTACAGTGTGTGTGTGTGTATGAGTGGTGGGTGCGGGTGCAAGTGATCACAGCTTTTATGGAAAGCTTGCCTTCTCCCTTGCTCTGTATAGCACGACGATTTGCTCTCACGCATCTCTCTCCCCTTTGCACATATGGTAATGCCCCACTAGTTGGGTTTCTCACATGACCATGTACAATTCTTGGGGTTTTATGCGTGTTTGCCAAGGCAAGAGCCTTCTGTACAAGAACCGGATTAGCTAATTGCTAATCCCCTTCAGGTACGCACAGTTCCATCGCGAAGGAATGCGAAAACGGAGAGTTTTCTCATGTGAAAACTCGTCCAATTTACAAGGGAATTGTCTCATTAAAGAAGAGGGTTCCTCTTCACAGGACAGACAAGCTATTTCTCCAATGTTCGAGGTTGGCGAAAGTTCACGGCCACCCTTGTCTGTACCTTTTGTTGATTTGAATGCTCCACAAGGTCAAGGGTTTATGGCTGGGCAACTAGACGAGGCACAGTTGGTTGCTGCTGTGAATGTGCTCTCTCGGTTGGTGCAGAATCCTAGGTTTATGGAATATCTGCAAGCGCCGTCAATGTCACAACAGACAAGGAAACCGCCTCATGCAGTAGAGCCTATTGAGGCTCAAGCCCAGGTCCCTTGCATGCCTTAGCAGGATGGGGAGCACTCACATGTTGCGGAGTCACGTGGGGCTCCAAGACAAGTACCTTTTGTCCATGAACAGGTGGTTAAGACGCCTATTCCACAGGCTTTGCCAGTTCAGCCCGCCACCTTTGAGAGTCCGTATGTTGCATTAAATGGACAGGGAACGAGTTTCCACGGAATGCATCAGGTTTTTCCAACACCCACGGTACATCCTGTGTATTTAGGGGTGGATCCATGTTCCAAAGTATGGCTGGTTATGCGCGTGGAAACCAACAATAAATGCCAGGAACAGTTTTTGGGGGTATGCAAGGCACGATGCTGAACCCCATGTATGGTAGTATTGGCATGCAGCAAGGGTTTCAATGCAATCAGGGCGAGTTTGGGGTGCCACGGGGCAATTTTGGCATGGCTGGTTTTTCTGGACAGCAGCCATATATGGCACCAATGACGCAAAATGTCAATGGCCAAGGAATGCCGATGATCCCGATTACAGTGCCCATGTTGCAGACAATTCCCTATGACAATTTGGGGGCACTAGAAAAGCCAAAAGCCTACAAAGAAGGCGGTGCAACGGTAAAGCTTGACACTTTCAGCACCTTTGAGGATAAGGCAAAGGCTCTTACTTTCCTCCAGCAATTTGATACAACTTATGCAAGAGGGAATTTTACAAAGGCCTCTAAGGTCAGGAAAGTTGCCAATTTCTTGAAAGGCAATGCGCTCACATGGTGGACAAATATATGGCATGCAATCGAGGACGTTTGCAATTTAAAGAGGGGGGTATGTCACGAGGCTGTGGCAACCACTAACCTTAGTTGTTGGTTTCTTTTCCTTGATTTTCATTTAATTTTTGGGACCCTCTTTTTGAAGTCACAAATGGCCGGACATTGTGTGTCCAGTGTGAAACGGCCAACGACCGAGAGTTTCACCCGCAATCGGGAAGGACAGGTCGCCACCAGATGGTCGGGCCAGTCGGCACTCGAATCCGAGCAGTAAAACAGTGTAATCTTGGAGTGCTCTGAGTAATGCCCTCAAGAGAAATCTATGTCAAACTGCTGAATGAAGGCCAAAGCCCTCGGAGCATCTCGGAACCCAGAAAAGGAGTCAAACTTAATCGACTGTCCACCTTCTTTGAACTCTTTTACTTTCTTGCTTTTATCTTCGAGAAAGTCATATTGGTTGGCTCTGTAAAAATGCTTCTTCTTTGCATAAAACATGTGATCGCCGGAGTCCAAACTATCTGAGGATGACTCCTCTGTAGAATTGTCAGAAACTGGGCGAAATCTAGGTTTCTTTGCCTTTTTCTTGCCCTTTCCAAAGCGTTGCTTTTTGCTTCGCTTTTTGCCTTTTTTGTCTCTTCGCTCGAGTCAAAAGAGCTAGAAGAACTGTCAGAAGAAGAAGAAGAAGAAGAACTGGGAAGTCCTTCAAATCGTACACGCTTCTTCTGCTTTCTTGCCGATGCAAAAGAAGATTGACGACCCGATAACCCGGGAAGTCAGTCCCTTTCTTGTGCTTTTTCTCTTGCTTTTTGGATTTGTTGTTTGCATCCAAAAGGCGGTTGATCTGTATCTGAACCACCTCTTGTAATTCTTGCTCTGTAAACATCCTCGGAGAAGGAGGTTTCTTGGTTGCCGGTTTGATGGGTGGTTCTATGGCTTTCTGCCACTGGGTGTGCACTTCTGCGATGGATTGCTGAGACAAAAATTTTGAAAATTTCAGATCCTTCATCATCTACTTTATTGCCTCGTCAACTAGCTGTCGACGTTCCATCTCTTCAATCTCGAACTGAGTAGGCTGAGGTGGGCAGTACTCTTCCTCTGTTTGATCATGAGAATCTTTCCGTGATCTCCTCCTGCATTCGCAGATGCAGAAGAGGTCGACTGATTCTTGTTGGAATCCATAAGTGCCGCGAAAAAAGGATCGGATTTCCCGGTAGAAAGAGAAATCGACCGTGCTCTAATACCACTGTAACAAACTTGGACATTCCAAGTCAAGACTCTACCGCGACACAACAGAGATTCACTTCAAAACAGTTCACAAGTCGACAAGCCCCGGCGTAGTTCCGTGCCCAAAGGTATTGGCCCCAAAGACTGGCGCCCCTTTCGATATTTCTTTTTATATTAATCTGTGTTTAAATACAAGAGAGTAGGCAAACGCTCACTCTCAGACTCTGCGTCCAGATGCTCTGAGTAATGAGGCCTAGCCCACATATTTATTGGTACAAGGGATCCCCAAAAGCAGAGCCCCAAAATCTTTTAAAATTTAAAGCTCCAACTCAAAATCATTATGCCCAAAGGCTGCTAGTGAAAATCAGCCAATGTAATTTGTGGAGATCCGTACAACGTACGAACTGCCACGTCATCAACGTAATTTCCGACGCAAAATCTGGGCTGCCACATCAGCATGTGTGTGTGTGGGCACTACCACGTCATCAATTTGTGACAATCTGCTTCGTTCCCTGCCAGATGTATGTGCCTAGAACTCCGACCCACGGGTTCAAATACCGATAACTTGAACTCCAACACAAGGGTCCAAATTATTTTTAGGAAGCACTGTTTGCCCCTCTCTTCCACTCACAAGCCTCTCCCTGGCTGAAGCTCCTGGAGGCAACAGTCTCCACTTGACTAGAAAGCAGAAGTCCTTGCCAGCGTAGTCTCCACCACACCAGCAGATTCGTTACTTTCCTTCCCTAAGCCATTATCACTTGTTTCCTCATTATGCTTGCCATTGCCTTTGTCCTTTGTAGAGTCTCTGTCGTTGCCTTTGGATCAACAATCTTGAGACAAATGACCACGCTTCCCACAATTGTAACAACGGTTGTTGGTCTTCTCTCTAGAATCCGAAGCAGCAAGTGCTTCAACACCTTTCTTAGAAATCTGGATTTTTCCTTAAGTTATTAGCACGGTTTCCTCCTCAATGAGAAATGAGTTGAGATCATCAAATTCCAGTTTTTCCTTTGTGATTTGTAGCCGAAGTGTCCTAGATACCGTTTCTACGCCTTAGGCAACTTCGTGAGTACCAAAGCAGCTAATTGAGTATTGGTCACTGTCACAAACAGGAGCACATAGCAATATAAAATATACTCGGATAAATAAAATTTATCAGTTAATATTGAAGCCAAAGGATATATATATATATAGAGAGAGAGAGAGAGTGAGAAGATCGACACAGTACTGGGACCAGAAGATGGGCTGGTCCCCCCCGTAATAGTATCTTCATTATTGAGGAGAAGTCTATACAAGCACTTGAAACGAACGTATTACCACGTTCGTTCTAGAATAAGACTTGATGGTTCCTGGAAGCCTTGGCTTCCTATTCCTAGGGCAAAACCCTATTCCAAGGAACTCCGTTCCTTATTCCAAATCCTCGAGAATCAAGGTTCTCGCCTCTGGACCTCACCTTCCAGACTCAGGGTATGGCATCCCTGCAACTCTTTTCTAACTCTGTTTCCAGAGTCCTCTTCCTGCAGAATAACTCCGCTTTCCTGGACACGAAGTCCTTCCCTTGGGAATTTCAATTTCCGGATCACATCTCGAGAGTCTACCTCTCTTCGATCCGTGGATCTGCTTCCCAAACTTGGGTACGAAACCCTTGGGCTGATCTGGCTCTAATTCCTTAGACCGCTTTCTCTTGCAGAGGCTCATGTCTTCCTCTACTTCTACTCCCTCACTAAGAGGAAGTACACCTGCAAACAAATACTCAGAGTTCATAACATGAAAATTGTTACCTTCAAAGTCTCGACGCTCGAAACGCAATTCGGTTCTGAAAAGCAATTCCCCGGAAGAGATCTCTACAGAGAAAATCCTCTCTTCCAATCCTACACACAAAAGAGGTGTGTTCTCGGGTTCCTTCTCGTAAATCAGCCCCGTCTACGACGTTTATGCGTTGAAAACGAAGAAAAACAGTAACTTGTCGCGATAGAAACACGCTTCGTAGGCACTTCTTCGCAAGGGAACTCGCGCACTGGGTCTTGGCGACATCTGGTACACTTGGGGCAGCCATGGGCATCATCGGCAACGTCTTCTTTGCAGATGAAATCTGCAACAACATCTTCTCCTTGCGAAAACTGGTCTTTTCTCTGGGAGAGAGCGTGTAGATGCTTTTATAGCTCCCTGGCCACGACAAAGATAGCAGAGCATTGGCTGCTCGCGTAAAGATCGCGACCGGGTTTTTTTTTTCCAAAAAAAAGAGAGAGAAGATTCGATGGCTGGTTTTTACTGCTTTATTTAATTGTAGGCTGCCCACTTATTAAGTGGGCAACCGGTCACCTTTAAAAATGGTCTGAATCTGCCCAAAAACTCAATAAAACCTTATAAGTTAAAAACAATGCTTTCACAGCACTTCCAGACGTCCCTGGATGCAATCACATGCATAGTTGCAATGCAGACATAGACTTCCTCGCGGGAAAGCATCTGCTTTCCCGAAAAGCAATCCCGCTTTCTCAAAAAGCATCTGTTTTTTCTCAAAGTTTCCTCTGAACCCATCTTCATTCAAGTGCTTGCTTTTCCTTGTGCACAATTCTAACACAATTCCGAATTTCCTCCTGACTATTGATATTCCCTTTCCGATGCACCCGTCACCCACCTTGTGACGGATTAGGAATACCCATCACTTAGTCCTTTCCTACCGAACTTACGGTACAATCTCCTTCGCGATGCTCTATGTCACCCATCCTATGACGCATCAGAGATGTTCGTTCCCGGATGGTCGGATACTTCTTTCCGATGCTCCCTGTCACCCATCCAATGTGACACATCAGAAGTACTCGTTCCTAGTGGCCTTACAGATATTCTCGTTCTTAGTGATCCCGTCATTACTTTGAATGACGCACTAGGAATACTCTGTACTCGGACGTCTCCAACGACTCTCACTTAAAATTCCAATAATTCATTTAGAATTAATTTTCCTGGTGTTCCAAACAAGAAAACCCTCACTTATAAATCCAATAATTCATTTAGAATTATTTTCCTGTCAGATAAAGCCAATTTAGCAACAGTCACTGCACTTTTCATAGCCAATAGTTGATCATAAATAACCTTAGCCTTCAAAGAAATGATTGCATGGAACTTCCGGTTGGAAACTTCATGGCAACTGACTGTCCAAGAAGGGTGATTGCTTGCATCATAGAATCCCGATCAAACATTCCGACAAGCTTGAACCAGATATTGTTGGCAGTCTTCAAAGTCTGTATGGCTAGAGAAATTTCCTTAATAAGAGATTCCACAATGGCCGACATTGCATTCGCATTACTCGCATCCCAATCAACACATGATGTTTGATACTTTCATCTTGAAGGCGTGTGTACTTGTTGTTGGGATCCCTCGTAGGATGGAGCTTCGAGCAGTCGACTATGTCTCATAAGCCTTTCCGCGTGAACCAAAGTCGCATAGTCAAGTTCCAGTAGTCATCGCCGTTCGGTCTGTCGCTGGCGCTCGAGCAAGGGGGGGGGCATGTTGAAGTTGCTAGATCTGGAAGTGATCCCTTCTCGCACTCCAAAAAGGGTAGCAGCAAAGTCCAAGCAGTTCCACAAACTCTCCAAAAATTTTGAGCTTCGAAATCCTCTCCTTCCAAGCCGCTCCAAAACACCATCAAGGCTCTTGCAAGTCATCTACCCGTCTACCCAAAGCCAATCCAGAATTTGTTGCCCTTCGTGAACCTCTTACACACCTCCCAAAGCTGATCAAGAGGAAACAACATTCCTTTGATGCCATTCTCTAGGCTTCACCCCTAAAGAAATTGAGGGTGCCTTTGTAGGTTGAGTCACCAAGGGAGGGAAAATAGGGGGGTTGTCGGCAATGAGGGGAAGAAAACGCAGCAACGATTTTAAGCGCTGTCTGCGCACAAGGGGGGAGGGAGGATCGTCACCGGCAAGAGGGCCACAATGTTGCATGTTCTTAAAGATTTCCGTCTTGGATGTCCAAGCTGGTTGTGATGACAAAGCCTCCAAGCTCATATGAGTCGAAGATCGCCGTCATGTTTTGTTCGCGTGTTCCGTTTCCTAGTCCATTGTCAAGGGAGCAAAGGGAAAAGTTTGATTCCAAGTCCAACCGGAAAAAATTTGTCAGCTACAAATCTTTCCAAGGGCTATCGACTTTGATCCAGAGTGGAAGGAGATCATGGTTAGCCCTGATGCAGTCTTCGACGAGCATGTTCCTTTCAAGGGGGCTTTGGCTCTTAGGTCTTCCAAATTATCCCCAGATTACCTCTTCTTGGTGATCCTGATGATAATTTCTCTCCTCCATATGATCAACCCTCTTCTCCGGTTCGTAGTCTTCAAGCTCCAGAAGTTGATAAGCAATCTCTTGCTAGTGATACAGTTAATGAAGGTTCTTGTATAGTGTTGTTGATGTATAGTGTTGTTGATGAGGAGGAGATATCTGATGCTCCCGATAATGAGGGTAAATTAGTCAAGTTGCCACAAGAATCTACCAATAATTTTCCACCAGATTCCAAGTACTATGAGGCGGTCTTGACGATTGAAAAAAAATTGAGACATATGCAGCACCTTTTACAAGTGAACTATGCCCCGATGTCCTCAATGTCAAAGATATGCCCCGATGTCCTCAATGTCAAAGATGCACAACCCCTTTCAGTTGAGAATGCCCTTGCACAGCCGAAGTGGAAAGAGGCCATGAAGGTAGAGCTTGATTCCATCAAAAGAAATTATTTGAGGCAGTTCATCCCCAATCCAATCAAGGGGAAGGTCATTAGTGTCAAGTGGGTCTACAAGACCAAGTACCTATCAGATGGTTCGTTCATAAGCTCAAGGCTTCATTGGTAGCGAAAGTCTTTTTCACAACGACCTGGTAGTTGCATTTCATAGAGCAAATGTTGCAAACGCAAAAAGTACTGTTCCTGTCCTTGTGCAAAAAAACAGACTCAAGGATTCATTCTTTCCTTACACTTATCCTAGCTCACAAGATAAAGAATTCAAAGTCTTCGTAATGAAGATCCTTCCATCCATTACAACCAAAGAACTCATAATTTCTGAAGTCCTTAAAAACCAGAGAAATAGATGCTGACATTTCAGACTACCTTGTCATACCCGAAAGCATTTTCACGAAGGATGTGTCGCGCCACAACTGGGTCAGAGATCACAACAAATGCTTTTGGTCCAAATGCGAGCTTGTAAACAGGACCATGCTGCAGAGGAAAACATTTGAAATATAAAGCTCGAACTCTGTTCCAAACCAAAATGACAGGCTCCCTTCAGGATGGGGCGAAAAAGACATTGCACTAGTCTTATGATCAAAGAAGAATCCATGAGAGGAAGAAAAAATCCTAACCTCGATGAACCAGTCATATAGTGCAAAGAAAAGGGGTCTCCCAAAAAGATCCGAAACTGCACCTTCCGCAACCGGCATATTTGTAAGGGTCCCTTGGTTCAACAAGTTGGTGAGAAGGTTGCTTGCGTTATCAAGAAGAGTTCGCTGTTCAACTTTCCCCTTCTTAACATCATTCTGCCCTGCTTGGGACCTGTTAATTGATAAAATTATACATAGGCAGGGCAACCTTGATACATAAATCAGCGTCGTAAATTATGGCATCCCAAAGCAAGGAGGCAACTAGACAATCCCAAAGACTGATGCAGAAAAGTCCAATATGGACTCAAACAGAAGGATGACTAACACATGAAACATCTAAGCTATGAGACTAAAGCTTAACCTGTCGCCCAAGTCCTAGATTGAACATAGCTTCCCTATATGTGTGACTTAAGCTTTACCCTATTTTCCAAAAACAGAGCTACATCGCACAAGCAAGCTCTTTTTGCCAGAGCTCTTTGTTATCCGCAGTCATATATTCTCTGAAAGATCATCCAAGAGGCTTCAGTATAAAATCTAGGTCAAAAAAATACGAGAAAATGCATATGCATCGAACGCACCATGAGAGTTTGCACTAAGCTTGAGAGCATTGAGACCCTCCAAATGACAGATTCTAGTAAGAGAAAATTTATGAATATGTATTGAACGCAACATCAGAGTATGCAATAAGCTCAAGAGCATTGAGACCCTCAAAATGACAGAATCTAGGCCAAATAGATAAAAGAAAAGTTATGGATATACATTGAACGCACCATCATAAGCTTAAGGGCATTGAGACCCTCAAAATGACAAATTGGGCTAACAATGGGCTTTAGTTTCAATCAAGCAAGAGTGCTCCTCAATGATCCTAAAGAAGACGGTACAGAAATTGATACATAAATCTTGCCCCATTGTGAAGCTTGATTGCCATCGAAGTCAACGACCTGGAAACCGTACTAGAATGCAGGGAGGTTTCTACGAGGTGTTCAATCCAGGGATTATTCCTTGTGATAAGCCACGCATTGCTGCCATAAGGCTTTCTGAGCAAGTGTTCACCCAAAAACCCCTTCAAAAAATAGAGATGATGCAGAGACCGTTAAGCACAAGAATCGAGTACCTGATTAAGTGGAGCTTTTCACATGTTCTCTTGTAGCGGTATGCCCTTGTGCGGATGACCTGCAACGAGGAGGCATAACCCTCATCCACCTTGAGGCCACCAGCTGTGCAGGTGCTATGGGAGAAGCTTGTATTGAGCAATGCAGACATATCTCCTCAGCTTACAATTGGCGACGGCGAGAGAGAAGGTTGGCGATGCCAATATCACTTATCATGGCCGACCAATTGACTGTGAGCGCCTTCATGGGGAGTGGGAAGTCATTGGGCCCTTGGGGACTGACTTTCAAAGCAAATGCCATATATCAACTTTAATGTGTTAGTGGAAGCACATAGAAAACTGCTTTTCGAGTTGTCAAGGGTTAACAGGAGGTTACTCATCCTCGTAGTCTTTACCAAACCGCTTGCTCGATCAAAAAAATCTGGAAGTGGTTTAGCCATGTAGTCCCAGTAATCATAAAATAATGGAAGTCATCTAGGCTCCAATTTATGTTAGTACAAGTTGGCACCATTGCAACACCCCTCTTCAAACCAACGTATCCATGGTAACACGTTCAGCTCGATAGCCAAAAGAGCATGAACAATGGCTATCGACCAATTCAAAAAGACATCATGCATAACGTCACTTCACTAGCTGATGACTCCCACATGCTAGCCACTTCGACTTCAAAGTGCAATGCACATCAAGTTCACTTCACTTGGCCTTCAATGTGCAAGGCACATCCACGTGACTCTGATAAATTGTTCAAATCACGGGAAAACTTTTCGAGATGTCAATCTTCTCAGCTCTATCGATACAATGGCAGGCTTAACCATAAGATACATCAAATTGGTTTACCTATCTAGCCCCAAAACCTTGAGGTGATTGATCCAATTAATATGATTAATATTATGGCTTGCCACCACTCCAAAAAAACGGCTCTGAGATATGTAGGTTACACTTCTAGACATATCTGACATGCTTAATAATTAACTAGCTCACGGGACCCGCCTTCGACGGGTCTCACTTGCTCTTACCATGACATGCATGGTATTCATAAGTTGTGAAAAAAAAAATCAATTAAGTTGTGCCTACATGACCTTAACTAGTTGTTTTCATAGTTAGCACAAATGATGGAGGGCTTGTTGAAGTAGTTATCCACCTCTCTCTCTCTCTCTCTCTCTCTCTCTCTCTCTCTCTTCAATTGCTTCTTCGTTTTGAAGAGAGAGAGAGAGAGAGTCGATAAAAAGGCATAACCAAAGTGCCTCTCTTTGAGAAACCTGAACAGGTCACTGCAAAGCAAGAGTCACAGCATGGAACATCTCTAAGGTGGGAATGGTGATGTCAAAGGAGGCCTTGAATTTGTTGAGTACTGTCTGTTGCCTCCACTTTGCTTTTGTGAGGAGGTCCTGGGAGGATAGGAGAGGCAGCTCGAAGCGTAGGGTAGCTCCTACTACTGTAGGGCACCATTATTTACAATTGGGATAGGGTGAGGATAAGGGGAGGATAAGAAGGACGTGTCCAGTGCGGCAAGGACTGAGAGAGAGAGAGAGAGAGAGAGAGAGAGAGAGAGAGAGAGAGAGAGAGAGAGAGAGAGAGAGAGAGGCAGCTAGTCCTAGTCCGGCATTGAACATGGCTGAAGCCATCCGAGCGGCGACGGTGCCTTTGGCAGCACTCTTAAACATGATAAAACAATATAAGCAAGTCCTATGTGTTGATTGATTTTGAGAGAGAGAGAGAGAGAGAGAGAGAGAGAGAGAGAGAGAGAGAGAGGAGTTGGATCTTGGTCTCCCTTATATAATAGTTGGATCTTGGTCTCCCTTATGAGAGAGAGAGAGAGAGAGAGAGAGAGAGAGAGAGAGAGAGGAGTTGGATCTTGGTCTCCCTTGTATAATAGTTGGATCTTTGTCTCCCTTATATAATCATCTCTCTCTCTCTCTCTCTCTCTCTCTCTCTCTCTCTCTCTCTCTCTCTCTCTCTCTCTCTCTCTCTCTCTCTCTCTCTCTCTCAACTGTCGGGTCTGATTGGATGGCACTGCATGGCATTAGCCTTAGCAGCATGCTTTTCTCTACACCAACATGTGAAGAGCATATGGGTGCAAGTGTCCAAGAGGCGGCAACGGTTGTAGCATCAAGTGCTATTGAATCCATCCATGATAGCGAGTGAGAAGGGAGTACCAACAATAAAGCTAGCGAGGTTGAAGAGTAGCACCATGGCTGGCACAGCTCATCATGCAAGGGCAGGAGCGGCACCCTCCCACACATCAACATCTATAAATTCAAATTTGATCCCTCTCTCCCTCTCTCTCTCTCTCTCTCTCTCTCTCTCTCTCTCTCTTTGTATTGTTGCGTTGTGGACTTTAAGATGCATTGATCAATTGGAACAAATGGTACTTGACTTTATGCAAGAAGAAGGCATTGAAAAGTTCACTATTTGCAATGAGGTAATCATGCTTTTGTTGTATGCGGATGATGTAGTGCTTCTAGCACACACTTTAGAGGATGCACAAAGCTTATGGTTGTCCTTGAGAACTTTTGCTTGCATAGTGGGCTGATTGTGAATGAATCCAAAACAAAGGTTATGCTTGTGAAAACTAATTATAAGGAGAAGCCATGCATTGTGTACAACAATAAGACACTTGAAGTTGTTGAGAGCTTTAAATAGCTTGGCCTTGAGATCTTGGCCAATCACAAGTGGCATGAATGTGATATGCGTCATTTGGAAGCAAGGAAGACATCATATTATGCATTTGAGAACATGTGTAATGCGGCAAACATCAAGCGTTGGGTTCTCAAGAATTACCTTTTTGACACATTGGTGACATCGGTTCTTCTTTACTGGAGTTGAAGTGTGGGGAGGGAGCATCTCAAAGTCTACTTGGAAAGAGTTTGAGAATGTCCAAAAGCGTTTTCTTACAAGCTTTCTCCAAGTTCAGACACAAACATCATATATGCTCCTACTTCTTGAGTTGGGATCTCTTCCAATTGAGGTTATGGGCATGGAAAGGGTTGTGGAGTACATGATAAAGATGCGTCAAAACCCCTCAAATCGACTTCCTACAATTGCATGGGAAGTAAGAAAAAGAGTTCAAAAGACACATAAAAGCAAGATCTTGAGCAAGGGGTGGATGCAAGATATAAAGAAGTGGTTTGGAAGATGAGATGCATTACACTTGCTACATGATGCCTCAATAGACTCCCAAGTGAATGAAGCTTTTCTACAACGCCAATGTATTACGGCTTGGGAGAAATCCGGGGGGTCATGCTTCATACATTACACCACCCATATTGTCCCCAACTACAAAACCATGTTCGTTGCGAAAAGAGGAAATCGTACTCATCCTTACATGCTTGAGTCTATCTGCTTGTCAGTGACACGCACTATCGCAGTCATTCGGCTTAGCTCCCACTCCCTTCGATGCGACACACAGCGTCGGAGCAATGGAGAAGAGTCAAATCAAGTGTACACATTATGCTCATTGCAAGTTCGAGAGTCTGAGTACCACACACTACAAGAGTGCTCAGCTTTTGGTCGCATATGAACTTGCTTCCCTCACATTTTCAGACATGACTTAGAGCTACACACTTTCCTCTCCCAACCACAATGTGGGCTCTCCGTTTCGACTCTCATCACCACAATTTTGAAACATCGAGAATCGCTCATCAGCCACACACGTACTACATCACATGTAACTTTGGTCCCATAGGTCATATTTGACCTTCGAGGGCAATAAAAAAATCTGTGTGGTGTGTGTGTGCGCGCGTGTGCGTGTGCGTGCAGAGCTCTCTCACTCGGAGCATTGTCAAAGCAAGGATTTTGCACCACATGGTTGGGGGTCCTATGTGGATTTTCTTAGCTTAGACATGCCAGCACTATCTACATGCAATGCCTTTGGGTAGAATGGAGAAGTAGCCATGAAAGACATGGTTATGTGTGTGTGTGTGTGTGTGTGTGTGTGAGAGAGAGAGAGAGAGAGAGAGAGAGAGAGAGAGAGAGGTTGTAATATGGGCTCCAAGTGCTCTTATATAACCTGCAAATGTGGCCTCTTCATTAGACGACAAAGATGTGTTCTTGCCAAATTCGACATACCTCTTGAAGCCTTACACCTCTGGTAGGTAGGAATTTGCAAAATGTTATTCAAGCTCTCAGCTTTCTACGGCAAGCTTTTGCATTGGCAAGGTGTTTGCCTTTCCAAAATGGATCCCCTCTTCTATCCTGTTTTCCACATTTGGCATCCTCTACAACCTTCAAATCCCTATTGCTCAAATTCAACAGCCTAGTTTAGCCCAACTTGTGCCTTCCATGATGCTGTGATGGGAACATGTCTTGAATTTTTTGAGCTTGATAGTCTTGCCGGTACGTCCATGTTGACAATGCTGACACCATCTTCCTTAAAGTTGAAACGGCCTATCAAAAATTTATTGCTTTTCCTCTCCTCTTGCATCATGCGCACTTGGCAACTCAGTAACCTCAAAATCACTATTGCTTGCATTCAATAGCCTAGCTTCTGCCTTTTGTGATGTTGCTAGGAGTGATAAGGAATATGTCTTGAATTTTTGAGCTTAACATTCTTGTCAGTACATCCATGTTGCTTGCGCTTGATGACATTGGCAACTCCTTCTTTGAAGCTGACAGCCAATATAGAAAATTGTCCTAAGCTCAGAAAGAGTGCATCTAATAGTAGAAAGTAACTCCATTGATGTTCAAAAAGAGCATCTTTGAGAATGGTGCACTATATGCAAGTGCACTTGGTAAGAATACAAGTTTCATTTCCAAATCCAAATAGGATAATTTATATGCTTTGAGCCAATAATACTTTGTCTTAGCTAGAGAAAGGGAAAAGACGCTTTCTTTCTACAAAGATATATTACATGTGGACTGGGTTAAAATCCCTCTCTCATCTTGCACCTTACTCTTAAAAGATGCCTTCTAGCAAACAATGTAATGGAAATCGCCTATGAACTTTGAGAATAGCGGAATTAAGAGAATTAGAGAGAGCATTTTTGTGAGATTACTTTGAGAACATAGAGGGTGAACTTAATTGATGGTAGCAACATAAACATAGTACTTAATTAACTTGGCAAGAGAGAGATTATTAGAGAACAATACTTTTGCAAGAGAGAGAGTATTAGAGAACATGACAGTAGTTGAGGACCGGATTTACTTGGAACCGGTCCCCCCTCCAAAAGGCATTTGTAATATAGATTCTCCCATCAAGAGAGACTTGGTACAAAAACTTTGCAAAAAGCATTAACTATCCCAAGCCTCAATCCCAAGGCCTCAAACACCTTCGAAGGTGGAGAGAGATAGTAGGGAACGAGGGTAGGGAAGAGGAGTAAGAATCATTTATAGGAGAAAGAAATAGTTCCTCACTTATCATCAGTCTTCTTGCTTAGCATAGCATAATAGCATAGTAATGAAGATGAAGAAGATGGCAAGCTTAAGCATTGAAGCATGGCTCTTGGTTGGATTTGAATTCCATATCCAAGAGTGTTGGTGTAGGCTCTCAACTTCCCAACAAGCTTGGAGAAGGAGATGGATCTCTTGCAATTTGCACTTCACACAATGAGAGAGAGAGAGAGAGAGAGAGAGAGAGAGAGAGAGAGAGAGAGAGTATGTGGAAGAGTATACACTTTGCACTTTACACAATGAGAGAGAGTGTGTGTGTGTGTGTGGGAGAGTATACCCCCTCTCATGCTTGGTCCACCTCTCTCTCTCTCTTATTGTTTACTTATATTATTTGGACACGTGTTCTCTTTTTCCTCTTTGAGAGAAAGAACTTAATTATTTATTTTTATGTATCTAAATTCTCATTGGACCCTTTTAAAGCCTAACCAATAGGCTTATATTATTTGGACATGTGTTCTCTTTTTCCTCTTTGAGAGAAAGAACTTAATTATTTATTTTTATGTATCTAAATTCTCATTGGACCCTTTTAAAGCCTATCCAATAGGCTTCAAGCACATCATGAGGACCCTTTTAAAGACTATCCAATAGGATTCAAGCACATCATGAGGACCACATGGGGAGATTCTTGACATGTGCATTTTAGGCTTCTTTAGATATCATGTTTGAATTGAACACTTCAAACACCTTAGTCATTTAAGCATAAAAACCGTTTATGCTTCTTGAGAGATTATGCTTGAATCGAACACTTCAAGAACCTTAGTCATTTAAACATGAGAAGCACCTCAAGCCTGGTCAAGGTCCACACAAACACTTTAAGAACCTTAGTTAGCAAGCCGACAAGCTCCTCATGCTTGGGTAGGATTCCCACCTCAAGGTCATCCCTAGCTTGCCTAAGGTCAAACGATTTTTTAACACTAACTTTTGTAGGTCTTTAATAAAGCTAACCCTAAGGTCATTTAAGCTCCATTAGATATACGTTGCTCTTTGATAGACTACCTCCTTTTGGACCCCTATCGAGATGTAACCATTTCTCCTCTTGGTCCCTTGCTGAGGTCAATTTAGAAGCACTTATTGCACATTTCTCTTTGGTAGACCGTCTCCTTTTGGACCCTTATTGAGATGCAACTATTTCTCCTTTTGGTCCCATGTTGAGATAGGTCTAGAAGCACACATCTATATCCTAACTCTTGTTCCCCTTTTATCTTCCCATATTAAATGATCAGTTTAATATGAGAAAATCATTTGGTAAAGCTAGATATTATATTTCACGACATTACCTCTCTCTTGAAATTATATTGTCCTTGACTATGAGGTAGAGAAGATAAAGCGTAGTCATTAGTCCATGTTTCTTAGCGAGTAGAGGATTCCTTTTTACCCTACGACATCATTCCAGAATGGATGACTAATCCATTTGGTGCTCGAGAGACTTAGCTACCGCAAGCATGTCTGCTCTTTATTCCATATCATACTTCCAAAGTAAAGTGACAAGTTCTACTTGGTGTTTGGGAGACGTGGTTACCACAAACATGATCCTAAGCATGCATACTTCTTAAATTTGTGCACAATAAAAGAAAGAGAATGAGTCTTATAAGACAAAAACATTGTTCATTTAAAATGCATTTTCATTTGCTTACTCTAGTGTAGCATTGTAAGCATTGACAAGGTTCATATTATCCTTAAGCTAGGTTCCTTGCATCCCTCTAGCATCTTTAAAAGGATAATCCTTAAACTTAATAAGATATCGTCGGATAATCTTACTGTTTCTCAATACCTTGTCTTCATGTCGTAGGATGGACTCAGATAGAAGTACTTCTTCTTGATCTTTGATTTTTTAATGTTTTGTAACTATTACTTCTTTTGGTGGTGCTCCTTTGTAAGGCTTAAGTAAGCTCTCATGGAAAACATTGTGCATGAGCCAACAGTTGGGCAACTTTAATTGATAAGCCATCTCATTGATTGGCTTAAAAATTTAAAAAGGGCCATAGTATCTTTTTGCTAGTTTAGCATAATACTCTTGGTGGCCCGTAAGATTCTTGTCGTAGTATGCCTTAGAGAGCCTTGAGAAACTTTAGCAAGACCCAATCATTTTCCTTAGAGGATAAGGCTCTTCTATGCTTATTAGAAGCAACCCTTTTTGCCTTGATTTGAGATGGATATAACCTCTTTAATCTTTGAAAAAGATTATTGTGAGTCTCAGCTATATTCATTAGCAGTGAAGATCTTCCCATGTACTTTAAGTAGTCAACAAAATGGAGAGGAGCTAGGCCTCACCATCCTTTTTTCCACCAATTCATGCACTTGCCTCATGATCTCCTCTTGTTGAGCTTGTGAAACTCAATAAGGAGGTTTATTAGGTGGTGAGCTTCCTAGTAGAAGCTCTATTGCATGGTCATCATCCCCTCGTTTTGGAGGTAGCTCACTAGGGATGTCATCAATGAAAACATCTTGGAATCCATTTAGGAAATTCAACAACTCTAATTCCTCTTGATTCCATTTATTGCTACTTGTGAAAACATTAGAATCATTTACAAATTCTCTAATAAATCATATATGCAAAAATAGAGCTTTCCATTGACTTATCAAAAGTAAGCGTATTTATCAGGGATACGGTGTTCCCCAACTCGTTAGCATCTATTGACATGCTCTTTTCCCTGTAGGTGAAGTAGATTCTCCTTTTAGGGAACTTCATGTTGGTAGCCATGCGGTTGAACCATGGTGCCCCTAGGATAACATCCTCATGTTGGAGAGGAGAGATGAAAAATTCTTCTTTGTCGACATATCTTTGGACATGAAGCCTCAACTTCCCAATCAAGGGAGTAACGGAGGCTTGTTGTCCCTTGAAAGCTCCATCGACAGTTACAGTATCTCCCATCTTGAAGGCTTGAATGCCAAACTTAGTGGCCAACTCCGTTGATATGAAATTGTGAGTGGAGCTAGGGTCAAACAAGATGAAGGCATCATGCTCCCTTACTTTTCCCCAAGCATAGGAAAGGGATGAGCCTTTGCAATGAGTATCCTCTTTTGGAGCTTCAACCATGGAAGCTCTAGAAGTGTCAGTACGTACATTTCTTTTGGGGGCAACAACGATGACCATGTCCTTGCTTCCCACACTTAAAGCATTTATGGTCTTTACGAAAGGCCTCTAATTCTTCGAGAGAGAGCTTATTTTTACCTTTGTAAGCACCTTTCTCCTTTGCCTTGTTGTTGTTGGTGTTGATGTTTCCTTGGGAAGAGTTTTGAGCATTGTTCTTCCCTTTAGCTTCATTTTGATCCTTGTTTTCCATGGGCTTGAAATTTCTTCTTGCCCCTTGTTGGAAATTGATCCTTGAAGCAACCATAGTGTTGTGGATGACTTCGGTGATAGTGCTAAGCCATTGTGAGTTGACATACTCGGCCATTTCTTCAGGTAATCCAACAAAAAATTGTTGCTTTGTTCGGCAAAGTCTATCCTTTGAAAGACTGTAGCTTTGATATATAAATCCCAAAACTTTTCTACATATTTGTGGATAGACTCGTTGAAGGGTACATTCAAACTTTGCCATTCAGTGAGCACTTTGTACTTGGAATTGCTTGCAAGGAATTGCTTAATTATGGGAACTTGTAGAGTTTTCCATGTTCTTGGGGCTTCGCCATTCCCACGGAGACTAGCCCACCATTGACGGACAGACTTTTGGAAGTGCATAGCTACATGGTGTAGCTTGGAGGACTCTGTGAATCCTTCGTCTCTAAATGCCGCATCAAATTGCTAGATGAGGGCCAATACTTTGTCGATGGCACCAAAGGTGCCATCATAGGTAAGAAAAGAGATACTCTTTCCTCCCTCTTTGAATTTCTTGAGCTTTTGGGACCTTCACCACCATGCTGGGTAAGTTTTGCAATGTCCTCTCCTCTTGTATTCTCTAGGAGAATAACTATTGCTTTCGTCGGAAGAGGAGGAAGGTGAAGAAGAAGGAGAAGAGGGTGACCTCTTTCTTGATTTTTTCTTCCTTTGTTTCCTCTCTTCCCTTTTGGAGTGACGAGGAGAAGGCCTATGGGTTGACCATTTACTCTTGGGAGGAGTTGGTGACCGTCTAGATTGTCGTCTTCGTGTAGCCACATCTTCATAGGAACTTAAGTATTCTCTTCTTTCTCATTCTTTGGATTCCTCCTCTCTTATGGGAGAGAGTCTTCTTTCGGGAGTCTCATCAAGAGACCTCCTGAGCTCTCTCTCCTCTTGTAGAGGAAGGGAAATCCCATAAGCACGAAGTTGTTGAGTAACTTCGGCTTGCAAAGCAGGGTTGCCCATAGCTTGATGCATCCTAGTAATAAGATAATTAGCAAACATGGGGGCATCATCATTAGCACCTTCATGCGCAAAATCAAAATTATCAATGTTCATTCTACTCTCTTGGTTATTGTCAACCATGCTAATTATACTTATGTGTTTACTTAGTGTATTCTTTGGCCATTAAAAACCTTAGTTGCTACTCCTCTTAGCCTTTAAATATCAGCACTCAAGTATCTACACCCACGACTTGAATTGGTTAATTATAGAGAGTAGTGGAGTGGGTCTAACATAGCAAAATTATCGAGGGATAGCCCCTTTCGGACTACTTATGGCTCAATAATGGTAAAGTCATAGGCAAGTCTAAAAAGACCCCATTATTAATAAAGACCAAAGCTCTCGAGGTGTGCACCATATCCCACATAGTGGGCTCAACAAAACCGATAATAGATCCCAATCCCACTTACCCTAATATAATTAACAAAATCAACCATTAATAGGCTACTTAAGGACCTCTCTGCTTGAGCAAGAAAAGAGAAACCAAATGCTCTGATACCAATGTAATGGAAATGGCCTATGAAATTTGAGAATAGCGGAATTAAGAGAATTAGAGTGAGCATTTTTGTGAGATTACTTTGAGAACATAGAGGGTAAACTTAATTGATGGTACTTAATTAACTTAGCATGAACGATACTTTTCCAAGAAAGAGAGTATTAGAGAACATGACAATAGTTGAGGACCGGATTTACTTAGAGCCGGTCCTCCCTCCAAAAGGCGTTTGTATTATAGATTCTTCCATTAAGAGAGACCTGGTACAATACAATCTTTGTGTTCCTTGTGACCTAGGTGATGCAATGAAGATGGAAAGCTTCATGCATCATGAGCATAACATAAACTTTGCAAAAAGCATTAACTATCCCAAGCCTTAGTCCCAAGGCCTCAAACACCTTTGAAGGTGGAGAGAGCTAGCGGGGAATGAGGGTAGGGAAGAGGAAGAAGAATCATTCATAGGAGAAAGAAATAGTTTCTCAATTATCATCGCTCTTCTTGCTTAGCATAGCATAATAGCATAGTAACGAAGATGAAGAAGATGGCAAGCTTAAGCATTGAAGCATGGCTCTTGGTTGGATTTGCATTCCATAGTTAAGAGTGTTGGTGTAGGCTCTCAACTTCTCAACAAGCTTAGAGAAGGAGATGGAGCTCTTGCACTTTGCACTTCACACAATGAGAGAGAGAGAGAGAGAGAGAGAGAGAGAGAGAGAGAGAGAGAGTGTGTGGAAGAGTATACCCCCCTTTCATGCTTGGTCCACCTCTCTCTCTCTCTCTCTCTCTCTCTCTCTCTCTCTCTCTCTCTTTTATTTTTTAATTATAACATTTGGACATGTGTCCTCTTTTTCCTCTTTGAGAGAAAGAACTTAACTATTTATTTTTATGCATCTAAATTCTCATTGAATCCCTTTAAAGCCTATCCAATAGGATACAAGCACATCATGAGGGACACATGGGGAGGATCTTGACATGTGTCTTTTACGCTTCTTAAGATATCATGTTTGAATTGAACACTTCAAGCACCCTAGTCATCTAAGCATGAAAACCGTTTATGCCTCTTGAGAGATTATGTTTGAATTGAACACTTCAAGAACCTTAGTCATTTAAGCATGGGAAGCACCTCAAGCTTTGGCAAGGTTCCCACAAACACTTTAAGCACCTTAGTTAGCAAGCCGATAAGCTCCTCATGCTTGGGTAGGATTCCCACTTCAAGGTCAGCCCTAGCTTGCCTAAGGTCAAAGGACTTTTTAACACTAACTTTTGGAGGTATTTAATGAAGCTAACCCTAAGGTTTTTTAAGCTCCATTAAATGCACATTGCTCTTTGATAGACTACCTCCTTTTGGACCCCTATTGAGATGTAACCATCTCTCCTCTTGGTCCCTTGATGAGGTAAATCTAGAAGCACTTATTGCACATTGCTCTTTGGTAGACCGTCTCCTTTTGGATCCCTATTGAGATGCAACCATTTCTCCTTTTGGTCCCCTGTTGAGATAGGTCTAGAAGCACATATCTATATCCTAACTCTTGTTCCCCTTTTATCTTCCCATATTAAATGATCAGTTTAATATGAGAAAATCATTTGGTAAAGTTAGATATTATATTTTATGACAAACAACAACACTCTACCTTATAAAAGTGCCAGTCCAATAATTAAATACAAGGCTTGGGCTACCATCAAGTTCTAAAATTTCTCCATAGATTCATATCTCTTAGCATAGCCCAGGCATATGGCCCAAAGCTACCTTAGTGATGTCCTTGATGCTATAGGAGAGGAGAAGATTTCAATTCAAGGGGGGAGAAAGGGCACACCTCTACATCCTTGAAGTGCTACAATAGACAAATGTACATACGATCAATAGCATAAACCAGGCAACCAACTTTTATGTGCATTGGTGAGTGCCAAATTTGAGCCATATACTTTAGCATACCTCACTTGCCTTCAATAAGCACCCCACATTTGAGAATTTTGAATCAACATGTCTGTAAGACTAGGGGAGTTGCCATAAAGGATTCTCCACCCTATCACCCATAATATAGACCCTTGGCCATCCATACTTAGAATCCCCTGTCCACTCCTAGCAGTCGGCCCTTGGCCCGGGTTCGTGACCCCCATTGGGTTTGGCCTTGGCATTACATTACTCCCCCCCTTGGAGAAGCGTTTTCGTCCTCAAAAACAAAAGTGGTAAGATCTTCTCAAGAACACTAATGTTTTCCACAGTGGCACCTCTTAGAGGTCCAACTATTCCTGACCAGTACACAGTTTAGTAGGAGGTCCAATAAAACCAAGAGAAACATCTTGATTTTCCACATTGTTGTCCCTGTGCAGCTGTTGATGTAACTAGCTTAAACCCAACATAGTGTGTAGACTCTATTTATAACTCATTGGAGTATAGTAAATGAGTCACCACTACTAAGAGGTGTCTAGATGAATGATGTACGCTTTGCCGTACGTGTCAAAGGCTGGGAAGTTGTATGTGCACTGTGTACGAGCCTCGAAAGGTTGCAAACACACAGCTAGAGAATCCTAGCAAGCTCAAAGAACAATGGTGTGTCACTCACCTCTCAATGCTGCCGTCGTGAAGGATCATGTGTTGCGAAGAAGAAGGAGTTGCCACCTATGCATGCTCTACCGTCTTGCCATCGCCGATGTCGTCGCAATGCTCGATCACACACACATACTCTCTCTCTCTCTCTCTCTCTCTCTCTCTCTCTCTCTCTCTCTCTAGCGCGCACACACACACATAGAAGATTAGGGAGACAGAGATGGAGCAAGAGCCCTTCTTAGCTTACACCTCAGAGAATGAGGATTTTTAGGTCAAATGGATCTTTTATAAGAGTTTAGCCCATTCACACATGGGAACCCACAGTGGCCGATCGTTGCACAACTGCTGTAAAAATAAGGTAAGTGGTGCGCCTCTCATCGACGATCACCTACACACCTATTGGACCAACAAGCCCAATCCTTGACTCTACCAAATAAATAATACGATGTCCGTCGTAGGTGATAGGGTGTCCGTGAGGGTTAACATGTCCCCCTTTCTGATGTGTAGATTTCGTCCTCGGAAGCTATTGAGTTGAAGCTCGTTCATTGACGTGGAAGTGCATTGGAGATGAATGTCCTTAGCCTTCTTCAAGCACTGTAAAATCAAACAAAATTGGCACAGTAATTGCATTCTTATATACAATTAAAAGCATATGCAGTTGTAGGCAGACAAATTGATTGGTAACCAAATATTAAACAATTTGTGAGCAATAAACATTAAATTGTAATATAATCAAACACATAAATAATTGTAAAGGCCAAAAACTAAACGAGTATGGGGTCGCTAATTTAACGGTTGAAAGGCACTAGAGATCAACTATTAATACCATGGGCAAGCTTCTCAATTTTCTCTGGTCAATTAAGTTGTTAATCGCAAGAGCCAAGTATTTCATGCCCGAGGGCTGCTGACTAGAGGTTATACCTAGAAGACCTTGTAGTTAAGCTACGATAAAGAAATTGCTCATGAAATCATCACGTAACTTATTTCCTTTTCTTTGACCCCCCAAAGTCTTTTCACATTGATTCAATTTTGATGTGTGTGCTTATTTTGTATGCCTTGGGTTTTTTGCTTTTCAAGGAAAAATGCCCACACTGGGAATCTCTAGGCCTCTAGTACCATAGGCGATACATGTGAGTGAAGTACCAAATCAAGCTGGGATTTCTTTTCAAGCTTAAGATTTTACATTATGGCACTTTTGATTATTATTTTTTGTTCGTTTTCAGTATTTTAATTTTGTAACTTTGGGAGGTCATATAACACTATTACCCTCCCCAGGCTCATCACACTAGTAAACTCCCTTTATAATACTTAAGCTAAAGGTTAATAGGGACTTATTCCACTAGAAAGCCCTAGTACATTGCACACAATGCTGCCTATAAAGAACCTAAAGTAACCATTGATTATTAGGAACACATTCCCCATGGTATTAAGAGAAGATCTCTAACTCCTAATTTGGTCAAACTAGCTTAGTCAGACTACTTGATTCTTAAACCTAGACAAGGGATTATGACAAAAAAATATATAGAATCTAACATTTAATCTAAGCAAATGTGTGGAATATTATGTTACCAATCACAATTAAAGCAGACAAACATGGATGCAAAAAAGACAAGGGACAATGCTAATGGACAAAAAACACCTGTTTGTGTTGATGATCGTGCTCGATTTGAAGAGTGAATGAGAGAAAGACTCCATGAAGTTCAAGGTTCTAACATCCTATACACAGTAGAAAACACAAAGAATACCTCTAGGAGGCACATCAGTGGGAAGAGGCACCAACCCTTATTGAACACAATCAAACAACATAAGGAACCCTAACCTAATTATTTGCACTCCCCCGAGAGAGTCAAGGGAATAGGATATTGTAGAGATTGGGAGGAAACCCTAAGGCTAAACCCCTATCCTCATCATCATCCAGAAAAACAAAGTCATCATCCGTGAGACCATATGCTCCATCCGTGTAATCATGTAACTCTTCCTCATCTCATTAGAGGCACAAATGTTCACTAAGAACGTCACTAGACGTCTATAGTCATCTTGGTCAAGAGGGTAAGTTTGTGCAATCGGAGAGATGTCCTCTACTAAGTATGGATCAATCGTGGTCAAGAGATGTATCAACCATTCTAATTCCTTGAAATTCCTCTCACACGCTAGTGTATCTACCAAATCCCATTCACATGCAAGCACCAGGTAGACTATGTGAAACACTTGTGCAAAGTAAAGAGGATACCTCTCACCCAAGGTAGGAGTGGATGACTCTATCATACTAGCCATATCTATACACATAGATAAATGACGGTTAGAGTGCAAATATTATAAGGGTCATGTCTTTGTGCATAATGTGCTTTTATGATTTTGTGTTATGTATAGAACTCGTAGGTTTCCAAATTTTTGTTTGGTAACTCTTGCTCTTTTACTTTTTTAATTTTGTCTTGTGAGTATAAGGCTTTATATATACATTCCCTAAGATTGGAGATTGAGAGATCATGGAGGAAGGTTAAGAGGGGAGTGAGTGAGTGATGACTGTCAGCAAACACTCTCCCCTTCCTTGGGTAGATCATACCTTTTGGAACGATGTTGTCACCTTTTGAAACCAATTGCTCCAAGTTGTTATGGGTGAAGGTTTTAACCAATAGTTTTGATTGCCCTTTGCATTTCATCTAGTTGCAAGGGTGGTAAGGTACTCTCCCATTATTTTAATTGCAACGTTGTTGTAGGTGGTGAACTTACAACGGGAGAGAGGTGCAACTTCTTTTTTGTTTGTATGGATATGCACAATGGTAGGTGGAGGTTGTGTCAAATCTTCTATTTCCTTACATGAAGAGCAAGAAGCTTCATTTGACTTCCCTGTTCCTGAGCTAGGTGGAACAAATCGTTCTTTCTTCAATACCCAAACTAGCTCTGGAGCGGTTGTGTAGCATTCTATGATTTTTTCCTTACCGCAATCTTCAATTCGTTTTGGAGCTATAGGATTGGGTTCACATGGGTCAAGTGACAGATAAGAGCACAATTTATGCTTTGGTACCCAGATTTGATCATTTCCTTCATAGTAGCCTTGGGCTTCCAATAGTTTTTTAGGAATCCAATGCAACATTTCTTTACATTTCCTGGGACGAGTGGGATGTCTCTTACCAGGCTCCTGTCTTTTAGCACTATCAATGGTCACTAAAGAAGCTTTAGGGATCTCCTTGTATGTTTTCTTTTTTATATTCGAATGGGTCTTGTGTGTCTCAAGCTTTATTTCAACTACAGAAGTTGAAGCTCTAGAGAGTTGGGCTATGGGGACATATGGTTCAACCTCCTGGACATGCAATGTTTTGGGTTTTATTTCCTTAAGAGGCAATATATCAGGGACTATGGCTTGAGTGGTAGGGCTAAGAGTTGGTTTCTGCGTTGCGACACCCCCAGTCCCCCAATCAATAGTGCATTTGGTGGCTATCATCCACGTGCATCCTAGGTTTATATTACCCTCCATAGTTCTAGCAGGCATGACCAAAAGGTCTTGAGCTACAACCCCATTGTCATAGCTAGCAAAAGTGTGCCAAATATCAAAAACTGTAGTTTTTTTCTTGTTGACACCCTTGACTTGGATAGTACTCCTAGATAGGGATGGCTTTCCCAACTGACACTACACTCCATATGACAACATATTATATTTAGCACCCGTGTCTAACAAGGCATTATATAGCACTTTTTCATAGTTGGTATTTATCTCAATAGGGTATCATAGAGGTGTGTCAGAGTCCAACCAATCATCCTCTGTTTCAACGTGGAATGCATGTGTAACTCCCAGGTTGGCCTCTCGTTGGTGTCTTATACGTTGTTGTTGCTCCTTAGCCTCAGCTTGAGCTTGTATCGTCTTCAATTCTGTTTGTACCTTGCCTGCCTTTTTTTAATGGATGGCATGTAGCTCCTCTTGGCTTAAAGGATCATAGTATCTTTTAAATTTGCTCCCATTGAGGAATCCAATGGTTTCAACTCCATCAAGAGTCTCCACATGAATGGTTCCTTGTGGGGTGATTTCACATACTCTATATGGTCCTTTTCCCGCATATTTCAAATTTTTCTTTTCGTTACGTACTCCATACAATGTAAGGACTTTATCACCAACTTTGATATCTTTGTTCTTTAGATGACGGCATACCATTTCTTCCTTCTATCTTTCTCCACAAGTGCATTTTGCACAGCCAATTGTCTTTCTTCATCTAATCTCTCAAGGATATATAAGCGCTCAACTAAAGGGTTACCATCCAAACCTTCTTGTGAAGCTACGTGCAGACTAGGAATTACAAATTCCCATGACATAATTGCTTCTTGGCCATATACCATTTTGAATGGTGTATAATTAATAGCCACTTTGTAAGAAGTACGATAAGCCCATGGGGCTTAAGTCAGCTTCAAATCCCAATCTGCGCGATTAACTTCCACCGTTTTGGTCAAGATAGAGATTAAGGTCTTGTTGTTACTCTCAGCTTGGCCATTTGCTTGTGGATAATAAGGTGTGGACTTATGGTGAGCTATCATGAAGTTGGTAGTGAGTTCTTTTATCACTCCATTTATAAAATGAGTGCCATTGTCACTCACAATTTCAAAGGGACAACCAAATCTTGTAATAATGTTCTCAAAGAGAAACTTGGTAGTTGACCTTGCATCAGCTTTACTTGTCACCCTGGCTTTCGCCCACTTTGTCACATAGTCAGTGGCAATGATAATATATCAAGATTAAGTGCTACGAGCTGTCAGACTAATTGCGCCTACAAAGTCCAAACCCCATTTTTCAAATGATTGAGTCACTTTAACGGGATGTAAGGGCATCTTATCCTTTCGTTGTGTGATCTTGTAACATTGACATTCATCACATCCTTTTGTAAAAAGTGATGCATCCTTGAATAAGGTAGGCCACCGATAGCCTGATTGCAACACCTTTCGAGTAGTTAGTTCCCCTGAGAAATGTCCTCCGGCTATACCCATGTGGGCTTCTTGCAGTATGTATAAATACTCATCCTCACTGGCACAACATCTAAGAATATCGTCCTTTCCTATCCTGTAGAGAGTTCCTGCAATGAGAGAGTAAGGTTCACATTCTTTTAACAATTTTCGAGCTATGTCCTTACGAAGCTCTTTGGGTGGAAAACCATTAACTAAAAAGTTCACAATCTTCTCACTCCATTTAGGCATGGTCTCGACTAGAAATAAGGAAGTATTGGGCAATTCATCATCGACTCTAATAGGGGCTTCACCATTGGGTATGCAAGACAAATGATCCGCCATGACATGTCTTTTACCAGGTCTCACCACAATAGTAAAATCAAACTCAGAAAGAATTAACAACCATCGTGTGATTCTGGAACAAGGTTTATTTACTAGATACAACAAGGCTTGATGATCAACATAGGAAACAAACTTGTTGGCTAGAAGGTAGTAGCAAAATTTCTTTACTGTATAAATCATGCATAAACCTTCCCTCTCTGTAGTGGTGTAGTTTCTCTCAACATTATTCAATTGACGACTTGCTAAGCTAATGGGGTAGTCCAATTTATGTTCTCCTGGTTGAGCTAGAATACACCCAATAGCAAAGTTTGATGCATCAATATGTACATGGAAAATTATATTCCAATCGGGCACTCGTAGAATAGGAGCGCTTGTCAAGGTCTTTTTCAATGACTCATAAGCATGGTCACACTCCGCGGTCTAGTGGAACTCAATAAGAAGCTTGTACAAAGGACGAGCTATCTTGGCAAAGTTTAAAATATACCGTTGGTAATAACCAACATGGCCCATGAATCTTTGAACTCCTTTATAGTTTGTAGGTGGTGGCAATTCAGCAATGGCTTTAATTTTGCTCTCATATGTGGAAATCCCATTTTTGGACACTATATGCCCTAAAATGACTCCATGTTTAACCCAAAATTGGCATTTGAAAGGGTTTAAGGAGATGCGATACAATCTGCACTTCTCAAACACTTTTTGTAAACATGATAGACGTTCTTTCCAAGAGGAATAAACACAAGGTTATCTAAGAAAGCTTCGCAAAACTCCCTCAGATATTCTCTAAAAGTAGTGTTTATTAATCTTTGAAAGGTAGCAGGGGCATTGGTTAAGCCAAAAGCCATAACACGAAATGCGAACACTCCAAATTTGGTGATAAGGTTGTTTTACTTTGGTCCTCTAGCACAATTGTGATTTGATTGTAGCCAGAGTACCCATCTAAAAAGCTATAAGCTTCCTTTCCTGCAACTCTTTCAAGCACATGTTCTGAATATGGCAAGGGGTAATGATCCCTCCTAGTGGCGGCATTGACCTTCTTGAGATCCATGCACACTCTAAGTTTCCCATTCTTTTCTGGCACAATCACTATTGGAGACACCCATTATGAGTGCTCAGTAGGGTATATGAATCCGCATTTCACAAGCTTTTCAATCTCTTCTTGAACGATCTTTGTATACTTAGGATTCATTGGGTAGGGTCATTGCTGAACTGGTTTTGCCATGCTATTTGTGGGGATTGTGTGTTGCACCATGGAAGGTGGAACACATTTCATATCATGATATGTCCAAGCAAATATATCCCTAAATTCCTAGAGAAGTTCTTTAAGTACATACTCCTCAGTCTCTATCAGATCTTGGGCAATGAAGACAGGTTTGGACTCCTCATCTCGGTCTACTAATTCTATTTCCTTAACTATTGCTGGACCATCATAGACTCCATTGCTTCCATCAATAGGTTTTCTTTGAGCCTTTGTATACACAACCTTATGCTCCTCTGTGATGTAGGATTTGAAATGATCGGGTACAGGGTGTAAGTCTGTGGGGTCTTGTTGTTCTGTGAACTGTGATTTCACTTCCGCTTCCTTTTGTTGTTGAGCTAACTCTCGATTTTGTCGTCTCCTTACGGTACGAATAAATTTTGGCTTCCCTAGTTGTGTGATGTCAATGGGTTGTGGACTACACCACATAACACTTTGAAGGTATTCATCCCTGTTATCTACCAACTTTTGATGAGCATCACATGCCCCTATATAATTAAGCCATTCAATGGTAGATTTCTTTTCATTTATTCTAGCACGCACATTTGCTTGATTTCATAGCCTCTTATATCTCTTACTCTTCTTGTCTAATTTTTGGTCACGGCCGATCTCTAGTGAAGAGTCACTAGATGAATTGCTACTTGTGTCTTCTACTCCCTTGGATAGATTATCATCTAGGGTACCACTGAGCCCTGAATGGTTTGTCCCCACATTTGCACTAAGATTTAACTCAGATTCTTCGTCGTCAGAGTCAATTTTAATTTTGATGATTCTGACCCCGAATCGTGTGGGCTATAGTCTTGTGAGACGCTACTAGTTTCAATGCCAGTCAAACCTTCATCTTGTAGGTCATCAAAAGCTATATGCATTGCTTCTGTCATGTTTAAGGTACGAGTGGTGGCATTTCATCCCCCTCAGGTGTTACCCAAGTCGTCCCCCTATTTCCCCAAGTGTCTATGGTTGTTGCTAAGTGGACCCAATCCACATTGTCCGACTCAGTCATCCCAGGTAGTACATCCATACAAGGAGAATCTTCCCCAACATCAGTGTCCACTTTACATGTGTAACAATATTGCAATGGGGCCGAGTGAACTATGATGTCAGATCTATGATCAATTATAAACCTGTTTCCTAGAGGATGTGGTCGACCAATTACAAGATCCACTCAAATGACAAAATCTTGAAACTGCAAGTAGACATGGTTTTTACACCAGTCATGCACCATTTTTGCTTCCCTCATGAAAGGACGTCCTAATATCATCTCAGATGCCATAGTGTGCTTGGAGAAATCCATAACGATGAAGGTATTTCTTATTTTACGTCCAAAGACCTTGATCTTGAGGTCTTCTAGCATCCCAATAGGTTTAACAATAGGCTCATTGGCCATCTTTACTACTATGGTTGTGGTCCCAAGGTGAGGTCTTCCCATAGTTTCCCAGCAACTTTTAGTCACAATGCTAACCCCAACGCCACCATCAAGGAATCCCTTCACAGTTAATCCCTTGGTAACGATTGGTATGGTTGCATTGGATTCATCGCCCTCATAGTATTGTCCCAACTTGTTAACATGTATTTCAACAACAGGGTTCTCATCTAGGTTGGGATGTGGATCTAAGTGTTCCTCCTCTATTGGCATCTCCCTAGCTCCATCCATCTGTGCAAATTGTGGTAGCCCAACGTTCAGTTCTCCATTGAGAAAAGCTCGAAGAGCTAAGAATAGCTCAGGGTCTCCATATAGTTTGGACATGATGGTGGTTCTAACTTTTGAAGCCATGAAATCCATCAAATTGGCAATATTTAACGGCACCTTTTGGGCTTCAGTCCCTTGACATGGGGAAGATGGGATCTCCATTTCTTCGATAGGGTAAGGTAGTCCCTCTGTAAACATTCTTTCCAACAAGAAGTGAGTACACCCACTTTCCGATGACTTTAAGTCACTTTCTTCTTGGATGACACTAGGTATGGCTAGGGGTCTATGGACTTTGTTTGGTTGTTTTTGGGTAGGGAACAATGTGTCTATAATCTGGATCTGCCTAGGTGCTGGTTCTAGATCCCTTTGGGTATCTTCTACCAAACTCCTTAATTGCTTGACTCGCTCAATCTCCTCTGTAGGGTTTGGGTAAGTTCCTATCTTCTTCTTGTAACCTGGCCATTGTGGATCATGATGATCTTTCTTGTTGGTTTCTTTCTTAGTGGTCGTTTTGCTCTCCATGGTTTCACCTGAATCAGAATCCTCTTCAGTGTCGTTCATATATACGGGGTCGTCACTAGTCCCTATGTTGGTCTTTGAACTGGGGTCTGACTTCGCTGCTTTTTGCAATCTCTTCCTTCATGTTTTCTTCTTCTTTTGAGGTTGGGAAATTTGAAGGGCAGTAGACAGTGTGATAGCAGAGGGCTTGGACAAGTACCATATGCAATTGGGAACAGGTCCCGCAGAGATGTGTATGCCAGATGTGGCACAGTACAGGTTGGCTATGGTTTTGGCCCTCTAATCATCGGGATGTTTATGGGTACTTGAAGTCTAGCCTCAATGTACTCTACAGCTCGGCTTTTGCGGCTTGCAATTCGGTATGCTTGGGAAACACCTATGCTAGGTTAAAGTTGGAGCCCAACATGTTGCCGATCAATGACACCACTATAGTGTGTGTGTTAGATGGGGCATCAAGGGCAGCCACCTCAAAGTTTTTCATGAGCGTGAAGCAAAATTTTTTCCAATCATCAAGTAAGTACTTCATCGGATTATGATTAGTAAATGCGGAGCTTCACATGGCCGCGGCTTGCTTTGCTCGCGGGAATGCTACCCAATCGGAGACGTTAAAAATTAAAAAAATACTTTTAAAAAAAAACAGGCAACAAAAAACGAGCAACACACGAGAAGGTGGCACCATGTGTATGGATTGGGATAGCATGCAGGAGAGCCACCTCAAGAAGGAATCAACTTGCCGATAAGATGAGATAGCAACCAGATAAAGTGGCGTTGGACTGCATGAGGTGGATGGGAAGACGTCTGAAGGTGATGCCATGCATGAGGGGATATGGTGGAAGAGTGCGCAGCTTGAGGACCTGTGGATAAGCCGAGGGCCAATGACAGGGAAAGTGGCACCACTTGGGGCCATGCATGAGGAGGCCGCCAACTGGAGAACTACAGGGGACGGCCTTGTTTGGGGGGAGTAAGAACCGGGACCAAGAAACTGTGGGAGGCCACCACCAAGGGAGGCACAAGGCCGTGACCAAGGGGTCCATCCATGGACACCATGGAGAAAAGAAACGGCTTCAGGGGCGGTATGACAGAGGAGTCAAGAGCAGAAGGGGGGTGGTTGACCTACAGGCTATGTAGGGGTTGAAGAAGCGAACCATGTGTAGGGCCGCCAAGGCATGAAAGGTAGGAGATGCCAGCAAGGATCTCAAGGTTGCTTTGAGGCGAGCAGGGCCGGGAGGTTGTCGCAAGGGGCAGGGGAGTGTGCCACAGGCGGGGTAGCAGCCTGTTGGATAGAGGATGGGGTGAGTTGCCAAGTAGGAGGAGGGGCCGAAGGGCCATTGCTGTGAGTAAGGGAGGCCGCCAATCGAGGGCTGCCAAAGTAAGATTGTCAAGCAGGAACTGTCAAATTGAGAAGATACCGCCAACGAGGGTGGCCGGCTACTACAGAAGATCGAGGAAAGGAGAAACCGCCAAGGCGCGCCATATGGTGAAGTGTGTGGGATTGTCAACACCGCTGTTGTATCTGAGTTATGGCTATGCAGTGATTGTGTATGGTTTGGTTGAGTTATTTTGTATTTGGCTACAATCTTATCGTTTGCTCGTCTCGTCTTGTGCATAGCACCCGTGGTAGCATTGGCTCCGGGTCTTTGTGTGTGTGTGTGCAGAGAGAGAGGGAGAGTGAGATTACTGTGTGTTTGCATATTTGATGAGTGTGCTATGCATTAGCAGTTATGGTCGTGTGTTGTCGATCCAATTATGCTTGGAGTTTATAAGTGATTGTGTATAGCCGGTGGCGCTCGTAGGTGAGTCAGTGCATTGGAGATTGGCAGATAGTGTGTGTTTGTATGTGATTTTGTGTGGTTAGGGGTGCGGGTTAATCCCTGGGCTATAGAGAGGCAAGCTTGGAGTGTGCTGGGTTTGTTCCCCCCTCCCCCTTTCCACCGTGTCTCTTTCTTCAAGAATATAATTTTGTTTTATGAGCATCGATTGTGTGAGTACATTTATTGGTACCACAGGTGTACTTTGTGATGGCTCCTTGGTAACCTCAATCAAGTTTAATGGCGTGATCTTTGGTGCATTTGGATTATTTGGACATTGGGCAATCAAATGATCTATGCCACATCGGTTACACATGAGTATCAGCATTGTAGACGTGCTCGCTTGATTGGTTTGCGTTAGTATAGCATTGTTTTGTAGCCTAATAGGACACTCGATCACACGATGTGGACCTCCACACTCATAGCATTGAAGAGGTGGTCTCTTGGCAGTGTAATTGATATTTTGGCCTCTTGCAGCAAGAGCAGCTACTTGATAGACATGTTTGACTTGTCCCCAATAGTCCTCCATGTAGTATTGCGGACTTTCTTCAAGCGCATCAATCCCATAGGCAATATTAGGGTCTGTATCTTCCTCACAGCCTTCCAAACAAGCAATAGATGACTCACAACCCACTTGATTCACAGAAGTGATTCTCGGATGTGGTGGTTGCGGTCCTAGCACTGGAGGTGGTAAGGGTGTTTTTTGAACAACATTTTGGGCCCTAGGGACCATGTGTTGTGACGGTTGTTCAAGAGGTGGGGCAGTCATCAATGCAAACACTTGAGGTGTGTCTGTCCATGCTAAGGTTGGTCTATTGACCATCACGCGCTTAAATACTATGCAATCCTTAGCTTGATGACCATAACTCCCACAAGCATTGCAATTCCCATTGAATTTTACTCTAAAAGTAGGGCATTCTATGGTACTATGCGGACCATAGCATATTGAGCACCATTGTTGCTCCCTTCTTGGATACATATGATTGTTTTGTGGAGCATGATTGTCTCTAAGACTCTCTTGAATGGCCTTGGTGAGATCTTCTTAAGTCATCTCAGATATCCTTGGCTTCTTAGCAATAGGCTTTAGGGTCATGGCTGATGCCCTGATGCTTGCGAGCTAGTAGATTTAGGCTCAACAGACACTCTTTCTCCTTGAATCATTAAATTATCCTCCAATTGGATCGCATTGGTGGTGACTACTTCCCAAGTGGTGATACCTCTAATGATGTTGACCGCTGGGTCAACAACACAACATAACTCAAGTTTCGTACCAAAGTCTTATCTTTTGCGAGTTATGAAATGTTGCGGATTATGGCTATAAACGTCATTTGTAATGAGTAGTTATTCTAGTTTCAGAAGCCGGGGTGCAATGGCACTTCCAGATTGTAAATACAAAGCCATTTGACCCTTTCAACCCCATTTTTGGTTAAACCTAAGGTAGCCTTAGTATATAAGGTACCTAGGTCATTTTGTAAAGGAGGGAGAGACTTTAATCATAATCAAAACTTTTGCGTTGCTGTCTACTGTGTGTGAGAGAGAAAGAGAGTGAGCGTGAGCTTTATCCTCTAGCTACGCCCGCCTCGCTCAACACATTGGAGATCCGAGTGCACCATTGTTGTAGGCTCGAGGAGAGCTACGCGACAACACCAAGCATTCCATGCGAGACGAAGCGCACACACCGACGCATCTATGAGCTATTTGTGGCCGTAAGTGTATCAAACGATGTCTGTTTTCTGCATGCTAGTAGTCTATAGAATCGTGGCGACATAAGCTACGCATAGGTACTCATAAATTTCAGTTTCGGACACTTTCAAAATTCTGCTCTGTCATCCTATGCGTTTTCCGCAGATGGGTTTAGAGTGAGGGTTTTGAGTGTAGAAGCTTAGGGACAGGTGTATCCTAGTGAGGGGATGGTGTTCTTTAAGTTTCGTACGAATCTGGCATGATAAGGTGAGTTACCTTTCGTATGTGTGTATGTGGCTAGGTGGTGTAGTTGAGGGCAATGAGGTTCTTGATTGTGGTTTAGGCCTTCCAGAGTGTTGTATGTGTAGGATGGTCTCAGCCTGACAAATAAAGAGATTTCCTCCGTGTGCCTATCGTGTCATCTGTGTCCTCGATTGACATTATGTTGATCTAGGTAGTGTTTGCATGCACTTCATGGGTGTGTGAGTCGCTCCCGCAACATTGGCGCCGCTGCCGGGGACATAAGGACCTAAGTAGGTTTCCTACTAACACTGCTGTGATGGTTGCTTGATTTAGTTTCGGCTAAAGAAAGCGTTTTTCTTAAGTGGATCCGGAAGAGGATATTCCGTGATCAAGTGGATAGCCAGGAAGCGTGTGTCTTGCCGAGGGTCTGCGATGACTAGATAGGTTTAGTTAGGATCTGTGGATTAGAGTAGGTTGTGGTGTAGAGAGTAGGAGTTGGAGTGGTAGATCTGGTGGTAGGTTGACTTGAGAGTCCGTGTGAGGCTAGGAAACAACCAAGACATCAAAATCACCATCTCACATTGATGAGTAGGAGTAGGGTAAGTAGGATATCTTGATTACTGATCTAGAGTACTTTATGCATGTCTTAGTTGCTGTTAGGCTCATCAGAGAAGTGGAAAACACTAAGTAGGAAAGACGGTAAATTGTGTTTGGAAGCTGATTTGAAGTCCAAATTTTTTTGTGATTATTGCTGAGAGCTCTACAGAGCATAGGGAATACTACTGCCAGAAAAAAATTGCATTTTAAGACAGTAGACATCCTACGCGTAGGATGTCTCTAGGGCACTTTTGGCAGGAAATTTGGGAAAACTGAGGTTACCAGTGGGTTCGAAGGGTAGTTTTTACCCTAGTAACATATTGACTTGGGTGTTTTTCCCTATTTTTGTTGACCAAAAGCCAAAAGGCGGAGTCAGAAAACGTAAAATTTTAGCAAAGGCTTAATTGAGTGATTTTTGCATGTTTTTGCAATTGTGAAGCATACTTACAGCATAAGGAAGCATCAGGGACACTTCAGTCTCAATAAATCAGCAGTAGACATCCTATGCGTAGGATGTCTACAGGGTGATCTGGTGAAAATTTTGAAATTCTGAGTTGACCAGTGTGTTCAGAAGGTAGGTTTTATCCTATTTTCACCTGGAAAGTGAAATTTTGACCAAATTTTGACAGATCAAAGCCAAAAGATGAGAATTGCCAGACATCCTACCCAAATTGTGTCCAAGGCCTAATTTTGAGACCAAACCATAGTATGACTCCATAGGCATGTTCTAAATGTTGTATTGAGTGCATGTGATAAATTTCATCTCATTTGGGTCAGTGAAAGTGAAGATTGAACAGACTTTAGCGTTTTTGGATAGACAAAGGGCAAGAATAGCTAGTTTTGGGGTCTTTTGACATCCAAATTAAAATCTAAGCATAGCATTGGGTTGCTGACATCAAGGGGAAGCTGTGGCTCAAGTTTGGGGCAATTCTAAGCACTTAGACATCCTACGCGTAGGATGTCTTCACCATGATTTAGCACTCCAAATCAACCTCTGAGCATACCACAGTGATCAACACCATAAGGAGAGTCTGTGGCTCAAATTTGGGGAATTTCTGAGTAGTTAGACATACTACGCGTAGGATGTCTAAGGCATGATTTAGAGGCCAAATTCAAACTGTGGACATAGCAGGGTGTTGTATAGCCTTAGGCAAGCCTCCTAGTCAAATTTGGTCCAATTTGGAGTTGATTTGACTTGGGAATTCATCAGAACAGACATCAGGCTTCTGGAGCAGATTCTGGATCATTTGACCAACCTATAGGTGTCAGAATCAAAAAGTAAAAATAGCTGTGAGTTTAGCACATCAAGGGGAAGCTACAATGCAAGTTTGAGTTGAAACAGAGCAAAAAGACATCCTACGCGTAGGATGTCTCCTGGGTCATAAAGTGGTCAAAATTCTATTGTAGCCATAAGGGGAGGTTCTAAGTGTCTCAAGAATTCGAGAACTTTTTTCAAAAGTGAATTTGGACTTTGTGTGGCCTATTTACCAAGCAAAGACAAGAATTGTCAGACATCCTACTCTTGGAGTGCACTAGAAGCTCTTGCAGCCTAAATCTTGACCTATTGGCATCCAAATTCAATTTTGAGTATACCATTGGGTTGCTGAGCACTAAGAGAATCTTGGGATCAAGTTTGGACAAAATCTGAGCAGTTACACATCCTACGCGTAGGATGTCTCCAGCTTGATTTAGGACTCCAAACCAACTTATGAGCACACCACTGTGATCAGCACATCAAGGAGAAGCTGGGGTGAAAATTTCAAGTCATTCTGAGCAAAAAGACATCCTACTCGTAGGATGTCTCAAGGCCATTTTTAGGTCCAAATCAACCTCTGAGCATACCATTGTGTTGCTGGACTTAAGGGGGAGTCTCTGGACCAAATTTTGTTAAATTCTGAGCATATAGACATCCTACGCGTAGGATGTCTCTAGGCCAGTTTTAGGGTCCAACTGTACTTTTGATCATACAGGAGTGTTCACAGTGTCACAGAGATCCCAAATCTTCTTTTAAAATTGAACTTGGACTCATTTTGACCAGTCTAAACTGCATTTCACTATTTTGGCCATAACTTTCACAAACGGTATCGGATCGGAAAAGTTTTTATATCAAAACATAGCCTGAGAGCGGCTCTACAGATCTTAGAGCAAAACTTGAACTAATTGCATGCCCACCGTAGTTCAACTTTGAAAAAAACGTCGTTTGAGGCCTCAAAATACATCCGCAAGTTAGGGGTGTCTGAAAGCGACAATTTGCGAATTGTGACGAAACAGTTGCGGTTTTGGACATAGTTTCGACTTTTCCCTAACCAAAGAACTTGAACACAGTGGACTAAATCTACTTGAACCAAGCAAAATCCCTTAATCCCAGAAATCATGTCTACCCTAGATTCAAACGCAGCTTACACAAGCTTGGAGATCCCGACGATAGAGGAATATCCTCCCACAATGGATCTTCGAAACTTGCAATTGATAAAGATCCATCTTGTTGAGAGAGTTTGGATGATTGGTCATGAGAGTGAAGGACTATATAGATACCTTGACGACAATGAGGTCAATCTTTATAGGTGCTCAGATCCATACCTAGAAGAGATAACGGATTACAAGTTCTTATATGTCTACACATACGGAGTCGACTGTCAATGGAGATCTATAGTTGTAGACAAGTATGGACGAGAATACAGAGTTGTAGAAAGCACAAATCCACAGACTGTACTAGAAAGAGGTGGATATTCGGTCAATGAAGGATCACAAATGCCTCCACCAAACACGAGAATTCCTATAGGAATTCCAAGAAGAGAGCCACCAGGATTCCCTTCAAGAGCGATAACGAGAGAAGGATTGGGAGAGTCTCTGGTTAGACTTGTAGACAATCGACGAGTTAGACCATCCCAAGTCCAGAAATGGGTAAATAGAAAATACTCCGGAGATAAAGATCCGAGAGATCATGTAACGGCTTTTAGGAGCGTGATTAGAGTAGAGGAAGTTTCAGATTTTTCGACACAATTTGCGGGATTTGGATTGACTCTAGAAAATGATGCAGCTACATGGTTCGACTCGGTGGAAAAATGGGATTTTGAGACCCTAGATGAGCTGTTTGAGGAGTTTATTGAAGAATTCTCGCCAAAAGGCATTGCTCACAACACGGTCTCGCAAATCCATAGATTCAAACAGAAAGAGAATGAATCAGTACGCAAAGCATCATTACGGCTCAAGAGATATGTTAAGCTCTGTCCGAGAGCGGAATTACCTATTCAAGCATGACTGATGCTGATCTTTATCCAGGGAATGAGACATGCGGGCCTTCAGAAGGATCTGCATATGATAAGGAGGATGACGCTAAACGAGTTGATCAAAGAAGCTCTTTATCTAGAGGATAACTGTGAGGCATACAAAGAAAAGGACTTAAAGAGTCAAGGAGATGACACATCCTCTCAGCACAATGTTTCACAGATAAATGAGTCCATTGCCAAGGCAACGACACCTATTGATCAAGAAAAGATTATCGACGACTTGGTCAAGAGGTTGATTCCTCTTGTAAGGTTTGATTCGGGAGAGCCGAAGTGGTGTGAAATTGAGAGAAAATGGACGAACCATATGGAGGAAGAGTGCTATTATAGCATCTAAAATGCTAGGGAGAGGTATGTACAACGTGTTCCAGAAGCACCTACTCCACCTAGATACATTACGGGGAATGCGCCAAGACCAGTAGGAGTTTTAAGGCCACAGCTTGTCTTAGGACAACAACCTCCGCTGTGCCAGGTGCTAGAATGCCGGTAGACATGAGATACATGCCAATGATGGACGCATCAAATAAACCAACGCCAGTACCAGCTACAATGTGGTATAGCAACCAAAGTGAGTACTACCCTTCAGAGCAACAAAATATGAGAGAAACACATGGAGTGGTGAGGTTGGTACAACCTCCACCTCCTGGGTTTCAGTCGAAAGAAAGAAGGTATGAAATGGATGAAAGGACATTGCGATTCATTGCAAATAGCATCTTATCTAGGTCAAAGCTTGCTTATAGCCAAGAGGAAATGCTAAAAGAATCTCCTCAACCAGAGACAGATTGTCACAAAAGTCTTGACAACCACTTGGTCAAACAATGTCCTCATACGGAGATCACTGAAGTAAATGCCTATTGTCTTGAGTGTGGCATCACTCACTTGATCCCCGATTGCGCAAAAAACCCAAACCAAATCAGGAAAATCACGACAAATGTATTAGGGATTGTTCAGCTACCTAGTAGCTCAGAAAATGAAAATGTCGTACCAGTTCAAGTAGTTACGAGAGCACAAGCTCAAAAGAAAGCTGATGAGAATCCAGAGACAAAGAACACGGAAAGTGACATGAGTCCAAAGACAGATGATGGACCAAAGGCAGACGCACCTAGTCAGAAAACCAAGAGCAAATGAAATAGTTGGAAAGCTAGAAAGACTAGGATGAAAGCACGCAGGGAATGAGAGCAAAAATCCCTAGCTGAGAAGCTTACCGAAGCTGAGGAGAAGATAAAACAACATGAGGAAAAGGAGGCACCTTCTCTTACATAGATGGTTAAACCTCTAGAAGAACCATCCATGGATGAGAAACCGAGAAGTGCTAGTTCAGGAGGATCTGTGTTGGCAGAGAAGGTTAATGAGACATTAGATGCCCTCTTGAAAGCCTATGATGTGAGGCTCAAAAACAACCAAACCCAAGAACACAGGTGGATGACATATCCCTATTCGGAACTAGAAAAGCAAAGGTTTGAAATGTGCCAGAAAATGATTCAAACAGCCCAAGCTTTACTAGAACCACCAGTTGCAAAACGTGAGGATGTGATCCGTGTCATGCCTACACAAGTAATCCCACCAAACCAGGAACTAAAAGAGCCAGATTCTAGTCATGAGCACATACCAAACCTCAAAGACCCAGCATTAGAACCAAGAATAGTACTGAATACCACGGATAACTCATCCGAGGGATTTCACCAAGCTATACCTAAGGATTGTAAAGAGATAGATGGCCTTGACGAATTGTGGAAACAAGTCAGAGAGGCCAATGAAGCCGATGACCCAAGAAGACGAGTAGACAAGACTGGTGATGAACGAGGAGTGTTTCTACCACGAATAGAGGCATTTGAGACTGGATCTCAAATGAATCTAGACGTGCGATCGTATTGGGGCGACAAAGGATCTGTACAATCTATGGATAGTCAACCCCATTCGCTAAGAACACTACCGTCCTACATGGGAGATTACGAGACCAAGTCAGATGTGGTTGCCATCCCATCACAGAGACTGTCTCCCAACAAGGCCATCGATTCAAAGGGGCTAGTAGATATTCTATCTACCCCAGTCACCTGTACAATAATGCTAGCCAAGTTGCTCAGAATAAGACCAAACATGTGGGTAAATGTCTAGAGAAATTTGGTGGAAAAACCCCAATGACTCAAATCGAGGAAGGCATCAAAGAGCTTGAAATGCCTCAACTAAATACTAGGCCAGTGCCATTAAACAAGGTAGGCGAGTATTACAAGGGAGAAGATGGAAACACCACCCTTCCTGTGGAATTCAATAATGTAAGAACCATGGCAATCCTTGACAGTGGAGCTGGTGTGGCCATTGCAACCAAAGAGGTTTGGAAAAAATGGGGAAAGCCTGCCTTGATATCCACACGAATGACCCTGCAGCTTGCAGACGGACACAAGGAAAAGCCCCTAGGACTGCTAGAAAAAGTACTTGTTACTTCTTGTGGCATTGAATATGAACACACTTTTGCTGTTGTTGACTTTGGCAAGAAGAACAACTATGACATCATTCTGGGAAGACCATTCATGCGACAATTGAAAATGGTCCAAGATTGGGGTTATGACCATATATACCTGAGATATATGGAAATCATAACAAAGATAAAATTGAGGGACCATAGCTATAGGGATGTGACGAGAACACCGGTTGAGGAGTTTGATTCCGCCACAGTAGCAGGATCAGAACTTCCAGCTTGGTTAGGTAAGCCTAAAGAACTGTGGATGTGTGGAGCTTCACAATGTGGTAGCTTGAAACGTGAGGAATGTATCCTAGAATGGGTTATAGAGGATAGGGACTATATCCTAGAACCATTTCCTGAAGAAGAGTTAGAGCCTTTTGGATGGGAACACATCTTGGCTACTCTGGACATGTGCCCCGTGGAGGATGCTCCCACAACAAAGTTTTGTGATGAAAATGGCTATGATGTCGTTCCTTATTTTGTAGTGAGTGTAATCCAAGAAAACAAAGAGAACCAGACATCAACAAGCTCTCGAAATAAGGAGCAAACAAAGAAATGTGGAGAATCAAAAAAAGAAGAAGACGACGAGTTCTATGACTCTGTAGAACACTTCGAGCTTCAAGAAGATCAACGACCCGGGAATCAATGTCATCGCTACAAGAATAAAGTGCATCAAAAGTGGATTCCGAAGTCCTCCGTGAAGACACAACCACCACAAGCATCCTCATACATGGATCCTAATAAGAATGCAAAGACTCAGCTAGGAGGAATACGACCAGAGCAAAGAGCTAACAATGCTCTAATCAATGGGCTAGAAAAGTCCTCCAAGAAACTACCACCCACACGAGCAAACAGACAGTAACTTTCCACTACTAGCCAAAAAATCCAGGGAAAGTACAAGAAGTCAACCTTGCTGAGGATAGTAGCGATAGTGATGAATCTTACGACATCCCCTATCATCAACTCAGGCCATCACTATCACCAACCCCTTCAGCAACAACCATGACAGGTCAAAAGAACGTGACAACAAGTCAAAGACAAAAAGCTCGACAAATCTGGATACCAAAAAGCCAGATCGGCCAAAAACAGATATGGATCAAGAAGACAAAGATCTCTAATGACAAATCACAAGATCCAACACCAAAACAAAAACAAGGAAAGCGTGCACGAACAGGTAAGAATATCACAAAATCGCAAGCTTTCACAACTCAGGTTTGGGCTCCAACGAAGTTGATTCAAGCACAAAAAAGTCAGGAATTCATTTGGATTCCAAAACAACCACATTATCAACTTTCAAAGCCTAAATCCCGTCCCCAACCAAGCGTACAAGGGCTGCAGCAAAGACCACTGTCGACTCACACAACAAAAAGGTGGATCCCAAAGAAGTCTCTTCAAACACAAACGAAGCACGGGCAAGTATGGGTTCCCAAATGAGCGTCAGCAACAAAACAGCCAAGAATCGCAAAGAAATGGGTCCCAAAGAAGAACAACAAAACTGTTGTCAGTGCATCCCCGCTTGAATTCTTACAATTCTTCCTACGATTACAGTACAGTTAGAAGAGAGCAAGTCGCTTCAATTAAGCAACGATACATGAGCTTCAAAGACCATTACATTGCTTAGAATAGGAAGCCTCGCCAACAAATGCCAATAAGCAAATTGCTTATACCCACATCTTGCACAACATAAATCTTTTCCATGCATTGACTGTGTATGCATAATAGGGCTACATTACAAGGCCTACATAGGCACAACTTTTAATTTCCCAAGCACAACACATACCCTTTGCGATACCCTGTCGTAAAGGATGACTCCAAATAGGAAGGGGGGAGGCATTGTGAATGCAGACCTAACATTATGACTATTAGAGGGCAATGTTTTGTGAGATGCATTGATTTTTGCGTTTTATTGTGACAAATTTTTGACAAAATTTAGAGTATATGCCCTCATAGTAGTGTTACAGAGGAGTATGGGGACAAAATCCATATATGAGCCCATAGGGACATGTGTATAGTGTACATAGCATTTAGATTTCTATTTGAATGATTTTTCTTTTGTTAAGTTTTTTTAAGATTTTCTTTGTTTATTATTAAGAAAAAATAAAAAAATCCATAATCCACATGAAGAAAAGACTGACGAGAGGCCTGAGCACTACAAAGAGAAGAAGGTACATGAAAACGATGAAACTTCACGAAGTATGTCACAACAGCCACTACAACAGCCGAAGAACTTGTCACAAAGCAGTGTCAACATGCAGCCGACAAGTCATACAAGTCAGAGTCGAGTAGCTAACCACAAAATGAGTGAGGTGTTAGTCCTAAAGCTTCAAGTAATATTCTCTGTGGTCTAAGCGTCTTAGCTATTCTAGGTACTGCTTAAGCTGGAAGAGTTGAGCATATTTACGTTGTGTCGCTCATGCTGGTATAGGTGAGCAAAAGAGTCGAAGTCTAAGTACTTAAGTCTGGTGAAGTGAAGGAGAAGGTCCAAAAGACACTCACGTACTGAGCACAGTGAGATACGAGTGGAGAAACTTCTACATGGACAACCCTTCTTGGAAAGGTGGAAGCTATTGAGACATCTTTTGATGTCACATGTGCTACATTTATTCCTCGAAACACCCATCATCTCCTTCTTTCACATTGCATGCTTTTGGTGACAAATTTCTCATATGCATATAGAGTGTCCCATAATTGGCACTTGCATCAGGCACTCTTTCTGTGTTTCACCCAAGCACTCACCTTTCATGAACAAGTACTTCATGTTCAACTGCTCAACTCCAATAAGAGCGTATACCAAAGGTATTTTTTTTCCCACTGGGTTTTTTCCCCTTTGGTCATCCAGGTTTTATACCCCAATCTAAAGACACCTATCACCATCCTCTTGTACATATTCCTTCTACATCAACAATAAGGAAATGCTACTCAAATCAATTGACAAATGAATTGGAGCACCAATTTCAGATCATAGCATACTTCTCCTCAATGGCGAGTCGAAGAATGGCCTACAATGACAAAGCTGCAGACAACACTAACAACATGATTGCACAGGAACAAAGAAGTCCCCAATGAAGAAGAGCAGACATAAACGTAATCACAGGATCTCAAAAGATGAATGGTTATGATGATAAATGTCCGCTCTAATGGATCATAGTTCTTGTTGTGGTTCGAAAAAGTTACAAGCAGTGCAACAGATGAAGCCAAAACGACAGCAAAGACCACATCGCCATCGACAATCAGGTCATGTCAGGGACGACATGAACGCGAAAGGGGGGAGTGTTGACCGCTGGGTCAACAACACAACATAACTCAAGTTTCGTACCAAAGCCTTATCTTTTGCGAGTTATGAAATGCTGTGGATTATGGCTATAAACGTCATTTGTAATGAGTAGTTATTCTAGTTTCAGAAGCCGGGGTGCAATGCACTTCCAGATTGTAAATACAAAGCCATTTGACCCTTTCAACCCCATTTTTGGTTAAACCTAAGGTAGCCTTAGTATATAAGGTACCTAGGTCATTTTGTAAAGGAGGGAGAGACTTTAATCATAATCAAAACTTTTGCGTTGACGTCTACTGTGTGTGAGAGAGAAAGAGAGTGAGCGTGAGCTTTATCCTCTAGCTACGCCCGGCTCGCTCAACACATTGGAGATCCGAGTGCACCATTGTTGTAGGCTCGAGGAGAGCTACGCGACAACACCAAGCATTCCATGCGAGACGAAGCGCACACGCCGACGCATCTACGAGCTATTTGTGGCCGTAAGTGTATCAAACGATGTCTGTTTTCTGCATGCTAGTAGTCTATAGAATCGTGGCGACATAAGCTACGCATAGGTACTCATAAATTTCAGTTTCGGACACTTTCAAAATTCTGCTCTGTCATCCTATGCGTTTTCCGCAGATGGGTTTAGAGTGAGGGTTTTGAGTGTAGAAGCTTAGGGACAGGTGTATCCTAGTGAGGGGATGGTGTTCTTTAAGTTTCGTACGAATCTGGCATGATAAGGTGAGTTACCTTCCGTATGTGTGTATGTGGCTAGGTGGTGTAGTTGAGGGCAGTGAGGTTCTTGATTGTGGTTTAGGCCTTCCAGAGTGTTGTATGTGTAGGATGGTCTCATCCTGACAAGCTAAAGAGATTTCCTCCGTGTGCCTATCATGTCATCTGTGTCCTCGATTGACATTATGTTGATCTAGGTAGTGTTTGCATGCACTTCATGGGTGTGTGAGTCGCTCCCACAACAAATGACTAGTCCATTGTAGATATCCTCATCCATGGGTGTGTGAGTCGCTCCCACAACAAATGACTAGTCCATTGTAGATATCCTAGTCCATTGTTGTAATCCCTAATGAATCTATCAAGAAATTGATTATTATTGAAGCGCTCATTTGGATTACAAGGAGAATTCAAATGCTTCAAGCAACTAATCAAGTCTCTCACCGGCTCTCCTTCCTCTCGTTGGGCTTTTTGGATCTAAGAGGCTACACCCCAAAGCACTTCCTCTTGTATGTATTCTTTCAAGGACAATCTCCTAAGAGTAGGGTAAATCATTTTTTCTTCCACCCTTAGGGTTCTATACCAATCCCTAGCCTTCCCACTTAAGGTTAGGCTTAAAGCATTACTCTTATGCAGGTCATTGTGTTCTCCTAGAGAATCACATATTTGTTCAAACACTTTGATATGATTTCTCACATTCCTGTCTCCACTAAATTTTTGTGTGAGCTTGGCTATTTGTACTGCCTTACTTCTAGGCTCTCTATCAGGCATGTTACACATATTCTCAGCAATAGATCAACCGATAGCTTGAGCAAATGTTGCCAAGTCACCTAAGTGAGTAGGCACCGTGGGTGAAGGCGCTCCAGAGACTACATGTGGAGTAGGTATTGGCATTGGGCTTGGCGCATACAAAGCCCTTGGGTTCCACGTTTGGTACGGTGTTGTGCCATGTTGCGGCCCAAAGTTCATATGTGTGGCTCTAGGCATAGCAGACGTCGAATGTGACATGCTAATGCTAGCCGGTATGGTCCCATTGAAATAAGAGCTTGGGTGTTGTGGTTTTGGAGCATAGGTTGTTGAAACAATGGGAGGGGTAGGAACTACATGAGTATGAGGACCCATAGGTGTATATGATTGGTACACAATTGTAGGTACTGTTGCAGGCATTGAGCTACCATGTAGCGGTGCTTTACTAACAAATGAGGTCCATGGCGTGTTTCTTGGCATTCCCATCATTGGGGTAGGCATGGTAGCCATGGTGTCATCAAGGGAAAGATGAGCTAGACTATGAAAGGTAAAGCTATCACTTGTGGGCTCATATTGCACTGAGACCCCTGGCGAAACAACATATGGAGGACCCATCGGACTTATCGAGGGAGTCTATATTTGCGATAAGGTTGGTTGTTTAGCCTTCCCTATATCCAAGAATCTCATGAGACTCATTGAAGGCATGTGGATCCCCTTGTTCTGTCTCTCTAGATCAATAACCCTATGGATGACCTCACAAACTCTTTGTTGTTGATCCTCTACACTAGTAGCACCCGTTGTGGATTGTAGGACACCTACCCAACCCACGTGATAGGTGTGACCTGTGTATAGGTCGGTTAGAGTTTTTGTTTGTAGTTCGTACTCCCAGTTCTCATTTAGGAACGCTTCATCTAGGATTGAGGTGCTAGGGGTGTCCTTTGAACTAGATGCAATGTGGCTCTCTATGGGTTGACCCTTAGTGGTCACTAATTCAAGAGCACTCGATTGATCTCCTACCAAGGATATTGACATAGGGGCTTTCGCTTTTAACTCTCTTCTTTGCTCCGCCTTGCGTAAGCTCTTGATTTCCTTTTTGCTAGCCGCAATGATATATCGCTCAACCTCTTGCACTTCGGCAAGGCTTCTACCATCAGGTAATATAACCTCAAAGGAGAATAGCTATGAAGAGTCAAGGGGTGCCGTGAATGGAGTATTCACGTGCACACTCTCCAGGAGCATGGGGTCTACGTTGGTCATGAATGGAAAATTTACTTCCCCACCCCCCTCATTCACATTGTTAGCTCCATGTTCAGAGTGAGAGGCTCTACTAAAGGTTTCTTTCAAGCAGCTAAGCATGCTTGACCCGAACCGTGGGCCCATGGCATGCATGTATTGGCATGAGCTATCAGGATTAGGCATTGGGTAACCCTCCATGACGTTGTAGTCAGAGGAAGAGTCACTAGACGCAATATGCGGGTCCTGAGTGGTACTACCTTGGGTTTCCGCTGAGGGCCTAGAGCCTAAGGTAGAGGAATAATGAATGCCCACGTAAACGAAGGCACTCTCGATGTGCTCGTCCTCTATTACACGTCCAGAGTGTAGGTGCATGTGACCTCAACACTCTAGAGGTGTTGGTGAGTGCCCGTGAAGGCCGCTCACCTAGTTTTTTAGGTGTTTACAACCCAATTTTGTTGTATTTTGGTCTGTTTTTTTAATCGAGCCACAGAAGGCATATGATAGCTCAAAATGAGCATCTTGGCTAGAGGGACGTTCCGTGATTTACAGCCCCCGATTCGGTTACGTACCACCCTCGAAATCCTAAAACTAATCTTTTCCTAGGTGGGGAGAGAGCTAGAATAAGTCCAAAGGTTGAGTGTGAAGGGGATGGTGGAGGACTTGAGGAACTTGTCCCACATGCCCTCCCTTCACTTGAGATCCTAGTCTTTATATATAAGGTAGCGTGAGTAGTATATCATAAGATTGAGGACTGAGGCATGGGCTTGGGCTTGGGGAAAGATCCCAATCCCTTTCTTTTAGAATGATATTTTTGAATTTCTTTTGAGTCCCAAATATCCAGAGCTTTCTTTTTTTTCAAAAAAAAACTTTCTGTAAGGATAATGTGGCCGCGTGGACGCCGAGCTCCCACGCACACACAATAGCTCGTAGGATCTCTGTAACCTCCTTGCAACTAATTAGCAGCTAATTAATAGTTAATTAATAGTTTAATACATAATTGCACAGTCACACACAGTCAACTTTACTGCTCACTGTCTACTCTACTTCTCACTGTCTACACTCACCAACAGCTCTACTAACAATTGCACAATACAGATCTTGCAAAAGTAACAAAAACCAATACAATGCAGCATTAATAGAGCTTACATTCACTAACAAAACCTGCTAAAACTGTGCATTTTAGTTACTTAACAAAATCTAATAGAAAACCTACTAATCTGCCCATTACAGCCACTTAGTAGTTCTCATAGAACTCAACAAAAAGCAGAATAAGAGATGGAATAAAGGCTTTTAGAGGTAGCACTGAGAGCTCCTCAAGCTTAATGCAAGGTTGTCCCCGATAGTGGCACCAAAAATGTACGCTTTGCCGTACGTGTCGAAGGCTGGGAACTTGCATGTGCACTGTGTGCAAGCCTCGAAAGGCTGCAAACACACAACTAGAGAATCCTAGCAAGCTCAAAGAACAATGATGTGTCACTCACCTCTCAATGCTACCATTGTGAAGGATCCTGTGCTGCGAAGAAGAAGGAACTGCCACCAATGCCGTGCTCTACTGCCTTGCCGCCGCCGAGGTCGTCGCAATGCTCTCTCTCTCTCTCTCTCTCTCTCTCTCTCTCTCTAGCATACACACACACATAGAAGGAGAAGGAGACAGAGATGGAGCAAGAGCACTTCTTAGCTTACAACTCAAAGAATGAGGATTTTTAGGTCAAATGGACCTTTTATAAGAGTTTAGCCCATTCACACATGGGCTCCCACAATGGCCAATCATTGCACAAATGTTGTAAAAATAAGGTAAGTGGTGTGCCTCTCATTGGCGATGACCTGACTCTGCATTTTAGTTACTTAACAAAATCTAATAGAAAACCTACTAATCTGCCCATTACAGCCACTTAGTAGTTCTCATAGAACTCAACAAAAAGCAGAATAAGAGATGGAATAAAGGCTTTTAGAGGTAGCACTGAGAGCTCCTCAAGCTTAATGCAAGGTTGTCCCCGATAGTGGCACCAAAAATGTACGCTTTGCCGTACGTGTCGAAGGCTGGGAACTTGCATGTGCACTGTGTGCAAGCCTCGAAAGGCTGCAAACACACAACTAGAGAATCCTAGCAAGCTCAAAGAACAATGATGTGTCACTCACCTCTCAATGCTACCATTGTGAAGGATCCTGTGCTGCGAAGAAGAAGGAACTGCCACCAATGTCGTGCTCTACTGCCTTGCCGCCGCCGAGGTCGTTGCAATGCTCTCTCTCTCTCTCTCTCTCTCTCTCTCTCTAGCATACACACACACATAGAAGGAGAAGGAGACAGAGATGGAGCAAGAGCACTTCTTAGCTTACAACTCAAAGAATGAGGATTTTTAGGTCAAATGGACCTTTTATAAGAGTTTAGCCCATTCACACATGGGCTCCCACAATGGCCAATCATTGCACAAATGTTGTAAAAATAAGGTAAGTGGTGCGCCTCTCATTGGCGATGACCTGACTCTGCATTTTAGTTACTTAACAAAATCTAATAGAAAACCTACTAATCTGCCCATTACAGCCACTTAGTAGTTCTCATAGAACTCAACAAAAAGCAGAATAAGAGATGGAATAAAGGCTTTTAGAGGTAGCACTGAGAGCTCCTCAAGCTTAATGCAAGGTTGTCCCCGATAGTGGCACCAAAAATGTACGCTTTGCCGTACGTGTCGAAGGCTGGGAACTTGCATGTGCACTGTGTGCAAGCCTCGAAAGGCTGCAAACACACAACTAGAGAATCCTAGCAAGCTCAAAGAACAATGATGTGTCACTCACCTCTCAATGCTACCATTGTGAAGGATCCTGTGCTGCGAAGAAGAAGGAACTGCCACCAATGCCGTGCTCTACTGCCTTGCCGCCGCCGAGGTCGTCGCAATGCTCTCTCTCTCTCTCTCTCTCTCTCTCTAGCATACACACACACATAGAAGGAGAAGGAGACAGAGATGGAGCAAGAGCACTTCTTAGCTTACAACTCAAAGAATGAGGATTTTTAGGTCAAATGGACCTTTTATAAGAGTTTAGCCCATTCACACATGAGCTCCCACAATGGCCAATCATTGCACAAATGTTGTAAAAATAAGGTAAGTGGTGCGCCTCTCATTGGCGATGACCTGACTCTACCAAATAAATAATGCGGCATCCATTGTAGGTGATAGGGTGTCCGTGAGGGTTAACAAACGACCAAAAGTTAGACTTTCTGGAGAAACTAGAACATTTAGGAATGCCACCTCACAACTTTCCATGAAAGTGAACTACCAACATAACTCATCAGCATGTACGAAGTCCTTGACTTGCTATCATTTTTTTGAGTAAACAACCCGACCACAATGGTGATCAAGGTTGAAAACATGACCTAAACATGTAGTGACTAAACTTAGTTGCAACATGCTTTGCATCATGATAAACAAACTACAAACCAGAAAGATAAAGTTTCCATTTGGGTGACTTCTTGCTAATGTATTCTCATAGCATATCCTTTAGCACTAGATTAATACTTATTAATTTCCTATCCATCTTGGGAAGAGTGGCAGTATTGTAGTGAGCTGTGATCTACAGGCAGCCATACCAAGCCATCAACTCGTCTGGTGGCTGGTAGATCCACAGTAAATATCGTAGAGATATTGCACATGTGGTGCAGAATGCTTCGTAAGCTATCAACTTCATGAATTTGCATGCCTCTCCAAGTAGCCTTTGCTAAACACTAGGGTCCATAACACCTAGTGTGCATGCCTTTATCAAAAACGTACTCAAACTTGCATTTTCATGATTTTAAGTGCCAATGTGTATGGTGAATGTTATTCTTATAGCACTCTGATAACAGGAGTTAACACAATGGGTAAATAGCCCATTGTGATCTTGTGAAAGCCTTGCTAAACCATTGGACAATAATAGATTGTAAAAAATAATTGCATCTAGGTACCAACCATGAAACATTTTCATTAACAGAGCATAGCCTTGCTATAAGTGTAAACAACCATCCATCAATGTTTTTTACAATACTTGTAACCTCAACAAGTCTGTACTTAGTACTCGACAATTTTTGGCCACACAATTGTTCTTGGTACTGGGTGCTCAAAATGGTTTAACAAATGGATGTGACCAGCACCTAGGGACTCTGTAATGACACATTATTAGGAAACAAGCACCAGTGTCAGTCCCAGAGACTGATATTCTCCACATGTAGAATATGTCTCAGAAAACAATGTTAGGAAAAGTGACATCTAGCAAGTATGAGATGTACTTGGGTGTGGAGATAACTGTAAGCACTCAGTCACATGAGTGAGAGGGACCCTTATAAATCTTACTCCACAATGGCTAAACCAAACTCCTCGAGTTCCTACACCATGTTGTACATCGTGTGGCTATCAACATGTTACCCTACCATGTAGGTCTATAATTGAGTTCCTAGACCATGTTGTATACCGTGTGACTCTCAACATGTGCCAATTAGTACCCTACCATGTAGGTCTATAATTGTTTCTCAACAAGGAACGAGCCCGTCAAGTATCCTTATGAATAGTTAAGAGAGAAAGTGATAGGTTGCCAAAATGGTACCTGAAATACTACTCTCCCAAAAATTGTGCTCTCGCATGACCTTGTCATGTGGCTGAAGAGCAAATTGCATGAAAGCCTTCTAGCTTATGCATCCCTCGTGCCGAGCTTAATCAAAATGTTTTGAAAAATGAAACTAAACCAAAAACATATACTTAGACTGAGGTTGAAAATACATGAAACTTATTCAAAGGTCAAGTGCATATTGCAACCTGTAAAAAAACATTACCAAAATTCCTTTGCCCTGCTAATCACTAAAAGTAGAGACTAGTGACGATAAAGAATTTTAAATTGTTATCCCTGGATATTGCCTTGGCAATCCAAACCCCTTGGGAAGATCCTACCAATCCAACTCCCTTGGTGAGAGTCTGAAAAGAAATTATTGTCTACCCCTTGGCAGATGGAGAATTTCTTTCCCCAAAAACGAAAGTGTGATGGTTTTCAGAATTGACAATCAACACTTATTGAGTGATGTAGTATAATCACAAGCTTGATCCTACCCAACAAGCTTGATCCTACCCAACAAACTGTGCTCCAATATACACTCCTAGTGCTTTAGACAAAGCAAGATATCCACTCAAGTGGGACTCTTAATTCCTGTGGACAACCGTGCTATTTGAAATGCTTGCTACATCTATACATTGTGGTATAGATAAGCCTAGACAAGTTAGAGATCATAAAAAACTCAACTTGATCTGTGCAACATAAAACATGTAGTACTAAATTGACACCAAAAATATCATTAATGGCAGGACTCTTGCTTGTCCATTAATGTCGATGGTACTCCAATGGGTTGATAAGTTCAATCTTGAGAACAATCACTCATGGAGTGAAAATAGTTGGCTCGTAGCCCATTGAAAACACATGACTCTTAGCCTTTGTGGCTCTTAGCCCTTATGAAAATTTGAAATTAGTATTCAGTCTTCTGACTGATGAATACTTATTTTTGTGGCATCATTGCCACTTCTTGCTGAGAGTCAGAGCACCCTAGCTCATGGCTACACACAACCAAAACATGTAGCAAAATCCTACTTAGAAGGTTATCATTAGTTCTTGAGAGAAAGAGAAAAGATAAAGAGAATGTTGCATTGAGGAACATTCCTTAAGTTAGTATAGCGTGTATCCCTTTGCGTATGATGTTGTGCATTGTATGCCTGGTTGGTAGCTTATCCTATAATCATACCATAGTCTACTTGTACAATGCTCTCATAGAGAGAGGTAACATAAGTCACATCCTGATCCACCTACCCTATATGTGATCGTGATTGTACCAGGGTGACTTAAGCATGGCTCTTTGCTTGTGAATTAAGTCCCTGATTTAGGTGCCTTGTAGGGTTGTTGTTTGTTAACAACCATAGAATAAACATAAATAAATTTTTTTAAAGACATCAATAACTTACCTCATCCTTGACAGAGGAGCTGGTGTTATAGCGAAAGTGGAATGAGATGGAATTATGTCTACCCCACTAGCATACCGTGCACGCAGAGGTGTAAGCTTTGGTGACAATGACCGCCCCTATAGATTGAGCCGATACCAAAAGTTCCTTGCACAATCGGGCATGGATTCATCACAATTTGCAATTGTCATACGTAAATTGTGATCTTATATCCTCACTTTGCCAAATTCCCCCAACTGTGTGCCAATGTCGTTGAGTCGAAGTCAATGGCAGGATGTTTGCAGGGGTTAGAAGCCCTGCTTCACATGATGTTTTCAAAGCACTTTGCTTTGTACAACAAAAAGTTCTTTTCAAAGTAAAGGTTGAAATACAGAAAAATAGTAAGGTCTTGATATTGTCTAACCTGATCGCCCCGATGTTATCAGCTGTCTTGACCTCAAAAAGTATTAGTTCGATTGAGAAAGAATTGTGCTTTAATTACTCAAGCCTTTTGCTTTCGTTCCTTTGCTTTGCTTATCTTCTCAACATTGCTGTTGTGAGGGGTTAATGATATTTCTTCAATTTGCAACCATTAATCCAATTAGATATTACCTCTCCCTCCAATGTGGCAAGTTGGAAGGCACCAGTTGGTGATATGTCATTAATCACAAATGGGTCGTTATCCCGCTTTTTGACTTTTTTGGAGTGTTGTTTTATGGTGTAAACTAAGACGTAGTCACCGTTTTGAAGCTCCTTCTTTATCACATGTTGGTCATGGAAGACTTTCATCTGTCTTTTTTGTGCGTAGATGGTTGCAACGGATTTTAGTCTCAACTTATCCATTTGGATCACTTGGTCCAGGCCGTCAGACAATTCATGCCCTTTCCATCCAAATTCTTTTGCAATGCATAATGTAGGAATAAAAAATTCCATGGGCAGTATGGCACTTATCCCAAACACCTAATTGAACGGGGTCGTGTTCTATGGCGTTTTGTATGCTACCTGGTAAGCCCATAAGGTTGAGTGTAGTTCTTGATCCCAATCCATTTTGGATTCGTTGAGATTTTTTCTGAGCACCATGCATAGAATTTTGTTTGTGCTCTCGGCTTGCCCATTTTCTTGAGGGTGGTATGGGGTAGATTTTGAATGAAGCACCATAAATTCTTGCAGTAGGTAACCAATCATCTCTTTGAGAAAATGAGTCCCACGATTGCTCTCTATCTTAATCGAAAGCTCGTATCTTGAGAAGATGTTCTCATACAAAAATTGCATTCTTGTTAAAGCATCATTCTTTTGCATTGGTTTGGATTCTATCCATTTGGTCAAATAATCCATGGCCACTATGATGTATTGGGTATGCGTTTGATATGCCGGTGGTGTAATAGGCGCAAAAAAGTCTATTCCCCATTTGGCAAAATCTCTAGCTCCCATCATTTGTCGTAGTGGCATCTCATCACATCGCATTGGTAGTTTTGTTTGTTTTCAAACATCACATCGTTTGACATAGTGCTCTGCATCCTTGAATAGAGTAGGCCATTGGATTCCAGCAAGGAGTATCGCCTTTTCGGTTTTGTCAGCTAAAAAGAGACCTCCTGCCGGCCCTGCATGTGCTTGCTTCAGTATCTATAATTACTCGTTCTCCGTGGCACATATTCTCAAATTGCCATCTACCCCTCTTTGATACAGGTTATTTTCCACGATAACATAGTTCTCTGCTTCTTGCTGGATTGATCATAATTTGGCTCGGCTTAAGCTTACTGGCAAAAATCCTTGCCCAATGTAATCCACAATGTACTTTACCCATTTGGGTGCTTCTACTACCCAAAACAGTGTAGCATGTTCAATTGGCTTTTGGATTGCACAAATATTACATGAACTAGCATAGTCATGGACATTTTTGTGCATATGAGACCAATAAACCCCTAGCCTCATCAATCTTTGGTATGTTTGTGTTTTTGCATTGTGAAAGCCCATCATTTGTTCATGAGATTTCCTCAAGTACAGTTCTCTCTTGGATGGCTCTATGCATAGCCGCAGTATTCCGTCATTGCCATGCTTATATAGCCTTCCGGCTATTAGCACCAATGATCGAGATTTCTCAATGGCTGATGGTTGTCATTCAATCTGTAGAGAACCAATGGTGAGCAATGGTATCACATGTTCACTCCACCTCGGTACCATCTGAATGTTGAAAAGATAAGAATCTGGTAGGTCATCATCGACCCTAGAGACGTTTCCCCGTGTATCAATCTCAATAAATGTCTTTCCACATACCCGTATGCTAGTTGCAGTTTTACGCGTGTTTTTCTGAGAGCTGGTCTTCCCCATTTCTCCAAAATTCTTTTTGTAGCAATGGCTACTCCAGTTCCAATGTCAAGTATTGCTATCGTCTTGACCCCCTTGTACTCTAACACTAAGGTGGTGATCCTTTCCTCGCCTTCACAATAGTCACCCACCTTATTCACCGGTACATGCTTTGCTTGGTTTCTCTGATTGATTTGTTTCTATGATTTCACCAACAAGCTTATCTTTTGGATTGATTTTCAGCCCCATTTTTTGCAAGTTTTGGCTCATTTGTTCCCACAAAATGTGGTATGATTCTTAGAATGTCAATGAGAGCAATGGTGCATCTAATAGGAGAAGACACAAATCATGTAAACTCGTAGTATCCGTCATGTGTGGAATCGGACTCCACCGAGATGGTACGATTTTTACTTCAAACTTTATTTCATGTTCCCCTACAAAGGACGGTAGAGTCCTTATAGTTGTTGGTGTGCTCTCCCTAGATACTTCTGTACATGCATCCCCATATAATGATTGAATGTCCCTCAAATAGATTTCATGATTCATATTGATCTCAATTATTGCTATTGATAGCAACGTGGCACTTCCATCCTTTCTATTTTTTATTGTCTCCCATAGAGAATGTGGCCACGCTTCTTACAACTCAGGAATTGGCGGCATCTCAAGTGTTTTAGCCTCATCCGTGGTGTTTGCTGCAACCCTCGCATCCAATGGTCCTTCTTCTTCTGTTATTTTTGGTTTGATCATATTGTCTAGATTGTTAGCGCAATGTTTGAGTAGGTGTTCCCATCCATAATCATCACAAAATCCATGGATTTTGATTAGTCCCTTTGCATTTTTTCCTCGAGCGTGCTTGTTTTTACCTTTTTAGGCACATGCTTTATTTGCTCCGGCATTTTCAAGGTTTTTGACAGTATTAGAGCTTGGGAAGTCTCTGTGAGCTTCTTGCACATCTCCATTTGTTTGGTTTCAAATTCGGGATGTGGATAAGTCAACAATATTTGTTCCAATGTTTGGTTGTTCTTTAGTATAGCCTCATAGGCTTGCAACATTTCATCTAAGTGCTTGTTTACCTTTTCTACTAAGATTGATCTGCTTGATACAGTCTTTGACTCTTTCGACCCCTTTGAGTTTTTTTTACTCTCTTGTTCATATCTGAGCTGTTCCTTGGTTTGGTTTAATTTCATTTCCAAGACCGTATTTTCCCTTAGCCGCTTTGCTTTCATTTTGTGAGTCTTACCATACATCGAGCGAACTTTATCGAGCGAATGGCAAAATCGAGCGAGACTCATGAGAGAGAGTGTTGTGAGGTGTAGGAAATCACAAATCAGCACAAAATCACACCAATATATTACTGAGTGATTTTATACCATGGCTCGAGTAGCATGGTAGTAGATATACAAGGCCTGTAAAACCAAAATGTGAGATAAAGTGAGCACAAAACTGATTTCATACTTGTATATTTCTTGAGTGCTTTCATACCATGGTAATAAATATACAAGGATCATAAACCAAAACATAGGCCAAAAGATAAACATAAAAATTGACACGTGCAAAAATATACGTGTGCGTAAATATCTATAATAAAGTGGAATTTTCACAAGTGATCAAAGGGATTTCCACCCAATGTTCTATGTCCTAGCTCTTTGATATATCCTTCTATTGTAAGTGCTAACTTTAGGTCACTCACATTGGATTTCCACCCAATGTTCTATGTCCTAGCTCTTTGATATATCCTTCTATTGTAAGTGCTAACTTTAGGTCACTCACATTGAACCTTAAGCCTCAAACTTTGGCATGTGGAATGAGATTGCATAGTGGCACAGGAGACACTTGAAGCAACTGAACACTTTTGTCTTAGGCAACATATCCTCCCCTATGTCCATGTTGAGGGTGTGGAACCATGGTTATAACACATTATATGCCTCATAAGTGTCATTGTTCTAATCGGATGACTCATTGTTCAAACTCTCCCTGACAGTAAGTAGATCACTCTAAATGGAGTATGTAAATACTGCTAGTACGAGTGTAGGCACACAACTGATCATCACTCCCTCTGCTTGATTTTTGTGTAGACACGATGATACTAATAGTGGAAAACATTGTACATCTTCCATATGACACTCCTCCGAGGCTCTTTTGACTGAGATGCGACCATCCCCGTATATATGTACAAGGACTCAAAAGGCTCTACATACCGCATGACGAAGCAACAAAAATGCTTTTTGCTTGACACAAGTACGTTATCAATATGTTGCTTGCAAAAGAAAATGGAGACATGTAGTGTAGTGTGGTGCATGTGCTCACAAAGAGAGAAAAATAGAGAGTATCAATCTCACTCCTCCATGCAATATGTAACTCTTGCAAGATAGTGGTGAAGCACAGAGTATGTGTACAGCGCACCCTTGTGTACAGTAGACTACGTGGGTCCTCGACCTTGTGGTGATGTCTATTTGAATCAAACCTAAAGGGAATTTTGTTTGTTTGTGAAATTGATTTTTCTTGAACACTTGTGCAGATTTGATTGGAGACCAAAGCAAAGGGCACCTGTGTGTGCGCGTGCAGAGTGTTGGGCTTGCAAGGCGGAGATGCCAATGAAAGGCATGTTGAAGGCACAGGGAATCTCTCTCTCTCTCTCTCTCTCTCTCTCTCTCTCATGCATGCGTGTGCAAATTGTAGCCAATAGGGTACGATGCAGCATGTATATTCTCTCTCTCTCTCTCTCACACACACACACACACACACACACACACACATGCACGCGCAAACTGCAACCAATAGGGTACGATGCATCATGGATATTCTCTCTCTCTCTCTCTCTCTCTCTCTCTCTCTCTCTCTCTCTCTCTCTCTCTCTCTCTCTCTCGTGCAGCCCAACCAACCAGGGGAGCATCCACGGGCTGCTACCCAAGGAGCTACTAGAGAATGTACTACATGCGCAGGCTTAGCGTGTACGATACAATACGCGCAGGATGGGAAGAGCTCCATGGAATGGTCAACGTAGGAAGCCGCAGAGCAAAGCCTACGATTCTAGCATATTAGCCCTGAGCACTCCAAAACTCCTAAAAAACAGTCCGCGGCGCCGCGGACCGATTTCAAGAGTTTTTGGACCTCTTTCAGACGAGAGAGAGAGAGAGAGAGAGAGAGAGAGAGAGAGAGAGAGAGAGAGAGAGAGAGAGAGAGAGAGAGAGAGAGAGAGAGAGAGAGAGAGAGAGAGAGAGAGCGCATTGTAGTAGGACTTCCTAGCCCATTCAAAATTTGCTCTCATGGCCTCAACAACACGTAGGCAAACTGCAACGGTGGCAGATCAAGCCCCGTGACCAAGCTGTCAGTGTACAAGGCGGCCAAGGAGAAGTCTCCTATGTACAAGCCGCCTATGGAGAAGCCATCAATGGTGGAGAAGGCATTGATGGAGAAGCCATGGATGGAGAAGTCCCCAATATACAAAACCTTGGTGTAAAAGCCACCTTTTGTACAAACCCCCTGTCTACAAGTCCCCATCCTACGAGCCTAGCCCATACTACAAGCACCCCTACTTCCCCAAGTTAAGGCTCCCAAAATTCACCCTTTCCTAGTTCAAGCTGCCTAAGCTCAAGCTGCCCAAGTTCAAGTTTCCCTCCCACAAGCCCAACTACCCCAAATATAAGTATCCCTGCAACTAGGAAAACCACCCCAATACTTGCTTACTCTCATCACATCAGACTCCATCCCCTTGTCTCAACCTTGCCTTGCCTTCATGCTAGTTCCTATATTACCTCCCTTCTCGCTTTCCTATTATTTCAAATATTCTTTGTTAAGTGGTCATATTTTACTCATCCATCCATCCAGAGAGAGAGAGAGAGAGAGAGAGAGAGAGAGAGAGAGAGAGAGAGAGAGAGAGAGAGAGAGAGAGAGAGAGAGAGAGAGAGAGAGAGAGAGAGAGTCGGTGCAAGGTTAAAAAAGACTTGCCCATCACTAGAGTGCCCCTAGTTTTATATAAAGACCTAGAAGGGGTATGAAGGTCACAATACCTAGAAGGGTTCGAGGGAAAAACAAGAACGCACCAGATTTTGGCTAGGTACATCTATCCACCATTGGTCCAACTCAAAATAGCTCTCAACCTGGCTTGCTGATTTTCCTCCATGGCAGCTTCAAAGCTCCAAAGCTAAGTTCTGTGTGTGTGTGTGTGTGTGCCCCTTGCTAAATATGTTCACCCTTGGCTATCGTTTATCCAAGTCATCATGTGCGTTACAATGCCCTTGTCGCCGTCACAACCTCTCACTGATTAGCAATGTCCTTTGCATCATCAGCCCTTTGGCCATGTCTAAGGTGGCAACTATCATCGTGGCTACTCACATCGATGTCCGCAAGGTCTACCATCACACATCCATAGTGTTTGGTCTTATGAAGAATGCCATCCACACAGATGCCCTACAAATGTGAGTAGCACACAATGGAGAATATTTAAAGGAAATTAAGCTTGAGTTTCTCTCAATGGGAATAGGCCATCAATTAAAGGGGGTGTCACACTTGGGCAAGGACGGTGGGCCAACCATGTTTGAACTATATATAGAAACACATACTTTCACCCTCTCGTTATAGTGTTAACAATTTGGGATTCCTCTCATTTTGTCTCATTTGGCTTTCCAAGATTTTTTGCTAAGTCCTTATTGACCCGTTTTCAAATTTAGTTTGTTCTGGAAGTTTCAACTCGTTCGCCACTGATTGATTTTTGGCAGCTTTCACAGCTTGATATCTAGCCACCACTTTGACTGGAACTGTTGATTCAAACTTAGATTTGCTTGAGCACTATAACATTCCAATGACATTGACAATTGCTTTCCCCATGTTATCAGGATTCTTAGCACAATGTTGAAGTAAGTGATCCTTCCCACACCCCTCACAAAATCCAAATATTTTTTCTCATTGACCTTTGTGTGGACAACCTCGCGCCCAATGGTTACCTCCACATTCAAGCATAGGCCCTCCGACTAGGCCCCCATTGGCTATTCTGTCCTAGACGGATATCCTCTAGGCTTATAGTCCTAGCTGGCTATGCACATATGCGTATTTTCATCCATCATGAATTGCTTCCTAGAAGCTTTAGCCACATATGATGGTTAAGTAGCTTCGTCGATGCTAGCCCAAAATGGACTATCCTCAGTGGCATAAGCTACACCCTCAGTTTATCTCATAGGTTCTTTGTAGGCTCCTCATAGTAAGCAGTTGGTGGCAACATTGGCTAACTATGAGTGACTCAACCAACTGCGCGTACTGCACAATGACCCTGTTGTGTCATGAGGCAAAGGTGGCTGTTGTCCAAACACAAAGTTGCGGTTTGTCTCCTCTTTGTGCTGCATTATTGGGTCCAATTTGGTACCTCAGAGGTGGTGGCAATTGTTGGAATGTTGGAGATCCATATGGCCGTTCCCTCACATAATTTTGGTTATAAAATCACTCATGAGTATCGTGATTGGTGTATTTTTTCTTGATGGCACACCACTTCAACACTCGTGGAACATTGAATGCTTGTGGTTGCTGTGGCCATAGATTGGGATTCTATCGGTACGTTTGATTCATTTTGTGGATCAGCTCTTCACTGATGTGATCCATGTTTTGTGTGATTGAAGGAGGAGCACTACATTTTTTAGTTGACTCACTGGTTGTAGAAGAGGCACCGTTGGTGTTTGTTTCTACATCCTCCGTTAACTCCCCACACGTCTTACAATTATCGCTTGCGACTAGATACAATGCTTCCCTAGTGACTTGTTCAAATGTGGTGCATGCTTTTAGGTGTAAGTCCTTTTTGAGATTTTCCTTTCTGAGGCCCTCTATAAAGAGAACCGATAAGCAATCGTCATGTGGCAACTCTCGCAGTGGACATCTTTCGATGTATTGCTTCAAACAAAGTGAAGCTTCTTTCACCTTTTCATTTTCCTTTTGTTTAAAAGCATAGATTTGAGAAACTGTGTTGTTCTTGATTTCCCTCTTAGAAAATTCCTCAGCAAACTCTCGTAAGAGTTGATCAGTGCTTAAGAATTCTCTAATTTTTAGTGGCTAGAACCAAGTCAACGCCATACCTTCCAAACCAATGTCAACCCAAAGCCTTCATACTACGTATGAAAATCTGCAACTTGTTTTGACCTTAAGACTTGCTTAAATATGGAAACCTGTGCATATGGATCTCCCGATTCGTTGTATTTCCTTGGCACACATTTAGCCACTTGAGAAAGTTCCATTCTTTGAGTTTCTGCTACCATTATCATCATTCTAGGTTCTCCTACCATTACAGTGTGTATAATATATATATATATATATATATATATATATATATATATATATATATATATATATATATATATATATATATATATATATATATATATATATATATATATATATATGTATAAGATCTCTTTAATGAAGTATCAAAAAGACTTTTCTCTAAAATTGGCTCTAAGGTAGGTATGGTCCCTTGATTGATGCTTCACTCTATAGAAATATGGCTTGATTGGTCTCTAGCAGTAGGGTTTCTATTTGTATTAAACTTTCTGGATCGCAAATACGTCAAGAAAATTAAGCTTGCAAAACCCTGACCTGTTACATTTTATGGTGCATTCAGTCCTCCAATCGATAGCAAATTGTGCTACAGACTCTGATTCTCTAAACCTATACAAAAATCACTTGGTGGCTATAACTTGACAACCGCTTGGTTAGTAAAAAATATTCTCAAATCATAATTTTATTGCACTTTCGACACAAAATCCTAATTTGCTTGGAATATGCACAAATCAACTCCAAATTGAACTTTGAAAACACCACTATGCTCCTAGGGACTAGTGCTAACTCTATTACCAATCTGCGCTTACTTTGTGACAGGGGGTCATAGATCACGATCCATGTACCCCAATGTTAATCTATTGAAACTTGGCACAAAGGTCTTCCACAACCTCCTGATCCATGTTATGTGAATTTTATGTGGTTTTAATCCCTTTTAATCATCCAAAAGTCATTTTCTAGATCTGTTTGACGATTTTTGTTCTTGAATGACTCTTCTCAAATTTAACCCCTCCTTCAAGGTTTTTGGTACCCTTGCTTTTTGATAAGTTTTTTGTGTTGGTCTCTGCTACAAGGTTGTATGGTATCTATCCAAAAATTTAGCAGGGGACATGGATCGCGATCAATGTTCCATAGATCTGAACCCCAAACTTGGCTCGATGATCACCTATAGTCTAAGGAGTATACCCCACCACTCATTTTTTAAATTTGGAGAGTCATGGATTGTGATCCATGTTCTTGCACCTTTTGGATTGAAACTTTCTAGATCGGCTCTCCCTTGCTTGTTTTACTCCTTTTTGCACTTATTTTTGGGTTTGTATCTGCCTTTGAGCTCTGACCATCAAATTCTCAAATTTCAGAGTTTATGGTTTCGACTACCAAAATATGGTTTTGATAGTTTTTTCCTTCATTATTTTAACTCAATTTGATGGTTGTAAATGTTATCTAACCTACTCCTAAGTGCTGAAATGAATCCTATGACTAAAAATCAACAAACAGTGCAAAACTGGAAGAAAAACGAAATATAGAACAATACTTTCAAAGCATAAAAAAATATGTAGAATGAAATGCTCTCGTATCTCACTCACAACTCCTAATACCTCTCAAGAATAGACCTAGCAAGTCCCCAACTTCTAGCCTCTACCAAGCACTAAACCCCGTGTCTAGTTGCCTGACTGCCAAAGTGTAAATGGAATGGTAATCAAAATCAAAGGTCTTCAAGAAAAAGGCTACGACTAGATCACTCACCAGCTAAGGATTGCTATCCTTGACAACATTGCCAATGTTAGTGGGCCGCCACAACGGACGTCTGTAGCATAGCTATCTGGCACTAACATAATGTCAATACTTAGGGAATCAACTCGGATGGGGCTCAAAGACTCTTTGGGGGTGTCAACCTCAAGAAGTAAACCTACGAAACGACATCATCTAACGCATAAGCAAACCTATCACTCCCAAACCTGGCAAATTGCCTATGTGCCATGTCACTGCACTAGGTCATCAAGCCGTTTTGGCACTCAAATGGAGTCCAAATGCTACAAAACTTTAGGAGGAGGTCTAAGACACCTAGGGAAACAATCCTATCAAGTTTGGTCTCAATTCAATGCGGTACCAAAATCACAATCCATCATGATCAAGGTCCTAAAAACTGCAGCAGAACAAACCAGAAAGGTCGCCATATGGCCTATGAACATTCTTCTATGATCAAAATGTTAAAAAACAACCATTAACGCACTCAAAACAGCTGATTTAGCTTGCTAACACATTGTCACAAACCACAATAGAATCGATAATGATTACACTTAAATGAAAGAGAAATAGGTAAGGAGCACGTTACAAGTTTTGAAATCAAAATGTGATTACCGGAGCTCAAGATATGATAATTACAAAGCGCGTGAGAGTTGTTGCTCTCAATTGTAGGCTCAAACTCAATATTTCAATAAAGATCTTCCCTTCCCACTTACAAAACGAACTTTATACCTAGGGCTTCTTGGTCAATGGCCGGTTTTACAAGGCTCAAACCCAATTAAAAAATTTACAATTCAAATTTTGCATAGATAGACTCATCAAATATTTGATTAAGATCAGAGGCACTCTTATAATTACAAGGATTTTTAATAAATAAATAAATATTCAAAATTTTAGAGCTCATGAAGAAGGGGTCAACTAGGAGGCCATCTTGAGACTTGCCTTGTGGAAAATCCTTCTTTTCATGCTTGCCAAGACAATTGAATTAGAGCTTCTTTTTCTTGGATCTCTCAAACTCTTTCACTAGGAAGAGAATGGTGTCAAGGAAAAATTATAATAAAAAAGAAAAAATTGCTAAGTTATTTTAATACAAATTTCCCACCCAAAAAATGAAATTTAAAATCTAGTAGGTAAAGCCATATCATGTAACATATCTATAGAAAGAGCTTGGCATGTAGATCACATATCTATAATCTCCACTCAAGTTGCAAATGGCATTTATTGGGTTTCCAAGCCCTAGATCAGTGTGAGAGCCAAGGTGGGAACATACCCCTATAGTATGCAGTTGCAGTTTCAGTCTTGCATGGCAGCTGCATGAAAAAAAAAACTCTCCATATATATGTAAGGTTGTTATAATGCAAATTAACAATAGCGTGTTTTTTGCAATACTGTACCGAGTCTCTCTCTCACTCTCTCTCTCTCTCTCTCTCTCTCTCTCTCTCTCTCTCTCTCTCTCTCTCTCTCTCTCTCTCTCTCGTTCCCTACTCTCTCTGCATGCTCCTCCACAGCCGCCATGGCTCCTCGCAGGCATCCCCCATAGCATTACACCCAACATATGGTATCAGAGCCCAGGTGGGCCGCGAAAGCAAGAAGAAGTCTTGGTGCTAGCAAGGCACTGTGATCCGACATCTACTTCAGGAGGCACACATCCCGCTTGGAGATGCAATCTCAGACTCGCTAGGAGATACCTCTGCTCACGGTGCATGAGACAACCGGGGTTAATCTGCACACGGTGCTTCAGAAAGCCGACTTCAGAGCTGCCTGCAGATCATTATTTTCATAAACACAAAACAACGTGTTGATTAAAAATCTCATATTGAAGCAAGAGTTCCCACATAGTGTGATAATTCACTAAGGTCATTCACACCCCATTTTTCATCGTCCATCGACAAGTCGTGTTCGTGGCTTTGTAGAAGCTTAAAGATTTCAAAAGGGTTTGCATATTGGCACCGTTCAATGCAGGATATTGGCAAGCTTTTCACAGCATATCAAATGCCTTGTGTACCTGCAAAAAGCGATGAAGCAACCATACCGTGAAACAACAAGCTTGCATATCAAAAAGCACTGCAATCGACTTATGGTTTGCGAGCTAGATGCTGCCACAACAAATTTTTTTAAAGAAAAGATAGATGATGATTATCAAACAAACATGAGATTAGATGTGGTTCAAGTAAGGCAGAGACATGTGGCCCCAAAAATGGTAAAGAATTATCGAGGTGGTTATCCAATCGGTGTCAAGCTACCAATTCTCAAGGAAGTCAAAGACCAATACATGAAGAATTACTTCAAGATTGCGGTACCAATTTCACAAACTATTTTCGTCAATTTAGTGTCATAGATTTGTCATATTTTGTCTCTTGTCAGAACAATCATACAAAGTTTTGTGTTAGCCTTTAAGTTGTCAATTATTGCCATGCAATCAAAATTTGTAGAGGGTTATAGACATTTCCACAAATAAAGTGGTAAGACCACCCTTTGTTGTTTGGTCACGTTCTTGTTTGTCTCACACTGATATTTGTTTGAGGGAAGCGCACACACATACCTATGTTCAAGGGGGGGACTTCTACTCATGGTTTCAAGTGATTGGACTCTACCATGGTCTGTATCAAGTCCATAGTTAGTGGTTTGGGTTTGAGGGGGGGTTGTTGGGTTTCCAAGCCCTAGATCAGTGTGCGAGCCTAGGTGGGAACATACCCCTATAGCATGTAGTTGCAATTTCAGTCTTGCATGGAAGTTGTATGAAAACAAAACTCTCCATATATATGTAAGGTTGTTATAATGCAAATTAACAATAGCGTGTTTTTTGCAATACTGTACCGAGCCTCTCTCTCTCTCTCTCTCTCTCTCTCTCTCTCTCTCTCTCTCTCTCTCTCTCTCTCTCTCTCTCTCTCTCTCTCTCTCTCGTTCCCTACTCTCTCTGCACGCTCCTCCACAGCCTCCATGACTCCTTGTTGGCATCCCCCATAGCATTACACCCAGCAGTATTCAGACGGTCTAAGACAGGAAACAAGAGAGGCGTCCTCTTAACACCCCTCAAGACTCGCGTGATGCTCAATTGGGGTTGGGGCAACCACAAGCAAGAAAAAAAACCACAAATCCACAGTCAACAAGTGAAGGGGCACCACCTAGTTAGAGAGAAAACTAGGATGCAAGCGAGGAGAATCCCTGAGCAACACAAGCAAGAAGGAAGTGTACACTAACACTAATACCAATGCTACACACTCACACACCAAAACACACACGCGTGCACGTGCACACACGCACGCACGCACGCGCACACACGCACACACACACACACACACACACACACACACACACACACACACACACACACACACACACACACACACACACACACACACACACAAAGCACCCACAATGAGAGTTTGTCTAAGGATTTAGCGTCAAATGATTGATACAGATGTATTTTCCCAAGGATGAGAAAATTTGACCCAAATCCAATAAAAAGTGCACCAGTGGGGGCTGAGGGAAGACACCTGGAAGTAAATCTGCAAGTCTTGTTCAAAAAGGTGTCTGAACATGGATCACAATCCATGACCCCTGAAGCAGATTAGCCAGAGTTTTAGTACAAAATTGTTGCAGTGATTTAAAGTGTAAAATGTGTCAAGTTTTGATTGTTTTCTCATCTCAAAGGACTTTATGTGTCAATATGAGCAAAGTCGAAGTGCAGAGTACAGAATCTACGAGTTTGAACAAGTTGAAACACTAAAGGAGAGTTTGGTAACTTGTGTGACCAAAGATATGCTAAAAAATGCTAAAGAATGGGCTTCAACTTGCTAAAGAGCCCAAAGTGACCAAACAAGCTCCAAATCAAATACAACTCATCAACAAGTAGCTGGGGTTGGGGTACATCTTCAACTTCAAATAATCAACAAAGCTAAATGTGAGGCAGATTGATCACAATTAGGGATCTAAAGTTCCATCCAAAAACACTTATGGCAAAGTCGGACCAAATCAGACCATAACTTGGGAAACTTAGGAAACAAGAGATAAACTTGTCCAAATTTGAAAAGAACTTCACCTGTCTGTTAGGATAGACTATAGGAACAAGTGCCCAAAGGCTCATCCCAGAATGCTGCCCAACATGGATTGCGATCCATGACCCCTTGAAGGTTGACCAAGCACAAACCACATCACCTGATCCCAAACATTAAGGATAACCCAACCCTAGAGTTTCACGTCATTTGGATTTCAAAACCCTTGCCAAAATGCCAAAAACCTCTAAGACTGAGAAAAAAATCAAAATGCGGTATAAGATTCCAACCAGTGATCCAAATCCAAAAATAAGTGAACCATAGCATCCCCTGATGGTCCTGGCTATGGCGGGTGAAGGCGAGCCATGATGAGCAGGATAGCATGCAGAGAAGGAGGTGAATCGAGAGAGAGAGAGAGAGAGAGAGAGAGAGAGAGAGAGAGAGAGAGAGAGAGAGAGAGAGAGAGAGAGAGAGAGAGAGAGAGAGAGAGAGAGAGAGAGAGAGAGAGAAGAGAGAAGAGTCGACAAAAGTAATGCTATGTTAATTAGTTAACAACCCTTTACAATATATAGAGTTAAAATATGACCCATGCACAGTGAGGTTCTAGTGCATGCCCTAAGAGGTCATTCCCATAGGTTTGACAGTTGACAGACTGGACCACAATTGGACTTGCATACCCAACAATCCCCCCTCAAGCCCAAACCATTGACAATGGACTCGAGACAGACCATGGTAGAGTTCAATCACCCGAAACTATGAGTAGAAGGCCCCCCTTAACAATAACATAGGTGTGTGCTTGCACTTCTCACAAACAACTATCAGTGTGAGACAAACCAGAACTCAGAACCAAACATAAAAGGGTGGTCTTACCACTGATGTGTGGCAGTGTCTATAACCTGTACATTTTATTGACAAATGACTGACATAAAAGGAAACATAAAACAGAGGAAAAACTATATGACATCACTATCTACGAAAAGTGTTGGTGCTTTACCATCTTCATCACTTTCAAGCATGTTGATTTGTCACTTATTCTTCTTAAAACATTTATCCAAAGGATGATTGGTCTTTCCACAGTGGATGCAAGGATTTTTTTTGAAACAATCCTTGGTTTGATGATTGCTATGTCCACATATTGCACAAGGTCTAGTGCTAGTAGTAGGCCTAGTTGAAGTTGCACTCCTGGTTGAATTTGCAGTCGAAGTGCAACCAGGAGCTACATATACAGTTGGTACGAAAGAACTAATATGTGGTACTCGTTTCTCTTCTTCCTGCAATGAATTAAAAATACCATCCAAAGAAAGGAGCGGATCCTTCTCCTTTAAAATAGTTACAATTTAACAAAATTTTGCAGGTAGGCTATTCAGAAAAATGGCTATAAGATCTTCATCTGGAATAGGAGCTTCAACATAAATTAGCTGAGTGTGGATACTTAATCTGTTAGCTAAAGTTGAAATATTTTCATCATCACGCATTGAAAGAGAATACATGTCCATTTTAAGGTTGGTTTTGGAGTATTTGGCTTTAGGACCAAACAGTTTCTCTAGTTCCATCGAAGTAGCATTTGCAGATTGCATGTCATCCAGATAATGAATAAAATAATCTACGAGGGATGTTAGAATAATACCTAATGATTGCTCGTCCTTGCGTTGTTGCTTGGCAGATAACGCTCTGGTAACTGAAGTGGATGTGCCTGGTTCATCAGTTGATAGTAGCTTGACGACGCTCCACAGATTCTTGCGCATTAGATATCCCTTCCCTTTGATTTTCCAAGTGTGGAAGCCGAATCCGAGGGTGTGAATGAGTCTACGAGGGATGTCAGAATAATACCTAATGATTGCTCGTCCTTGTGTTGTTGCTTGGCAAATAACGCTCTGGTAACTGAAGTGGATGTGCCTACTTCATCAGTTGATAGTAGCTTGACGATGCTCCACAGATTCTTGCGCATTAGATATCCCTTCCCTTTGATTTTCCAAGTGTGGAAGCCGGATCCGAGGGTGTGAATGGCCTCTTGAAGGGGTTAAACAAGTGGCCAATATTTAAATAGGCAGTATGAAAACAAAAACAACGAGCTCTGTAATGTCGAAATGGCATAGAACAATAGAGCTTGGAGAGGTTTGCTCTGAGCGGGCTGTAGAGGAAAAATTAAAAATGCTTGCAGTGTCAAAAAAATGCTCTCAATCCATGGCAAACCTTTTACATGCGGTCATACTCAAAAATCGTGCAGGTGGACGAAGGCCAAGTCTCTTCTGCAAGTAGTGGTTCCTGTCATGCTTCTCGAACACAAGCCTTCAATCCGCAGCTCTGATACCAGTTGATGGTTCTAGCTATGGCGGGTGAAGGCGAGCCATGATCAGTAGGATAGCGTGCAGAGAAGGAGGTAAATCGAGAGAGAGAGAGAGAGAGAGAGAGAGAGAGAGAGAGAGAGAGAGAGAGAGAGAGAGAGAGAGAGAGAGAGAGAGAGAGAGAGAAGAGTTGACAAAAGTAACTTTATGTTAATTAGTTAACAACTCTTTACAATATATAGAGTTAAAATATGACCCATGCACACTGAGGTTCTACTGCATGCCCTAAGAGGTCATTCCCACAGGTTTGACACTTGACAAATTGGACCACAATTGGGCTTGCATACCCAACATCCTTAACTCATGTTCAATCAAATGGTATCACCAGAACTCCAAAATGTTGCTAAACATGGATCGTGATCCATGACCTCCTAAGCCAGATTTTACATGTAGAAGTTTTCCCTAGTGCTTATAGCTAGCCTAGATGAAGTCATGAAGTTTGGACCAAATAGGGCTTGTTTTGGTCGAGATATACTCATTTTTTAGTTTATGGTCAAAGTTTGCATTTTTTGACTTTTCTTGAAAAATTGTTGTCTAATTTTTGGATCTAATTTTGGGAATGTATGATTACAGAATGCCAAACTTTCTCCGGGAAATAGAGACTGCTTCTTCAAAAGTAGAGGGTTCACTATAAGTAACCTTTGTCTTAAGAAAAGAAGACAATCCGAAAATAAATTGATCCATCTTTACATAATCTGGAAAAGTAGAATTAAATACATATCTTGCCCATTGACAAGAAAAATCCTCCTCATAAGCATAGTAGTCTTCACCATGTTATTAAAGTCTCCTCAATCAATGAAGCCCATGCTTGCTCCGTTGTTGGCACTTTATAGAATTTGGTCTTCAAAATCTTGGAACTTTGGCTATGTCCGTTTTCAATCTGAGAAAACATAGTCCAAAACCATTCCTCAGCGTTGCCTCTAAGGCATAGCAATAGAAAATCCCCTTTCTCAATGTCATCCCTTTTGCTAAGGATATGGAAAATCATTCTAAAGTCGGCAATAAAATCATCAACATCTTCTTCTAAATTCCCAAAGAAGATTAAGATGTCCTCAAAGGTATAGCGTGTCATAGTAGCCTCTCAAAACTAGAGCCACACAAAGGTTAGTTTCAAACAATCATTTTTTCTCATGAGACGCAATTATCCACACAAAGTCTTGACAAGACTTTCAACATAACTCTTCCACATAAAAGAGATTGTCCCTTCTAAACAAGAGAGAATATTGGCTATTAGGAGATTCTTTGTGTGGCAATCTTTTTCTTTTTTATGTTATGATAATGCATACCAAATTCTAGATCAATTTTTGTTAAAATAAAACTATGCACTCAAACTATTTGGCTAAGTTGCACTAGAACAAGATTAAGACATGCACGCCAAAGCATGCATGGTAGTCAACAAGAGGCAGGATGACAGGGTTTGGTGATGCAAGAATTTCTCCTACTCTTTGAGCACAAACCATAAACCCTATAGGTTGTTGAAAATGGATCTTTCTACTAGCTACAACGTTTACTCTAATATGTGGACTGAATGCAAGGAAAATACCTCTATTCTTGGATGATTATCCATGATCTATTCATTACCTAATGCTTAAAATAGAACAAAAATATATACGTCTAAACTAAAGTTGTATTAAATGAGAGGAAAAATAAAAGGATTTACTGAAGCGTTTATTTTAGCCAACCTAAGAGGACCTAAAATTCTATGAAATACACGTTGAAATTGCAACTTAGTACTAACAATGATGTGCACATTTTGCCTTGCAATGGAGATTAAGGAGTCATACAAATTTTCATGATTCATGTAAGCTACATGATTACACTAAAAGAAGAATATTCACAACAACATACACAAGCCCTCCTCAGCGGGGGCACCAAAATTGATGTAGTCTGGGGCAGGTAACAAGGAGAGTGGCCTTCTATTGGGTTGGGGGTTGGAAAAAATAACAAACAAACACACACAAATCCACAACCAAATCCTACACAAATTTGGGCACCACCTAGTTTTGGATGCGAGCTAGGACGCGTAGAGAGAGAGAGAGAGAGAGAGAGAGAGAGAGAGAGAGAGAGAGAGAGAGAGAGAGAGAGAGAGAGAGAGAGTGCTTGTTACACTAATACATGCTCACAAAGTAGCCATGACCAAACTAAGTGAGATTAGCATTTTGTTCAACATAGCTACAGTAAAATACATCACAAGACAAGCCACCCCAATCATTGTCTTAAGGCCAGGCATTCCTTTCCACTCTGTCATCCTCTCACAACATGTGGGATTTATGGCCAAATCAACAAAAACACACCACAAAGAAGCTATCAAGAGATGAAGAAAAAAAAAACACCAAGAGACTTACACATCATTGGTCTCCATGAATTCATGTTGAAAGAGAGACAAGGTATCCATGCTTAGTCCAAATCCACCTCCTTGATTCAACAAAAATGTTTTTCTTACAATTGGTAGGAGAAATGAAGGCTTCCTAATGTCTATTCAATGATCACTCTCTCTTACAATGGCATAAAACTCGCTTGCTAATCACACCCTTAAGTGCAGCACATGCATGCACATAAGCTAATGTGATTTCACTCAAGAGCTCCTTCTTAAGCGATTGAGCTTGTCTTCTAAAACTATAGCATGGTGCTCTTGCTTATGGCTTGTCTTCCTTTATGCTAGCTACACTCTCCTTTTATAGAATTTTTTAGGACTAGGGTTACTCCTCTAACCGTGGTTGGGTTAGATTTTCAGCATTTTATCTATTTTCTTAGAATTATCAAGAAGGTGGTGGAGATAGAGAGATAAATGAGAGAGAAGAGAAATGGAGGTGATAGGACTTTACATAGTAAGGTTAGTGTTAGTAGATTAGTAGAGTTAAGGTACTTTTTCTTGATTTACAAATGGATTTGGATATTTACAATGAGAGTATCCATGTAGGATACAAATAAGAAAAATAAGGCTTGAGAGGTAAGAAAAGATGGATTTCTTATAATGTTGATGCTCCAAGAAGTTTGAATATGCCAAATTTTTATGCTTGTTGACGGTCCACTAACTTTGACGGCACAATTTCTCTCCATTTTTTACCTTTCTTGGGAATCAAGGTGATTGAAGATGAGTAAGCCATCACCACGATGCTATTCTTTAAGAGAAGAGGTTGAATTTTGTAGATGTTTTGATAGAAATTGATAATTTGGAGGAGAAAAAATGAGATTAGGAGGTCAATTTTGAAATAGAAGTGTGTGTAGGAGGCATGGGTTCACCATGGTTTCTCTATTTCTTCAAGGTTGAGGAGAAGGTGAGTATGGTGTAGAGAGGAGACGTGAGAGAGATGGGGATGATGAATGGAGAAGTGTGTGTGAAAGAGAAAAATGATAAAGTGGAAGGGGGAGTGTGGTTGCATGGCATGGGCAAACTGGGATCCACCAATTAAATCATATCTCACAGCTCATAGCTCCAAAAATTATGAAAAAAGCTAAGACATTTTTTAAGCTCATGAGCTATAATTATTGTCTTTTTCACTTTTCCAAATTTGGAGAGAAAGTGGACGCTAAAAAATTTGCAAAACCGATTTTATTCTTCTACTGCACAAAGTCTTTGTGGGGTCCCTCTTTGGATGATTCTTTGAATGTCTCCAAGGGTGAGCCCTCCATAATGCATGCATGCATGCCACATATTCTTGTCCTCATTTTGTGGATCTATAAGTGAAGATATTGCTGAGCTCATGATATAAGTGAATAATACAACTTAAGAAATCAAATGTTGAGGGGTCTAAAAATATGTAGATGTGAAAAAAAATTAATAATAATAATATAAAGAGGTCAAGTTAAAAAAAATATCTCTCTCATTATGAGGCTACCATAAAAAGATGAATATTTTTGGTATTTTAATTTATGAATGTGAAAAGGAGAATAATTATAGAAAGAGAAAAATCACAATAGTGAAAATATACTCACACAAATAAAACTAGCTTTTGTGATTTGTGTTGGGATGGAGTTCCACCAAGGCTAATTTTGATATTATTATTTGATATTATTATTTGCAATCTTTCCATACAAGTATACACATGTATGTCCAAGAAAAAATAGCAAATTATTATGTAAGGTAAAATGGTAAAAATTGACGTATGTAGGCTCGATAAAAACCCATATTTCAATATATGTATATACATAAATTTGTAAAATACTTACATAAACACCCACTATATGTAGGACAAACTTAGGGTGAAATATTATGTATAAAGTCGGCCTTAATACTTATCTATATATTTTTTGTCTTCCCTAACTAGATAACTAGTTAGTTGAGGTTTCTTTCATGGAATAATAGGTCACATAACACACATATACATAGAAAAAGATGAGGATAGCCATAGTGTTAAATATAGTGAGCCAAAAAATGGCTATCAATAGCACAAGACCGGCATGAAGAGTACGGCCTCAGTTTAGAAGGCAAACTCCCTAAGGGCTTGAATGATGAAGACTTTCCACTTGAGCAGTGGTTAACTGTTTTCAAATACAAGTACGAAAATAACAACAAGATCTATTTAGACCATTTGCAGCCACATATGGTGGAAGACTGTAGGTTTCTATTCTCCAAGTTTATCAAGGTTCTCTTCATGTGGTAAATTGACCAACAAATTTTCTAGGTGCTATGCTTTTGAGAAATGCCATGCAACAAAAAAAGACCTAGCAGGGCATAAAGTAGCATGGGCCCGATCTGGGGAAGAAGTGTTGCAGATGATAGCATCTAGGAATGGCAGGCTTGATCATAAAATTGAGGCTTGGAGGAGGAAAAATGGTTCCTCCCCTAGAAGTGTCCTACATTCAAATAAGAAGGCCGGGATGATTCAAAGTGGAAGCAACATCTTCACAGAACCAGAGCAAGCTAGCAATGGGACAATGATTGACTACCTACCTAATTTAGAGGCATTATAACAAAGACGGTTAAAATTGGTGTCACATCCAGGATTGTCAAACCTAACAGACCTGAAGGCCTCTACTCAAGCAAACAAGGACCAACTACTAGTATATGAAGGTAAAGAGGGCATGACAAAAAGTTTTATGGAGGACTTTAACACCTTGGAAGACCGCATTGTTCTGTCACGATAGAAAATCTCTGTTCCTAATGAAAAGATCAGTGAGGTTAAGGCTGAGCTGGGAGCAAGTTAGCACTTGTTATGATGACACGGGGTTTTCGAACATATCTAGAAACTCCAAGCTGAGGTTCAACAATAGGAGGTATTGTATTTCTAGCTTATTGCATTGTGTATGACTGTTGAAAGTGTTCCTTTTGCACATGGTTTGGTGAATTGGCATGTTTGACTTCTAGACTGGTTTATTTGCTCAACAATATTTTTAGGTGTTTTGGTACTTTCTTAAATTGTTTTGGTTCTTTCTCTAACTGTTTTTGTAAATTTTTTAACACTAGATGCTATCCAGGTACTTTCCTTGGTACTTCATTTGGTACTTTCTTGAACTATTTTGGTACTTTCTTGTTACTAAATTTTGAGTCTTATACGATATTGGTGGTTTTGTCTTGGATGCAATGTTGGCACAATCCATGGTACTTTTGCTGCATTTGTGTTCATTTGGTACTCTTAAGGAATATTTTGAAACTATTTTGGTACTTTCTAAAATTGTTTTGGTACTTTCTTGAAATATTTTTATTGTGCTTTGGTAATTTTTTGAAATATATTTCTACTTTATATAACTATTTGGGTACTTTTTTGAACACTAGGTGCTACGTTGATACTTTCCTTGACGCATTTTAGTGCCTTTGTATTACATTTGGTACTTCATTGGGCTATTTTAGTATTGGTTTGGTATTTTTGGGTACTCATATACTGTACATTTTCTTTTGTATTGGATGCTATGTTGGCACAATCCTTGGTACTTTGGGTGTTTTTTTGATCATTTGGTGTTGTTTTCACCTCTTTTGGTATTGCTTTGGTACTTTCTAGTTACAGATTCTTTGGTCTTATAGGAAACTATTGGGTTTGATTGGGGTACTATGTTGTTGTTTTCTTTGGTACTTTTGGTGCTTCCTTGTTTCTTTTGGTGCTATTTGGAAATATTTTGGTACTGTATTGGTACTATTTGGGCACTTCTAAATATGTCTTGGGTGCTATATTGGTTCTATCTTTGGTTTTTTTGGTGTTTACTATGCTTCATTTGGTACTATTTTGGTAAATTAGTACTAGTTTGTAATATTTTTGTTTCAAGTTATTGGGTCACATTGGGTCTTTTTGGTTATCTCTTATGAGTTTTGGGTTCCTTGTACCAATATAGTGCTATTTAAAATTGCTTTGGTTCAATTTGACTTGTTTTGGTACTGTTTTGCTACATATTTGGTATTATGTTGTTATTGTTTGGATACTATTTTGGTATTGCATTGTTATCTATTTACTATTGTTTTGGTACTACTTGGGTTTGTTGTGGAAGTTTTTGGTACTTCATTGTAGCAACAAAGTGCTGTTTACAACTATTTTGGTACAATTTTACCTATTTTGATATTGTTTTGCTTATTTGATATTGCTTTAAATTTCATTTGGTATTGTTTTGGTAGTATTTTGGTATTGTTTTGGATCTATTTTGGTATTGTTTTAATATTGCTTTGGTACTGCTTGTGTTCTTCCTTGATAATTGTTTTTTCTAGTTGATAAGTTAATAGAGTATGCCTATTTTGCAGATAGAGTATGCCAAGCTCTACAATGAGTGCCTGGAAAACCAAGATCATTACAATTTTTTAAGCAAGCTGTGTGTGCTGATGTGAAGGGGATGGCATACACATTGACTCCAAGGCCTCATGTTGTGGACATTGAAAACACAATTCGCATGTGTTTGGTACTTGTGTGGCATGTGGGGAAGCAATCCTCACAAGTCAGTGCAGGAAATACTGCAATACCTTGATGCCAGCACAATGGAAGGGAAAGGGGTTGAACCTGTTGTACACTCAAGGTTGGGAGATGATCAACTGAAAGTTGAAGTGCAAGAAATACTGCAAGACCTTGATGCCAGCACAACGAAAGGGAAAGGGGTTGAGGCTACTATAGATTCAAGCTTGAGAGAAGATCAGCTGAAAGTTGAAGTGCAGGATATACTACAAGACCTTGATGCCAACAAAACAAAAGGGAAAGGTTATGAGGGTACTGTGGACTCAAGCTTGGGAGAAGATCAGCTAAAATCCAAAGTGCAAGAGAGAGTTAAACACGATAAACAGGGAAGGGGATAGCAGGAGACCAATAGGGGGGAAGTGATCCAATTGAGGAAGTTGCTGAAATGGAGATTGACCAAGGCGAGAAGATCAGCGAAGAAATGGCGACTGAAGAGCCTTGGCAATTGAAGTTCTCTCGGGGGAAGAATTTTTGTATGTGACATCGAAATTTGCAGAGGAGAAGGTGGGTAGAAAGAGGAGGAAGAAGGCAAAGTGGATGACGGAAATTGCTAAAAGTGCACAAGAGTCTATAGGTGCCGAACGAGGAGTCCAAAGGCGTGGAGGAGGCCAAAGAGACTAAAGGTTAAGAAGTGAAGGAGGCCAAAGGTTGAGGGGAGGGCAAAGGTGCAGAGGAGACACCTGATGTCACGCCCTTAGAACTAGGTGATAGCATTGACTCAACCACCCTCTCCCAACTCTTCCTTATGAAATCTAGAAAGTGCCTCATTGGTTGTGGACTCAAGCTATGAACCTGCAAGAATTAGCTATTGTGAAAACATTTTGTACTTGCTTCTGGCTTAATATGAAATACTAACCCATTTTTCTTATGTCAATGCGTTTGGTGTCATCACTCTACTCTTGAATGATGTCAATGTCTTTGTAGACTGTCATGTCCTACTATAAAAAATTGGTAAACTTTTATGATGCCTAATGTCCAATTTGCTATTGCAAAAAGGTTGTATTCTTCTACTCATACAATTTAGTGGTACTACAACCCGAGATAGTTGGTGGCTAAATAAAGAGTGATCAGATACATCAATGTCGATACATCAATGTCGATAGATGTAATGGTGAGCAATAGATGCCTTGTTATTTTGTACATCAATGGAGTGCTACTAAAGGATTGGGATGAGGAACCCAAAGGTTTGTGGAATATCCCATTTCCAGCAGGATGTAGGTTCGAGGTGTGCAAGTCTCCCGATACAAATATTGTGTGGTCAGACTTGATGTGGAGGACTTCATCATCAACTTGAGGACACAATACTACATGATGCTCTGGTCATGTAGCCAAAGGAATAATTTGATGGCCATAATGAATGCTTGCTCCCTAAATTGATGAAGATGAAAGACCTCCTTTTAGGTATTTATCCCTTAACTTAACTGGTTTTACTGATTTTGGTATTGTTTCGGACTTTGTTACTATGGTACTATATGATACTTTGGTACTATTTGGTACTTTGGTACTTTTTACTCTTGTGTACAGAATTTGGTACTATTTGGGTCTTTGGTTCTATGGTACTTTGGTATTGTGTACACAATTTCGTACTTTGGTTCTTTGCTACTTTTTTACTATTTAAGTGCTATGTATTGTTTGTTGCTTTGGTACTCTTATTTTTATAGCTATTCTAACTGCTTATTTTATTTGTCACATATGTTTTTGACGAGTCTCAATGTGAGATGTGGGCTCCCACACTCAGAGATATGAAAACACTTTTGGAGGAGTTCAGCAACAAGCTTATTTTTCTAAATCTCCTAAGAAGAGTGTGGTGCAAGCATCCGCAGTTTAATGAAGAAAATAACCTCTTTGTGGATGACACGAGATACAAGTACTTGAAGAATGATTACGACTTGTGCTACTGCATTCGGTCATATGACCCAAATTGTTATGACCTAAAAAGGCCGAAGTATCTTATGGAGGTCATTTTTCCATGGATCTGTGGGTGGCTAGATAAGAAGTTCCCCACTACTTCTTATAGCCTCTGCAAATCCTTGTTTGATGTCAAGGATGATATTTCCTTGTATGTTCTCAACTACTTTGTATCTTTGGTGGGGTATTTGTACCGCTTTGACCCCCCTGATGTGTAAAGGATTTTGTAATCTAGAACATTGCCTTTGGGTTTTTCATGAAATTATGAAAATTATCATTGTGCATATATATTGGTCCCTTGAAAAATTTTAATGGTGCACTTTATCTTATTGTACATGTAATTTTTCTTGCTATTGCTTTGGTACTTTTATTCTACTACTTGGTGACAAGGGTGACTTTGAAGTTAGTGACAAGTGGGAGTTGCTAGATTAGTAGTTCCTCTTCAAGGCTGGATGAGAGGAAGGAAGAGGATGACAGGAAAAAAGGGTGCAGAGATGATGAGAGCAAGGGAGGGGAGGATGATTAAGAGGAAGGGGATAGTTATTGCAGAGTACCAGAAAGTGTACTTATTACACAATAGTGTTGGGATTTATAACTATGGCTGCAAAAGAATTGTACACAACAATCATCTAAAACCATTTAGCACAGTACCAAGATTTGATACTACAGTACCAAATTTGGTGGCATATTACCACCAAAGATTGGTACTGTATAACATAGTAGTAATAACTGAATAATTGTAAAGGTAGGAGATAGTCCCAAAGGTGGGTAGTATAAAGTATTAAATTAGGTACTACAATACTATAGAGTATCAAAGTTGATATGGTAATCAAATTTGGTACTACAACAGTCAATTGAGAACAAAAAATCACAACGCCCAAAATTTTGTGCTACAATAACACAACATTTAACTAAAAAATATAAAGAAGATCACCAAAGTTTTGTACTATAGAGTACCAGCTTTGGTACTGTGGAGTACCAAATTTTGGTACTATAGAGTACTAGATTGATAACACAGCAATGGCATTAGACAGTAGTAATCTCAACTAAGATTCTATTCAGGAGAATTACAAATGTTGGCTTTGGTTAGAATTGTAGTTGGGGGTAATCAATATATGGCTTCCCTCCTGCCCACTTCCTTCTTCATATGGCATACTACTGTAGATAGTTTCATATATCTCTGAGGATAAGTTGAAGTCGTTACCCAGTCAAGGGATAGTCTCTATGGGGAACCATATGGCTCTAATTAGATGGGAGTAGATCATCATCGATGGTTTTTGATTCAATAGGGTATAGATATCAACTTTTCCCTCAACCTGGACATAGTGCAAACCCCCAACTAGAATTCCACCTTTTACGATCTTGTTATGCCAAAGGTCCTTCATTACTCTTTGTACTTGGTACATGGTTTTTGTGCACTTTAGAAGGTAGAAGTCCTCTTTTTTCTCAACTGCCTTCACTGCAAAGTTATCCCCATCGGATAGTTTTTGGCTCAGCACCTCAGGGTCTCCTTCATACATAGGCATGCTTAAATCGTGAGTCATTTGGGAGGAAAATAAATCATTGTAGTTGTGCTCATCATCCTCATCCTCATCACTATCTGCTTGTACTGACTTTGTCAATGGCTTGATGGAGACATATTTCCATTCTTTAACGTGCTGATTATTATTGCATCTCATCCACTACCCATTCACACATGGATCACAAATGCATGACAACATCCAAAAACACACATCACATGGAGAGTAGCCATCAACACGAAGGAATGAGCAAGAGCCTACAATTGGTTTACAGTCCCATAGTGGAAAACATAGCACCTCATTGAATGAAACCAACCAAAACACCCTCATTGTGTTGACACTCCCACCTTCCCTTGTTGGCTGAAAGCTCATGTTCAAAAAATTGACCATCAGCCATGGGCCAACCATCGAGTATTAGCTCTTCATGCATCAGAGTTCTCTTGATAACAACACCTACATCATCATGCTCTCCTTTTACATGTCCTAAAGAGGAGAAGTTATGCATCATATGCAATCTTGTCAACTAATAATACTTGGCTACAAAATAGTATGGTCGTTGTGCCAATTGTGAAGCAGCACCATCTGACCATACCCAATGATAATGCAAGCGGTGTCCTTACTGTTTCATCCAATTGTCATGCAACATAAAACAATGCTGAAAAAAGAGCCTTATCATTTTGATATGTAAAAATGTAGAGTCTTCTCAGCAACTCCTACTGAATTCATGATATAAGAGATGTGCACTAGTATTGTTACCTATGTTGACCACCAATTCTCTACAAAATCAACAACCAAAACCACAAGATCTCTAGGAAACTTATGCCAGCAGTATTTAAATTGTTGGGCCTACCACCTACACACAAAGTTATGCTTGACGAAGCTTTCATATGATCTGAAAAAAGATGAATGAAAGTTTCACTTTTCATCCTTTCCATGACCAAGTCCTTTCTCTTCTTCTCTTTTCCTTTGGCATTAACTTGTCCAATACCCACATCCTTAAATACCTTAACAGTCACCTATCTTGTCTAGGCAGAATAACAACTTTCTTACACCACATATAGGGCACTCTCCAAGCGAGCATCTCTATGCATGATATTCATGATCCGTAGGGCGATGGCATAATATGGAATCTAGCAAGTTAATTTTGTGCTGAAAAACTACCTGGTCTGCAGAACACCAACCTACATCACTATGTGTACCACAAATGGAGCATGTACATGGATGTTCTTTGCATGATGTTCAAACTTGTTCTGGCACATTTGATTGAAAGAATCCTTGAATTATACCATATGGATATTATAAACACGACAATAAATATAGTGCTCTTTCAAATTTTAAATAGAGAATGGTTTGAGTGTCTCAAAGGACATAGGTGACAACTTCACCGTGGGAAAGGTGCTCTTTAACCTTTTGTAGAGCTTCACTTATAAACAAAAAATGATCCAAGTTTGAGCTCAAAATATTACAAAAAAAGAGTAAAGCACCAAAGCAATTTACAATACTAAATTTGGTATTGTAAACCATCAGCTCATTCTAAAATACCAAATTTGGCACTGTACTGTCAAAAATCAGACTATAGTACCAAATTTGGCGCAAAAAAGCACCAAATTTGGTCCTATGTAACCTATGCAAGTCCCCTAAAAGCAAAAACTTTGTTTTTAGAACTATACTACCTATAGTGACTGGTGCCCAAAAGAACTAAATTGCATATAATCTTTGGTACTATGATGCTTAAAAGCACCAAATTTGGTACTATGGATACCCTAATGATCTATGCAAGCACCCTGCATAGTACCCAATTTTGTACTTTTCTATAAAGTGCAAAGTACCAAATTAGATCCCTAGTACCCAAGTGGATTTTTTGGGTAGAGAAAAGGGCCAATGTTGGTACTCTGTATCCAACTTGGAACTTGCAGGATACTATGAAGACACCCAATTTGTTTCCAAACCTAGTTTGGTATTATACTACCAAGTGCCATGGTGAGTGATGCCCAAAAGTACCAAATTGAGACTGTGGATCTCTAAGGTGCTATTCAGGAAAACTCCAAGCATGTGGTCATTTTGTCCAAGAGTTAAGTGTGAAGAGATTTTGCTTGCGAGATATGTTTGGCCAAGCATGCATGTTGATGTTTAACATTGGTGCAAAAGCTATCACAATTGTCGGGTTAATGAAAACAAAATGTTGGTGCATGATCCAAGGCAAGTTGTACTTGCAAATGGACCCTTTAAAAAGTGGGGCATTGATGCTATGGGTCCACTACCTAGAACTAAAAATGGCAAGCTCTAAATTCTGGTGGCAGTAGACTATATGACTAGGTGGGTAGAAGCACAAAGTGTGACAAAGGTAAATGAGAGGATGGTGAGCAATTTTGTCTACACTTACATCTCTTGTAAATTTGACACACCTTTGAAAATTGTTTCTAATAATGTTCCAGGGTTTAGGAAGGGATTGCTCACAAGAGTTTGTTAAGAGCTTCACATTCTACATCGTCACAAAACAAACCCTACTACCCACAATCAAATGGTTTGGTGGAGAAGGATAATGGTGTCACTGTAGACATCATTAGAAAGATGGTGAAAAACAAGAAAAGGTTGTGGGATGACTTCTTGGATGGGGCATTGTGGGAATATCAAACCACATACAGGGAGGCCACACAGTTTACCCCATTTCACTTGGTCTGTGGTCAAGAGTCTTTGCAGCCTATCGAGCTCAACATCCCAACAATTCAGCTCTACGACAAAGAAACGGGGGGGAGATCAAGATGCGTGGGTAGATCGCCTTCTAACATTAGTGGAGCTAGAGTGGACGAGAGAAGCGGCTTATGAGTGCTACAAGAGGAAAGCTACACAAACAAAAGAGAAGCTTGATAAGAAACTAAAGGATAAAGGCATCAAGGAAGGAGATCGTATGCTAAGGTATGACAATCGCCTTGATAATCGTTTTGACCAAGTTTGAAACTAGATGGAAGGGACCATACATAGTCAAGAAGGCTTTCACTTCAAGTTATTATCAGCTCATGGACTCGAATGGTAAAGAGCACTCCAGGAAGGTAAATCGATATCGGCAGCTCTATTTGAGTCCCCTTCTTCCAAAGGATCTACCAAAGCATTGTCAAAGAGCTACTACCTTGTGTAAGTATTTCTACATGATGCATGTGTGTAAATAGGGCCGAATTGACAAGGATCTACACAATGAAAATCTTGTCGAGGTATCAAATATCCCAAAGGACTCAAAACCACTCTCTTTGGGAAACATGCCTTTTGATGGTACATGAATGTACCATCATCTTGGGGGACGGATTAATGATACCTGTTTTTTGGCTTTCCAATCTTAGAACAACAAGCTACTACCCTTAATCCTTGCAATAAAACATATGCTCTTGGGTAGGCTATCTCCGCAAAGCAACAAAACATTTTACCCAAAGCACAGGTTTGAAAAATTCACCTTCTCTTCACATTTTACATAGGTCTGTGTCAGTCACCAATTATTTCCACAAATGTAAAAATGTAAAAATAAAAAACCCTAAAAATATTATGGTCCACTCTTTGCGTGTAGATATTTTCCCTTACCTTGGGCCTAACTATATAATAATTTTAATTACTCTACTATATAAGAGTTATATGTATACTCTTTTAGGTGTACATCTCATGCACATTGATATCCTCACTCAAGCTTCCACTAATCTAGGTTTACTCCACTCTAGAAAAATTCACAAAAATCCTTTCTCCCTCAAGATGAAAATTTTCTTACCTAATATATCTATTTTTCTTTACAATAAAAAATTAAATTCACAATCACCTACCATGCTAATTAATAATTGAGGGACAATTATATATATATATATATAAACTCTTTATCATAAAATCCTATCACAAGTCAATACACTAGTTTGTTTGTTCTTCCCTCTTGTATATATTTTATTTCACAAAAAATTCTCATCCATGCATGTGTAAAGGGCATCTCAACTATCAATTTCATGCCATGATGCATGGAGGGACACACTTTTGGAGCCACATGGAGGTTCAACCAAAAAGGGACCACAAAAAGACTTTTGCAGTCTTGAATCATACATGTTTTGGTGTGATGTTTTGCGTCCATCTCCACTCCAAATTTAAAGAAGTTATCAAAAGACAAAATGTAAACCACAAACGGAATAATCTTCCAAAATTTTTATGTTAATTTTGGAGGCTACCATCAGTGACATATGATTTTTTTGGTGGACCTCAGTTTGCCCACTTTTTTCACAAGTCACCCCTAATGTTCTCTCACCTCCTTTCACACTTCTACACACACACACACATGCACGCACACACACACACACACACATTCTTATCCATGCCTCTCAAACCTGCACCTTCCATGGATTCCCTCATCCTCTTCACCATTACCCTCCCCTCTCACACCCATAGCTCTCTTTTGAAGCTCTATCTACATACACCATCTCCATATCTCTTTCTTTTACTCCCATATTACAATATTATTTCACCTTTTCAAAAAATGCATAAAAATTCAACAACCTAATCATGCTTAATCTCTACAAAATGGGTTTTTTTAAATCAACAAAAACCCTCATTTTCTTTGTGGTGTTCAACTATAGCAGCGGCGTAAAGAGAAGAAGAAGAATGATGATCACTTTTGACAATCTATGCATGGGTGAGTCCAAGATTCCTCAAGGATTCACCATCTCAAGGGTTCACCCATCTCATTCACCCCTCTTTCTTTAGCCCTTCAAGTCATTCTACCTGCTGTAATTATATTACTAACCTTTTTTAAGTGATTACTAATTGCTAACCCTCTCTTGTAAATTGCACCCACTCTACTCTACCTTGGAGTAGGCAACCTCACACAAAAAAGCACTCACCTCTCTAGAATATTTTTTAGTGATTATTGACACTTACTGCTAACCCTCTCTTGTAAATTGTACCCACTCTACTCTACTGTTAATGGGTCACCGCGATGGACGTCTATGAATAGCTTTCTGGCACTAACACAATTTCAATACTCCGGGAAGCAACTTGGATGGGGCACGAAGACTCTTTGAGGGTGTCAATCTCAAGAAGTGAACCGACGGAATAACTCTATCTCTAAAAAATACAAATATCTTGCTCTCTGGCAATTTACATATGTCCCACGTCATTGCACTCACTCATCAACCCGTTTCGCCACTTGAACGAAATCCAAATGCTATAAAAATTTAGGAAGAGATCAAGGACACTTAGGGGCACTAACCTACCAAGTTTGGTAACATTTTGAGGAGGTATCAAAATCACGATCATCATAATTTAGGTCTCAAAAATTGCAACAGAACACACCAAAAAGGTCGCCCTAGGGTCTAGGAACACTCCCTATAGTCAGAATGTCAAATAACACTCATTAATGCTCTCAAATCAGCAGATTTAGCCTACTAACGCGTAGTCAAAAACTACAACAGAATCAACAATGAGCATACTTGAACAAAAGAGCATCAAACAAGAAACACATTGCAAGTTTCAAAATTGAAATGTCATTACCAGAGCTCAAGATATGAGGATTACAAGCTGTAGGAAAGAAGCCACTCTTAGCCACGGTGCTTCAAACTTGATAGTGATAATAATGTGTTTTCTCACTTTACAACTTAGGCTAGGGCTCTCTTGGCCAGAGGCCAATCATACAGGACTCGGACTCATTACAAACTTTATAACTCAGCTTCTCAGAGCTTGTCCATCTTAAATCAGAGATGATCAAAATAATTACAAGGATTTTGAAAAAAGAATGGGAATGCATCAAAATTTTAGGCTCATGGAAGAAGGTGTCAACTTGAAGGACGCTCGTCTTTCTTGAATGCTAACATTCCCCCCTTCGTAGTCTTTGCATGCCCTCGTGCAAACTACCTTGGTTTGCTTCTAATTGCTTTTCTTTTCTTGGACAACTATTGGAGTGCTGGATATATCTTCTTTAACAACCCAATTTTCACTTTTCCAGAGTCCGAGTGAGCTTAAACTTCTCCGCCCTTTCTTCTATCTCTACTTTTTCTGGCAGCTCCTTGAATGGATTGTTGCTCAACGTTCTTTGATATGAAATGTAGCAGGCATGCAAATTCTTCTTCATGGGGTTGAAGATGGTTGATTCTACTTCAAAGAACTCGATCATGAATGCCTCTTCAAAAGTTTGCATGTAGTGAGAGGGCATAACATGACGCGGGCGTACAACCCCATGGTGATGTTTCGACTTAGAATCTCTGTCTCTAGATTCCAACATAGCCCTTTGCTTCCTTCCAAGAATAATTTCCAAGGATGTTCCACGGCTTCTATGTCTTCAAATGTTGTGATACATGTGATGATCATCTTTGAAAGTTTCACCAGCATTTGGCAAGCCAAGTGCGGAACATCCTTCATCTGATTGATGACGCTGTCGTGCTGTGACACGTACATAGTGGGAACGCATGCTACAAGATCTATCTTGTAACTTTTTAGATACATAATTATCTTTCCTATAATGTACATATGCATATTTAAGTATAATAATAAGCCTTCTATCTCATCCTATTATTTTTCTCAAGGGTAACCTATCCTTACTTTACCATCAGAAAATACTATGGGAAAAGCTCAATAGCTCCGCCTCTTTAACTTGGGGCAAAAAGCATTGATTCTTTATTTCTACTATCTCATTATCATCTCACACCCTAGTTAGATCCTATATCTAAGGTAAACTCCAATATATATATATTCTATGTATTTTTTATATTTCTTTTTCAATAGCTACTAGGAGGGAATCAAATCCTAGTGGGACACTAGGTGGCATTTTTTCAAAGATACACTTATTTTAATGCATTATTGCAAGCATGATTATAAAACTTTGTCAAGGAGCAATGTCATGCTTTCATATGGCATGAGGTGTCCTTTGGAATTAAATGAAAGTCTAAGCTAAGGGGACCACGGGAAGACTTTTGCTGCCAAAAATGGACCCTATTTTGATGAATTTTTTACACAAGGTTCCAATCCGAATTGGAAAATGATTTTAAAATAAAAATCGTAGTTAATGAGCTGAATTTTCTGCCCATATTTTTACTTTTTTATTTGGAGCCACAGTTGAGGAGATATGATCAAAATACTGGACCCCAGTCTGTCCACATCATGCAGGGACAATTCATTTCCAACTTTTCCAATTCCTATTCACACTGGCTCCTCTCTTCTTGTGTAAACCCTTGGGGGTTCCCTTCACCTATAAAAGGGGACCTCTTCTTCCTTGAAAAGAAACTCAAGAATTCAAGACATTGATGAGAGGAATTCTTGAGGGAGTGAATAGTAATGCTTAATTGTACTTAGCCCCATTAACATAAGCCCAAGCCTACACTTTCTCCTAGAGGAAGACTAGCCATTCTTGTATGCTATCCTTGGAAGATCAACTCTAATCAAAAAAGGTGTTGTACTTGGCATATCAATCAACGTTGAATTCTCCCCTCTTCTTCTCTCTCTCATCAATAATGGTGCCGAAGGGTTTCAAGTAAGATGTGTTCTACATTGATGTTTTCTTGATTTCTTGTTGTTTTCATTTTCATCTCTAATCCAACATATATATATGTATCTAATCTCATCTCCTTAACCAAACCTATCTCTCTCATTCTTAGTAATTCATCCTCTTTAGGTTCTCTTTGCTACAGGTACATCTCTCCCCGCAGTATCCTTATTGCCTACGGGCAAGAATAGGGCTTGGGAGGGAAACTTCTCATCTCTTCACTTCTCTCATATCTACATTTCTCACATACTATCCTAGATGAATAACCCACATGATGATCATTTCTATCGCTTTCACTCTGTACGATCTATTAGAATTAACGTATGGATTAGCCGTAAAATACACTTTCAACAACGTATAGTGTTTCTCTTCAGCCCAGAAAGGCTTAATGAAATACTTCTATCACCGGATCCCATCATACTACCTCTCATAGACTATAAATTTTCTTTTGACATAAGCGTAGTTATCTTGCTATGAACCAAGAGGATTTGTACACACAATTAATCCCAATCACTAGACAAAATATATATATTATGGTAAGCACAAAACTACAATTCCAAAGAACAATTTGTAGCCTATTTGGTCAGCCAAGATTGAATGCCATTAACTCATCTATTAACCCTTTCATATTACCCATGATACGATATGACCATAGCCTTGATGTTTTCATTTTCGTATTGTTTTGACATTCTCTTTTGTGTTCTTTCTTTGTGTGTGTGAGTGCAAGAGAGAAAGAGTGAATCTTCTTTGATTGCACTTGTTTCCAAACCCTAGTCTTCATGGCATCTATGGTTTAACTCCTTCATATAGTTTTTGTTGAGTTCTCTCACAAACTCTCACAGCCATAAGCCCAGTGCTTTCCTGGCAAGGCCGCAAATTTCTCGACATATTTTTGGTGAACCCAACGCGAAACTGCCAAGGTGAGATTTTGTGGATAACCATGGGTGATCATGTTGAGCAACAGGGTATGCATTTTGACCCAGCAACAATGCAAATGTTTCAAGCATTTGCAATGTTCATGCAACAACAATATGCCATTGAAAGAAGGGAGATTTCAACAACGAAGGCCATACAAGCAGTCGTCAATAGAATGGATCAGTTCAATGGCAAAGATGTAACCAAGTACTTACGCGAGTATGTGAAGGAGATGGAGCTGCATCGCGTGTCAGAAGGTGAGATGATTCAAAGCTTTGAGCTAGTTGTTGCTCCAGAAATTAGAGAGCATGTTAGGGTAATTAAAGATGGGCATGGGAGAAATTGGAAAGAACTCAAAGTAGCTTTAAAGGAGGAATATTTCATAGAGGACTATGAGAGAGTGACCAAAAGGATATTCTTAGAATGGGTAGTCAAGCCAAAGCAAGGACTATCAATAACTGAGCTACTTAGGGAATTTGAGCGGCACTATGCACAACTCACCAGGACAAAAAGGGCCACACTAGATGCAGAGAAGACAGATCTTTTCTTACAAGCTGCAGGTAAAGAGTTTCAAGAAAATTTGGAGCTTCTTCTTGAAGATAAAGATGTTGAGCAAGGACTAAAGACCGACTGGAATGAGGTTGAAGGTGCCAAACGGAAAAGAAGAAGGGACAAGATGGTAGTAAACACTACAAGTCCTTCCACCTCAACTTCTGACAAAATGGTAAAGCCTACTTTTATCGCTCCTAAGTTTGATGAGTCCATGCTAGATGAGCTTGTGAAGGGAATGCGTGACTTGAAGGTGAAGTTTGCAAAGCTTGAAGAAAAAGGCCAACCATCAGGGCCACTTCCTAGGCAAAGACAACAGCCCAAAGAAGGGTTTGTTAATAGATGTATTTGGTGTGATAGTACAGACCATGTAAGAAGGGATTGTGATGATTTTAGTGATGCTTTGTCAAAAGATGTTGTCTTTTTTAAGGATGGTAAAATTCACTTAAGAGAGACATGTCTACCCTTGAGAACTAACTTTGGGAAGGGGGGAATGCAAAGCTTAGTTGAAGATATGGCAACTAAGCATGCCACCTCTTCAGTTGAGGCAGCTACTTTTGGAGTAAAAATTGAACATTTTTGTGATGAAGAGGTGAGTGACCATCATGGTCAAATTTGGCCAAATGTCATGCAATTAGCTAAAAAGGGAAAGCTTACAAAAGAGATTCTACATGAAGCAGGTGATTGCATACGTCTAGAAACAGGATGGAATGATCCAGTGGACTCATTGTCAGTGCATGCCTACATTACAAAATGCCAAAAAAATGAGGCAATTGTAGAAGAGAAGCGCAGACGTGAGAATGCTGATGAAGGACCATCAAAAAGAGCTTCTAGAAGTGGGGGAAGAAGCGACTCAATGCCTTCTCAAACACCCTCAACACAAGGAGCATCTCCACCTGAAGTACTCATGGAGGAGTCTACAACAGAAAAGAAGAAAGAGCCAACGAAAGATAAGACAAAAGGCCCAACTTATAAACTACAATCTGATATTGAGGTTGCTACAGATTTAAAGAAAGTCTTGGAGGAAAGGATCTTGAATAGCAAGATTGAGTTTACTCTGGGAGAATTTCTTGGCATTGCAAAGTGTGAATTCCATGAGGAGATCATTGACATCATCAAGAGGAAGAGGCAAACCCTTGCTGAAGTTTCTTGTCCACAGGTTGAAGGGGAAATCTCAAAGACACAAGGGATGCAAGTGCAAAATAAGGAGAATGATGGAGCTGTGGTAGGATGCTACCAATCTAGTGGGAGAGTGAAGCAAGTGTATTTCTCAAATGATGATGAAGAAGTTGAAGATATTCCTAGGAGTTACTATTCACGAAGTCATTGGGCAAGGGCTACTACAGAAACTTTGGTCAAGGTAGGTGATCTTGAAGAGTCATTTGTTGCCTTGATTAACCATGGTTCAGAAATAAACATAATGTCAAAGAGTCTCTACAACAAGTGCAAATGGCCGATGGACACAGATCATGGCTGGATGGTAAAAGTGGCAAACAATTCATCCGGTGAATTGTATGCAGCATGTCCAGGTGTGAAGGTAACAATAGGTGATGTAAAGATTAACCAAAACTTCTTTGTACAAGATACATCTTCATATCATCTCATCCTTGGACAGCCCTACATTATGGGAGTTCAAATGGAAACAAAGGTAATGGATGATGGTTCAGCATATGCTAGGATACGTAGCAAAGATGGAAAACGAGCTGTGCAATTTCTCAAAGTTTGTGTGAACCATGAAAGAAATCGTGACAACCTCAGAGAACATCCTCTACCAAAGGTGAGCAAAGAGTTTCATGATCATAGAGAAATGATGGGTTTTGGCCAAGTACCATTGTAAAGCGGGATTGCAGTGGTACAGAAAGAAAAAGGGTCTCGCTTGATCCAAAAATAGGTGAAGCGTTTTCAACGAGCTCCTTGGTAACAAAGAATGGATCAGTATGTTTTACAAAACTTGAAGATTTGAAGAGATGTGAGAGGCAATATGTGCATCATGTACAAATAGGCATGAAAAAGAGTGGGTTGCTAGAGCCTACTGAAAATGTTTTGGGTTTGTGTGAACAAGTTTCTTTTGTAGATACTATGGGTGAGCTTGATGCTATAATGGGGTCTAATTTGCATCTTGAAAATGAAGTTGTGGAAGTTTGCTCTATGGAAATGTATCAAGTAATAGAAGCCTTTAAAGAAAGCCAAACAATTGGCCCAGAAGTCCATGTTGAAACTAAATACAAGAGTGTAGCAAAGAAGGTGAAACCAGTAGCTTCACCCTTACCACCCAACAACAGGGAAAAGATTGAGCAGGCTTCTTTACAACCAAGTTTGAGGAATCCTAAAAAGATTGGGCATACCTTCACAAAGGAGTCTTTCCAAGACTTGCAGATTGGTCGCAAGGAGTTTCTAACACAGGAAGAGACAAAGTGCTTCAAAGAAATGCTTTCAAAGCATGGTAAGGCTTTTGCATTTGAGCCACATGAGATAGGATGTGTTTATCCTTCTATTGTAGCTCCTATGGTAATTTTCACAATACCTCATGTGCCTTGGAATCTGCGGCCTATTCCGGTTCCAAAGGCTCATTTGCCAAAGTTAGTAGAGCTATTGAATGAGAAAATAAAAATGGGAATCTTGGAGCCTTCTTGTGCTCCATACTCAAACAGGTGGTTCACAGTTCCGAAGAAGAATGGTTCTCTACGCTTCATCCAAGATATGCAACCAGTGAACAAGGTGACAATTAGAAATGTAGGTACAAGTCCAATTGTGGATGAGTTTGTAGAGGCATTTGCAGGGAGGGCAATCTACTCAATGGGAGATCTCTACTCAGGGTATGATCAATTTCAGCTTGCAATCGAAAGCAGAGACTTGACAACCATGAGGACACCTTTGGGTTTGGTAAGGATGTGTACCTTGCCACAGGGAGCAACCAACTCGGTTGCACATATGATGAATGGGATGAATAAGGTCTTACGTGACTTTATTCCTCAAATCACAATGCCTTTCATTGATGATTTGCCTATCAAAGGATGTGAAGAAAGTGACAAAGATGAAGCTTTGGATCTCAAGGGATGTCGCAGGTTTGTGGTAAATCACATAAATGATTGTGATAAAATTTTGTCTAGGTTGGAAGAAGTGAATCTTACATTGTCAGGGAAAAAGTCTATGTTTGGTGTCAATGAAGTGCTTATTGTGGGGCACATGTGCAGGCCATATGGTAGGAAACCTTGTCCAACAAAGGTAGATGCCATCCAAAGAATGAAAGAAACGTGCACTAGCATCACTGAGGTTAAAAGGTTTCTGGGAGCATGTGTCTTCTATGTTATTTGGATTCCACATTATGCACATGTAGCTGATCCTCTTTATCAGCTGCTTAGAAAGAATCAGAAGTTTAAATGGACAGAAGCACATGTAAAATCCATGAAAAAGCTAAAGGAGTTGCTCTAGTCAGCAACAACTTTGAGAAAGGTAGATTATGAGTGTCAAAGGCCAGTAATTGTGACAGTAGACACCAGTCCTACAGGGATTGGATGGGCAATAGGGCAAGATGACAAAGAAGGACACATGTATGTGGTAAGATTTGGAGCAAAGGTACTAAGTGCTCACCAAAGAAACTATCCACAGATAAAGAGAGAGTTATGGGGTATGGTTACAGCCTTGAAAAGTGGGAAAGAGTACCTAATTGTTGCATGTGTGGTTGAAGAAACAAATTGTCTACCACTTCTTGGGATGATTACAAGCTGCTCAACACCAGACATTGCTATGTTGCGGTGGATTGCCTACATTAAGTCCTTAAATCCCGAGTTTAAGCACATTGCAGGTAAAGACAATACAGTGGCAGATATGCTATCGAGGGCAAGGTATGAAGATGAGTCACAAATGATTGATGAGGGAGATGATGTAGGTACAAAGTTCTATTCTATCTCTCATGTCAAAGGTAACAATGTCTGCATGACTAATCTACTTGAATCATTCTTGAAAGAGCTTTATGAAGATGATTGGCTTCTTATTGGAAGCTACTTGATTACTCTAACAAAACAGGATGATTGGTCTGAACAAGAATTCAAGAGGACACGCAGGAAAGCATATGGGTACTTTTGGAGGAATGGTTACTTGTGGAAGCATCCTAAACAAAAGGGTGCGGGTGCTACACCACAACGGGTTATATGCAAAAAAGAGACTCAAGTAAAGCTCATGCAAGAGTTTCATGAGAGTTTATGGGCTGGACACAGGGGTGTGTGGGCAACCTTCTCCAAGTTGAAAGAAAAATAATGGTGGAAGGGTATGTATAAAGATGTATCTCAGTTTGTAGAGTCATGTGTAACTTGTCAAATGTATTCAAATGTTCGACATCGTGATGGATTGCACCCTACATATCCACTAGCCATGCACTATAAATGGGTTGTGGATCTAGTCACAATGCCTTTAGGACTCTGGCAGATGAGATACTTGGTTCTTGCACGAGAAGACCTAACTAATCAGGTTGAAGGAAGAGCATTAAGAGCTAAAACCACAGAAGCTGTGTGCAGATTCCTTCTTAATGAGGTGATTTTCCGTTATGGTTGTGTGGGAAAGATCACTGCAGATAGAGGTGAGCTGGATGCCGAAGAAGCAAGGGAGTTCTTTTCTAGATTAGGAATCAAGCTTTCTCTTACCACAACTTACAACCCTGAAGGCAATGGAAAGAGTGAAAGAGGGCATCCTCCTATCATCAAAGCTTTGGCCAAGGCTTGCAAAGGAAGAGTTGGTGAGTGGCCAAAACTGTTACCATATGCTTTATGGGCTGATCGTACAACACATAGCTCAGTAACTGGCTACATGCCTGTGGAGCTAATGTATGGTCAAAAGCCAGTGATGCCGATTGAAGATACAATTCCCACATGGAATGTACTACCTTGGCAAGAGGGGCTTAGCAGGGAAGATCTCCTTGCACTGCGTATAAGGAAGCTAGAGAGAAGACCTGGAGACATTGAAGCTGCAAAAGAACGACTCAAAAATGCAAGGTTGAAAAACAAGGAATACTTTGATAAGCGACATTGACTCAGGAGCAAATAAATTGACAAAGGAAAAAGGATCAAAATGTTTAAGAGAAGAAGAGACAATGATCCAGAAGATGTTGATGAGGAAGAAGAGCAAACCACAGGTAAAGATAAAAGTGAAGATGAAGATTTGGAATCATCCAGTGAAGAAGAAAGCAAGGAAGATGTACAAGAGGGCTGATCTTACAAAGAAATAATGTGGCACATACCGGAGGATGTGCAAGTTTAGAGGGGGTGGATGTCGTGCTATGACACGTACATAGTGGGAACGCATGCTACAAGATCTATCTTGTAACTTTTTAGATACATAATTATCTTTCCTATAATGTACATATGCATATTTAAGTATAATAATAAGTCTTCTATCTCATCCTATTATTTTTCTCAAGGGTAACCTATCTTTACTTTACCATCAGAAAATACTATGGGAAAAGCTCAATAGCTCCGCCTCTTTAACTTGGGGCAAAAAGCATTGATTCTTTATTTCTACTATCTCATTATCATCTCACACCCTAGTTAGATCCTATATCTAAGGTAAACTCCAATATATATATATTCTATGTATTTTTTATATTTCTTTTTAAATAGCTACTAGGAGGGAATCAAATCCTAGTGGGACACTAGGTGGCATGATTTCAAAGATACACTTATTTTAATGCATTATTGCAAGCATGATTACAAAACTTTGTCAAGGAGAAATGTCATGCTTTCATATGGCATGAGGTGTCCTTTGGAATTAAATGAAAGTCTAGGCTAAGGGGACCACGGGAAGACTTTTGCTGCCAGAAATGGACCCTATTTTGATGAATTTTTTACACAAGGTTCCAATCTGAATTGGAAAATGATTTTAGAATGAAAATCGTAGCTAATGAGCTGAAGTTTCTACCCATATTTTTACTTTTTTATTTGGAGCCACAGTTGAGGAGATATGATCAAAATACTGGACCCCAGTCTGTCCACATCATGCAGGGACAACTCATTTCCAACTTTTCCAATTCCTATTCACACTGGCTCCTCTCTTCTTGTGTAAACCCTTGGGGGTTTTCTTCACCTATAAAAGGGGACCTCTTCTTCCTTGAAAAGAAACTCAAGCATTCAAGCCATTGATGAGAGGAATTCTTGAGGGAGTGAGTAGTAATGCCTAATTGTACTTAGCTCCATTAACATAAGCCCAAGCCTACACTTTCTCCTAGAGGAAGACTAGCCATTCTTGTATGCTATCCTTGGAAGATCAACTCTAATCAAAGAAGGTGTTGTACTTGGCATATCAATCAATGTTGAATTCTCCCCTCTTCTTCTCTCTCCCATCAATAATGGTGCCGAAGGGTTTCAAGTAAGATGTGTTCTACATTGATGTTTTCTTGATTTCTTGTTGTTTTCATTTTCATCTCTAATCCAACATATATATATGTATCTAATCTCATCTCCTTAACCAAACCTATCTCTCTCATTCTTAGTAATTCATCCTCTCTAGGTTCTCTTTGCTACAGGTACATCTCTCCCCGCAATATCCTTATTGCCTACGGGCAAGAATAGGGCTTGGGAGGGAAACTTCTCATCTCTTCACTTCTCTCATATCTACATTTCTCACATACTATCCTAGATGAATAACCCACATGATGATCATTTCTATCGCTTTCACTCTGTACGATCTATTAGAATTAACGTATGGATTAGCCGTAAAATACACTTTCAACAACGTATAGTGTTTCTCTTCAGCCCAGAAAGGCTTAATGAAATACTTCTATCACCGGATCCCATCATACTACCTCTCATAGACTATAAATTTTCTTTTGACGTAAGCGTAGTTATCTTGCTATGAACCAAGAGGATTTGTACACACAATTAATCCCAATCACTAGACAAAATATATATATTATGGTAAGCACAAAACTACAATTCCAAAGAACAATTTGTAGCCTATTTGGTCAGCCAAGATTGAATGCCATTAACTCATCTATTAACCCTTTCATATTACCCATGATATGATATGACCAAAGCCTTGATGTTTTCATTTTCGTATTGTTTTGACATTCTCTTTTGTGTTCTTTCTTTGTGTGTGTGAGTGCAAGAGAGAAAGAGTGAATCTTCTTTGATTGCACTTCTTTCCAAACCCTAGTCTTCATGGCATCTATGGTTTAACTCCTTCATATAGTTTTTGTTGAGTTCTCTCACAAACTCTCACAGCCATAAGCCCGGTGCTTTCTTGGCAAGACCGCAAATTTCTCGACAACGCCTCTTAGATTATGAATCATATATTTCTCAGTTGGTGGGAAGTTTTATGCCGGCTTCGTGAGAACTGGGTAGTTTAGCACTGCCGATCTTTTACTTTGCCAGTTGTAGAAGCTATCCAAGGATCACCTTCTATTGATTGGGTAGTAAGTCGGATCGATCTTGAGATGTTGCGGTGCATTTTTGTAATATTTCTTGTCAAGAGAGTCTATCAACTACCTTCCTTTGTCTATTATGGTCTGTTGAGCGGGGTGACCTCGGGTTTGCTTGTGTCCTTTGAGGTTAGCTAGAAGTGCCAGATTCTATTGTTTCTTTGGCCCCCACCGATTCCTTGTCCTTATCACTTTGCTCTTGAGATGCCTGCTCCGTCTCTTTGCCTTTTTTAAAATCTGCCACTTGATTCGTGGGTGGTGTTGGCAGAGTACTTCTATATCAAAAATGGTTTTCATTATGTTGGAAAAACCTACCATCAAGAAAATCAAGGAATTGTCTCCTTTGCCATATCTCTTTAGTTCTACTCCGACAAATATTGAAGATGATGTTTACATGCCAACAAATGATTCAAGTGCTAAAGTGTGTGATAGAGATTCAAATGTGGCATCTCTTTCTTCTACCTTCATCACAAGCATGCACCAATTGGCTCAAGATATCTCAAATGGCATTGAGGATGATTCAATAATGGATACATTCAACCCTTTGGAGGACCAATTTTTTATCAGAGGAAAGAAAGCTTTTGTGCAATACAACTCTATGGAGAATGAAGACCTAAAATGTGACTTTGATCCTAGGGAAAGCTCTAAGAGTGTGTCTTGTTTAAAAGAAGACAGTGAAGAAGAAGAAGAAGAAGAAGAAATCATAGGTTGGGAAATCATGCACTACTTTGATCATAGTATGGCTATTGTAGACATAAACTGCCAACTCCAAAATAAATTAGAAGAGTGAAAGCGGATTCATGTGAGGATGATCTTCAAGAAGTGTGTGAAGACGTCAAAAAGATTTTGTATGACCTATGTGTGCTAAGCACGGAAGACCCTACCATACAAGAAGCCAATGATTTCACAAGTTTAGAAAGTAATCCATCAACTTTTTGAGTCAGTACAATGTGAGGAGTTTCAACCTTGCCAAAGGGGGGGCTTAGAAGTGGATGGCCAACATGGGAGAGTAGTAGAAAATAGGATCATAAATGGAAAATTTCAAAAGGGTATTATTCTCTCCAATGGTGTATTAGTGGGTTGCTTTTCATTCATGGTACAATCTCCTAGCAAGAAGGTCCAAGATTTTGAAGCTCCAATCAATTTAACATTGGGTTTCACCTCTTCACAGTCAACCTCTATTCTCTTTACAGATTCCTTTTATCTTGGGCAGCATAGCCTTTCAAGTTTTGGAGAACATAAACACTTGGTCATTGACGAATGTTTTCAAACTTTCTACATTTGGTTTTTTGGTGTATGGAGTTCTCACATTATGATGCTTTTGGTCTTCTTCATAGATGAAAAACTTGCAGATTTCTACATGTGGATCTTGTGTAAGTCATTTTCAAAATTATTTCTCTTCCAAGGTGTTGGAAACAATAGAAACCTTGGTCTATTGTCTACTTATGTGGTAAACTTTTGGCAACACGTTCAGATAGTAGCTGGAGTCATGGGTCAAGCTTTCCTAAATTATGAAGGTCATATAATTTTTGACTTGATGAGATTACCCAGGTTGAATAAACTTTATGAGCTAGAGTCAAGAGACTTTCTCATACAAGCTCTTGAAGATCGTATCAGATACATCAACTTTACACAGGAGGAAGAGCAACCTATCTTTTATATCACATTCATAGTGGTGGAAGCAATGATGGACATCAATAAGAGCTACAAGTTTCTTCAACCAAATTCAGTAATTGATTCCATGCCATACATCTCTCTCTTAGAAATAAATTTCAAGATCTTTGATCCTGGCGGGTGCTTATGGAAATGTTTTTAATGGAGGAGGTTTACTCAGCCACTTCATTACATCATGTTATTGGCTCTAGAGATCCTTTCACACAATAGAAGGTTTTCTAATCTTATAGCAAAGGTCCTTCAAAATAGATGAAAGCAGACAAAGACAAACGTTACAAGATCTACATGTTGTGTGATCAGATAAATGGTAGATGAATGTACCATTATCTAGCTAGGGGGGGGACTAATGATATCCATTTATTGGCTCTCTGTATTTGCCATAGTCAGCCACCTCATCCACGCAAAAACACTTTAACACTATGGCTATCCTCACCTGTTCATATGTACATATGTGTGTGTGTGTGTTATGCAACCTATTATTGCAAGGAAGAAGCCTCAACTAGCTAGTTATCTAGTTAGGAGAGACAAAAAATATATAGATAAGTATTACAGACAAGTTTGTAGATAATATTTCACTCTAATTTTGGCTTAATCATAGTGTGTATTCATGTACAAATTTGTGTACATACCTATATTGAAGTATGGCTTTTTACCTAGCCTATGTATGTCAATTTTTATCATTTTACCCTATATAATAATTTGCTATTTTTTCTTGTACATACATGTGTATACTTGTATGGAAATACTACAAATAATAATACCAAAATGGCTATAACTTAGCCTTAGTGGAACTCCACCCCAACACAAATCACAAAAACTAGTTTTATTTATATAAGTATATTTATTGTGATTTTTCCTTATTCTCCTTTTCACTCTCATAAATTGAAACACTAAAAATATTCATCTTTTTATGGTAGCCTCATAATGAGAGAGATATTCTTTTAACACTAGTTCTGACACTGAAGTGTCCTCTTAGCAACTTATCATAATTATTTGGTATAGCTAGAAACAAGACTTACAGGTCATGTTCATATCTTAAGTCAATAATGAGGTGAAGAACATAGCCAAAATTTTGATTTTTCCAATATTATTACCATATTAGATTATGATGATAAGTTTTAAGACGAAAAATTCATAAAAATTTATAGCAATTTTAACAAATTTTCATAAATTGAGTGTAACTTCTCATCAAAATGAGATTCTTTTATAGATTTGAAGGTTTATATATAGGAAAAACCCTATTTTAATAAGAAATCAAGCTAAGTTCTTGGAACACTTTTTTATTATAACCAAAAAACCCAAATCTTGAAAATACCAACAAAGAGGGAAATTTTGATCTTTCAAAGCCTTTTTCATTAACATGATGAGATTATGGGGCAAAACATAAGGTCTGTAATGTATCTATAGGCGGATACCCATCAACTAAGAATTTATCAAGGTTTCAAACTCACTAGAATCTTATTATTTAAGCTCATTTAGGAAAAATATAGTGCGTAATTTCTTGAAAAACAACCATTTCTATAAAATATCAATGAAAGTGTACATACAGATTCCCCAATTGTATCCATAGAAGAGATTTACATGTAATTAAATGAGATGAATGAAAAAATTCAAAAGTGGATTTTATTTTAAGGCAAATATTTTGTAAATAGAAAATAAGAATTTCAACATGCATAGTTTTTGGGATATGAAATAAATCATCGTATTTGGCTTGCATAACTATCAAATAGTATCACCTTAAGTAATGGAGTGGTAGATCTAGTATATATGCCGCACAAGACAACGCAAATTTAGATGAACGAAATGTTTTATGTGGTCATTAATTGAATTTACAATTGTTGCGTATTTGATCCACATAACTTTCTATATTAAATTATTGTCACAAAGAAATTTTCTATACATGACAGTTGCAAACATATCAAGCATATATATAAGTAGTTACCATGGATTATTGCATGCAACTTGCTCATTTTTTTCTTAGACTAGGGTATGGATTTTAGTGAAAGATCAATTGTTGTTTGCGTAGGTGTTTTTCATGAGTATAGTTACTATTGAGTTTGTGTACAAAAGTGGGGGATTTTAATTTTAATGAGTAGTTTGGCTAACAATCTATAAGTTTCTAAAAGCATTTCTTAAGATCTTTTCTAGATTTCATGTATCATTTAACTTAAATTCGTGAAAAAAGGACACTAAAGTGTTCTTTTTGGTACCAAACTAGTGTTAATTAAGTTGACCTCTTTATATTTTTTCTATCTATATTATTTTTTATTTTATTTTTAACTATACATATTTTAAGACCCCTCAATATTTGATTTTCTAAGTTGTATTTTTTATTTATATCATGATCTCAGTAATATCTTCACTTATAGACCCACAAAATAAGGTCAAGGATATGTGGCATGCATGCATGCATTATGGAGGACTCACTCTTGGAGGCATTCAACAGAATCATCCAAAGAGGGACCCCACAAAGACTTTGTGCAGTGCAAGAAGATAGTTGAGCTTGCAAAATTTTTAGCGTCCACTTCCTCTCTGAAGTTGGAAAAATGATATAGACAAGAATTGTAGCACATAAGCTGAAATTTTGTCTCAAAGTTTTTCATAATTTTTGGAGCTACGAGCTATGAGATATGATTTAATTGGCAGATCTTAGTCTGTCCATGCCATACAACCACACTCCCTCTTCCACTTTATCATTTTTCTCTTTCACACACACTTCTCCACTCATCATCCCCGTCTCTCATCCCTCTCCTCTCTGCACCATACTCACCTTCTCCTCAACCTTGAAGAAAAAGAGAAACCATGGTGAACTCATGCCTCTTACACACAATCTTACATGTCTCCTTTTTTTCCCTCCAAATTATCGATTTTTATCAAAACATCCACAAAATTCAACCTCTTCTCTTAATGAACAGCATCATGGTGATGGTTCACTCATCTTCAATCACCTTGGCTCCCAAGAAAGGTCAAGAATGGAGAGCAACCATGCTGTCATAGCTAGTGGACCATCAAAAAGTGTAAAAAAGTGACCTATTCAAGCTTCTTGGAGCATCAACATTGTAAGAGATCCATCTTTTCTTATGTCTCAAGCCTTTATCTTTTTTATTTGTATCCTACATGGATACTCTCATTGTAAATATCCAAATCCATTTGTAAATCAATAAAAAGTATCATAACTCTACTAATCTACTAACACTAACCCTACTATGTAAAGTCCTATCACCTCCATTTGTCTCCTCTCTCTTTTATCTCTTGATCTCCACCACTTTCTTGATAATTCTAAGCAAGAAAATAGATAAAATGCTGAAAATCTTCACTAGTAGATGGAAGCTTTTGAGCTTTCTTGTTGCCTTTGGAGTTTGAGACGCAAATCCTTTTGGCTTTGGAGCTTGAAGTTTATTGAAGCTTCGAATTCAAATACTTGAGAAACAAAGCCTTTGGAGATTGAGGCCTTGTCATGCTTGAAGCTCGATGTTGACGTTTGTGCAATCTCCCTTCGGATCTTCCTTTGGTCCTTTTTGAATTTGAATGCTTTTGGAAAGCTTCGAACTCCTTTTGAAAAATTTTCCTTTTTTTCGGGGGCAAATCTCTGTGTTAAAAGGACACGATTTTGGGCTTTGACAAGAGAGAGCTCTGGCTTGCCGTAGGTGCTCCCCCTTAAGGGTTTCCTTTGAGTTAAACTTTGGAGTTGTTTTTTTTAAAGGGGGGTTTTGTTGCAAGTTTCCTTTCTCAAAAAAGGGCATTGGAAGCCCTTTAAAAGGGACAAAAGGGCATGTGGGTTGACTCCTTCTCAAAGGTACATGGGGATTATGTGGTGAATTTAAAAGGGTGTTGAAGGCTTCTTTTGACAAAAAATATCATGAACATTTAATGCCTTCAAAAAAAAAAAAATGCAAGCGCACACACACACACCCACACACACTTTGGGCTACCAAAAATCATAGAATGGTGCTTAAAACTTGTCAATTTTTTTGGGTAATTGAAGCAATATTCTTGACCGATTTGAGCACAAAGACGTGCTACGGGAAGCTCTCAGCGAGAACTATGCACACACACGTGCCCTTTGGGAATGCTAATTGTGCCAATAGGAGAGGTGAACAAGGAAGCAATAACACACGGGAAAAATAATGCCAAAAATGCAAGCAAAATACTAATGCATGCGCTTGATTGTTAATTGGAAAGTCCTAATGCTAATTGATCATCCATATGCCCATGCTAACCAAATGGATGCCAATTAAACATGAGGTATGCAAGGGGAGATTAATAGGAGGGAGTATAGGTTAGATTCAGGGTTTCTACCTAATGGCTTAGTGGCACGGGGGATTCACTAAGGGTTACCGTATGGTATCATGTGAGTGTACAATAGGGGATTTTTCTAAGACCAAATGGATAGATTTTACCGGCGGATGGTCAAAATATTTGGTGGTTGTGTTTAAAGATAGCAGAGATGATGAAGCCACGATTTGGCCCCATATTTACAGGTGTTGAAGACCCTGAAGATTGGTTAGCAGATTTTGAATTATGGATGATGTCAATGCGTATGTTGACAGATGTGGAGAAGTTGCAGACGGTGCCGTTGTTGATGCAAGGATGAGCAAAGGTTTGGTTCAATTATTTGAAGTATGATGATTGAAGTTCATGATAGGAATTGTACATGCAGTTTCTAGAGCGGTTTCGAGAAGTGATCACCTCGGCAGAGACTGGTGCAAAGCTGAAAGCAGTACCCCAAGACGTCAATAAGGATTTTTCTATTTTTCTTGAGCAGTTTGAAGCCTATTGGAGATAGTTGGAGATTGCCACGGGGGTGAGAGGCAATCAATTTTTGAAGCTGTCAAAGTTTCTTCAGTGCTTGAATCCGAGGATCAGAGATAAGGTGGAAGACGGTGCTGATACCTATGAAGACATGGTGTATCTGGCCAAGATGAAGAGCAGAAAGGTGAAGCGGAAGCTGGAGCTGGGTTTGTTGAAGCCTGCAAATTATGTTCCCGTTGCAAAGCTAGCAGAGTATTCTATGGTTCAATCAAAGGTAGTGCCGATTGTGCAAAGTGCAAAGTGTGTTGAGGTAAGGTCCATAGTTGATTATGCTCCTTGGAGGTTTCTAGTTTATGAAATGCATGTGCCAATGATGGATGAGCTTGTCAAAGAGGATAAACCCCTTGTTGAAGTGGACCAATGTGCAAAAGTGGTGGCAAATGTTGGGGTTTTGGAGCAGATTGAGGAGGTAAACCCTGTTCTTGTGGAAAGCTTGTATGCAAAGGTAACAGATTGCAATCAACTTGCAAAAATCCAAGGTTCAGAAGGAGATGAAGGAAGTGAGCAAAACCTAGATGAAGATCAAGCATTTGTGGAGCAGCAAGTGGTTGAAGAAGTGATACCGAGTCAGTGTATGATGTTGATGAAGATGGAGAGGCCTGTTCCAATTTCTGGGAGACGAGCAAGGAAGATAGATCAGATGAGCCCATATCCTATGGCGAGGAAACTGAGTCTGATGAGCCGGTGCTGGTAAAGGTAAAGCTACTTGATTATGTGTCTAATGATGTGGTCATATCCAATCTTGAAGAAGAACATGTTGAAGTGCCCAATAAAATGAGAGAGGATGCTATCAAAGGGGGCATGCAGTGCTCGATTGACAGCCATGCTAATGAAGGTAGCAGTGGAAATTGCTGTGGCGGTACAATTTGTTCAAAGCTTTGCAGAGGAGGATAAATCTAAGTCTATGGATAGACAAGCTGGCCTACTAAATTGGCAAGGAGATGGTGGTGAAGTAGAAACCGAAGGGGTTGGGCATATTTTTGAAGCTCATGATGAGATGGATGCTGACCAAAGGGAGGAACAACTGGAGGTGCCTATGGATTTCCAAGATGATGCTATGGACACAGGTTTTTTGGATCAGGTATGCCTTGAAGGTGAGGCTAATTAGGGCTTTGATGATGCCGAGGATACCATGGATGAAGAGATGCAAGTTCTTGTGAAGAAAGCTTTGAACATGGTACATGTGATGTGAGGGTTAGTCCCTCTACATGTGGAGAGTCTAGTGCAACGGGCATGTTCTATGGAGAAGAAAAGAGATGTCGAGGGTGAGTCCAAGCTTTCAAAAGAGGTATGCAATACATGGTTGAATCGTATGCTTGTAAGTGCATCAGTGAGGTATGTTATCTACCAGATACAGAGTTCCATTGACATGAACTCTGTTTTACATGGTTGGGACGGAGGGTCAAAATTGTTGGTCGGTCCAGATGGTGTGATTGTAGGGCCAAATGCATTGGTTGGTTCTGATAATATGTTTGCAGGGCCAGGTTTGTTTATCAGACAGGTAAAGGTGCGAAGAAATGCTAAAGTGCTTTGGGCATATTGTGTGCATGGATGGTTGCGGACATGGGTGAAGAACTATTGGAGGGAGCTGCAGATGGTGGATGGAGGAAATTGTTGCAAGGTTTTTGATCCAGGCGGAGGCTATGTGATGCAAGGGGTGGGGCAACACACTTGAGGTTTGACAGTAGTAGGCAGGAGTAGGGCCTTGTACATATGGTATTTTTTTGTGCTTTGCTCATAGTTTTGGATAGTGTTTGCCAGTTTTTGCAGTTGGTAGAAGAATAAAGGTGTTTTTTGGTCGAACATGAGTGTTCAACAAGGGGGTTGGGAAATGATGGTGTAGCCAAAGTGTGTCGACCCTAGCAGAGGGCACATGGAGTGATGTGTATGCTTACAGATGCATGGCAGAGAGCTAGAGCAAATGGGAAGAGCCTGGGTACATAGGTTGTAGCGGAGATGTATGCTTTATGTGGGTTTTTAGACGAGAAAGGTTGCAAAAGGGGCCAGACAGGAGGGCAGGTGAAGGAGGATCATGGTGATGTTTTTTGGCTTGAATATGTAGAGCTTGAAGTGCTAAAGTAGAAGGTTTAGACAACTCATCAAACGGGGCCACAATGTGAAAAATACAATGCTTTGAAGTTGAAGGTGGTTGCAGATCTGAGACAGCTGTGACAAGTGGCCCTAGGTGGACAGATCTAGTTTGGAGCTATGGATGTGTAGTGCTTGGTTTATGGAGCTTGTTGGTCTTTTCAAATCAGCAATTTGAGTCCCGGATGCCAAGTTATCAGCAGTTGAAGTTTCATCGGGGGCCAGTTCCGTGCCGGATTTGTCGCCTCAGTTAGTGTGCCATCCAATGTTTTTGGAGTTTTTCCAGGGATTGTATGCATTCTGTGTAGTATATGGAGCTAGTCAAAAGTTTTAGTGCATCAAACAAACTTTGGACGGGCTAGTTATAACTGTTGGAACTTGACGGTGGTGGTCGACTAGGAGGAATCTGGTATTTTTTGCCTTTTTGGATGGCTCGGTTGGTGGACCCGGGTAGGTTCAAATTTTTGCAAGATTGGAAGTGATAGAAGATGGAAATACAAGCTCAAACGGTGGCTTTAGAGAGTGGTGATCAGGGCCTCAACCAACAAATGGCATGAGGAAAAACTTTGGGAAAAAAATGAATTTCTTGGTGGATTTTGGGTGGAATTTTGAGAAGCTCAAGGGGGAGATGCTTGGAGGCCACCACGTGGATGCCTACTATCCCACATGGTGATGCACTAATTCAACTTATGGGGTGTATCTTTGGGAGTGGACACCAACAAAGGTATCAATTTGAGAAAGCTCGTGGGGGTCTAGCCGTGGAGTACGTCACTCACGACGTTGCTGGTGCTGCTCTTGTTGTCCGCGGGTGGTTGTTGATGACCGGCGTCTGGCAATTTTGAGGTAGAGGGTGGCGCTTCTGTGTCCAGTGGCACACTGTGGGCGGCACTATAGTGTTGACATGGCGGGGGCTGATGGGCCCCAAGTCATGAGTCCTCTAAGGGCTATTACTTTTGAAGGCTAAGTGGGTAAGCACCAACGGCGCCGTCGGTGTCCCCTTAAGGGATGGTGCTCATGGTTTCTTGGGGAGCAAACAAAGCTAGGAATATTAAGGGGGCCCTCACATGCAAACGAGGAGCCCAAAATAGCAAAAGGTCGACAAAAATAGAAAGGGAGAGTGCCCAAGCCCTTAGGGGCCCAATTTTTTTCATGTGGGGATTCTTTTTTTGGAGCTAGGGGAGAAGAAGAAGGCATAGCTCTCAAGGCAGGAGGAGAGATTATCTTGGAGGAAGATACATTCCAAGAGGGGGCTCAATGAGGAGCTTCCGAGCAGGAAAAGGCTAGAAGGAAGGAAGTTTTTTTTTGGCGAGCTCGTGGAGGAGTTCCTGGCGGTGGAGAAGGAGAAGGGCTTGAGCTGTTTTGGAGCCAGCAGAGGTTCCATCAAGGAGGTTTTTTGCATGCCGCTCTCAACGAGGAGAACCATATGGTGGTAGAGCTTGTGATTGCCCAGATTTGTGTTGCTTGAGGTTGCCATGCCGAGAGGGGGGAAGTTGAGGTTTCATGGATGTATGTAGATGGTTTTCTGGTCGCAATTGAAGCAAAGTATACCAGTTTTTGGTGTCATTTCTTCCTTCCCCTCCCCTTCTTCACTTTGCTCTACTCCAAGTGTGTGGTGCCGGTGATTGAAATGTGTGTGCCTCCTCGGGCCTCTGTGTGTGTGAGAGAGAAAGAGAGAGCGGTGTGTGTTGCGACACAGTCGTAAATGGGCCGGCAAACCGGTGTGGATTGCTATCGATTGTGTGAGTTTTGAAGGTGAACTCTAGTGGATTGGGGTGAAGTGATTATCTTGGCCTATAGAAAGGAAGATTACTGGTGTTCCAGGTGTGTTCCCCTTTCCCCCCATCCAACATACACTTTGTAAACCTGAAAGATACAATTGGAAAGATGCCTTACCATAGAAATAGCCTTAAAAAGGTAATATATTAGTGACCTATTGAACACTAAATGAAAGATTAGTGAAAAACAAGCAGTAGAAACTGCTAACTCTAGGTGTTGCCTTTGCTATCCAAACCCTTTGCTTCAATGTCAAACCGCTTGGTTAGACTTTGCACCAAAACTGCTCAACCTAGCAGCCAACAATGACTAACACAATCTATCATGGTAAAAAGTGTTTGGAATCAATTGGGAAAGTTAAATTTGTCCACTACTCCTTGGTAGATTGCGGACTTTTTTTCCTTGAAAGTACAATTGTTTGAGTTCAAATCATGACTCTCAACACCTATGGAGTGATTTTGTATTAGCTGTCTCGTACTCGTGAAATTACCACTCCTAGAGACATAATCAATGATGCGACTAAGCAGCAGATGTTCTATGTTGGAATCTTACTCACAACAAAATTGTGAAAGAACATTCTCCTTCCATGAACAGAGAAGGAAGATATTATATCCACTTAGTGCCAAATATGTGTGTCATTATCCTTGATTTGAAGTCAATTGATAGCACCTTGGTATAGAATAGAAGCCTTGATTTGCATGAAGTCTAGCAAAGCACTTTGCTTTGCACAACATACAAATATTTTTCAAATGAAAGGGTAAATTACAAGAAAAACAAGCATAATTTGAAATCTACTAACCTTGTCGTCTCTCTGAGATGAGTGGACGCCGCTTGAATCTGGCTCATAGCCATGCATGCTTATAAATTTAGAGCTGTCGGATGTCCCTTGCATGCCCTCTTGGCTTGGTTCATTCCAATCTCTAGTGAAAGGAAAACATGCAGACACGTTACAAAGTTTCCCCAAGTTTGTGTGCTGATAGCATATTCCAAACTTTTGGAAACTTCTATGCAGTATGTCCCTAAGTGAAGCCTTGCTTCCTAGAAGTCCATCAAAAAGATGAGACATAACTGATCCTAAGTGCTCATAGCTAACAGGTGCTCCTGTTGGGCACACATATGTCAAAGCAAAAGAGAATCGACCTTGTTGAAAGTTCATAGAGAATCAACCTTGCCGAATCATACATCTTATTGAGAATCATGAAATTGATCAATATCGAAAGAGATAACATCTGCAGGTTAGTAATCAAATATCATCTATTGCCAAACTCTGCTTGACCGAAGCAACATTTTCTTTTCAAGTTTGCATGGTAGAAACTTAGTTCAAAATTTGAAACTGTAAATTGCTTACCGACTTGCTTGAATTGCCCCCTTTGACATTGGACTTCATAGCCTCTGTGGTATATTGTGCGCATGTAGAATGCCTCATATATGTAATAGTCATGCGTCACCAAGCACTATTGTCTTTATCAAATTAAGTACAAACAAAACTTTGCCTAGGAGCCATGCCCTAGCAAAGAGTCCGCCATACCAAGCATCTTGAACTAGCAACAAGCCTTGCCTATGCATCAACATGTGAAATTTTGAAAATCCATTCATAGAATCCTATAAAATAAATTCTTTTACGGTTTAAGAAACGCACGTAAATGAAATGGCATACCTAATGACCATGTCATTATTGAAGTACTCAGCAAAATTCCTTGCATATTGTCGTAGTCTTGATTCCATTAACGACCCATGAGGAAATGACACCAACTTGTTTTCCTTGTCTGCGTAGCCTTGCTATACCATGACACTTTGTCCTTGACCTTCAACACCTTTCTGACTTTTTATCTTGTTTTGCATGACCTTTGCGTGTGGCCTAAAGACCCTCACCATCCTCACATGGTTGTGCGTTAGTCATGCTCAAGTAAACCTATATGGAAATTTTGAAATGTGATGATGTTATCAGCCATACTAGCCAGATCCCTGTCCGCTTTATTGTATACTTTCTGTTTACTGCTTGAAACTCCTAGCTTCAAGTTTCAACAAAGAATCACTTTTTGATTACTTCGATTTCCCATAATTGTTAAGCCTTGCTTAACATGTAACCCCTGTCAAGATTCAAGGGGATGTCTTTCATTGCCAAAGACTATCCATAAAATTGTTGGACCTTGATCAAGTTACAAGAAGTCTCGTTGCATTTAGAAGAGGTTCAACATCAGTACGTTGATGGAGATGACTGCCCTTTAGCAATAGCTAGACCCGTTGCATATAGAAGAGGTTCAACTTCAGTACGTTGATGGAGATGATTGCCCTTCAATGATACATACGTGATGTACATGCATGTACATGCTGAGAGGCGGAAGTGAAAAATAGACCCGGTGGCCTCTACACCAAGACTATGCACAATGGCCTCATCATGGGGGATACACAATAGGGACACCACCTAGCAAGATATGCAGCTAGGATGCATACATATACACAATGAAGCAGGCCATGGAAAACAATTTCAAGATCCACGCTCAAATGTGGAATGGGGTGGTCGGAGAATAAGGTGAGAGGAGTGGTGAATGAGTGAGTGGGCTTGCTACTCGTGCATGTTAGTAAGGAAGATAATGAGGTAGGGGAAACTTGTGAGTATGCTCACTTATCATACAAGAGGTGGCGAATCCGCACACCTCAAGATGGAAGTAGCAAGATGATAGGAATATGAGAGGGAGAGAGAGAGTGTGTGTGTATGGTGGCGAATCCGCACACCTTTACATAAGCAGAAAAAAAAAGGCGAGGAACAAGCATATACCATACTCACAATGAGATGTATCCAAAGCGACACAAAGTATGGCACCAAGATGGAGTGTGTTGATTGCTTGCAAAAGATGAATACAATAGGTAGCGTATGGCAGGAAAATGAGAAGGGAACAAGATCGTAGGAGGCATAATGGAGAGATGGGAGTTTATGGCGAGGAATATCATGAGTGTGTCCACCCTTCTTCTTCTTGAAATTGTGCCTTCAACCCTTAATTACAAGTGGTGTGGAGGTGTGGTGCTCATCTTTTGTGCATGGTGATGGTGATGATGATGGTGTTGTGATTATGTAATTAGGTTTCATGCTACAAGCATGTAGCACAAGAGTGTGTATGGATAGGTGTGTGTGTGTGTGTGTGTGTGTGCCCAAGTGAGCTCTCATGACCTCCTTATATAGGGAAGGAGGGGAGAATTTAGCAATATTTCTATTTAAGGTGAGTGTCCCACTTTGGTGACTAGGAAAATGGGGTGCATGTGACTCTGGCTCCCATCTTGTCTCCTCACTATTTAAAATACCAGAGTCAATAGAGAGAGAAGATGAGAGAATGTGGGTAGGATGTAGAGGATAGGAGATATTTACAATAGTTTAGCTTTGGCTAGACATAAGCTTATTAGGGAGAGAAGAGAGAGGTAAGAAATTTACAAGAGAGATTGTCAAAGGTGGATAGTTGTTGATGAGGATGGATCCTCCAAAAATACCAGAGTCAATAGAGAGAGAAGATGAGAGAATGTGGGTAGGATGTAGAGGATAGGAGATATTTACAATAGTCTAGCTTTGGCTAGACATAAGCTTATTAGGGAGAGAAGAGAGAGGTAAGAAATTTACAAGAGAGATTGTCAAAGGTGGATAGTTGTTGATGAGGATGGATCCTCCAAAAATGGTGATAGAATCACTCTATACTTGCCAAGACCTCATTAAAAGAGCCTTGTCTCTTGTAATCATGCTTGAAGACTTGTAGAACCATAGCCATTCTAGAGGGAAGAAAATTGGGGATGGCCTGTGTCACCATTACATGAGAAAACTGGGGTCCACTACAAAAATTATAGCTCCGCGTTCATAACTCCAAAAATTCTAAAAAAATTTGAGCTAAAAGTTGAGATCACGAGCTACATCTTTCATGTTGAACGCTCCTTCAGATTCGGGGTTCTTATCTACTTAAAAAATTCAGCCAAATAATGTATTATTTGTGGCTGGAAAGGTCTTTTGGTGGTCCCCTTTGAGTGGACTTCTCTCTTGCCTTCAAGTGTAAGCTCCTTCATGTGTATGAAAACATGACCTAGAGTTTTGAAAAGATTGGCAATCATCTAGATGGAGGTATTATTGAAATTTGAAAGTGGGGTTGAGGTTGAAAATGAAAACTCGTGAATAAAATATTTTGTAGGGTGGAATAATATATATACATGAAAAATATATTAGAAAATACTAAAATATATAATGTAATTTAGAATATATATATTTAATATTTAAGGTCAAAAGAGAGATCAACAAAGAAAGCTTATTTATTTATGCTACATCGTGATTGATTAGCATAAGTCTTATTTATTTAATAAAAGTTAAAACTTTTGTGAAAAAGAGAAGAAAAATCAAAAGTAACTTATATAATAGGAAATATTTTGGTAAAAGGGCAAAGATATATGGGGGGGTTCCCATGCATGGAAAAACTTGCCTCAATGCCTTGCTTCTTTTGAGCTTTCCCTGCTGCCTTGTCTCATGGGGGCAACCCTCATGTAATGGGGATGGGGGTGGGGTGTGCCCAAAATAGGGCCGCCCTCCAAAAAATAGTGTGAAAAGGAAGAAAACAAAGCAATGGCGCTTTTGAGGCAGCACGTGCAGGCGAAGAAGATGATGCAAGGCAAGCTGCGATGGCTTTTAGCCCACACTACCGAAGACAAAAACACTCCCCTTGCAGCCAGTTTTGTCTCAAACCATGCAGGCTGACACTGCCCCTCCTTTCATCTCAGGGTTCTTTCCCACAACCTTCCCCTATGTTGCCAAACTTTCCCATGCAAGGGACTGCTCCCGCCATGGAGATTCTCATGAGAAAGATGGAATCGTTGCACCCACGACTTTCTCCTTTGTCGTGCAAGAGGCTTTCCCACAACCACCATGGAGAGAGAGAGAGAGAGAGAGAGAGAGAGAGAGAGAGAGAGAGAGAGAGAGAGAACATGCAAAGCCATGCAAGGTAGCCTTTCCCTTCCTCCATATCTCCCCTCTTCCCTGAGCTCTGATACCAATGTGAGACTGAGGAGATTGGAGCATGCCCTATATTGGCCCTGCCTTGCTAATAATAGGGACCCCCTGTACCGCATGCCCTTCATAGCCCTTGGCATGCCTAGTCCTACCCTAGACCTGACAAGAGAGTATTTATGGAGAGATTGTGAGGGAAAATTTTGGATCTTATATAGTGACTCTTATAATGGTCTAATTAGTATGTCTTTGCATGGAACAAAAATGGTTCATGATCGACCTGTGAGTCTTTGAATCTACACTATCAGAGCATAGAAATACCTTTCACCCATCGCTAATGTCTCTGCCAAAGGCTTTGCTTTAAATCAACAACCCTTGACTGTGTCATAACTTGCACATGATCTAACCCATTTCCTTGCCTCTAGTTCGTATGCTTGGAGGCAGTGTTCACCCAAAAAAAAAAAAGTAACCAATGGAAAAAAGGAAAGCTTTGAAAATCTACCGGTTTTTAGAGAAATTTAGCCAATTTTATTGATTTTACACTAAAATCCTCAAAATTTAGCCGGTTTCCTTCAAGGCAACCCTCAAAACTAACCGGGAATTTTCAATTTTTGTCCTTTAAAAATACACTAAAGACCGATTTTGTATGAACATTGATTGGAGGGATTCTCTCAACGGGCAATAATGGTATGGACAACGACCATACAACAAAGAGGCACTCAATTTGCCTTCATAAAAACAACCTAGAGTATCTTCCCTTGCCAATGTTGGACATAACGTACAATAACTGTAGTTCCCAAGGTCACTGACGTCATGTATATTTTATGTGCTATCATGTGAGTTTAATGAAAAGGATACAACTACTTTGAAAATTTGCCACATTTTTATTTAGGGAAGGGTCTATGTTCCATTACATTAATTAATTAAGCAGTAAGATTCCTTTCACATCCTATTTGGGAAAGAAAAGCCTTTGATTTGCTCGTTCCCACGGTGCATCCACCCTCACCCACTTCACAGTTGCATTCCCCTCCTCTATCTGTATCTCGCTTTCTTTGTAGCCAGTGTCGTGCACTCTCAGGCCTCCTTTACTGTGCACTCTAAGCCCTTGCCTCCACAGTTCTACGCTGGGAAAAGATCCAGTATTCCACGCCACTCTCCCTATATCACAACAGGAGTGAGGTCTCTTGTCCCCATCACAAAAACGACCAATCCCCTGCTCTACTCCCTACGTTTTCATCATCCGTGTGCTTCAAGCCCATGCAGATCCCATCCCGAGAGAGAGAGAGAGAGAGAGAGAGAGAGAGAGAGAGAGAGAGAGAGAGAGAGAGAGAGAGAGAGAGAGAGAGAGAGAGAACCACAACCCTGCAATGCTTCACTTAACATCCACTCTTGCTCTATGCGCTACATGTGGGGCCCAACCGAGAGAGAGAGACCTGCATTTGCCGCTATCGAGCCTTGCATGATAGAAGGCAGACAACAAGCAAGTCGAGGGCCATTGTTGCTGCAACTATGAGACAACAGCCCACGAATGTCTAGGGTGAGTTCTGCGAGGAGTAAACTCCGTTGCCGACTGGCATCCCATTCAGGAGCCCAACATTCCGTTGGTAGTCCGTCCGAGATGGGCAACACCGTCATGCTTACTTAGCGTGGCTCAAGGCTTTGCAAGGAGCTATTCTGCACTCCTAGATCTCCCTACTGCAGCTCCAGCAACACGCCATGAGCAGAGATAGAGAGCCTCTTGCAAGCGATAGAGACCACAATCGTCTCCAAGCCCGTCAAGACTTTACATCTCGCCCATACTTCCCTCTCTGCATTCCCCTGCAGTCGCGCCTGCAATCGATACTCCCCTGTGACTCGTCTTCCGCCTCACACACTCCAGACGATTTTGCAAGGCTCGGCAAAATTTGACGCATGTCCTCTCTCTCTCTCTCTCTCTCTCTCTCTCTCTCTCTCTCTCTCTCTCTCTCTCTCTCTCTCTCTCTCTCTCTCTCTCTCTCTCTCCTTCACACCCCCAGAGTGGCCACAAATTAGTAGTGCCGCCAAGCTCGGCTGCGATGGTGACACATGTCCATGAAAAATCTCTCTCTCTCTCTCTCTCTCTCTCTCTCTCTCTCTCTCTCTCTCTCTCCTCCAAGTCCCTTTCCTGCTTCGCTTTGCTGGCGAATAATCCCATTACCCTTGCACTTTTTCTTTTAAGCTCAAAGAGAATCTCCCAATATTCTTGCTAAAACTAATGGTTTGAAAATTAAAGGGACATACTCATTTTAGAAACCTGAAACACATCTATATACTAAAAAGGAAAGTACTGTGTTATATTGATAAAAAAGAGATAAGGGATTTTCATAAATACCACAAAGCCACATGTACTATAATAGTTTTCCACAGATAAACGCCTCGAGTCCCTAAGAGATGTGCACCACACTTGGCTTGTTGTGTGTATGAGATAGATAGATAGATAGATAGTTCTATTATCGTCCTGGGAGGTCAAATATGACCTATGGGACCAAATGAACATGTCACGTGGTGTGAGTGGAGTTCATAAGTGACTCTCGATGCTCAAAAATGGCTGAAATGAGCGTCGCAATAGAGAGTCCACATCGTGGTTGGGAGAGGAAGGTATGTAGGGAGAGCTCATGGCTGAATATATGGGGAAAAGAGGACCTAATGTGGTCAAAAGCTGAGCACTCAAGTAGTGTGTGGTACTCACTCTCTCGCACTTGACGGGGGCATAAGGTGCAAAGTCGATGACACTCCTCGCCAGTGCCCCAACGTCCTGTCTCGCAGCGTAGAGAATGGGAGCTAAGACGAATGGAGGCAATGGTGCGGATCGCACTCAACGGGATGGGCTCAAGGATGTAGGAATGGGTTCGGTTACCTCGTTCCGAGAAGAAGAGAGATTTGTAGTTTGGGGCAACGTGTGTGGTGTAATGGCTGAAGCGAGAACCTCCGGATTTCTCCCAAGCCATGATACATTGGCGTTGTAAGAAGGCCTCATTAACTTGGGAGTCGATCGATGCATCCTTGACCAAGTGACATGCATCCCATCTTCCAAACCATTTCTTGATATCAAGCATCCACCCCGAACTTAGTATTTTGCTCTTGCATGTCTTTTGAACCTTTTGACTTGCTTCATATGCGATTCTAGGAAGTCGATGCAAAGGGCTACGTTGTGTCTTACGCATGTACTCCACAACCCTTTCCATGCCCAAGACCTCAATGGGAAGCGATCCGGACTCAAGAAGTAAGAGCATGTAGGGTGTTTGTGTCTTGACTTGGAGAAAGTTGGTGAGAAAACGCTTTTGGACATTCTCAAACTCTTTCCAAGTAGACTTCCCGATGCTTCCACCCCACACCTCCACTCCATAAAGAAGCACCGGTGTCACCAATGTGTCAAAGAGGTACTTTTTGAGAGCCCAACACTTGATCTCTCCTGCATTGCACATGTTCTCAAATGCATAATAAGCCCTCTTTCCGGCTTCCAAGCGACGCATTGCACAATCCTTCCATTTATGATTGGATGGAACCTCAAGGCCAAGGTACTTGAAGTGATCTACCACTTCAAGTTTCTCATTGTTGTATACAATGCATGGATTTTCGTCATTGAGGGTCTTTACAAGCATAACCTTGGTTTTGGATCCATTCACGATCAGCCCGCTATGTAGGCAAAAGCGTTCCAAGACACTCATAAGCTTTTGTGCATCTTCTAAGGTATGTGCCAAGAGCACTACATCATCGGCATAAAGCAAAAGCATGATCACCGCATTTCCAATCTTAACCTCTTCTATGCCTTCTTGCTGCATAAAATCAAGAACCATGTATTCCAATTCATCAATGAGTAGCCCAAAGAGGGTTGGGGAAAGTGGGCATCCTTGTTTGACACCAATAGTGCTTGCAAAAAATTCTGAAATTCCATCTCCCATACGTAATCGACATATCACTTTTTGGTAGATGCGAAAGACTGCATGCATAAATTCTCTCGGCACTTGAAGGCTTTGCATACGTCTCCAAAGATTTCCTCGCGGTACCATGTCAAAAGCTTTCTTGAAATCCACAAAGCAAGAATACAACTTTTTTCCTTTCAATCGAGACGCTTCCATAAGAACTCGAAGAGTGACAAGGTGATCAATAGTGCTATGATGCTTTCGAAAACCTGCTTGGCCAAGCGCACGTTTGCCATTCTTTTCAGCCCATTCACTTATCTTCATCTCCATGATACATCCAAATAACTTTGCCATCAAAGAACCAACCATTATAGTGCGATAGTTGTTCACATTGTTTACATCTCCTCCTTTGTGCAAAGGTTTGATCCAATTTGCACTCCAATCATGAGGCATGCCATACTGAAGTGCAAGGTTAAACATATCGCATATCCAATATCGTGTTTTCTTGCTTGTCCATTTAATCATTTCAGCCTTGACACCTTGAAGGTCACCTGCCTTGCGAGTAGCAAGTTTCTCAAGCGCGCGGCATACATCTTCAATGGTAAAGAAGGGAGACATAAATGGAAGGGAGCTACAACCCTCCATCTTATCAACATTGGGTTGCTCATAGAGGTTCTTACAATGCATATACATATCCTCAAGAGTCAAGTCACCAAAGCTCTCAACGCGCTTGCCTTTTAGATTTTGCCAAAACTTGCCACATGCATGTGCTTTCTCTTGTGCTAAAAGAAGTTGTTTTTCGACTTCCCACCTTCTCCTCTTCTTTTGAACAAGTGCTTTGTATGTGTGTGAACATTCCAAGTAAACTTCCTTGTCTTTGATTGCATCCAATCTTAGCAAGTGTTTTCAGGCTTGACTACATTCCATGTCAAACCATTTCTTCTTGGTGCTACCCTTCTTAGACCTTTTGCAAGACATGTGTTTCACCGAAAAGCATTCCTTCGCACAAGAGAAAATTACTTCTTTGAAAACTTTCCACTTGCATTCTAATGTTGGGCTCCCTTGATGCTCTATCATGCTTAACATTTGGTCCACCATATCAGCATATATAAGTGCTCGTTTGAAGTTTAGACGTAGGTACAAATGATTCACATCATGATTGGAGGCTACATGCTCGGGCCGTTTACCACACTTGAGGTCAATACATAACATCCTATGATCCGATTCCGGATTCCATTCACCAAGTGTAAAGCTTTGTATGCATTCTAGAGTGGCTTCTGAGAACAACATATAGTCAATCACGCTAGCACCATTGTGCTTTCTACATGTAAAGTCATTGGTGCCTTGCCATAGAGATACACCATTTGCAATGAGCATTCCGGTACTATTGCACATATGTAGAAGTGACTTTCCATAGTGATCCACTTCTTTTGCATCATTAGAACTTCGATTATACATGTATGAGTCATCCACTCTTCTTGATACATGCGGCATGTCGACTTGTTGTGTGTCGTGTTGTAACATATTTGTGCGAGCATTCATGTCTCCAAAAACAATGACTTCACCTTGATCCTTGTAATGAGCAATGTCTTCCTCTAGTTCAACAAAGGGCTGATCTCTATCCATATTCAAGCCAGCATAAAAGTTAGAGTCATAGTGAGGAATGTAGCAGCCGGCCACAAACATGACTTGACCATTTGGTGGGTTGATTTTCAGCCATAAGTAGCGTTTATACTTATCTTCTTTGACAATGGAAACATCTTTCAAACCCTTTTTGGTCATACATGCTACGCCTCCTTGGCCTCTTCGTTGCTTTGCATTTTTGGCCCACATCAAAGAATGTACATCGTATTTGTCAAATCCAAGAATTCGTTGCGCATCATGCTCCCATGTTTCGACAAGAAGTATCACATCGGAGTCATTGGTAAGCTCATCAATGCCAATTCCCGCATTCCATGGATACCCGTTACAATTCCAAAAGCTTATTCGCAAGCGTGAGTTGGTCTCATAGATCATGTGTCCCTATTTGTTGGGTGGACTTGCATCCTCCTCAAGTGACTTTTCTTCTTGAGATGATACCTTAACCTTCTTGCTTCTTTCCTCGTATGCTTTGCGACGTACATTTTGTTGCATAAGAGTGCGATCCTCATATACATTACAACCCGTTCCTTTGAGGTAGATCCAACCATTGTCAAGGATGATCTTTCTCTTTACCTCATCAGCCATGGTACATACAATAGGTCTTTCTCCCGAGCGAGGGACTCCTTGTTTTCCAACTCGATGTGCACCATAAGCCATGATTCCTGACATGCCAAAGTGTGTAGCAAAAAACTCTTCAATAGCAACCGCAAGAGATTGGGGTGTTTCCATGCTTTCCTCCTTGATTCCACGAATGACGATGTTCTTTGAGCGTTTTTGTCGTTCTTGCAATTCTTGAGTGTCCACATTCTCTACATTCTTTGCTTGGACAACGGCTTGCGTGATAGGAGATGTAGAAACCACATTATCCTTACATATATCAGCCCATGATTTGGATGCATTTCTCATCTCACATACATCATGTCGTATTGTATCTATCGTTTCCTCTTTCAATACATGATCACTCTCAACTTTGCTCAAGCGCTCTTTCACTACATTCATGTCCACAAGAGAGCGTTTACATTCTTGAACTTCATTCTCAAGATGCATCAAGCGTGTTGTTTGCATTTCAAGAACCTTCTTGAGGTGCTCATTCTCCACAACGAGAACTCTTAAAGTACCATTCTCCATTGCAAGTGCGCGCAACTCTTCACCTTGCTTGTTGACGGTTTCTTGTAACGAGATCAAGTAAGCCATGATCATTGCTTCCGTTGTTGTAGACGATGTGGTTGGATTAGCATCCAAATTCCTTGGAGATTTTGCATCATTCTCCATGGCGAGTGTGGCTTTTCCACCCTTGCGAGTTTTGTCTGACATTGCCTTCAAGTCGGCAACAAAAACGCAAAGTTTTGACAGTTTTTTCAGTTCTGAGATGCTGTTACAGCAAAGCCTTCCATTACACAGAAAAATTCTGTCTTTACATCAATGCGTAGAGGGCTTCGTGCTCTTCGATTGAGAGAGAGAGAGAGAGAGAGAGAGAGAGAGAGAGAGAGAGTCTCTTTCACTTGCGCATGCAAGGCATAACCGACTATGACTGTAGGTCCCGATAGACATGCACCACACTTGGATTTGTGTGTGTGTGTGAGAGAGGTTCCCCCCCCCCCCCCCCCCCCTCTCCCCCTCCCCTTAAAAAAAAAAAAGTGAACTTATTTACACATTTCTAATCAATGTCTTTTCATTTTTTCATCTAGAGAGACCCTTGCATGTGGAGGACACCTTAGCCTAGTTAGACGCTTGATTGTTGTGTCACTGTTGAGGGTTCAAGCACCCCGCAATCTATTCATAAATTCATGCTTGAAAAATCTTGCGTTGGTCGGGTTTAAAGCAATTTGCATTGAAGCTTTTGACGCGTGAGCAGTGCTCGAATTTTTGTTTTTCCAAAAACTTGGCAAGCCTACATATGTGAAACAACAGAGGTAAATTGACAAACTTTGAAGGTTCTTACACCAAATTACACTACCTTTTTCAAAATTTGTAGGTGGGATTACACTTAACCTAGGTTTTTTTTCAAGCACTCCGCGGCATGAGACTTGGGTGAGTCTTGACTCTTAGCAATGAGGGAGGCTTCTTGAATTACACACGTGCAAGGCCTAATGTCTAGATTGCATGGGAAAAAGAACTAGGCAAAGCATGACGTAAGCGGAGTGGTGGGGGAGCAAGACATAATTGTGATGTGCTTTATTGTGGTGGCTTCTAACAAACATACGTGAACGTGATTGATTATACCTACACTAACAAGATTTGAATCACTTTAAATCATTTTGCAATATTTTATATTTTAATTCCTTCTTGGAATGTCCCGAACAAAATGTAATTATCAGTAATTTTAGTGTAAAACTAGAAAATCCTTCATATTTTGCCACAAAAACTAGGATAATTTGAATGTTGTCCTTTTTCTCTGTAATTGGTGAGGAGTGGATGAACCTTAGGGCTGCACTTCCCCCCCCCCTCCTCTCCTCCCCCCTCTCCGCTGCCAAACAAAAAAGGAGAAAGGTCCCACCCTTGTCCTTGATGCAACTGCACGTGTAAACTCATAGAACTTATCATTTGTTTGGAAAGGTCCATACGCTATTATCTCTTTATAGCTCCGTCAAGGTCGCTGGTTGGGGGGCAGGCGATCCTCGCCCTGCATCAAGTGCCAATTCTGGAGCGAAATCACTGCCTCAACCGACGGATTGACGACAATTCAACAGCCGTAATTAATCATCAGCAACCTCTCAATCATTGCGAATGATTATATGCCCCGTCAGCGGCCGTAATTAATCATCGACCTCTTTTCGATCATCGCCAATAATTTTATGCCCCGTCAGCACCCGTAATCCATGAACCTCGTCTGTGTGTGTCCTCTGAAATTATACATTGCTGCAAGCTGTCTAGCACGCATTGAGGCGCATCAGCAAGCGAAGCATCAATTCAGAACCAATGTGCGGCTCTGCAAATGTCTTTAGCATGCAAGGAGCTTGGCCCGCCTCCCAACGACCCTTGACGATCGGGAATGGACACTTAGTGTCCATTCCCTCATAATACCTGCTCCCCCATGGCTCCCGGCCTCCGCCGGTCGCCAAGGGGTCGCAGGTATGATGAGGAATGGACACTAAGTGTCCATTCCCTACCCCGTCAAAGTTCAAAGTCGTGGAGTTGAATATATGGGCTAATCCGTCTGCAGTCAATTAAAAGCCGTAATTTGGACCTACATGCTGCGGATGCTTGCCATCTCAGCACCCGGAATGTTTAGAGACCTGTACAATCTGCAAGATTTGTCCTATGCTTTTTTTGGGTTTATGTTAGAGTGAGTGTGTATTTGTGTGTGTGCATAACAAAGTGTGTGTTTGTGTTTTTTTTGCATCTTTCTTCAATCCTAAAGGCTCGTTTTGCTCACATTGTTAAAATGTGAGTGCTCTTTCTTTCTTTTCCCTGCGCACACACACACACACACACACACACACACACACACACACAATTGCACACACATGCACATAAACACACAAATAAATACGTAGAGCCAAATGTTTGCACATAAATATACACACTACGTGCACACACACACACATTTTCAAATAAAATATTATAATTAATAATAATGTTTCTAATTCAATTCTTCATTTTTAAATTTTGACATAAATATAACCACAAACAAACTAACTAAAATTTGTTTAACATGAATATTTACTTAAACAAGATAAATTATTGATTTGTTTTTATTTAGATTCATTTATACTTAATTATTTTATATTTAGGCAATTTCATTTTAAGTTCAAGTGGTACTTTTAAGTTATGTTAGCCGTAGAGGTTAAACTTTTATGTTGAAGATTTATGGTCACCAAATGCAAAGTTCTTGTAAATGTTAGTCTTAAGATGCTTTCAGTTAGAGACATAGTTTTAATTTATAATGTTAGGGTTTAATTTGTCCATCTTAGTCCATTTAAAACTTACCGCTTAGGTTAGAGTGTCAGGGTTTGTCCATCTTACTCCGTTTTTAACTTGTCGCTTAGGATTGGCAAGCTGTTCAGTTGGCTTAGGGTTAGCCACTTGGGGTAAGTTGCTTATAATTTTAGTTCTTCTTGATTTGGCTGTTTTAGTCGGCTTAGAGCTAGCCGCTTAGGGTAAGCAGCTTACAGTTTGGTTGTTAGGAGTTGTTTGTGTAAAGCTGGTTAAGGTTGGCCGCTCTAAATTGTCTTATGCCCACATTTGTTTAATTGTTTCAATCCATTAAGGGCTAACAACTTTTGGTTTGGCTGCTAATAGTTGGCTGTGTTTGGCCGCTCAAGGTTTGCCGTGTAAAACCGCTCAAGTTTGGTTGCTCTAAATTAGGTTAGGGTGGAATTTGGCCATTTCAAGTTGCTTAGGGTTAATAGCTTTTGGTTTGGATGCTAGGAGTTCGCCTTACATTAGGGAAAATTTGAGGTCTCAAATTTGCCCTCTAAGAAAATACTTTTCATTTTTGAAAAAATGAACGAGGAATTTAAATCTCAAAATTGGGGGGAAACCTTTATATTTTTAATAGGTGCAAATGATGATAGTTTTTGGGACCCCACATGTAGTGTCATTTTCAAATCTCTTGGGAATGTGTCCCTTTCCCCAAAATTCTCCCTCCCAATGCACCATTTTTCTCTCTTGGTCCAAATTTCAAATTTCCCTCTGCTCATTCTTTCCTTTCTCTAGACTTTTCTCTGCATCTTTCCTTGCACCATATCCAAATCATCATCTTTACCACATCGCCATGAATCCTGCTAAAAGAGATACATATCATCTCCATGTCGAGTTGGAAGATGAATATTCCTGTTGGGGTATAAAGCCCAATGTGGTTGCCCAGGTAAGTGGGCGGGCCGCCAGGTATGTACACATATTCTTTTGTAAAAACCTAATAAGAACTCACTATGCTCTACACATTACAGTAGAGCGATTTCACCATATCGTCGTGCTCTTCTTCTCGCACTCTCTCTCGCGTCGCACTTCTGCTCGTACTCCTTCAACTGGTATCAGAGCTCAGATCAAGGCTCGGGGCAGCACTGCAGGAGGCTAGAGTCACCAACTCAGATTGGAGTGAAATTGGACAGGCGAAGACACGGCCCCAAATCTTGTGGGTCAGCCCGAAGGGCTTGTTGTCGTCAGAATTTCATTCTGAGGTCATCTCGGCCACCGTTCGGCTTCGACAAAGGTCTGCGCATGCCTTTTTTGACTACGTGGTCTCAGCGGGTGTAGATCCGACTCTGAAAATTTGGGGTTTTCGGCCTACGACTGCAGGTGTTGAGGATATCGACACTCCCAGAGTGTTGATTTGTGGCTGTCTACACATCGAAGGACGGCTCACAGTTCTTGGAGGCGTGTCACATACGACACAGGCGCATCTACACACAGACTATAGGCGACATCCACTAGTTCATCAGGTAGCTTGTGTTTGCTGCTTGATATTCCAGATTTCATCCTGACATTGCAGGTACTTCCACATGGGATGTATTGTTAGAGATGATGCATGTCTGTTGAGGGTTTGCTGGCTGTGAGTCACACAGCAAACAACCGCCGCAGCGGTTACAGCATACACTGGGAAATTTGTGGATGTATGACTTTGTGGGAAGTCTATGTACTGTCAGATTTACTGCAGCCTTTGTTGAGGGTCGAGTGAGGTTTTATTAAGCTGGGGGATTCTCGAATGTTGAGATCCTTTCGGTGATACAGGTCTTGGAGCGATCCCTCGAGCACCCTTAGATAGGCAGCTAGGATGTATTGACTGTGAGTTAGACAGTTGGGATTGCATCTTTGCTTTACTGCCGTTGAGGCATTGTCGCAGTCTATGCTTACAGGACAGTGACAGGACAGTGAGAGACAGTACAGGTGCAGGACAGGTTTACCCGCAGCTTGCAGTGTCAGAGAAATAGTGTTTTTTGAGCTGTTTTTTGGTCTGTTTTTGAGTACACCAGAGCCATTTTACAAAGGAGACTCTGCCAAAATTTATGCAGAATCTGAAGCTTTCTTGGTTCATTTGACAGGTTGATATTGGTTCACAGGTCAGTTTACAGGGGAAACTCTGCCGAATTTTTCCCAGGAAAGTAAACCACTGTGAAGCGTAGCTATGGCTGGATCACTGGACACTTCTCTTTACAATATCAAGAAGCTGGATGGAACCAATTTCCCATTGTGGAAGAAGCAGATTTGGCACGTGTTGGTGCAAAAGAAGCAGATAAAACCTATAAAGCTCAAGGGGATAAAACCAGAAGATATGGACGAAGATGAATGGAACGAAATGGATGAATTGGCACTTTCTACCATTATGCTGACTTTGGCAGAAAGCGTTTACTTCAATGTAGCAGACGAGATGTCGGCTTATCAAGCATGGATAAAGCTGAGTGATCTTTATGAGAAGCAGAGTGCAGCTTCACAAGTATACTGGCTTAAGAAGCTTGTTGACTTGAAGATGAAAGAAGGGACCCCTATGTCCAATCATCTGAATGAATTCAACACCATCTACAGTCAGTTGTCAGCTCAAGGTGTCAAGTTTGATGAATCTGTTAGAGCTATGTTCCTGTTGATCACATTGCCGGAAAGTTGGGACACTTTTCGCACAGCTTTGAGTAATTCTGCACCTCCAGATGGTTTGAACATAGCAGGTGTAGAAGGAAGTGTGCTTACTGAAGAAACCAATAGAAAGACAATGGACAAAGGCAAAGGAAGGCAAAGGAACAACCTTAGTTGTCAGGGGAAGGACCAAAGAAAAGTACAAAGGTGGAAAGAGGAACCAGTCTTGTAGCAAGTCCCGCAGTGCTAAAGGCAAGAGTGACATAGAATGCTACCACTGTGGCAAGAAGGGTCACATGAAAAGAGACTGCAGAGAATGGAAAGCAGAAAAAGGCAAAGAGAAAGCTGAAGACCATGGTGAGAAGAACAAGTCCTCAGTGAAGATTCAAGAAATAAATGTGACAAACACTGTTGCAGAGGATGACAGTCTAGTGTCAGGAGACATCTACTTCTTGAAGAATACAATGGACTCAGCTCTTCTTACAGCATCTGATGGAAATGCACTGAGTGACTGGATTATAGACTCAGGGGCATCACTTCATGTGTCTCCAAACAAGGAGTGGTTTACTTCTTATGTGACCACTAAAGATCATGTTCGGCTAGGCAATGGGCAGACATGTGAGATCTTAGGTGTTGGAGATGCTCAATTGAAGTTTCAGAATGGCTCTTCTTTCACGCTGAAGAATGTGAGACATGTTCCCGCAATTACAAAGAGCTTGATCAGCACAGGTTTACTTGATGATGCTGGCTACATCACCACTTTTGGACAGAACATGTGGAAGATATCCAAGGGTTCTATGACAGTAGCACATGGAGTAAAGTCTGAAGGACTTTACATGATTTATGTATCAAATGTCTCTAAAAATGTAATCAATGTCATCGAGCAGCCGAACGTTTCTTTGTGGCATAGCCGGTTAGGACATATGTCCAAGAAGGGAATGGAAATCTTGTCTCGTTCTGGTTATTTGCCTGGCTTTTCATTTAATGATTTTGAATTCTGTGAACATTGTCTGTATGGTAAGCAAACACAGCAGCCACATAAGCATAGAAATAGTAGAAGAGATACACAGTTGGCACTTGTTCATAGTGATTTGTGTGGACCTATGCCTAACCTATCTCTAGGGGGAGCTTCTTACTTTATGACATTTATAGATGATTACTCGAGGAAAGTATGGGTTTACTTTCTCAAGCACAAGGAAGAAGCGTTTAGTGTTTTCAAAACGTTTGTGACACTTGTGGAGAATCAGAGTGGCAAGAAGCTTAAATGCTTACGCACTGACAATGGTGGAGAGTATGTTTCAAAGGCCTTTCAGGACTTTTGTGAGTCAAAAGGTATAAAACGTGAACTTACTGCTCCTTACAATCCTCCTCAAAATGGTGTTGCTGAGAGGATGAATAGGACCATACAAGAGAAGGTCAGAAGTATGTTGTCTAATGCACAGCTGCCAAATGGGTTTTGGGTTGAAGCTGTATCAACAACTGTTCATCTTGTAAATAGATCTCCTAGCAAGGTTTTGCAGAAGGATTCAGTGCCAGAGATGGTATGGTCAGGCAAAATGCCCTCATACAAGCATCTCAGAGTCTTTGGCTGTGAGGCATATACTCACGTTCCAAAGGAATTTAGGAACAAACTTGAGCCAAAGAGTAGAAAGTGCATCTTTCTAGGCTATGGTAATTCTGGTGAGATGGGGTACAGACTTTGGGATCCCGAATCCAGAAAGGTTGTCCGCAGCAATGATGTTCACTTTAATGAATCCAAATGTCATTCTAAACGAGAGAGGGTTGAGGAGATTAGAAGAGTTGTCTTCCAAGAAGATGGACCTGCACGTGCAAGACAAAATGTCAGCGCTCAAGAGGAGCAAGGATAGGATAGAGTGGAACCACAGGTTGTGGCTGAGAGTGAGCCACCTATTGTGCATAGATTTGGACATGTCATGCGACCTCCTGATAGGTTTGTTCCATCTATGAACTACGTCATGTTGACTGATTGCAATGAGCCTTCATGTTACAAGGAAGCAGTGCAAATGAAGGACTCCGGGAATTGGCAATTGGCCATGCAGTCAGAGATGACAGCTCTGCATAAAAACAAGACATGGAAGCTAGTTAAATTACCACAGGGCAAAAAGGCTCTACCTTGTAAATGGGTTTACAGGTATAAGATCACCGCTCATGATAGTCAGCCAAAGTACAAAGCAAGGCTTGTTGCCAAGGGCTTTAAGCAAGAACAAGGCATTGACTTTGATGAAGTCTTCTCTCTGGTGGTCAAGATGACTACATTGAGATGCTTTCTTGCATTGGTTGCCATATTAGATTTGGTGTTGCACCAAATGGATGTCAAGACAGCGTTCTTGCATGGTGATTTAGATGTGGAAATTTACATGCAGCAGCCAGAAGGGTTTGTTGAGAAAGGCAAGGAAGATTGGGTATGCCAGTTGTTAAAGAGTCTTTATGGCTTAAAACAATCACCGAGAGCATGGTACCATAAATTCCACAAGTTTATGCTTTCTCAAGGCTACAAACGTAGTGAGTTCGATCACTGTCTATATACAAAGAAGGCTAAGGATGGTAGTTGGCTGATCCTTATTTTGTATGTGGATGACATGTTGATTGCTGGCAAGCACTTGGAAGAAATTTCAGCTTTGAAGTCAAAGATGGCAAAATCGTTTGACATGAAAGACATGGGTGAGGCAAGTCATATACTTGGTATGCGCATTGAGAGAGACAGATCAAAGAAGTTGATTTGGTTATCTCAAACAGAGTATATTGACAAGGTTTTGCAACGTTTCAATATGGAGAAGGGAAAGGCATTGAGTGTTCCATTGCCACCATATGTGAAACTTAGCAAACAAGATTGTCCCGTGTCTGAGGAAGAAAAGGCTGAAATGGATAAGATTCCATATGCGTCTGCAGTGGGTAGTTTGATGTTTGCAATGATTGCTACTTGCCCAGACATTGCATTTGCAGTGGGAGTAGTAAGTCAATACATGTCAAACCCAGGCAAGAAACATTGGGAGGCAGTGAAAGGAATATTGAGATACCTGAAAGCTACAAAGAGTATGCGTATATGCTATGGGAGTCAGGAGCTAAGTGTAAAGGGTTTTACATACTCAGATTATGCAGGTGAATTAGACAACCGAAGGTCTACATCAGGGTATGTCTTTTACATTGGCTGGTGGAGCAATATCATGGCATTCTAGATTACAAGATTGTGTTACTCAGTCTACTACAGAGGCTGAATATGTTGCAGCATCAGAGGCATGTAAAGAATCAATTTGGCTTAATCGATTAGTAACAGATTTGGGAATCAAAGAAGAGATGCTTGTGTTATATTGTGATAGTCAAAGTGCTATACAATTGGCTCGCAATCCAGTTTATCACTCAAAGACAAAGCATGTGGATGTGAAGTATCATTTCATCAAGGAAATGCTCGAGGATAAGCAACTTCAGCTTGTCAAAGTTCACACCACAGAAAATCCTGCTGATCTACTTACAAAAGGACTTCCCTCAGAGAGCTTTGCGCATTTTTGCAAGCAGTTAGGTGTAGGGTAGTACATCACTTCTCTACATCTTTTGTATATTAGCTTGTATAGTAGCTTCTCTCACACTTAAAGCACCACATTGGACTTTAAGTGGGAGGTTGTTGGGGTATAAAGCCCAATGTGGTCGCCCAGGTAAGTGGGCGGGCCGCCAGGTATGTACACATATTCTTTTGTAAAAACCTAATAAGAACTCACTATGCTCTACACATTACAGTAGAGCGAGTTCACCATGTTGTCGTGCTCTTCTTCTCGCACTCTCTCTCGCGTCGCACTTCCGCTTGTACTCCTTCAATTCCCCTCTGCCATAGAAGCATTGAGATTAGAACAAAAGAAGCACAGTGATCTATGGACATATGGTAGATTGTATCCCATAGAACCCATCACCAAATGCACCCCACCATTCTTCAACTTTTCTTCATTGATGAGATTTGTAGGAGATGGTCACACACACATTCTCTCATGTGTCGAGCAAGAACTACATCTCCTTCTCCAAGCTTGGGCAAAACCTTGCAGCAGAGAGGGACATTCTTAAGCTAGAAAACCATTTGCTTCTATAGTTCAAGGATTCTCTTTATCATCAGCTTCAAAAAATCAAGGAGAAGGTAAATAACCTCCAATCATTGTTGAATAGTCAGAAGAAAGAAGGCAGAGCTTGGACTTACACAAAGACAAAGGAAGTTGAATAATATTGAGAGTCTCAAGCGAGGAGATGGAGGCTGTAGCAAAAGAATCAAAGCAGTGAGGTAAAATTGCCTTTTTTTTTCCAAATTGATATTTGTTTTGCAAGTTGGTATCTTTGGGTGCTATAGTCTTTCCTTGTGTTTATTGTAGGTCCTTGGTTCAGCCAGACTGCTCACAAGGAAACATGAGAGGTGCTTCACAATCATTTTGTGAAGTGATTCCACCTATTCTTGCTAGCAACCTATTGAATGAAAGAAGATTTAGGTTGCTAGGCAAAAATGCATGAATGGTTTTTTGCAAAGATCTACTTTGGACAAAGATGAAGTTCAAGGAACTTTGGACAAAGTCGAAATCAATAAGAAGGTTACCGAAATCTATTCAAGCTCATCAATAGAAACCTGAAGCAATCAAGAGTAAGAAGGTCCTTGCTTTCGAAGTCATCAATTGTTCAACAAGCCAGGCGGAGAATTAATTCCAAGGTCATGGAGATGCTTGGAGAGACTTTCCACATCAATGACATATATCCTGGTAAGAAGAAAGAACTCAAGTTTAACTCTTTCAACAATCTTTTCTTTGACTTGAGAACTTTGCAGAGGGCTATGATAAAATTCTATGATCTTCAACATACTAAGGTGAATGGGCAAGCCATTTTTGTCATCAAATTAGATGAGAGTGAAATTGTTAAGGGTAGAAAGCTTGAGAGAGTATTAATAATCCTCAAGAATAGAGCTCTTCATACCACAGAGGTGAAAGAAATCCTAAAAATTTAAGTGTGCAGTCAGAGAAGAACACTTGGTGATTGGGTGCTTTTGAGGTTAGTGAAGATTTCAATGTGTTGAGTTGGGTATTCCACCACACTAGTATCCTTGCTATAATCAAAGCTCAACCAAATGGGGAAGAGTTGGACGTTCAAGGATTTGGTAGGTACAAGGTGGAATGGCACATTGGGGGGGGGGGGACCTGAAGACACTAAAGTGTATGTACAATATGTCAAGGGGTGGCAATGCCAAAAGCCCCTGTATCTACTACATGGATAAAGCAAAGGGGCTGAATCCTATTAACTGGAACAAAGCCCCAGATAAACACTCTAGAGATTCAAAATTTCAAGCTATTTTAGATATTTCCCTCTCAAATGTACACCTCTGCACACTGCATGCACTTTGTAGAATCATTGAGAAGATTGTGCACCTATACATAGGTTTTGCATGGAAACTACAACCTTTGATAGCTAGAGAAACTGCCATACAAACAATTGAGCGGGTATTTTTTGATATTGGACTTCATGGGGGGAATACTGTGATTGAGTCAAACCCCAAAATGACAGAAGGATGCATACAGTAGATCATCTACAAGTGAAAGGTTTTTACAATGGCTTTCCACTAGAGAGAGGCAAGAAAGAAAATGGGGAATAATACAAGGATCAGTTCTGGCTGCTTGAGCCAACATTAAGCTTTTCATTTTTCCCCATCCACTTCAAGTACTCCTGCTTATTGTAACCCTACAACTGCTTCAAGTCACTAGAAGAGGTAAGGATATACTTGGCCATTGTGCCAAAGTATGCAATCCTTGAGGCCATAAATCGAGCATAAATCTTGGAGCAAGTCCAAAAACTCTAATGGATTTTTGCTTCTCTAGAAGTATGATCTTGTCCACTCCAAATCTTATTGGATGTAAACCTACCACACTTAAAAGAGCCACTAGTGCAAATATGGAGAGAGTGGGTGATTGGGAAAGCTTCATGTGGGAGATAGATCTTGTCTCCTTGTTGAGCTTCCGACTGTAGTGGCCCAAACTTTGATCCCTCTTTAGATCCAAAGGCCTGGAGCCCTTCCCTCTCCTTACCTTTCACTAGAAGAGGTAAGGATATACTTGGCCATTGTGCCAAAGTATGCAATCCTTGAGGCCATAAATCGAGCATAAATCTTGGAGCAAGTCCAAAAACTCTAATGGATTTTTGCTTCTCTAGAAGTATGATCTTGTCCACTCCAAATCTTATTGGATGTAAACCTACCACACTTAACAGAGCCACTAGTGCAAATATGGAGAGAGTGGGTGATTGGGAAAGCTTCATGTGGGAGATAGATCTTGTCTCCTTGTCGAGCTTCTGAATGTAGTGGCCCAAACTTTGATCCCTCTTTAGATCCAAAGGCCTGGAGCCCTTCCCTCTCCCTACAAACTTGTTAGGATCTACAATATCAACCTGTGCAAAAATCCATATCAAATCAGTTAATAGAAATGAAGTATTAATATCCTAACTAATGAACCATTTTACCTTAGTGTTTTCATCATCTTCAAAAATGTCCTATTTCCAAAGGTCAATGGAAAAGGTTGGTTTATTATCTTTGCTCTCCCTTGCAACTTCTTTGCCCATGTGCTCAATATTTAATCTTTTTTGAATTTGTTGGATTTCCTCATCTGCGGGAAGCCCTTGCTCTTCATAGCTTTGAACAATATCTTACTCCCCAACATGGGGCTGATCAGTAAAATTCTTAGATTTTTTATCAAGTAATGGTAATGGGCATGGTGTACTGTGGTCCACAAAGCCTTTATCATGCTCTGTCAAAATAGCAAGGGAGAAGTCCTCTCTTAGATCAAAGAGGTTTTGTATATCTTGTAAATACTTCTTATTGTTTATCTTGTAGGTGTGCATGGGTGTTGTGCAGAGCAAGGGATCAAGCTCTTCCTTTGGAATGTGGATGAGTTCCTGCACCTTGGTGATGTTCCTTTCCTTGAACTCTGCAACATCCATATCTTTGCATTTGAGCCTCTCTATTTCCTCTTTGAAATCATCAGGTGTCTCCTCTACATCTTGAACATTCACAGCTGATGTATTTTGCAAAGATTTGTACTCTCCTTCCTATGATGGAATAAGATTCAAAAAGAGCAAAAAGGCAATATGTTCAACCACAAGCTTTCATTCATGCCTTCCATGCCACTGATAGGGGTTTAGGACCTTCTTCCAATCATCTTGGAGTAATGCCAACTTTTTTGTGTTATGAGCGCGCCTAGAGCTAGAAGAGAGCAAGAGGAGGCGCTTACAATGTACAAGAACTTGAAAATTGATTATAAGCTTAATCTTGATTACAAGAATTAATACTTTATCAAGAGAGCGTGATACAAGACTTGGATTACATAACTTAAGTACAAGACAAGGCTTGATTGCAAGGACAAGACTTGAGCATAAGAGAAGAACTAGAAGAGGGATTTCCTCATAGGAGCCTCACAACTGGTGTTAGCAAAACTGAGGGGCTTGTAGCCCAAGACCCCTATTTATACTAGTGCTTGAGGAGGTTGGAACTTTCTAGGTTCTTCTTGAGGAGGCTAGAATCCTCTAGAACCCTCTTGATTGTTCTAGCTACTTCTAGAATCTTCTTGATACTTTTAAAACCTCTTAGAATCTTTTGGATCCTTCTAGATTCTTCTAGAGCCTTCTAGTGATGATGGAACCAATGAAAATATAGGCGGTGATGCAGGAGATGACATAAGTGATGATGTATGCAATGACAAAAGTGATGATGCAAGACATCTTTGAACACCTTCTAGTACTTTTCTCAATCTTCTAGAATCTTCCACACTATTCTTTTAGAAGGCTCTAGAAAATTCTGGAAGCTTCTAGTGATTTCTTGTAGGAGACTTGAAAAGATTCTTCTAGAAGGCTCTTGAAACTTTTGGAAGCTTCTAGTGCTTTCTTGTAAGAGACTCAAAAAGACTGACTCTCAAGCATCCATGATATTACCCCCTCCTCTATCGACGAGTTCTAGGAGGAGCGATGGTGTTCCTCGACTTGGGCTTTCATGGATCTGTTGATGGAACTCCTGGACTTTGAGAGGTGCATGCTGAAGATTACGTACTGGTTCCTAGGTTCATTCGCTGACATCATATCCTTTCCAATGCACCAAGTACTGTAACCTACCACATGAAACTTGAGAATCTAGGACTTTCTTGACCTCATATTTGTCATGTCCTTGAATCTCAGGAAGGAGGTGATCGTAGGGATCTTCCTAGGATGTTAGATGTGTGACAAGGTTCTAGGATTGAGACATGAAAGACCGGATGGATTTTCATCGATAGGTGACTAGATTGACTTGACATTTAATCTTAAATGGGCCAAGCCTTTGATAATCTAGCTTTTGACAGGGACGAGATGAACGCAGATCACATCGAAGGATCCACACTTTATCCCCCTCTTTGTATTTTGGATGCTGCATGTGATGTAGATCTGCACTTTCCTTATACTTGGATTGAGCTTCTTTGATATGAATTGTAAGTTCTTTGTGAATTGTAGACAACTGTTGTGCAAGATTAACAGCGTGTGGATATCCTTTTTGGGATGTTGACCATAATTAGCAAAAAATGGAGTGTGACAGGTGGAGGCATGAAAACTATTATTGTAGGAGAATTTGGCTAGCGGTAGGAGCTCGACCCAATTATCTTGGTGATAATTGAATGTACAAAGGAGATAGTGTTCCAACACTTGATCCACTCTCTCTGTTTGTCCATCACTTTGTAAGTGGTTAGCTGAGGAGAGGCTGATTTGTACTCCGAATAGCTTGAATAAGCTTTTCCAAAAGCTAGAAATGAATTGTGGGCCTCAATTGGAAACTATGTCATCCGGTAATCTGTGATAACGATAGTTATGTTGTAGAAAGAGGTTGGCCGTACCTTCTCCGGTGATGGTTTTGGTGGTTGGAATGAAGTGTGCCATCTTTGTAAACTGATCCACGACCAATAAAATGGAGTCAAATCCTTGTGATAGGGGTAGCTCTATAATGAAATCCATGGAGATGGATGACCATGGATTTCTTGGAATGGGTAAGGGATGGAGTAACCCATGCCAAAAAATCACGGGATAGAAGCTCAATTGTCTTATCAACCCCAAAATGCCCTGTTGATGGAAGGTCATGCCTCTGCTGAAGTACCTCCAAGCGTGTTGGTCCTTGTGGAATATAGAGAAGACCATTATAGTAAATTACTCCATCATTTTCGTGAAAGTTCTCATTACCACCTTGTCCTTGTAGTTATTGTCTAATGTTTTGAGCAAGTGAGTCCTTGGCAATTTGCTTCTTCACCTTAGAAAAAAAAGTAGAATATTCAAGAGCTTGGTTTATGGTGGCATTTAGCTTAAGTTGCTGCTCAGGTTTCAATATCGCTGAATTTTGTTGATCAAATGCTATGTCCCCTTCTTTAGGTGCAAGATAGGATCTTCTTGATAAGGCATCTGGCTTACCTTGTTGACAGCTAGGCCTATAAGAGATAATGAAATCAAATGTTGATAGGATACCACTCCATCTGGCTTGGCAACGATTCAAGACGTGCGATGCCATGAAGTATTCCAAATTCTTGTGATCTGTATAGATAATGATCTTATGAGGAGCTCCTTCAAGCAGGCGATGCCAAGTTTTGAAAGAGTCGATGATTGCTAAGAGCTCTTTGTCATGGATTTCATAATTGATTTCTTTAGCTAAGAATTTGTGGGAATGAAAAGCCACTGGATGTACTCGACCGTCCTCACCTACTTGGGATAGAATAACGCCAAGGGAAAAATCTGAAGCGTCTGCTTCTAGGATGAAAGACTTTGTAGGATCTACATTAATTAGAATGGGTGCGATCGTGAAAGCTTGCGTGAGAGTTTGAAAAGCTTCCGCTACCTCTGAGTCTCAAACAAACTTATTATGGCCTGTCAACCTTGTGAGTGCTGTAACCACCTTGGAGTACCCCTGGATAAAGATACAATAGAAATTTGCAAATCCTAGGAAACACTGAACATCTCTTATCGAGGTGGGTGTCTCCCAATCAAGGATGGTTTGAACCTTCTTTGGATCCATGGGGATTCCATTTTCAGAGATAACATAACCGAGAAATTCCACCTTGAATTGATGAAAAGAACACTTCTCAAACTTTGCATATAACCCTGATGCATGAAGCTTTTCAAGCACTAACTGTAAATGGTTCTCATGCTCTTCTTGATCCTTGAAAAATATCAAGATATCATCCAAATATATTACCATAAAATAATCTAAATACTCCCGAAAGATGTCATTCATTAAATGTTGAAAAACTGATGGAGCATTTGTGAGACCAAATGGCATGACAATATATTCAAAGTGGACGTACCTTGTGCAAAAGGCTGTCTTCTAGTCATCACCTTCCTTGATCTTGACTAGGTTGTAAGCACCACGAAGATCTATTTTTGTGAGGATTATTGCCTTGCCAAGGCGCTCAAGAAGATCTCGGATCAAGGGAAGGGGATAATAATTCCTGATGGTGATCTTGTTCAGGCCCCTATAATCCACGCACATCTGGAGAGATCTGTCCTTATTTTTTACAAAGAGTATTGGAGCCCTTGCTGGGGACTTTGAATGCCATTTGAACCCATTAGTATGATTTGCATCAATATTTTTTTGTAATTCTGCCAATTCTTCTTGAGATAGCTTGTATATTGACCGGGTCAAAAGGGGGTTGGGGCGTTTCTTCCTGAAACTCTATAGCACAATCATAGGGTCGATGATCCGATAAGAGGTCTGCATTCTTCTTCTCAAAATCATCATTGTAATCTTGATATTGAAGTGGCAATGTCTCCATGGATTTTTTTGTTGACGTGTTGGTCAGTGTTGCAAATATAAAACAAGTTGGATGCTTTTTGGCCGCATGGTTACAGACCTTGGCTCCAAGATATATAGGCCTATTATGCCTTCCCTTCTTCTTTTGGACTTGCCGTGGTTCAATTCTCCGAGCCTTCCAATCGATGTTAGGATTATGCTTTGGGACAAGTTTTATACAAAAATTATGGGTACATTACTACTCTTGTATTGGAGATATTCGATGGTGATTGACTTGATGAATGTTGCTAAAATTGAGCCGTTTCTACAAACTAGTCATGGCACACTAGCTGAAAAAAAGTCTTGGTTTTGAGCACTAGCATATATACATACGTTATTTAGCCACAATTAACAAAGAATGATTCAACCCATGAATAAGTGAGAGAGGTTCTCACTTGCCTTTTTACACCTCTAACACCTATCTGAGCCAATACCTGGCCAAGACCTTCACTCTTGTTAACAAAGCCCCCCAAAGCACCTTCCACAAGAATATCCCCATAAAAAATGGCCACTGTGGATTTCGAATGTTATTGGTAACCCTCACCATTTTTCTTTGACAATTGAAAGCCCCATTTTTTGTTAAGGGGGGAGAACCAAACAATCTTGAGCATTATAGTGTGGTATATACTCTTGGTTTGTGGATTACCAAAATGCCTACGTTTGGCATCTCCAAGCTTTCCACTCGAGGTTCGACTCGCAGATAGGCATCACATGCTTTCCTAGCCCTTCAATAGTCCCATTCACCAAGAGTCTTTCAATGTCATTTAAGTGAAACTCGATAGCTATTTGGTCGTGTTTCTTTCCAGCTCTTATTGTTGTCATTCCAGAAACGGGCCAACCATTGAAGACCTTTGTTGTTCACCTTTTTGGCTATTTCTTTCCAAAATGAGTTTGAGAGTGCGACACCTACTTTGGATCTCCAAGGGACCAATTAATCACGCATACCTGATCTTTCTTAGTGTTTGATACCACAAATTTGGCAATCAATGGTCTACCAAGAAAGCCATGCAAATTGGTCCAAAGTACCTGGAAGATAGGGTTCTACAAGAATGATCTTTTTTTTTTGGAGTGATGGTGATGAAAAGTCAAAATGATACTAATTTTCACACAAACTATTAGGTTTTGCTATATTTTAGTATATTTGGAATGCCCGAAGCCATCACGTATTCAAAATGACTGCTCAATAGCAAGCTTCATGGAGATTATCTAAGAAAACAAGGAAATGATGTCTACCCTTGGAAAAGGAGGAACTTGAACGAGTATATTTGGGCTATTCTCCCCACCTCAATGGGTAGGTGATCCTGGATGTTGGCTAGCCTAGGGTCGATAGATACCTCAAGACTCGATATGAGCTTTGAGGCTGATGTGTACATTTTGTCAAGGTTCTAGTACATGTACACCGACTCACAATTGCAAGTGTGGCCCATAAAGAAAAAAACAAAGAATGATCCAAGACCTTTTTCATTGGGCCTTACAATCATGAAAATGATATACAATGGTAACAATTATCTGCCTTAAGGTGTCCAATTCCTCAATTAATACGATGCCACCACTATAGAAACTTTAGGTACATATCTTCCTAGTGACAAGTAATAGGTAATCTGGATTAATATCATGATAATTGATACATTTATATAGAAAATTTGGACTTGGCAGTACCAGTTAATGAAAGATTCCTCCCAATGCAATAACCAATACAATATTCAACAATTGCATTGTGCTAAATGTTGACTTAGTAGCTACACAACAACGTGTATATGCCATAAGGCCACACATACTTGTCTGTCTTTTGGAGGAGGACACATCTTACAAGTGGACCTTGTCTCGTTATTGTAAAGCTTAAAACTTTAGAGAAAATGTTGCACCATTGATTCAAATCCAATTTTCTACTCAAGACACCGAAGAAGGATGCCAAAGCTCTCCGTGCCATCCTTGGGACATTGGATTTTCCGCATTTCTTGTATTTTGGTGGTCCAATCTCTCTCTAAATCTCAAGTCAATTCCTTTTTTCATTTGGGTGGGGGCTTTGCAATCACCCCTTTGAAAAGAAACCATTGTAACCTCCCTTGGCCTTGTACGTGGCACGGTGGTAGGGGCAAGGCCCACCAAGTCTTTAACACTCTCATTGACATCCATAGGTTCCAATGGAGCTTGATGTCTCCAAGAAACTCCAAAAGCACATTTAAGACAACAGGTTGTTTTCTTTTTCTGCTAGGTTGTTAAAACATTTTGTGAAGGAAAATGCAAAGAAGCATCGTCCCAATGTCCCATCTGCTCGTGAACTAGTTCCCCTCTACCAAGAGGGTGTGAAAGCCATTGTACCAGAGAGATCCAAGGCTCAGTGACACCAAAGAAGAAAAGTATTATTTTTCTTTTTTATATGCTACCTCTCTCATCATAAGGCTCAATGTGCAACCCTTGGAGAGCCCTATGCTAACATGTCATCCTTTAATGGAGGCACAAAATGATTACAAGAGGTTCCACCCATCTTTGCTTGCTAGGGAGGAGGAATTACCGCCTACTAAGAAAGGTCTGCTCAACAACTAATGCTCTATAGAACAAAAGCATGTTGAGTTATCGTTGTGTTGTACTATTATTTTTACCTTGTAATATGTTCTCTCTCTTGAAGAGAAAAGTCAAAGAATTTTTGACACAATAGAAAATACATGAAGCAAATATAAGTAAGGTAAATCTAGAATAGATAAAAATTTGACCTTAATTGATGAGTTTTTTTTTTTTTTTTTTTGCAAAACTCACAATTGTGAGTAAATTATATTTATCAACCCAAAAGACCTTAACCGATGAGTTTTTTTTTTTTTTCAAAACTCACAATTGTGAGTGAATTATATTTATCAACCCAAATAACTACAAGGTCTTGTCATGCTCGTGTTGATCCATGATGTCATCCAGGGACCATAATTACATCGGCTAGCAGGGTAGCCATCCCAACCAACTCGCCCCCTTATCCTTGATACATAGGGGCCATTATCATGTTCTTCTGAGATATTTTACTTACCGATAGCCAAGATTTCCCCCGTCCTAGGCATGCCATCTGCTGACAATAAGGCACAAGTAGTCCTAGACCAGTCCTCCAAGTGTTGCTTGCGTCGAAGCGTCCATATTAGCAATTTGCTTTCTTGTATAATTTCTGCGAAGCTTGCCACCTCAAGACCTCCTTCAAACACATGTCGGTTCCTTGTCTGCCATACATAAAGTAAGAAGAAGTATTGGAAGATTTGAGTGCTGATGAGGATGGCAGGACCACCTGAATTCTTCCCTCCAAGGAATAGATTAGTCTTGTAAAAACCAATTTTCCATGTTCTTTGGACCCACTTGCATATTTTCCCTGCGAGGCCTTTGATGGTTGGGCAATCCATGAAGAGGTGGGCCAGATCTTCACTAGCCAATTTGCACCCCAAGCATCGATCTGACCCAATCCCTCTTTCCTGAATCTTCACCCCCGTCAGTAGAGCACCCCAAATTACCTTCCACAAAAATACCTTCATGTGGTGCGGAACCTTTGGCTTCTAGATGTTCTCCATTACTTGCTCCCACCTTTCCTCCAGCCATTGTTTTTTCCATATCTTGTTAAGGGGGCTAGACCAATTCTTCTTATGCATCATTGTGTGGTAAATGTATTTAGGATGGGGTTTCCATAAGAGACTGCTTCCGGGCCATTTCCAGGCATTCGAATCAAACTCCGAATCACAGATAGGCATCATTATACTGTCAAGCTCTTTCCTCACTTTGTGGACCAGCAAGACCTCCAAGCTATTCAGTTGGTACTAGGTAACCAGAAGGTCAATGGTTTTCCAACTCTTGTTGTCACTGTCCCAAACGTGCCCGTTGATTCAGACCCCTATTATTCAACTTCCTGGCTGTCTCTATCCAATAGGGAATTCGTGGAGGATCTACAACTTTGGAAAGCCAGGGGACCAATGAAAAATGGAGTTCTTGAAGTATCTGGTTCCCCCCCCCCCCCCCCCCCCCCCCCCCCCCCCCCCCCCCCCCCACTTTAAGACTCCTGCTACTCTATTGCATTTTCTTACCAATTATCCTACGCTGCCCCCTAGTCTTGGGGTAGTCCATGTCGGGGCTAACAGCTTGTCATGAACCTCCACCCCTCTCCACTTTCCACCTTTCGAGCCAAGTTTAGCTGCTTCTATCATATCTTTGATCATGACAGCCCAAACTTGATCCTGTTTAGCCAAGGAAACAACAAATTTGGTGCAACAAGCTTGTGCATGGGCCACAGGGTTGAGAATTCCGAGGCCGCCTTGATTCACCGGCCGAGCAATTGATTCCCAACGGGCACATTGCCATGGCCTGGAGGATTTCGTATTGTTTTTCCATAAAAACATTTTCACTGGTTTTAAGAACTCTTTCCAGTGACACTTAGCCATCTTGAGAAGCGGGCTAGTGAAGGCAATAAAGGAATCATAAAGGCATTTATCACTTTTATCCGACTTGGAAATGGGAGAAGAGCATACTCCCACCTACTCATTTTTGTTTTGATTTTTTCAAGCACCCACTCAAATCTTTGCTTGTGAGTTACGTCCACCCCCAAGGGGGACTCCCAGATGTCTGAAGATATTACAATCTCCCCCGACTAGTCGGAAGGGTCAAATGAGTCATTTTTTGATAGGGAGATCAGCCTTAACTTCTCTATATTACACTGGGACCCCGAAGCTACTGAGAATATTTGTACAATCTCCAGAGCTTTCCTGATGACCTGGGGGCACACCTTCAAGAAAAGGAGAGAATCATCTGCAAAAAGTTTTGCTTGGAGTTGGCTATTTCCTGGCAAAGCCAGGCCTTGCAACTCCACTCGTTCCACACTAGCTTCGAGATTCGTGATTAAAGGATGTGATCCTATGGCAAAAAGTAGGGAGGCCAGAGGGCAACCCTGCTTAATAGACCTTTTGACCTCAAAAGAGCCCACAACTCTATCGTTGAATATGATCTCTGACTGGCTTCTAGCTCCCAGTACACTTACCAAACGACATAGGCACGACTCAAAGCCCAGAGCTTCCATGATGGCTTCTACTTATGTCCATGTTATTCTGTCATAAGCCTTATCCAGCTCCAGCTGTAGAAGTACACACTCTTGCTTTGTGACAGTTGCGTACTCGTTGCCCACCACTGTTGCCAAGATGTTATCGTAAATGGACCTTCCTTTGATGAACCCATGCTGATGAAGAGAGATGATCTTGGTTAGTAAGGGGGCTGGTTTAAGGGCTACAACTTTAGCAATAATTTTGTAGGACATCAACATCATCGTTATAGGGTGCTAGTGTTTCAGTTGACTACAACAGATCTGTTTGGGATGGGTTTGATAAGCTCTCTCTTCACACTTATCTCCAACAACCAATCGACAATGGCTTTATTGGCAAGCCTTGTGATTGGGACCTTGAGATCGTCCCAAAATTCTCTATAGAATTCCACTGTCATCCCATCCCAACCAAGGGACTTTTCCTTGCCAAGGGCTTGCAATGCTAGTGAACATTCATCTTTGGAAAATGCCCTTTCCAAAAAATTAGCTTCTGAGTGGGGAATCTTCTTCTTGACACTCTAAAGTAAGGACCCTCTGGCTTCTTCCACTTCTTGGGACATGATCTCTGGCCATCCAATGATTTGACTAAGATAGCTCAACATGAGACCAGTCATCTCATCCTGGTTATGAACTGCTATCCCTTTCTCATCATTGAGCGAGCAAACGTGGCCTCGGCTCTTCTTGATTTTTAAAGCCCTAAAAAAATGAGCTTGATTAGAGGCTTCAGGTTAAAGGGAAGTCTGCCTGGAGAGAAGCCTTGCCTTTCTGATATCTTCTAACTGCTCATTAGCAAGGTTAGATTTGGGTTTGAGCCATCGTTTGTGCTCATCCTCAGTAGAAGCCCATTGGCTTTTTTGGAGGTAAGCAACTGTACCTCCACTGTAACATGCATAAGGTGTACCTCCCTAACTTTCTTGATTCGAGGGCCCGAGGTTCTGATTGCTTTTTGGATGCTCCGAGAAAAGAGGTCCCACGCATTGTGTTTTTTGAGGTCCACATCTTTTTTGAGCTTACCTAGTGCTTTCTTGGTTAGATTCCTGAAAAGAGGGTCTTTGAATAGGTGTACCCCTGTTACTAACAGTTTTTTCCCACCTCTTGGGGTCTGCTCCTTCCCTGTATTCTTCTTAAAATGTATGTGCAGAGGTATGTGATTTGATAGGCTTTTTGTTGGGACTACCTTCATCTCCATCAACGATGGTATCTAGTCAGCTTAGTGTGAGCAATAGCATTTGTCCAGCTTGGAGGCAGTGCAGGCATATTGGAGGCTTGTGTAGGTGAACCTAGGCGTGCTATTCCATGGGCTGATTTCCCATAAGTCGATCATCACCCATTTTTTGCACAAACTTTTCCATTTAGAACTTTTCGAGCCAGCCAGCATACTAAAGGATCCTGTTCTATCCCTGCTCTTTTGTACCATATTGAAGTCGCCAACCAACAACCACTCACCTTCAATAGGAGTATCTCTAAGATGCATCCATAGTTTAGCTCTATCTTTTGCATTGCAAGGGCCGTACACATTCACAATGGTGAAGGGATGCCCTTCTCATCTGATTCTAATCCCCAGGATTGTGCAAGATGGGTGGTTTAGAACCAACTCGGCTCCAATTCTCTGTCCACAATGCTGAGGACGCCATTGAAACCGTTACTTCCTTCTCCATAGAATACTAGTTTCTTTCCTAGCGCCTGCTTTCTCTTGCTATCGGCATCTAAGTGGTATTCCTGGATGGCCCAGCAGTTGACTGCCTTCTCCTTTTTAATTTCCTCCCATAATAGGGTACTCTTCTTATGGGTTTTCAACCCCTTTATGTTCCAAGATTGGATAGTGAGAGACTCCATTATTAATGAGGGGTTCATTGGGAAAGAGGAACAAACTCTTCAGCATCCGAATCATTCCTCCCTCCCCTCTCCTTGGTCTCAGGAGAATCTGGGGGTTCGAAGACCGGGGATTTCTTTTCTTGCAGTGCTACAAATGGATTGTGCAGTGGGACAGTGAACCCTCCTCCTTTCAATGGGGTGGAGGACGGACTAGAACATTTCACCTCAAGTGTTCTCACAGCTTGAAATAGTTCTCTTGCCACTGCCTTCACCCTTTTGGCTCTTTTCAGACTAGGGACTTGAATAACAGTCACCGTTGTAACTGTCATAAATTTTGGGGTAGCAGCGGGAGTAATGATTTTATTATTATTGCATGCACCTTCGGAGATTTGTTGTATGGGAATGGATTCCTCCACAATCTTTTCCTGCATTTTTAAATCCATCATACCTTCTTTATCCTTCCCTGCATTTGCCCCTTCGTTACTACCTCCTTGCTTCTCCAGCTCTTCCATTTGGGTTTCCATTTCACTGGTGGCCTGTGCTGCTGGAGCTGCAATACCACTACACTTCAAGGGGCAATCCTTGGTGAAGTGTCCAAAGTTGTTGCATTCAAAGCATGCTCCAAAGTATGTTCCAAAGTTGAGCGGAATAGTAACAGGCCCAACTCTGACATTGATAACCATGCTCTTAGGTGGCGTTTTAGACACATTCCAGCCTATACAAACCCTGTTTGAGGTTTTGCCAAACCCTCCCTTGCTAGGTATAAATAAGGGAGTGCCCAGTTGACTAGCGAGCATCTTGAGATTATCCCACAGCCAGCTAGGAAGTCCCACAAACTCAACCCAGACCGGATGAAACCCTTGTAGAGATTTAGCCAAGTTGAACACTCGCTCCCAAGGCACCACACAGACCGTAGTCCTATTAAATACTAGGGGCCCTTTGTCAAGGATCTTTTCTACATCTGAGGCCTCTTTGAATCTCACTAAACAAAACCCTTTAGCTAGGTAGAAAGTACTTTCAACTGCTCCTCCATGACCAATAATTTGAGGGCCCTGAAGCCATTGAATCATCTCAAACCTGTTCGGGATTCTTACTGAACCCAAATACCAGTGTTAGCTGAGCTTGCCTGGCTAACTGTTTTTTGATAAGTGGTGGTGGAATCGCCACAATAATAGCCTCGAAAAACTCCACCTGCTGAGGCAAAGACTTTCTTAAAGCAGAATAGATCCGATTTGCCAACCCGTCTTCAACCAGCCCATTGTAATCTGTTTGGGAGCAAGTTCTTTTGTTGTTAGGGCCGGACTCAATCCTTTTGTTGACTTCCATGAGCTCTTGTTGTCTAGATCTTGTACTCTATAGTTTTTCGACATCTCCTTCACTCGACATCCCTTACGATGAGCCTTTTCCATAATCCTTAGAGCTAGGCCCCTTGAGTATGCTAGCAAACGAGATGCCTGGCCTGTGAGCTGCAGATGTACTTGACGCCTTATTAACGTTTGGACAGATAGGACCCTGAGGGACCTCGTCTTTGAGGGTTTTTACCTTGAATTTGAACCCTTGCGCTGAGGCCATTTTCTCCCTTGTTTCCTCAAAGGGTACTTTTTCGATCGAGACAGGTTTGTCCTTTTTTGTGGTTGAAGCTTTTGGAGAATTGGGGCTCGACATTGTCGCATCCTCCAACGGTCTCAGGACCGAGCTGTCGCCTTCATCCATCAGCACGGCTAGCTCCATTTCGGGTATTTTACCCTCCGCAAGCATCTTTGAAAATTTGACAATATCGAGTTCCATTGTCAAGACACTTGGTTAACCTTAAGACCGTAGGAGCAACAAGGCTTTAAAGCCCTTTATAGCCACACCTTAAGTGGGTGTAATAAAGACTAACACTAAAAAGCACAAATGATTTGGGCAGGGACAATAATCGCTCCCTGAATAGGTAAAATGTGTGCACAATAAGGAGCATGCAGCGAACAAGAGGCGGCTCTGGAGCTCAAGTAGAAGGTCAAAAAGTAAACAAAATGCTCACAAGCGATTATTAAGTGGGTGATTTTTACCTGGGCGATTATTAACTTAAGGAAGCCCACACGATTATTAACTTTGGCGATTATTATCTGTGAGAGCTACCCGACAGCGCAAAATGAGCTTGATGATGGAGCTTGCAGTGACCACCCCCACAGAGCTCATAAGGACTAGGAAACAGCACGCCTGCTATCTCAATCTCTCTAGCCCCAACCCAACGTCAGAGCCAACTACAACACCTCGCAGCTCCCCTACCTCTGATACAAACAACTCCAACGCTATGCACCTCACTACCCCACAAGACTTGCGATCGCTAGGGTGTTCCTATAGGACTCGCCATCGCTAGGGTCTGCATCGCTTCAGAGCACGAACGGGAGGGACTAGTGCATTGGCACCTTTCAAAACTTAATCGATGAGTCTTAAACTCAAGACGTGTTTCTCAAGGGGAAACGAGATAACCAATCTAAAAATTTTGGGTGATAGAGAAAATGGAGGGAAAGTGGAGGAAATATTTTTAAAGAAATTTAAAACTTTAGACTAGGATTAAAAGTATCTCGAAAATGCAATGTAGCATTTGAATATCCCATTGCAAGGATTGTTCTAGAAGGGCTAATTTTTGAAGGCTTTCGCACCCTTGCGAGGTACTTTTACGGTTCATTTAGAGACGGGTAGAAGAGATTTTACCTCGAATATATTTTTTTGATAATTTTGTAAGTAGCCCTTCTAGTTTTACCTAAAATATAGCTTGAGGAAGGGCAAGAGCTCTCCCCCATAAACCCTTTAAAGGGTTTGCAATGAGGCTGGGCCTTTTGCCCTGATGAAATCGACTGCCGGCGCTCATGTGGGCTATAGCTCATTTATAGGGTGCTTAGTTGAGGTGGGGGTGGTTGAAGCACCTCCCAATAAAAAAGTAGCGGGTCTCTGCTGATCAGCCTGGATTCTCTTCATGCGCAAGCCTTGGGACTATTTGATACCCCTATTTCAGGTGGAATCGACGATCCACGTTCTTTGGATGATGTGGACTATCTGTTTATTCTCAAGAATAAAAAGATTCTGATCGGGTTATGCCCTGTCACTTGAACCCACTACCTTTCACACCGGAGACTATGAGTCTCTCATTAAGCTATCATGCGATAATTGAATGGCGGATGGAACTTGCAATGATATAGCAAAAATGACGGGTGCGGATCACACGGTGTTCAGTTTGGAATGGATGGGATCACAGAGTGTTACCTTTGGAATTGACGGGTTCACAATGTATTATGTAGCTCACACGATGTTCACAGGGAGTTCGCACGGTGTTCACATTAAGTTCACTAGACGTTCGCTTTCATGGGCTTCATGTGGTGTTCACTTTGGATTACATCCGAGATCGGACAATGGAGAATCAATCCCGCCGCCCCCAACTCTTGGGAACTATAGATCCCACTTAACAAGGAGGGTATCAAATAGTCACGAGGATGCGGGAGTACATGTGTGGGGCAGACAACGGCTATTAGAGGGCCCTCCCAAGGTGCTTTGGATTACATCCGAGATCGAACAGTGGAGAATCAATCCCGATGCATGTTCCCAACTCTTGGGAACCATAGATCCCACGTGACAAGGAAAGGGTGTCAAATAGGTACGAGGATGTGCGAGTAAGTGTGTGGGCACACGACTGCTATTACACAAGAAGATTTAGAAATTTTCTCATGTAGGAAAACACAATCTTTTTCAATGTTTTTCATACAATGCATAACATCATGAGCTTCTGCTTGAGAGGCACCGCATACCTAGCTAGGTACGATTGGGGGCAGAGGACCGCCGGCCCCCCCACCGGGCCGGCGGTCCCCTGCCCCCAATTGTACCTAGCTAGGTATACGATGCCTCCCTCACGGAAGCTCATGATGTTGAGGTAAGTCACAATGTGGGAATTATTGTGAGAATTTATCCAAAACTTCTTGTGAATTAGAGGGCCCTCCCAAGGTGCTTTTACGAGGCATATGGGGGAGCCCTCTAAGTTAATATTCTACCCTTTCAAAAATGAGGATTGGCTGCTGGTTTGATCTTGAAGCGTCGGGGTGATGAGTTCGTTATACGATCTTTCCCCGCACTCTGTCAGCCTTAATACCAAATATCCAGAAGATTCTACAATATAATTACCTGATGGAATTTTGCAAAAGATGCTTCATTTCGTCATTGCTATACTTGGAATAAATATGGAATATATATATATAGAGAGAGAATCATGATATCATACGCTCTCTCTCTAGCCTCCATGCAGTAGAGGGTCTTAAATACCACCACATACTCACGTCGCCTGGAGTCGGCCGGGTCCCGGGTGACTCTCACTCTCATGTTTACTCTGATCTCTGCTTGTCGTAACCACTCGTAGCGCCACCAATACTCTCTGAACCCACCCCACCTCTCTCTCTCTCTCTCTCTCTCTCTCTCTCTCTCTCTGGCTCGTATGTATATAAACGCCTGCCTTTTAACCGTAAAACTCACCCTGGCAGAGACAGCTAATGCACTTCGCGCTGCCATCCATTCCTACCTTAACACACACGTACACAGAATCTCTCCTGCTTGCTAGTCAGCTGCGAGTTCTTGATCTCTTGCATTTACAGTACATCCATCACACATCATCCCCTGCAGCAGGTTTAATGGCGGCCTTGCTAGTTGTCGAGCAGCAGCAGTGTATAAGTAGGTCATTGCTTGGGAGCTTCATATTCATTGCAATGTGCTATATGGCTATAGCTATAGCCCTATTGGGCGTACCCTCAGGAGAATGTCGGAGCGTCCCTACATCCCCACTATCAGACGAGATAGCAGAGGAGCTGGTAGCAGCTGTAGCCAATTCCCCTAGATCACCTAAAGCGTCAGCCCCAGCTGCGGAGGACGTTGACAACACTAGCCTCTTCGCAAATGCTACTGCTTATACCGAGGTATTATTTGCATGCTAGTCCATTCAATGTAGGCAGAAACTTCTTCTTATAAATAATACTGCGATAAGCGCAAGAAAAGCTAATCTTTGAAGCTTTTCTTTGAATATACATGCACTAATTTATAACTAAGACTCTGCTGTGTGCGCGCTCGTCTGCCCCTTTTGACCTAATCTTGAATTTGCTATGTTGCTTTGCCAGCAGGTGCAGAAGGCAGAATGGAAGCTAAGACGCTTGTGGATATCTGTGACTGGCAAGGAGCTGCCAAGCTCCATTAATGCTCCATCTCCTACAGTAGCAGCCGCAACTCGTAATGAGAGGCTTCCGCATATGGGCAAGAGCATGACGGCCAATGAGACATTGGTGGATGAAGTCAGACAAGTGCCAGGAGGGCCTGACCCTCTCCACCACAGCAACCAGCCATCTTCTCCATGAAAGCAAATAGATACTAGCAAACGTATGAAGTGCAGTTTCTCCCATTTTGGTTTCAGAGTTGGGTATTGAAGTGCTTTTTGATTAACCACAAGCTGAATTCATCTCACATAGCATTTATATACCTGACATTAGATTGCAATTAAAGGCCATGCACCACCCTATCAGAGCATCCTTCAGAGATGAGCTTTTCTGTTTTTGGAAGGATGCCCAGTGTTGGCTGGGAGGTGAACCCAATTTTGGTAGCTCTTTTGTACACTTCTGGTAGAACACTGATATTGCTGAGGTTGCTGAGGAAAGCCCTATGATCTTTATATGATGCCCTTTCCTAGCAAGAAACTTTAGTACTCAACACTGCTATTTGGTTGTATGTAACTAATGCAAGACTCTTTGAGCTAAATTATTTGTAATCAAAGAATTGTTTGTTTAGGATTGTCATGGAAATAATTTGAGAGAGGGAGAGAAGGACTAATTCCTGTTGTCGCAAGGATTGGAAATAATTGTCATGGAAATAATTTGAGAGAGGGAGAGAAGGATTCATTCCTCTTGTCGCAAGGCTTAAACACGAAAGATGAAATAAACATTGATTGCTGGTACAATGAATCCTCTTGTCGCAAAACTTAAACGCAAAGGATGAAATAAACATTGATTGCTGGTACAAAATTGAGTCTAAAAAGCACGAAAAAATAAACAATGCAAGAGTCTAACCCCAAGATAAAAAGTCTCTTTAACATTCTATGTGCATTGTCTTCTATGCACTCTCAAGGTTGATGATGTTAGTACGATTAGCAACATATTTAATCTACATAATTGTAAGGTATCTTGTGAGGTATCCATGAGAGCATCTTAAGCTTGGAAGCCACAAGCGTCGCATTTGCTGGTTAGTAAATACACAACATTCATCCAGTCAAATGGTTGTTCATAACACGCATGCCTCCAATCTTATACTTGAGAGCATCTTAAGCTTGGAAGCCATACGCGCCACATTTGCTGGTTCGTAACACACAATATTCATCCAATCAAATGGTGGTTCAGAACATGCATGCCTCCAATCAAGTGGTTCAACCTATAACTTGTCACTACACAAGGTACACAGATTTTTGGTTGATAAAATTTACTAGCCATGGAGTGACTATATACATAGAGATATAGATCTTTATATATCTCTCTCTATGAGTGCCAACCTATTTGATCTCATTAATGGCACATCTTTATGTTCGCACTCTCAATTCAGTAAGCTATCTAGTAATTATACAATTTTTTTCTATATAGGAACGTGTCCAAAGCTCCTCGTGGTTTGACACGAGCAAACCTCGTGCAAATTGAGCAAATCTCAGTGCGGTGCTTCGACTTCCTTACATAGGAAGATGCCCAAAAAAAGATGGTGAGAACTGTGACCACTACATGTGGATTACTTTGAGACATGAATTACTTAAGACAGGAATCTAAGAGACCTTTGAGCCAAAAGAGATATTGTAAGCCACCTTATTAGCTTGAAAAAGCTTATCAACACAACTATGTCACAACAAGAACAAAACAAGAACAAGAACAAGATGCTTTGACATTTGGGGATTCTTATTGGATAAACACTGCCTAATATGTAGGGTGCAAATGCAAACAAGTTTCGTCATGGCCAACATTCTCAACCTATGAGTGCGCGCGTGTTCTACAACACAAAAAAAATGATACTCTATTAGAGAGACCTAGAGTGGGATACAAATGTCACGTGATATGAGATGGGTACCCCCTTGGCTTCATATATATATATATATATAAATAATATGAGTGTCCAAGATGGGCGGTCATTGCAAACTTGGGTGGTCGGACAAAAGGTCCAACTTTTGTATATATATACATATATAATATGAGTGCCCAAGGTGGGCGGTCGTTCCAAACTTGGGCGGTCGGACAAAAGGTGCAACTTCTCTCTCTATATATATATAAAATATGAGTGTCCAAGGTGGGCGGTTGCTCCAAACTTGGGCGGTCAGACAAAAGGTGGAACTTCTGTATATATATATTTTATATATATATAAAATATGAGTGCCCAAGGTGGGTGGTCGCTCCAAACTTGGGCGGTTGAACAAAAGGTGTACCTTATGTATGGTTGGCAAGCTCTGTCGTGTTGCTTCGCTTCCATGATGAGAAAAATGTCAGGAGGATGCAAAGTAAGCTTATTTGATGTCATGTCTATATGTTTATTAAGCAGTGACCAAAGCTTGATAACAAGCAAGCTCAATGCTAAATGTATGCTTAATGTGGTGATTTGGCAATGTTAGATTGGAAATAATTGAGCTCAATATTGGGTTGGTCGATAGTGCAATCGAGAGAGCAATAAGTGCTCAAGGAGCACCTAGTTCGGAATGTATCTCTTGTAGTGCATCGAAAGCGGGGTATGTTGTCACAATAGCACTAGGTGGTCGATATGTATTCCTAATGTGGTGGTTGGCAATAATGGTGGGGCGGCAATGTTTTGGTGGTTGTGTAACACCAAGTTGATATTTTATGCAATTTTTGATGCACTTCAGAGAGCACACTAAGTGCTAAAGAGGCTTCCCATCTAGGATGCAGACTCTTGGAATGCTTTGGTATATATATATATATATATATATACAAAATGTGATGCCGTTACGAAAGCATGTTAAGTTTTTGATAAACTTTGTGTCTTAAATGTGGTGCGAAGAAATTCCTTAGTTGATGTGTATGGCAAAATCGGTGTATTATGTAGGCTAAAGTGCTGCCCAAGGGGGTGTGGCCCACTCAAATTAAGGTTTAAGGGCTACCCCCAAGGTTGAATATGATGGCCGCCCAAGGGGGCTTAGTGTGTGTGAAAAGAAGGGAAAATAAAGGAGGACCATGGAGCAAAGCACCGGACAAGCAACACATGGGAGGGAGGAAGAGCTCACAACGAGCTCTACGATGCTCGGATGGTGTCGTCCAAGAAACAAATAACTCTCAGGAGGCCTTTGCACAGCAGTTTGTTCCCATTCTCGCCAACTTTGGAGCTATTCTAGAAGTCACCTGCCACATCATCATCCTCACTTCCCACGGCCCTAGCAACACGGTCCCGTTGTTGCTTAGGGAGGGGATGCTATATCTAGAAAAAGGGCTTTTTGGGCATAAAAATAAGGGAAAGGAGAACGTGAAGGGCAAGAATGGAAGATAGGGCATGAAGCAAAGAACGTGAGGAGAGAAGTGTGCCAGAAAAGAAGGAAGCAAAGGGGAGAACCCCGTGGAGGAGGGCGAGAGGAAGCTCTCTCAAGTTGATAAGCTCTCTCTCTCTCTCTCTCTCTCTCTCTCTCTCTCTCTCTCTGAGGAAGATGAAGACCACGGTGAAGCTTGTATGGTTTTACAGAGCACGGTGGTGAAACGAATAGAGGCAAAAAGAAGAGGTCAAATCGTGATTAGGAGGGCAAGAAGCCAAGCAACAAAAGGAGATGAAGCGCATGACAAGAGAGAAGAAGCAAAGCAAGAGGATTTTTCTTGCTCTCAACCTCTACCTTGAAGGACATGGATGTACAAAGGGAAATCAGAGAAAAACAATCAGAGGAGAAGCTTGAAGCTTATTGTTGGAAATTGAGGTAGAAGAAACTCGAGGGATAGACGGAGAGAGTTTGAATTCTTTTTGACAAGGGGACACAGATAGAGGGAGCTTAGAGAGATTTTTGCAGAGCTGTTGTTAGCAATTGGAGAGGAGAAGAACAAAAATTGAATGAGAGTTTTGAGAGCTCTTGACAAAAATCGCAGTAGAGAGTTTTTGTCATAATAATCAATATCTAATTCTCCTAAATGATTTTCTCATATTAAACTGATCATTTAATGTGGGGAAGTGCCAAGGGAGAAAAAGCTAGAATATTGGTTAAGTCAGCAGACCGGCCACAGTAGGGATCCAAAGGAGGGAAAATAGGGATCCAAAGGGGGGGGCCATCTGCAAAAGAGCCATGTGCAACAATGGGCTAAAAAGACCCTAAGGTTTAGCCCATTAAGACCTCCAAAATGCTAAGGTTCCAAAATTCAAAGGTTGTGTCCAAAGGTCAACCCTAGGGAAAATTGGATGCTTTGTGTGTGCCCTAAAAGTCTTTGCACATCCCTACATGGGAGGGGACAAGCCCCAAAGGTAGGGGATGAGAGAAAGCCACACACACACACACACACACAACACACACACACACACACAGGCTCCCTTTACACAAAGGGAATGAGGGACACATGTCAGCTCCCTAGGCCAGATGCCCACAAGGTGTGCCCAATTCCTATTGGAAGACCTTTGAAGTGGACCAATGAGAATTAAGCTAGAGTAAATGTAGTTTAATTAATTTAAAAACATTTAATAAAAGAAACCAATGAGAATTAAGTCTCCTAGAAGACTATTGGGCAGTCTCCCAAAGGGTCCAATGAGCATTCAGAAGCCCCATGGCTTGCCTGATTTCTATTGGCCAGGAGACAAAGGGGTCCAATGAGAGTTTAGTTTGATTATTTAATTACCTAAAACTCTCACAAAAGGGAAAAGGGGGACACATGTCAGAAGGTTATCACTTATGCTGCTTAATACCTATTGGCTTGACTTGGGGAGGTCCAATGAGGCAAAAGCCAGAACAAATTAGCAACTAGGGCTCGCCCAAGAGAGAGAGGGGGCTAATTTTTGCTTGGCATTGACACACAAACACTCACACTTGACCATGTGTGAAAGAAGAATACTCTATCTCCTCCCAAGCTTTAATGGAGATCTCATCACCTACTCCAAGCTTGTGAGATAGAAGCCTACATCAACACTCTCTTGGCATGTGGATGCAAATCCAACCAAGAGCCAAGCTTCAATGCATGCTCATCTCCTCTACCAAGCTAATTACTAAGCTAAGCTATGCTAATATGAGTGATTATGTGAGGAGATGTACATCTTTCTCGTAAGATACTCCTTCTTCCTCTCAATCTACTCTCATACCCTGCTAGCTCTCACCATCTTCGAAGGTGTGTGAGGTCTTGGTTCTGAGAACGGGGATAATTCAAGTTGTGTTTGATTAAGTGTTTTGCTTGGTGTATGAATCTTCCATCTTCATTGCACTAGCTAGTCTTGAAGGAACACAAAGAATTGTATTGTACAATGTCTCTCTTGATGGGAGAAACCATAATACAAAGCCTTTTGGAGGGGGGACCGGCTCCATGCAAATCCGGTCCTCAACTGTTGTCAATAGCTTAATTTCTCTCTCTTTTGAAAGTATTGTCGATGCTATCTAACTAGGTGTTATGCTTTTTGTTGCTCTCTCCACCCAAGCACTCTTGTAATTCTCATTAGGAATCTATTCTAATGAAATGCCCACTATGTTCATGCTAATTTTCGCTACACATAAGTTATTAGGCCATTAAATGTTACATTGGTATCAGAGCTCAAGGTTTCTCTTTTCTTGCTCAAGAAGGGAGGTCCTCAAGCTAGCTACAAATGGTTGGTATTATTAATTGCCTGTGAGTAAGTAGAATAGGGATTTTTCAGCCTTGCAGTGCGCCTGCCTTTGTGCAGTTAACGGGGCATCACCATCGAGAGCTATGGTCTTAATAGTGGAGTCCTACGGGGCTTGCCTACGGCTTAACCACTGTTGAGCTATTAGAAGCTTGACAGGAGCTGGTGCTGTCTTGGTGTCGAAAGACCCTCTCTTCGATTCCTTGCAATTAATGGTATTCGAGCCGCGGGTACAGTAGCTTGAGTGCTTTCTCTAAAGGGGTAAAGAGGAGTAGCAACTAGGGCTTGAAGTGCCAAAGTATACCTAAAAAGTTTACACCTAAAAGTTGTTAGAATGGCTGACAATAGTAAAGAGAGTGAAATTAATGTTGATAACTTTGATTTTGCTCATGAGCAAGCTTCTAATGATGCTTCAATGCTTGTTAACTATCTTGTTTCTAGGCTTCAACAAGCCATGGGCAATCCATCTCTCCAAAGTGAAGTGCAACGGCAGCTCCGTGCTCACGGGATTCTCCAAGCTCATCACCATGACGAGAGAACACCTAGGAAGCCTCCTTGTGAGACTACCAAAAGAGGTCTCTCTCCGATTCGGGAAGAAGAAGAGAATCCATATGAAGGGCTCAAGAATTTACTTCTTGATGATGCATCTCCTTCCCAAAGGAGAACTCAAGAGCCTCCACCGAAGGAACGAGAAAGAAGCGGGTCTCCCGCCACCTCGGCGGAGATGGCTCCACGAAGACGGCGGGCTAAACGCTCTCCATCACCACCAAAGCGGAGAAGACCATCATATTCTTCTCCTCACCACAATTCAAAGAGGGATGATAAAAAGCAAGAGAAGAAAAAGGCGAGAAAGAGGACACCCTCTTCTCCATCTTCTTCATCCTCTTCCTCTTATGAAAGCTATGGTGAAGACGACAAAGATCAAGACAAGAAAAAGGCGAGAAAGAGGTCACCCTCTTCTCCACCTTCTTCAAATTCTTCACCTTCTGAAGAAAGTGATGGTGCAACTTTTGAACCATCAAAAAGAAGAGGCCATAGGAAATCCTATGCCGCATGGAAGAGGTCGTCCAAGTTGAAGAAATTCAAAGAGGGAGGGAAGAGCATCTCTTTCCTTACCTATGATGGCACCTTCGGTGCTACAGACAAAGTCTTGGCCTTTATCCAGCAATTCGATGCGGCGTTTGGAGATGAGGGCTTCACGGAGTCCTCTAAGCTACGCCATGTAGCTATGCACTTTCAAAAGTCCGCCAGAGAATGGTGGTCTAGCCTACGAGCCAACGGTGAAGCTCCACGAACATGGAAGGCTTTAAGAGCTTCCATTATGAAGTAGTTTTTGGCCACCGATGCCAAAGACAAAGTACTCACCGAATGGCGAATCTTAAAGCTCTCTCCCAATGAATCCATCCACAAATATGTAGACAAGTTTTGGGACCTACAACTCAAAGCCACTGTCTTCAAAAAGTTGGATTTTGGAGAGCAAAAGCAACAATTTTGTGCGGGCGAACCAAAGAAATGGCGGAGTATGTCAACTCCCAAAGGCCACGTACCATATCGGTGGTAATACACCATACTATGGTGGCCTCTCGAATCAATTTCCAAACGGGGGGTAAAAGAAAACAAGGGTTCCAATGAGCCTAAGGGGAAGGACAATGTCCAAAAGTCTCCTAAGGGCAATTCCAACAAAGCTAAAGAGAAGGGAGTTTACAAAGGAAAGAATAAACTCTCTCGTGAAGAGCTTGAGCGTTATCGTAAGGATAACCGGTGTTTCAAGTGCGGCGAACAAGGGCATGTGTACCGCGCTTGTCCCCAAAAGAACAACCGCCAAGATCCTCCTAGAGCTTCTTTGGTTGAAATCCAAGAGGAGGAGATTCACCAAACTCACCACAAAGGATCTCCTCTATGCCATGCTTGGGGAAAGGTAAGAGAATATGATGCTTTTATTCTCTTTGACCCTGGTTCTACTCACAATTTCATATCTATGGAGTTAGCCACCAAGTTAAGCATACAATCCTACGAGATGGGAGATATCCTACCCGCAGACAGTGCCTTCAAGGGGCAAGAAGCTTCAGTCACTCCCTTAATCGAGAAATTGAGGCTTCATGTCCAAGGCTATGTGGACAAAGAGGACTTCTTTATCTCTCCTCTCAAGCATGAGGATGTAATCCTAGGGGCACCATGGTTTGACCACCTGGCTGCCGATGTTAAATTTCCTGAAAGGAGAATCTAGCTCCTTTAAGTTCAGGGAAAAAGACATGTATATAGATGCTAAGGAGATGGGTAACACCATCCCCATTGTACATACACCAGCTTTCAACAAGTCAATAAAGAGCTCTATTTCCGTGTACATGATTTTTGTTAAAGATTCTCAAAATGAACCTAATGCTTTAGCAAAAGAAAATAAAAGCAACCAAAAGGAATTAGAGTTATCCAATTTTCTCAAGGGGTTTCAAGATGTTTTTATTGACGACATACCTTGTGAGCTACCTCCTAAACGAGGTAATGATGACCATGCAATTGAACTTCTTCCAGGAAGTTCACCGCCTAACAAACCTCCTTATAGAGTTTCTCAAGCTCAACAAGAGGAGATTATGCAGCAAGTGCATGAGTTAGTTGAGAAGGGCATGGTTAGGCCTAGCTCATCTCCATTTTGCTCACCTGTGCTATTAGTGCAAAAGAAAGATGGCACATATCGTATGTGTGTCGACTATAGAGCACTAAATAGGATCACTATCAAGAATAGGTTTCCCGTTCCACGGGTAGAAGACCTATTTGATAAGCTACAAGGATCGACCTAAAAAGTGGCTATCATCAAATAAGGATAGTTGATCAAGACATTGTAAAGACCGCATTTCGTACTACATTTGGTCTTTACGAATACATTGTCATGCCTTTTGGCTTGACCAATGCACCAGCCACATTCAACCGCTTGATGGAGAAGCTGTTCAGGCCTCATCGAACCTTCGTTGGAGTGTTCTTTGATGATATTATCATCTCCTCTAATTCATTGGAGGAACACAAGCAACACCTCCAGGTAATATTTCAAGTTTTAAGAGAGAATAAACTTTATGTTAATCGAAAGAAAAGTGAATTTTTCTTGCAAGAGATTCAGTATTTAGGTCACATTATCTCTCAAGATGGTATCTGAATGGATCCATCCAAGTTAGAGGTAATAAAAGGATGGCCTAAAACAAGGAATCTTCATGAACTAAGAAGCTTTATAGGTATGTGTGCATACTATAGACGCTTCATAGAAAAGTTCTCACAAATTGCGGGACCATTACATGACCCAACAAAGAAAAGTGTTAGGTATACATGGTCTGCTAAGGAGAACAATGCTTTCGAAAAGCTTATCTCTCAACCTGTGCTTACACTACCGGATCTCTCAAAACCATTTGAGGTCCAATGTGATGCTTGTGGTGATTGCCTTGGGGCTGTTTTGCTCCAAGAAGGGCACGCCATAGGCTATGAGAGTCGAAGGCTCGACCCTATTGAGCAAGCTCTAGGCATATATGAAAAAGAACTCCTTGCAGTTCTACATGCCTTAGACTCATGGAAGCACTATTTATTGGGGACTCCTTTCATTTTGCGAACGGATCACCAAAGTCTTAAGTACTTCATGACGCAGAACAAGCTCTCCGACAAACAAATGAGGTGGGCAAATTTCCTTTCGCAATTTCATTTTCATATTGCTCACATTGCTGGCAAGCATAATCAAGTAGCCGATGCACTCTCAAGACGATCGAGAGTGAATGCGGTTTCCATAGCAACTCACAATGATCTATCTTCAATGATAGATGAGTATGCTATTGATTCCGATTTTAGAGATGTGATTTCAGCCCTTCTATTAGGGAAGAAAGAAGAACCATTTACTTTACAAGATGGTTATCTTCTCTATGGCAATAGACTATGCGTTACTAACTCACTACGTGAGAAAGTAATGTATGAATCTCATGCTCCCCCATATGCGGGGCATAGAGGGATTCAGTCTACCTTAAAGGGAATTGAAACATATTTCTATTGGCCTACCATGAAAGTGAACATACAAGAGTATGTTTCCAAATGTGTGGTATGTCAAAAGACAAAATTTGATAGAGGGAAGCAACCTGGATTGCTTCAACCCTTGCCAATCCCTAATTCACCTTGGGAGAGCATATCCATGGATTTTATCTTTGGATTGCCTAAGTCTATCCATGGGAATACGGGGATATGGACGATAGTAGACAGGTTCAGTAAACAAGCTCATTTTATACCTATCAAAAAGACTATCAAAGCCCATCAAATGGCAACCCTCTTCATTTCACAAATTTTCAAGTACCATGGCTTGCCAATGTCCATAGTGTCGGAAAGAGATCCTAGAATGACCAGTAATTTCTGGAAGGGTCTCTTTGAGAATTTAGGAACAAGGCTAAACTTCTCTTCGGCCTATCATCCACAAACTGATGGCCAAAGTGAAATAGCTAACCTAACCATTCTCGATCTACTAAAAGCCTATGTAACGGAAGTAGATCAAAGATCCCAATGGGAGAAGTACTTACCCTTAGTAGAGTATGCTTACAATAACACTGTACATACTTCCACAGGAAAAGCACCTTTCGAGGTAATTGAGGGAAGATCAAAAAGTCCCTTGCTACTTAAGGTACATGGGAAGATCTTCGCTGCAGATGAGTATAGCCGAGACCTACAAGAATCTTTCCAAAAGATTAAGGATGCTATCTCTATCTCACAGCAAAGGCAAAAGGCTGCTGCTGACAAGCACAGAAGAGCCCAAGCCTTTAAAGAAAACGATTGGGTCTTGTTAAAGTTTCCCAAGGCTCGATTAAGGCACACGACGGGCAAGCATCCTACCGGCCACCAAAAGTACTATGCTAAACTAGCAAAAAGGTACTATGGTCCCTTCCAGATTCTTAGGCCAATCAATGAGATGGCCTATCAACTTAAGTTGCCCAATCATTGGTTCATACACAATGCTTTTCATGTGAGCCTATTAAAGCCTTACAAAGGAGAGCCACCTCAAGAACCAACTATTGAAGACCCACCGGAGATCGAGGACCAAGAGGAGGTGCTGCAGCTCGAGTCCATTCTCCGACATGAAGACAAGGTATTAAGAGGCAGTAAGACTATCCGACGATATCTTATTAAGTTTAAGAATTATCCTTTCGAAGATGCTAGATGGATGCAAGGCATACAATTAAAGGATAACCTAAACCTTGTCAATGCTTACAATGCTTCCCAAGAGTAAGAAAATGTACAAAATGTTAAAAATGAACAAAATTTTTGTCTGATAAGACTCTCTTTTTCTTTATTTGTGCACAAAAATGAAGTAGTATGCATGCTTAGATCAAGTTTGCGGAGACGACGTCTCCCAAACACTAAGTAGAGCTTGTCACTCTACTATGGAAGACTGATAGGACTAATGTGCAGACATGCTTGCGGCAGCTTCAGGCTCTCAAGCGCCAAATGGACTAGTCATCCATTATGGAATGCTGTCGTAGGGTAACATAGGGATCCTCTACCCGCTAAGAAAAGGACTCATGAATATGCTTTATCTTCTCTACACCATAGTCGAGGACGACTATGATTTCAAGAGAGAGGTAATGTCATAATAATCAATATCTAATTCTCCTAAATGATTTTCTCATATTAAACTGATCATTTAATGTGGGGAAGTGCCAAGGGAGAAAAAGCTAGAATATTGGTTAAGTCAGCAGACTGGCCACAGTAGGGATCCAAAGGAGGGAAAATAGGGATCCAAAGGGGGGGCCATCTGCAAAAGAGCCATGTGCAACAATGGGCTAAAAAGACCCTAAGGTTCAGCCCATTAAGACTTCCAAAATGCTAAGGTTCCAAAATTCAAAGGTTGTGTCCAAAGGTCAACCCTAGGGAAAATTGGATGCTTTGTGTGTGCCCTAAAAGTCTTTGCACATCCCTACATGGGAGGGGGCGAGCCCCAAAGGTAGGGGATGAGAGAGAAAGCCACACACACACACACAGAGGCTCCCTTTACACAAAGGGAATGAGGGACACATGCCAGCTCCCTAGGCCAGATGCCCACAAGGTGTGCCCAATTCCTTTTGGAAGACCCTTGAAGTGGACCAATGAGAATTAAGCTAGAGTAAATGTAGTTTAATTAATTTAAAAACATTTAATAAAAGAAACCAATGAGAATTAAGTCTCCTAGAAGACTATTGGGCAGTCTCCCAAAGGGTCCAATGAGCATTCAGAAGCCCCATGGCTTGCCTGATTTCTATTGGCCAGGAGACAAAGGGGTCCAATGAGAGTTTAGTTTGATTATTTAATTACCTAAAACTCTCACAAAAGGGGAAAGGGGGACACATGTCAGAAGGCTATCACTTATGCTGCTTAATACCTATTGGCTTGACTTGGGGAGGTCCAATGAGGCAAAAGCCAGACCAAATTAGCAGCTAGGGCTCGCCCAAGAGAGAGAGGGGGCTGATTTTTGCTTGGCATTGACACACAAACACTCACACTTGACCATGTGTGAAGGAAGAATACTCTATCTCCTCCCAAGCTTTAATGGAGAGCTCATCACCTACTCCAAGCTTGTGAGATAGAAGCCTACATCAACACTCTCTTGGCATGTGGATGCAAATCCAACCAAGAGCCAAGCTTCAATGCATGCTCATCTCCTCTACCAAGCTAATTACTAAGCTTGGCATTGACACACAAACACTCACACTTGACCATGTGTGAAGGAAGAATACTCTATCTCCTCCCAAGCTTTAATGGAGAGCTCATCACCTACTCCAAGCTTGTGAGATAGAAGCCTACATCAACACTCTCTTGGCATGTGGATGCAAATCCAACCAAGAGCCAAGCTTCAATGCATGCTCATCTCCTCTACCAAGCTAATTACTAAGCTAAGCTATGCTAATATGAGTGATTATGTGAGGAGATGTACATCTTTCTCGTAAGATACTCCTTCTTCCTCTCAATCTACTCTCATACCCTGCTAGCTCTCACCATCTTCGAAGGTGTGTGAGGTCTTGGTTCTGAGAACGGGGATAATTCAAGTTGTGTTTGATTAAGTGTTTTGCTTGGTGTATGAAGCTTCCATATTCATTGCACTAGCTAGTCTTGAAGGAACACAAAGAATTGTATTGTACAATGTCTCTCTTGATGGGAGAAACCATAATACAAAGCCTTTTGGAGGGGGGACCAGCTCCATGCAAATCCGGTCCTCAACTGTTGTCAATAGCTTAATTTCTCTCTCTTTTGAAAGGATTGTCGATGCTATCTAGCTAGGTGTTATGCTTTTTGTTGCTCTCTCCACCCAAGCACTCTTGTAATTCTCATTAGGAATCTACTCTAATGAAATGACCACTATGTTCATGCTAATTTCCGCTACACATAAGTTATTAGGCCATTAAATGTTACAGTTTTGCAGATCCCTTAAAGGCAGTTAAAAAAAAGAGAGTAGCTACACATGGAGGAGAGAGTTTTGCATAGCCCTTAAGCGTAATTAAAGAAATTTAAAGAGAACAAATACACACATAGGAGAGAGTTTTGCAAAGATCTTAAGGGCAATTAAAGAAAAGAGAGCAGCTACACACAAAGAAGAGAGTTTTCTTGAGGGCAATTGATGTACGGAAAACAACATGGAGGAGATCTCCATCACCGTTGTGACGTGTTTTGGAGGAATGGTGTGGGCCACCCTAAATAATTTGAGAGGATTTTTTTAATGATTTTGGGACCCTTCGATGTAAATAAATCATGCTTGTACAAAGTGTACAAAGGCGGTGTGTGTCAGTTGTCTCTACACATGCGGGCTAGTTGTGCGGGGTACATAGTTTTTCCGTGATTGTAAAAGAAGTGTTGAGACTTCAAAGAGCGAGTAAGTGCTTTAAAAAAATGAAAAAAAATCGAACTTTTAATATCTTGGGGTCGTGATTGAAGAGGGATATTTAGTTGTGAAGAAGAATCTCTATGTTGCTGCAGCCTGCGGGGTGAAGGGTGGGGTTTTGATATAGGGGTGTCCCTCTTGCCTTGCGAGATCCTGATGTGGTGAGTTGAGAGTATTTCTCTCCTCAATGTCTAATAAAACTGGGTGCTTAGCTCTGTATATTGACCTCTCTTCATCTTGGTTTTTTGGTGACTATACAGTGGAATGATACATGTCAGGTGACTTAAAGACTCTTAAGTGTATGTACACCATAACACACTGGAGCAGCTGTGGAAAATCCATGATTATACTGCATGACTGATATAAAGTCTCTTGAGAGTGTGCAATGGAATAGAGCTCCCAACAGACATCTTCAAGATAAAACTTTTAGGCCAGTGCTTGATATTCCTTTGAGTAGAGTTCACGTCTATACACTTCATGCACTCTGTCAAATAATTGAAAAGGTGGTTCATTTGTACATATGCTTTGCATAGACATTAAATCTAGAGAGTGAGTCAAAAAGAGTGATCAAAGAATTAGAGGGAGTGCTCCTAAACATTGGTTTGCATGGAGGCAATGTCAAAATTGAAGAGGACCCTAAGATGTCTCGAAGTCGTTACAAGGTACCTAGGAAAGCATCGATAGGTGGCGTGAAGGCCAGAAGGTTTCTTGGGTTTAGCCTGAAAGATTCAAATAGAGAAGAGAGGAGAAACATGTTCAAAAAATGGAAACAATTACATAAAGTGGTTAAAGACAATGCTGGTAGTGGGGCAATCCAAAATCACAAGGCGAATGTTTGAAAATCACTAGATAAAAGTTTTCACTACGTGGAGCAGCATTCTTGGGACCAAAGTAAGCTCACATCATTTCAAGCAGCTTTGCTGGATTGGAAGAAGGCTTACCTTACAGGGTGGGGTGGGCAACATATCACAAATTACATGGTGGGTTAGCATTCTACTTATACAAACAAAATTTAAAATTGTACTCTACTCACCATTTTGTTTTATTTCAATGCAACACATACTAGTTCAACCATGGTCCATATTTTGCCAAGACATACGGCTCGCTATCAATATGGTCCGAAAAAGGCATGGAAAAAACCCACTACATGGATAGAATAGGTTACTTTAAGCACACTAGACATGGGAAGGAAAGGATAAGGCCAATAGCCTATTAGAGTTACACCAATGGACTTATAGACGACTTATTCGTAGAGCAAGGCAGAAGGAGTTTCTTACAAGTTTAGAAATTACACGGTCTTTACAACACATCCGCGAAGAGAAGAAACAGATGGCTTGGGGGAAATTCAAATGCGGGGGAGCACCATACGAGGTGGCGGCAGTCACGAGTCAGGAGCGAGAGAAGATGGACCTGAGAGAGAAGATGGACCTAAGCCCGTCGTTTTTATCCTCTTCGATGCACCTCCTTCTTTCTCACTCTATACCTCTTTGATGTGCAAGCTCTGTAGACGAGCTTGTTCCTCTATTGATGGCAGCATCCCCACGGGCATCAAGCATCTTCTTTCCCTCATAAACAATCGCTTGTTGTATGGATCTAAGCTCTCTGAGTCTTCAAACCCTGTAGCCAGAGCCTGAGTTGTGTAGGACATGAAATAGGGGGCTTTGAGTGCTTGGCACCCATACCCAATGCCAAAGACGCGTAGAGAAAACTATTTCTCAATCAAAATTAGTCTTTCTGCGTTTAGTGGGAGGGCGTGCCCACTACATAATCTTTTAATAAATTTCATTGCAAACAGTGGGAACTTTGCATTGTCCTCGGAGTATTCCTTGTGGTATATTATGATCTACAAAACAATATTAAAACATTTATGGGCCGTAAGTGATATGAGTACAATTTCCAAGTACTTGAATTGTTTCTACAAACCTTTTTGTGGTTGAAATTTCCGATGTCTTAGACAACGCCGCATCCTTGCCTTGTACTCCAGTGACAAGCCCTTGCCATGAGCCTCTCGCTTTTCTAAGGAAATTATCGTCATACACTAGCACCTGTCAACAAAAAGATTGATCATGATATTTCATCACTGGGCCATCTCCAATACCATCTGAATGTCTTCAAAAATTACCATTTGATTCTCGTCCATTTCCAGCATCGACCTTCCCCACAAGTGAACGTATTGACTATTCATTACCTAAGCTCTGGGTGCCACGTGCCTACCCATGTTTTCCAAGCCGAGTTGTTTTGTTGTTGATTGAAACTGCTCATCTGTTGGAAAATTGGCCTCTCCAGACTTCGCTTCATTGAATGTATCTTTGATTAGTTGCCCCCTTGAAGTGAACTGTGAGTCATGGACAATTGTGTCAGCCATAAGATATTGGTCCACTCCATCATCATCCAAAAATCCCATGTCTGCCTCACAAAAATTCGCAATTGCAGCTAGGCAATAGTCCTCCTGTATATTCAGCTCATGCATGAGATCTGTGAGCAGAACGTAGTGGGTGTCGCCCGCCATAGCAAAGCTGGGAGCGCAATTTAGAGGCAAAGTCACTTCCTTATTTGAGCTTTCTTGCTTGCACCCTAATGCAGCATTCGCAAGAGAAGCAAGAGTTAAGCCCTCATCAAATGTTTCCTTTAATACCTCTACCCGCTCTTCTTCTGGGTAAAACTGCACCTCCACATCCTCTACCTCTTCCTTCAATGCCAATGGATAACTACCAAAAGTTGTTGACTGGGAAGTCTCTGACTCACCATCCGTCTGCAAGTACAAGTAACAAACAAACCCGTGGTTGAATTCCACTAAGAGACACTTTTTTAAGTGCTTCATACACATGTCTTGTACAAGTACTACATTGGAGGGACACTTTTCTAGACAACGGTTCAGTCTCCTTGCCACACTCTTTTCAGGGTCAAGGTCGGTTGGGTGCACATATTTCATGCCATCAATTGTCATGGAATTGTCACAAATGACTACCTCATATTGTTGCAAATGGGTTTATAGGTACTCAAATGAGCAATCTATGATACTCTATATATAAAAATCTACATTAAACATTCCTAATAGTTCTAGTGCATGGTGATGAGCACGAGTGTTGTATAAGAACGTGAATAATTTTTCTTTACATGTATCCTCTCCCACATCGTCTGTCTCCAAGACTATGATCCTCATGACTGAAAGAAAACGCAAGCCAAAACTACTGTTCAAAATTGGTATGTATTTGGTGTCATAACCAAGCAAATATTGAGCATGGAGTATCCCTCAAGGTCTCTATTCGCTTGGTTTTGTCTCGTGTGCTAATGTCATAATAGGTGATGTGACTAGAGTTAGAACCACGTGAATAGGGACCCCAAGAATCTCCAAAGGGCCCTATTCACTTGGTTCTGACCCAAGTTGAATTTACATTATACCCATGTCCATTTGGAATAGGTGGATTGGAACAAAGCATTTAATGTTATCAGTAAATGCTCTATATCCTCGCCCACATCGTCTGTCTCTAGGACTATGATACCCATGTCTGAAAGAAAAAGCAAGCCAAAACTACTATTGAAAATTGGTATGTATTTGGTGTCATAACCAAGCGAATATTGGGCCTGGAGTATCCCTCAAGGTCTCTATTCACTTGGTTCTGTCCCATGCGCTCATGTCATAATAGGTGACATGACTAGAGTCAGAACCAGGTGAATAGGGACCCCAAGAATCTCTGAAGGGCCGTATTCGCTTGGTTCTGACCCAAGTTGAATTTACGATGTACCCATGTCCATTTGGAACGGGTGGATTGGAACAGAGCATTTAATGTTATCAGTAAAAGATATATAGGCCTACTCACTCACTCACTATACCCAAACATAGCATTGAATAACAACTGAGGCACGGTCACATAAGGAGTAATTATTCTAACCATGTGGTGCATGGAGAATCTCAACTAATACGTACAGTTTGTAACTATGTGAATCTTGAGGTTGCCTCTACTCGCTTGGTACAGACCATCGTCTTTATTAATGATGTTTGCTATTATACTTTTCTGAGGTCAATACCAAGCGAATAATGGAAGGAAGCCTTTGTTCTTTGCACCTCTTCCCTTGGTACTGGCCATTGTCTTTATTAATGATGTTTGCTATTATACTTTTCTGTGGTCACTACCAAGCGAGTAGAGGCAATACAATCATATTTGGTGCACTTTTTCGCTTTGTGCCAACCCTAGAAATCTTAAGTCCCTTGTGCAACAAATGACATGTCGTTTTTTGTTATGCTATTTGTAGAGATGCCGCGTGCAAAGGCCACGCCTAGAAGGGCAACAAGTGACTCTTTTCATGCTCAAGCAAGAAGGTGCTGATATGAGGCGCACATACATGTCCTGCAAGATCTACGAAGGATCGGATGACACATGAAAGAGATTTGCAAGCATTGGAGTGTGTATGCGATGGGCCAGCAGTGCACTTCTCTACATGCAAGAAATTGCAGGAGACTACCTCGTTGAATTCTTCAATGATGGATATATCCTGGTTGCCCATGCACACCGCGTTACTATCATGCCGTGGGATTTTGACACTCTTCGGAGGCTTCGCTTCCGCTACGATGGGCTACTTTAGTCAGTACCTATCCGAGATAGTAGAACCATGGATATTCTTTAAATCCCCCCTCTCCATCCTTGTGCACGATAGACAGAGCCTTCTAGGGCTGAATTAAACAACAAAAGGACATGAAATGACACAGATGAGCAGACTGAGCCTGCCGATGAGGGGCATGAGCAGGCCAAGGTGGACCCTGAGGCGCGATCATTGAAGAAACAGAGACAGTTATGGAGGAACCAGCTATGAAGCAAAATGAGCAAGGCATGGAGGATTTGAACCAGTTAGGGAGGATCTAGACCCAGTTAGGGAGGAGCGTGTGCCAGTAAGGGAGGATCCTATGCCAGTAAGGGAGGAGCCTGGTAGAGAGGAGCCTGTGCCTGTTAGGGAGGAGCCTGTGATAGTAAGGGAGGATCTTGTGCCAGTAAGGGAGGAGGCTGTTAGGGAGGTGCCATTAAGGGAGGAGCCTGTGCCATTAAGGGAGGATCCTGTGCCATTAAGGGAGGAGAATGAGGCAGCCACGGATAAAGCTCAAGAAAGGCAAGGGAAAGGCTCTCCTTCACAAGGGCCATCCAACGAGGAGCCTTTATCAGAGGAGTTGATTATTTTAGAGCAAATCAATGAAGAAAATGAAGAGGAGTTGCAAGTTCTGATCAATGCAGTGCCTCTGCATGCACATATACTATTGCTTGGAAGGTTAGAGGAGGCTTGTATTTTCAACCTTGATCAAGAAGACTTCCTGTGCATGCGCAGTTTCTCCAACTCCAACGCAACGGATGCGGTCTTCAACATTGCTATGTGGTACTTCTCAAGCTCTTTATAAGTCATGCTTGGTTCATTAAATGGCTCACTTTCGCTAAGACATGGGTCAATACCAAGCGAGTCAGTGGCTTATGGAGTTGGATAGTTATACCACTTGCTTGGTATTGACCCATGTGTTAGTGGCAGTCATCAATGTTGTTATGTGTTACGTCTCAAGATTTTCTTTATAAGTCATGCTTGGTTCATTAGATGGATCACTACCGTTAAGACATGGGTCAATACCAAGTGAATCAGTGGCTTATGGAATTGGATAGCTATACCACTCGCTCGGTATTGACCCATGTATTCGCGGAAATTGTCAACGTTGCTATGTGTTACGTCTCAAACTTCTCTTTATAAGTAACTCTTGGTTCATTACATGGCTCACTATCGCTAAGATATGGGTCAATACCAAATGAGTGAGTGGCTTATGGAATTCGATAGGTGCCCCAATTGCTCTGTATTGACTCATGTGTTTGTGGCAGTGACAGCCTGTTGAAATATCTAAAGTCTAATCTCTGCCATTGATTCATGTTAGGTGCGCTATCTTGCTACTGTCCACTGATGTTCAGAACAAAATATATGTAATAGATCCGCTGATCTCGCCTATGATGCATAACATTGGAGTTTCCTTTTTGGCTCTATTGGGCTGGTTTAGCAGAGTCAATTTTGATCTAGCGCGTTTTCTGGTCACTGCATACAATCAATTGTGTGTTTCTTCTTGCCTTGTAAGAACCATGTTGGATTTAGGATCTTTCTCCTCATCTTTGATGGTTTTGGTGTAGTGATCATTGGAGTCTGTTGTTATTTGACCTTGAAGACAAGATTGTCTACTACGCAAACTCCGGGCAAAGCAGGTTGTTGCACAATCGTGTAAAAACGTAAGGCACATCTGGATATAGTTGTAAGTAGTATCTCTTTGTAATGTGTTGCTGACTCAAGTGGTTACGTATGTAGTGCCGCAAAAAAATTTGTATGCTGTGTAGAGCATGTTTTATTAGAACATGATCTAGGGACTACCATCTGGCATGAACGGGTCACTGTGTCCATGCAGGTTGATGACTATAGCTGTGGTTGGCGAACTTGTTTGAATGCCTTGTTGCTCCTGAGTCAAATTTTGGATGTACCAAACATAAGTAATCATGTTGTTTCATTGTTTGTTTGTTACAACGTTTGTATTAAAAGAAGCAACATCTTTACTTACTTTCTTTTTATTACGCTTCTACAGGAACTTCAATTACATAACTACGCCCCCAACAATGTACGACATTTTTTTGTAATGGCCATCCAACATATTATAATCTCGGTAAACAAACATACAAGAGAGGAAGGGGCGAGAGCTAAGGAGTTCGAACAGGCTCGCATTGAGACGAAATGATGCAGCGCACCCATCAGACTCAAGAGGAGGTTCAAAATATGCAAGAAGCAATCAATTAATATTATGTGAATGCTGCAAAAGTAGAGGAGTGGGCTACATGCCAGCGGCAAGAGAAAGAACAGAGGGAAGCTTCATAGGTGCAAGATGCATGGGAAGCCATGAAAGAGGCCCATGATTTCGAATGATGGGAAAGGATGCCTGAGACCAGTGTCCCCTGAGGGAGAAGAAGGAATAATCGAGGAAGAGGGCAGGGGAGCAATGGCAACAATCGGGGGAGAGGGCAAGGGACCAGTGGCAGCAATCGAGGGAGAGGACAGGGGACCAGTGGCACCAACCGGGGGAGAGGACAGATGAGCAGTAGCAGGGAAAGGGAGCAATAACTACCTCTCTTTTGATACATCTTGATAGAAACAACACAAGTTGTAAAGTTTTGAGACAATGAAAAGTGTACATTTTTTAAACATTGTTTGAGCGGCACAAAACGTCTCTGTATTAGTCATTTTGAAGAGTACATCATGGTTTGCATGGCATCAAAGCTCATTGCGTGCACAATGTATGCGACCTAGCTTCCGGTGGAAGCAATTAAGTGAAGTGTATTTGAGAGGGACTCCTTACACAATGTTGCCTTCTCCTTGCGTCTTGGAATCTGAGAAGAAGAAAGAGTTAGATTCTATGTCTCAATGTATTAAAGACAATAAAAAATCATCCATTTTGTAAGCACCTTTCTATTTTTGAGACTAAATGCATACAATTCTGGCAAAAGTGGAAGTTCTTCACATGTAAGATCTACCCTGAGTTGTGCAAGAGTTGTGCTTGACATTGTCTCCATCACAGTAAGTAGGCTGTCTCAAAAGTAGAGCTCCATTGATAAAGGTTTGTTCTCGAGGCTAGACTTTGTATCTTGGTCGAGTGGAATAAACTGTCCACTAAGAAGATGATATCTAAAATAGTAAAACGACACTATGAAATTTTGAGAGCTTATAATAAACTTGCAAATTATGGACTTCTTTTGCAAAATACAGATTTTGCCCTATGACTGTTTCCTCTCCCAATTATCATCTGAAAAGCCTAAATAGCTCTCAGACTTGTTGCAAAATGAACATTGTTGCGGTAGTTCTTATTTGCTCATCAAAGAAGAAATCTACAAACACTTCAAGAGGCATAAATATTACAAGTGGAATTATTTTTGTGGCAATTGAATACTTGAGGGACTTTTGTATATCCTGAAACAACCTATTCCTAAACATTTCACTAGTTTGCGAAGCTAGCAAAGACCAATCCTTGCTGTCAAAGGATGGAAGTGACAAAGGAGCTACACGACCCCAACCAAAGGAAGTTCTCGGTTCCAAATATGACATATCATAAAGAATATTCCATTATCTACAAGTTCCTTGTGTTGTCTTCCTCGGTACATTTTCTCACCAATAAATGCATGGAAAGCATAAAAAATCCCAACTATGCTCTCAACTGGTTGCCAATCCAACCTATTTGATGGATAAATATTTGGAACATACCAAAGATGATATCCACCACTTAACCTTATAATATAATCATGCAGTAAGTGAGATGCTCAAAATAACTTACAGTTGGGTCAATGTCGTGGAAAACTTGGAGGAGATGTTTGCAACCTTAAGTTTGCATGCTGGAAAGCATGTTGTATGAGGACCTCTTTCACCCACTTGCTTTGTGCACACAATTTAAACTCTTTAACTTGTCCCTTGAAAGCCTCCACAAGATCATTGCGTTGCCTCCTCTTCCTCCTCCTAGCTTGCAATAGTACCCAACTTCCGATAGTTATTTGAAATGGTATCCATGCTTGATCATCTGTAGTATAACCGTTAAAAATGCTAACATAGTCAATGGTAGTGCTAGGCCTTCAAGAAATAGTCATGGTGTGCACTAGAATACACGAAAAAGTTAGCACAAATATGAAAAAGGGAAGAAATTTTTGAGATGGAAGTAGAGTTACTCAAAGTCATATTTGGGCGGGAACATAGATACTAGATAGAGTCTTCAATGAAAGTTCTGAAATTCGTCAGTACAGAGTTAGTACGACTTATGGAATTTATGCTTTGAAAGTGTGAAATTGTGCAATTTGATGAACAAAAATAATATTTTCTCCCTTTTTTCTAAAAGAGCTTGGCTCCAAAATGTCAATTCTCAACGTAACATTCGCCTCTTCCTCATTGGTCGAGCGTCACTCTCTCTCTAGAACTGAAAGGCCCAAAAGTGAGTCCAACTTTCTCCTAATGTGCAAAGACAAGAAATAATACATACCCATAATCTAGAGTATGTTATGAGCATATCAAATTGGGGCACCTTTACCACTAGATGGAATGACCATTCAATGGGTATTGCTCTTATATCTAAGAAAGGTTTTAGGCAAAGGTGCTTGGCAAAGTTTTCCAGAGTTTTCATGGATCAAGCACAACAAGTACGAGTTACATACCTTGCTAGTATTTTTTTTAATCTTTTCAATACAGTGTACAATTTGACAAGGTCGATTATCTGTGAATGCTTGACAAGGCCGACTTTCTTTTGCTATGACATTGTCAATTGGCAAGAGTATCTATTAGCTATGCGTAGAATAGTATGTATATGAAGTAAGGACCAAGATTCCCTCCAGGATTCCAAGAGCACGGCTCCTTGAATTGGATGTATAATCACTTCTAGATGTTGTAGCTTGCCAGGGAGCATGCAACATAAGTATACGAAGTAGTGGTAAACACATTGACATCCAAATCTATGAGATGAACCCAATGACAATCACCACACATACTTCTGATGCCAAGGGTACATGGTAGTGTTTGACAATAGTTGACTGTTGATAGCTAATTTATAGATGCTATCTCTATCAGTATTGGGCAATCTCATGATTCTCAATAAGCTGCACAATTCAACAAGGCCAATTCTCTATGAAATTTTGACAAGGTCGATTCTTCTCTACTTGGACACGTGTGTCAACAAGCATACCTTTTCTCGATGATCATTTAGTATCAGTTCTATCTTAACTTATTGATAGACTTCTAAGAAGCAAGGCTTCACTTTAAGACATACATCATAGCAGTTTCCAAAGTTTGGAATATGCTATCAACATACAAACTTGGGAGTCTTTGCAACATGTCTGCATGGTTTCTCACTAGAGATCGGATTAAACCAAGCCAAGAAGGCATATGCAGGACATCCGACACCTCTCAAGTTATTCACATATATGGCTATGAGCCTGATTTGGGCGAACTACCAGAACCCTGGCCACAAGTGGGCAACAAGGTTAGTAAATTTCAAGTTATGTTTGTTTTTGTCTATGTTTTACTTTTCATTTTGGAAAAGATCCCTCTGCTGTGCAAAGCAAAGTGCTTGGGCAGACTCCATAAGAAGCCGCTGTAAAATGCAAAGTGCTTTGACTGACTTCATGAGAAGCACGGCTTATTTTATGTACCAAGTTATTATTGATTGACCTCAAATCGATGATAATGGCACACATCTTTGGCACTATGTGGATATGGCTCACATTTTACACAATGGCACACTGTGATTCCCAATGGTGCAAGGCACTTATGGTATCTGCTCAATCTGTAGGGCCGTCAATGTCTCCAAGGGCTTACAGATCTGCATGCATGGTATGCCGGTGATATTGACATAATTTTGTCTCATTACTATTTACGCTTCTGCTATATCACTAGCTACTCTATCAAGGACAAACTTAGTTACTGATGTTTTAAAACATTTTGTGTTTATGTTTATCCACAAGCAAAGTGCCATACATCTACACCTTGATCAATCACGATCACATACACGGCAAGTGGGTCATGATGTGACTTATGGTACCTCTCCTTTGAGAGCGTGGTACAAGTACACTGCTGTATGCTTATAGGATAAGCTACCACATTGCCATTGTTTGCACAGAGGCATACATAGGGGGCATTAAATACAATAGAATAAGGGATTTTTCTTAGCCCAGCATTCTCTCTCTCTCTCTCTCTCTCTCTCTCTCTCTCTCTCTCTCTCTCTCTCTCTCTCTCCCCTTCCTAATTCTTTGTGGGAAAGATGAAACTAGGCATGATTTTTCAAAAATCTTTCTATGTTGATATGGTAACAGGAAGGGCTAAGATCCATCTGTTTTTGAAGGGCTCAGAGACACCTCTTTTGGAATGATTAAGAGCCATCTGTTTGTAATCCCTCAGTGATTGCTTTCAAGCTCGAATAATTCTAACCACTTGAGTACCCATCAATTCTAATGGACAAGCAAGAGTCGTGTCATTACTAATTTTTTGGGTGTTATTTTAGCACTACATATTGAAATTGTGATGATCAAGTTGAGTTTTTGAATGTCTTAAACTCTTAAATGCTTATCTCTACCAAGGTGTATAGATGAAGCAAGAAATTTAGACACCACGGCTGTTCACACAAAAACCCAAGATTATGGATTTTTGGGTCTAAAAAAGATCTAGTTGTGAATACAATTCCAACTTGAGTGAATCTCCTATTTTCTTTATAGCACTGAGAGTGTTTATATGAGTACAATTTTGGGGTAAGACCTCGCTCATGATTACTAATCACTTATTTTGTGTTGATGGTTAATTCTTGGAATGTTCACACTTGCGCTTTCAAAGAAAGAAGTCCACCAACTGCCAAGGGTAGTGGATAGTTTTAAGCTTTCGAAGCCATAAGGGAAAAAGGGGGGTCACGGATACAGGCCAAGGGCCGGCTGCTAGTTGAGTAGTTTCCCTACAAAAGTCTAACCAACGGGTTTGATAATGTAGATATTAACCAAGGCATTTGGATTGGAAAGGCAACACCCAAGGTTATATGTGTACTACTACTTGAATTTCACTGATTTTCAATTGGTGTTCCTAAGCCTTTGTAGGCGGGAAATTTGGGCAGGTGTCTTTTACTATGAGTAAGTGAACACTATGTTCAACCTCAAAATACGCATTTGGTTTTTTTTTTTGTTTCCTTGTCCAAGTAGGATGCATCAATTTCTATGTTTTCATCCATTTTTGCTCTTAACAATTGGCAAGTATGATCATGGATATGCAGGTTCGGATCTGTTTTTGCTAAATGCATGCAGACTAGGGGTTATGGGCCCTAGTGTTTAGCAAAGGCTGATTGGAGCGGCATGCATATTCATCACAGTAGTTTCTTATGAAGCATTTTGCACTCTATGTGCAGTATCTCTATGCGATTACTATTGAATCTACCAATCATCAATAGAGGTCATGGCTCAGGTTGGGTTCTTGTGGATCTTTTGAGTTAACCAAGATGGTTATTCATACATGTTTACCAGTCATCTGAAAAGACTATCTGTAAACGGTGGGGAAACACACCTCAATACTGTCAGTATCCAAGGGGATAGGCAAATTACAATTGTAATCTTGTGCTAAAGGATATGTGAAGCGCGTATGTTAGCACCAAGCAATCCAGTTAGCAAGCATATATCATGCTAGTTGGAATTTGATTACAATAAGGTAAAGCGTGTTTGTGACTCAGTTTAGTCCCTTTATGGTTAAGTCAAGTTCTCAACCTTGAATACTAGTTATGGTGGGGTTGATTTACTAAAGAGAATTGAGAAGTCAAGGACTTGTATTTTGCTAATAAGTTACGCTAGCCAATTACTTTCATGGAAAGTGAAAAGAGGTACTCTTTCATGTACATCTTTGTTGTGATAACTTGTTTAGAATGCTTGTGTGCATTCTAAATGGAGTCTACACGTTATGTTGGATAGGAGCTGATAACACAAGATGGTTGCAAATGGACAACAATGTGGAAAATCAAGATGTTACTCTTGGTTTCATTGAAGCTCATACTAAACCCTCTTCCGGTCAAGCGAATAGTTGGATCCATGAAGGATTCCATAGTGGAAAACATTAGTGTATCACCACTCTTGTTTCCAAGGACGAAAACGCTTCTCCAAGGGAGAAGTAATGTCATGCCAAGGGTAGGACCATGCATGGCCAAGGGCCAGGATGAACATGCAGTCAAGGGGGTCCCTATGTTTAGAGGGGCAAGGGCCTATATAGGGCATGGCTTGGTGTTGATGAGCATGCTCTAGTCCCCTCTGTCTTACACCTTCATGAGCCAATAACTCATCCACCATGTCGAACATGTGTTCATTCTCAAGCTCAAAGTGTCCCTGAGACACGTGTGGAGGAATTGTCAAAGTAGATATGTTGGGAGGGTCAGCACACATGATGCCTTTGCCCAATTTCTCTCATCGTTGTATTCTGGCCTTGCGTGCTAGAGAACCACCACTGAACACAGACCAATGGGGGGTATCCTCAAGCGGGCCGGGGGGGGGGGGGGGGGGGGAGGGGGGTCTCTCATCTACTTGAGCGCTTTTATGAGGACGCAAAAACCCTTCGTTCTCTACATGCTCCAAAGCAATGTGTCTCAATAGAGACGTACATACATCTTACATTTTCTTGCAAGAGTAGATTAGGTTTAGGGTTTTGGGTTTTTTTCCTTGTAAATTGATTGGTAGAATAGATTAAGCTTAGGGGAATCGTTGTAGAAAATGCGCTTTGTTTGTAAATCGACTTGCTTGTAGATTAAGTTTGCTTGAAACTTTCTTGATCACCTAACTTGAAACTTGATTGATCACCTAACTTGAAACTTGAAACTTGAACGAGATTGTGTAGAAAAAAGATTTAAAAAATAATGAACTGTTTAGAAAATAAAAGAGTAAAAATTAAAAGTGTAAATAGAAAAAAAAGGAGTAGAATAGAAAAAGATATAAGTTTAGAAAATGCAAGTACATATAGAGAAAACATTAAGGGAGAGGAAGAGGTGGAAATGTGTGTGTGTGTGTGTGTGTGTGTGTGTGTGTGTGTGTGTGAGAGAGAGAGAGAGAGAGAGAGAGAGAGAGAGAGAGGGGAATTTTAAAAAAAGAAAAAATATATAGAGATATCTATTAGAGGGAGATAGAGTAGAGAAATAGAAAGTAGAGATAGGAAATCAAAAGTAAAGAGAGAAATAAAAAGTAGGTTTAGGGTATAAAAAGTAGAGAAATAAAGTAGAAAATAGAGAAAAAAAATGGAAAGTAGAGAGAATATATATATATATATATATATATATATATATATATATAGAGAGAGAGAGAGAGAGAGAGAGAGAGAGAGAGAGAGAGAGAGAGAGATGAAGTGAAAGGAGAGGGAGGGAATAGAGAGAAAGAGAGAGAGGGAGAGAATAGACAATAGAGAGAGAGAGAGAGAGAGAGAGAGAGAGTAGAGGGAGAGAGGGGGGAGGAGGAGGTAGAGATAAAGTAGAGAGAGAGAGAGAGGGGGGAGGAGGAGGTAGAGATAAAGTAGAGAGAGAGAGAGAGAGAGAGAGAATAAAGAGAAATAGAGAGTAGAGAGCAAGAGAGAGAGAGAGAGAGAGAGAGAGAGAGAGAGAGTAGAGAGCGAGAGAGAGAGAGAGAGAGAGAGAGAGAGAGAGAGAGAGAGAGAGAGAGAGAGAGAGAGAGAGAGAGAGAGAGAGAATAGAGGTAGAGGTAGAGGGAAAGTAGAGGGAGAGAGAGAGAGAGAGAGAGAGAGAGAGAGAGAGAGAGGGAGAGAGTAAAGAAAGAGAAAGATGGAGAGAAAGAAAGAGAGAGAGAGAGAGAGAGAGAGAGAGAGGGAGGGAGGGAGAGAATATATGTGTGTGTATATGTCTGTATCTATGTGTAGATATGTATGCATGTGTATATGTACTACGTTGCCTTTATACGTCCGCACCAAAAAAATATACGTATAAAACGTCATTATACATAAAAATCTCAAATAATCATCGAATAGCCGTATTTTTTCTTTTCGAGTGAAAGATATTTTGATCAAAACATCTTTTAATTGAAATATCTTTTGATCTAAAAACTATTTATATAAAGACCGTCGTTGGTTTCGATCGAAACCAGTGATTGCAACAAACAAATAGAGTTTATTGAGGTATAATTTCAAAGTTTTTCACATTTGTTCTAACTTGTTTTTGTGTGTTGTGCCAGACTTGTGTGGTACAATAGTTTTTCTCTCACCCCAAAGTTGGGTTGCAGGTTATAGGCCACTTCGTGGTGTTGACGGGAGCAAAGCGAACCCCGAACCCCGACGGCCTCTAAAACACCGGGGACCGAATGGCGCGCCTCGAGCCTGTCATGGTAAAGCAAACAGGGGCACCACCTAGCTTCAGCGGCTAGGACGTAAACAACACACCATCATAACAAAGTTTTCATCCAAGAGAGATGGATGCTTGGGAGTAATGATGAAGAGGAAAGGGAATGAGATCAAGTGAGAGAGAGAGAGAGAGAGAGAGAGAGAGAGAGAGAGAGAGAGAGAGAGAGAGAGAGAGAGAGAGAGAGAGAGGGGTATAGCGGCTTAGTACTTAGGCATCACAAAAGCATGGTGAATCCGCACACCCTTCACACATACACAAGCTCACTCCAAACACAAGATTAGGTGGCGATTCCGCACACCTCACATGGGCAAAACATTGCAAGAAAACATACTCACAAAACCTCAAGCTTTATTTAGAGAATAAGGCGATGAAATGGGGAGCATAGGGTAGGGGAATGAGAAGGGAGAGAGTGGTAGAGAACATGGTGGATAGGTGGGAGTTGATGGCGAAGACTCGCATGAGGGTTATGGCCATCATCCTTCATTTAGTTGCCCTTCATCTTCCATAGCGAAGGGTGTAGAGGTCATGCTCAAGACAAGCATGGTGATTGCGGTGATGGTGATGGTGATGGTGTGGGTGTGTGTGTTTGCACTAGGCACACACATTGCATAGTGTGTTCTTTGGTGATGTTGTGTGTGTGTCTTTAGTGTGATGGTGACCCCTCTTTATATAGGGGAGGAGGGGGGAGGAATTCTAGAATTTAAAAATGAAGAAATCATTATCTACATAGGCCATGTGACTGTGGGCCCCACTTGTCTGGCTGTGTGTCTAAGTGCCAGAACAGCAGTCTCATGAGAGAGAAACTAAGAGAGAGAGATGGGTTGATGAAAAAAAGTGAGAGGTGACATGGAGAATAAAGTAATTACAAGAGGGGAGAGAGGGGAGTGTGTTCAGAGGTGAATCTGTGTGCAGATGTGTGTGAACACAAGAAAAATCAGGTAACCACTGGGTGGGGATGGGTCTCTGGGAACCTTTTTCAGTGAAACTGAGTGTGTGTGAGTGTGGGGAAGGTTATTTAGCTACAAGACAAGAGATATGGCGCCCTTTAGAGAGAGGGGGGTATTTGGATCATGGGATATGATAGGAGAGAGAAAGAGGGGGTGGGGTATACTATTTTGGAAGATAGGAGAGGTGGCATGTGAGTTAGGGTGCATTATTGGTAAGGATAGGGGGTGGGGTAGCTTGAGGGGAGAGAGAAAGGAGAAAGGACAAGGGGAAGAGAGAGGGGGTTGACCTTTTGAGTGGAGGAGAGAAAAAGGGACACACGGCGGGGCAACAGTGAAGAAAAAGGAGGCAAGGTGGGGATGGGCTGCCCCGCAGGCATGAGGTGGCCTATTTTACCTTTCTCATATATTTACATAATCATACTTTATTTTTTTCTTACTTTTTCCAATGCCTTTTATCACTCCCTCCCTAAGAGGGGGTTTTCATGGGGTACGGACGAGAGAAGAGGGGTATGGGAGCTTGGCTTGTGAAAAGCCCCCATCAGTGTGTAGCCATCCTGCTCACTCCAAAAGTGAGTAGAAGCTAGTCACTTTTCTTGTGCTATGCAGCCATTGGGCTCACTACAAAGTAGGCTTCTAGGACAGACTTAGTTTCTCACTCGTGTGGTGTAGTAGTATATCTCTCACCACAGGGCTGAGTCAGAATTTAGTGGTCGACTCGTGGACTGCAGTAGGCATGATGCTACACCTCTCACTTCAGAGTGACCTATAGGTTTCTCAATTTTAGACTAACTCAAATCATCGTTTGTATCACATAGAAACGCAAGAGTTTTGCTCGTCCAACAGAGAGTGGAGAGATGCATAGTGACGGGAGCAAAGCGAACCCCGAACCCCAATGGCCTCTAAAACACTGGGGACCGAATGGCGCGCCTGGAGCCTGTCATAGTAAAGCAAACAGGGGGCACCACCTAGCTTCAACAGCTAGGACGCAAACAACACACCACCATAACAAAGTTTTCATCCAAGAGACATGGATGCTTGGGAGTAATGATGAAGAGGAAGGGAAATGAGATCAATAGAGAGAGAGAGAGAGAGAGAGAGAGAGAGAGAGAGAGAGAGAGAGAGAGTGAGGGAGGGGGTATGGCGGCTTAGTAGTTAGGCACCACAGAAGGATGGCGAATCCGCACCTTCACACATACACAAGCTCACTCCAAACACAAGACTAGGTGGCGATTCCGCACACCTCACATGGGCAAAAAATACTCACAAAACCTCAAGCTTTATTTAGAGAATAAGGCGATGAAATGGGGAGCATAGGGTAGGGGAATGAGAAGGGAGAGAGTGGTAGAGCACATGGCGGATAGGTGGGAGTTGATGGCGAAGACTCGCACGAGGGTTATTGCCATCATCCTTCATTTAGTTGCCCTTCATCTTCCATAGCCCAAGGGTGTAGAGGTCATGCTCAAGACGAGCATGGTGATTGCGGTGATGGTGATGGTGTGGGTGTGTGTGTGTGTGCACTAGGCACACACAGTGCATAGTGTCCTCTTTGTTGATGTTGTGTGTGTATTTAGTGTGATGGTGACGCCTCTTTATATAGGGGATGAGGGGGGGAGAAATTGTAGAATTTAGAAATGAAAAAATCATTATCTACATAGGCCATGTGACTGTGGGCCCCACTTGTCTGGCTGTGTGTATATGTGCCAGAACAGCAGTCTCATGAGAGAGAGACTAAGAGAGAGAGATGAGTTGATGAAACAAAATGAGAGGTGACATGGAGAATAAAGTAATTAAGGGAGGGGAGAGAGGGGAGTGTGTTGAGAGGTGAATCTGTGTGCAGATGTGTGTGAACACAAGAAAAATCAAGTAACCACCGGGTGGGGATGGGTCTGTGGGCACCTTTTTCAGTGAAATTGAGTGTATGTGAGTGTGGAGGAGGTTATTTAGCTACAAGACAAGAGACATAGCACCCTTTAGAGAGAGAGGGGGGTATTTGGGTCATGGGATATGATAAGAGAGAGAAAGGGGGGGTGGGGTATACTATTTTGGAAGATAGGATAAGTTCAATGTGAGTGAGGGTGCATTATTGGTGAGTTAGAATGCATTATTGGTGAGAGGTGGGGTAGCTTGAGGGGAGAGAGAAAGGAGAAAGGACAAGGGGAAGAGAGAGGGGGTTGACCTTTTGAGTGGAGGAGAGGAAAAGGGACACACGGCGGGGCAACAATGAAGAAAAAGGAGGCAAGGTGGGGATGGGCTGCCCCGCGGGCATGAGGTGGCCTATTTTACCTTTCTCATATATTTACATAATCATACTTTATTTTTTCTTACTTTTTCCAATGCCTTTTATCACTTCCTCCCTAAGAGGAGTTTTTCATGGGGTGGGGACGAGAGAAGAGGGGTATGGGGGCTTGGCTTGTGAAAAGCCCCCATCATTAGCCCTCCTCTTTTGGCTAGAGGCATTCATGTCTCTAGCTCATCTGTTTGATCATTATCGTCAGAGGTGGCGGCTGATGGTGTGTCCTCATCTGGAATGTCAATAGGTGGAGCCTGGTCAAATCGAAGAAAATAAGGGTTATGTCGCCAACCATTTACCCTGGTTTTATGAAGTTTTCCATCAGCCTCCATAAGCTGGTAGCTTCCATTGGCATACTTTTTCCTGATGATGAAAGGGCCTTCCCATCGGAGCAGGAGTTTCTTATCCTTGCGCGTGTCGAAGCGATTGTCGTAGCGGAGCACCAACATTCCTTTCTTCAATTCTTTTTTTCGGAGATGCTCATTAAAGCTAATCCGTCTATGCTCTGCTTGTGCTGCATAATAATTTATTGCTTGTTCTCTGTCCAGCTGTAGTCTTTCCAAGTTGATGATGTGATCTCTCAAATGCATGTTGGGTTGTTGAAGTTGGCTTGCCATTACTCTGAGACTTTGTAGTTGCACTTCAATGGGCAAGATTGCTTCCTTACCAAATACTAGATGATATGGTGTGAATCCCAAGGATGTACGAAATGAAGATCTATAGGCCCATAAAGCTGGTAGTAGATACTTATCCCAGTCTCCGGGATGATTGTTTACCTACTTGGTAATAATTTTAGAAACCATTCCATTTACCTTTTCAACTAGGCCATTACATTGAGGGTAATATGGTGAAGAGTGCCTCCTTGTAATTCCCAGTTTCTGCATTAATTCTCCTACCAAGTCTGCTCTGAAACCTGGCCCTCTATCAGAGATGATCTCTAAAGGTGTGCCAAACCTACAGCATATGTGCTCGTAGATAAATTTAGCTACCTCTACCGCTATGATTCTAGTGGTGGCTGTAGCCTCTGCCCATCTCTTCATGTAGTCGACCCCCATGATAATGTAGAATTTTTCTGAGTTGACCCTAGGTAATGGCCCAATGGCATCGATACCCCATTTTTCAAATGGGCCATATGAGAGAATAGGTGTCTGTGGTTCAGGCATAAGTGACCTAGTGCTGGCATTTTGACACAACTTACACGTTTTGCACCAATGGTGTACATCACGGTTGAGGCTGCCTGCAAGATTTTCCTACTTGTTATGTCTAGGGCAAAGTGACCACCACAAACCCCGTCGTGACAGCTAGCAATTACTCTCACGATTTCGTGAGAGAGAGGGACCTTCCTAAGTATTTGGTCCTTACCCTTACAGTACAAACCATCATTGATGAGTCGATACCTTGTGGCCTTCCGCGTCAGCCATTGCTTCTGTCCCTTTGTTAAATCTGATGGGCATTCCCCTGTTTCCAAAAAATGCATGATGTCAGGCAAGGCGTCACTGCCTTGAAATAGAGGGAGCTTTAGTTTTATTGCTCCAACCACCACTTCCTGTAGTCTTTCACTTGCTAGGGCATCTGCTTCTTGGTTTTGAGCCCTTGGGATATGGTGTATTTGAACTTCTTCAAACTTACCCAACAAGGTTTTTACACCACTTAAGTGAGTCCTTAAACTAGGATTCTTGCATGTCCATGCTCCATTTACTTGCCTTACCAGAAGTAGAGCATCCCCAAATACATTAAGGCGTTGTACACCTTACGAAACGCACCATTGTAGACCCTTGGTTAGTGCTGCATACTCAGCTTCATTGTTAGAATGTGAATCTAACAATTGGCCCAACGAAAATACCTTTGTCCCTTTGTCATCAAAGACCACTATGCCTGCAGCTGCTTTGTTGGACGCTCGCTTGTAGGCTCCATCAAAGTAGAGAGAGTATGCTCCTTCTACCATCGGTAATACTGGAAGTAATCGGACTTCTCCTTCCTTAGATTGCTTCTCCTTCCTTTCAAAGACTTGGTAGGTCATGAGTCCCCCCAAACTTGCCCTTGTCGTGCTTTCTACCTGTACCGTGTAGTCAAACTCTTGCAGATGAACTAGCCATTTAGTAATTCTAGCATACACATCCATGTGTTGTACAACATAGGGAAATATTTCGTCCGTGGTTAGAATCACAAATTGCTTAGGCAGCAAATATGACCTAAACTTTGTAGTTGCAAATCTAAGAGCTAGGACTAAGTGTTCTACATGGGTGAAACCTTTCTCTCCTTCTATCATCATTCGACTAGAGAAGTAGATTGGCCTCATGAAAGATGTCGTCGTATCCTTTTGGAGTAGCACAGCCCCCAATGAGTCATCACCAACACTTGAGGTGACATAGAATTTTTCATCCCACTTAGGTGGTGAGATAGTTGGCAGAGTGGCTAAGACCTCCTTTACCTTGTTGTAGTGATGTTCGCTTTCCTCGTCCCAAGCGAAAGTTGATCTTTGAGTGAGTTGTTGCAGTGGTAGAACAAGTTGTGATAGTAGATGTATGAATCTACTTAAGTACCTCACCTTCTGTAGAAAAGAGACCAGTTGACGTGCGGTCGTTGGTGAAGGTAGGGCTATGAGTGCTAACACCTTACTTGGGTCGGCATTGATACCTTTTGCTGAAATTTCATGGCCTAGTAGAATGACTTTACTCTCCCCAATGTGGCATTTATCCACATTTAATTGCCCACCTAGGCTCTACAACCTGGCCAAACCTTCAGTTACCTTTTCTAAATGTGAAATACGGGAGCTATATATACAAAAATCATCAATGAACACTCTTATGGATGTTCCAAAGAACGGTTGAAAGACATATGTGACATATCTTTGGAATGTGGCTGGTGCATTTGTGAGACCAAATGGCATAACCCTGTATGCAAAACAACCCCATGCCATGATAAAAGTGGTTTTTAGCTGATCTTCCAAGGCTATGCGTATTTGAAAGTATCCAGAATAACCATCACAGACGGTATAGCATTCAAAACCCGCTACTTCATTCAGAATTTCATCCAAGAAAGGGAGAGGAAAGTGGTCTCTCTTTGTAGTTGCATTTAGTGGTTTGTAGTCAACACAGACCCTCCACTTACCATTCTTTTTAGGCATCACCACTACGGGTGACACCCATTCTGAGTTTTCTACAGGATAGATGAATCCCGCCTCCAGCAGTTTCCTTACCTCGGCCAAGAGTGCCTTTTCTTGTATGACCCCCAGTCGTCGTAGCTTTTGCACAACTGGTTTTACCCCTTCATTCAGCTTAATATGATGTTCCACCACTGTAATGCCTGTGATTCTTTCATAGTTGTCAATGAACAGGCTAGGAAATCCCATCAACATTTGCAAAAAACTATCTTTCTTCTCAAGTGTTAATTCAGTAGACAACATACCCTTCAACCTACTTCCTCCTAGGCTAGGTGATTTGCTCTCCTCTTCATTGGGTTTCCCTTTTGGTGATGGATCACCAGCTGTGCTTACCCTTTGTGGATCCTTTATAATGATACCCATCAAATCAATGGAACTGTCACTTTCGTCGGTGGATGTGGTCTCCTCCTCAGAACTGGAAGATTCGCTAGTGGTTTCATCTATCGATGTTTCCAGATTCATTTGCTTCTGCTTGCCAATCCTCATGTCGTAGTAGATTGTCTCCCCTTTCTTACCGGTCATGCGCGTAGAAGGCCAGTACCCCAGTCTTGTTTTGCCTTCATGGCCATCAACCATGGCCTTCCCAAGATTAGTGGATAGCCCTCCCCCTTAGTAGGCATTACAAAAACATCTACCTCTACCTCAATGTTGAAAGATTTTATTTTCACGGCACTTACCACACCCACACACTTTACTTTTGCGTTGTTTGCCATCTTTGCCTTGCATGGAGAAGGCCTGTCAACCTCGAACCCTAATCGAAGCATCATAGCTTCGCTCATTACACAGATTTGTGTACCTCCATCAATGTAGGTGTTTCCAACCCTCTTTCCTTTTATGTTTACGTCGACAATTGGAAGGATGTCATCCATGTTGCAACCCGAAATTGCTCCGGCTACCTTTGTTTTGGAGCGTCTTGTACTTACCATTTTAGACCATTGTCGCCTTACTTTAGGTACAAGATGTAGCAGCTGTGGCCATGTAATCTTCGGTCCTTGCTCTGCCACATCCAATGTTAGATCATAGGGCTTAGAACTTTCCCCTAGCTGGAAGTCGGTGATGCCCAATTTGTGTTGTGGCCTGGATGGCCTCTTGCTAGTTTCTCCTCTCATCATCTGATTGTGTAGCTTTCTCCCTCCTAGCTCTTTTCATAGTCATAGCCTCCAGTGGTTCTAAAAAGGTTACCTTCTCCTTACTCTTGTCCCTATCCTTTGCTCTGGGTGGATCCACTACTACGGCTTTTCCTTTCTCTTCTAGCCTTATGATGTTTGCAGGGCGATCAGGTGGTGGGGCTGGTGGAAGAGGTGGAATGGATGCTTGTAGTGGTGTGTGGGGTGGTCGTAGAATTTGTGTTGGTGGGGGTGGTGCCCGGGGTGGGGGTGTTCTTTCTCTAGGGGGTGACAATTGGTTCCTCCTATCTCCTCTATTATAGTTTTGTCATGGTTTGGGACAGTAGTACATACCGTGACCGTCTTCTCCACAGTTGTAGCAATGATACTCCCTGTTTTGTCGTCGTGCTCTTCCAGGGTCTTGATCTCTTTCTTGACTCCTCCCTTGCTATATTAAGTGGACATACAAATTCTGCAGTTGGTCAGTAATATGGGCCAACATATCTTGTTGGTCATCTCTTACCCCAAGAGCCGGTGGTGGTGGTGAAATGGTGGTTGTCGTAGTTGCTGGTCGACGCGATGTTCCTGCTTCTGTTGACTCGGTTTCTTTGGCTTTCATTCGCAACTTCTTGTCCTTAAGGCGACCAATCTCAACGGCTAACTCGTACGTAGCCGGGAATCTACCTTTCACCTTCTCCTTGAGAAGCGGCCATAAGCCATGCGTGAACCGATCTTTTTTTAGGAAATTGGGTGCAGCTTCCCCCCTTGCTAGTGACTCAACCCACCATTCCCACAAATCCACAAATTTGGACTCATAGGTGGCATATTCTAAAAGACCCTCCTGCTTCAAGTCTCTCAACTTGTCCCACAAATTTTCTGAAGTGGTACCTCCCCCAAAGCGCCTCTTAAAAGCGGTTTTTAAGGGTTCCCAGTCATCCTTGGTTGCTTGTGGAAGTGCATTGTACCATGATCTAGCTTCTAGCTTCATGAGATGCTTAAAGATTCTAACGCGGGATTCATCCGTATCTTTGTTGCTCACTACACATGCTACTTCAAAGTCATCTAGGAAGTCTGTTACCAAATCCTCCCCCTTCTTTCCTTTAAATGTTCTAAATGCTACACTTGCCATGATTACTGAGAGAGAGCTAGAAAGACACACTTCTTAACTTGCAAAAGTTTTTTTCTTCTTTACAAGGAGGCGTGTATACCCTCTTATACTAGGACATAGATTAAAACTTCAAACTATACATTGCCTTGTACCAAAGGTAAGACAAATGGTTGATCTGATGCCACCACCTCAAAAAACCGCTCCCCACCCAGCATGGTGTCAATGACGTGTTGGTAGTGAGCCTTCAAGTCCAGTATTACCTTGATTGAGCGTACACGTGTTGGTATGTGTGATCCGTCTTGAGGTAGGTTGTACTGATTCATGTGAAGCTTAGAGGTGCTTAGTCACTGTCCAATCTTGTGGGAGTGGGTGGTGTTATTTCCTGAAACAAACTCAGTAGATCCCTAGTTTCTCTAGTGAGAGTGTGAGCTAATGCTTCCGTTATCTGTGCTGCAGCATCAGGTGTGACTTGAAAACTGACTGTGATAATTACCTCGGTGACTTGAGTTACCCGATTCTCAAAGTAGAATAGTGTTGATTCTCTATTGTGCAGAGCTCCTTCCATTTTGTTGTTTTTGGTTGGTTGTAGGTTGCGGACATGGTTTCGACCTTCTCCTTCTTCTTCTTGGCACTTGGCCTATGTATATCCACTGGGTTTGGCGTGTTGGTTGACTCTCCCACTGCAAATCGATTACCGTTACGTCAGGCACTCAAGCTTCGATGGAGATGCGTAGTTCGTCTAATTGTGCTTGGAGCTCTTCTTCTTTTGTCGTCCAATTAGCAAATCCTGCTAGCGATTCATCCATTCACAATAGTTTAGGGATTTCAGTCTTGTAAACTGAAGGGTTTCATGAAAATATCCTCAGTGGGGGCACCAAATGATGGGAGCAAAGCAAACCCCGAACCCCCGACGGCCTCTAAAACACCGGGGACCGAATGGCGTGCTTCGAGCCTGTCATAGTAAAGCAAACAGGGGGCACCACCTAGCTTCAGCGGCTAGGACGCAAACAACACACCACCATAACAAATTTTTCATCCAAAAGAGATGGATGCTTGGGAGTAATGATGAAGAGGAAGGGAAATGAGATCAATAGAGAGAGAGAGAGAGAGAGAGAGAGAGAGAGAGAGAGAGAGAGAGAGAGAGAGAGAGAAAGAGAGAGAGAGGGAGGGGGTATGGTGGCTTAGTACTTAGGCACCACAGAAGGATGGCGAATCTGCACACCCTTCACACATACACAAGCTCACTCCAAACACAAGACTAGGTGGCGATTTCGCACACCTCACATGGGCAAAACATTGCAAGAAAACATACTCACAAAACCTCAAGCTTTATTTAGAGAATAAGGCAATGAAATGGGGAGCATAGGGTAGGGGAATGAGAAGGGAGAGAGTGGTAGAGCACATGGCGGATAGGTGGGAGTTGATGGCGAAGACTCGCACGAGGGTTATTGCCATCATCCTTCATTTAGTTGCCCTTCATCTTCCATAGCCCAAGGGTGTAGAGGTCATGCTCAAGACGAGCATGGTGATTGCGGTGATGGTGATGGTGTGGGTGTGTGTGTGTGTACTAGGCACACACAGTGCATAGTGTACTCTTTGTTGATGTTGTGTGTGTATTTAGTGTGATGGTGACCCCTCTTTATATAGGGGATGAGGGGGGGAGAAATGGTTGAATTTAGAAATGAAGAAATCATTATCTACATAGGCCATGTGACTGTGGGCCCCACTTGTTTGGCTGTGTGTATATGTGCCAGAACAGCAGTCTCATGAGAGAGAGACTAAGAGAGAGAGATGAGTTGATGAAACAAAATGAGAGGTGACATGGAGAATAAAGTAATTACAAGAGGGGAGAGAGGGGAGTGTGTTGAGAGGTGAATCTGTGTGGAGATGTGTGTGAACACAAGAAAAATCAAGTAACCACCGGGTGGGGATGGGTCTGTGGGCACCTTTTTCAGTGAAACTAAGTGTGTGTGAGTGTGGAGGAGATTATTTAGCTACAAGACAAGAGACATAGCACCCTTTAGAGAGAGAGGGGGGTATTTGGGTCATGGGATATGATAGGAGAGAGAAAGGGGGGGTGGGGTATACTATTGTGGAAGATAGGATAAGTTGCATGTGAGTTAGGGTGCATTATTGGTGAGTTAGAATGCATTATTGGTGAGAGGTGGGGTAGCTTGAGGGGAGAGAGAAAGGAGAAAGGACAAGAGGAAGAGAGAGGGGGTTGACCTTTTGAGTGGAGGAGAGGAAAAGGACACACGGCGGGGCAACAGTGAAGAAAAAGGAGGCAAGGTGGGGATGGCCTGCTCGGAAGGCATGAGGTGGCCTATTTTACTTTCTCATATATTTACATAATCATACTTTATTTTTTCTTACTTTTTCCAATGCCTTTTATCACTCCCTCCCTAAGAGGAGGTTTTCATGGGGTGGGGACGAGAGAAGAGGGGTATGGGAGCTTGGCTTGTGAAAAACCCCCATCAATAGTTTATGCCTTTTTCATCTCTGTGTAACACATTATTTACTCTTGTGCTTCGAACTCCAAAGACACGTCATTGTTCATCACTAGATGACTTGGTGTTGTCTTGGATGTAGATACATACGATATTTGGCTTGCATATGAGATTGTTACGTTGTCCATTGATGTTTGTGTTGTGAGTTCCACACACTTCATCAGGGATTAGATTAAGTCACATCATTGTTCTTACTACATAGAAAAGCTGAGGGATACGTTTGTCTACATAAGAGTGGAGAGATGCATACCTATGCCCTCCTAATCTTAGCATGACACGCCTTGCCCTTGTACTTTGTGATCCGTAGGTACACTACTTGTCAGTAGATGACTTGGTGCTATCTTGGATGAAAATATGTACGATGTTTGACCACAATTTGAGATTGTTAAACAGCCCATCACTGATGGTTGTGTTGTGCATTCCACACACTTCAAGGATTAGATTGATTAAATTATCAATCAACATTACAACAATGTACAAGACTTGTGATGAGCGTATCTCAAACAAGCTGGGTTGTTCACATGTACGCTCCAAATGTTTACGTGTATTATGTAACATAAAGCACATAACAGGGTCATGTTCTTGAGATGAGCGTCCCTCACACTCGTGGCCTATTTACCTCTCTCCATCTCTCTCTTTGTGTGTTCTCCTCTCTATTGTACAATGTATGGATTGCAATTCTAATATATTGTTGTTTGCTATGAATTATGTCAATTGTGTATGAATTAGGGTCATGACATGATTTTGATAGTTTTCCCTCTCTTCTAACAACGTTTAGTTTTTAAAATTATATCTTGCAGATATGGAGGATAATAAGTTGGCGAAACATCAACAAAAATTTTCCTTCAAAGTGATAGTATGTCACTTTCATCACATGTCAGAGCCTGACCTTCGTTGTTGCCTGGACCCCTCTATTACCAGCTCACAGAGGCCTCAACAAAGTCTGTATTTGAGAAGCTTCGGCACGTATTTGTGCCCACTGCTTTTGACATATCTCTAATGAAATCATGTTCATTATTGAATATGGTCAAGCAGTCTATTGGAAAGATCTCAAATATTTTTTGGAATCTAAAAAATCGTGAAATCATTACTTTGCCAGGCATAGCTACTTGCATACAACCTGTGCAATAGTTGTATACTAAGTTCAAGAGCAAGGGAAAGTTGGAAAGAGCAGCAAAGCGCACAAGAGTGGAAGCAAGCTCTTTCGATGCTATTGAAAAGCCAGGAGCTATCGTTAGAATAGATTCCGTTGCTAGTGCCACTCTCGCTCTCGATCAGTCTCCGCTCCCCTCTGTATTACATCTTTTACCAGAAACTGCAATCTTCAACATACAGCCTTCACAGCTGAGAGAAGGGAGATGGACACACATGAAGCATGTAGGTGTCATACATCTTGTATTTAAAGAGCCACTGTATGCGGCGAAGATCTTCAAAGTCCACTTGCATGGACCCACAGTGGATCAGCAGGTCAAAGACAAAGCCACAATTTTGGACATCGCTCATCGCGGCATTATTTATCCACTTTCCATGGTCCACCACATAGAGTGTCCAATGCTCATTTCATATTTTTGGAATGGTAGCCATGTAGAGCAGTGGATAAAAGAGTACACTGCAGATGGTAGTCAACCTTCCATTCGCAATTATGTACCCATTGAAGGAATTGTATACAGATAATAAAAGCTCTTCTTCAGACCCTAAAGTATCTAGATGCGCACGACTATCTCCACAATGACCTTCACGTCCGCAACATGATGCTTCACTTTGGACAAAAGGGAGTCTATGCAAGCATTGTGGATTGGGGGTCATGTACAAAGACCAAAACAACAACATGCTTTCCTCCTCTCTACAACTTGAAAATAGAGATTTGAAAGCAGACCGAGAGAGATTATCCATGGGCTGTCCCACAATGCATATCTACTAATCCCCCTTCCTAGAATAAAGCCATGGATATCTAGCACCACCTCAGCGGCTTTGTTAGAAGCTGGACACACCCTACGGAAATTGACTACTCGGTCGATTATTATTTTTTGTAATTATTCATTTATTGAGAACACTCAACATTTCACCTTGTAAATATTGGGGCTTACAGAAGTTTCCAGATTGTATCCCAGTTTTGATACTTAGATTGAGTAGATGGTTGATTTGGAACTTTAGGGTTTGTGAATTGTAAGGTATTTATACCACTTTTTGACCTTAATGAAAAATCTTTTGTCATTTTTAACAAAGTTTGAAGTCTGTGAGTGAGCGTACTATGTATGAGAGAGAGTGTGAGCTTCATCTTGACGCTACGTGTGCACCGGTGGTCGGAACCGAGTGCGGAGAAGTGCAGCGTGTTACCCTCGACCAGAGCTACACGCCGATACCTACATTGCACGCATACGGTCCGGTTTTGCTAGCTCCTTCTATGAGCTTCATCTGGTGATTCGGTGAGCATACGTTGTCCGATTTTGCATTGCAGCATATCCACGTGTTCACATTGAGTAGAGCTACACATTAGAAACTTTAGATTTTGAAAACGAAGACCTGCGAATTTCGGCCAGACATCCTACGTGATTTTGCACCTGGTGTTTTGGGTTGGGGTTTTGGTTCATAGACCTTAGGGAGGGCGACCTATTGGTGTTAGTAGGGTCTCCTTCAAGTTTTGTGGTGTTTCGAGATTGTTTGATGGGTGTTCGGCTCTAGAAAGCGTTGTAGGAAGTTTCCTCTTATGCACTCTTGAAGGCTGTGACTTAGACATTGGGTAGAGAGCTCTGTAGGAATTAGTTAGGAGTCGATCGAGTGTAGGTTGACACCTTATGCTTGCTTCCATCCGCCTATGGATCGAGCTTCGTACTTAGCTGACAAATCTTGTTAGGTGAGTTCTCGCTGTGCTGACGTCCGTCGCGGCGCATCTGTCCAACATTGGCGCCGTTGCCGAGGACAAAAACCTTAGGTAGGTGACCGAGACTAGTCCTTGAGGATAGGGATTTTTGGCTTGCCAAGAGCCTCGTTTTTCATTTAGATAGGATCAGAGGGTGGAGGACTTTCTAGGTCTTAGAGGGAGTCTAGGAAGCGTGTGTCTGGCCTAGCTCCTTTGACTTAGGTAGATTTAGGTAGACTGAGATAGTTTTAGGTATTATTTGAGTTCTTGAGTAGGAGTTGGAGTGGTAGAAGCGGTGAGAGGAGAGCTTGAGAGTCTGGAGAGGCCAGAAAGCAATCAAAACACCATTATCACCATTTCACATGATGAGTAGGAGTAGAGTAAGTAGGACATCATGATTCAGGATCTAGAGCACTTCATGCATGTATACTTGCTTGGTAAATTCATCACAAGGTTGTAAAAGACGCAAAAGTGTGTTTGAAAGCTAAAGTGAAGTCCAAAAGTTACTGTGAGTGTTTTTGATAGAGCTGGCGAGCATCAGGAGCATTTCTGTCAGAAAAAAATTTAATTTTAAGTCAGGAGACATCCTACGCGTAGGATGTTTACAGGCTAATCTGGTGATAATTTTGGGATTTTGAGTTGACCAGTGTGTTCAGAAGGTGGGGTGTACCCTATTTTCAACTCGAAAGTGGAAATTTGACCATATCTTGACAGGACAAGGCCAGATAGACTGAAATTGCCAGACATCCTACCCAAATTGTACCAAAGCATTATTTCAAGACCAAAACCATATGATGGCTGCATGAGCATGAGCTGCATGATATATTGAGTGATTGAGAGGGGTTTCATCTCATTTGGGTGAGAAAATTGGGTTCAAAGCAGACTTTAGCACTTTTGACTAAAAAAGGCAAGAACATCTAAAATTGGGGACTTTTGAAATCCAAACCAAAATCTAAGCATACCACTGGGTTGTTGACATCAAGGGGAATCTGTGGGTCAAGTCTGGGGTCAAACATGCCAAAAAGACATCCTACGCAGAGGATATCTTCTGTGTGATTTTGCACTCCAAACCTAATTTTGAGCATACCAAAGTGATCAATAACTCAAGGGGAGCCTGTGTTTTGAATTTGAAGCCATTCTGATGAAAAAGACATCCTACGCATAGGATGTCTAAAGCAAGAAATTGAAGCCAGATACAGACAGCGGACATAGCAAGGTGTTGTATAGCCTGAGGCAAGCCTCTTAGTCAATTTTGGTCCAAATTGGAGTTGATTAGACTGATCAAGATCAGCAACAGGCTGTCGGAACACTTTTCTGATCCATTGACCAGCTTATAGGTGTCCAAATCAAAAAGTAAAAATAGCTGTGGACTTAGCACATCAAAGGGGAATCCATAGTGCAAAATTCCAGGCAAAACAAATCAGGAGACATACTACGTGTAGGATGTCTATTGGGGCCTACTGAAGAGAAAGTTTGACTAGGCTTAGACAATGAGATTCCATTTGGCTTAAGGGTTCCAGAACTTCTTTCAGAAGTGAATTTGAACCTTGTTTGTCCATTTGATGGAGCAAAGACTGAATTCAGACTTTTTCATGTAAATTGACCAACATCCGAGGGGAGTACAGTTCCAGATTAGCAGACCTAATCCAGAACATCAGCAGTGTATAAAATACAATAGTGGTTGAGATTAACTCTCCAGTTATACCAATCATTCCTAAGATAACCTCTAGCAGATAAATTCTTTGATTCGATTGTCGAAATTAAACGCTTGTGTATAGGTAGATTCAGCAGAAGCAAAGCAAGAAGTTGTGCGGAGACTGATCCTTTTCCAGGTGAGTGGTTGGATTTGTGGTAAATTGCATTGATAAGTTTGATGAATTTAAGATCAGGAAGATACATTTTTAGAGACCAAAAGGTGGCAGGTGACCAAGGTAGCTTAGTGTCCACCGAGGAGAGTGTAACTCAGGCAAGGCTAGATCCACTAGTACGGACCAATGCCAGGAGGAAGCACCTCCCTAAATCCTTTGAATGATTCCAAGCTCACTATGATCTTCTTAGAGGGAACAAACTCGAGGGGAGTCCTAGTCTATTCCGACTATCGAGGATGCAAGTGCATTTGTATCGAAGAAAGGCCGGCTTAGAGATTGGAGATAATTCGAGTCTATGATGATAGAGATAGATTCCGAGACAAAAAGGGGAACCACTATCTGATAGTCAGAAACGCTGAAGATTACAAAAGATATGGAGTTAACGTGGCGAAAGGGAAAATGGTTTCAGAAGCTCAATAACCGCCACCAAACATTGATCGACCTGGAGCAATTTTTATGTATGATAAGAAAACAACCAGGGTTTCAACTAATAATGAGAATGTGGGAATCTATAAGCATGAGAGTGAGGGAATAGTCGCTTACTTTCTCTGCAAAGAACCATACTTAAACAAGTTAAGCAAGGACAAGGTTCTTTACTTATTCTCTTATGAAACGGCTATGGGGAAGGGTATAGTTTTTGTTGATAGATATGGGCGAGAATACCAACGTATTCTCCGAGAGGAGGTAGAAAAGGCGACGGTTCCAGGAGCATCAACATATGTCCCAGACAAAGTGCCAAGAGCCACCTACACCCCTAGCAAGTCGACGAATCCCTTTTCAGAAGATTATGACGCTACCTCACATTCTACCCGACCGCAGACATTCAACAATCAAAACCAACCAGCAACTCAACCATCATTGTAGGCATGGCTTCGACAGAGTGCAACATTGGAACAAGACCGAAACCGAGATAGTTATCAAGCCGCACAAGGGCTAAGCGATTTGCAAGAACCACCACTCTATTCAAGGTATCAAGGAGAGAGTAAGCCAAAGACTCAAGGGTCAACAGATCCTGGAAGACCACCATAGAACCAGTTCAAAGAGATGAACCATCTCTGGCAAGAACTGTTAGAAATTATGGCTTAGGAGCACCACTGGGAGAGGAACCAGCCTACTACAGACGACCTGAGGAGGTATATCGATTAGGACGTGGATATCCACTGATGAGATTTGTAGACCATCATAGGATTAGACCTTCTCAAGTGCAAAAATGGGTAAACAAGAAATACACAGGAAACAGAGATCCAAGAGATCATGTAGCAGCCTTTGTGCGTGTAATTAGAGTTGAAGAGGTGTTAGACTTCCCTACTCAATTTGCAAGGTTTGGACTAACCCTAGAGGATGACGCTGCTACTTGGTTTGACTCTGTAGAGTGTAGAGACTTTGAGTCTATGGAGGAAGTGTTTGACGAATTTATCGACGAATTCTCACAAAGGGCGATAACTCATAATACCGTCTCACAAATCCATAAATTTAAACAAAAAGATGGGGAATTTGTACGAAAGGTAGCCCTAAGATTAAAAAGATATGTTAAGTTCTGTCCTGTGGAAGAATTGCCAACTCAGTCCAGACTTATGCTTATGTTCATCCAAGAACTAAGGAATGCCGATCTCCACGAAGACTTACATATGAAGAGGAGCACGACGTTGAATGAGTTGACCAAGGAGGCTCTTTACCTTGTGGACAATTGTGCGGTCTACAAAGAGGGGGATTTCAAGGACCTTGACAACGATTCATCTTCACAACAAAGTGGAAGCAAGTCTTCTAAGGCAGCACCGAAAGGAGAAGTAGCTGTAAACCAAGATCTGCTTGTAGATGAAGTGCTAAAAAAGATTAACTTGTACGCCAAACCCCAGGCTAAACAGCCCAAGTGGTGTGCTATTGAATAAAAATGGACAAACCATGGGACAGAGGAATGTTATTATAACAAGGGATATGTGAGAGAGAGACCTTATGCTCCCCAAGCTCAGGTAGCTTCTCCTCAAGTTCCATCGATGCCTAGGTATTAAGAAGGAAACCTACCAGGACCTTTAGGTGTAGAAAGACCACAACCGGTGTTGGGGCAACAACCACCCCTACCAGGATTACAACCAATCGGTATAAGATACACACCAACCATAACCGAATGAGAGGAAAAGGCTTTGGTGCCTATGCATACATATTATGAAGATCCCAATGGATATGCAGAAAAATCTGTCTATTATCCATCGGAAGAACCCTCGATACCAGATTCATGGAGCATGATAGGAAGTACAGGACCACCAACAGCTGCACAGGCAGCAGGAGAAGGAAGATATAGCTTAGATGAACGAACATTGTTGTTCATAGCCAATGGAGGCATGGGCGGACAGAGACATGCATACCAACAAAGGGGAGCTCAAGGAGCACCTCAACAACCCAAGAGACCCGGCTACAAGTGTGGTGGAGACCATTGGCTAAGAGATTGTCCTCATGAGGAAATCATTAGAGTCAACGCATATTGCACTGAGTGTGGAGTTACTCATCTAATTCTCGATTGCCCTAAAAACCCGAGCAAAGCAGCAAAAACCACCTTGAACATGCTAGAAACAGTACCTTCCAGTGGAGGGTCAGAAAATGAAACAATCATACTGACGGGAGCAAAGCGAACCATGCACCCCCGACGGCCTCTAAAACACCGGGGACCGAATGGTGCGCCTCGAGCCTGTCATGGTAAAGCAAACAGGGGGCACCACCTAGCTTCAGCGGCTAGGACGCAAACAACACACCACCATAACAAAGTTTTCATCCAAGAGAGATGGATGCTTGGGAGCAATGATGAAGAGAAAAGGGAATGAGATCAAGTGTGTGTGTGTGTGTGTGTGTGTGTGTGTGTGTGTGTGTGTGAGAGAGAGAGAGAGAGAGAGAGAGAGAGAGAGAGAGAGGGAGGGGGTATAGCGGCTTAGTCCTTAGGCACCACAAAAGGATGGCGAATCCGCACACCCTTCACACATACACAAGCTCACTCCAAACACAAGACTAGGTGGCGATTCCGCACACCTCACATGGGCAAAACATTGCAAGAAAACATAGTCACAAAACCTCAAGCTTTATTTAGAGAATAAGGCGATGAAATGGGGAGCATAGGGTAGGGGAATGAGAAGGGAGAGCGTGGTAGAGCACATGGCGGATAGGTGGGAGTTGATGGAGAAGACTCGCACGAGGGTTACGACCATCATCCTTCATTTAGTTTCCCTTCATCTTCCATAGCCCAAGGGTGTAGAGGTCATGCTCAAGACGAGCATGGTGATTGTGGTGATGGTGATGGTGTGGGTGTGTGTGTGTGCACTAGGCACACACAGTGCATAGTGTACTCTTTGGTGATGGTGTGTGTGTGTTTAGTGTGATGGTGACCCCTCTTTATATAGGGGAGGAAGGGGGAGGAATTCTAGAATTTAGAAATGAAGAAATCATTATCTACATAGGCCATGTGACTGTGGGCCCCACTTGTTTGGCTGTGTGTATATATGCCAGAACAACAGTCTCATGAGAGAGAGACTAAGAGAGAGAGATGGGTTGATGAAAAAAAGTGAGAGGTGAAATGGAGAATAAAGTAATTACAAGAGGGGAGAGAGGGGAGTGTGTTCAGAGGTGAATCTATGTGCAGATGTGTGTGAACACAAGAAAAATCAGGTAACCATCGGGTGGGGATGGGTCTGTGTGCACCTTTTTCGGTGAAACTGCGTGTGTGTGAGTGTGGGGGAGGTTATTTAGATACAAGACAAGAGACATGGCGCCCTTTAGAGAGAGAGGGGGGTATTTGGGTCATGGGATATGATAGGAGAGAGAAAAAGGGAGGTGGGGTATACTGTTTTGGAAGATAGGATAAGTTGCATGTGAGTTAGGGTGCATTATTGGTGAGTTAGAATGTATTATTCGTGAGGGGTGGGGTAGCTTGAGGGGAGAGAGAAAGGAGAAAGGACAAGGGGAAGAGAGAGGGGGTTGACCTTTTGAGTGGAGGAGAGGAAAAGGGACACACGATGGGGCAACAGTGAAGAAAAAGGAGGCAAGGTGGGGATGGGATGCCCCGCAGGCATGAGGTGGCCTATTTTACCTTTCTTATATATTTACATAATCATACTATTTTTAAAAAAAACTTTTTCCAATGCCTTTTATCACTCCCTCCCTAAGAGGAGGTTTTCATGGGGTGCGGACGAGATAAGAGGGGTATGGGAGCTTGGCTTGTGAAAAGCCCCCATCATTAGGTTCCCCCTTTTGGCTAGAGGCATTCATGCTTCTAGCTCTGACTCTGATTCTTATTCCGCTTAGCTGTAGGAGCCGATATCGAGTTGCCTTCTGAACTAGCCATTCCATTTGGCCATTGGTGAGATTTCTGGGATATTCATGAATCTGTAACAGGTCCGGGTGATAGCTTGTTCCTTGGAATAGTGTCGGTTGATTAAAGGGGAAGCCCATGGCTTCCAGAACTTTGTGCCAGTGTCCTCCTGGATCCCAAGTGAAAAATAGGATCATTGTCTGTAGTGTCCGGATAATAAAATTTTCATGCCAAATTGGACCAAATTTGTAATCACCAGTAGCGATAGAGGAAATGAGCATCTTGGCTCCTACAAAGACAGAACTGAAAATTATGATTCCCAAGAGTGTACCAAGAATCCACCATATATGGCCGCATTGTTGGTGTGGTGAGCTCAAGTTGTATTCATAATCCTTCTTACTACCATGACTAGAAAAAGCTGCAAGTATATCATGCTTCTTTTGGGTGTGCTCAAACATGTCAGCTTCCTTTACTGATGCTAATAGCAAGCCACCTACCTTGCGGCTTAAATATAAGCGTAATCCACTTACCTTTCTCCAAAGAGAGGATGCACTATTTGTAAAAAATTGTACCAAATTGCGAATGAGATCTTCATTCTTGCATTCTATCGGGCTTTTGTCTATCCATGGCTCCTTAGCTCTTATCTCAATGCTGATCTTCTCTCTATATGTTATAGCGGCTAGCCATAGCCATAGGTCTGATGCATCCCATGCAAACACAATGCTGTGTTGTGGAGGAGTTTGGAACATCCTTAAAAGGTTGGCGACATATTGATCATCAAACTTACTATGAACATCCTCACATAAACTGGAGGCATTACCCATCTCCAAGTTTATAACACCCTTTAGTAGACTAGAGGCATTACCCATCTCCAAGTCTATAACACTACACAATAAAGTCTTGCTCGGCTGCCAAGCCTCTGGAGAAATATCCAACTCCAAACCTTCAGTCATACTTACCTCTTCGTTATGGTCCTCTAGTGAAACTGCCTTGATGCAAGATTCATTTAGCTTGCTACACTGTCCTGGGTCCATGGTGGTGCACAGGCTTCCGTTTTCAAAGCCCTCCCCTTTGCTTGATATGTTGTCCATCTTCTGCAAAGCCTTGCTAGCAGGTTGGTTTTCCTCTTCTCTTGTATCTTTCATGACCTTTGCATTCCTCTTACTTTGGCAAGGCCTAATCAACACTTTACACCTTATTACCCTTACTGCCCAATGCTGTCGACTGATTGCTTTGGTGCCTATTTCATCCAAGGTTAAAGATGTAATTACATTTGTAACACAATTTTCTTGGCTTACCTCCCCCACCTGGGTAGAATCTTTTGATTCTTTAACCTCTTGTTCCACTGCTTCAGTTCTTTGAATAGTCTTCTTACTTGATCCTTCTTCTGTTACACTCATCTTGACCTCTTCTCCAAGACAAATGACACTTGGTGTGCGGGTATCAAGTGGTGGTGGGCGTAGGATGATTGGAAGTGGTGATTGTGGTGGTGGTTGCATTGGTGACTGGCGTTGAACTGGTGTGGCTAGCTGTGGTTGCACCGCTGGTGGTGGGATTTGAACAGGTGGGATTGGTTGCCTGAGTGGCGATGGTGTTCTTGGTGGAGAGATCTGATTCTGTCTCCTCCCTCTATTGAAATTCTGCCTCCTCGGGTGTGGGTAGTAGTACATTCCACGGCCATCTTCCCCGTAGTTGTAACAATGGTACTGTGGGTTTTGCCTTCGTTGTCCTCTTCCTTGTTCTGGGTTCCTTCCAGATGTATGCCCTTACTGCACCAGATGCAGAGATAAACTCTCTAGTTGGGTGGTGATGCGACTCAGCAGGTCTTGCTCTTGTGATGCCTCCTGTGGTTGGACTCTATGATTGGATGTTGCAGTCACTGGGGTTGGTTGGGCCGAGGTTGTTTCCTCTGACTCGTTAACTCTTGCTTGCATGCGTAGCTTCTTGTCTTTAAGGCGGGCTACTTCGACTCCCAACTCATATGTTGCAGGAAACCTTCCCTTCACCTTCTCTCTAAGCGGCGACCATAGACCAGCAATGAAACGGTCCTTCTTTAGGAAACTAGGCGCGCCTTCACCTTCCTCCAGCAAGGCAACCCATCTCTCCCATAAGTCCACAAATTTAGACTCGTAGGTGGCATACTCTAGCAGGCCTCCCTGCTTTAATTCTGTCAGTAACTGCCATAGCCTCTCCGAGGTTGTGCCTCCACCAAACCTCTTTACAAAAGCAGCCATTAACACATCCCATGCATTCTTGGTGGCCTGGGGCAATGCATTATACCAGGACTTGGCCTCTACTTTCATCAGTAGAGGAAAAATTCTAAGTCGTGAAGCGTCGTCATCTTTGTTGGAGACGATACAAGCAATGTCGAAATCATCCAAAAAGTCGGTGGTGAGATCCTCTCCCTTCGTTCCACTGAACGTGGGGAAAGAAACACTTGCCATGGTAGTGACTCAGGAAATTACAAACCTCTTTTTTCTTTTTGTTTTTAACATTACATTAACAGTAGCGGCTCATAGCAGCTTTTTACAGGGGTGGGTGGATAGGTTAAAACAAGATAAAGATAGAAACATTAAAGGAATGATGGTAATCTAATATGGGGAGAATGATAGGGTTTGGGGAATTGAGGATTTCTCCTAGTACCGCCGCACCGAATAGGTGTACGATCTTCTTTTGGTAGAAGACTTTCCTATCTACATAGATATTCACATGCATATGCTGCAAGAATCTGAACGGGATGAAATACTTACTTATACTCTTATCGTGCCAGTGTTGATGAGTCGGCACATCCACAAGAGGTCGTCGCCTTTCATGGGCTCTACCTTTCCTTCGTTGCTCAGCACGTACGGGGTGATGGCGACGCGTCTGACCACTCCCAGCCTCTTGGCTAACAACAATTGTAGGTAATTTCCGTAGTCGGCGTGTTGCATGAATTCTGCTCCATTGAGTTGCAACTTGTCCCCAGCCCACTGGGTTTCTCCCGTGGTAGAGAGCTTCTTCAGGATAAGTTGTACAGGGAGAGGAGGAAGATCCTCCACTCTCTTTCCAAAACAGCGAGAGGAGTAGCCGAACCACTCTTCTTTAGGACATGGGAATCTTCTTACCACTTCTTCTTCCGGATTGTCGAAGTGGATTGGTAGCACTCGCATGCGTCGTGCAAATCGGTAGGCGACCTTTCGCCGCTTAGCTTCGGATGACTTCCTCTTTGGAAAGCTTGAAGCACTTGCTTGGCCAGATGCTTCTCCCTTCGGGGTCATGTGTTTCCAAACTGGCTTATCTTCTCCTTGCCTTTGGCTCGAGCAGCCCCTTTAGGCCACTTTGGAGTTATAACTTTGACTGTAGTTTCTTTAGGGAAAAGAGGTCTCACCGTTTTCTTTCCTTCCTTGATGTGAATGACTTCTTTGCGATGAATGTCGATGTAGATGACTTCTGCCCTTTTGCTGCCTTCGTTGTTGGAACTCATTGACAGTGTGCCTTGGTTGACAACAGTGATGGCACTTGACCGACCTCCCACCTGATGCTCTCAATTTAAAGTTAGAGCGAGCGACACGAGATGGAAAATTTACCTCTTGAATGCTGACGACACTGCAGCCTGGCAGTAGCACCTCAACGAAGGCGGCTAGTGTATCCTTCATCTCTTCTTCTTCCGTCCTCCAGTTAAAAAATTCCTCCAACCATTCGTCCATGATTGATAGTGGGCGTCACATTCAGCATTGTAAACTGAAGGGTCTTAGAAAGCCCTCCTCAATGGGGGCACCAAATGACGGGAGCAAAGCGAACCCCGAACCCCCAACGGCCTCTAAAACACCGGGGACCGAATGGCGCGCCTCGAACCTGTCATGGTAAAGCAAACAGGGGGCACCACCTAGCTTCAACGGCTAGGACGCAAACAACACACCACCATAACAAAGTTTTCATCCAAGAGAGATGGATGCTTGGGAGCAATGATGAAGAGAAAACGGAATGAGATCAAGTGAGAGAGAGAGAGAGAGAGAGAGAGAGAGAGAGAGAGAGAGAGAGAGAGAGAGAGTGTGAGGGAGGGGGTATAGCGGCTTAGTACTTAGGCACCACAAAAGGATGGCGAATCCGCACACCCTTCACACATACACAAGCTCACTCCAAACACAAAACTAGGTGGAGATTCCACACACCTCACATGGGCAAAACATTGCAAGAAAACATAATCACAAAACACTCAAGCTTTATTTAGAGAATAAGGCGATGAAATGGGGAGCATAGGGTAGGGGAATGAGAAGGGAGAGCGTGGTAGAGCACATGGCGGATAGGTGGGAGTTGATGGCGAAGACTCGCATGAGGGTTACGGCCATCATCCTTCATTTAGTTTCCCTTCATATTCAATAGCCCAAGGGTGTAGAGGTCATGCTCAAGACGAGCATGGTGATTGTGGTGATGGTGATGGTGTGGGTGTGTGTGTGTGCACTAGGCACACACAGTGCATAGTGTACTCTTTGGTGATGGTGTGTTTGTGTTTAGTGTGATGGTGACCCCTCTTTATATAGGGGAGGAAGGGGGAGGAATTCTAGAATTTAGAAATGAAGAAATCATTATCTACATAGGCCATGTGACTGTGGGCCCCACTTGTTTGGCTGTGTGTATATATGCCAGAACAGCAGTCTCATGAGAGAGAGACTAAGAGAGAGAGATGGGTTGATGAAAAAAAGTGAGAGGTGAAATGGAGAATAAAGTAATTACAAGAGGGGAGAGAGGGGAGTGTGTTCAGAGGTGAATCTGTGTGCAGATGTGTGTGAACACAAGAAAAATGAGGTAACCACTGGGTGGGGATGGGTCTGTGTGCACCTTTTTCGGTGGAACTGAGTGTGTGTGAGTATGGGGGAGGTTATTTAGCTACAAGACAAGAGACATGGCGCCCTTTAGAGAGAGAGGGGGGTATTTGGGTCATGGGATATGATAGGAGAGAGAAAAAGGGGGGTGGGGTATACTGTTTTGGAAGATAGGATAAGTTGCAATTGAGTTAGGGTGCATTATTGGTGAGTTAAAATGTATTATTGGTGAGGGGTGGGGTAGCTTGAGGGGAGAGAGAAAGGAGAAAGGACAAGGGGAAGAGAGAGGGGGTTGACCTTTTGAGTGGAGGAGAGGAAAAGGGACACACAGTGGGGCAACAGTGAAGAAAAAGGAGGCACGGTGGGGATGGGCTGCCCCGGAGGCATGAGGTGGCCTATTTTACCTTTCTTATATATTTACATAATCATACTTTTTAAAAAAAAAACTTTTTCCAATGCCTTTTATCACTCCCTCCCTAAGAGGAGGTTTTCATGGGGTGGGGACGAGATAAGAGGGGTATGGGAGCTTGGCTTGTGAAAAGCCCCCATCATTAGGCCCCCCCTTTTGGCTAGAGGCATTCATGCTTCTAGCTCTGACTCTGATTCTTATTCCGCTTAGCTGTAGGAGCCGATATCGAGTTGCCTTCTGAACTAGCCATTCCATTTGGCCATTGGTGAGATTTCTGGGATATTCATGAATCTGTAACAGGTCCGGGTGATAGCCTGTTCCTTGGAATAGTGTTGGTTGATTAAAGGGGAAGCCCATGGCTTCCAGAACTTTGTGCCAGTGTCCTCCTGGATCCCTAGTGAAAAATAGGATCATTGTCTGTGGTGTCCGGATAATAAAATTTTCATGCCAAATTGGACCAAATTTGTAATCACCAGTAGCGAGAGGGGAAATGAGCATCTTGGCTCCTACAAAGACAGAACTGAAAATTATGATTCTCAAGAGTGTACCAAGAATCCACCATATATGGCCGCATTGGTGGTGTGGTGAGCTCAAGTTGTCTTCAGAATCCTTCTTACTACCATGACTAGAAAAAACTGCAAGCATATCATGCTTCTTTTGGGTGTGCTCAAACATGTCAGCTTCCTTTACTGATGCTAATAGCAAGCCACCTACCTTGCGGCTTAAATATAAGCGTAATCCACTTACCTTTCTCCAAAGAGAGGATGCACTATTTGTAAAAAATTGTACCAAATTGTGAATGAGATCTTCATTCTTGCATTCTATCGGGCTTTTGTCTATCCATGGCTCCTTAGCTCTTATCTCAATGCTGATCTTCTCTCTATATGTTATAGCGGCTAGCCATAGCCATAGGTCTGATGCATCCCATGCAAACACAATGCTATGTTGTGGAGGAGTTTGGAACATCCTTAAAAGGTTGGCGACATATTGATCATCAAACTTACTATGAACATCCTCACATAAACTGGAGGCATTACCCATCTCCAAGTCTATAACACTACACAATAAAGTCTTGCTCGGCTGCCAAGCCTCTGGAGAAATATCCAACTCCAAACCTTCAGTCATACTTACCTCTTCGTTATGGTCCTCTAGTGAAACTGCCTTGATGCAAGATTCATTTAGCTTGCTACACTGTCCTGGGTCCATGGTGGTGCACAGGCTTCCGTTTTCAAAGCCCTCCCCTTTGCTTGATATGTTGTCCATCTTCTGCAAAGCCTTGCTAGCAGGTTGGTTTTCCTCTTCTCTTGTATCTTTCATGACCTTTGCATTCCTCTTACTTTTGCAAGGCCTAATCAACACTTTACACCTTCTTACCCTTACTGCCCAATGCTGTCGACTGATTGCTTTGGTGCCTATTTCATCCAAGGTTAAAGATGTACTTACATTTGTAACACAATTTTCTTGGCTTACCTCCCCCACCTGGGTAGAATCTTTTGATTCTTTAACCTCTTGTTCCACTGCTTCAATTCTTTGAATAGTCTTCTTACTTGATCCTTCTTCTGTTACACTCATCTTGACCTCTTCTCCAAGACAAATGACACTTGGTGTGCGGGTATCAATTGGTGGTGGACGTAGGATGATTGTAAGTGGTGATTGTGGTGGTGGTTGCATTGGTGACTGGCGTTGAACTGGTGTGGCTAGCTGTGGTTGCACCGCTGGTGGTGGGATTTGAACAGGTGGGATTGGTTGCCTGAGTGGCGGTGGTGTTCTTGGTGGAGAGATCTGATTCTGTCTCCTCCCTCTATTGAAATTCTGCCTCCTCAGGTGTGGGTAGTAGTACATTCCACGGCCATCTTCCCCGTAGTTGTAACAATGGTACTGTGGGTTCTGCCTTCATTGTCCTCTTCCTTGTTCTGGGTTCCTTCCAAGTGTATGCCCTTGCTGCACGAGATGCACAGATAAACTCTCTAGTTGGGTGGTGATGCGACTCAGCAGGTCTTGCTCTTGTGATGCCTCCTGTGGTTGGACTCTATGATTGGCTGTTGCAGTCACTGGGGTTGGTTGGGCCGAGGTTGTTTCCTCTGACTCGTTTACTCTTGCTTGCATGCGTAGCTTCTTGTCTTTAAGGCGGGCTACTTCGACTGCCAACTCATATGTTGCAGGAAACCTTCCCTTCACCTTCTCTCTAAGCGGCGACCATAGACCAGCAATGAAACGGTCCTTCTTTAGGAAACTAGGCGCTCCTTCACCTTCCTCCAGCGAGGCAACCCATCTCTCCCATAAGTCCACAAATTTAGACTCGTAGGTGGCATACTCTAGCAGGCCTCCCTGCTTTAATTCTGTCAGTAACTGCCATAGCCTCTCCGAGGTTGTGCCTCCACCAAACCTCTTTACAAAAGCAGCCATTAACACATCCCATGCATTCTTGGTGGCCTGGGGCAATGCATTATACCAGGACTTGGCCTCTACTTTCATCAGTAGAGGAAAAATTCTAAGTCGTGAAGCGTCGTCATCTTTGTTGGAGACGATACAAGCAATGTCAAAATCATCCAAAAAGTCGGTGGTGAGATCCTCTCCCTTCTTTCCACTGAACGTGGGGAAAGAAACACTTGCCATGGTAGTGACTCAGGAAATTACAAACCTCTTTTTTCTTTTTGTTTTTAACATTACATTAACAGTAGCGGCTCATAGCAGCTTTTTACAGGGGTGGGTGGATAGGTTAAAACAAGATAAAGATAGAAACATTAAAGGAATGATGGTAATCTAATATGGGGAGAATGATAGGGTTTGGGGAATTGAGGATTTCTCCTAGTACCGCGGCACCGAATAGGTGTACGATCTTCTGTTGGTAGAAAACTTTCCTATCTACATAGATATTCACATGCATATGCTGCAAGAATCTGAACGGGAATGCAGTTGGCCCGTTTTCCATCATGCACAGAGGATGAAATACTTACTTATACTCTTATCGTGCCAGTGTTGATGAGTCGGCACATCCACAAGAGGTCGTCGCCTTTCATGGGCTCTACCTTTCCTTCGTTGCTCAGCACGTACGGGGTGATGGCGATGCGTCTGACCACTCCCAGCCTCTTGGCTAACAACAATTGTAGGTAATTTCCGTAGTCGGCGTGTTGCATGAATTCTACTCCATTCAGTTGCAACTCGTCCCCAGCCCACTGGGTTTCTCCCGTGGTAGAGAGCTTCTTCAGGATAAGTTGTACAGGGAGAGGAGGAAGATCCTCCACTCTCTTTCCAAAACAGCGAGAGCAGTAGCCGAACCACTCTTCTCTAGGACATGGGAATCTTCTAACCACTTCTTCTTCCGGATTGTCGAAGTGGATTGGTAGCACTCGCATGCGTCATGCAAATCGGTAGGCGACCTTTCGCCGCTTAGCTTCGGATGACTTCCTCTTTGGCAAACTGGGTACAACCCGGCTTTCTGAGCTTGAAGCACTTGCTTGGCCAGATGCTTCTCCCTTCAGGGTCATGTGTTTCCAAACTGGCTTATCTTCTCCTTGCCTTTGGCTCGAGAAGCCCCTTTAGGCCACTTTGGAGTTATAACTTTGACTGTAGTTTCTTTAGGGAAAAGAGGTCTCACCGTTTGCTTTCCTTCCTTGATGTGAATGAATTCTTTGCGATGAATGTCGATGTAGATGACTTCAGCCCTTTCGCTGCCTTCGTTGTTGGCACTCATTGACAGTGTGCCTTGGTTGACAACAGTGATGGCACTTCACCGACCTCCCACCTGATGCTCTCAATTTATAGTTAGAACGAGCGACACGAGATGGACAATTTACCTCTTGAATGCTGACGACACTACAGCCTGGCAGTAGCACCTTAACAAAGGCGGCTAGTGCCTCCTTCGTCTCTTCTTCTTCCGTCCTCCAATTAAAAAATTCCTTCAGCCATTCGTCCATGATTGATAGTGGGCGTCACTTTCAGCATTGTAAACTGAAGGGTCTTAGAAAGCCCTCCTCAGTGGGGGCACCAAAGGACGGGAGCAAAGCGAACCCCGAACCCCCGACGGCTTCTAAAACACCGGGGACCGAATGGCGCGCCTCGAGCCTATCATGGTAAAGCAAACAGGGGGCACCACCTAGCTTCAGCGGCTAGGACGCAAACAACACACCACCATAACAAAGTTTTCATCCAAGAGAGATGGATGCTTGGGAGCAATGATGAAGAGGAAAGGGAATGAGATCAAGTGAGAGAGAGAGAGAGAGAGAGAGAGAGAGTGAGGGAGGGGGTATAGCGGCTTAGTACTTAGGCACCACAAAAGGATGGCGAATCCGCACACCCTTCACACATACACAAGCTCACTCCAAACACAAGACTAGGTGGCGATTCCGCACACCTCACATGGGCAAAACATTGCAAGAAAACATAGTCACAAAACCTCAAGCTTTATTTAGAGAATAAGGTGATGAAATGGGGAGCATAGGGTAGGGGAATGAGAAGGGAGAGCGTGGTAGAGCACATGGCGGATAGGTGGGAGTTGATGGCGAAGACTCGCACGAGGGTTATGGCCATCATCCTTCATTTAGTTTCCCTTCATATTCAATAGCCCAAGGGTGTAGAGGTCATGCTCAAGACGAGCATGGTGATTGTGGTGATGGTGATGGTGTGTGTGTGTGTGTGTGCACTAGGCACACACAGTGCATAGTGTACTCTTTGGTGATGGTGTGTGTGTGTTTAGTGTGATGGTGACCCCTCTTTATATAGGGGAGGAAGGGGGAGGAATTCTAGAATTTAGAAATGAAGAAATCATTATCTACATAGGCCATGTGACTGTGGGCCCCACTTGTTTGGCTGTGTGTATATATGCCAGAACAGCAGTCTCATGAGAGAGAGACTAAGAGAGAGAGATGGGTTGATGAAAAAAAGTGAGAGGTGAAATGGAGAATAAAGTAATTACAAGAGGGGAGAGAGGGGAGTGTGTTCAGAGGTGAATCTGTGTGCAGATGTGTGTGAACACAAGAAAAATCAGGTAACCACCGGGTGGGGATGGGTCTGTGTGTACCTTTTTCCGTGAAACTGAGTGTGTGTGAGTGTGGGGGAGGTTATTTAGCTACAAGACAAGAGACATGGCGCCCTTTAGAGAGAGAGGGGGCTATTTGGGTCATGGGATATGATAGGAGAGAGAAAAAGGGGGGTGGGGTATACTGTTTTGGAAGATAGGATAAGTTGCATGTGAGTTAGGGTGCATTATTGGTGAGTTAGAATGTATTATTGGTGAGGGGTGGGGTAGCTTGAGGGGAGAGAGAAAGGAGAAAGGACAAGGGGAAGAGAGAGGGGGTTGACCTTTTGAGTGGAGGAGAGGAAAAGGGACACACGGCGGGGCAACAGTGAAGAAAAAGGAGGCAAGGTGGGGATGGGCTGCCCCGCAGGCATGAGGTGGCCTATTTTACCTTTCTTATATGTTTACATAATCATACTTTTTTTTTAATTACTTTTTCCAATGCCTTTTATCACTCCCTCCCTAAGAGGAGGTTTTCATGGGGTGGGGACGAGATAAGAGGGGTATGGGAGCTTGGCTTGTGAAAAGCCCCCATCAATACCTATTCAAGCGGTGACACAAACCCAAGCTCAAAGAATGACGAACGAATCCATAATTGAAGAGACAAAATCCGATGCCCAAAGTTTAGAAACAAAAAATCAGAGAAGCACTTGGAAAGCTAGAAAGGTGTGTATGAAAGCTAGGAAAGAACGAGAGCAAACAGCTCTATCCGAGGAGTTAAAACATACAAAGGATAGATTAGAGCTGTTAGAGGATGTAGCTAGCTTAAGCTCACACACCACAGCAACCATAGCACCCAAGGAAATAGCAGAGCCCAAAAGTGCAGGATCAGGAGGATCTGTACTGGCAGACACGGTAAATGAGCAATTGGATGCAGGCTTCTAAAAGCTTATGAAGCCAAACTCAAAAAGAACCAAACCCAGGAGCAAAGATGGTGACTTATCCATATGCTGAAATAGAAAAACAAAGGTTGGAAATGTGTAGAAAGATGATTGAAATAGCTCAATCATTGATGGAAGACCTGCTGGGTAAACCTGCAAATTGGCATGAAGTACCAGCTCCAACCCTATCCAACCAACTTTAGAGGAACAAGTAGAAACGAAAGAAAGACTCATGAATACCTATGAGTCCAGAGCAGAGCCTATCATAGTGCCAAATACAACAGATGAGGCAAGTGATGGGTTCCAGCCTAAAACATTGACAAAAATGGGTAAGGACTGTAACGGTCTAAATGATCTATGGAAGCAAATCCGTGAGGCCAACGAGGCTAACAGGATGAGTAACCACATGAATAGCACGAGAAAAGAGAAGAATGTGATCTTATCTCCTATTGGGGAATTTGAGGCAAGGTCACAAATGAACTTTGAGATACATTCACAAGGGGGAGACCAGGGATCAATTAGTTCGGGGCACAGCCAACCAGACTCGCTGAAAACTTTACCCTCTTACCTCATGCAAAATTTGCTCAGCATGAATTCCAATGAGAATCAAGTCATCAACATAGATAACAATAATGAAGATCTCTCTATCAACATGCTTCAAAAATAATGAGTGATCAGCAGTAGATTGTTTAAATCCAATCTTCTTCAAGAATCTGGTTATCTTTTCATACCAAGCTCTAGATGCTTGCTTCAAACCATACAATGCTTTCTTCAACTTACACACATAATATGGAAACTCTGGATGTTGATAACCCTCTGGCTGTATCATATAAACTTCTTCTTCCAAGTCACCATTCAAGAATGCATTATCCACATCCATTTGCCGTAACTTCCAACCGAACATACTTGCCATTGCTATCACCAATCTGACTGTTGTCATCTTTGCAACTGGACTAAATGTCTCATCATAATCAAGACCTTTTGTTTGTGCATAACCTTTAGCAACAAGCCTCACTTTGTATCTTTCCACACTACCATCTGACTTGCACTTGACTTTGTATACCCATTTTGAACCAATTGCTTTCTTTCCACTTGGCAAGCGAACCAAATCCCAAGTGTCATTCTTCACAAGAGCATCCATCTCATCATCCATAGCTGACTCCCATTCTGATTTTCCAATTGCCTCTTGAAAACATGTAGGCTCTTTATGTTGCACACGTGAAACCATGTATGCATAATGTGTACGCATGTAACCGTTGTATGTCAATCTATCAACTGGATAACGCACCCTCTCTGATCTTCTCAACTGTGGTGCACTCTTCTCTTCAACTCTTGCATATGGGGGTACATATTTCTCAATATGCTTACTGCCAGGTGTCCTCAAATGTGGTAAACCATGATCTTCATCGAGGCTTTCATCTCCAGAACTCTCTTCAACCACGTTCTTCTTGCCTTTCTCGTCTTTCTTCTTATCTCGCAAACGACCACTCCATGGGTTGACACTTCCTGTACTCTCCTCTTCCATATGTGGTCCTGAAATAGTTCTTGTTGATGGTCCTGGCTTATCAACAACATGACGCATATTCTCTTGCTCTTCATACTCTCTTCTATCATCATTGGCTTTGATTTATACCATGGTTCATGCTCACAAAATCTGACATCTCTACTGACATAAACTTTTCTTGTCGTAGGATCATAGCACTTGTAACCTTTCTTTTCAACTGGGTAGCCCAAGAATATACACTTCACTGCCTTTGGCTCCATCTTCTTTATTGCTTCATTTGACACATGAACATAGCAAACACATCCAAAAACTTTCATATAGGAAACTGTTGGCTTGATCCCATAAAGTCTCTCATAAGGTGAAATTTCATGAATGGCAGCTGTTGGTGTTCGATTCATAATGTGTACAGCTGTATGAACTGCTTCAGCCCAATATGTTAATGGCGTATTCATCTCATTCATCATGGCTCTTGCAATCTCTGCTATGACTCTATTCTTTCTCTCAGCAACTCCATTTTGTTGTGGTGTGTATCTGCAAGTAATCTGTCTTCTTATGCCTTGTTCATGTAAGTAATCATCAGAACTGTGTGACATGTACTCTCCCCCTCCATCTGTACATAGGCATTGATAGCCGTTTCTTCGGCTCTTTGTAATTGCCACAGGGAGTTACCTCACCCTACCAAGATCACCCAAACACTGTGTCTATCCCTACCATTTCACTGTACATAGGCGTGCGTGAGTCACGGGACTTTTCCCATATCTTCTTAAAAAAACCCTCAATTAGCTAGTCATTGGGCTAGTTGAGCCAAAAAAAAAAAGAAAAAAAGAAATATAAGTATATTATGGCCCATTTGTGTGTAAATATTTCATTGTATATAGGGCCTAAATAAAAAGATTTTTCGTAATTATTTTGGTATTTATTTAAATATTTCTACGTAGGATGTGTTATTTATGCTATGTACATTGACTCACCATTACCACAATTTTTCTTACCATTTTTCATACTCTTTATTCCATATATATAGAAATATTTTCATGTAAGCTTCTCTTATATTTGGTGTAACTCCACCCCAACAAAAATCCAAAAAAACTAGTTCTATTTATGTGTATATTTTTTCACTATTGTGATTTTATTTTTTTCCTTCCTACATCTATTCTCTATTACTCTCATAAATTAGACCATCAAAAATATTCATTTTTTTATGATAGACTTATGATGAGAGAGATTTATTTTGACCCCTTTATATTTTTTCCACCTATATTATTGACATGTACATATATTTTTTAGACCCCTCAATATTTGATTTTCTTAGTTGTACTATTCACTTATATCATGCTCTCAACAATATCTTCAATTATAGACCTACCAAATAAGGTAAAGGGTAGGTGGCATGCATACATGCACTATGGAGGGCTCACTCTTGGAGGTATTCAAAAGAATCATCCAAAGAAGGACCCCACAAGGACCTTGTGCAGTGGAAAAAAACGGTCGGTTTTGCTAAATTTTTAAAGTTCACTTGCTCTCCAAATTTGAAAAGGTGATACAAACAACAGTTGTAGCTCGTGGGCTGAACTTTTGCCTCAAATTTTTTCATATTTTTTTGAGCTACGAGCTGTGAGCTATGATTTTATTAGTGGACCCTAGTTTTCCCATGTTATGCAGCCACACTCTCTCTTCCACTTTATCATTTTCCTCTTTCACACACACTTCTCCACTCATCATCCCCACCTCTCTCACCACTCCTCTCTGCACCCTACTCACCTTCTCCTCAACCTTTGAAGAATAAGAGAAACCATGGTGAACTCATACCTCCCACACACAATTCCATTCCAAAATTGACCACCTAGTCTCATTTTTCCTCCTCCAAATTACCCATATCTATCAAAAAAACCACAAAATTCAGCCTCTTCTCTTAAAAGACAGCATCATGGTGGTTGATTACTCAGCTTCAATTACCTTGTCTCTCAAGGAAGGTCAAGAGTGGAGAAAAAATGTACCGTCAAAGCTAGTGGACCGTCAACAAGCGTCAAAATTGGCCCTACTCAAGACACTTGGAGCATCAACCTTGTAAGAAATCCACCTTTTCTTACCTCTTAAGATTTTTTCTTCCTTATTTATATCCTACATGGATACTCCCATTGTAAATATCCAATTCCATTTGTAAATTAATACTAACTCTACTAATACTAACCCACTATGAAAGTCCTATCACCTCCATTTCTCTCCTCTCTCTTTCCCCACCAACTTCTTGATAATTCCAAGCAAAAGAAATTAGATAAATTACTGAAAATCTAAGCCAACCATGGTTAGAGGAGTAACCCTAGCCTTCAAAATTGCTATAAAAGGAGGGTGTAGCTAGCACAAAAGGGGGGAGCCATAAGCAAGAGCACTATGCTATAGCTTGAGAAGCCAAGCTCAACCTCTCTAGAAGGAGCTCTTGAGTGGAATCTCATTGTCTTATGCATGTGCATGTGTTGTAATAGGGGATTAGCAAGGGAACTCTATGCCATTGTAAGAGAGAGAGAGTGATCATTCAATTGAGAGTAGGAAATCTATCATTTCTCCTACTAGTGTAAGCCCAACATTTGCTGAATCAAGGAGGGTGGATTTGGACTAAGCTTGGATACTTTGTCTCCCTTCCAACGTGAAGTAATGGAAAACAATGATGCGTAAGTGTCTTGGTGTTTTTTGTTAAGTTCTTGATAGCTTGTCTCTGGTGTTGTCATCAATCTAGCCATAAATCCCACATACTGTAAGAGGGCGACAGGGTGGAGAGGACTCCCCTGGCTTTAAGACAGTGATTGGGGTGGTTTTTTTTATGATGTGTTGTGGTGAAATTTACGCAAGCTATGTTGAAAAAATACTAATCTCACTTTGATTTGTCATGACAGATTTGTAAGAAGGTATTAATGCAACAAGCACCCCCTCCCCCTTTCTATCTCTTTCTTAAATATATAGTTGTGTTTGCTTGATCATTGCCGATACGTTTCAAAGCAGCCCGAGCACTACCTCTCTCTCTCTCTCTTTCTCTCTCTCTCTTTCTCTCTCTCTCTCTCTCTCTCTCTCTCTCTCTCTCTCTCTCTCTCTCTCTCGTGTTTTAGTGTGTGAGAGTGTTCCATTGGTGTTAGGGTTAGTGTAAATTCCTTGCTTGTTTGTGGGTTGCTCTAACGATTCTCCTCTTTTGCGTCCTAGTTCGCTCTTAAACTAGGTGGTGCCCCTTGTGTAGTTGGGATTTGGCTGTGGGTTTGTTGTTTTGGTTTGTGTTGTGTTGTGCCCCAGCCCCATTGAGCAGCACGGGAGCCGTGAAGGGTGTCTAGAGGTTGCTCTTCTTGTTGCCCGCCCCGGACCGCCTCAAATTGGTGCCCCCATTGAGGACAGGCTTGTGTATGTTTTGTGAAGGCTCAACCTTTAGCATAATCAAGTAGCTTGCATGAATCACGAGAATTTGTATGAGCCCTTCATTCCCATTGCAAGGCAAAAGGTACACATAATTGTTAGTACTAAGTTGCAATTTTAGCGAGTAATTCGGAGAATTTTAGGTCCTCTTAGGTTGGTAGAGATAAACGCATCAGTAAATCCTTTTATTTTGCCTCTCATTAGGTACGACCTTAGTTTGGACGTCTATATTTTTGTTTTGTTTTAAGAATTAGGTCATGCATAGACCATGGATAATGGCCCAGGAATACAGGTTTTTCCCTTTCATTTCACTCCACACATTAGAGTAAACATTGCAATTAGTAGAAAAATCCATTTTCAACAACGTATGGTATTCATGTTTGGTGCCCAAAGAGCAGGAGAAATTCTCGCGTCACCAAACCCTGTCATTCTACCTCTTATTGATTATCATAGGTCATTTGATGTGAATATTTTTATTTTGTTGTAGAATAGATTGCAATTTAGAAAATATTATTGTGTAAATCTTTTAAAGAAAGAAAAAACAAAAACGCGTCACTTTGAAATCAATTCAATGGAGAGCCAACGCCAAATGTCTGGATATCCTCTTTTCTTTGGAGATCCTGGAGAGGATGCATAATTATTTTTAGCAAATTTCAAGATGTCTTGCAGTATCAAGAGGATAGTAACCAATCAAGAACGTGTAGAAATGTTTGAGGTGGTCCTTAGGAAAGATGCTAGTACTTGGTTTGACTCTTTGCCTGAGGAAGTTAAGGGGAATTACACAGAAGTTTTGAATCGTTTTAAGAGATACTTCTTTGATCCCCAAAACACTCAGAAATTATGGCAAGACATTGTTTCTCATAAGCAAAAAGACTTAGATGACTACTACTTGTACAAGCAAGAGTTCCTACGTCTTTGGGCTCTATGGATACGAAATGTTGCTAACCCTGGTGATGGTGCAGAATTTCTAAAGAAGGAGAGGTTCATAGCCGGACTTTTTCCTGACCTTAAGGTAAAAGTTGAGGCGGGTGCACCTGCTACCTTTGATGCAGCAGAAACTAGGGCTGCTGAGAAGTATAGGAAACTCAAGTGCTTAAGGGGAGAGGTTCCAATAGAAGGTCTTAGACCCAAAGGTAAGTCACAAGCATCAACATGTAAGGAGCTTCCTGAGGTAACGGCGGAAGTAATTGAGAAGTTAAATGAATCTTTAAGCAGCTTGTCAATTCACCTTGCACAAGCTGTAGGTCCAAAGGGACAAGCAAAGAAGTCTGAAGAGCGAGACCCACGACCTAGGAGAGTCTTGCAATGTTGGAATTGCGGTGAGTCTGGACATGGGATGTATAATTGTCCTTGGCCCCGTGGGGAGCCAGGGAGACCTAACTTGAATTACCCAGTGATGAATGCAGGTGAAGGAACTAGTCAACAACCACAGCTTATACAAAGGCCAAATGGAGCAAGACCACCTCCACAAGGAGTGGAAGGAGTTCCACCTTTGCCAGACCCAAACGTGCATGTGGTAGAGGTGACAAATTCAAGAGAGGTTGACATGGAAGCAAATGGCATTAAGCGTGGCCGAGGGAAAGGTAAGGAGAAAGAAGGAGTTACATCACAAAGTGACCATGGATGAGAAAAGAAGGCAAAGGAGACCAAGGAGGCTAAGAGGACTCGACGTCGTATCAACCTCCAAGACTTCCCTCTTGGACATGGAATGGCTCCATACAACCTGTTGGAAGACATGAGAGGTAAGGGTCCTGATACCTCATGGCCTCAATTTCTTGCATTATGTCCACAAGTTAGGAGGGATTTAACAAGGGCAGTTAGCACCAGGAGAAAGGTAAAAGAGAGTGTGTCTGTTGTAAAAATTGCACAAGCTGAAATGAATGAGGACATTACACCGGTGCTAGACTGTTACATCAAAGGAAGATTGGTTAGGAAAGGTCTAGTGGATGGGGGTGCACAAATTTGCATCATGACAGAGGGACTCATGCAAAGACTAGGCATGCACATCCATGAGACATCTGAAATCAAAGTCAAGATGGCAAACAATAGCAAGGCTAGGTGCGTAGGCATTTGTAAAAATGTTTTTGTGGAGGCCTTTGGCATTAAGAAGGCAGTGGATTTCTATGTCATGTCTACCAAAGGAAATGGTTACCCATTTATCCTAGGGAGACCATGGCTAATGAAAATGCGAGCTTTGCAGGATTGGGAGAGTGGAAAGCTAATTTGCAGGAACGACAATCATAAGAAGGTTGTCTTTGACATGAAGGAGCAACGCCAAGAGGAGCTCCATGAAGAATTATCTCAAAGTGAGACGGAAGAAGGTTGGACCGATAGCACTTCAGAAGAAGAAAGTAGCGGCAGCATTACTGAAGAGGAGTCTTCCATCAAAGTCATGGGGATAAGGTTTAAGCCAAGCAACCAAGAGACCTCTTGTCAAGGCTTGGAGGAGGTAGGTCCTCAAGAGAACGAAGGTGTTCAAGATGAAGGGATGCTAGAAGGTATGCTATCAACAACACTTACAAAGGATGAAAGAGAGGAGTTCAAATGTGTGCTAAGGAAGTTTCCTAGGCTTTTCGCTAAAGACTACACCGACGTGCGTGGGGTAGATGTTGTTCAACACAAGATTGAGTTAAAGCCTGAGGCCACACCTAAAGCTCAGAAGCTACGAAGGCTAGGAGTTATAAAGGAGCAGGCTCTACTCAAGGAGGTAAGAAAGCTTCTAGCAGCAGGTTTCCTTTATCCACTGGAGAATTCAGAGTGGGTCTCTCCTGTTGTTGTCACTCCTAAGAAAAATGGAAAGTGGAGGGTGTGTGTGGATTACCGTCCACTCAATGAGGCAACAAAAAGAGATCACTTTCCCCTTCCATTTCAGGATGAGATACTAAATGAGGTAGCTAGTCATGAGAAGTACACTGTGTGTGATGGCTACTCAGGCTACTTTCAAATAGGTATCGCATTGGAAGATCAATTGAAAACAACCTTTATCACTCCTTGGGGTTGTTATGCTTTTAGAGTCATGCCATTTGGTCTGACAAATGCTCCTGCAACATTCCAACGTTTCATGAACATGGTGTTTCAAGCATTTTTTGGAAAGTCAATTAGGGTGTTCATTGATGATTTCTGCATTTATAGCTCAAAATCATTGCATCTACAAAGGGTAGAAGAAGGATTAAAGAAGCTCTATGACATGGGAGGTCAACTCAACCCCGACAAGTGCCACATAGGTGAGGATGAAGTGATCTTGCTCGGTCACAAGGTTTCCTATAAAGGCATTGAGGTGGATCCTTCAAAGGCAAAGGCTCTTATTGAGCTCCCATCACCGAAGAGTCTTAAGGAGGTCATCTCTTTCATTCAGAAGGTGAAGTATATGTCACGCTTCATTCACTTAGCCTCGGAGTTGCTTCATCCTTTGCAAAAGTTGACACAACAAGTAGAATTTGCATGGTCTGATGAGCTTGAAGAGTACTTTTGTAACATTAAAGCCATTTTGTCAGAGCTACCAACACTCATGCCTCCTTGTTGGGAGTACACATTCTTTGTTAGCTCTAGTGCTGGAAGGGAAACAATTGGTGCTGTGTTGCTACAACAAGATCCCCACAGTACAAGGATGCGACCCATCTACTTTGCTAGTAGGGTCATGAATGCTTTGGAGAGAGACTACACAGAAGTAGAACTCATGATGCTTTCTCTCATGTTTGCGGTGAGAAAGTTTAGATCCTACCTGCTACCAAAACCTTTTGTAATTCTCACTGCAGAAAATTTGTTCCCTTGGGTGTCATCTCAAATGAATCTTAGTACTAGGATCTCAAAGTGGATTATGGAGTTGCAAGAGTGTCAATACTCTTTCAAGGTAGAAGATAGTGTGCGTGCACAATTGGCAGGGATTCTCACTTATAGGGTGCATGAAAAGGAGATTAAGGTGCCTGAAGTAAAGACCCTACCATTGCCACCACCAAAAAGTATTCCTAATGCTTTTACCTTGTTCTTTGATGGAGCTTTTCGTCGAGCCACAGGAAAAGCAGGGGGAGGGCTAGTGTTGCTCAACCCAAGTGGAGAGGTGGTCATGAAAGAGAAGTTCAATCTACCAAGTTCAGCTAGCAACAATGAAGCAGAATATGACACTCTACTTCATGGTTTGAAGATGTGCATTGGCCAAGGGATACAACGTCTCATGGTAAAAGGAGATGCACTTCTCATTGTTAAACAGATTTTAGGAATTTGGGCATGCAAGAATGAAAGCTTAAGGACTTCATGCCATTCGTAGGATGTTTAATCAGTTTGAAGAAGTGCAACTATATCATATTCCGAGGAAACAAAATGAAGATGCCGATTTACTTGCACAACAAGCAGTTACATGTGTTGAGAGAGAAGTGCAGGTCATCATGGTGGCAGCAGCTGTCAAGCAACCGAGATACCAGGGATTGGAGTCATTGGCTCCCATTATTGGCTACATTTTGGAGGGTGAGTTTCCACAAGACTTCACGAAGGCTCAGAAGAGGAGACTCATGAAGAAGGCAAGTTTCTATCTCTTCCTAGAAGGCTCCCTCTATCAAAGAGGGAAGGATCAAGTGTGCAGAAGAGTACCAACTATCGAGGAAATTCCAGCCATTCTAAAAGGTTTGCATGAAGAGGCATGTGGTGGTCATTTTGCCCAAGAATCAACTGTGAAGAAGATTTTGCTTGCGGGGTATGTTTGGCCAAGCTTGCATGTGGATGTTCAACATTGGTGTAAAAGCTATCACAATTGTCAGATAAATGGAAATAGAAGGTTGGTGCATGGCCCAAGGCCAATAGTGCTTGCAAATGGACCCTTTGAAAAGTGGGGCATTGATGCTATGGGTCCTCTACCTAGGACAAAAAATGGTAAACTCTACATTCTAGTGGCTGTAGACTATATGACTAGGTGGGTGAAAGCTCAAAGTGTGGCAAGAGTGAATGAGAGGACAGTTAGCAAGTTTGGCACACCTTTGGAGATTGTTTCTGATAATGGTCCAGGGTTTAGGAAGGGCTTGCTCACAGAAGTTTGTGAAGAGCTTCACATTCTACATCGTCATAGCACACCATACTACCCACAGTCAAATGGTTTGGTGGAGAAGGCTAATGGTGTCATTGCAGGAATCATTAGAAAGATGGTGCAAAACAAGACAAAATTATGGGATGACTTCTTGGATGGTGCCTTGTGGGCATATCGAACCACATATAGGGAAGCCACGGAGCTCACACCATTTCACTTGGTCTATGGTCAAGAGGCTTTGCAGCCTATCGAGCTCAACATTCCAACAATGCGACTTCATGGCAAAGGAGCACAAGATGATCAAGAGGTATGGATGGATCGACTTCTTACGTTAGTGGAGCTTGAGTGGAAAAGAGAAGCAGCATACGAGTGCTACAAGAGGAAAGCCACACAAGCGAAAGAAACGCACGACAAGAAACTGAAGGACAAAGGCATCAAGGAAGGAGAGCTTGTGCTAAGGTATGACAATCGACTTGACAATCGTTTTGATGCCAAGTTTGAAACTAGATGGCAAGGGCCATACATAGTCAAGAAGTCTTTCAATTCTAGTTACTACCAGCTTATGGACTTGAATGGTAAAGAGCACTCCAAGAAGGTAAACGGCTATCGCTTGAAGCCTTACTTGAGTCGCCTTCTACCAAAGGATCTACCAGAGCAAAAGGCAACTATCTCATGTAAGTATTGTTCCATGAAGCATGAGTGTAACACAAACCAAAATTCCAAGGGGCCAAACAATGAAGATCTTGTCAAAGACTCTGAAGCACTCTCTTTGAAAAAGATGCTCTATGATGGTACATGAATATACCATCATCTAGGGGGAGGGCTAATGATAGCCGTTTTTTCGGCTCTTTGTAATTTCCACAGTGAGTTACCTCACCCTACCAAAATCACCCAAACACTGTGGCTATCCCTACCATTTCACTGTACATAGGCGTGCGTGAGTCACGGGACTTTTCCCATATCTTCTTAAAAAAACCCTCAATTAGCTAGTCATTGGGCTAGTTGAGCCAAAAAAATAAAAAAATAAGAAATATAAGTATATTATGGCCCATTTGTGTGTAAATATTGCATTGTATATAGAGCCTAAATAAAAAGATTTTTCGTAATTATTTTGGTATTTATTTAAATATTTCTACGTAGGATGTGTTATTTATGCTATGTACATTGACTCACCATTACCACAATTTTTCTTACCATTTTTCATACTCTTTATTCCATATAGAAATATTTTCATGTAAGCTTCTCTTATATTTGGTGTAACTCCACCCCAACAAAAATCCAAAAAAACTAGTTCTATTTATGTGTATATTTTTTCACTATTGTGATTTTATTTTTTTCCTTCCTACATCTATTCTCTATTACTCTCATAAATTAGACCATAAAAAATATTCATTTTTTTACGATAGACTTATGATGAGAGAGATTTATTTTGACCCCTTTATATTTTTTCCACTTATATTATTTATATTTGACATGTACATATTTTTTAGACCCCTCAATATTTGATTTTCTTAGTTGTACTATTCACTTATATCATGCTCTCAACAATATCTTATTCAAAAGAATCATCCAAAGAAGGACCCCACAAGGACCTTGTGCAGTGGAAAAAAACGGTCGGTTTTGCTGAATTTTTAAAGTTCACTTGCTCTCCGAATTTGAAAAGGTGATACAAACAAAAGTTGTAGCTCATGGGCTGAACTTTTGTCTCAAATATTTTCATATTTTTTTGAGCTACGAGCTGTGAGCTATGATTTTATTAGTGGACCCCAGTTTTCCCATGTTATGCAGCCACACTCTCTCTTCCACTTTATCATTTTCCTCTTTCACACACACTTCTCCACTCATCATCCCCACCTCTCTCACCACTCCTCTCTGCACCCTACTCACCTTCTCCTCAACCTTTGAAGAATAAGAGAAACCATGGTGAACTCATACCTCCCACACACAATTCCATTCCAAAATTGACCACCTAGTCTCATTTTTCCTCCTCCAAATTACCCATATCTATAAAAAAAACCACAAAATTCAGCCTCTTCTCTTAAAAGACAGCATCATGGTGGTTGATTACTCAGCTTCAATTACCTTGTCTCTCAAGGAAGGTCAAGAGTGGAGAAAAAATGTACCGTCAAAGCTAGTGGACCGTCAACAAGCGTCAAAATTGGCCCTACTCAAGACACTTGGAGCATCAACCTTGTAAGAAATCCACCGTTTCTTACCTCTTAAGATTTTTTCTTCCTTATTTGTATCCTACATGGATACTCCCATTGTAAATATCCAATTCCATTTGTAAATTAATACTAACTCTACTAACACTAACCCACTATGAAAGTCCTATCACCTCCATTTCTCTCCTCTCTCTTTCCCCACCAACTTCTTGATAATTCCAAGCAAAAGAAATTAGATAAATTACTGAAAATCTAAGCCAACCATGGTTAGAGGAGTAACCCTAGCCTTCAAAATTGCTATAAAAGGAGGGTGTAGCTAGCACAAAAGGGGGGAGCCATAAGCAAGAGCACTATGCTATAGCTTGAGAAGCCAAGCTCAACCTCTCTAGAAGCTCTTGAGTGGAAGCTCATTGTCTTATGCATGTGCATGTGTTGTAATAGGGGACTAGCAAGGGAACTCTATGCCATTGTAAGAGAGAGAGTGATCATTCATTTGAGAGTAGGAAATCTATCATTTCTCCTACTAGTGTAAGCCCAACATTTGCTGAATCAAGGAGGGTGGATTTGGACTAAGCTTGGATACTTTGTCTCCCTTCCAACGTGAAGTAATGGACAACAATGATGCGTAAGTGTCTTGGTGTTTTTTGTTAAGTTCTTGATAGCTTGTCTCTGGTGTTGTCATCAATCTAGCCATAAATCCCACATACTGTAAGAGGGCGACAGGGTGGAGAGGACTCCCCTGGCTTTAAGACAGTGATTGGGGTGGTTTTTTTTATGATGTGTTGTGGTGAAATTTACGCAAGCTATGTTGAAAAAATACTAATCTCACTTTGATTTGTCATGACAGATTTGTAAGAAGGTATTAATGCAACAAGCACCCCCTCCCCCTTTCTCTCTCTTTCTTAAATATATAGTTGTGTTTGCTTGATCATTTCCGATACGTTTCAAAGCAGCCCGAGCACTACCTCTCTCTCTCTCTCTCTCTCTCTCTCTCTCTCTCTCTCTCTCTCTCTCTCTCTCTCTCTCTCGTGTTTTAGTGTGTGAGAGTGTTCCATTGGTGTTAGGGTTAGTGTAAATTCCTTGCTTGTTTGTGGGTTGCTCTAACGATTCTCCTCTTTTGCGTCCTAGTTCGCTCTTAAACTAGGTGGTGCCCCTTGTGTAGTTGGGATTTGGCTGTGGGTTTGTTGTTTTGGTTTGTGTTGTGTTGTGCCCCAACCCCATTGAGCAGCACGGGAGCCGTGAAGGGTGTCTAGAGGTTGCTCTTCTTGTTGCCCGCCCCGGACCGCCTCAGCATTTAATTTGACAACCATTCTCTTTCTCAACCATAACTTTGAACTCCAAAAATACCTCAAATGCCTCTGACTTTGCCTTTAGAAAGTAAACCCATGTCATTCTACTATAATCATCCATAAATGTGATAAAATATCGACAACCATTTGGTGTAGCATGATCACAAGGTCCCCAAATATCTGAATGAACAATTTCCAAAGGACTTTGGCTAATTCTCCCCCTCTTTGGAAATGGTAAACGAGATTGCTTTCCAAATTGACAAGCTTCACAAACATGATCAAAATTCAATCTGCCAAACTTTGGTAATCCACGTACAATTTGATTTGATTGCATATGCTTTAGTCTTCTAAAATTGACATGACCAATCCTCTTATGCCATAAATTTGCCCAATCATCTTGAGTGACTGATTTGTTTGCATACATACCACTGTGTAAACATGGATCTCCAGCTTCCAATGAGAACAAGCGACCTTTCTTTCTTCCACGTGCCAATATCTTGCCTGGTCTGCCGTTGTGAAACTCCTCTATGAAGCAACCATAACGATTAAAACGGACTTGCAACCCTTGATCTGTCATCTGTCCAACTGATGCTAAATTCTTTGTGATTGAAGGCACATATAGAACATCTCCCAATGTGTTGTATGTCCCGTCTTTTTCTAGCAATGGAACTGAACCAACATGTGTAATCCGATGCATAGTATCATCACCTGTAGTGATAAACTCATCCTCTTCTAACTTCTCTTTTCTGTCAAACCATTCACCATGATATGTCATATGATTTGTGGCACCACTATCTAAATACCAATCATCTGTATGATGTGGCTCCACCATGCTTCCAACAACATTCTCCATAGGAAATAAATGTCCACTCGACCTATTGTCATATATATTTTGATCATGAGGATTGTATCCAACAAAGTTTCCTCCATGTCTGCCATAACCTCGGCCTCTTCCACCACGATCACGAGTTTGATTTAGCCTTGTGTAACATTCTCTTTGAAAGTGACCATAAATGCCACATCTGTTAAAATATCCATCTCTTTGAGGATGTACAAATCGTCCACCTCCACGTCCACGAGTTCGGGCTCTCCCCCTGCCTCTTTGGCTATAATCGTTGTAACTTTGACTTTGTTGGTTTTGCCATTGACCTCTTCCAACATTGTTTCCACGACCATAGTTTCCTCTTCCACCTCTATTGTTTCCACGACCTCTAGAGTAAAAAACCTGATCTCTGGAATTGTTATTTGATGTAGAAGGACCTGACTTGCCTAACTTCACCTCTTCTTGCAAACAAAGGTTTACTAACTCTTCAAAATCAGGCATGTGTCCTCGAACAGATATAGATGTATCCAATGACTTGTATTCCGGTCCCAAACCATTCAATGTCACTGAAACTAAGTCATCATCTGGAACTTCAACATTAATGCTCACAAGATCTTCCTGTATTTGCTTTATCTCTATCACATAATCTGATATGGATCTATTTCCTCGCCATACACAATGTAACCTTTGCTTCAAGTGAACTTTTCGTGGTTTTGTATTGGAGCTGTTCATTCTTGCTAGTATCTCCCATGCTTCCTTTGGAGATTGAGCCTTCTTCACATGTGGTATAAAGAAGTCACTAATGCATAGTGAAATCCAATGCATCACTTTCCTTGAATTCTCGATCCACTTCTTGTAAGCTTCTACTCCTGCTTGCCATGTTTTATGTGATTCAACATTCTCTCTATTTGGTTCCAAACCAACCTCGGGACACTCTTGTTCACCTGTAATATAATCCCATAAACCTTTGCCCATGATAAAGTTCTCCATCCTGTAAGACCATATGCTGTAGTTCTTTCTGGTCAGCTTCTCTCCAACAATCTGTGTGACTTGAGTTGAACTTTCTGCCATCTTCACTCTCTCAATTTCTTTCAAAGGATTTTGATAAAATTTCGGCAGAGTTTCGTTTGTATTTGGACAATATCTCAAGTGACAATCTCAACCAAAGTGCTCATAAACACTGACAGAAAATCTCTCACTACCAAGGGAAAATCCACTGACTCACTTTGCCACAGACTGACTTAGTACTATGCATAAATACTCTAAAACAATGTCCACATGGACCTGTATGCAAATGCAATCCATACGTTGTCCTGTACCACATATCCATACATCCACCTTCTTCCCATAGTCGTAAATGACATATGAGGTCTTTCGCGGGGCTAGTCGGGGGTTCGCTCCAGTACCTAATCCACCTTGCGAAGGTACCAAAGCTCCCAAGACAAGGCTTCAAAAAACCTCACTCGACCCTCAGAAAGGCTGCAGTTTTTCAAAATACATTGACCGCATATCCATACATAACCACAAAGTACTCAATCTGACAATATAACCGCCTCAACTTCTTCCCACAACCTTTCTTACATAGGCGGCTGTCCATAACGGACCCAAAACAACCAAACATAATCTTCGATAACACAATATCATGATGCAGAAGCTCTATGTCGCTCTCCAAAACCTGTGTAAATGTTGAATTCTTCACCTGTAACCTGTAAATCTACTGTCGAGTGCAAAACTCGACATCTACTATGCTTGTGTGAACTGGCTGTTTGCTACAGAAAATTGCAGATTTTGGCAAATCTGAGTATGCCAATGCGTCCGAAATGCCCAAAAACATAAAGATAGACTCTTGGATCACTGTATTCCGAGTTCGGGTGAGGGAGTTATGACCAAAAAACCTCTCTTTTTTGCTGTTTTCCAGAGCTACGGAAACCTGTGTATTGACTGTAGCTCCTTAAACTGAGCTCTGATACCACTTTGTAGAGTGCGCAGGTGATGGAGAAGGTAGGAAAGAAGACTACACACACATACCAACACACATCGAGACACACACACACAATCGTTACCCTGTAGCAGCCATTCAACGAGCTGCTCTTCTCTTCTTCTCTTTTGAACTATTATCCAAAGTATATTTACAACATAGTATAGTCAGTGTCCAGCCGCCCATAGCACAATGGACATATTCTTTAACATCATATTCTTTAACAACATGGTGTTTGGCCTAAATGCTATACTACCCATAGAGTTTTTAATTCCAACTCTACGAGTAGCGAAACGCTTAGAATGGACAGGGCATGAGCTCTCTTCAAGAATAGATGATCTTGAAAAGCTAGATGAACTCCGCTTGAGAGCTGTAGCTTCGATCTATGCTAAAAAGAGAAGACAAAAAGAGTTTTTTGACAAGCATGTGCGCACGAAAGAGTTCAAAATAGGTGATTATGTACTTTGTTTATACTTTTGCCAAGAAATTTAAAAAGCGAGGGATGGGATCCTTTGTGATTAATGATCTATCAGGCGTGAGGAGCTGTCAAGCTTGCTACATTAGCAGGTGAAAAAATGCCCAATTGGATTAGTGGATGTCGATTGAAGAAATATCATTTACCACTAACCCAGGAGATGCTTCAACAAATCCATCAAGGAAAACAACGAATGAAGGAGAAACAGAGAGTACGAGAAGAAGCTCAAGCGGAAGCAAAAGAACGCATTGCAAAATGAAGACTTATACGACAACAACAACAACAAGGTGAAGCACCATTGCGAATCAATGCCATTCGACTAACGATGTTGGATGAAGACACAGTGGAGCCCATAATTGTAGTCAAAGTGGGGAGCAATCAAGTTGAATCGATGGCGTTGCTTGAGTCTGGAGCTCAAGAAAATTTGATCTCTTACGGATTATACCAACAGCTCAAGTCCACATGTCAGCTTCATCCTACTCCTCAAATGCTGGAAAGTAGTACATCACACTCATTGAAAACATTGGGCTGGACTATATTGCATGTACAAGTACATCAATATATTTACCCACACAAATTTTATGTAGTCGAGGATGAAAGCACACAACACCCAATGTTGTTGGGACAACCTTGGAAAAAAGAGTACAATGTGCAGATAGATTGGAATGCGAATACAGTCAAAATTCAGCATGCACAAGAACAACAAGTAATAGCCTTTTCTCAGCAATACCGGAATAATCAGCTGTCTGTCACCATTGCAATCACAAGAGTGCCACTAAAGAACAACATAATACCTAAGGCTAACAAACAGGTAAAAGCCAACCATGCTAACTTCACACATACGAAGTCACTGACCGCAGTGCAAAGATCTATGTTACCAAAACAAGGGAAACAAGTATGGATACGGAAGGATAGAAATGACATGGCAGACCAAAAACAATGCAACGAAAGAATTCAACGGAAGCAGATAGTTCAACCAAAAACCGCGGGCATAAAACAGATATGGATCCCCAAGAAAATGCTCAGTAATAACCAAAATGTTACTCACATTTGGATACCGAAACAAAAGCAAAAGGAACTCCGACTTATGTGGACGCCAATCAACAACCAAACAGTGGCAACACAGGAAGTAGCAAAATACCTACAAAAATCGGCAAAAACAAGCTACCAATGGAAAGCAAAAGAAATACTGTCCACGGCCATTTCGGCCAAGCCAATCCTCTCCATAGACACAACTACGGCTATATCAACAGTAGCGGCAAAGACACTGCCTTTTGCAAGAAAGACAATTAAACAGAGAGCAATAGAGTTACAGTTGTTACTTGCAACGAAAACAGGAAACCTTGACGGCGAATGCCAATAAGTATCTTGCTTATAGCCTTCTCTTGCACAACATTAATTTTTTTCATGCATTGACCGAGTATGCATAAATTAGGGCCACATTAATCAGCCAAGCATTAGCACAAATTTTTCAACCTATGCATAGCACATACTCCGAGGCGATACCTGGTCGTCCGGGAGGACTCCGTCTAGGAGGGGGGGAGGTATTCTCAAATGCAGAACCAATAGCAGGAAGAGCAAAAAAGGGCATGACTTTCGACTATTTTAAGGGTTGTTGTTTAATTGCGAAATTTTCTGGACGAACCCAAGTACATATGCCCTTATACAACATGTATCTGGGGCCAAACGCCAAATCAAGCCCCTAGGTGTGTGTATATTAGTAGAAATAGCCACATTTTGGGCAAAGTATTAGCAAAACGGAGAAATCCGGCCATAAAACTTGCATAAGAGTGTATATAATGTTTTGCGGTGATGTTTTTGATTTATTATGATTTTTGGGGATTTGCTGGGTTTGATTTGCTATTTTCTTTTAATTTTGCTAATTGCCGGCAGAAAAACTTCAAAAATACAAAAAGCTGGTGAAAAACAGTCGTAATGAAAAAAAAAAAATATGGGGATGATTAGTGACTATAGGACAACCTATGGTACAGTGGGGGTGCAATTATGAGACTGGAGCGGAAAGCGTGTTTTGGCCAGATTTTGACCGAAATGTCAAATTTCTGGTAAACAGAGAAAATGGAGTCCAAATCAAGAAATTTTTGAGTCTAAACTGCATCTCGCAAGAAGTTGGGAGCACATGTCAAATTTCATGAAAAGTGGTTCGGGGACCTCCATTATAAGAAATTTTTATCTCATTTTTAGCTCATTTTCACTATTGACATTTGAGAGAGAGCTTCTGCCACCTAGAGCGAGCGGAACTTCCAGCAGCTTCTACGACACGCACGACTACTCGACGGGCTTCAGACATGAGAGGTAGGCTCACCACCTTGAGCTTTTCGCGCATGTTTGTCGTTTTGTCGCGAAAACTAGCGTAGGGTTTATACACAAAGCGGGCAATAGAGACCTACAGCCAGAAGCGGCCACCCAACGGCTAACCCAAAAGCAACGAGACTTCATCGGCAACTTACCCTAGCATAGGAGACCAGTCTTGGATGTCCAAAGGCAGTAGAAAACCATCGGGAAAAACCCTAATTCCTAGAATCCCGCAAGAGGCCACCAAATGGGAAATCGGTGAAAAGGCACCCAAATGCTACCAAAATTCATGGATGGGAGCATCTCGACATGCTCGACAAGTCTATGTAGCCCACATGACCAAAAGGTGACCCGAAGCGGCACTAAACTTCAGAAACGGCATCAGACACACAAAGCGACAAATAGCTCTGGCGGCCAAAACGCATGTTCGTTTGCCACCAAACTTCACTAGCAGCTTTCCTGGACCATCAATAACCAAGTTCTATGGTGGTACACCACCACAAATCATCGAAGACATGTAAACGCAACCACGGGTGCTTCTAGAGTGACAAATTGCCAAATGAAGCTCCGGTGAAGCCAAAGTCGACGAAAACCATACGGCAAGGATCCCCAAGGGATCAGGAAGCTATGGAGACCAACATCAAGAACTTTCATCGCCAAAAAGCACTCCAAAAGTTAGAAAATGGCTCGGAGGCTCTGAAATCCACACAGGGAGTCACTTTCTATCCATTTGACTTTTTTGTTGAAATTAGGCTTAAAAGGGACTCGGGGGGACCAAGGGCAGGCACTAGTGACAAATTCCATGAAAAAATCATCAGGAGACATCCTACGCGTAGGATGTCTCAAGGGAATTTCTGGGCATAGATCCCAACATTTTTCATCACACATTTTTTCTGAATGACCTTTACATGCTAGCCACCAAGTTTCATCACATTTGGACCAAAATTGACCTCATATGCATGAAAAACGCAAAGTTAGGGCATAGAGGCAATAATGGGCCATAGACCTACCAAAACTTGTCCAAATCACATGAAACTTGCACAACACATTCACAAGTACATAACCAACCAATCTGTGTGTTCAGAAGCAAAAATTGATGAAGTAGACATCCTACGCGTAGTACGTCTATTTGACATTTTTGGCCTACAGAGGGTGTTTGTCCATTCGAGATCCAACAAGGACTACCCACAAAACAAATCCCATGCCATTTTGATGAAAAAGACATCCTACGTGTAGGATGTCTCCAACATATTTTTGACCTTCTATGCAAAGAGTGACATCATGGGAGCCAATACCATGGTGCAATGAGCCCATATATTAATTTTCAACCCATTTGGACATCACTTGCTACCTGTTATGGACTTTCTACCCAATTTGTGACCTAAAGCCTGAATCAGCCCAAAAATCCACTTTTTGATGCCCACATCCAAATCCAAGCACAAAGCCATGTTCCACAGGCCAAGGACTACCAGCATGTCAAGTATCACCCAATTCTGATGAAAAAGACATCCTATGCGTAGGATGTCTAAATGGAAATTTTTGGCCAGAATTGCACTGTGAGCACATGCATAGTTTCACAAGTTCCTTTTAAGCTTTATTTTCAAATTTCAAGTCATTTGGATAGATGAAACTCAGTTTCTCAGCTAATATGGAAAAAACGCTAACTTCGGACTACTGAGTGCAACAGGGTCTATGGCAGCCGCAAAGTCACCGGCAAAGAAGAAAAGAATGACCATAAAAGATTACCTAGAAGAGGTAGAGCCCTTTGTCATACCAGAAGGAACTCTAAAGCCAACAAGCACATGGATCCAAGAAGATCTTCTGGAATCCAATGATCTAAAGATTTACCAAGGCGTGTTCAAAGACACCGAAGGAAACGCGATAGAGCTACCAATGTTACCGCGGGAACTCAATGAGTTCGTTAGAAGCAAGATGACAGAGTATCTGGAGAATATTGATCTCCAAAATTACTTTGAAGCGGTGCCGGCAGGTATTGACATAAAAAGAGTCTGGGAATTTGTGACAACAATAAAAGAAGATGGAGTGGCCAGAGTAACAGATCTGCAGGGCAAGCCAGGCACCGAGATTCTAATCACAGAAAGAGTGGTGGCAGCTGCACTAGACCTCTCCAACAAGGGGGATAGTGAAACCAAAAGAAGAGACGAAGTAAAGGTGTACACTGAAAAGAAAGCCAACTATACCTTTGAAGATATTGCCAACCCCAAAGTGGCAATCATGAGCCAGCCGTACAATCAATATTTCCATACGTGTAAAAAGCGGCCACAAAAGTATAGAAGGTTGCCTGCAGCAATTGCCACAACATTTACTTGGGCAATGCAGAAAAGAAAGCCAAAGATCATCAATTATGCAGCTTATGTACATGATAATTGGGTGAAGATGGGCAACAAGAACCCCACATACATCGTGCCGGGTGAAATAATCACGAAGGTTATTTATGGGGCATTGCATGCCAAGGGAAGATGGCCCGAGCAGCCAGAGCAGAAGAAAGGAAAGATAGAATGTGCCCAAGTGCCAGCAAAAGGGACGAAATCACAGAAAGCTGCACGACTAGAGCGGCTGATGGAAAGCTTCAGGGCTAAAGATCCCTCAAAGGAGATTTAGACGAGCTATGGAAGCCGTCTCTAGAAGCAATGTTGGGATCATCCCGAAGGGTGCACAGAGACAGATTTGATGATTACATTAAGAATTTTGAGATTCTTGATGCCACAACAGAGAATATCCCCCATGTGCCCTTTTGCCCATGTTTGTGTACCGAAAAATCAATGTGTGCGTTGTGATTTTTGAATTGTGATGATTGATTTGTGTTGTGCTCATGCCTAACTATTGATTTGTGAAGTCACATTGCAAATCCGACAAGTTTAACCCTTTTGTGTGCGCACCTAAAGATTGGTAAAAACTGCCAATTTTTTAGTGTGTGTGCGCCTAAAAAATGTTTAATTTGGATGGTTAATTCAATGTTTTGATTGCATACATGATGTGTGTAATGATTAATTTCTGCATTTTTGTGCTCAAAACAAGGATTTACACACTTTAATTGCATCAATTTTTGACCTAATTTTGTAAGTAATTTTGCCGGTTTAATTGCCTAGCCTTGATTTTATTGATAAAATCGTTTGGCAATTGAATTGATGTGATTTTGACAATTTTATTTGTCTGCACTATTCCCCAATGTGTGGATAATTTGTAGAAATATTTTTGGTATTTTTCGGATAATTTTTGCAAATTTTGATACTTTTTTGCAAATTTTTGGATAATTCCATAAAATTTTGATTTTGTGATCTTTACGAGCTATTTTGTGTGTGCCTATTTATGGCATCATTTTATTTGCATTTGTGCCCTCCGTGGTTGATTTTTGAGCGTTTTGCTATTTTCGGGGGCCGGGTGGATAATTTTATCGAAATTGGCATTTTCGGAAAAATCTGCTATTTTCGATGTATTTTGGCGTCTCGTAAATGCTCGATTGTGAATGACGATGATTTTCTAAGATTCCTAAAATTTTTTGGGAATTTTTTTGACTTTTGTAGCAAATTTTGGGATTTTCTGACGATTTTTGGGATTTCTTGGTAAATTTTAGCGTTTCGGATAATTTCGGACTAAACTTGGCTTTTTCGAGCATTAAAAAATTTCAAAAATTGAAAAAAGTTGCTTCGACGAGCACCGGCCAGTTGATCTCGAGCTTCGGCTCTTCTCGAGCGTCCCTTTCAGCGCATGAATGGTCTCCCGCTTGCGCGTTTGTAATTACCTCCTCCTTAGTTGACGTCGGAAGCCACCTCTTCGATCTTTTGCGATAGTTTCCTTCGACATCAAAAACTCTTCTTTTTCTTCTCTCTTGAATAACAGGCTTGGAGTTCAACTCCTCGTCGGCTAGATCTTTAAGGTCTCTTGGGATAAATTCCTAGGACATTAAAACTCTCTTCTTCTTCTTTCTCTCCCCTGCGTGAACCCCTCTCTACACACACACTCTCACCCTACTCTCTCTTTCTCCTCTCTTCCCCTACTCTCTTTTTCTCTCTCACCCTACTCTCTCTTTCATTCTCTATCCCCTCCCTCTAATAACTCTCTTCTCTCTCTTCTTTTGTCCTCTTCCCCCTCTCAGCCCGCTGCTCATTACACACACACACACACACACACACACACACACACACACACTCACACACTCACACTCTTGAACTGCCCGCCATGACTCCCCGTGACTCATAAGACCCTACCCCACGCCGCCACGCGTGCAATTTCTCACACACACACTCGCTCCTGCCCGGGTCTCCCGCTTTCTCTTTGTCGTACTCTCTCTGTCTCTCCAGTATGCGCACACGCACACGCACACGCTGCCCTGCACATCAGCATTTGCACGCGCAGTCTCTCTCTTCCCTCTCTCTGCGCTTGGCATTCAACGTCCAAGTCAACCGCCCTTGCGCTCGCAACTGTCGCTCTCACGCCTACTGCACGCCACACAGTCAACGCCAGTGCCAGTGCCAGCGTCAGCCAGGCAAAGCCAAGAAAAAAGCTCATAAAAAATACAAAATTCATTTTATTTTTTTACTTTTTTATTAAAAAAATCACAAAAAAGAAAAAAATAAGAGTTTTAAAAAAAATTATTAAAGAATAAAAAATAGAAAAATAGAAAAAGAGATTAGAAAACTACAAAAAAAGGAAGAAAAAAAGGGCTTTTACAAATCACAAAAACCATAAAAGGAACAAAAAATCAAAAAATCCCAAAAAATATAAAAATTCAATAAGAATCACAAAATTCAAATAAAAATTCAAAAAAAGAATTAAAAAGGGATAAAAAATAGAAAAACATAAAGAACTCACAAAAAATTTAAAAAGAATTTAAAAAATCACAAAAAATAGAAAAAAAACTAATAAGTAATTCACAACAAATTAAAGACCCCATAAAAAATTACAAAAAAATGAAAACTTTACAAAAATAAATCATAAAAAATAAAAACTCATAAAAAATCAAGAAAAAGGATTAAAAAATTCACAAAAAAATCAAAAACTTAGAGAAAAATCAATAAAAATCTAGAAATTCACAAATAAATCACAAAAAATCAAAAATTGATTAGAAAAAGCTCTATAAATTGTAAAAATCATAATACCTTCAAAGAAATCACAAAAAAAAAAACGAGATTTACAAAAAATTCATTAAATCACAACTTTCCCAAAAAAATGGTTAAAAATCCTAAAAATACTAAAAAGAATTAAATATTCAAAATTTAACAAAAAAATTTAGAAAAATAAAAATAAAGTCGTGAGAAGTGCCAAAAAAAGACAGAAAAAACCAAAACAAGCTAAGAAAACCCAAAAAAACCCAGAAAAGCAAAACAATCACACGCCGAGCAAACAACACAGAAACGAGCAAATCGAAAGTAAAAAAGCAAAGCCAGAGAAGTGCATCGCAAAGTGAGTGAAAATCGAAAGCAATAGCCACGAAAAATCGATGAAATAGCGAAAGTTAGAAATAGCAAAAGTAAAGTCGAAAATTACACACCGCGCAAAGTGAATCAAATCAACAGAAGAGCAGCTGAAACCGACCAACTCGAAGGTGTGAGCAGCAGAAACAAATTTCGTGCTCGGGTTTGGAAAGTGCAGCGACAACCTAGTCAAGAAGTCGGAAGTGAATGTGCACGCTATAAATAGGCTAAGTGCAAGCAATTGCATTGAAAATTGAGCTCCTAGTTGGACGAACAGGGGCACAACTCACATGTGATTGTAGATTAGGCTATTCAGATCCCATAATTTCATTATTCCAAAGGCCCAAATCAATTCTGACATTTTCAAGCTAGAGTTAATCAACTCTTGCAAGTCTGAAGAGCAGTCAACTGCAAAAGTGCTTTGGCTAAAGCAGTTTAATCAAAATCGAGCAGCAGAAATTCTGTTAAACAACGTCAAAATATGCCAATTGACAGTTTTTGTAGATTGAGCCAACATGGACTCAAATCGAGCCGCGAGTTCAAGTACAGCAGAGCGAGCTACTAGCGGTGGCAACACATGCACAAGTGCACAAGACCTGATTCTACAACTATATGGCTACAATGGAGACAAAGTCTTGTATGCAGATACAAAAGGCCATAGATCCTTGGTGAGCAGTAAAAGCAGCACAGGAGCCAAGATCCTATTGATCAGAGTAAAGCCAGATTCAGAGAACTCCCAGATGTTCACAGACTTCAGTGGAGCCAGGTATTGTAAGCTTAAAGATGAAGTGCAGATGGAAGTGCAAAAAATCAACCCAAGTGTTTATCAAAAAATCTGCACAAGTCCGCAAAGCATCTATTTAGTGCTTATGCAATCAGGGTCATTGTACATGGATTACAGTTGTCAGATCTATAGTCGGAGCCAGTAATGGAAGATCCAATAGATCAACCAATAGAAGCCAGTCTAATTGGAGAACCGAGCCAAAGACAATACCAAGGTCCAGATGGAGCATTCTACAGCTTTATGCTTAGTGTTTTAAAAGAGATGCCAAAAACTTGGTAAACATAGAAGCAGAAACTTCTCAGCAAGATCTTGACATGACAGAACCAACTGAAATACCACCAATCATGGTGTATTGCACATATTGTGGACAAAAAGGTGGACATTTTGCTGAAGATTGTCCAAGAAATCTAGATAACAGGGACACATCAACGGCCAACAAGAAGACACAAAGAAAATTGGAAATGCGAATCTCGATGTAAGTGCATTTAACTTGTCACTTTTGATGCAATCAGATGATTCTGCATTACCATTAGAAGCACCAGTAAAAGCATTGCAAGTTTAAAATCAGCATAAAGATGCACAGGCACCTGAAAAACTTCAAATTGATTCTTTGAACAACAAATTCTTGCATGAATCTAGTAAAGGTGTCAAGATATCACCAAAGGTTGAAAAGACTGTTAGGTTTGCAAATGATTCTACATCCACTGACACAAGTGTGCAATCGTTCACGAGTCTAAAGGACACATCAAACAGAATGATGTTAGCTTTGTATGGTACACATAATTCAGATGCACACTATGTAGACCAAACAGGAAAACAATACAAAAAGGATCAACCAGTGTTTGAATAGCCCACATACCAGCTCATAGAAGTGCGTCCAATGATAGATAAAAAAGGATGGTTCATTTCACAGGAAAGAATCTATTATAGCCCATCCTCTCTAGAGCTGAACGATGTTACCCAAGTGAACCCAGAAATCTGTTCAGAGCCAAACCCGGGCCTCCATCGAAAATCAAACTTCGATGTTGTGACCAAACAAACATATACTTTGACCAAAAAAGTCGTAGATATAGACGAGAGTCTAGCATCTATGATGCCTTGGGTCTTGAAACCACATAAGCTCATATCATAAGAGACCCATGGGATAGACAATATCAGGGCGAAGATAAAGCTATCTACAGCTTGACTTGGGGAATAATTTGTCATGTTTCACGGAGATACATAGGGAAGTTTTCAATTGACCCAAATGCCATCAGAATCTGCAAACAAATGCTTCTATGAAGATCATCAAGGACATAAGTTTCAGCTGATCTCCACAAATCAGAGTCAAAAGTTGACAAAGCCCATAGTGTTCAAACAATTACATGTAATCAAGCTCGCATATGCATGTCAAGATGCACATGGTAACGAATATCAACAAGATCATGACCTTGTACAAACCCCTACAGATGGCCCAACTGAAGTCAAAGACTATCTGAAGATGATGCAAAGCCTCAAGCTACCAGAACAGGTGACAGAAAAGCCAAAGTCATTGGGAGCTAAAGTCCTGAAAGCTACACAAAGGTCACCACCGAAATCTCCACCGAAGAGACAGATTATTCCAGAAAGTATAGTGGATCTATTAAGATCAAGGGTTACTTAGATGCAGGTAGAAAATGCTCAGCAATTTCAAAAAGGTGCAATATCACATCCAATGGAGTCAACATTGATTGAAACAAGTGGTCAAAGCAAAGAAAATGCAGATAAAGTTCAACCAAAGGACATTGCCATAGCAAAAGAAGTCAATTCGGATACAAATCCTAAGAAGATCAAGTGCAACATTGTTAATGAAAACAAAGAAAATCTGTCAAAAGAAGTAAAGCTGATTTTTTTAGGTAGATAAGAACCTCATGTCCTTTCACACTTGGAAAAGATGTGGTTAACCACAGCTGGAAGATGCTCCTGAATTTGTGAGCATATCAGAAAACAAACAAGAAGAATGCTGGGGAATCATCTCCACCACCATTGAAGTAAGTTCACAGATCATCATAGCTCAATTCTATGTGATCACAGCAAAAGATACGCCAGACGACATCATATTAGGAATGCCAATGGCCCAAAAGATGCTATAGATATAGAATGTAAATAGGATGCAGTCATCAAAGACAACAAAGAATGAAGAGCAAGACTGGTCACTTACGGTCGACATCACAAAGTCCTCAAGCACAATTCAAATGGAATATCTTATTAAAGATGATTCATCTCCTTCGTACAGAACTTCAGAAGAGCTTAAAGACAATAAGGCAATAGCAAGTGCATATCAAATAGAGCAAAGAGCGACCACAATAGCTATTGAGCAAAGAATGCCACAAAAGCCAAAAGTAATGAAGAACGAGGTTGCAGACAACCAGGAAGAAATAGGAAGTCCAAAGATCAATCACTCGTTGCCAGCTAAATCAGCTGATGAAAGTCAGATCAGAAATCATAGTCTCAAGCTACCCTCCAACCAGACACAGTTAGATCAAGATGAGACCATGGCAAAAGCAGGACAAAGATCTTCAATAGAACCAAAAATTCCAGATTCAGAGTTGCAAAAGTCACAAAGATCGAAGAAAAATCTTGCAGACAAAGTTAAGGCCAAAGTGGGCCCTCCATCGATTAGCAAAGAAGATGTGACATCGTATGCCTCTACATCTAAGAACCCTCATGGATCAACTTCTTCAAGCGAGTCAATCTTTCAAAACTTCAAGTTGTTGGAGCTATATAGAGAGCCCACACTCATGATATATATAGCTAGAGTGTGGGCTCTCTATATAGCTCCAACAAAGTGCTGACCCAACTAAAATCTCTAAGGGGCCACCTAGAAGAGCAAAGATATTTCAGCCAAAGTGCTCAAGAAAGAAAAAGATAGTCAAGCAAGTGTTTGTCAAAACAGTTTAATCAAAGTGAATGATCCGGTTTGGATTAAAGATAGGAAATCAACACAGAAAGACAAACACATGGGATGGATAGCATCACAATGGAGCTTAAAAGAACAGGAGTACTATGAAGGTAACAGACACATATGGGTACCAAAACCAAACGTTAGGGCATATGAAGTAACTTCAAGCCCCTCCTAGGAAAGAAGGCCCACAAGGTATCAACCTCAACAATATGCTAGGATACCTAAGAAGCAGGTATACAACAGAACAACATCCAAAGAGGCTAAAGTCTACCACAACTTTCAAGAGGATACGGAAAAAAAACAAACCTCAAGGAGTCTTCCCCTTGGACAAGGATTCTATACAGGTTATACAAAGATTTGGCTACCAGTCAACCACAAGCCAACTGCAACTATACCAGAACTATGTGAAGATCTCAAGAACTCAACAAGATCTAGAGTGGAACAAAGTCAACAATGGAGATACAAAGGTCATCAAGAGATTTGGATTCCTAAGTCATCGAATGATCTTAGTCAAAATCCAGATGCCGATAGCCAACAGAGGCCTACAACAACATCAAAAACTCCTATCAACAGGCCCACTTGGAGAATCAAACAGATAATGGATTCTTCCCAGTCAAAGAAGGACAACCCAACCAACGCGAATGCAGATTCAAAGAAGATAAAACAGGTATGGAAAAAGAAACCTTCAATGCCAACTTGGTCCTTCACTAATCCTTTTTTGAGGATTCAAGCTTACTTTTACCTGAAGAAATGTTTGTAGTAAGCACAAGAATGTAAAAATTCAAGTTGCCAGGGTGCAAAAAACACTCTTTGGCATAGTCATAGTCGGGCTGCTGAGCCATAAAATGAGCAAAGCATTAGTCCCAAAGCTTCAAGTCATATTAAACTCTGTGGTAAGAGTCGTAGTTATTAGGCTTATGGTGAAGCTGGAAGAGTTGATCATATCTATGTCGTGTTGCTCATGCTAGATAAGATGAGCATAAGAGTCGAAGTTTATTAACTTACAATTGGCGGAGTGTCGTACAGTCGAACACTCACGCACAGTGCACAGGAAGATGAGAGCACATATCCTCGACAATGAAAACCGTTCTTAAAGGGATGCTAGCTTGTAAAGCCATGTCATATGCTTTTATAGCTAAACCATCTTTCTGAAGAACCCCTCAAAATCTTTCTTGCACAACATATTTTTTTCCATGCATTTCTGTGTATGCATAAATAGGATGTCCCATTATTGGACATATGCATTAGACATTTTTTGCTTCCACCTATGCACCTTGAGTGGACTACAACATGCAAGAAACCAATGTCACACACACACACACACACACAGTGTTACTTTAGTACTCTTGGTCTTTTTTTAGCTTACTTAAAAAAGACCACACATAGACCTAGCCCTTGGTTCCAGACCTATTGGGGGTGGTTTTTAATAAATTTTGGCAATGATAAACACACATACACACACACACACACACACACACACCCACACACTGTGTTACTTAATTAGTTCTTAACTTATTTGCTTCTTTTTTAGAAAAAAGATTCAAAATGTTTGAGTCTCCACTATGGGACTTAACCCTGCATAGAAACTAGAGGCCTGATAAGACGTTGGTATCTTTTGGCTAAATGGACTACACACACTCTTATTGTACCACCTCACTTGAGGGTGTTCCCGAGCTTACTTGCCTCCTAGGACTTTAGTAAAAACCACCGCCTATGGGCACTACCACGGGGTATAGACCTTCTCAATACTTGAGTGTCTTTACCTTGTGTGAAACCCTACCATGAATACTCCTGGTTGCCTCCTCATTGCACCGTGCAGGCGGCTTCATCTTCTCTGTTGGAGATCCCCCCAAAAGCTTGGATAACTGCGTGATTTTGTAGTTATGGTGACCTCCCTCCCTTCTCTATTTAAAGGTGAGGGCGCATCTCTGCCCCTCACTTAGCTTTGGTTGTACTCTGTTTGTTTGCTTAAAGCTAGTAACTGCGTTTCTGAATCAAAGCATGGAGCTCTCTACTCAAGTTACTCAAGTCGGCCACTGTTGTTATTTCTTGATTTACTTATTGCATGTTTATGCTTTTTTCCGCAAGGGTTTATCACTCTGTAAGGATGATGATTTGTTGGAAATTATGGTTGTCTCCTCCTGCAACATTATAATCCCAGACATGGGGATTATTCCGCGTCATGCAATTACTGATGGTTCACAAAAATACTGTTTATTCTAATAATTGATTTGTTGAAAAAACTCTACCCTATGGGCCGGTGGTCAAAGCACGTGACTGGCTAGGGCTGTTTTTTCTGCCTTGGTAACCAGTACAAGATGGGATATTTATTGCTTTTCTTGCATACTAATCTTTGTTGCAGGATGGCAGGTGGTTTTGTGCCTTGTTATTTGATTATTACTCTGTGTCGGGGTAAAAACACTCTTGATATAAAAAAAGGGGGGCGTGTGTTGCTTTACCCTCTGCACACTAGTTATGTATGTTCTGGTCGAGATGCTTACTGTCACTGATTTGGAACATGGATTTATATTAAAGGGCCGTAATGGCGTATCATACCATGACATGGTGGCTATGGTAATATCGCGGGCACTGTTAAAACTAAAGGTGGTTTCTGGTTGCATATTACATATTTCTTGTTGGCATGCTATTTGTGCCATCTTGCATGGGCTATTGTTCTATGACTTGATTAACCTTATGTTTGGAATACTGATGAGAGCTTGAAATATGGTGGTGTTGTTCCACCCTTTGCACACCGGTGGGTCCTCCCACAAGGCCGCAGATGACTGTTATACTGCATGGGTAATGTGAGAGATAAAGGTGTTTTACCAGTCACTGCCATTTCTATTCATTGGTTTTCTAATGGCTTGAGGTTTACTTTTTCCCTTATAAGCAGGCTTTTTTTCTACCGCTCTACTGAGCCTGACTTTACTTGGTTGACAGTAACCGAGCCTACCTTGGTGGCTTAATGGGCATCAGAATACTACATGGGATAATTAAATACTATCGCTTTTTTAGTTACTGGTCTCAAGCATTTTCATGATATTCCTGATTTACCGCTTGATAAATTTCTGAAAAAACTGGATTGAAAGGGGGATTACTCCATACTAACAAATGGTTTTGTTATAAAGATTTCTGCTGCATAATTAAGCTTGGCAAATCACTTGTGGTATTCAAACACATTGTGGGGCTTACAGCCACCCTTTAGTACATGGACTTTGTAGCCCTGTAGGGTATATATACATACTAGAGGGGGTGGTATTTTCTATCATGCACTGACTCTTAGAGGGGGTTAAGCCTGGCTGCACCATGTTGCTGTACTTAATTCATTAGGCTAGGCTTTACATTGCACTACCTACAAACACATAGGCAGTTGGCCGATGATGATTGTCTCTATCCAACTGTGCAATAATGGTCTTTGATAACGGTCCTTATTGCTTACCATTGCAGTACTTGGATTTTTCTCTATTCAGTAAGGATGTATTCACTTGGACAGATAGTATATCTTTCAAAAGCTTTGAAGTGTTGAGGTGAAACTAACACAGTTCATGGTTCGGCTCATAAAAACTGGTTCGGCTCATAAACTTGGCTTTTTATCTAAAGTTCCGTACTACTTGGTTAGATAAAAAGGACAAATATGTTTAAGTGATAGTAGATGATTCAAAATCCATTTCTACCATAATGGACGACTGACTTAGAAAATTTTCTTTGAGAACTTTGAAAAGGAATTTTTTTACTTCTAATATAAACTTCATTCGACTGAGTTTAGGAATTGATGAAACTGATGAATTTTTATAAAAAAGAGGGGTGGATTCAGACACCTGGATTAAAAAGGGGTGATGACCTTCTACTAAAAAATGATCTTCTTTTTGACATCTTTTCTTTAAATCTATGGACTAAGCTAGGAAAGGTTTAAAAAAGTTTGTAAGATGGACATGGATAACAACTAGTATAGTCCATTGATACCTGTAAAACACATCCAAGGCTAACTAAATTGTTGTCTTGTTTGGATGGATGCACGTAAGGACTCTATCTTATCTTGGAAGGTTCTTTGACTTTGGAAACCCATCCTACACTGGATGGAACACTCACTTATGATTTGGGAAGTTCTTTTACTATCTGTATACTGAAAGGGGACCTCTTTCCTACAAGCATTGTACTTAAATGATTCTAATATTGAGTTGTTTTTGTACTTATCTATTCTTTGTTCCATTGCCAACTATCTTTTGAATGTAAAAGTTCATTTATGTCTTATTATCTAAGAATAAACAGCTACACACATAGTGTGTGTGTGTGTGTGTGTGTGTGTGTGTGTGTGTGTGTGTGTGTGTGAGAGAGAGAGAGAGAGAGAGAGAGAGAGAGAGAGAGGAGAGAACATAATAGAGAGGAGAGGGAGGGAGCATACCTGGCTCTCCCTCCTCTCCTCGTGTGTGTGTGTGTGTGCGTGTGAGAAAGAGAGAGAGAGGGGAGGGGAAGGGAACATGAGAGACAAGAGAGGGAGGGAGCATACCTGGCTCTCTCTCCTCTCCTCATGTGTGTGTGTGTGTGTGTGTGTGTGTGTGTGTGTGTGTGTGGGGGAGAGAGAGAGAGGGGGGGGGGGGGGGGGGGGGGGGGGGGGGGGGGGGGGGGACAGGTATACCTATTATGCAGAGAGCATCCAAACTCAGATCTATAGATCTGTGTCTCTGGTGCCCTCAAATTATTTTTACAGGGTCGGCGTCGCTATTGAGCGTCTTTATAAGCGTCTCTATGAGCATCTCTATAAGCGTTGTGAGCGGGATGGAAACACACACAACATCTCTATAATGACCCAACACACACCCTTGGGATGATACACACACACACACACACTATGGGGCACCACTCGGCTTATACAGCCCACCTGGCCGAGACAGGGAACACACCGATGGAGTGACAGGAGAGAGACTATCCATTTGCCCACTCCACACAGATAGAGACACACACACCCAAAAAACTCAGCTCAATAGGAGAATTTTTTATGTTTAGATACAATTGAGCTTGGGCCAACACCAATGGGGCAAATAGCTCACACAATATGGGTAAAATATGCCAGATACAATCACAAATTGGAGCAGAAGTTTCACTCATAGGAGAAACTTACACAGCCAAAAAAACAGAAAAAAGTGAAGAATTTGGAAAAATGGATAGTGCCATCACGTTCAGAACGGCCCAAAACCCCAGTCTACAATGTCAAAGTGCTCAAATCCGACGTCGGATGAGCAGTTTATGGCCAAAACAGGCTCCAAAAATAGCAAAAATTTGCGGTTGTTCCTCCTCTTCTCTCCACGTTTTTTCTTGTCTTCTCTCAGTTTTTTAATTTCCCACACTTAGCTTTATTACTTGGACACCTTTGGTCTTTTAGTTGACCTCAAACGGACCCCGAATAGTGGCCTCGCAGTGCATAGTTGTCACCCTGCTGCATTCATCCGCATACCTGGCACTCAACTGTTTCCAATAATGCATCCCACAACCATGTGAAGTGTCCCCCAAATAAAATTCTCATGATGACCTTTCTGCATAATTATCACAAGAAAACACCCATGTTGTGTCCGTACTTATCCACGTGCAAGTATTGACCCCATTCGACCTCCTAACGCCACTAGATGCTATCTGACGCACCTGCTTACCTCATGTCGTTGACCCGCGGATAGATTCCTCGAGGAGTTTTACGCACTACCAACTCCTCATTATTGTAGAAAAAACACACTGGTACAGGCAACGATGAAAATCGATGCACTATGTACATCTTGTCCTACCTGTACACATGTGGGCCCCACGTAACCACCTGGATCTGGAAAATGGGCAATCCTTTATTTTATGCACCATGCATGTGTATATACATATGCGCAATCCCTTGCTCCAAAAAACTTCTAACATAGTTTTCCCATCCCCTAGCCTGCTAGATCATTCATGATCAGCAGCAGCAAAAAGAGATATGAGACTCGCTGCGCCATAGGTCTCCTCATCCCTCACACACATTACTTGTTCTACAGACAACTCATCTTGCTCCACCATCATCAATCTAGCATGATACAATTTAAGACGCAATCCATTTACCCTTGACTTATGTATAATCCCATCCAGGTTAGCCAACTGATATGTACCATTTGGGAAACACTCGACCACCTTAAAAGGGCCTTCCCACTTAATTTGAAGCTTCTTTTGGAAGGTGTTGTCCAGCTTACTGTTGTAGCGCAAAACCAAGTCATGATTCTTGATACCCTTACTTTTGATCTTTTCATTTATCTTTGCCAAAGCCTTATCCTGCATCTTCCCATAATGTTCCAATGCACTCATCCTATCCAGTTGAACCTCCTGTAACTGTAAGAGACTCTCTTTGAATGCATCACTAGGCGGCCCAAGCAGCTTCTCTAGCATCTTTACTGCAGGCACCTCTACTTCCGCAGGCAATAGTGCTTCCTTTACATATACCAAATGCAATGGAGTAAACCATGTACCTGTCTTCACCGAAGTACGATAAGCCCATAATGCACTAGGCAATTCCAAATCCCAATTCTATCCTTGGTGCTCTGTTACTTTCGAAAGAATTTGTACCAACTCTCCATTGAATCTTTCATTTAAGCCATTACACTGCGGGTAATAAGCAGTGGTATGTTGGTGCCTAATCTTCATTTTTGCACATAAAAAGTCTAGCAGTTTAGCTCTTTATCCTGACCCCTTATCTGAAAGTAGCTCCAATGGAACCCAAACTTGCAACATATTTCATTGTACACAAATTTTTCCACATCCTTTGCAGTGATTTGTTTTACTGCTATAGCCTTTGCCCATCTAGAGAGATAGTCTACTGAAGTCAAAATAAAGCTTTTGCCCCTGCTTGTGATAGGTAACGGGCCAATTGCATCAATCCCCCACTTTTCAAACACATCAAGCGCCATAATGGTTTTTTGTAGCTCTGGCTTCGACACTCTCTTCCCAAATACTTGACACCTATTGCAAGACCTACACCAATGGTGAACATCCTTGTGCAAACTAGGCCATACAGACCCTTCTTTCAAGATCTTATGCAAGGTGATTTTTAGAGCAAAATGTCCGCCACATGCGCCTTCATGATTCTCTTCCAACACTCTATAAAGCTCCTCCCTCCAAGGTACACGTCTCAACACGAGATCAACCCCTTTCATGTACAATACATCACCAAATCAATTTGTACTTGTATGCTCTACGCACAAAACCATACTTCTTAGACTTCTGAATGTCCTTCGGAATGATTCCTATTAGCAAAAACTCCTCTTCTTGAGCCAAACTTTCCCGGCCATGATAAAGAGGTAAATTGGTCCTCAACACAAATAGCTCCCAATCATGCTTTGAGCTGCTTCATGTGCCTCTCCATTTAGAGCATGTTCAATGTCTCTGATGCTCCATGCTTCGAGCGTTTTTAACAAGCCTTTAATTCTGAAACACATTTCCTTCAATGAGGTGTTCTTGCTCTTCCACACACCCAGCACTTGTTTCACAACTAACAAGGCATCACCTTTTATGCTCAACCTTCTAATCCCATACTTCAAACAAATGTGTAATCCGTCTTCCAATGTAGCATATTTAGCCTCATTGTTACTATGTGCATCCAATTTGAACCCTCTCTTGCATACTAGCTTCCCCTCTGGATCATAAAGTACTATACCCCCTGAAGCCGCATCATGGCTCTTTCTGTATGAGCCATCAACGCACAACACATGTGAATTGCTAATCTGTGTCACTTCTTCAACTACCTTTCTCACTACCTCTTCCCTAACAAGGAGGGGATTCTCCTTCACTACAAGAGGCTATTCATATTAGCGACGCTCACACAGCGACGCTCAAAAAAAAAAATCCCGGCGTCGCTATAAGCGTCGCAAATTTACAAGTAAATTTGCGACTCTCATAGCGACGCCGACTGCCCTAAAAAAATAACAGAGAGCGCCCAAAAACTCAGATCTCAGATCTGAGTTTTTCGACGCCCTCAAGCAAGGAGCAGGTAACGCTCTCCCTCTGTCTCTCTCTCTCTCTCTCTCTCTCTCTCTCTCTCTCTTTCTTCTCCACACACACACACACACACACACACACACACACACACACACACACACGAGGAGAGGAAGGAGATCCAGGTATGCTCCTTCCCTCTCCTCACTCTCATGTTCCCTTCCCCTCTTTCTCTCTCCCTCTCTCTCTCTCTCTCTCTCACACACACACACACACACACATAGTGTTTTTGAGAGAGAGAGAGAGAGAGAGAGAGAGAGAGAGAGTACAAACATAAACAAAAACGCACACACACATACATAAACAAAGAATGCACACACACATTGAGAGAGGAAAAGAGAGAGAGAGAGAGAGAGAGAGCATGCATAAACAAAAAACGCACACATAGAGAGAGGAAAAGAGAGAGAGAACATGCATAAACAAAAAACGCACACATTGAGAGAGGAAAAGAGAGAGAAAACATGCATAAACAAAAAAACGCACACACATTGAGAGAGAAAGAGAGAAACTAATTTAACGTCGTAGGAAACTAATTAAAATTAAAAGACCTAAAGATCTAGCCGACGAGGAGTTGAACTCAAGACCTATTATTCAAGAGGGAAATGGCATAACCAATCTATCATACTTGGCATGGGTGATAGAAAGGTTATACCATTTATCTCTTTTTATTGGCACACACATCCACACACGCGCACACACACAAGAAGAAGAGAGTTATAACATCGTAGAAAACTATCCTAAAAGACGTTAAAGATTAGGTTAGATGTAGACTTACGTTAAATTAGATTTAGGTTTATTTAAGTTAAATTAGATTAGATTTAGGTTTATTTTTAGTTAGATTTACGTTTATTTATGCTAGATTTAGATTTATGTTATATTAGATTAGATTTAGGTCTCCATAGACTGCGATGCCTGCATGAAGCGGGTGAAGAAAGCCCTCAATGGAATATAGGGTATTGCTGCCTTCACTCATGGTGGGCTCCATCGATCCAAAAGTACTGGTGAAATTTCTTCAGAAGATAGGGAAGAAGGTGGATCTTCAGGGCGGCAAGAGTCACTACATCCCCGACAATGACCATCTAGACAACCTCTAGTCATTCAACGGCAACTTCAAAGTTAGTAACAAGAGAAAGAACGGTCCAAAAAGCCAATTGCTGTCGTCAGATGTGGATGGAGATGAGGCAGCGTCACTACCGGAAGTTAACTCTCACATCTTTTGTGATGAGAATGCCAACTCTTGCCGAGTTATGTGAAAAATTATGTGTTAAATCAATTTTAAGGTTCTTATAATCCCTATTAGTTTAGTTCTTTGTTTTTAATATAACATAATTTACATTAGATTTAGATTTATGTTATATTAGATTAGACCTAGGTTTATTTAGGTTTATTTAGGTTTACCCACACACACACACACACACAAGAAGAAGAGAGTTTTAACGTCGTAGGAAACTATCCCAAAAGACGTTAAAGATTAGGTTAGATGTAGACTTACGTTAAATTAGATTTAGGTTTATTTTTAGTTAGATTTACGTTTATTTAGATTTACGCTTATTTACGTTAGATCGAGTCCACGCAAGAATTACTTACGGTTTAGGGTTTAGAGTTAGACGAACAGTGAAAAGATCTACTGTGAAAAGATGTTAAGATGCTGTGAAGTGCTACAGCTAGAGAAGAGGCAAAGGGGTTTTGTCCAGTATATGCAGTATCATGTAGACGTGGGTCTGTAGATTTCTTGTACCCACAAATATAGGTATTGACCAATAAAGACAAGATTATAACCCGGTGGTTCTGATCTCCGTGCACCTCTAGACCGAGGTGTGCGGGGATTGGACATGACTAGAGAATGTGAGGTAGAGAGAGAGAGAGAGAGAGAGAGAGAGAGAGAGAGAGAGAGAGAGAGAGAGAGAGAGAGAGAGAGAGAGAGTATGGCCCGTTGTCATCGTCAACTACAACATTCCCCCGTGGTTGACTACGAAGAAGGGGCACCTATGGCTAAGCTTGATTGTGCGAGGGCGATATAAAGTGGAGAATATGGATGTGTATCTTCGTCCACTATTGGAAGAGCTACAACAATTGTGGATTGGCATAGAGGTGGTGGATATGAGCCGACACACAGGACGACGGAATGCTTTGATCAGAGGCATTCTAATGTGGACCATGCATGACTATCTTGGGCTAACAGAATGCTCAGGTGATCTATTGACACTCCTCACTCAGACACTGTAAATCTTGTTTTTTCCCATAGTTGATCTATTATCATGTGTATACATGCAGGGCTTCAAACAAGCGGATACAGAGCATGTGTCACATGTGGACCTAGACTGAATGCACGTAGGGCGCCCTCACTGAAGAAGCAAATCTACGAAGGTCATCAAGCGTATCTTCTAGAGAATCATGTGTTACGCGACGGCTTTTTGGGAAGAGAGCCACCAAGGATGTCTGCACAAGCATGGTTAGAGCAGAAGGAGATGTGCGATGACGGATTGCCTCCAGGGATGAAGAGACTATCTCTATGGTACGAGTTACCATACTGGCCCCGACTCATGATCAATCACTTGCTCGATCCAATGCACATATTCAAGAATGTGGGTAATCTACTATGGGACCATCTGACCGGCAAGAAAGATACTTTGGGAGCCAGAGTTGACCTTAGAAATGTGGATCGTATGGAGCAATATTGGCCGCAAACAGCGTCTGATGGATCGATAAAACTCCCTAAAGCACCATGGATTTTCACAAGAGCCCAAGAACGCAAAGTAAAAGAGACCATTTGATCTTTGCGGACCCCCACTGGCGTAATGTACTCACTTCGAACGTGTTTTACTAAAGAAGGAAAGCTTACCGGTTTGAAGTCACACGATTGGCATAAAATGTGTCAGGTACGTTCATAGTGGGCTTTAATATCATTGCATAAAATGTGGACTTTAATATCATTGCTGCACATACTTTACAGTTTATTTTACCGGTTGCCATTGAGGGATGTTTGTCTCTCAACATCCGTAACACAATCTACAAACTTGCAAAGATGGTGCAATGGATCTCACAAAAGGAGATCAACATAGACTCCATACCATTCGCCAAACTAAATGCTGCGGAGCTTGTGTGCATGTTTGAGAAACATTTTCCTACTACCATGCTAACCATTTAGGTGCATCTTCTTGTTCACATAGTTGATGAGGTGGAAATAGCTGGCATAGTTCATTCCAGATGGATGTTCTTCTTAGAACGTTTCATGAAAACACTTAAGGGATATGTGCGTCAAAAGGCACGTCCGGAGGGTAGCATGGCATAAGGTTGGTTGGTATCAGAGTCCCTAGTGTACATTGGAGAGTGGCTAGACGGATTTGATAAAGCCCGGGACACGCTATGGCGAACCATAGATGATGAGCGCATATCTGGGATTGTCATGTGCAATCTCGGTGTTGAGAAGAAGATGACGGAAGATCTAGAGGCTAAAATCAACCGATTTTTCATGCTTCACAATCTAGTGATGCAAAAGTGGATTTCACAATATGAGGATGCAAAGCAAGAGCGACAAAGGGCACAAATCGAGTGGAGATGGGGAAGACGACCACCGATGCACTATCCGACGGTTCTGGAGAACCTACCAACATTCATGAGCTTAAGATGGTTGCACAACCAATTGAAAAGCGCACAACAATGCGGTGAAGAAGTGACTGAGGAAGAGTGGGAGTACTCTCGGGGTTGCGTGACCAAGGTAAGTTTGCAATGTACGACTAGCTAGTGACTTTATTTCTAAACGTTTGAACGTTTGAACGACGTTCCTCTGATGCAGATCCTGTGGTGGCGGAACTCACTTACTTCGGCACGCTACAAGAGATTTTGAGGATCGATTACAGAGGATTTTTTGTCGACTTGTTCGACGTGCAATGGTTCAAGATAATCATGGAGGGTCGCAATGCTACTGTGCGTAGAGGAGAGTCTGGTTTTCTTGAGGTGGATTCTAATAAGAAATGGACTGACCTAAGAGACACTTTCGTACTACCCGAGCATTGTGAACAAGTATGTAAATAGTTAACATCCCCGTTTTACAAGTTCTGTGCTTGAAAGCTCTCATGTAAGTTATGTGGCTCTGGCAGGTAATATTTCATCCTACAAAGTCTACATCAAACTGGTGGTACGTCATAGAGGTAGCCCCTCGTAGTGCAAGGACGTATGAAGGCTACCATGTGCCAATCACAACGGCATCAATGGAGGAGATCAGAGAAGATGCTCAATCAGAAGCCGCTGCGGTGGTGCCAGACGAGCATCAAGATGCTACTACTCTATATGGGGTGCATGCAGAGGAGCTACAAAATGAAACAGAGGATATGTGTTTAAACGGAGAGCTCTATATAGATATAGGAAGTTATGCTGAGTTATGCGAGGATGAGAGAGAGATCTCTTAAAGCCACAAATATTGTATTTGAACAATTTTGCTCCGTGTTGTAAAAGCTCTGGCTCTCTAAGTACCTTCCATGGTGTATAACGCTCTTTTCTACTCGCGCTCACATCTTTTGATTGAAAATTCTGAGTTTTCGACTTGCCTCTTCTATCACTCACGTCATTGTATTTATATGCGTCATTACGTCATTGTATTTAATGGTCTTTGCGTCATTGTCTACTCTATTCATTCAATATTAAGTTTAAATATTCGTGTGTTTAATGCAGGTATGGATGATGAGGAGTTTTTTTCTTCTTTGTCACTGCAGCAAAGACAGTGGTACGTGGAGCGTCATCGCTCTGGCGCATCATCGCGCGTTCTTACTCCATCTTCATCTCCCTCTCTTTTGGAGCATTCGGCGCGCTCCGAAGCTTCGGTGTCGGCGAGACGAGCTTCACACTTGTCTAGACACCGGCGCTCTAGTGGTGGCGGTGGCGGTTGTTGTGGGGATTCCGCCGCCGATGCCTCCACACCGCCTCGTGTTCGACGAGGCTCTTTACCCTCCCCTTCTTTGCCCGCCCCCACACCAGCCACAGCATCGCCATCTACGCCAGGTTTTGCGCCGCTGACTGTTCCTAGCAGCTACACACCTCTACCTACTCCGCCAAGAGCCACCCCACTCGACACTCCTGGCTTCAAGGCCCATACGACGGTGGAGACACCTGACGTCCGTACCCCCATCGAAACGCCGCTAGAGACCCCTACCGGGACACCCAGGTTCACGCGTCACCGGCTAGAGGGCTTGCCTTACTCCGTCGACTTCAGCGGCGGCATCATCATGGATGATGACGGCAAGAAGGTGATCTCGCGCATGCGTGGTCTTTGCTCTCAGCTGTTTAGACACTACATACTAAACAAATGGAGTGAAGTACCAAGTGATTTAAAAACAGAGTCATCAGCATACTTCATGATGAGTTTCCCGTTCCAACACGGGATCATCGCTTAAATGAAGACCTGATGAAGATTCGAATGCGCGAATACTGCAAACACAAGCATTCCGAAGTGCAAAAAGAAATCAAGCATGGGTGGAACAGGCCAGATTGGCTGGCCAAAGAAGATTGGAAGAATGCGAAGAAAGAAGCGCGCGAGAATCCCGACAAGTGGAAGCAACAAAAGGATGCAGCCAGAGCGCGAGTAGAGGCAGGGAGCTCGCACCACTTGGGGAGCGGTGGATGGGCATCATTTGAGGCCGATTTTGTAAGTGTTTTCGCATTGCTCTTTATGTTCGATAGTTTAGGGTTTATGAGTTTTTTTAATTCTAACATAATGAAATCTTTGTATGTTTTGACAGTGGTCGATGACAGGACTTGATCCCACACCGTACGAGCGCGAGTACGCAGGCAGGAAGGGCTTAAACGCCCTGATGGACATTCTCAGTTCTCGCGGCGACATGGTTAGTATTAGGGTTTACTCTTTTCTATTTTTTGTATTGTTTTATAAATGTCGTTATATGTTTATACTTACTGAAAGCTGTCTTATTGTCTTTTTTTGCAGAATCCGACAGATACGCCGCTTGGACGCGATGAGACGTCTGACTAGACGACATCAGTTTAGCCGTAGCTAGATAGCATTAGTTTAGGGTTTCTCATAGCTTATGTATAATGAGACGGATTTTATACGTCTTTTTGAACCATGTATATTATTACATTTGTCACCGCAGTTCATTTTGCCAATCAATTCTTTATGCCTATGATGTTGTACAATTGTCATTATTACATTTGCCAATCAATTCATTTTGCCTATGATGTGTACAATTGTCAATTTTACGCTTGTCAATTTTGCAAACAATGCGTCTTGTGGGTGACTATTTTGGGTCTATTATCTACCCTTGCACTTTTTTTAAAAAGTGAATCAAGTACAATATGCTTCCAAAAAAAAATTCTCTCGGGTGTCGCTATAACCGTCGCTATTTATGGCTCTGTAGCGTCGCTATGAGCGTCGCTATAGACTTCTGTGTAAACGTCGCTATGAGCGTCTCTATATAGCGACGCTTATAGCGACGCCTATAGCGGCGCATACAGCGACGCTCTCGTAGCGACGCTATTAGCGACGGTTTTAGCGACGCCGTGGGTTATAAAAACCCAGTGTATTTCTGTCGCTAACAGCGTCACAAGAGCACACAACCTCTTGTAGTTCTTGTAAGAAACAAATCAGCTAGGGTAGCTCTTGTACTATCTTTCACTAAAAAAGAGAACTCAAACTCTTACAGCTCAATTACCCATTTCTTCACCACATTTGACATGTTAGTGCCATTAATTAACTGTGGCAAAAAGGCATAACTCGTTAAGAAAACAAAAGGTCGTGATAGCAAGTAATGACAAAATCGTCGACAAGCAAATATTACACTGGTCATCACTAGCCTCTACTTCCGAGAATTTTCTCTCTTCTACCAGCTTCACTCGGCTTGCACAATACACTGGCCTCATATAATGGCTGCCCTTCTCCTTTTGCAATAGCATGGCTCCAATGGCATCATCCCCTACTGATGGATTTACATAAAATGCTTGCTCCCAATCAGGAGCCTGCATGCTGACAACCCCCCTAACACCTCTTTCACCTCTTGAAACACTTCTTCACACTTGTCATCCCATTGCAATGGATCATGCTTTGCCACTTATTGTAATGGATAAAGAAGCTGTGAAGACAATGGAATAAACCGCACCATGTACTTCACTTTGTGTATAAAGGTTGCCAATTGCTTTGTACTCGTAGGCGATGGAAGAAGAATAATAGACTTAACCTTGTCTAGATTAGCCTCAATGCCATTTTCTAACACCATATGCCCCAATAACTTCACCCTTGGCTGTGCTAGATGACATTTCTTGGGATTTAGTTGTCCTCTACATTCATCATATCGAGCCAATACCATCTCCAACTTCTCATGGTGTTCAGCCCTACTGTTGTAGACACAGAAGTCTTCCATAAAAGCCTTAACACAACTACCAATGAATGGTTCCAATACCCAATTTGCTCTCTCTTGATAGAAAGATGGTCCATTTGACAACCCAAATGGCAATACTATGTAGCAATAGAAGCCCCATGGCGTAATGAAAGTTGTCTTTGTTCTGTCTTTAAGATAAATCCTCAATTGAAAGTAGCCTGAAAAATCATCACACACATTGTACCTCTCATAACCTGGCACCCACTGAATCCAAAATCTGATCGATGAATGGAAGAGGATATGGGTTCTTCTTAGTGGCTGCATTCAAGGGTTTAAAATCTACACAAATCCTCCATTTTCCATCCTTCTTCGGACTAACTACTACTGGACTCACCCACTCTGTGGTTTCCACTGGAACTATAAACTCTGCCTTCAATAACTTGTCCACCTCTTCCCGCAAGGCTTCCATCTGCTCTTGACCCATCCTTCTTAGCCTTTGCTGCATTGGCTTAGCACCTTCTTTCAGCTCTATATGCATCTCTTTGCCCTTGAACCCTCTGATCTCTTCATATGAAGTAATGAAAATTTCAAGAAAACTAGCCAGCATGTGCAAATATATCTCGTTCTCCATAGCTGAGAGGTCTCCACTGATCATTTGTGTCATCAATTCCTGCTTCTTTGACAATTCAATCTTGGTTTACATCAGCCCTTCAATCACTTATAAGGCCCTTCACTTTCATCTTCAACCTTATTTGCATTTATGCAACTAAACCAGACTCCTGGATTTCTTTTTCCATCAAAAGAAATGCAACATCAACATCCTCATCACTGTTGGTAGTACTATCACTGTGGAATAGTCTTCATCACTAGACTCATATTCATATCCATAAAGCTCCTCCAATACTTTCCTTGTGTCCATATTATATAGCTTCTTGGCACCTGTCTTTCCATAGAGGCTAATTGTACCACGTCTCCAATCTTGAACAGCTCCCACTGCATGTAACCATGGTTTGCCTAGTAAAATAGGATATGCTCCCAACCCCGCTGGCATCACATGAAAATCAACCACCACCTTTGCATCATATGCCTCCACTTCTAATCTCTTTACAACACCCAAACATTTTACTTTCTGAGGGTTTGCCAATCTAATCCGGAAGCCTTACACCCCAGTCACTATAAGACCCATCTTCTCAACGCATGAGTGTGTTATGACACATATTTGAGCTCCACCATCCACATAACCTTGTCCCAGATTTTTTCTTTTGTGCCACACATCTACTATTGGGAAAATGTCTGGTAGCTCATCCATTTCCAACACCTTTATTGAACCTCTCTCTGGCTCTTTCTCATTGGGTTAACCATCCTCTTCCATTGTCTCTTTAGCTTAGGCACCATCTCTATAAGCTGCCCAAAAGTAACATCTACCTTCCTGCTTGTCAGATCCTCCTTCAAGTCATAGCTTAATTGCCCATCCCCTAATTTGAAACATGAAACTTGCGATGAGCTCTCCTTTTTCTCTTGGCCTTGACATCCTCGCCTTCATGGCTCTTTCCCTTCTTCTTACGAGGACCTGGGGCACGTCTTCCTTCCTTGTCCTCTGTGGTCTTCTTCCCAATAGGCATCACTAATGTATCCTCTAGCTTTGATGCCTTCTCCAAGGTGACTACACTTATCACTTTTGTCTTTCCCTTTTCCTCTTGGGTTAATCCACTGGTTCCTTCCTCTCCCTTAATTTCGATGCCATAATCATTTGACCTAGTTAGCACCTGTCTTGGCAATGGATACATGTCTCCCCCATCCTTGGTGGCTTATCACATTGCGGGTTGATGTGGCCCAACTCTCCGCAATTATAACGCGTGGGCGTCTGTCTCCAAAACCTACCATTGCTTTGTCCAACACCATTCCTAGGTCTTTCTTCACCTCCTGACTGATTTGCAAACCTCCCTTGACCTCGAATATATCCCACTTGACCTAACATGTTTAGGCTGAGATTCTTCATTAAATCTACCACTTGCCTTAGCCCATCATCTTGCACTGTTGTAGTGACCATTGCTGGCATAACTTGAGGGGTAACAGAAACCACTGGTTCATGATGAAACCCTGGCATGCGACCTGGCAAAGAATCCATAGACTGAAACTCATACCTCTTGGGCAAAGACTCTACTCCTAGTTGGCTCATTTTCCTCAGCTTCCACTCTTTGTTCCTTGCCACCTCCAATGCATCTTCATATGCCCTAGGCTTCTTTAGCTCCACTCTCCAATGTATATTCTCCCAAAGACCAGCCAAGAACCTGTCCTTCTTCATCATGTCAGGTTGGGGTACCTGTGGTGCTAAGGCCTTGCACATCCGCTCCCATGCCAATGAAAACTTACGTATGTACACATCTACTTGCTCACCTTTCTTTTGCACCAAACCTTGTACTTCTTGCCACACTTTTTCAGGATGTTCTGTCTTCACAAACTCCACTTCCAATCCATGCCTTAGATTGTCCCAACTCAATCTTACAGGTGGATCAGCCACACACAACTCCTCTTCAAATGCTTTGGACAAAACTTGTGCATCACTCTTTAAACAAATCTGGAGAAGTCGTAACAACTACGCCGGGTCATGAATCTGGTTGCTAATGCATGCAACCTCCATCTTTTCCAAAACGTCTATTGCATCTTCATCACTTCTACCATGAAACTCCGGATAAGAGAAAGCCATGGCTACCCAAGTTTCGATGCTTTGAGAACCCCTTCGAACACACATGCAAGAACCCAAAACTTTTGATTGACTCAATTTCTAGAAACTTCAATGGAGCTTGTTAGATAAGGACAAACACATGCACATCAAATGAGTTTTCATAATTAATAATTGGAATTACAATAGGTAAAGGGCATTCCAGTATCTCTCTCAATCTTCTTGGCCCGAACATAAAGACTATGCGCTACTGAAAAAAAATCTTCCTGGACATATGAACATTTATTTGGATTCTTTGTATTAAATGAAAAGGAGTGCATTGAGGTTCGTTTTGACCATCCATTAAAGCCAACCATGCAGCTCCCAAGAAGGCACACCTGACTTATCCTCTGATTTTGCCAAAATTTCAGTAGCATAACAGCATAAATGGCTCAAAAGACCAAAAACCAGCCATCACAACTTGGAAAAATTTTGGCAGAGTTTCCCCAAAAGTAGAGCAGTAAGAACCCAAAATATAGACTGTATATGTATGCATAAACTGCCAACAATAGAACACGAGTATCAAGTAGGAATCACTAGTACATAGCCTATGGCGAGGTCACAAAAAGGGTTCTCCGGCCACCTGTATCACCCAAAGGATCTCACATTTGAGAATCCCCCAGATCAATAAAACCTCACGCTATTGACCCTCTCACAAAGGCTTATGCATATCTCGTATAGTCAAGTCTCAAAAATGACTATCTTCTAGACCAAGTCTCAGAAATGGTTGGGACTGCCAAATAAAACCAAGTATGGCTCCACAAGGCATACAATGGCAGTTTCCACAAGTAACGTACAATACCAACAGACAATGCGCTCAAACAGGCGCCAAATGATGCATACCCACGGCAACTGCAAGTGACTTCCACTTGTGAGTATATCACTCTACTCCAGCTACCTGTACCTGTGTTAATCACCTGTACCTGTACTTGTACCTGTAACCTGTAACTTGTAACCTGTAGTCTGCAATCTGAAACCTGTAATCCCGAAGCTGAAGGTCCTCAAAGAAGGTCCTTCGTGGGGGCACCAAAAGAATGTGAGCGGGATGGAAACACACAAAACGCCTCTATAATGACCCGACACACACCCTTGGGATGATACACACACACACTATGGAGCACCACTCTGTTTCTACAACCCACCTGGCCGAGACAGGGAACACACCGATGGAGTGACAAGAGAGAGACTATCCATTTGCCCACTCCACACAGAGAGAGACACAAATACCCAAAAAAATCAGCTCAAAAGAGGAGATTTTTTTATGTTTATATACAATTGAGCTTGGGCCAACACCAATGGGGAAAATAGCTCACACATTATGGGTAAAATATGCCAGATACAATCACAAATTGGACTAGAAGCTTCACTCATAGGAGAAACTTACATAGCCAAAACAACAAAAAAACAATGAAGAATTTGGAAAAATGGATAGCGCCATCGCGTCCGGAACAGCCCAAAACCCCAGTCTACAATGTCAAAGACTCAAATCCGACCTCGGATGAGCAGTTTATGGCCAAAACAGGCTCCAAAAACAGCAAAAACACAGTTGCGGCTGTTCGTCCTCTTCTCCACATTTTTTCTGGTCTTCGCTCAGTTTTTTTAGTTCCCACACTTAGCTTTATTACTTGGGCACCTTTGGCCTTTTAGTTGACCTCAAACAGACGCCGAACATGCCAAAAACTGGCCTCGGAATGCATAGTTGTCACCCTGCTACATTCATCCGCACACGTGGCACTCAACTGTTTCCAATAATGCATCCCACAACCACGTGAAGTGGCCCCCAAATACAATTCTCATGATGACCTTTCTGCATAATTATCACAAGAAAACACCCACGTTGTGTCCGTACTTATCCACGTGCAAGTATTGACCCCATTCGACCTCCTGACGCCACTAGATGCCATTTGACGCACCTGCTTACCTCATGTCATCGACCCGTGGTTAGCTTCCTCGAGAAGTTTTACGTGCTATCAACTCCTCATTATTGTAGAAAAAACACACTGGTACTGGTAACGATGAAAATCAATGCACTATGTACACCCTGTCCTACCTGTACACATGTGGGCCCCACGTAACCACCTGACTCTGGAAAATGGGCAATCCTTTATTTTATGCACCATGCATGTGTATATACATATGCGCAATTCCTTGATCCAAAAAACTCCTAACAACGTCTCTATGAACGCCGCTATAAGCGTTGATATGAGCATCTCTATAGGCGTCAGCATCTCTATAGTCTTTGTTATATAGTGACGCTCATAGCGACGCCGAGCTTTTTCCCATCTGAGTGCCGCACTACAAGCGTCGCTACATTAAATGACCTCTTATAGTGGCCCGTGACTAGTGTGGTCCCTACACTGAGCGGCCCCACACCTCAGTCAAGTGTGCCCCCTACGCCTAGGACTCGTGTGCCCCCTACACCGACGGGTGATTCATCCTCAAGACGAGGTAGGCATCGTTCTGGAGGTAGTGGTTGCTGTGGTAGTGGTTCTATCGATACGTCCACACCACTGAGAGAGCGTCAACCACTCTCTTCAGTAGATAGTTCACCGATTGGCACACCATGTACACCTTGGGGATCACACAAGCATGATCCTAGAAAGGTGTACAAGAGCAAGGATGGGGCTGTTGTGGCAGATAGGGTCAGAAAGGCCATGCGACAGAGGATTCCACAGCTCTGTACAATTCAGTTTGGTCACTTTGTGATGGAGGTTTGGGATAATCGCGATCTTGAAAGAAAGAATTACATCATCGAGGCCATTCACAGAGATTACAGGCCGGCAGAGGGGTACGATCCAGTCTCCAATCCCTGGATTTTGAGTGTGGCAAAGGACACAATGTCACACCATCGATCAAAGAAGAGAGACAGGTACAATTCCGGCAATCCAAATCCGGCATGGTTCGATGCAGAGGAGTGGGCGGGGATTGCACGAGAGACACAAGACAATCCTGAGAGATTTCAGCAGCAGAGAGATGCAGCCAGAGCATGTTTGGAGTCTGCTGGAGCGTCACATCTTGGGAGTGGAGGCTACGACACGCTTCGACATGAGTTTGTAAGTATTATACATATGCTTTAAATTATTGAAAATATATATGTTATTTGAAGATTTATCTAGTGACTAAATCATAATTTTGTAGGAAGTTTCCGTGAAGCGCCCTTCGACACGCCGAGACGAGAAGTATGGGTACAAGCATGGACTTGTGGCCCTTTTGACCCAGTTGTAGGAGGAGGGAGAGGACATCGACTGGGAGGCATTACCATGAGGGTCTTCTTGATACAGTTTTACTCGGTCACCTTTATAGAGTCTTCTTGGTACAATCTTTTTTGTAGTTGTGGTCTTCTTGATACAGTCTCACTCATTGATTGTTTGCATATGTACAATTTTGTAGTGCTTATGTTTATGGTATGGCAGAGATTTTATGGTTAAGGCTATGGTTTTGCTATGATGGTATGGAAATCATGTGATAGTTATGGTTATGGTTATGATTATGGCTATGGTTATGGTTATGGATGTGCAATGATGGTATGGTTGTTATGGTTATGGTATGACAAATAGGTTATGGTATGGAAAACGGGTTATGTTTATGGTTTTGCAATTTTCAAATCATGTTTTAATTATGGTTATAAAACCTTTATGCCATGATCAAGCTTTTGGTTTTGTGGTTATGCTATTCTTACAATTTTGCTAATTTCCATGCACTCGCTCTTTAGCATCACCTTGTAGGTGGAAGGGGTTGCTTGTGCACTCTTCCTTTGGGTAGAGAGGGCTGTTTTCTTTTTTTGCAGTACATCAACATCAATTCCCAACCCTCTTTCCCAAAAAAAAATTGCAGGTTTGGTCATCGGTACAGAGTACGGTACAGGCGTCGTATAAACTTCAGAGGATGAATCGGAATATCCTTTACAATTACTGACGCTTATTTCTTAGCTGATTTCGACGCTTATTTCTAAGTTGATTCATAAGCAAAGTATACCGATGCTAATACCAACGACACGAAACCAACGTCTTTTCCAAGGCCTATTTCAATGCTTTTTAGTTTTAAAACTAACTTTATCTTGTCGGTATCTTCACCGATTTCTATGCGACGTGTAATAGTGAGACGTTCTAGCAATCTTTCACTTTGAACTATTTTTGACACTTTTGATCCATTGTTTTGAACTTATTTGGCTCCCTTGTTTCGGTAAGTATTGCTCACAATGATCTCTACTACAGGCTTGTATAGTACCTATCCAAAAACTTAGATGAGGTACATGGATTGCGATCCATGTTTGGTCACTTCCGGAATTGGGATTTGGTGAGTTGATAGCTTATGATGTTTGTAGCATGCTCCCAAAATATTTTTGAATTTGGATCAGTTTTTGCCAACCAAAGGTGAAATCTTGAGTTTGCTTTGACAATTTTTCAAATCTTCTATTGCTGGCTCTTTTGACCACTTTTTTCATTTTTTCTGCAAATGTTTCTTTTGAAAAAGTGTTTCAAATTAGTCTCAAGGACCTATTGCTCAAATCTCAGCCAAAAATCTTGATGAGGTACATGGATTGCGATCCATGTTTAACCTCCTTTTGACATGAAACTTGGTCATCTTGTAGTTCTTGCTATTTTGAAGCTATATCCAAAACTTTTTTGGATTTAGATCACTTATTGCCAATCAAAAGTGTAATTTTGTAACTACCTTGTGGGCTTTTGACTAGTTTTTTATGTTTGACACTTTTGGTTAATTTTTTGCAATTTTTTGCTAATGTACCTTTTGAAAAAGTTATTCCAAATGGTCTCACCTACCTTCTCTTCAAATCTCAGTCACAATTGATGAAAAGGTACATGGATTGTGCTCCATGTTTGACAAAATTTTGGCATGAAACTTGGCCAACTAGTTTTCTTATACCCTATAGATGCTAATGTCAAACTTTTTAAAAAAATTTGGATCACAAACTTTAAAGATATGTCCAATGATGTGTTTGAAATCACTATTTCTGCTATTTTTAGCCCTATTAGCCAAGTTTGATGTGATTTTTGAATTTTTCTTGCAAACAAACTTTATCAATGTAATATTTTACAGATTCCTAGGGTTACGGATAACTTTTTTTGCAAAAATGGCCTCTCAAGTATATGGATTGAAATCCATGTTCCTCCACAGATTTTCCTCAAACTTTCTAAATTTCTTTTATTGAGTATTCTAAAGACCTTGATCAACAAATTTTTATTTTTGGATCAATTTGCATCTCTCTACCATCAAATTTTTAGAATTTCAAAGTTATGGTCGGTTTTGCCCAATTATGGTTTTTAGCCCTTTTATAACTGATCTCTGTAGCCCATTTTGATGGTGTTGGTTTCTACATACCCCAATCCTATGTGCTGAAAAGAAACTAGGAACAAAAATGAACAAAACAATGCAAAAAAAAGTTGTAATGAAAATTGGAACAACACTCTCAACATAATGACAAAATCAAAGAATGAAATGCTTTTGGCTATTTCACTCACAACTCTCTTTACCTATTGAGAATAGATCTAGCAAGTCCCCAACTTCTAGTCTCTACTAGCACTAAATCCCATGTCTGGCTACTTCCTTGCTATTGTAAATGGAATGGGAAGACAAATTTTTGGAAAAGAATGCTATAAATACGCACTAGGTCACTCACCATCCCAAAAATGGCACCAATGTTAGCAAGTCGCCACGACGGACATCTGTAGTATAGCTCTCTAGCACATGGAGACTCTTTGAGTTGTCAGTCCTCAAGAAGAAAACCTAACAAGCAAACACATCAAATTAGTAAACAAATCACCACTCAATGATTGGAAAATTTGTGAATGTCCTTTCTCACCACTCTAAGACATCACGCAATTTCGTCAAAGAAATGAACTCGGACTATCACAAAACTTTAAGGGAAGCTTCACTAGGCTTAAACGGACAAGTCTACAAAGTCTTGTTGCATTATGACAAGGTACATGGATTGCGATCTATCATGATCCAAGTCACACAAGCTGCAATAGAACAACCCAAATAGGTCCCCCTAAGGCCTAATAACAATTTTGTATGATCAAAATGTTAAGAAATGGTGATTTAAGTACTCAACTATGCAACTAAGGCTAATAGACGCGTAGTTGCAAACCACAACAAAACAGTCAATGATCTGGGTTGCATTTGAATGCCCGTTTAAAAAAAATTATACATATAAAAAGCTAATACATGTCGTATTCCCAGATAATGTTTGAATACCTGTATTTTTGTTTTTTATTCAAAATTTCTTTTGATAAAAAACGACTTCGATTAAAAAAAAACTTATGAAAGAGATAGTCACCAATTTTGATCAAAATTAATGATTGTCTCTTGCATTGTCAAGTCTTGAGAGACTAGTAGTAGGAGATGTCACTTAGGTACAGTGCGAGCACGGACAAGCAGAGCACTACTGAGGTATAATTTTTCACTTGATTATGTGTACTAAATTGTTTTTTATATTGTTCTAGACTCGTGTGGTGTAGCAGTTTCTCTCTCACCACAGAGTTGGCTTGCAAGCTATAGGCCACTTCGAGGTGTGCAACCATACGGCTCACTCCCCAAGTGAGTAGAATTTAGTCTCTCTTCTCGTGATGTATAGCCACATGGTTCACTTCAGGGAAGGGTTTTATAGCATACTTAGATTATCACTTGTGTGGTGTAGTAGTTTATCTCTCAATATAGAGCTGAGTTAGAATTTACTGGTCGACTTGTGGAGTGTAGAAACGTGATAGTGCTACACCTCTAACTTCAGAGTGACCTATAGGATTCTCAATTTTAGATTAGGACACATCATCATTTGTACTATACACGAAGACATACAATCGGTACTCAAAAACAAAATGCATGCACGAAACTCGTTGCAAAATGATATTTCACATTAGATTTTCACAATGTACCAGCAAAGACGGCATGTCGTCGATAAGGGGGGACAACATGGTTTTATCCACCCTCGAGCTCTCTTGGACCTTCATGTTGCTTTCATTCCCTTTTTGATATCCCACAAGTTTAGTTTAAAGTGAGCTAAGGGAGATTAAAATTTATAAACAAAAGATGGCTATGGAGACAACCCCACCTTGTGACCTTGGAGGTGCAAGCGGCATGCCCAAGGTTCTCAAAGCTCATAATGCCCAAATATTCCTACACAAGGGTCAAATGCTTCTTCAATTGAACTACCTTTGGCACATCATTCGGCATCTTCACCCTAACCTCAAAGGAATCAAAATCTTTCTCAAAGCAATGCAATGGGAATCCACAGCCCAAGCTTGGATAGATAACGCTCATAGTAAAATCATATGCACAAGGAGGTACAACCATTTGAATAATGCATCCCAATAATTGAAACTCTCCACATCACAAAGAAGCCTATCCTCACGTCGTACGCTCTCCAAAAAACCCCAATTCTCTCCGAGCAACCTCCTCAAATCCTCATAGTGCACATACTTGCCACGCCAGCATTGTCGTAGTTTGCACAAGCGTAGTTAACATGTTTAAAAAGATGCACAAAACAATAAGTAGCAAGGTAACAAACTCAAGCTGAAAGTTTATTCATTTTTGCATCGTAGTAAGTTTATTTTTAGTGTTTCTTCCTTTGGAATGTTCAAGATAATCAGTAGTAAATTCAATAGAAGTGGGGAGCTAAAAAGCCCACGTATTGTTTGACTTAATAACACCTTATGTTGTTGTTTTGATCTTTAGCGCTTCTAGTATTTTCACTATAGCTTGACAATTGCTAGCCTTTATCATGGCTGAGTATGCCCATCACCTCCGGAGGGTGATAGAAACTCAGCTCGTTGGTTTTGTAGAGTACGTTCACTGCAAGTGGCTCAAGTGCTGGCCAGCTGTCGGAAGCAGTAACATTGTGTCACCAGCCTTCACCTGCTCCAACATGCTCTCACAAAAGTTGATCTGTTGCACACACGTACTCGCTGATGCTTCCAAGTCAGTCACTTCTTTCTCCATGAAAAATGAAGAACAAAAGGCCCACAGGGATTAGATATGAGAACCACCATTACAACACAAAGTACCTTTGACAGAAAAAACTACCATAAAAAAGTACTTTGGACACTCCAAAAAACCGCCAAGGCAGTTAAAAATACCATGGCAAGTAGAAAAGTACCTTGGACACTACCACCATAACAGAAAACTGCCATTCCATTAAAAACATCAAGGCAAAAGCTACTACCATAACAGGAAAGACTATCATGATAAAAAAGCCACCATGACCAAAAACAAATTACAATGACAAGTTTCTTGGACACTACACACTAATAAGCAATGACCGTACAACCACCTTAATAGGAAAAACTACCTTTACAAGTACCTTGGGCACAACCACAATAGCAACAAACTTCCTTAAAGAAACAATCAACCATAGCAAAAAAAACCATGAAAAAGTACCTTGGGCACTGCCACCATAACAGAGATGGCTTTCCAAAAAACCTCTAAGGTAATGACATATACCATGGATAGTAGAAAAGTACCTTGAGAACTACAACAATAGCAAAAGAAAAGTACCATAGCAGGAAATACTGCCATGAAAAAAACACCACCATGATCAAACGAAGTACCATGACAGGCATTTTTTCCATTAAATGATACCTGGAAAAATAGCCATGACCCCTGCACCTGTCATGGTAGAAAAAACTACCATGACAAGTACCACAATAATAGAAAAACTTCCATGGAAACAACAAATACTCATAGAAAAAAAAAACACCATGGAAAAGTACTTGGTCAATGTCACCGTAACAAAAAGAATGTAAAAAGAGACTACCATGCCAAGTACCTTGGACACTATTACCATGATAGAATCCCACAATAGAAAAAACTACCATGTCAGGTATGTTGGGAACTTAGCACCATAACATAAATAACTTGCATGAAAAAAACAACCATCTAAATAGAAAAGAGTACCATGTCAAGTACCTAGGGCATTACCACATAAATAGAAATAACTGGCATGGAAAACAAAACCACCTAAATAGAAGAGAGTACCATGTCAAGTACCTAGGGAATTACCACATAAACAAAAATCCTGCCTTGACTTGGTCGACACATACTTGGAGACGATCCACCTCATCTCTTATGTTCGAGCTTCTTGCATCGGCCCCAAGAGCTGTGAGTGCACTAGTTAGAGAAGCCATCTTGCCTTCAATCACCAAAAAATCAGGGTCAGTATCGACAACTCCCTTCATGCTGGACCCCAATATCTGGAGCTCTTGCAATTGCCCCTGAAGCACTTCCGCGGCTGAAGATGTCCCTTGTATCTTCCACATATTTTGGTTCCTGTCTTGTAGCTCTACTCTCACATTATCCAATTTTGTGTTCAAAACCTTTAATGCATCCCTTTTTGCATCCAGAATCTGCTCCACCTGTGCATTTACTTGTTGGCTTATAAAGGAGGCACTAACTAGAGAAGTGCTGCCAGATAAGAGAGCATTTTGACCACTTTTATGACTTGCCCCGACATTGTCAAGACGAAGGGGCTGAAGTGATGTCCCCTCATTATTCTCCAGCCAAATCTTTACTTTCTTGTCAATGCCACCCGGAAGCTTCTTGAAATGGTCCAAAACCTGTTCACCAAAAGCAGCCCATGCAACCTTTCGACCTGTAGAATCTTGCCAAGCAGCTGGGCATCGCTCGTACACAAACAATGTTGCAAACTTGTGTGTGATCTCTTTGTTGGTTGGCATGCTTTGGTAGACTTTGTGAAACAGTAACCTGCATTCGTCTACAAACTCAGGTCGCATCATATGCAGAAAGATTTTAGAGCCCTTCTCCCTTTTCTTCATGAAGACCGACAACCAATCCTGATCTGTGACATCAACCTCACTGAGGTGCTGGTAGAGCTTGCCCTCCAAGCTTAAGCCATACTCCTCATGCAACTCCTCTCGTGTGTAGCAAAATCGAGTTTGCTTAGGGTATTGAATCCTCCAGGAAGATCTTGCTACAAACCACATTTGACATAGTAAACAAGCATAAACAAACATTGAAAAGAACATTTCTACAATTGAAGAGACAGAGTTGATATGTACCAATGCTTTTTTCGCCGATAGTTTCAGACTTCATGCCCAATGTTGTGGAGCTCCTAGGCTTGCTATTGGATGAAAGCATGCTAGTTGAACCACCATCAGCTGCTGCCATGGTGCACTTTCGTGGTGGAGTCTTCATATTACTGTACAAACAAAAAAATGCAATCCATGATTCACAATGTCCTCAAACAAACGCATTGCTCAACTACAGAGAGAGAGAGAGAGAGAGAGAGAGAGGGGGGGGGGGGGGGGGGGGGGGGGATTACAGTACCCGGTGAAGATTGAGGTCGCACAGAGAGGGTAGGCGTCTGCACTTCTTCCTTGCTCTGTTCACGCAGGGTGCATGAAGATGCAGTAGCGCGTGGGTAGCTTCTTGCTGTGTAGAATGGCATGCAAGACAAGTCACAATCACCTTCTACCTGTAAACAATGTTCAAAAAATGATGGCATTCTTGAAGTGGTGGCATTTTCCATTTCTTGCAATTTTCCACGTCCCCGATAAATTATTTGAAGGGAACAAATAAAACTTGAGAAGTACTTCAAAAACCACCTAGAAAAGCCCTTAAAATTGACCACCATTTCATTCTTTCACCCAATTACAAAGCAGCCAGGAGATGTAAAAGCAAAGCTTAGCTTCATAGAAGTGTAAGGAGTGATTTTTTTTATCCATTGGTTTTTTGGAAAGAGAGATGTAGAAAAGTTTCTTCTTTCTAGCATTGGAGAAATCCATTTTAATCACCTTGGCAAGAATGGTCTTAAGGCCAAGATCCCCTTCAAGGGGAATGTTTTTGTGACATTGTGTAATGTCTGCAGTAAAATTGTGGAAGATTTGATGAGGAAGATTAAGTGAGACTTCTTTAGAGTTTCTTGTAAGCCAAAAGGGATTGTACTGAATATGTAAGAATTCCTGGCATATTTTTTGTATAGTGGCACAAATAAGCTCAAATTCGGCTAGTATAAGGTCAAGGCATAACGTAATATCCTTGGTGATATCAGTAAAAATACTACTGGAAGCATTAGATATCCATCTGAACTTATGCTTATGAATTTTAATAAGTGGGAATAATACACGTAACTTAGTGTTCAGTACAAGGTAGCCTAGATTCCCTAAGTGTTTTGCAATATTATCGATAAATGTTTGTAGTGGAGAGTTAATGCTACATAATTTCTTTCCAGATACTTGATCGCCAGCGGCCTTCCAAGCAAGGTATTTGCATATAATAGTGGGACAGTTAGAGCTTTTGTCAAGCCCGACAACAAACCATTTATCAGAGATTTTTTGAAAATCAAAATCTAGCTGAGATGTAAGCCAATATTCATCAGAAGATAACATTTTCTAGGTAGTTGTGATATTTTTTGAAGGAAGCATTCCTTCACAACTTCCCTTAAGTCTGGTCGGACTGTCATCTCTGGTTGGAGAGCACTAACAAGGTCAGTGAGGCAGCTTAGTATAGCTGATAGAGCAAGGTAGGGTTTTTTGGAAAGGGTAGGTATATGATTGAGCCCTTTGGCCAAAATTCTACATATTTTAGTATTTCCAATTATTCTAAGATCACAGGTACAAACATGTTTTCCATAAGCCTCAAAATTCCTGCAAAAGGTGGTAAGTTGAAAGCATGTACAATGGGGAATAGAATTCTTCCAAAGAAAGTCATTACTGTAAATTAAATTCTTTATGGGATGTGGATACTTCCATCCTATGAGTATATTGTCGAGTAAATTGTGATTGCCAAAAAATAGTTCAAAGCATTCACAAAAAAGATTTTCTGGTTGAATCCAATTGAGGAGTACATTGTGAAAGAGACAGTGTATGTAGATGAATCCATTGTCCGGATCCACTTTGTCGAGAGTTCTTCTTTCACAAGGGCTTGTAGTAACCTGCAATATCACCAAGGATTAAATTTGAGGGAAATTTTTTATGGGGGGAATCTTGCCTCTACCCGTTGTGTAGCTACAAACTTTTCCCGATTAGAGGAAGAGCTAGGTGTTAGAAAGGAAGTGAAGGAGTTGGGGGTAATCAAAGAGTTGGATCTTTTGAGAGCAGGGGAGTCATCCTCATCACTACATGGTTTAAGTAAACTAGTGATGATCTTAACACCTTTAAAGTTAGCATAAGTAGTTAAGTAAATTCCAAGTTCATCAGATTTTAACTCCTTCAAGATATCAGCATTAGTCCACGGAAGATGTTAAAGGCAATCTGCATAATTACAATTTGCTTAGCTTGGCTACCTAACCAAGAGCAAATGAGGGAGAGGTAAAACCCATAGGTTTTTCTGGGAAGAGTAAGTCCAGATGGTTGAGAATAAACCAAATGGTATGATCAAACCACATGATGCTGGATTCACAAGAGGTTTTAGGGTCAAGAAATCTGCATGCACATTTTACATAAACGCGAAAGACATTCAATCCCTTTGTAAACTACTTCTTGTTTTGAAGTACTAAAGCCATTGAGTGGCTGCTTTCCCATGGACGTAGCCCACATTGGGTGAACCACGTATATCGTGTGTACTCTCTCTCTCTCTCTCTCTCTCTCTCTCTCTCTCTCTACTCTATAATCTCGTGTATGTAAATCTGTCTCTCTCCATTAAGTAATCTACTCAATTATCTATTTAGCTGCGTCTTATTTCCTAACAACTGATATCAGAGCAAGGTTTGCTCGTAGCTAAATTATCTCAAGGAAAGGATTCCTTGAATTGAGTGGGAGTTATGGCGGAGGAAGGGAAGCTCAAGATTGAGAAGTTCAACGGAAAAAACTACCAACATTTAAAGATGCAGATTGAAGACTATCTCTACCAGAAGGACCTCTATTTGCCACTAGGCGGTCTTGCGAAGAAGCCAGCAACAATGGCAGATGAACCATGGATTGTCCTTGATCGAAAGGCATTGGGATCAATCTAGTTAAGCTCAGCGTCAACGGTGGCCTTCAATGTTTCAGAGATGAAGACCACTGAGGACTTGATGAAGTCACTTGACGACTTCTACGAGAAACCATCGGCATCCAATAAGGTATTTCTTATGAAGCGCTTGTTCAATCTAAAGATGAAAGAATGGTTCAGTTGCAAAACACCTAAATGACTTTAACACAAACATAAGTCAACTTCGATCGGTTAAAATCAATTTCGATGATGAAGTGCAAGCTCTCCTTATACTATCATCTCTACCGGATAGTTGGGACAGCCTTGTGATGGTTGTAAGTAATTATATTTCTAGCACAAATACTCTTAAGTTTGATGATGTTGTGGGTGTTCTCCTAAGGGAGGATATATGAAGGAGAAGCACAAGAGAATCATCAAGTGCTGCACTGTCAGTGGAAACAAGAGGAAGGCCTAAGGAGAGGTTCAAAAACCAAAAGGGTCGTGATCCCTCAAGGCGGAGCAAGTCACGCACAAAGTCAGTTCTTGAATGTTGGAACTGCGGCAAGAAGGGCCATGTCAAGAAGGATTGCTGGTCCAAGAAGAAGAAGGAGACCGAGTCTCAAGACAACAAGCCAACATCGGAGGCCAATGAGGCAGGTAAAGTAGAGCAAGATGCTCTAATTCTCTCATTAGACAATGTGTCTAATTCCTGGATAGTAGATTCCGGGGCTTCATTCCATGCAACACCACACAAGCAACATTTCCAAGACTACACCAAAGGTAATTTTGGGTATGTATACTTGGGAGATGATGAAGCTTGTGAGATTGTCGGCAAAGGTACAGTTTCTGTCAAAATTGCTAATGGAAATGAATGGAAGCTTAAAGATGTTAGGCATGTTCCTTCTCTTTGCAAAAATTTGATCTCTACAGGACAATTGGATGATGAAGGTCCCAACATTGCATTCGGAAACAAACGGTGGAAGATCTCAAAGGGATCTTTGGTGGTTTCCAAGGGAGAAAAGGTCGGTACACTTTACTTGCGTATTGTTAGCACGCAACCTTCAGCTTGCCCAGCAACTACAGAAGTTGACAGTGAAGTGTGGCACTACCGGCTTGGGCATATGAGTGCCAAAGGAATGCAAATCCTTCAAACAAAGAAGCTTCTACCAGGTTTGAAAGAAGTGGACTTAGAGTTCTGTGAAGATTGTGTTTATGGTAAACAAAAGAGGGTAAAATTTCCAAAATCAGGAAATGAAAGAAAAAATAAAAAACTTGAGTTGGTTCATTCTGATGTTTGGGGTCCTGCAAGTACACCATCACTTGGTGGCTCATTGTACTATGTAACATTCATAGATGATGCGACTAGAAAAACATGGGTTTATGTCATGAAGAATAAATCCGATGTATTTTCCATATTTCAAAGGTGGAAAGCCTTTGTGGAGAATGAAACAGGCACCAAGGTTAAATGCCTCAGATCCGACAATGGAGGCGAATATTGCAGCCAAGCTTTTGAAAGCTTTTGTGCTAGCAATGGCATTCGGAGACAAAGGACAACCCCAAGGACACCTCAACAAAATGGGATTTCGGAAAGGATGAACAGGACAATCATGGAACGAGCACGAAGCATGCGGCTACATGCAGGCCTACCGCTTGAGCTTTGGGCGGAAGCTGTAAGTACGTCTGTGTACTTAATCAATCGGTCACCCTCAACGGCATTGGATGGGGGAGTTCTAGAAGAGGCATGGACAGGTAAACCGGTGAATTATGCATTTCTCAAAGTGTTTGGGTGTGAGGCTTTCATGCACACAGATAGAAGCCTAAGATCAAAGCTAGATGCAAAGTCCAAAAAGTGTTTCTTCATTGGCTATGGAAAAGGTGACTTTGGGTATCGCCTATGGATCCTGAATATGGTAAAATCTTACGGAGTAGGGATGTAATTTTTAACGAACAAAATATGTACAAAGATTACTTGGAAAGAAAACAAACAAAAGAAACAGGTGATGAGTACATGGAGCTTGAGGATGGTGAAGACTCAAGGACTGCAAACGGTGACAATGTACAACAACGTCAACCAATTGAGGAGCCTCAACCTATTCCCCGAAGATCTACAAGAGCAAGTAGATTACCAGAAAGGTTTGTTCCTTCTTTCAACCATCTCTTGATCTCAGATTCTGGAGAGCCGGAATCATACGAAGACGCTATGCAACATGAATCCAAAGAAGAATGGACGAAGAGCATGCAAGCGGAGATGGACTCACTACATCGCAACCAAACATGGGAATTGGTTGAGTTGCCTAAAGGTAAGCGGGCACTTCAAAACAAATGGGTGTACAAGGTGAATAAAGAAGAAGGTGGGAAGAAAAGGTACAACTCTAGGCTTGTGGTAAAAGGTTTTTCTTAAAAGAAAGGTATTGACTTCAATGAAATATTTTCTCTTGTTGTAAAAATGAACTCAATTAGGCTTGTCTTAAGCCTTGTGGCTGCTCATGACCTAAATCTAGAGCAAATGGATGTAAATACGGCATTCCCTCACAGTGACTTAGAGGAGGAAATCTACATGCTTCAACCAAAGGGGTATGAAGTAAAAGGTGAGGAGAAAATGGTTTGCAGATTAAAGAAGATCTTGTATGGTTTAAAGCAAGCATCAAGAAAATGGTACTTGAAGTTTGATCGATGGATGTTGGATCATTGATTCACAAGATGCAACTCAGATCACTGCATCTACACGAAAAGAATTTGGGAGATGGGAAATTCATCATCCTAATGTTGTATGTTGATGACATGTTGATTGCAAGTGCTAACATGCAGGACATCAAAGACCTAAAAGAGGAGCTGTCTAAATCTTTTTCAATGAAAGATTTAGGTGCTGCAAAGAGGATACTTGGTATGAAAATATCAAGGGACAGGACGAAGAAGACGATAAAGCTATCTCAAGAGGATTACATCAAGAAGGTACTAGAAAGGTTTGCAATGCAAAATGTAAAACCAGTTTCTACACCTTTGGCTGGTGACTTTAAACTAACGAAGGATATGTGTCCAAAGACACAAGAGGAGATAGCCTATATGTCTAAAGTTCCATATGCTGTAGCGGTAGGTTCTCTAATGTATGCTATGGTCTGGACAAGGCCAGACATTGCACATGCAGTGGGAGTTGTGAGTAGGTTCATGGACAACCCAGGTAAAGAGCATTTTCAAGCTGTGAAGTGGATACTTAGGTATCTAAAAGAGACAACAACAAATGCTTTGTATTTTGGAGGAACTGATATTTTTCTAGAAGGGTATGCTGATGCAGATATGGCAGGTGACAAAGATACTCGAAGGAGAACTACTGGCTATGTGTTCATGGTTGGAGGCACAGCAGTAAACTGGCCTTCAAAGCTGCAGAAAGTGGTTTCACTTTCTACCACGGAAGCAGAGTATGTAGCAATGACGGAGGCAAGCAAAGAAATTATGTGGCTTCACAGATTCTGAGAAGAGCTTGGATTCAAACAAGACAATTGTGTCTTGTACAGTGATAGCCAAAGCGCTATCCATCTTGCGAAGAACTCAGCCTTTCATTCAAGGACAAAGCACATTGAGGTGAGATATCACTTCATACGCACTCTTTTGGAAGAGGGACACCTAAAGCTAGGAAAGGTGCATACAAGTGAAAATCGTGCAAACATGTTTACAAAGGTGGTCAACAAGGAGAAGTTGAGCTTTTTCTCATCTTCAATCGGCATTCAAGGATAAGAAGCCAGGATGGAAAGCAGTCACAGGTTTGGTTTGGAGATCAGTCTCCAAGTGGGAGATTGTTAAGTATGGAGCCTGATTTACCCCTCGTAATTTTCTGTGGTAGAATCGCACATTTGTAAGGCCCCCATTATGAGGAGAAGCCATCGTGTGTGAAGGAAAATCACTCGCCGGAAACCAAAATTTTCACAGGCCAAAAATCAGGGGCAACTTTGGGGGCCTCGGGGGCGGAAGCCCCCAAGACTCTTTTTTTCCCTCGTCGAATATTCTTTTTCGCCGGAATATTATGGCCAGACGGCGGGTGGCCGGAAAGTGGTCGGAAATCGACCGGTCGGTTGGCTGGTGGTCAGTATTCAATGGATGGTGGCCGGTGATCGAAAGTCAATGGCTGGTGGCCGATGGCCGAATTCAAAAGCGGACTTGTCTTTGCAAGGGCGGCCACACATGGGCGGATTGAAGGGTTCGATTTGGACTTATCTACACAAGGGCGGCTACACGTGGCTGCCTCTCATGAGAGGGCAGCCCTTTTGGCCTATAAAAGGAGGCCATTTCTACACACATTTCATAGTGTGAAGTTGATGCAACAAGGTGAGTGTGAGGTGGTGAGAGTGAAGCAAGGCGGGAGATCCATTAAGGGTATAATCCCTTTGTAAACTAATTCTTGTTTTGAAGTACTAAAGCCATTGAGTGGCTGCTTTCCCGTGGACGTAGCCCACATTGGGTGAACCACGTATATCGTGTGTACTCTCTCTCTCTCTCTCTCTAATCTCATGTATGTAAATCTGTCTCTCTCCATTAAGTAATCTACTCAATTATCTATTTAGCTACGTCTTATTTCCTAACATGCGCTGACATAGAGTCACTTATCCCCATTGAAGGATATGGTAGCCTTGCACAGAGAGCAACGTACATTTTGGGAAAGGGCTTTGCAGCAACATGACATGGATGCTTACATTGATGATGAAATGATAGGCTATGGTCATGGAGTTTCCATGTCAAAACTGAAGATGATGGAGGAGAGGATGATGCTATGATAGTTGATGTGACCTTGGGTCTATGTGCTTTACTAGAGCTGGGGGTTGGGAAACCTTATAGTGGTTGTGATGCAAAGGTAGTGGGTCATGAAGGTAATAGGCATGATTTCTATGTGTGCAAGGATTTAATGCTATTGGCATCTCCAAGGGATTTTGTGTGTGATGATACGTGCCCTGTGGTTGCATAGTATAAACATCTTGAGGATGTGGTAGACAAGGAACTTAGAGTGATCTTTTGCTTGCACATTGATCTTATGGGCTCTTTTCACATGCTTCAACATATGTTTGAGCCATACCCTTTTATCTAGAAAGATCCTGATTGGCAATTAGCGAGTCTTAGGGCAAGCTTGCATGATGAAGACTTGGTTATGATGTCTTTTGTGTCTTTGTATGCATGTCTTTGGCTTTTAACGTGGAAAATGCCTAATTTGAAAGAAGAAAATTCTTGTGATAGTGTTTTTAAAGAGTGTTTTCAATTTTGAAATTGAGTCGTTAATGCTTGGAGTGATGGCCTCTTGGACATTAAAAATGAAGAGCAATTGTTGTGTCAAGGAGATGATGTGAGATTTATGATTATCCATGGGATGAGCTCAAATCATGAGATGCATTTTGAGGTATATATGGTTTTGAGTGATTGTGATAGCTTATGGTGTGAGATGGCATGTAGAAATCTTCAAGGTGATCCATATCATGCTTGGGATCCAGGTGGGTGGTGGCATGTTGGCCAAAAAAAAGGATGCTTTTCTCTTTGATATGGGTGGCTTTCTTGAGCATGTAGTTGGCTCTATGCAGATGGATAAGTTTCCCTATGATCTTGGAGAAAGTTTGCGGTCACTTTTATACATTTTTGTCATTGTTTAATGCAAGTGTTGAGCATAAATGCTCAACTTGGGGTTGGGCAATGATGATAAACCACTTTTTGTCTGTACATAGTAGTGGTTATATGCATGAAAATGTGTATATAAAGAGGTTTTTACTTAAATTTGAAATGTTTTCTAATGTGATACTTGGTTTTAAGTATGGCAAATGATGTATGTGTCTCAAATAGTCATGTTGCGTGCCGACAACTGAGCATGTGCAATTTGTCTAGGCAAGGTATCAAAGACTTGTATGTGGTCCCAAGTGGCTTCCTTTGGCTCTAGGAATTTTGTTTGATCTTTTTATAATGTAAATAATGCAAGAAACAAGTGTGGGCACTCTCATCCTGCCCGCGAAGTTTGACACATGCGGTAACTATCAATTTACGGTGCCTGATATGTAGCGATGTGTGATACACCCTAGAAGTGGTCAAAAATGGTATGTGAGCATGTGGAAATGAGATTTGGGTATCAAAGACCAATCCTAAAAAATTTGGTGGATTTGGGAGTCTGTTTGGTATTTTTCCTGCGAAAAATGTCCGTCGGGGTCAAAACTGGGTCCAAAAAAGTCAAAAAATGGTCAAAATTAGTGTGAAAAGGTTAAAATTTGACACATCACTCACGGTTCCATAATGAGTCAGACTAAGGGATTAGTTTTAAAGCCAAGAATCAGTACTTTCACCTCTCTGTGTGTGAGAGGAAGTAGGGTGGTTTTCCTACAGGTGGTCTCGTGCAGTCTCGTCACATTCGCGTTTTGTTTTCGAGTGTGTGGAGGAGTGAATGGGATATTTTTCTCTTCAATTTTGCACTTGGGAGAGTCTATGGAAGTTCTAATCTTTCCATGGATGTGTGTGTGCAAGGAATTGAGGGAAGAAGGGGTGGCATTTTGCAAGACTATGTGATCCTGTATGGGTGCCATTAGGGTTGGGGGCTACTCCAAAGAGTCCAACAGAGTGGAGTTTGGTGAAGGTTTTGCAATGGTTTGAGAGAGTCCTTTTGTGACTAGAGTTTTTGAATTTTTGATGGTTTCAAGTGTGATTTCAAGTGTTGATCAACTCGACTCACCTTGTAGTGTCTGCGGGCAGGCAAGGGCTTGTAGGCCGAGGTGTTTGGAGTTTGAATTCATCTTGTGGGTGGAATTTTCATGCATTACATATGGAAATGCCTCTTTAATTGATTATGAATACTCTAGGCAGTAAATAAGAGCAAAACTTGGTGGTAGCAAAAATTAATGCAAGCACCATGTGCTCCACTGTTGTGTATCCCTACTCTAGCAGAGTCAGCATGCAGCTAGAGAAGTAGATAGGACGCATGAAAGAAGATTGAGGATCCTTTTACATTAATACATCCCTAAGTGTGTCATTTCCCACACCAAGATTAACATAAAATGACTCATCCCACTTTAGAGGTGCAATGGTGGGTAATGAGGCTAAGATTTGTTTTATCTCATGAAACTACTGCTCATTCTCGTCACTCCAAGTGAAATCTCTTAATGGTGGGTAACTTGTTGCAAAGGAAGAACGACTTGGAAGAGCTAGAGAATGAACCTGCTCAAATAACTTACCTTTTGAAGCAATGAGACCAATTGTTTGGTCTTCATGGGCAATGGTAAAGACACCAAAGATTGAATTTTTCTTGGGTCAGGTTCAATGCCTTTGGCCGAGATTACATGGCCAAGAAGAGTGACCTTTCTTTCACTAATGTGGCACTTTTCTACATTGAGTTGGCCACCCAAAGCCTACAGCCTAGCTAGACCTTCATGGAATTTCTCCAAATGAAGAGAGTGAGAGCTATAGATACAAAAGTCATCAATGAAAACACAAATTGATTTGCCAAAGAATGGCTAAAAAACAAATGTCATAGCGTTGAAAAGTGGCTGGAGCATTGGTGAGACCAAAAGGCATAACTCTGTAAGGAAAACATCCCCATGGTGTAATGAAGGTTGTCTTCTTTTGATCTTCTTCATCAATGCTAATTTGGAACTAACCTGAGTAGCCATCACATGCCCTGTAGCGCTCATGTCTTGCTACCTCATTGAGAATTTCATCTTGGAAAGGGAGAGAAAAATGGTCCCTCTTGGTGGGCCACCAAAAGCCTGCTCTCAGTACTTGGAATAGAACCTCGTATTTGCCCTGATGTCCACTTTCTTCCTGGCATTTCTCCAGCACCATACATATTTCTTCTTTGTACAACACCCTCCTTAGCACTCCGTCACACCCATAGTTCATTAGATCTTCACTACCAGTGTGAATTTGCGGGCTTTCTGCACCACTCTTCTTTTGTGAAACTTGGACAAATCCTCTGGACACTACCCTACACTCAAAAACCCTTCAATCTCCTTCAGAGCCTCCCTACCTGCATAAGTGGCTGGGGCCACATATAAACTTGCAACATGCACCTGCACTTTGCTACTTGCTAACTGGTCCACCTCTTGGTTCTTCTCTCTCCTCACATGCTTGAATTCAACCTCTTCAAAAGACTTTAGCATTTTATTGATGGAAAAGAACCAATGCTTCAAAGAATCCCTTTTTACCTGCCATTGGACTAACAGTTGCTTGATGACTAGCAATGCATCTCCCTTCACCACCAACCTGGAAACGCCAAACTCTAAACACTGCTTCAAACCCAAATGCAGAGTGAGATATTCCGCCTCATTATTGGCGTGGACATCCTCCAGATCATACACCTTCATAAATATAGCTTTGCCGTATGGGTCGTGTATCACCACACCTCCTCTTGACTTTTGTGCTACCCTTCGATAAGGTCCGTTAAACCACATTGTAAAATCATTCTCCAAATTAGACTCCTCCTTAGCTTCATCTTGCACCACCCTTGGATAGGCTGGCAAGTCGACGGCCTTGATGAGACAAGAATTTTCGCCAGGTGAGACTGACTTGTGTGATCTACCTTGAACTCAAACTCAAATTCTTGCAACTCCAACACCACCTTCATGATCCTCCTTCCTGGCTTCAAATGTAGCACTACCTCTGGCAATAGATTGTTAGCTATCAATACAAAAAAATTTCACACAATTAAATGCACCTTAAACTTCCTGCAAGCGAAGACCAAAGCCATCACCCACTGCTCTGCTTTGGTATAGGTAGCCTCTCCTTGGCTAATCACCCTACTCTCAAAGTATATCGGCTTGTAGCTACTTCCTACCTTCTGCAGTAAAAACGCTCCAATAGCAATCGTGCCCATTGTCATAGACACATAGAAGTCATCCTATCGATTCAGAGAACACACTGTTGGCAACTGACACAAAATTTCCTTGACCCTGTCAAAAGCCTCCTGGGTTTCTTCATCTAGCTCGTAACTGTGCACTTGCTAAGCTCTCTTTTGAAGAGGATGCACATATTGCGATAACATCCAAAAGAAACGTGATAGATACTTTAGCTTATGAACAATTGAAGCCAAACCTTGAGCATCTGATGGTGGCTCCATCAACACCAGCACCTTACCTTCTCAAGATTATCCTCTATAACATTTTGTGACATCACATGACCCAACAGTTGCGCTCGAGGCTGTGCCTACTTGCACTTCTTGGGGTTCAGTTGACCTCCTTTCTCATCAAGCCTTTGAAAGAATAATTGCAACTTCGATAGGTGCTCTAATCTTGAACTGTAGCAGCCTATATCATCCATGAAGACCTTGATCAAGCGGCCCGAGTATGGACCAAATACCATGTTCATCCAATCTTGGAAGGTGGCGTATGCATTCACTAATCCAAACGGCATCCTTCAATATGAAAAGCAACCCCATGGAGATATGAATGTGGTCTTTAACTGGTCTTCAAGTGCAATCCCTATCTGAAAGTACCCCAAGAAACCATCCATAATCGAGTACCTCTCATGCCCAGCCACATGGTTTAAGACCTTGTTAGAAGAAGACTGGCGGCTACACTCAACTAAAGACTGGCGGAATACGAAAAGAAATAAATCCTACGTAGTCATTCCCTGATTAACAAAAAAAACCTGTAATTTCATTTGTAAACACTTGGGGCCTGCAGAAGTTTCCAATTTTGTATATTATTTTTGCCATTAGATTGAGTAAGATTTTACTTTGGAACTTGAGATATTATAATTGGAAGGTATTTATACCAAATTTTGACCTTAATTAAAAAAACCCCTTTTGTTGATTTTTATCAAGTGTCTGGGAGAAGCGCATTCTGTGTGCGAGAGAGAAAGTGAGAGTTTATCTTGACGCTACGCGCACATTGGTGGTCGGAATCGATTGCGGAGAAGTGCAGCGTGTTGCCCCCGGAGAGAGCTACGCGCCAACACCTAGATTGACCCTCAACTATTTCTGGTGATTCGGTGAGCATATTGTGATTTTTTTTGCATTTTAGCATATCCACGCGTTTGCAATCAGTAGAGCTACACGTTAGGCACCTTAGTTTTTGGAACGTCGACCTGCAAAAAACCTGTCAGACATCCTATGTGATTTTGCACCGGGTGTTTTTGGGTAGGGTTTTGGGTCTCGGACCTTAGGGAGAGCGGCCTATTGGTCTTAATAGGATTTCCCTCAAGTTTCGTCGCGTTTCGAGAACGTCTGATGGGTATTTGGCTCTTGGAAGCGTTGTAGGAAATCTCTTCCTGTGTACTTTTGAAGGCTGTAACTTAGACATTGGGTAGAGACCTCTGTAGGAAGTAGTCAATAGTCGGTCGAGTGTAGGTTGACACCCTATGCTTGCTTCCACACGCCTGCGGGTCAAGCTTCATCCTTAGCTGACAAATCTTGTTAGGTGAGTTCTCATTGTGCTGACGTCCGTTGCGGCCTATCCGCCAACATTGGCACCGCTGCCGAGGACGAAAACCCTAGGTAGGTGACTGAGACTAGTCCTTGAGGATAGGGATTCTCTGGCTTGTCAGAGTCTTAATTTACATTTAGATAGGATCAGAGGGTGGGGGAATCTCTAGGTCTTAGGAGGAGTCTACGGAGCGAGTATCTGGCCTAGATCCTTCGACTTAGGTAGTATTAGGTAGGAGAGTAGGAGTTGGAGTGGTAGAGGTGGTGAAAGGATAGCTTGAGAGTCCGGGGAAGGCCAGGAAGCAACCGAAACACCAAAATCACCATCTCACATGATGAGTAGGAGTAGGGTAAGTAGGACATCATGATTTATGATTTGGAGCACTTCATGCATGCTATATTTGTTGTTAGGCTCATCGAGGAGCTGTAAAAGACGGTAATTTGTGTTTAGAAGCTGAATTGAAGTACAAAAGTTTTTGTGAGTACTTCTGAGAGAGCTGCTGAGCATAGGGAAGCCCACTGACAGGAAAAATTAAAATTGAAGGTAGCAGACATCCTACGTGCAGTATGTCTACAGGGTGATCTGGTAGGAATTTGGAGAATCTAAGTTGGCCAGAGTGTTAAGAACGTAGGTTTTACCCTAATTTCACCTGGAAAGTGGAAGATTGACCATATCTTGATAGGCGGTGGCCAAAAGAAAGAAATTGCCAGACATCCTACCCAATTTGTGCCAAGGCATAATTTTAAGACCAAAACTATAGGATGCCTTCATGAGCATGATCTACATGATTTATTGAGTGCATGAGAAAGGTTTCATTTCAATTGGGTGAGAAAATTGGGGTTTAAGCAGACTTTAGCATTTTTGACTGAAAAAGGCTAGAATAGCTAAATTTGGGGTCTTTTGACATTCAAACACAAATATAAACACACCAATGAACTCAGCAAACCAAGGAAAGGATGTGGGCTAAGTTTGGTCAAATTCTGTTGTTTTCAGAAGACATCCTACGCGTAGTATGTCTAATGCATGAAGAAAAGTCAAAATTCCTATTTGAGACATAGCAAGCTCTCATATAACCTTAGACAAACCTCCTAGTCAAGTTTGGTCCAATTTGGAGCTGATCGGACTGGTGAAATCATCAAAATTGACATTAGGCTTCTAAAACAGAATTCTGATCAGCTGGCCAGCTTATAGGTGTCCAAACCAAAAAATAAACACACTAGTGATCTCAGCACATCAAGGGAAATCCACATTGAAAATTTTGGCTGAAACAGAGCAAAAAAGACATCCTATGTGTAGGATGTCTACAGGGTCATTTCATGGACAAAATTAAACTGTGGACCTACCAAGAGGCTCTAATTGACTTAAGGGTTCCAAAACTTTTTCCAAACGTGAAATTGGACTTTGTCTGACCTTTTGATGGAGCAAAGATGGAATTAAGACTTTACCTCTATACTGATAAACACTTGGGTGGTGTACAGTTTCAGATTAGCATACCTAATCAAGAACATCCGAAGTGTATAGAGTACAGTTGTGGTTGAGAATAATCCTCCAGTTATACCAATCATTACTAAGACACCTCTAGTGTTTAAATGCTTTGATTCAATTGCCGAAATTAAACGCTTGTGTACATGTATATTCAGCAGCAAGGCAAGAAGTTGAGCGGAAACTGATCCCTTGCCAGATGAGTGGTTGGATTTGTGATAAATTGCATTGCTAAGCTTGATGAATTTAAGATCAGGAAGACACATTCCTAGAGACCAAAAAGTGGAAGGTGATCAAGGTAGCTTAGTATCCACTGAAGAAAGTGTAACCCACCCAGGCAAGGCTAGATCCATTAGCCCCAATCATTGAGGAAGGTCGTGATATTGACACTTCATCAAATAAGTCCTTCTTCATAATGGGTACTCAACAGCCAAGAGGTTTCTTCGGTGAAGGACTAATGCTAGGAGGAAGTACCTCCCAAAACCCTTTGAACGATGCCAAGTTCACTATAATATTCTTAGAAGGAACAAACTCTAGGGGAGCCCTAGTTTATTCTGACTATTGGGGATGCAAATGTATTTGTATAGAGGAAAAACATTCTCGGAGACTGGAGATAATTCGAATCTATGATGATGGAGATAGATTCCGAGACGAAAAGGGGAACCACTATCTGATAGTTAGTAACCCTGAGGATTACAACAGATATGGAGATAATGTGGCAAAAGGAAAAATGGACTCAGAGGCTCAAGAGCCACCTCCAAAAATTGATCGACCTTGAGCTCTTTTTATGTATGAAAAAAAAAACAACCAGGGTCTCTACCTATAATGACAATGTGGGAATTTACAAGCATGAGAGCGAGGGAGTAGTCTCTTATTGTCGATGCAAAGAACCCTACCCAAATGAATTAAGCAAAGACAAGGTTCTTTACTTGTTCTCTTATGAAATTGCTATGGGGAAGGATATCATTTTTGTTGACAAGTACGGGCGAGAATACAAACGAATTCTCCCAGAGGAGGTAGAAAAGGCACAAAAACATCAACATATGCCCCCGAAGAAGTACCAAGGTCCACCTATACCCCTAGCAAGTCAAAAAACCCATTTTCATAGGAGTACGAGACAACATCACATTCTAGCCGACAACAGACGTTCGACTACCAGAACCAACAAGCAACCCAACCATCATTGCAGGCATGGCTTCAACAAAGTGCGACATTAGAACAAGACCGAAACAGATATGGTTATCCAGCCACACGAGGGCTAAGAGATTTACAAGAACCACCACTCTATTCACAGTATCAAGGCGAGAGTAGGCCAAAAACTCAAGAGTCGGCCAATCTCGAAAGACAACCCATAGAAAGAGTTCGAAGAGATGAACCACCTCTTGCAAGAACCCTCAGAAATTATGGCTTAGGAGCACCTCTAGGAGAGGAACCCTCCCACTACTGAAGGACAAAGGAGGTATATCGAGTAGGACGAGGAGAACCAATGATGAGATTTGTAGATCATCGTAGAATTAGACCTTCTCAGGTGCAAAAATGGGTAAACAAGAAATACACGGGAAACAGAGATCCTAGGGATCATGTAGTAGCCTTTGTGCGTGTTATTAGAGCTGAAGAAGTTTTGGACTTCCCTACTCAATTTGCAGGAGTTGGACTTACATATGAAGAGGAGCACGATATTAAATGAGTTAACTAAGGAGGCTCTTTACCTTGTAGACAATTGTGCGGTCTACAAGGAGGGTGAATTCAAGGATCTTGATGACGATTCATCCTCACAACAAAGTGGAAGCAAGTCCGCTAAGACAACACCGAAAGGAGAAGTAGCTATAAGCTAGGAGCAGATTGTGGAGGAAGTGCTAAAAAAAATTAATATGTATGCCAAGCCTCAGGCTAATCAGCCAAAGTGGTGCGCAATTGAACAAAAATGGACAAACCATGTGACGGAGGAATGTTATTATAACAAGGGATATGTGAGAGAGTGACCTTATGCTCCCCAGGCTCAGGTAGCATCTCCTCAACTTCCACCAATGCCTAGGTATCAAGCAGGTAACCTACCAGGACCTGTAGGTATTGAAAGACCACAACCAGTATTGGGGCAACAACCACCCCTACCAGCATTACGACCGGTCAGCATAAGATACACACCAATGGTAAATGAACCAGAAGAGAAGGCTTTGGTACCTATGCATGCATATTATGAAGATTCCAATGGATATACAAAAAATCCTATCTATTATCCACCGGAAGAACCCACAATGCCAGAACCTTGGAGCATGATTGGAAGTACAGGACCACCAACAGCTGCACAGGTAGCAGGAGAAGGAAGATACAGCTTCGATGAACGAACACTGTTGTTCATAGCCAACGGAGGCATGGGCGGGCATAGGCATGCGTAGCAACAAAGAGGAGATCAAGGAGCACCTCAACAGCCTAAGGGACCCTGCTACAAGTGTGGCAGAGATCATTGGCTAAGGGATTGTCCTCACGATGAAATCATTAGAGTCAACGCGTATTGCACCGAGTGTGGAATTACTCACTTGATTCCTGATTGCCCTAAGAACCCGAGCAAAGGAGCAAAAAATACTTTGAACATGCTGGAAGCAGTGCCTTCCAGTGGAGGGTCAGAAAACGAGACAGTAATACCTTTTCAGACAGTGACACAAGCACAAGCTCAAAGAATGACAAACAAACCCATAATTGAAGATCCAAATACCGATGCCCCAAGTGCAGAAATGAAAAATCAAAGAAACACTTGGAAAGCTAGAAAGGCGCGTATGAAAGCCAAGAGAGAACGAGAGCAAACGGCTCTATCCGAGGAGTTAAAACACACAAAGGATAGATTGGAGCGGTTAGAGGATCTAACTAGTTTAAGTTCACACGCTGCTACAACCAAAGGAGCCAAGGAAATAGTAGAACCCAAAAGTGCAGGATCGGGAGGATCAGTGCTGGTGGAAAAAGTAAATGAGCAGCTGGACGCACTTTTAAAGCATACGAAGCCAGACTCAAAAACAACCAAAACCAAGAGCAAAGATGGATGACTTATCCATATGCAGAAATAGAAAAACAGAGGTCGGAAATGTGTCAAAAGATGATTGAAACAACCTAATCCTTGATAGAAAATCCACTTGGTAAACCTACAAGTTGGCACGAGGTACCAGCTCCAACCCCTATCCAACCAACTCTAGAGAAACAAGTAGACACGAAGGAGAGACTCACGACTGCCTCTGAGTCTAGGAGGGAACCTATCATAGTGCCAAATACAACAGATGAGACAATTGATGGTTTCCAGCCTAAAACATTGGAAGAAATGGGTAAGGATTGTAACAATTTAGATGACCTGTGGAAGAAAATCCGGGAAGCAAATAAAGCTAATACGGTGAACCACCAAATAAATAGCACTAGGAAGGATAAAAATGAGATCTTACCTCCCATTGAAGAATTTGGCGCAAGATCACAAATGAACTTTGATATGCATTCACAAAAGGGGGACCAGGGGTCGATCAGTTTGGGGCACAGCCAACCAGACTCACTAAAAACTCTACCCTCTTACCTAGGGGAGTATGAATCTAAGTCTCAAGTGAGAGCAATCCCATCTCAAAGACTTTCTCCTAACAGGGTAATGGATTCACAAGGGTTGATTGAGTTATTGTCCACACCTGTGGCATGCACAATCACGTTAGCCGTACTCCTGAGGTTATGACCAAGCATGTGGACCACCGTAGGCAAATTCTTAGAAAAATTTGGAGTAAAAGACCCTACTTCGAAGCTTCAAGAAGGGATCAAAGAATTGGACAACCTCAACTAAACACTAGGCCAGTACCTTTAAACAAGGTTGGAGAATATTGCGAGGAGACGATGGAAATACCACACCACCAGTAGAATTCCAGTGAGTAGTATCCAAAGCTATTCTTGACAGTGGAGCGGGAGTCACTATCGCCACCAAAGAAATATGGAAAAAATGGGGAAAACCGGCTTTGAGAGCTACCAGAATGAAATTGCAAACTGGCAGATGGGTTCATGGAAAAGCCTCTAGGACTTTTAGAAAAAGTAATTGTCACCTCTTGCAGAATCGAGTATGAGCATACATTTGCAATAGTTGATTTCGACAAAAAGAACAATTACGAGATCATCTTGGGAAGACCATTTATGAGACAATTAAAGATGGTCCAGGATTGGGGCTATGACCACATATACCTCAGACGGGGAGAGACTACAACCAAAATATACCTAAAGACCATAGTTACAAGGATGTGAACCAGACACCGGTGGAAGAGTTTGATTCAGCTACATTGGCAGGATCCGAACTCCCAGCATGGTTAGGGCAGAAAAAAGAGCTATGGATGTGCGGAGCTTCGCATTGTGGAAGCTTGAAAACAGAGGAATGCATCTTAGAAAGAGCGATTGAGGACAAGGATTATATTGTGGAACCTTTTCATGAAGATTCATTAGAACCTCTGGAATTGAAACACATACTAGCAACATTGGATGTATGTACCATTATAGATAGCCCAACGACAAAATTTTGCGATAAGGATGTCTATGATGTGCTACCCTATTACATGGTAAACCTTATATCAACAGGAGATGAGAATGTAGACTCACCAAAACAAGAAGATTTGTATAACTCCTTTGAGCATCTCGAATTAAGTAACGATGCAGATAACGAGTGTTCAGACAGTTCAGGCGAGCGTGGGGAGACAACCGCAGATATCAAGTTTTATGATTTTGCAAATCCACACCCTAGACGCCAAGAATGCTATAAAAAAAAAGAGTAGAAAACAAATTTAGAGAGAACCTGATGCCCAGGATAAAAGATAAAACTCAATATCTAATGCTTGTCAAGGCAGAGGATTGTGTAAAAGACCAAATATCATGAAGATTCTCAAGAGTTCGAGGGGAAAGGACACATGAGGAAATAAAACAAGCACGGAAAACTAAAACAAAAACAAAATCAAGAAAATCTCAACAATCAAAACAAGAAAAGACAAAAGATCCAGAGTGGACCAAAATGGAGCGTAAAAAGAAATACCAAGAACTAAAACGGTCGTTACGAGAGGTATGGACTACTGAGGGAGAAATTGACGGTAAGGAGGATTCAGAAAAAGGAAACATGAATGTACCATCCCACTATCGAAAATTCACTATGCAAGATAGAAAAATCATAATGACACCACCAGTAAGGGAAAGAATAAACCAGGAATCTTACGATGGGCCAAAAAATGCAAAACGGATAGACCTTGCTGTGCCAGGCGAAGTGTCTCAGTCTGTCTATATAGCAACTGATTTAGAGCGTGAAGAAGAAGAAAGGCTAACACAACTTCTCAAGAAGTATAAAGATGTGTTTGCATGGTCCTACAAAGACCTCAAAGGAGTTGATCCCTCGATATGCCAACATACAATTCCTTTAGAATCAGATGCCAAACCAAGCAAACAGCGTCCTTACACATATAATGACACATTCGCTAAATGAATCAAAGAAGAGATTGATAAGCTAATGGATGCTGAATTCATCTATGAAATTGAGCATACAGATTGGGTGTCACCCATTGTGGTTGTCCCCAAAAAGAACGAAAAGCTGCGTGTGTGTGTGAACCTCAAAAAAGTGAACGCAGCCACAATAATGGATAATTATCCCTTGCCAATCACGGAACGTGCTTGAGAGGGTAGCAGGAAAACGAGCTTATTCCTTTTTAGATGGGTTTTCAGGGTATAACCAATTGGAAATTGCAATAGAGGATCAACACAAAATAGCATTTTCCACAGAGTGGGAAAAATATGCGTATAGAGTTATGCCTTTTGGCCTAACCAATGCCCCAGCCACCTTCCAAAGGTTAATGACTCATGCGTTCAAAGAATACCTAAGAATATTCTTAGAAATATATATGGATGATCTTTGTGTCCACTCTCTTATACGAGAAGAACATATTGACCATTTACAAAAGGTATTTGAGAAGTGCAGAACATATCGAATATGTCTCAACCAGGAAAAGTGCATTTTTATGGTAAGGCAAGGCCGCATCTTAGGACATATTGTCTCAAGAAATGGCATAACCACTGACTTAGACAATATTAGAGTCATAGCAGACTTGCCCAGGCCTACTAATGCCAAACAAGTACAATCTTTCATGGGACACTGTGGATATTATCAAAGATTCATATATATGCATGTGGTCATTGCCCCGGGGGATTCACCATGGAAAACTTATCGCACCACGTAAGTGCAAGGGAGGGGGATTTTTTTACAAGTTACATAAGCGTATAAGTTAGGGGTAGACCCCCAATAATTTATCTCCTAAGCTTAAAAATAAGGGAGGGGGTATCATATTTATTGGTTGGGGAGAAAAGGAAAGAATGAGAGGAAGTTTTTGTGTTTTGAAATCATTGCTTCCCAAAAGAGTCTACCCTTAAACTTTTGAGTCAATAGCTACAAAGATCCATGTAAGAACTAACACTGCTTTGTATCAATTGCTTGTTTTGTGATTATAGTTCATTTGTTGAGGGATGAAAGCTATGAAGAGTTTGTATAGATGCAAATTTACACGAAGAACCTAGCACAACTATATGACCATGTTTTTTGAGTAATTTAGATGGGGCAGAATTGGATGAGTAGCTAGAGTGCAAGCTGGTTTGAAATTCAAACTAAAACACATTGAGAGTAGATCTAGTTATCAACCTAAGTGGTTCCTTAGTATGTTGCCAGTCACTATGCTACACGCTCTTTGACTAGTTTTACTCAGTTAGATCATGTGAGACCTAAATTTTATATGTAAGATAGAGGTATGATAATTTTCTGCATTGATTGTCGTATAAGCGTAGAAAGGGGGGTCATATTCCCTAAAATGAGTCGTATATAGGGGTTTTATCAAAGTTGTCCGCTCGCACGTGGCATCCCGTTTTATATATAGAGTGAATCCCCCGGGGGTCATTGCACAACCACTATATCGCTTATTAGTCAGTTTCGACTGGATTGAGGAGTGTGAAACTTCATTCCAAAAGCTTAAGGAAAACCTTGTATCAGCACCTGTACTTAAAGCACCAGATTGAGAAAAGATATTCCATGTTCACATTAATGCCTCTGCATATGCAGTTGGGAGTATTCTGGCTCAACCTGGAGACGGAACAATGGATTTCCCAGTTTTTTATGTGAGTCGATATCTAGATAGTGCAGAAAAGAACTACACCACCACTGGAAGAGAGGGATTAGGAATGATCTATGCTGTAAATAAAATTCGGCATTACTTGCTTGCAAACAAATTTGTGTTCTTCACAAATCATCAAGCTCTTTTGTATCTAGTAAATAAACCATGCAGTACTGGGAGAATTGTACGGTGGTTTATTATATTGCTAGAGTTTGACTTTGCAGTGGTAGTAAAAAAAGGTAAAACTCATCTACGAGCGGATCATCTTTCAAGGCTACAAAACGGGGAAGCTCCTGAAGGAGTAGATGATGACATACTTGATGCTTCTCTTTTCAATATTGAAATGATACCCAAATGGTCTCATGAAATTGTTAGGATTCTTTCCTTTGGAGGTAGATTTGATAACAAGGTAGACAGATCCAAACAACAAACAAAAAAATTTCAATTGATTGCAGGACGACTGTACCATCTAGGCTCGGACCAAATTCTACGATTATGTATAAATCCAGAGGAATTTGAGTGTTATCTTGAAGAAGCACACATCCAAGACTGTGCATTTCATTGTTCAACAATGAAAACACACCAAAGATTGAAACACTTAGGAGTTTATTGGCCAACTATGTATGCTAACACACATGCTTATTTAAACAATTGTACTATATGTAGTACCAAACGACCGGTGGATCATGCGACATTGTTTCAGGTAACCATTGCACCTGCATGGAGTCAATATATCATTGATTTCTTAACAACGAGGACATTTCCTGAAAACATAACAAAACCGCCAAAAAAAATCTATAGAGTTGGAGGCTCGAGACTTTAATTTAATGGGAAATCAACTCTACAAGCGAGGAAAGGACAATCAACTTAGAATCTATGCAAGTGAAAGTGAATACCTGCTGATTCTAGAACACACACATGGAGGAATAAGTGGAGGCCATTTTTCAAGCGATAAGATGGCAAAAATTGTCTTAACCGCAGGAATATGATGGCCTACATTGCACATGGATGCTGAGGAGTTTGTAAACCATTGTGACGCATGTCAACGCACTAAGGTGCCGATAAAGAGAGATGAGATGCCACTACGGCCAATGATGGGAGCACGGGCATTTGCAAAATGGAGAATTGATTTTGTGGGACCTATTTCACCCCCTGCGTATCAAACCCATACCCAATATATCATTGTGGCTATGGACTATCTCACAAAATGGGCTGAAGCCAAAGCAACACAAAAAGCAGACGCAAGAACCACTGCACAATTTTTGTACGAGAATGTCTTTGTACGATACGGATTACCAATAGAAATTGTCAGTGATCAAGGAACACATTTTCTTAATGAAGTCATTGAATACCTGCTAGAGGAATTCATGGTCATACATAAGAAATCTTCTCCATATCATCCACAGGCAAATGGACAAGCTGAGGCCACAAATAAAACCCTATGCACTGTTTTGACTAAAATTGTATCAAAATCAAGGACAGACTGGGATCAACAAGTACACTCAACACTATGGGCATACAGGGTAGCTTACAAAACATCAATCGGAACCACACCATACTACATGGTGTTTGGTCTAAATGCTATATTACCCATAGAGTTTTTAGTTCCAAATCTACGAGTAGCGAAATGCTTAGAATGGACAGGCCATGAGCTCTCTTCAAGAATAGTTGATCTTGAAAAGCTAGATGAACTTCGACTGAGAGCTATAGCTTCGATCTATGCTAAAAAGAGAAGACAAAAAGAGTTTTTTGACAAGCATGTGCGTACAAAAGAGTTCAAAACAGGTGATTATGTACTTGTTTATACTTTGAAGCAACATGCCAAAAAACTTAAAAAGCGAGGGATGGGACCCTTTGTGATTAGTGACTTATCACAAAGCGGAGCTGTCAAACTTGCTACATTGGCAGGAGAAGAAATGCCAAATTGGATTAGTGGGTGTCGGTTAAAAAATTATCATTTACCACTAACACAAGATATGATTCAACAAATCCATCAAGAAAAACAACGGATGAAGGAGAAACAGAGGGTACGAGAAGAAGCACAAGCAGAAGCAAAAGAACGCATTGCAAAAAGAAGGCTTCTACAACAACAACAACAAAGTGGATCACCGTTGCGAATAAATGCTATTCGATTAATGAATTTTGGTGAAGACACAATGGAACCCATAATTGCAGTCAAAGTGGGTACCAATCAAGTTGAATCGACGGCATTGCTTGATTCTGGAGCTCAAGCAAATCTGATTTCTTGCAAATTATATAATGAGCTCCAGCTCAAAGATCAACTCCATCCTACTCAAGTAGTACCTCAAATTCATTAAGCACATTGGGCTGGACGATATTGCATATACAAGTACATCAGAATGTTTATCCCCACAAGTTTTATGTGGTTGAGGATGCAAGCACACTACACCCAATGTTGTTGGGACAACCATGGTAGAAAGAATATAATGTACAGATAGATTGGAGTTCAAATACAGTCAGAATTCAACAAGCACAAGAACACCAAGTGGTAGCCTTTTCTCAGATAACCCGAAAGAACCCAATAATGGTGCCACAATCACTTGATCAAGAGAAAAATAGATGGGTGTCACTTAACCAGCAAAAGATACCTATGAAGGATACATAGGAAACGGCCAACTGTCTTCAGTCAAAAAATGAGATACCACATGCGACAAAGAATAGATCAAATTCAGAAATAAGCAAACAACAAGTATGGGTACGGAAAGATCTACATGAACGAGCCTACAAACCACAGTGCAATAGCAGACAGCCTCCGAAATCCCAGGTTAATCAAACACCAAACAGAGTCATCAAATAGATATGGATACCAAAGAACATGCTCAATCGCCAACTACATGAGAAATGCATTTGGATCCCCAAGGCGATGCTACAGGAACTCCCTTCAGTACAAGCAAAATCAGAAGCAGACAAATGACATCGGCAAATCAATCTGTGTGGATGCCGATCAACAAAACAGCCACCAAGAACAAAAAAGAGGCCATAAACCTACAAACACATCCAAACAAATCTACAAATGGACAACAAAAGAGAAAAATATTATGGCCACATCAGCCACGACAATTCTCTCCACGCGAAAAACCAGGGCACCTTCGCAAAGAAGATGATCAAACAAAGAGCGGAATAATTACATGTTTTAATTGCAAAGAAAATCTGCCAACAAAACCAACAACAAACAGGAAACCTCGACGTCGAATGCCAATAAGCATCTTGCTTATTCCCTCCTCTCGCACAGCATTACTTTTACCATGCATTGATCGCGTATGCATCAGGTAGGGCCATGTTACAAGGCCATGCATTAGCACGTTTTTTTTAACCCATGCATAGCATATACCCCGAGGCGATTCCTTGTCGTCCGGGAGGACTCCGATTAGGAGGGGGGGGGAGGCATTCTCAATGCGAACCCGATGACAGTAAAAAGTAGCAAAAAGGGCATGTTTTGACTATTTTTGAGGGGTTTACGTTTGATTGTGAAATTTTCTAGACTAACCAAAGTACATATGCCCTTATACAACATTAATCTATAGAGATATGAGGCCAAACGCCAAATTGGAGCCGATAAGTGTATGTATATATATAAAAATAGCCATTTTTTGGACAAAATATCGGTAAAACGGAGAAATCCACACATAAAAATTACATGTGAGTGTACATAATATGTTGGGGTGATTTTTTTTATTTTTTTTGATTTTTTGATTTTTTTGGGTTGATTTTGCTATTTTCCTTTTAAATTTACTAATTATTGGCAGAAAAACTTCAAAAATACAAAAAGCAGGTGAAATGCAATCGTAATGAAAAAAAAAAGATGGGGATGATCAGTGACTAGAAAACAACCCAGGGTGCAGTGGGGGTGCAATTATGAGAATGAAGCGGGAGGCGTGTGGTGGCCAGATTTTGATTGAATCGTCAAAATTCTTACAAACTATGCAAATGGAGTCCAAATGGAGAACTCTTCGAGTCTAAACCGCGTTCACGAAAAGTTAGGAGCACATGTCAAATTTCATGAAAAATGTTTCTGGGACCCCCATTATAAGATTTTTTCACTCCACTTAGAGCTCATTTCTACTATTCACTTATGAGAGAGAGCTCTAGCCACCTAGAGCGCACAGAACTTCCAGCAACCGATACGTTGCGCACAGTCATCCGACGACTACCAGATATGAGAGGTAGACTCAGCACCTTATGCTCTTCATGTATATGTGATTTTTTGTCGCCAAAACTAGCATAGAACTCCAACAAGGTTTGCAGGGTAGAGACCTGTGAGTGTAGATAACCACCTAACGGCTAACCCAATACCAACAAGACTTCATAAGGGGTTTACCCTAGCCTAGGAGACCAATCTTGGATGCCCGAAAGCGGCAAGAAAGCAACGGGAAAAACCCTAACTTCTAGAGCCCTACAAGAAGCCACAAAGAGGAAATCCGGAAAAAGTAGCCCGAATCATACCAAAACTCATGGGTAGGCGCTTCTCGACAAGCTCTACAAGGCTACATGGGCTACATGGCCAAAAGGTGACCAAACGTTGGCCTAAGCTTCAGAAACAGCATCGAAAACGCAAAGCGTCACTTGGCTCTCACAGCCAAGCGAGACATCCGTTTGACACCAAACTTCGCGATCAGCTTACCAAGGCCTTCAACAACCAAATCCTATGGTGGTAGACCACTACAAATCATTGGAGGCATGCAAACACAATCATGGGCGCTTCCAGAGTGACAAATCGCCAAACGAATCTCAAGTGAAGCCAAAACCAACAAGAATCACATGGCAAGGTTCCCCAAGGGATAATAGAGCTATGCTGGTCATCATCAAGAAATTTCATCGTGGAAAAGCGCTCCAAGAGTCAGAAATCACCTCTGAGGCTCCGAAAGCCAAGAAGGGAGTTTCTAACTAACCATTTGATTTTTTAAATTGAAATAAAGCACAAAGGGACTTAGGGAGGCCATATGCACATGTTAGTAGGACTGATTACAAAAAAAATTGCACAGGAGACATCCTACGTGTAGGATGTCTCAAGGCCATTTTTGGGCAACCAACTCATCATTCAACCATACACACAGCTTCTACATGTCATTTACAGCTTATCCCTCAAGTTTCACCCCATTTGGACAGAAGTTGACCTCTTATGCATCAAATAACACAAAGTCAGAGCATAGAGGCAAGAATTGGTCATAGACCTCAAAAATGATCCAAATCAAGTGAAACTTGAACCATACACTCTTCACATCATGTCAAAGCCAACTGTGAGGTCATATCTTCAAAATCACAAAAAAAGACATCCTACGCGTAGTATGTCTCTAAGCATGAAATGACCTCCAGATGGATTTTTTGGCCTTCATACATGTTTATCACATTCATACAAGCTCAGTCCAGCCAAACAAATCACTTTTTTTGGCCTCATAGCTCCATAGATGTACTTTTTAGAGTCCCAAACACCAGAAATGGTCTTCCTACCCTCAAAACTTATCCAAATTCAAATCTAAGCACATAGATGTGATCCACAGGCTATGCCCTATCACACTGACAGGTTTCATGCAATTCTGAACAAAAAGACATCCTACACGTAGTATGTCTCTAGAGTCATATTGACCTACTGAGAAAAGTTTGACATCATAAATGGGACAAACATGCTACAAGAAGCCTACATATCAATTTTCAAGTCATTTGGACCACATTTGCTCATCATTATAGGCATCCTACCCATTTGTGTACCAAAAACCTAAAATAGTCCAATATTTCACTTTTTGGTGTCCAAAACAAAATCCAAGCACATAGTTGTGATGTACAGGTCATAGGCTATCATCATGACAAGTTTCAAGACATTCTGAGGATAAAGACATCCTACGCATAGTATGTCTTCAGGCTTAATTTGAAGCACAATTCTTACTGTTTTCATTTGCAGGCCACCCTTAGTCCCTCTTGAGTTCATGTTTCAATTTTCAAGTCAATTGGATAGTTAAAACTCAGTTTATCAGCTAATCTGTAAAGAACACTAAATTTGGACTATTGAGTGCAACAGGATCCATGGCAGCCACTAAGTCACTAGCAAAGAAGAAAAGAATGACCAACAAAGATTACCTAGATGAAGTGGAGCCATTTGTAATACCAGCAAGAACCATAAAGCCCATTACCACTTGGTTACAAAGCAACCTACTGGAAGCAAACGACCTCAGGATATGCCAAGGCCTGTTCAAGGGGTAAGAAAATTGGGTTCAAAACAGACTTTAGCACTTTTGACTACAAAAAGAAAAAATAGCTGAAATTTGGGACTTTTTGACATCCAAAACAAAATCTAAGCATACCACTAGGTTACAAAGCAACCTACTGGAAGCAAACGACCTCAGGATATGCCAAGGCCTGTTCAAGGACCCAGAAGGCAATGCCAATGCCATAGAGCTTCCAATGATACCGCAGGAACTCAATGAGTTCACGAGAAAGCCAGAAATACTGTCTCTCTTGGAAAAGCTGGACTTACACAATTATTTTGAGGTGTTGCCAGCAGGAATTGACATCTAGAGAGTTTGGAATTCATCACCACAATCAAAGAAAACGGCATAGCCAAAGTGACAGATCTACAAGGAAAGACCAGAGTGATTGTAATCACACCAGAAGTGGTCGCAAATGCATTGAACCTCTCTAATAAAGGCGACAATGTCAACAAGAGGCAAGAAGAGGTAAAGGTATACAAAGAAATCAAGCAGAACTACACCTTCGAGGGTATTGCTAATCCAATGGTAGCAACCATGTGCCAACTTTACAACCAATATTTCCATATGTGCACAAAGAGGCCTCAAAAGTACATTGCACCACTGACAGCAATTGGAACGACATTTACACGGGCAATGAAGACAAGTAGGCCAGGAGAGATAGATTATGCGACGTACCTACAGTACAACATTGTGAGAATGGGAACCCCAAATCCTACATACATTGCACCAGGGGAGATGCTTACAAAGGTGATATATGAAGCTTTACATGCTAAGGGCCAGTGGCCTCTTCCTCCATCACAGATTGACTAGTTGAAGCTGCTCCCAGGGTAACCACCAGACTAAAGAGAAAGCTAGAGATAGTGGAAGAAGAGCCTGCTTAACCAAAGAAAGGAAAGAAATCTACTCTTCAGATTCCAGCAAAGGAGACCAAATCCCAGAAGGCTGCTCGGCTAGAAAGGTTGCTGGAAAGTTTCAAAGCCCAACGAATGCTAAAAGGAGATCTAAATTGAATTATGGAAGCCCTCACTTGAGGCAATGTCTGGATCTTCTTGAAGGGCAAATAGGGATCGCTTCAAAGACTACATAAAGAATTTTGAGATCCTAGATGCGGCAGCTGAGAACATTCCAGTCATACCATTTACTGACGAAGAGGTTGATGATGTGAGGCCGCACCTGCTAGAAGAGCACGAAGGGGAAGAAAGAGAGAGGAAAACAAAAGCTGATCGGGATTTCAAAAAGAAACCATCAACCCCACCATCAAACCGACAGTCAAGTCCTCCACCATCACCACCTCCTCCTAGTCCTCCTCAACCCCGACAAACTGAGGAGTTGAAAAAATCTGATGGGCAACAAGACTCCAAGGAAGAGGAGAACAAAGAGAAAGAGCAGCAGACCGATTTTGAACCCAGGTCTGAGAAGCAAGATCCAAAAGCAAGGAATTATGGAATATTCCTAGATCTGCTAGCTGCTGGATACACCCGAGAGGAGGCATCTCAGACAGCATTTTAATTATTGACACCAAAACCAGAAAAATCCACATTGAGCCCTCATTTGGTGGACCTGAAGGAGAATGCAACAGACACCATAGATTTGCAACCACAAGAGGAAGACTGGGAAGAAGTTATACAAAGACTGCAAGGATTGAGAGCCAGATCAATGGCCAAAGAAATAGAGTACGAAGAGCTGAGGTTGAGTGAAGAAAATGTGAAATCAAAAGTGGAAACACTCCAGAGGCAAAACCAGGAGAAGTTGCATGGCCAAGCACAGGTAGAAGCTCAATTAGAAGCAGCACTACAGAAATGTCAAGAGCTAGAAAATCAAAGCCAGGAAAGCAATCAGAAGCAGCTAAACTCTGAAGAGGAATACCATAAAGTCAGCAAGTCTCTTTCTGAAGCTGAGAAGGAAAGGGATGAACTAACCCTACAGTTAGAGGAAGAGTCGAAGCAAGTAGAGAGCTTGAAAGAAGCTAAGGACAGGGCTGAAATCTCATATGAAGCTAGCCAAGATGAGGTAATTGAGCTCAAGGATCAAATCAAAGTAAAAGAGAAAACTATTCAGAGGTTGAGAGCATCGTCGGGCAGGGCAAGAGCTGCAGCTGCAACTAGCACGAAGCCAAGAAAAAGATGTTAAGTATGGAGCCTGATTTACCCTTGTAATTTTCTGTGGTAAAAGCGCACATTTGTAAGGCCCCCATTATGAGGAGACGCCATCGTGCGTGAAGGAAAATCACTCACCGGAAACCAAAATTTTCACGGACAAGAATCAGGGGCATATTATTTTTTGCCGGAATATTATGGCCGGAGGGCGGCCGAAAAGTGGTCGAAAAACAACCGGTCGGTTGGCCAGTGACCGGTAGTCAATGGCCGATGGCCGGTGGTCGGAAGTCAATGGCCGGTGGTCGGTGGTCAGACGTCAATGGCCGGTGGCCGGTGGCCGAATTCAAAAGCAGACTTGTCTTCTCAAGGGAGGCCACACATGGGCCGATTGGAGGGTCCAATTTGGACTTATTCACACAAGGGAGGTTACACATGGCTGTCTCTAATAAGAGAGGGGAGCCCTTTTGGCCTACAAATGGAGGCCATTTCTACACACATTTCATAGTGTGAAGTTGATGCAACAAGGTGAGTGTGAGGTGGTGAGAGTGAAGCAAGGCGGGGACTCCATTAAGGGTATAATCCCTTTGTAAACTACTTCTTGTTTTGAAGTACTAAAGCCATTGAGTAATCCCTTTGTAAACTACTTCTTGTTTTGAAGTACTAAAGCCATTGAGTGGCTGCTTTCCCGTGGACGTAGCCCACATTGGGTGAACCACGTATATCGTGTGTACTCTCTCTCTCTCTCCCTCTACTCTATAATCTCGTGTATATAAATCTATCTCTCTCCATTAAGTAATCTACTCAATTATCTATTTAGCTACGTCTTATTTCCTAACAACTGGTATCAGAGCAAGGTTTTCTCGTAGCTAAATTATCTCAAGGAAAGGTTTCCTTGAATTCAGTGGGAGTTATGGCGGAGGAAGGGAAGTTCAATGGCAAAAACTACCAACATTGGAAGATGCAGATTGAAGACTATCTCTACCAGAAGAACCTCTATTTGCCACTAGGCGGTCTATTCGCAACAATGGCAGATAAAGCATGGATTGTCCTTGATCGAAAGGCACTGGGAACAATCCAGTTAAGCTTGGCGTCAACAGTGGCCTTCAATGTTTTGGAGATGAAGACCACGGAGGACTTGATGAAGTCACTTGACGACTTCTATGAGAAACCATCGGCATCCAATAAGGTATTTCTTATGAAGCGCTTGTTCAATCTAAAGATGGCAGAGAATGGTTCGGTTGCAGAACACCTAAATGACCTTAACACAAACATAAGTCAACTTCGATCAGTGAAAATCAATTTCGATGACGAAGTGCGAGCTCTCCTTATACTATCATCTCTACCGCGGATAGTTGGGACAACTTTGTGATGGCTGTAAGTAATTCTATCTCTGGCACAAATACTCTTAAGTTTGATGATGTTGTGGGTGTTCTCCTAAGCGAGGAAATGCGAAGGAGAAGCACAGGAGAATCATCAAGTGTTGCACTATCAGTGGAAACAAGAGGAAGGCTTAAGGAGAGGTTCAAAAACCAAAAGGGTCGTGATCGCTCAAGGCAGAGCAAGTCACGCACAAAGTCAGTTCTTGAATGTTGGAACTGCGGCAAGAAGGGCCACGTCAAGAAGGATTGTTGGTCCAAGAAGAAGAAGGAGACAGAGTCTCAAGACAACAAGCCAACATCGGAGGCCAATGTGGCAGGTAAAGTAGAACAAGATGCTCTAATTCTCTCATTAGACAATGTGTCTAATTCTTGGATAGTAGATTCCGAGGCTTCATTCCATGCGACACCACACAAGCAACATTTCCAAGACTACACCAAAGGTAACTTTTGGTATGTATACTTGGGAGATGATGAAGCTTGTGAGATTGTCGACAAAGGTACAGTTTCTGTCAAAACTGCTAACGAAAATGAATGGAAGCTTAAAGATGTTAGGCATGTTCCTTCTCTTCGCAAAAATTTGATCTCTACAGGACAATTGGACGATGAAGGTCACAACATTGCATTCGGAAACAAACGGTGGAAGATCTCAAAGGGATCTTTGGTGGTTGCCAAGGCTGAAAAAGTCGGTACACTTTACTTGTGTACTGTTAGCACGCAACCTTCGGCTTGTGCAGCAACTGCAGAAGTTGACAGTGCGGTGTGGCACTACCGACTTGGGCATATGAGTGCCAAAGGAATGCAAATCCTTCAAACAAAGAAGCTTCTACCAGGTTTGAAAGAAGTGGACTTAGAGTTCTGTGAAGATTGTAAAACAAAGAGGGCAAAATTTCAAAAATCAAGAAATGAAAGAAAAAATAAAAAACTTGAGTTGGTTCATTCTGATGTTTGGGGTCCTGCAAGTACACCATCACTTGGTGGCTCATTGTACTATGTAACATTCATAGATGATGCGACTAGAAAAACATGGGTTTATGCCATGAAGAATAAATCCGATGTATTTTCCATATTTCAAAGGTGGAAAGCCTTTGTGGAGAATGAAACAGGCACCAAGGTTAAATGCCTCAGATCCGACAATGGAGGCGAATATTGCAGCCAAGCTTTTGAAAGCTTTTGTGCTAGCAATGGCATTCGGAGGCAAAGGACAACCCCAAGGACACCTCAACAAAATGGGATTTCGGAAAGGATGAACAGGACAATCATGGAACGAGCACGAAGCATGCGGCTACATGCAGGCCTACCGCTTGAGCTTTGGGCGGAAGCTGTAAGTACGTTTGTGTACTTAATCAATCGGTCACCCTCAACGGCATTGGATGGGGGAGTTCCAGAAGAGGCATGGATAGGTAAACCAATGAATTATGCATTTCTCAAAGTGTTTGGGTGTGAGGCTTTCATGCACATAGATAGAAGCCTAAGATCAAAGTTAGATGCAAAGTCCAAAAAGTGTTTCTTCTTGGCTATGGAGAAAGAAACTTTGGGTATCGCCTATGGAATCCTGAAGATGGTAAAATCTTAAGGAGTAGGGATGTAATTTTTAACGAACAAAATATGTACAAAGATTACCTGGAAAGAAAACAAACAAAAGAAACAGGTGATGAGTACATGGAGCTTGAGGACGGTGAAGACTCAAGGACTGCAAACGGTGACAATGTGCAACAACGTCAACCAAATGAGGAGCCTCAACCTATTCCCCGAAGATCTACAAGAGCAAGTAGACCTCCAGAAAGGTTTTTTCTTTCCTTCAACCATCTCTTGATCTCAGATTTTGGAGAGCCGGAATCATATGAAGAAGCTATGCAACATGAATCCAAAGAAGAATGGACGAAGAGCATGCAAGTGGAGATGGACTCACTACATCGCAACCAAACATGGGAGTTGGTTGAGTTGCCTAAAGGTAAGCGGGCACTTCAAAACAAATGGGTGTACAAGCTAAAGGAAGAAGAAGGTGGGAAGAAAAGGTACAAGTCTAGGCTTGTGGTAAAAGGTTTTTCTCAAAAGAAAGGTATTGACTTCAATGAAATATTTTCTCCTGTTGTAAAAATGAACTCAATTAGGCTTGTCTTAAGCCTTGTGGCTGCTCATGATCTAAATCTTGAGCAAATGGATGTAAATACGTCATTCCCTCACGGTGACTTAGAGGAGGAAATCTACATGCTTCAACCAAAGGGGTATGAAGTAAAAGGTAAGGAGAAAATGGTTTGCAGATTAAAGAAGAGCTTGTATGGTTTAAACCAAGCATCAAGACAATGGTACTTGAAGTTTGATCGATGGATGTTGGATCATGGATTCACAAGATGCAACTCGGATCACTGCGTCTACACGGAGAATTTGGGAGATGGGAAATTCATCATCCTAATGTTGTATGTTGATGACATGTTGATTGCAAGTGCTAACATGCAGGACATCAAAGACCTAAAAGAGGAGCTGTCCAAATATTTTTCAATGAAAGATTTAGGTGCTGCAAAGAGGATACTTGGTATGAAAATATCAAGGGACAGGACGAAGAAGACAATAAAGCTATCTCAAGAAGATTACATCAAGAAGGTACTAGAAAGGTTTGCAATGCAAAATGCAAAACCAGTTTCTACACCTTTGGCTGGTCATTTTAAACTAACGAAGGATATGTGTCCAAAGACACAAGAGGAGATAGCCTATATGTCTAAAGTTCCATATGCTGCAGCGGTAGGTTCTCTAATGTATGCTATGCTCTGGACAAGGCCAGACATTGCACATGCAGTGGGAGTTGTGAGTAGGTTCATGGACAACCCAGGTAAAGAGCATTGGCAAGCTGTGAAGTGGATACTTAGGTATCTAAAAGGGACAACAACAAATGCTTTGTATTTTGGAGGAACTGATATTTTTCTAAAAGGGTATGCTGATGCAGATATGGCAGGTGACAAAGATACTGGAAGGAGCACTACTGGCTATGTGTTCACGGTTGGAGGCACAGCAGTAAGATGGGCTTCAAAGCTGCAGAAAGTGGTTTCACTTTCTACCACGAAAGCAGAGTATGTAGCAATGACGGAGGCAAGCAAAGAAATTCTGTGGCTTCATAGATTCTGAGAAGAGCTTGGATTCAAACAAGACAATTGTGTCTTGTACAGTGATAGCCAAAGCGCTATCCATCTTGCGAAGAACTCAGCCTTTCATTCAAGGACAAAGCACATTGAGGTGAGATATCACTTCATACGCACTCTTTTGGAAGAGGGACAACTAAAGCTAGGAAAGGTGCATACAAGTGAAAATCCTGCAGACATGTTTACAAAGGTGGTCAACAAGGAGAAGTTAAGCTTTTGCTTATCTTCAATCGGCATTCAAGGATAAGAAGCCAGAATGGAAAGCAGTCACAGGTTTGGTTTGGAGATCAGTCTCCAAGTGGGAGATTATTAAGTATGGAGCCTGATTTACCCTTGTAATTTTCTGTGGTAAAAGCGCACATTTGTAAGGCCCCCATTATGAGGAGAAGCCATCGTGCGTGAAGGAAAATCACTCACCGGAAACCAAAATTTTCACGGACAAGAATCAGGGGCATATTCTTTTTCGTCGGAATATTATGGCCGGACGGCGGCCGGAAAGTGGTCGGAAAACAACCGGTCGGTTGGCCGGTGGCAGGTAGTCAATGGCCGATGGCCGGTGGTCGAAAGTCAATGGCCAGTGGCCGGTGGCCGAATTCAAAAGCGGACTTGTCTTCTCAAGGGCGGCCACACATGGGCGGATTGGAGGGTTCGATTTGGACTTATTCACACAAGGGCGGCTACACATGGCTGCCTCTCATAAGAGAGGGCAACCCTTTTGGCCTATAAAAGAAGGCCATTTCTAAAAAACATTTCATAGTGTGAAGTTGATGCAACAAGATGAGTGTGAGGTGGTGAGAGTGAAGCAAGGCGGGAGCTTCATTAAGGGTATAATCCCTTTGTAAACTACTTCTTGTTTTGAAGTACTAAAGCAATTGAGTGGCTGCTTTCCCGTGGACGTAGCCCACATTGGGTGAACCACATATATCGTGTGTACTCTCTCTCTCTCTCCCTCTACTATATAATCTCGTGTATATAAATCTGTCTCTCTCCATTAAGTAATCTACTCAATTATCTATTTAGCTACGTCTTATTTCCTAACAAAAGATGCGTTTGAAGAACAAATGATAGAACTCCAAAAAGAGCTGACACTTGAGAAGAAGCAGAGAGTGATGATGGCAGAAGGATCAATGGTGATACAAAGTTGATTGGAAGAGGAGAACAAGTCATTGAAAGTAGAATTGCTGAAGCTTCAGGAAAGATTAGAAGATAATTCACAAAAGCTGCAAACAGAGAATGCTGAGATAAAACAGAAGTTAGAAAAAGCTGAAAGGGTCAATGTAGAACTCAATGACCTATTAGTATCTGTGACAGAACAATCTCAGATAGAAAAAGACAATTTATAGAAGCAGCTGGATGAACTTTAGGGCCAAACAAGTGAAGAACGCCAACAAAGTCAAGGGCCGGATGCAACGGAAGGAATTGACATAGAGAATGTGTCAGATCCGGTGGACACTATCATACAAGAGGATATTCTTGGGGGATCAGTACAAGAACCCCGAGATCTGACACAAGAAGAGGAAGACAGTCTACAGAAATCCATAGAAGCAGTTATAAAGGATACCGCAAAAGAAGCATTACAGTGGGAGCAGAGGATATTAAAGTCGATGACAATTCAGAAATTAGATGCAAATGTCGTTCAACATGAATGGCTACAACCTTCCCTCCCCTATCCTCTTCTCAAATATGAGGCTGCTACAATCAACAAGAGGATAGGGCCCTGACAATTTGTAGATTTATTGTCTTTAATTTGATTTGTTCTGTTGAATTGATGTTTTTGGTGCAGAGTAGCACATGCACATTTGTTCTTGCCAATTCTAGTGCAGTAAGAACTATTGTGGTGGTTGCAGCAGATAGAAATGCGGAGGAGAACTCTAGGTTTTCCAGCTCTCTCTCTCTCTCTCTCTCTCTCTCTCTCTCTCTCTCTCTCTCTCTCAAATGCAAATGAGCTTGATATGCCCCATTCTGAATACATGTTCTCGACCTACCCAGGGGGCTTTATGCATACTTACCTTAATTGCTCTCTTTTTTTTTGTACTCCAAGGATCACTGCTTCATTAAAATCAGTATCTTACATTACATTAAATTGATGAGGGAAGCTTTGACCATCGACATTGATTAATAAATTGGCTTGACCCATGCTCAACATTGTACGTTGATTGGTTGTCTTGAGCTCAATTTGGTTTGGTGTTAGAGTTTCCATGGCCATTTTCAAGAACGTCCAGTATTTGATGACATTGTCTCGTGCTCCGATGTCTACTAGTGCTCGTTCGATGGAACCATCAAGAAGTTGAAGGGTAATTTGGACATCCATATCACCAAGCCATGTAGGTTCTATCGGAATTGATGCTATTGGAGGAGGATTGAGGCCTTTGCATCGCTGCCAATTTTCTCTATGGTTTGATTTTCCTTCCGCTTTAATATTGTGAGTCTGGCTTCCTCCTTAGCGTGTGCTTGAATAGCATGGGCTTGATTCCTCTGCTCTGTTGCCGCATGAATTGTTTCTGTCTCCTCTTGTTTCAATGGGAGATGATACTTTCTTAACCTGCATCCACTTATCCAATTTGGCATCTCCTCACCTACCAACCTTGCAAGTTTGATGGCATCGCTTTGCGATATGTCATCCCTCGCTTTTTGAGTTTTTTTGGAGTGTTGCTTAAGGGTATACACCAATACATAATCCCCTTTTTGAAACTCGTTTCTTATTATATGTTGGTCATGGAAAGCCTTCATTTGTTGTTTTTGGGCATATATCCCTGCTACCACCTTTAATCTAGTTTTGTCTAGTTGTTCCAAGATGTCTAGTCTTTTAGAGAGTTTGTGTCCCGTCTAACTTAGCTGTGCTGTAACTCAAAGTGTGGGAATCAAGAATTCTATGGATAGAATATCATTTATTCCAAACACAAGGGTAAAGGGAGAGGTTCCAATGGAAGTTTTAAATGTTACCATGTAAGCCCATAACACTGAGTGTAGATTTCGGTCCCAATCAGTTCTTGAATCACTCACTATTTTGGTTAGCACCATGCACAAGATTTTATTTGTACACTCTGCTTGCCTATTAGCTTGTGGATGATATCGGCTGATTTACGATGAACCATCATGAATGTCTCGAGTAAAATTTCAATGATAGTGTTCACAAAGTGGGTTCCTTGATTGCTCACAATCTCAATGGGTAGGCCGTATCTGGTAAAGATGTTTTCAAATAGGAACTGTGCCGTAGTTCGTGCATCATTTCGTTGTGTTGCTTTCACTTCCACCCATTTGGTCAAATAATTTCTTGCTACTATAATATATTGAGCATGAGTGCAGTATGCAGGAGGTATGATGGGGCCTACAAAATCTATGCCCCACTTGGCAAAGTCTCAAACTCCTATTATTGGTCGTAAGGGAATTTCATCTATCTGCAAAGGTGGTTTAGTGCGTTGTCATTCATCGCACCGTTTTACATATGTTTTCGCATCTGTGAACATGGTTGACCAACATATTCCGGCAAGAAGTATCAGCTTTGTTTTTTTGTAAACAGAAAAATGTCCACCTCGCTTGCCTGTGTGTGCTTGTTGTAGGATGGAGAAATATTTTCTCTTAGTAGCACACAATCTCAATTGATCGTCTTTTCCCCGCCGATATAGTTGTTTTGAGATTAGCACATAGTGTTTTGCTTCCTCCTCAATTGTTCTCATTTGTGCCTTACTCAATCCCTCCGGAAAGGTCTTTGCATTTAAGTACTCAATAATGTAAGTACTCTATTTGGGCGCCAACTACTCTAAAGAGTGTGGGTTTGCAATCCTCAAGTCCAAACCTACATAGAATTGTCTCTATGTAACTTGTTTGACACAAGGAAATACCACCATCACACTGCTTAAATTATTTTCCCAAGTAATGATCCAACAGACCCACATCTTTCATCTTAAAAGATTAAGCATTCAAATTAGCCTTAAATTCAGCAATATGTGCCTTATATGGACTAGTGATCAACAAATCATCCACATATAGAACAATGATGAGAAGTACTTGCCCTCATGCTTTACATACAAAGTGCTTTCTGTTGGGCTGTTACAAAATCCTCATTTGACCAAATGAGTGTTAGCTTTCTAATGCTAATCGCAAGGAGATTGCTTCATCAACCCATACAATTCTTTCTTACATTTGCACACTTTATCCTATTGTCCTTTCTTGACAAAACCATGAGGCTGTTGTTACGTAAACTGTTAGGACATAAGACGTAGCTAAATAGATAATTGAGTAGATTACTTAATGGAGAGAGACAGATTTATATACACGAGATTATAGAGTAGAGAGATAGAGAGAGAGAGAGAGTACACACAATATACGTGGTTCACCCGATGTGGGCTACATCCACGGGAAAACAGCCACTCAATGGCTTTAGTACTTCAAAACAAGAAGTAGTTTACAAAGGGATTATACCCTTAATGGAGCTCCCGCCTTGCTTCACTCTCACCACCTCACACTCACCTTGTTGCATCAACTTCACACTATGAAATGTGTGTAGAAATGGCCTCCTTTTATAGGCCAAAAGGGCTGCCCTCTCTTATGAGAGACAGCCATCTGTAGCCGCCCTTGTGCGAATAAGTCCAAATCGGACCCTCCAATCCGCCCATGTGTGGCCGCCCTTGAGAAGACAAGTCCGCTTTTGAATTCGGCCACCAGCCACTGGCCATTGACTTCCGATCACCCGCCACCGGCCATTGACTTCCGACCACCGGCCATCGGCCATTAACTTCCGACCACCGACCATCGCCCATTGACTACCGGCCACCGGCCAACCAACCAGTTGTTTTCCGACCACTTTCCAGCCGCCGTCCGGCCATAATATTCCTGCGAAAAAGAATATTTCGACGAAAAAAAAAGTCTCGAGGGCCTCCGTCCATGAGGCCTTTAAAGTTGCCCCTGATTCTTGTTCGTGAAAATTTTGGTTTCCGGTGAGTGATTTTCCTTCACGCACGATGGCTTCTCCTCATAATGGGGGCCTTACAAATGTGCGCTTTTACCACAGAAAATTACAAGGGTAAATCAGGCTCCATACTTAACAATCTCCCACTTGGAGACTGATCTCCAAACCAAACCTGTGACTGCTTTCCATTCTGGCTTCTTATCCTTGAATGCCGATTGAAGATGAGCAAAAGCTCAACTTCTCCTTGTTGACCACCTTTGTAAACATGTCTGCAGGATTTTCACTTGTATGCACCTTTCCTAGCTTTAGTTGTCCCTCTTCCAAAAGAGTGCGTATGAAGTGATATCTCACCTCAATGTGCTTTGTCCTTGAATGAAAGGCTGAGTTCTTCGCAAGATGGATAGCGCTTTGGCTATCACTGTACAAGACACAATTGTCTTGTTTGAATCCAAGCTCTTCTAAGAATCTGTGAAGCCACAGAATTTCTTTGCTTGCCTCTGTCATTGCTACATACTCTGCTTCCGTGGTAGAAAGTGAAACCACTTTCTGCAGCTTTGAAGCCCATCTTACTGCTGTGCCTCCAACAGTGAACACATAGCCAGTAGTGCTCCTTCCAGTATCTTTGTCACCTGCCATATCTGCATCAGCATACCCTTCTAGAAAAATATCAGTTCCTCCAAAATACAAAGCATTTGTTGTTGTCCCTTTTAGATACCTGAGTATCCACTTCACAGCTTGCCAATGCTCTTTACCTGGGTTGTCCATGAACATACTCACAACTCCCACTGCATGTGCAATGTCTGGCCTTGTCCAGAGCATAGCATACATTAGAGAACCTACCGCTGCAGCATATGGAACTTTAGACATATAGGCTATCTCCTCTTGTGTCTTTGGACACATATCCTTCGTTAGTTTAAAATGACCAGCCAAAGGTGTAGAAACTGGTTTTGCATTTTGCATTGCAAACCTTTCTAGTACCTTCTTGATGTAATCTTCTTGAGATAGCTTTATTGTCTTCTTCGTCCTGTCCCTTGATATTTTCATACCAAGTATCCTCTTTGCAGCACCTAAATCTTTCATTGAAAAAGATTTGGACAGCTCCTCTTTTAGGTCTTTGATGTCCTGCATGTTAGCACTTGCAATCAACATGTCATCAACATACAACATTAGGATGATGAATTTCCCATCTCCCAAATTCTCCGTGTAGACGCAGTGATCCGAGTTGCATCTTGTGAATCCATGATCCAACATCCATCGATCAAACTTCAAGTACCATTGTCTTGATGCTTGCTTTAAACCATACAAGCTCTTCTTTAATCTGCAAACCATTTTCTCCTTACCTTTTACTTCATACCCCTTTGGTTGAAGCATGTAGATTTCCTCCTCTAAGTCACCATGAGGGAATGCCGTATTTACATCCATTTGCTCGAGATTTAGATCATGAGCAGCCACAAGGCTTAAGACAAGCCTAATTGAGTTCATTTTTACAACAGGAGAAAATATTTCATTGAAGTCAATACCTTTCTTTTGAGAAAAACCTTTTACCACAAGCCTAGACTTGTACCTTTTCTTCCCACCTTCTTCTTCCTTTAGCTTGTACACCCATTTGTTTTGAAGTGCCCGCTTACCTTTAGGCAACTCAACCAACTCCCATGTTTGGTTGCGATGTAGTGAGTCCATCTCCACTTGCATGCTCTTCGTCCATTCTTCTTTGGATTCATGTTGCATAGCTTCTTCATATGATTCCGGCTCTCCAGAATCTGAGATCAAGAGATGGTTGAAGGAAAGAACAAACCTTTCTGGAGGTCTACTTGCTCTTGTAGATCTTTGGGGAATAGGTTGAGGCTCCTCATTTGGTTGACGTTGTTGCACATTGTCACCGTTTGCAGTCCTTGAGACTTCACCGTCCTCAAGCTCCATGTACTCATCACCTGTTTCTTTTGTTTATTTTCTTTCCAAGTAATCTTTGTACATATTTTGTTCATTAAAAATTGCATCCCTACTCCTTAATATTTTACCATCTTCAGGATTCCATAGGCGATACCCAAAGTCTCCTTCTCCATAGCCAATGAAGAAACACTTTTTGGACTTTGCATCTAACTTTGATCTTAGGCTTCTATCTATGTGCATGAAAGCCTCACACCCAAACACTTTGAGAAATGCATAATTCACCGGTTTACCTGTCCATGCCTCTTCTGGAACTCCCCCATCCAATGGTGTTGAGGGTGACCGATTGATTAAGTACACAGACGTACTTACAGCTTACGCCCAAAGCTCAAGCGGTAGGCCTGCATGTAGCCGCATGCTTCGTGCTCGTTCCATGATTGTCCTGTTCATCCTTTCCGAAATCCCATTTTGTTGAGGTGTCCTTGGGGTTGTCCTTTGCCTCCGAATGCCATTGCTAGCACAAAAGCTTTCAAAAGCTTGGCTGCAATATTCGCCTCCATTGTCGGATCTGAGGCATTTAACCTTGGTGCCTGTTTCATTCTCCACAAAGGCTTTCCACCTTTGAAATATGGAAAATACATCGGATTTATTCTTCATGACATAAACCCATGTTTTTCTAGTCGCATCATCTATGAATGTTACATAGTACAATGAGCCACCAAGTGATGGTGTACTTGCAGGACCCCAAACATCAGAATGAACCAACTCAAGTTTTTTATTTTTTCTTTCATTTCCTGATTTTTGAAATTTTGCCCTCTTTTATTTACAATCTTCACAGAACTCTAAGTCCACTTCTTTCAAACCTGGTAGAAGCTTCTTTGTTTGAAGGATTTGCATTCCTTTGGCACTCATACGCCCAAGTCGGTAGTGCCACACCGCACTGTCAACTTCTGCAGTTGCTGCACAAGCTGAAGGTTGCGTGCTAACAGTACACAAGTAAAGTGTACCGACTTTTTCACCCTTGGAAACCACCAAAGATCCCTTTGAGATCTTCCACCGTTTGTTTCCGAATGCAATGTTGTGACCTTCATCGTCCAATTGTCCTGTAGAGATCAAATTTTTGCAAAGAGAAGGAACATGCCTAACATCTTTAAGCTTCCATTCATTTCCGTTAGCAGTTTTGACAAAAACTGTACCTTTGCCGACAATCTCACAAGCTTCATCATCTCCCAAGTATACATACCCAAAATTACCTTTGGTGTAGTCTTGGAAATGTTGCATGTGTGGTGTCGCATGGAATGAAGCCCCGGAATCTACTATCCAGGAATTAGACACATTGTCTAATGAGAGAATTAGAGCGTCTTGCTCTACTTTACCTGCCACATTGGCCTCCGATGTTGGCTTGTTGTCTTGAGACTCTGTCTCCTTCTTCTTCTTGGACCAGCAATCCTTCTTGACGTGGCCCTTCTTGCCGCAATTCCAACATTCAAGAACTGACTTTGTGCGTGACTTGCTCCGCCTTGAGCGATCACGACCCTTTTGGTTTTTGAACATCTCCTTAAGCCTTCCTCTTGTTTCCACTGATAGTGCAACACTTGATGATTCTCCTGTGGTTCTCCTTCGCATTTCCTCGCTTAGGAGAACACCCACAACATCATCAAACTTAAGAGTATTTGTGCCAGAGATAGAATTACTTACAGCCATCACAAGGCTGTCCCAACTATCCGGTAGAGATGATAGTATAAGGAGAGCTCGCACTTCGTCATCGAAATTGATTTTCACTGATCGAAGTTGACTTATGTTTGTGTTAAAGTCATTTAGGTGTTCTGCAACTAAACCATTCTCTGCCATCTTTAGATTGAACAAGCGCTTCATAAGAAATACCTTATTGGATGCCGATGGTTTCTCGTAGAAGTCGTCAAGTGACTTCATCAAGTCCTCCGTGGTCTTCATCTCCGAAACATTGAAGGCCACCATTGATGCCAAGCTTAATCGGATTGTTCCCAGTGCCTTTCGATCAAGGACAATCCATGCTTCATCTGCCATTGTTGCGGGCTTCTTCGCAAGACCGCCTAGTGGCAAATAGAGATCCTTCTGGTAGAGATAGTCTTCAATCTGCATCTTCCAATGTTGGTAGTTTTTGCCGTTGAACTTCTCAATCTTGAGCTTCCCTTCCTCCGCCATAACTCCCACTCAATTCAGGGAATCCTTTCCTTGAGATAATTTAGCTATGAGCAAACCTTGCTCTGATACCAGTTGTTAGGAAATAAGATGTAGCTAAATAGATAATTGAGTAGATTACTTAATGGAGAGAGACAGATTTATATACACGAGATTATAGAGTAGAGAGAGAGAGAGAGTACACACGATATATGTGGTTCACCCAATGTGGGCTACGTCCACGGGAAAGCAGCCACTCAATGGCTTTAGTACTTCAAAACAAGAAGTAGTTTACAAAGGGATTATACCCTTAATGGAGCTCCCACCTTGCTTCACTCTCACCACTTCACACTCACCTTGTTGCATCAACTTCACACTATGAAATGTGTGTAGAAATGGCCTCCTTTTATAGGCCAAAAGGGCTGCCCTCTCTTATGAGAGACAGCCTTGTGTAGCCGCCCTTGTGCGAATAAGTCCAAATCGGACCCTCCAATCCGCCCATGTGTGGCCGCCCTTGAGAAGACAAGTCCGCTTTTGAATTCGGCCACCGGCCACTGGCCATTGACTTCCGACCACCGGCCACCGGCCATTTACTTTCGACCACCGGCCACGGGCCATTGACTTCCGACCACCGGCCATCGGCCATTGACTACCGGCCAACCGAACGGTTGTTTTCCGACCACTTTTCAGCCGCCGTCCGGCCATAATATTCCGGCTAAAAAGAATATTCCGGCGAAAAAAAAGTCTCGGGGACCTCCGTCCCCGAGGCCTTTAAAGTTGCCCCTGATTCTTGTCCGTAAAAATTTTGGTTTTCGGTGAGTGATTTTCCTTCACGCACGATGGCTTCTCCTCATAATGGGGGCCTTACAAATGTGCGCTTTTACCACAGAAAATTACAAGGGTAAATCAGGCTCCATACTTAACATAAACTTCCTCAAATATGTCACCATTCAAGAAAGTAGTAACAATGTCGGATTGATGTATATCCCAACCAAAATGAGCTGCTAATGGACATAGAAAACACACAGTAGTCATACAACAAGTAGGAGTAATCTATGCATTTCTATTGTGCATAGCCTTTTGCAACAAGTCCAGCCTTATAACGATCAATCTCACCACTGGCTTGCGTTTCAACTTGTAAACCCACTTTATACCAATGTCCTTTTTGCAGGAGGTAAATCACATAAAGTCCATGTGTCATTTTCTATAATTGCATCATATTATGATTGCATGACAGCAGTTCAATTTTTGGAATTTGCTTCATCAAAAGACAGAGGCTCCTCAACATCACATAAGCTAGAAACAACCAAAGCAGAGCAATCTGATGCATAAGATACATGGCAAGAACCTGAACGAGTATGACTAGACAAAGGTGCATCCAATTTACTATCACGCAAAATATGCACCAACATTTTTGTATACCTCTAGACTGCTCATTCTGAGCCCTTTCCTCATCAAATACATTTGCATAAAAAATTGGTTGAGCTGTAACATTTCAAAAACCCCATAGGTTGTACATTTGCCTCATTGGAATTTACATTCGAACTTCCACCACTAAAAAGAGGTAATAAATTGTCGTAAATGTCATGTGAGCTCACATTACTGTCTCTAGTACATGATAGCAAGGGCTGAACAAAATCTTCCACAAACACAACTTCTTGTGAAACCAAGATACGCTTTGTTTACAGATGGTACAACCTGTAACCTTTGCTTTCAACACTATAACCAATAAAAATGCACTTGACAACCTTATCATCCAGTTTTTTGTGCTACATTTGTGGCACTAAATCATAAGACAAACACCCAAAAACGAGCATGTGACCAATAGATGGCTTTCTATCACGCCATGCTTCATATGGAGTTATAGATTGGAAAGATTTTGTAGGACACTTGTTGAGTAAATAAGTGGCACACATGATGGCCTCAAGCCAAAACAAATGTGGCAAAGCTGGACTCTTGACCATACATCTTTCCATCTCCGTAAGCAACTTACTCTTCCTTTTAACAAAACCATTCTTTTGAGGCATATACGGCACTATACATTGGTGTTTTATCCCACAACTATCCAGAAATGTATTAAATTCATGAGACATATACTCCCCGCTCGATCGGAAGGGAGGGTGTCCATAATACATTTAGAGACATTTTCAACCATAATTAGAGATTTCTTAAAGCACATAAACACTTAGAGCTTAGCTTTCAGTGGATACACCCTTGCATGCTTGGATTGATCATCAATGAACGTTACAAAGTAAAGGTTATTGTCCAAGGATGGAGTTTGCATGGGTCCACAAACATCACTATGCACAAGCTGCAACATGTATGTAGCCCTTGCTGAACCATCCTTTGGAAACTTTGAACATTGCACCTTACCCAAAATACAATCTTCACAAACATGCTTCACAGATACTTCAAGAGGCAGCAAAGAAGCAATTATATCAGATTTTTGCAAACGTACCAAACTAGCAATATTTAGATGCCCAAAACATACACGCCCAAGTTTTACATCTAAAATAGCTTTAGAATCCAAAACTACGTTTGCAAAATTTTGCCACACATGTCATACAAAGTGAGATTATATAGCCCAAGACATAAAATGCTTGATGCAACAATCTCATCACCAAAATTGAGATCATTAACTGTACATTTGTCAAATTTCACAACAAGACTATGTCTAGCAAGTGTAGATACAGGACAAAAGGTCCTTCTTGATCCTAGGTACATAAAGTGTGTCAAAAAGTGCCATGAAAGAACTGAAAATTGTAGCAGTCAAAACAATCTTTCCAACTCCCTTGACCAGATAAGAGGCATTGTTGGCACAAGTGACTATCCTCAAGAGAGGTAAACAAGTCACGATGAGAGGTAATGTGCTTTGTAGCACCACTGTAAAAGTACCACACATAAGCATCTGCAACAACTGACATACATGCATCATGGACATAAGGATCATAAGTGCACTTTGCATTAAAAGCTCATTCTGCATCAACATCAGCATCACAATCCCCTTTCACAGAAGACTCGACAATAACTGTATTAGTAGTGAAACCAGCCTCTTTCTTCTTAGCCTCCTTTTCCTTCAACTTAGGACACTACTTGATCAAGTGATCATTAGCTTCACAATAATGGAAACTCATTTTCTTTTTGCCCTTTTCACCAGATTCCCAGAAAATTTGCTACCAATAGAAGCATTAGGAACAAGTGATTTACCACTCCCACAAGAACCATGAGAAGTGGATACATTGTTGTTACCACCTTTACTTTGAGCAACAATAAAGGCCTGCTCAATTGCATGCTTTTTAGCCCCGGTTTTTTTTTTTGAAACGTGACTCTTGCAATAGCAATGTGCATAATGCATTAAACTTGACAGCTTCTGGATTTTCTTGGGTCATAAGTCTCCAAGTACTAGCAAAATTTTGGTAAGAATTTGGCAAAGCATCAAGAACACTGTATACAAGGGAACTGTATGGAAAAACTTCGATTGCAAAAATAAGTTGCTCATTAATATCTTGACACTAGCCAGGAAAGCGTCCATCTTATCTTCTTCATGCATAATCTTTGACTCAAGCTCTTTACACATCAATACAATTTTAGCCTGATTGCGACTTGCAGAAAGACCAGCCAAAATATCCCAAGCATGTTTTACAAATTCCACTCAATGAATATAAGGAGTAATTGTGAGCTTTAGACAACACAATTAATGCATGAGTCTGCACATCTCTTACATCCCAACGAGCTTTCTGAGCTATAGGCAAAACAACTCTGGCAACAACGACCGTGCCACCAAAACCTGCGACATCCTCAACATCGCCTACATCCTCATAACCAAGACATACATCAATGCCCTACACAATATTCCAAGCGCCCTTTGACACTAGGACATGTTGCATCATGTAGCCCACATAGGGAAATTGTCCCCATCCAATCTATTCTTAGCAACAAATTTATTGAACACATCTGTGCTATTTTCAGCCATGGCAAATTCCTGAACGTGATGTGAAAACTGCCAAAAAAGAGGATGGATAAACCAGGACCAATACGTGCTATATAGCACAACCCGTAGAAGACTATAAGGGCCCTGTTATACAAAACACAACATTGATAAAAAAAGTTCACAAAATGACAAAATTGCATGCACAACATTGCCTATAGTGAAACAAAGGTTGAAACGAGCTCAAATAAAAAATATGAGTAGACTAAGCCCTACGAGCCCTTCCGAAGTATTTTTTGACCTGTTGACACTCACCAAAGCTCACTAAAATCTAAGAAAATGAGGAAGCATGTGCTGGTGATGCTGACCACTAACCGCGAGAGGAGGCAGCCTGCTTTGATACTAATTGTTGGAATTAGGGTTGCAAGGAAACAACATAGCTTGGAGAAGATGAAAGAAGCTCAAGGGACACAACAGAGAGTGTATTACTTAGCGTGCAATGGAAATATCAGATCGCCTAGAGTGATGTGCATATATACAATGCACGAGGAAAAAATGATCATTTTGTATAACGATGATAAAGGATGTGCCAAAATAATTCAATGTATTGATAAATCCATTATGGATGACTCACTTGAAAAGGTGAGAATGGGTTCATGGTTTGATGTTTTGATTGATGAGTCAAAATGCATCTCTATCCATCACCATATGATCATTTATTTGTCATATTTGGAGCAAGGATCTATTATATGCACAACATTTGCTATGGTACACAAGGCATTTTTGATACTATTATGAAAGAGCCAAAGAATGCTAAATTAGATATATCCAAACTTATTGCTTTAGGCTTTGATGGGTGCGTTAATATGGTGGGTCAAAAAAAAGGGGTAGCAACACTCCTTAAGATACAAAATCCAAGGTTGATAGTTATACATTGTGTGGCCCATAGAAGTATTTTAGCCACATTTGACACTAAACAAACTCTTTGGTAAATGGTATTGCAAACTACTTTGGAAGATTTGAAAGAGCTTCAAGAAGAGTTAGATTGTGATGTGCTTAAAATGCAACGAGTTTTTGAAATTGGATGGCTTAGTAGGCATGCCTTTTTTGGCAAAAGTATATAAATGCAGGGATGTGTGGCACTATCTAAGGAGAGGGTTGATTTGTACAATATGTTGAATATGTTGAGAACATTTGAATGCATTTATGCAATCCATTTTCTAGAAGACATACTTGAGAAAATGTCAGAGTTGAATAAATGTTTTCAAAAAGATTATGTTGATGTGACAATCATACACAATTTTATGTATCAAAGAGGATTATTTGGATGATCAAAATCTAGATTTAAATGCCAATCAAAGAGGGGTTGGTGACTATCCTAGATTTTGATTTTGAGAAAGGATTCTAGAATGCATTGCATTCCTTGCTAAGAGGAGTTATGTTTTTTGGGAAGCAAATTGTTTGAGATGTGGAGCAAAATGATCTAGTGCATGCACTTGATTTTGAAATCAAGTATGCTAAAAAAGATTGTGTGAATGCCTTAAAAAATTATTTTCTGATAACTCAATCATGTATTGCATAAAAGTTTTGGCACCTACTCAACATCCTTTACATGAGAAGCTATTGAAAGATTTTGGGCTTGTGGAATGCTCAGACATTGCATTTTTTTATGGTGATGAAAAAGTGGTTGATGGGAAAAGATATCCCCCACTTACTAATGACATTGCATTTTTTATGGTGATGAAAAAGTGGTTGATGGGAAAAGATATCCCCCACTTACTAATGGTGATACACGTGTTCGAGAAAAATCATTTTCACAAACATACAAAAATCCGTCCAAGACAAATCCAAACTGGAAATTTTACAATAGTAGCCATTATTTTTGTAAAATTACACTATTTTCTATGTATTTTAAGCGGAATTTTCTCCTTCTTGCCATCCTCTCAACCAGCTACTTTGATTTTGCAACCGGCTCAAGGCTAAGCTGAGGCACACTTTTCCCGAACACTGGTGATACATTCAAAGATCAATTTAGAAAATTCAAGCGTCAAGAAGTGGCTTCTTTGTTTGCAAATAATGAATGTTGGAAGGATACATTTCCCAATGCTTTGAGTATAAAGATATTTGATTCTTATTATTAAAATGCTTTTAAAAAGTTTATTCAAAATTTTTCTTCCATGTACAAACATTTGATTGAATAGGGGACATGAAAGTACCCTACTTTAGTACGAAACTAGTACCCTTAGTATCTTAGAAGTTAATGTAGAAACCTTTCAATGCATTACAGATGTATGTACTAGACTTTTGTTGCATCATTGCCTTTTTCTCCTGACCATAATGTTGCTTTGCCTTTCCCACCTAACTAAAGTTACAAGGAAAAAGTACAATGTGAAAAAACTCTCTATTGGTGGACAAGCAATGTTGTCCAAAGGGCACATGGCTATAGTATTGCTTTGCTTTAAAGTACAATTTGCAAAAGTTCTCTATTGGTGGACAAACAATGTTTTCATTCACATGACTTCTAAAATTATTTGTTTTTTACATGCTTTCTTTGGGCTGAATTATAGAAAAATACAAAATATAAGATACAAAGAAATTTAAAAAACTATTTTTTGGGGTTTGTATTGTCAAAATCATATTTTACATATCTTACATAAGGTTTATGAACCTCAAGTTTTCATATTATTAACCTTATAGTTTATGGATTCAGGTTAAAAATAGGTTGATGCTTACCATTAATTAAATTTATTTGTTTAAGACAATGAAAGATAAAACAACATAATTTAGAAAAATGTTTATGCCTAGTTTTATAGACGTTATGATCCCACTGTTATGATGTAGGGAGTATATTGTGAAGTATGATGTAGTATATACTTATGATTTTTGGAGAAATAAAAGATTTTTGTCACCCAACTAAGGACAACATCATACCCATAAGTTTGATCGAGAATGCCACCAATCCAGTTAGACTAACACCCCAATTAGGAATGTCTCGCCGAGAAACGACAAAGGCACCAGAGAAGCCATCACCCACCTCTAGGCACCACATAAGGATCATTATGGCATAGCACAACAGGTCTGCATCTTTGCACACTAGAAGCCCACAGGTCCATGCTCATTAGAATCTTCCACCCTTGCTCATCCGCAAAAATGGAACCATGCATGAAAAACAAATTGCACCCGCCAGCGATGTACCCACACTTGCAAGCCATGGAACCATTCCCCCCAGATTTGTCAAGTTTGTTTACCTTTGAACCACCAACTAGCCCAGAGCTCTTGCTTTTCCACCAAAATGGTGGGGGATTGCCCTGCAGTCGGATCTCCAAAAGTGGGCAATTGTCAAAAGCAAGGAAGAGAGGAGAGATGCCACATCGAATAGAAGCCCGCCTCTTGGGTCTTTCCTTATCAACTATGTGTAGCCTTCCAACACCCATAAGTGCACACAAATGTGAAACTAGATCCATGCCCATACAATGGCCTTCAAAAGCAGCCCCCCCCCCCCCCCCAAAAAAAACCCTGCAAGTGCCTTAAAAAACATGTATATCATTGAAGGGTTTTAGAGTTTAGAAGTTTAAGAATGATGATGTGGAATGAAAGCCATATATTTATGCATACTCAAAGGAAGCACATCGCTTGTTTGGTTGCATCTCTCTCTCTCTCTCTCTCTCTCTCTCTCTCTCTCTCCCCCCCCCCCCCCCCCCCAATATATAAAGGTCCAATTCTTCATCATCGTTTTTTTTTTTTTTTTAAAGCAAAACTGGCAATTGTGAATGGATTATATTGAGCATCCCAAAAACTTACAAGGTTATGTCATGCTCATGTTAAGCCATGACATCATCTAGGGATCAAAATTACAACGGCTATCAGGGCAGCCACCCCTACCACCCCGCCTCCACATCCTTGATACACAAAGCCCATGCTCTTGTCATTCTGAGATCTTTTATTTATTGATGGCCAAGATTTGCCCCCATCCTAGGCATTCCATCTGCTGACAACAAGGCACAAGTAGTCCTAGACCAATCCTCCGAGTGGTGCTTGTGCCCGAGTGCCCATATTAGCACTTTTCTTTCTTGTATAATTTCTACGAAGCTTGCCACCTCAGATCCTCCTTCAAAAACACGGCGGTTCCTTATCTGCCATACATTATGAAAGAAGAAGTATCTGACGATCTGAGTGCTGACGAGGAGGGCAGGACTACCTGAATTTTTACTTCCAAGGCATAGGTCAGTCTTGAAAAAACTAATTTTCCATGTTCTCTGGACCCATTTGCATACTTTCCCTGCTAGGCCTTTTACAGTTGGGCAATCCATGAACAGGTGGGCCAGATCTTCACTAGCTAACCTGCACCCCCAAGCATCGATCTGACCCAATCCCTCTCTCCCGAATCTTCACCCCCGTCGGTAGAGCACCCCAAATAACCTTCCATAAGAAAACCTTCATGAACTGCGGAACCTTTGGCTTCCATATGTTCTCCATTACATGCTCCCACCTTTCCTCCGGCCATTGCTTTTTCCATAGCTTGTTAAGGGGGCTAGACCAATTCTTCATTTGCATCATTGTCTGATAAATGATTTTAGTATGGGGTTTCCACAAGAGACTGCTTTTGGGCCATTTCCAGGCATTCGAGTCCAACTCCCAATCACAGATTGGCATCACTAGATTGTCAATCTCTTTCATCACTTTGTGGACAAGCAAGACCTCCAAGCTATTTAGTTGGTATTGGGAAACCATAAGGTCAATGGTTTTCCAAATCTTGTTGACACTATCCCAGAAGTGCTCAAGTCGGTTCAGACCCTTATTATTCAGCTTCCTGGTTGTCTCAATCCAATAGGGAGTTTGCGGTGGATCTACAACTTTGGAGAGCCAGGGGGACCAATGCTGGATGGAGTTCTTGAAGTATCTGGCTTCTTCCCCCCACTTTAAGACTCCTGCTACTCTATTGCATTTTCTTACCAATTCTCCTGAGCTGCCCCCCAGTCTTAAGGTAGACCACGCCGGGGCTAACAGTTTGTCATGAACCTCCACCCCTCTCCACTTTCCACCCTTCGTGCCAAGTTTAGCTGCTTCTATCATATCTCTGATCATGACAGCCCACACTTGATCCTGTTTAGCCAAGGAAACAACAAATTTGGTGCAACAAGCTTCTGCATGGGCCACAGGGTTGAGAATCCCGAGGCCTCCTTGATTCCTCGGTTGAGCAACTGATTCCCAACGGGCCCATTGCCATGGCCTAGAAGATTTCATGTTATTTTTCCATAAAAATGTTTTTATCCGTTTTAAGAACTCTTTCCAGTGACACTTAGCCATCTTGAGAACCAGGCTAGTGAAGGCAATATAAGAAATCATACAGGCATTCATCACTTTTATCCGACATGGGAATGGGAGAAGAGCATACTCCCACCTACTCATTTTTGTTTTGATTTTTTCAAGCACCCACTCGAATCTTTTCTTGTGAGTTACATCCACCCCCAAGGGGACTCCCAGATGTCTAAAGATATTCCCTTTTGTGACAATCTCCCCTGACCAGACAGTAGGGTCAAATGAGTCATTTTTCGATAGGGAAATCATCCTTGACTTCTCTATATTACACTGGGACCTCGAAGCTACTAAGGACATTTGTACAATCTCCAGAGCTTTTCTAACGACCTCGGGGCACGCCTTCAAGAAGAGGAGAGAATCGTCCGCAAATAGTTTTGCCACGAGTTGTCTATTTCCTGGTAAAACAAGGCCTTGTATCTCCCCTCGTTCAGCACTAGCTTCGAGCGTTGTGATTAGAGGATGTGATCCTATGGTGAAAAGTAGGGGGGCGAGAGGGCATCCCTGTTTAATTGACCTTTTGACCTCAAAAGAGCCCACAATTCTATCATTGAATAGGAGCTCTGACTGTGGCTTCCGGCCCCCATTACGTGAACCAGCCGACAGAGGCGCGGCCCAAAGCCTAGAGCTTCCATGACGGCTTCTATATATGTGCACGTTACTCTGTCACATAGGCCTTGTCCAGGTCCACCTGCCAGCAGAACGCACTCCTGCTTTGTGACAGTTGCGTATTCTATGCCCACCATTGCTGCCAAGATGTTATCATAAATGGATCTTCCTTTAATGAAACCATGTTGATGGGGTGAGATGATCTTGATTAGTAAGAGGGCTAGTCTGAGGGCCACTGCTTTAGCTATAATTTTGTAGGCCACCGACATCATCGTTATAGGGCGCCAATGTTTCAGTTTAGAACAACATACGTGTTTTGGGATGGGCTTGATAAGCCCTCTCTTCACACTTGTCTCCAACGACCCTTTGACCATGGCTTTATTGGCCAACCTTGTGATTGGGGCCTTGATATCATCCCAAAATTCTCTATAGAATTCCACTCTCATCCCATCCCAATCAGGGGACTTTTCCTTGCCAAGGGCTTGCAATGCTAGTGCACATTCGTCTTTGGAAAATGCCCATTCCAAGTTATTAGCTTCTGAGTGGGGAATTTCCTTCTTGACACACTGAAGCAAGGTCCCTCTTGCTTCTTCCACTTCTTGGGACTGGGTCTCCGGCCGTCCAATGATTTGGCTGACATAGCTCAGCATCAGACCATCCATTTTATCCTGGTTATGAACTGTTGTCCCTTTCTCATCATCGAGCGAGCAGACGTGGCCCCGGCTCTTCTTGATTTTTAAAGCCCTAAAAGACTGAGCTTGATTGGAGGCTTCCGGGTGCAAAAAAGTCTCCCTAGAGAGAAGTCTAGCCTTTTTGATATCTTCTAACTACTCATTAGCAAGATTCGATTTGGCTTCAAGCCATCGTTCGTGTTTGACCTCAGTAGCATGCCCATTGGCTTTTATAGCGGTAAGCAATTGTACCTCTGCTGTAAGATGCAAAAGGTGATCCTCCCTAGCTTTCTTGATTCGGGGACCCGAGGTTTTGATTGCTTTCTGGATGCTCCGAGCAAAGAGGTCCCACGCATTGTGTTTGTTGAGTTCGACATCTTTTTTTAGCTTACCCAGTGCTTTCTTGGTTAGATTCCTGAAAAGAGGGTCTTTGAATAGGTGTACCCTTGTTACCAACATTTTTTTTTAACCTCTTGGGGCTTGCTCCTCCTCTTTATTCTTCTTAAAATGTATGTGTAGAGGAATGTGATCCGAGAGGATTGTTGTTGGGACTACCTTCATTTCCATCAGCGTCGGTATCCAGTCAGCTTAGTGCAAGCAATAGCATCTGTCCAGCCTGGAGGCAGTGCGGGCGTACTGAAGGCTTGTGTAGGTGAACCCAAGCGTGTTGTTCCATGGGCCAACTTCCTGTAAGTCGATCATTGCCCACTTTTTGCACAAACTTTGCCATTTAGACCTTTCTGATCCAGCCAACACACTGGAGGATCCTGTTCTATCCCTGCTCTTTTCTATCATATTAAAGTCGCCAACCAGCAACCACTCCCCTTCAATAGGGGTATCTCTGAGATGCATCCATAGTTTAGCTCTATCTTTTGCATTTCAAGGGCCGTACACATTCACAATGGTGAGGGGATGCTCTTCCCATCTAATTCTGTCGGATGGGAACCAACTTCGGCTCCAATTCTCTGTCCACAATGCTGAGGATTCCACTGAAGCCGTTATTTCCTTCTCCATAGAATACCGGTTTCTTTCCTAGCACCTGCTTTCTCTTGCTATGGGCATCTAGGTGGTGTTCTTGGGTAGCCCAAAAGTTGACTGTCTTGTCCTTTTTTATTTCCTCCCAGAATAGGGTACTCTTCTTACGGGTTTTCAACCCCTTTACGTTCCAAGATTGGACAGTGAGAGAATCCATCATTACTACAGGGCTCATTGGGATAGAGGAACGAATTCTTCAGCATCCGAATCATTCCCCTCCCCCCCCCCCCCCCCTTCTCCTTGGTCTCAGGAGAATCCGGGGGTTCCAAGTCAGAGGATTCCTTTTCTTGCAGTGCTGCAAATGAATTGTGCAGAGGGACAATGAGCCCCCCTCCTTTCGAAGGGGTGGAGGATGAATTAGATCCTTTCACCTCTAGTGTTCTGACGACTTGCAGCACTTTGGAGTCTCTTGCCACTGCCTTCACTCTTTTGGATCTTTTCATACCAGGGACCTGGACAGTCGTCGCCGTTGTCACTGTCATAAATTTGGGGGTAGCAGCGGGAGTAATGATCCTATTATTATTGCATGTACCTTCAGAAGCTCTTTGTATGGGAATCGATTCCTCCACAATCTTTTCCTGCATCTTCGTATCCATTTTCTCACATACCATCCCTCCTTCATCCTTCCCTGTATTTGTCCCTTCGTTATTGTCTCCCTGCTTCTCAATCCCTCCCATCGAGGATTCCATTTCGTTGGGGGCCGGTGCTGCCGGAGCTGTAGTACCATTAGAATTCAAGGGGCAATCCTTGGCGAAGTGACCAAATTTGTTGCATTTAAAACATGTTCCAAAGTTTAGAGGAATGGTAACAAGCCCAGCTCCGACGTTGATAACCATGCTTTTAGGTGGCGTTCTAGACGCATCCCATCCAATACAAACCATGTTTGAGGTTCTGTCAAATCCTCTTTTGCTAGGTATAAATAAGGGAGTGCCCAGTTGGCTAGCAAGCATCTTGAGATTATCCCACAGCCAACTAGGCAGTCCCACAAACTCAACCCAGATCGGATGAAACGCTTGCAAAGATTCAGCTGAGTCGAACACTGGCTCCCAAGGCACCACACACACCGTAGTCCTATTAAATACTACTTTGTCAAGGATCTTTTCCACATCGGAGGCCTCTTTGAATCTCACTGAGCAAAAACCTTTAGCTAGGTAGGAAGTACTTTCAACTGCTCCTCCATGACCAAGAATTTGAGGGCCTTGAAGCCATTGGATCATCTCAAACCTGTTCGGGATTCTTCCACTGAACCCAAATACAAGCGTCAGCTTAGCTTGTCTGGCTAACTGTTTTTTTATAAGTGCTGGCGGAATTGCTATAGTAATAGCCATGGCAACCTCCACCTGCTGTGGCAAAGACTTTTTTAAGGCAGAGAAGGCTCGATCTTCCAACCCGTCTTCTACTAGCCCACCGAGTCCGTAATCTATAAAACAAAACAATCTAATTTCAAAAAGATTTACACAAGGTGTTCAAATAGCATTTTTCAAAGATTAGTTTTATAGTATAACCTTTTTCTAGAATATATAAACCATAAGAACATGGGAAGGCCATAATAGTTTGGCAAGATCTATTCACCAATCTCCGTTGTGCATAACGTTTGAATGATGGTTTTCCATGTTTGTAGCAATTTTTAAAAATGCTAAACTTAATGATTTTTCAGTAATTAGATTTGGCTTATTTTATGTGTATGCGATTAGGAAACCTAATCTCTTACTATTGTTATTGGAAGGTCAAAAGGTTTTAACTTTTTGGAAGGTCACAAGTATCGATACTAGCATGATGAAACCATTTGGTGTCGTTCTAACTTATTGTGGGCTCTCCTTCAAGAAGGTCACAAGACTCTAGCATGTAGCCCGAGACACCAACATCTTGAACAATGAAGTAATTTCAATCTCCAAAGCTAGATATGAGGAGCTAGGCCTAAAGAAAAAGCAAAATGCAAGGCAAGGCCTCTGACCTTGAGCACATGGAATGGTTGAAGATCAAGCAGCCCTTGCATAAAAGGGAACTAGAGGAGACTAGACTCCTTAGAATTCAAGCCAAGGAGTGGAGCATTAAGAATATGAAAGCACTCTACTCAGAATGATCAATGTAAGAAAACGACAGGCTACCATCTCTTCCTTGATTGACAACCATGGAGTTCACCACAACAACTCTGATCAGATGGGCAAAACTATGCTAGATCATCATAGCCAAATCATTGGAAAGGGAGACTCTCCCTCTCCCATAATCAGAGAAGCTAGGAAAAAACTTTTTTCATCCACCCCAACATTGGTGGACTCAAACCGAGCAAATTACTCGGAAGGGTTATGTATTAAGGCTTCATATACAACATATACAATTTAATACAATAGTGTGTTCTTTTAACTGCAGTGTCGAAGCTACTTCTCTTTTCTCTCTCTTGGTCTCGACACCTTCTCTGCACGCCCTCAAGGCCATGGCGATCCTCAAGCGCCACCCTCCGTAGCTGTTGCAGCCCATCAACACATGTCGTGATGACATGATGCATCCTAAAAACATTGCATAATTTGATACAACTCCTTGGAAAACTTTGGCAATACTTGACACAAAACTCCTCCTCTAGACAAGGCTTACACATGTAAGGACATCCCTCTACATAATGTTCATTCTTTTGACAAAGAGAGCACTTTGTCTTCTTCTTCTTTTTACCCATTTTAAGATTAGAAATCAAATGGCAATGTTAGCCCTCACATTCAATGCACCACACTAAAGATAGACTATATGCAAGCTTGAAGTGCAGAGCATAGGATACAGTACCTATATCCACTCCAACCCTGACACATAGTTGCTTATACATGCTCTAAGGTTTCTAAAAATAAGTAATTCAGGTAATTGCTTGCAAAAAAATTGAAATATGGCTTAGTTGGATCAATTTTGACTCCTTGAATCTTCACAAAAGAAATTCAGGTTGATCAGGTTTGAACTTTAGCTTTACCTACAAAGGTTAGGATCCACCACTTTACTCACTTCAAGAATTCCAATCCGATATTTTGAATCCAGCATTTTAGTACTTAAGTGATTTGATTCCAAGCTCAAAAGTTCAAGTACACAATTGAATTAGGTTTTCAGGGTCTTGAGATTTGTTTTCAGCTCGTTCGACCTCCACGCCACCAATTGTTGTTGTTAGGGTACTATTTGATATCAACAAATGGTTCCTGCCCTTCAAGACGGAATCCCCTTCTTATTCAACATTTGGAAAGTTCTCTTTACTCACGGGTGCTTCTTTAGTTCTTGAATTTTCTCTGTAGTCCTTCTCTTCTCAATTGACACCAATGCTTAAGCCTCTTTTTGCTTGTTGCTTTCTTCTCAACACTTGCATGCTACAACAAAAACATCTATTCTTGGCACTTTTGATCTCCTCTTTTCCCCGCTTCCTTTTTTTTTTGTTCACCATGTTTGCCTTCTTGGTTCTTCAGAAACCCATGCTTTTTCCACCCCTTCCTTTCACTTAGGGCAGCCACTATCCATACTTTTCAAGCCTCCTCTCTCCTTGTCTGCAACATTCTACTTCATCAACATCCATCCCAAGAAAGGCATCGATTCACGCATAGAGACTCCATTGAAAGTCCGAACCAAAGCAAGATCGCCATGTATTATGGGGAAAACCCTAACATAAAGATAATAATGAAGAAAAATAGCCTTTACTTCCATTACATTAACAAAATCCATTAACAAACATCGTTTAGCACATACACATGAATCAAGAATCTAATAGGCGACTACATTTTTGAATATAGACTGTAAACTAAAAATGCAAAAAAGAGGAATTTGACATTGCATTGGGCGTCAATCCTCGCCTTCTTCTTCATTCCACACGTCCAAAATGTTACAAGCATCAAGAATTAACCCATTTTTTGATATGAAGAGGTTTTTGTCCTTATTTGGACTACAATTACTGACCATCTCCTAAAAAAATACAAACACTCAATTGAAATCATAAAACTACTCCCATTTTGGGTTTAACATGCCTTCTTCACATGCAACCTTGCTATGGAATCTAGATGCCTTGACAATGAGGATATATTGACTAACATCTGTTGAATAAGAGCAACAATATTGAGGACCGTATGGTAGCCCAACAATGAGTTACTCTTTTGAAAGAAGTATGATCCTCTGGACAAAAATTCTGTTCTGGAGTCATGCAAGTGGAATATCCTTTGTAGAAGGAATAAAGATTGCAAGCTTAACAAGTAAATTTGTGGAGTTGTTTTCTTTATGGAGTTCTTTGTCCAAGGGATATGGCAAAGCTGATTGTAAACTTTTGTGATTAATAAAATTCAAGCTCAATCGAGCACTTTTAAAAAAAGACTCTAGCATGTAGAATGATGAAACCATTTGGTGTTTTTCCAACTATTTTGTCTGCTAAAAAAGGCATGAGAGAACAAGACATTAGGAACTGCATTCATAGAAGTTTGATTGCATGAAGTGAAGTGAGGCATTGCACTACTTTAATTTTCAAAAAAGTCTTTTTATTTAAGGACCTCTTAAAAGTTCTTTTACTTAAATTGTTTTATTATTATTTATCTATATTAGTTCCACTTTTTAATGAAAGCATTAAAATATTATTTAGCTTTCTAAATATTTAGCTTGATCACTTACAATAGATCATAGGCCAACCTAGGGCCCGCTCTCGAGAAGTGGATGAAGCCACAACTACTCTTCTTGAAAGTGTCAAAAAAACAATTTCCCACGTAGACGCCAACCTTTTGGGAAAGACGTTCACCGAGGAGGAGCGCTCTAGTGCGTTGCAAACTTTAGGCAAAGAGAAGTCCCTTGGTTGGGATGGTATGACTACCGAGTTTTTCAAAGAGTTCTGGGATGATCTTAAGTCCCAGATCATGCGAATGGCACCCTGGTCAATGGAGTCTTTTGGGGAAGGCATTCACCAAGGAGGAGTGCTCTCGCGTGTTGCAAACTTTAGGCAAAGAGAAGTCCCTTGGTTGGGACGGTATAACTACAAAGTTTTTCAAAGTATTATAGGATGATCTTAAGTCCTTGATCATGCAAATGGCACCCTAGTCAATGGAGTCCTTGACTTAAGCATTACAAGGGGCCTCATCAAACCTATACCCAATTAATTTTTTTGCTCCCAACTCAAAAAATAGTGTCCCATTACCATGATGTCAGTGACCTATAAAATCATTGCCAAAATAGTAGCCCTCATGCTCTCTCCCCTCTTGGACAAAGCCATCACTCCCCACCAGCATGGATTTATCAAGGGAAGATCAATCTATGATAGCATTCTGGCAGCAATGGTCGGCATAGAGTATGCAGCATTCACTAAGCAAGAGTGAGAGTGTATTCTACTGCAACAAGATTAGATAAAGCTTATGACAGGATCACTTGGTCATTTATCAAAGATTTCATGAAATCGTTGGGCTTTGGTCCACGGATGTGTTGGTTGGTTAACACCCTTGGGGCTGGTAGCCAATTTGAGCTCATGCTCAATGAGAGAATTGTGAGTGCATTTGAGATCAAAAGGTCAATCAAGTGGATCTGCCCACTAGCCCCTCTAATATTCACCATTATATCTCATCCTTTGGTGAAATTGCTCAAAGACAATGCTACAAGAGGGGCGATTCAAGGGTTGTCTCTACCCAGCAATGACCAACTTCTGGCGAAGCTGTTTGCAGATGATTTCTTATCTTCCTCAAAGCTTGTCCTCAAATGATTAGAAAGGCTCTAGAGATTGTGCAAATAGATGCCACCGCGTCAAAGTTGAAGTGTAGTATTGAAAAAATCAAGATTGACCTCAATTTTAGCAAACGACTTGTTTGATCCGTCTATGTGGAACGGGGATATAGTGTGAAAAAGGAATGTATTTCGGCACCTGGTGGCCCCTCTAGGGGTGGACATAACCTACAAGCTATGGGTCTTCGATAAGGTAAGGAGCAAGATGCAAAGGTGGGAGTATGTGCTTCTTCCTTTCCCAAGCAAAGTGAAAGTGGTCGATTCATTGATGCTTCCTTACATAGCCTTCAATGATCCACGACTAAATTTAGTCAAATGCAACTGGAAAGAGTTCTTGAAACCGACGAAAATATTCTTATGGAAAAACAACACTAAAAAATCGTTACTCTGGCAATGGGAAGGATGGGAATCTATTGTGAGATCTATAGAGCAAGGTGGTATTGGGATTCTTAACCCTAGTACTCATGCAAATGCCAAGTGTGCCAAGTTTGTGGTAGCAATCACGAAGCAAGACCAGATTTGGGCTATCATGAAAAAGGCCATGATGGAAAATTCCACACTATGCTTGTAAGTTGGTCAATGGAAAGGGCTTCAGATGCATGCCAAGTTGCTTTCCCCTCAATGGCCTAACGTGAAACTTGGGGGCACAATAGCTGAGCTAGTTTGGAAATTCAACAGAGCAACAAAAGCCTTCGAATGGGGAGAGACAACAAGGTACTTTCACAAATCTATAACTCATTGGTCCCCGTGGCTATGTAAGGCCAGAAGCATGCTTCTAAACCCATTCTTGAGAGAAGTTGTTAGAAAGATCAATAACAAAGGGCTATGACGATTAGGCCATTTTTGGGACAACAACAATAGTAGCTGGAATGGAATAGACCAATTGGCCTCCCAGTTCCACCTTAGTAGGATTGAAAAATTGCTGGCCAATAGAGCTTTAGAACAGCTAGGGCTGATTACCTACGAGTCTAGGTTCAAGTCAAAAGCATGGGGATGGCCCACAAATAGAAATTTTCTTAGACCGCAAACCAAGGACATGTACAACACCCTAATGGGCTTGGCGGATTGGTTTTCCCCCCTAAAAAAGCAGTAGGGAAAGCAATGGTTGGAATCAAGATGGGTGACGATCGTGAAAACATCTCGTGCCCACAAATGGTCACTTACGATCTTGGGGGGTCACTTTGTATAAATTGTGTATATCACATATGCTCAAGGACTATTTTTAAAACTCCTTATCTATGAAATTTTGACAAAAAAGATACACCATTTTCCTGTTCAATCTGTAAATTTTTTCTCCAATTCCATTTTATGGTATCCTTCTGAATGTGAAAATGTGAGAAAGAATAAATTTAATAACCCCTTATCTTGAACTCACATGATAGTCACATAATTATTAAGTGAGCCCCCCTCCCCCCCCTCGAGCTTGGGATGAGGATCTTTCTAGCATGAATGTTCTAGCTAGAGGTAATAGTTTAGCTAGATGCTCCCAATGCAGAATGGCTAATGAAGACTTCCCTAACTTATCCAAGGAGTGCCTGATGTGGAAGGGAAGATTTGAAAATGGGTTCAAAAACCTGGATAGGGCTCTTCAAAGACGAACTATTCCAAGGTGGGAAGGTGTTCAAGAGTCAAGCACTACTTATCGGCATACAAATTGTTAGACTCTCCTACTTCAAACACATGCGGAAGGTGTTTAAGAGTCAAGCATTACTTATCGGCATACAAATTGTTAGACTCTGCTACTTCAAACACATGTGGAAGGCCAAGAACTATTCAGTCTTCAAGAACACCCTAAAATCAACTAGGTTTACGGAGATTATACAAGAAAGCAAGGAAGCGATTGTTGCCATCGGGAGACGGATGAACTCCTACTGAGTGGAACATGAAAAATAGTATTTGGGTCTTTGCTCAGGCTGAGATCTTGCTCCATGTTTAGCCAAGTTTTACTCTGGTGGGCTTTTTAGTGTCATGGGGTGGTGAATTTTGCAAAAATAAAACAAATTAGCTTTAGTTTTTCAATGAGTCTCTTTATTTTATTGTTGTTACTTTAACTTTTTTTAATTTTATTTTGTTTTAGAATGCAAATGTAATCCTTTTCACTTTGTTGATTAAGTCAACCGTCGTAACATATAAGACATTTGTAATTGTGAGCACTCTACTCCCAATAACTTTAGCATGCCTTAGTGACTCCTCACACTTTTTGCTAGGATAAGTGGCTCTTGGCTCTTGAAAACCTTCCCTCCCAGGAAGAGATCATTCTTGAGAAATCCTATCTTCTAGGTATTTTGCACCCATTTGAAAATCTTTCTTGCTAGGCCACAAACCGTCGGGCACTCTTCACTATCTGTTTTGCATTGTGAGCATCTATCTGGGCCAATAACCTTGGCAAGAGCCTTCACCCCAGTCGAAAAGACCTTCATCCTATGCATCCATTGTGGACACCCGATATTCTTCACGACTGTCTCCCACCTTGACTCTGGCCATTGCTTGTCCCACAACTTATTCAATGGAGAGAACCAGTCCGTGGAATCCATCCGGGTGTGGTACACTTCCTTGGTTTGAGGTTTCATGGAGTGTCTGTTTTCAGGTCACCACCATGCTTTCCAATCGAATTTTGACTCACAGTTTGGCAGACACCAACTGACCAGACTTTCGAGGGCTCTGCTAATCATCAGTCTTTTAGTCCCACCGAGGCTATACTGGGAAGCTAGTTCGTATGTTTCTTTCTAGCGGCTGCTGCTGCAATCCCACAAATGGCCTAGTCGGCGAATACTTTTGTTATTATGTTTTATGGAAACTCCTCTTCAAAAGGGGTTTAGAAGGATGCTTCCCGCCTTGAAGAGCCATGGGAACCAGATAGAGTTGTGAAAATACTTGTTAGCTCTCCCCATTTCTCTGACTCCGTTGCTCTATTGCATTTCCAAATGAGCACGCTCGATGTGCCCCCAAGTTTCAGGCCAGCCCACCAAGCGACTTATCATGCACCTCAAGCTCTCTCCACTGTCCACCTTACGAGCATAGTTAGGGAATTGTCCGTCGTGGCCATTGTCATGATAGCCCATGCCTCATCTTGTTTTGCAAGTGCAACCACAAACTTCGTGCACTAGGGCTTTGCATGAGTACTGGGGTTAAGAACCCTGAGACCACCTTGCTCAATAGGGCTCGTAACTCTCTCCCATCTAGCCCACTGCTCGTCAGGACGTTGAATCTCTACAGTTGTCCTCCATAAAGACCTTTTCACCGGTTTTATGAACTCTTTCTAATTACATTTGGCAAGCATATGGTGCGGACCATTAAAGGCTATATACAAGAGCGAAAACGAATTCATCACTTTCACTCTGCTTCACATCTTGCTCCTTACTTTCTCCATGACCCATTGGAATCTTTTCTCGTGAGTTACGTCAACCCCTAGAGGGGCTCCCAAGTGCCAGAATATCTTCCCTTTTGACACTATCTCCCCGGTCCACATTGATGAGTCGCTCTTGGAGAGAGAGATCAATCTTGAATTTTCAATATTGCGCTTTGACGCTGCCATGCTATGGCATCCGTTTTCACAAGCTCTAGAGCCTTCCTAGTTACGTGAGGGCATGCTTTGAGGAAGAACAGGGAGTCATCGACAAAAAGCTTCGTTAGGAGTTGGCCGTTGTTAGGCAAAGAAAGCACTTGAATCTCTCCTCTCACAACGTTGTCTCCTAGTAATATCATCAGAATATGGGACCCAATGGCAGACATTAGAGGGTTAGTGGGTAGCCTTGTTCAATTGCTCCTTTTACCTCAAATGCACCCACAATTCTCTCATTGAATAGGAGCTCAGATTGGCTGTCAACACCAAGGGTGCTTACCAGTCAGCACATCCGTAGCCCAAAGCCCAGTGATTTCATGACATCTTCAATGAAAGACCTAGTGATCCTATCATAAGCTTTATCCAGGTCCAAATGTAAAAGGACACACTCTTGCTTCGTGGAAGCAACATATTCTATTTCATCCATTGTTGCCAGAATGTTATCGTATATTGATCTTCTCTCGATGAATCCATATTGGTGGGGAGTAATTACTTTGTCCAGGAGGGGAGAAAGCCAAAGAAGTACTAAATGACATCATAGCTATGAGCGGCACCAAGCTTGTTTGGGGGTAGGTTTGATGTGGTCCCTTTTAATTCCTCACCTTGTTTTTTAGAGCCATACTCACAAAATATGAGTGGAGTAGATACATGTGCATAATAGCAAGAAGAATTACCATTTGGTGCTGTTCTAACTTATTGTGTGGGTGGGAGTAGACAAGACTCTAGCATGATAAAAACATATGGTGGTGTTCTAACTTATTGTTTGCTCTCTCTTTTCCAGGGGTACATCTCTTTCCATTTATGTCTTTGTCTTTCTACGGAATTTCTGCAGTGTGAGCATGTAGTCAATTTATGATCAACTACAATTTTATAACCTTTACATTGGTACTCTGCGTACCCAAGTAGTACATGATATATTGATATGTGGGGGAGTCACTCACACAAGAAGAAATTCTCACAATAATTCCCACATTGTGAACTTACCTCAACATGATGAGCTTTTGCACGAGAGGCACCGTATACCTAACTAGGTACGATGGGGGGCAAGGGACCCCCGGCCCCGTGCGTATACCTAGCTAGGTACGATTGGGGGCAAGGGACCCCCGGCCCGTGGCCTACCCCCAATCGTACCTAGCTAGGTATACGGTGCCTCTCGAACGAAAGCTCGTGATGTTATGCATTGTACGGAAAACACTGAAAAAAACTCGGTTTTCCTACATGAAAATTTTTCTAGATCTTCTTGTGTCATCATCTTGGGTTGGTCTCTGCACATTCATCTACAATAAAATGCGCACTAATTAGTAGATAGCTAGCTCATCCTCGAAAATTGCAAGAGATGGTGATGTTTGATCGATCTCTCTCTCTCTCTCTCTCTCTCTCACACACACACACACACACACACACACACACAAAGAAAGCTTAAGTATTAAGAGCAACGGTGAAGCTTCTCTATTCTGGGCTAGATGACTAAGGTTCCCTAATAGATACATAGAGTGCTCTCTCTCTCTCTCTCTCTCTCTCTCTCTCTCTCTCTCTCTTCTCCTCTTTTTTCTTAGCGTGCATGGCCATGGCCAGTGGTTGCAAACCTCTACCCATCTCCTCCATGAACCACGTCTCCATCCTCTGCTCTTCTGTAGAGCGATCAACTACCTTCTATGAGAATGTGCTTGGCTTTGTCCCCATCCAACGCCCTGGATCCTTCAAATTTGATGGCGCTTGGTATGAAGTTATTGATACTCTACTCATCACATTCTGTTACGACCATCACAAGATTCATCGTTTAAATTGCTAAGGTTTTAAGAATGATAAATTTTCTCAAATGTAGGTTGGTTCCACATATTTCTTTAAAAAATAAATAAATATAAATTGCTAAGGTTGTAAGAATGATGTGTAATACTATCCCTTGATACATTTTCTTAAATGTAGGTTGGATCTACACATATATATGTAGGTTTTAAACTTTCCCTTGATAATTTTTTTCAAATGTAGGTTGGATACACACACACACACACACACACACACACACACACACATATATATATATATATATATGTAGGTTTTAAACTTTCCCTTGATAATTTTTTTCAAATGTAGGTTGGATACACACACACACACACACACACATATATATATATATAATTTTATTTTTTTGTTCCTCAAGAAATACATGCCTTAAAATTTCATTTTGCTTATATTACCCTTTTAATCTATGACAAAATTTTCATTGTAGTGTATTCTACTTGATAGCATATTTCATTATGGATACTTGCAGATTATTGTCGCCTTTTTTTGTGTAGTGTGCTACAATACGTTCAAAAATCTAATTGATATTCGACTATCAATATATACCGCTTTTTTTTTGGTGCAAAACTCACAACGATGAGTAAATTAAATTAGCATAACCATAACATTACAAATTCATGGCATGCTCATGGCGAGCCATGGCATCTTTAAAGGATCATAGATACATCGGCTAATAGGGGAGCCACCCCATGACAGTGGATGAGTCCACACCTTAACCTATGCTCATTTGAGCTTGAATTGCATTAATCACAAAAAGTAAGAGAAGTTGTGGAGGAGCGTCCCTTGCGATGTATTTTTATTGGAGCTCCATGTGCAAAGGATATGCCAGGGTTATTGTACGATCGTTTTTATCTTTTCAAAACAACAAGCAACATCATAAACTTTTTGTTTGCATGTTTCTTGATTCATATTAATAAATGGAAGAATAAACTATTTCCATGATAGTATATATTTTGTATTCTTGAATTCTTTCATAACATTGGCAAATTGCACATGCCAAAAAGCAGATGTTGTTTGTCTCTTATTTCTATATTCTTGAGCTTTTTTATCTTTTTTTAATCACATAGGAAAACTATATATTGCAAAAACCAAATGCTTTGTCTCTTGTTTTTGCATTTTATCTAGCTCAACTTCTTATATTTATCTTCTCTAAATTCCATACTTACCTTTGCAGGCTGTTTAATTATGGCATCGGAGTCCATTTGATTCAAGCTCCAAACCCTCAAGACTTACCGAGAAAAAGAGATATAAACCCTAAGGACAACCACATATCCTTTCAGGTGTCTTTTTTGTTTGAGCTTTTGTGTGTGTGTGTGTGTGTGTGTGTGTGTGTGTGTGAGAGAGAGAGAGAGAGAGAGAGAGAGAGAGAGAGCTATTTGATTATGAAAATTGATATTCACGTGAATTCTACTATTTGTGGTGATAGATAAAAGCTATTGATCACACATGATACTTTACTACTAGTAACGAAGATGAAGAATATATGGACGAGTATATTACTCTATACTAAAGGACATTGAACGTCCTAAAAATACCAAGGGTTATGCTATCAACACGTGGCACTCCAAAAAAAGGAGTTGCTTGTTTAAAAACAATAATTGAATTGCCTTAATTATGCACGTATTCGGCACTCCACTTTGAGGGCCAGATAGTGCGCGCGCGCACACACACACACACACACACACAACTCCTAATGTGATCACATCTCTTGCCTGGTTCAAGTGGTTGGTGGCAATGCCAAAAGAGAGAAAGGGAAAAGGGGCAAGGATTTCATTACCGTGATCATGAATACGTGATCATGTTAATAACGTTGAGTGATCACATTTCAGAATACGTCATCACGTTAAATATTCACATGACTCCTCTTTAACCTATAGAAATTGTCCAATCCAGTACGCCCACTAGGGTTTTTCCATTTCTTGGTGGGCTTCGTTTAGCATTCTTATAGTTTTTTAATGGGTCTGTTGAGAAAAACACATACCCGATGAGATTTTGGTGGGTTGCAACTTGCCACGTCACCACTTATCCACTTTTTTGTGATCACATTATTTGTGATTATGTGACTGTGATAATAAACATTGTGATCACAAGAAATTTCACGTGATCGCATAAATATTAAATCCCTGGGAAGGGGGCAGTTACGTGAAGGCGAGGGAGCCCACGAGTGGTCGACAAGTGGTTTCCATTGGGCATTAGTGCTTGAGACTAAGGGGTAGCCATAGGGAAATGTGAGAGGGGTTACTTAGGTGGTTCAAAGGCTTGCAAAAACGGTTGCATGGTGCAAAAAGGGGACGTGGTAGGAGTATACAAAGCCACCGAATCTAGGGCGATTTGCCCAAGGTGTTAAGACCACCTCCCTGGCTACTACAATGATTGTTGCAGCAGCTTGTGATGTTCCCAAGTGCTATATCTATAACATTATTGAAAGCATTGTCAGTGCTGAGGTAAATGCCTATGTTGCTCCTACTACAACATTGATCTCCTATCATGGCGGACCATGTTGCTCTGCCCAAGTTGTATAACATATGTAGGTGAGCACACATGATGTGTGTTTGTGTGCTAGTGCTCCCTATCTACCGATAAGATTACTTTTCCTTAGGGGTGAAGCTGTGGAATGCTATCAGTGATGAGAGCATATTGTACCGATTTAGAGTTTGCACAATTTCTAAACAAGGCAACAAGGAGCGGTGAATGAGGGAGGCGGCTAGAACCCTTTCTAAAGGATGTATTCAAACCATTTTCTATTCTTACTATACAATGCAATTTTAGGTTAGATTTTTACACTAAAATTGTACGAGTGTTCTTGAAGCCAAGCAGAGGAATCTAGCTGGAGATTTACAATCTCAAGGGTTGCCCACAAGGGAGGGGATAACCCATTATTTGAAACCATAGGCTACCCACCGCGAAATCCTAATTACCCCTCATCGTGTAAAACCCATTATGGTCATGTGCAAAAGCGATAGCTGTGTCCCCAAGATTTTAATAAACGATCATCTGGAAAAGGTTTTCCTACTACACATCCATACTGTAGGATAGAGAGGGAGAAGGTGACGACAACATAGAGAGACACATAGAGACAATCTCAACTTACTTCAATAAGACACGTGTTGTGGAAACCCATTAGCAAGTATGCACATTGTCAAATTTAGTGTATCTTGGTTGCTTTCAGTCTTTGCTAGCTTTGGGTCTAGGAAGTTTTTTCTTGGATTGCACTTATTGTAGGCCTTGTCCACCAACAAGAGCAAGGTTGACAAGCGATAACTTGACATAAAGTGAGGGAGCCTCTCTTATGCTGGCATCTTGGGTACACGTATCCATGGTGAGATTATTAATCAAGCACTTTGGTTTGCATGTTTAACATCGATGTGGTGCTTTGAAATCACAAAAAGATTTTGATGAGCTTCCTTGGCGGATGTGCTCTAAATTGGGATACATGTTTGGAGGCCCTTATGCCTAGACAAGGGTGGGTCCAAGAAGTACTCAGCCTAGCAATGAACCATGCTTGCGTTTTGAAGGTGTGTGGCATTATGCAAGACACTCAAATCATTGAACAAATTCATGAAGGGATTATAAGGGTGAGGATGCAAAGCAAGGGCCTCTCTCTAACTGCAATAACCTATGCTTACGCTTACAGGGGTCAACCTTTAAGAGCACAACATGTTGTTGAAACTCTCTATGTCCTAGACGCCTATCTTTTGGATGCACTTATTGTAACCGACATCCCAACGTGGGCATGGAAAAGAAGCTCTAGGTTTCTTTTGCCAAATACAAAGTGAGGGCTTCTCTGGAATCACAATAAGCCATGCTTACATCCACCAAAGATACGTTGCATTTTGCTAGTAATGAGATGCTACGAAATTATTTTGGTACAACGAGATCATGGTAGAGCATAAGAGGGCACATGCACAATGGACATGGAAGATTTAAGAAGTGAATTACTACATACTGGGTCTATCCCCTATTGCCTACTGGGTCCAAATTCACAAGCGTGAATTAATTTTTTTGGAAGATGCTGAGATTCGTTGTATCTTCAAATCGAAAAGAAAAGGAAGCCCTTGTGACCATCACCCTTGCACACTTTGTCTCTATGTTGCGCATCCCTGCCATCTCTCATGGCTTGTCTCTCGCCTCCTGGTTTGCGACAAGAGAGCAACCAATTCATCCACCAAATCATCGCGAAGGTGCCATCCCCAGCAGCTTTCCTCAACACGGACACAATGCAGATGACGAGGCCAAAATCTCTCTCTCTCTCTCTCTCTCTCTCTCTCTCTCTCTCTCATGTTGTGCAACATAGCGTCGTCCCGAAATTGTCGCGGAATTGAACGCACAGACCATCTTTGCCTATCTTGCACCAAAAGCAAGGATCAACACGGAGAGATCCCATCCCACCTGCGAGAGACACAGAGAGACGCTCATGAGTGACTGTGGATTGCAGCTACTGGCTCCACTTTCTTCACAATTATTTTGTCTTTGAGGTTCCAAGGGAATCTAGCAGATTCAAAGCAAAGTCATTTTTGCCTATTGCCATCATCCCCCTGCCATCGTCTGGTCTGCACAACCCTCCCCCATGTCCGCTGCCCTGCATCACGAGGCGCACAATCCGTTGCCTGCTCTGCAAATCGATGTACAAAGCCTGCAGCATGATGGAGGTTGGACCCCGTGCCTGCCTTTCTTGTTTTGCACAACGCCCTCTCACACACCTGCGCATATTGTCTCGGTTGTTGACGAGCTCTTCTTCCCTGCTTCCACTTCTGCATGTCCCACAAAAACACACACACACAACGTCCGCTGGCAATACATATATGTGAGCAGCTCAACAGAACAAGGCCTGCTAATAGCCAATAGAGGAAAAAATCCACCCCATCAGCCCCACACACAGATCCTCGTGTCATCACCATCTCCAATAGCATCAAAAAATTCCTCTCTCTGTGCTCGCCTTCGCATTGACACACGTCATCACCACAATAGACCCCCAAGATTCTCAATCTCTCTCTCTCTCTCTCTCTCTCTCTCCACGTTGCTAGCATTGGCCTTTTGCTTTAGTTTTCTGGAGGGTATCTATTGAGATACCTTTTAATGAACCACCTGAAACAAAATTGGCCGGGCTTACTTACTACTTACTTGGGTCTATTCCAAAATTTTACATTAATTAGACTAGAAGATTCTCTAAAGGGAATTTAGTAAAGTGAAAGCCTGCCCGTTTTCTCTTGTTCCTGTGGCCCCTGTCAGACAGGGGCGGGTGTCCTTCCTGAGGTGGATGGCCCCTGAGCACCATGGTCGTGCGTGAGAGCGTGCTGGCTTCCAGCCATTGTAGGGAATGCTGTCACATTGGGGCAGCGGCTAAACCTGGAAAAGGGTATGCGCAACCAATCAGATTGCAGGTTTAACGCTGGGGCTGAGGTTGGGCGGGCAAAGGAGGCTGGCACACTTCATGGAAAAGTTGGCCGCTGAGGTGGAGAGCCAGCTCAACCGTGGAACCATGGGCAGCGACCCAGTGTGACAGGGGCATCCTTGGGCGTGATAGTTGATTGGCGGATCATCAGAGAGAAAAATGTGGCCGCTTGCCCCAATGTGACACGGGCCTGTGTATTTGCGTTTCCTCATGCCTGTGCTCTGATCTGCACTGCAATCGGCCTCGTCCCCCCCTCCCCTCTCTCCCCCCTTCTTCTTGCTTTCTGTCCTTTCAATACTGGGATCTACCCATCCTCAGATCGCCGCCTTTCGTTCTCTCTCGACTCTCCATTAATTTGCTCTCTGGAAACCACTCCCGGCCTGCTACCCAAACCCCTCTTATTCGCAATGAGACCATCTCCAGGCGGCATCGACAACTCGAAGCCCTTCTACGCAGCCAGCTTCAGGGATTCCCTTGATGTCGTGCAGAGACGGCGGGGGTTACCTGCAGAGTCGCACCAATTTGGACGTCCAGCTTGAGATAGTTATAGCAGTGCATTGAATGGAGTTGGCAAGGGACACGCAAGTAGAAACTGGCCGTCGCTAGCCTTGCAAGGGCACCACACCGGTCCAAGAAGATGGTCCATGGCCTGGAGAGCATCGACATGTAGAACACTACACAACAGTGACAGAGAATGAGCAAGAGACCCTCGCTTGCATACCTTGCCACCTGCCCCCCATCCGATGTACTGCCAGGTCGTGACACGCAGAGAAAACTTATGTTTCTATTGCGATAACACAAAATCTCTCTCTCTCTCTCTCTCTCTCTCTCTCTCTCTCTCTCACACACACACACACACACACACAATCACAATGAGAATGGCCTATCACAACCCCTAGGCCTTGCCATCACTATCTTGCTCTCCCTTGCCCTAGTCTGGCTCTGTTGTTCGGAAGGACGATGTCTCCCCACATCGTAACACTTTTCTGAGTTGCGCCATGGCACCATGTCATCCTCTGTCCCACTAACATTACAAAACCATCGCATGAGTCCCCACATTCTAATCCCCATCCAGATTTCCGTTCTCTGAGTTGTGCCATGGCACTAGGTCCTGATCCCCATCCCCCATGGTGGGCACAACACCTTCGTCTATCTAACACACCTAGATGCCCTCTGGCACCACCTACTAAACAACCCAAAAAAGGACGTATGACAAGAGAAACAGAAAAACCTCCGTTTCTCTCTCTCTCTCTCTCTCTCTCTCTCTCTCTCTCTCTCTCTCTCTCTCTCTCCACACGTGTCGGCTCCTCTCCTTTTCCCTTTGAACCTTTGAGAGGATCTTTCCAGATTCTCGTTCATTCACATGCTTCTCAAAATTTGAGGGACATACTTTGGGAAGGTTATCTCTCCTTCAAACTTAAAATTTAGAGGTGAATTTCAAAATTTATAGCACTACACCTAGGTTTCTTTTGAACATTGTTATGACAATGAAGGGGGAAGGATGATCGCTGATCCATGACAACGTCTCTTCCCCCGCCGCCCCGCCCCCCTTTCTCTCCTCGTCTGAGACTGAGTTGCACACTAGTACAAGTAACATCTCTACAAGCTAGTTAGAAAGAATCTCTACTCAAGACTTTAGACTAACATCAAACCTCAAGGTAGGTGGTACAAACGTAGTTTTTTGGACTAATCAGTGGGAATCTTGGGAGATGCTCCCATCCCTTTGAAGTTTGATGAGAAAAAAAGCGTACATGGGTGCACTTTTTGATAGTCGTCCTCTGTCTGTGGGCCCCGCAGCGCCCTATGGCCCTTCCGGGCGGGGTGGTTTATCCTCGTTTACAAATAACACGGGGTCCAGCTCGAGGGATCGACGGCAGGGGCAAGCGAATGGCGATGCGCATGATCTGGGCCGTCGAATCGATGCAACAGGGGGGGGCTAGTATTTGATTGCACGAACGCGCATGCTTTGTATCAACGAGCAGCAGCGCAGGTGGATAGAGCTCCGGGCTCGTGAGAGGGAGGTTGTGGGTTCAAGGAAAGCTCGCGACGACTGGGACCGTAAATTTTTTATTTGAATGGAAGGCGATCAACGGCCGATTGATTCTCAGCCGCTGATCCCTCGAGTTGTGCCCGTGACACTTATGGACGAGGGTGGTCTATTAGGTGACCCACTGACGAGGCTTTCAGCAGGCTAGAGACGGATCAGGAGATGACAGAGAATCTATGTCAACTATCGCAGACTTGTTGGGGACGCAGTCCAGCATGAGTACAGTTGACAGTGGGATGGAGGCAGGCCAGGGCTGCGAATGGAGCTGCACCGCATGCGCGCTTTGGGAGAGACAGACAGAGGGGAGCAGAGATCGAGGCGCACGCAGACGACTTGCAAGAGGTCCCATGCGTGAAGCCAAAGTTTTGTTGTGCATTGTGTTGGCAATCGACAGTTGTGTTTTGGCTCGCGATTAGCATGTGCTTGCTCCCTTGCCCACCCGCCCCCCCTCGTTAATAACCGACACGCCGATCGTCGAGCCTCGAACCCGTGACCTGTCCCTACACACTCGCGCACCCAATCCAGCTCGCCTAGCGCGTTTCATTGAACGCAATGCGAGCCTGGCACTATGTAAGTCTAGCCCGTCCTGTCGAAAAAGAACCCCCGTTGTAGATCCCTCGAGTGACATCCCGTGTCACTTATAACCGAGCGCCCCCCCCCCCGCAACGCCCCCCCCAAAAAAAAGAAAAATTACCAAAATATCCCTATAATTTATGGAAATCCCCAAAATACCCTTCAAACTTCAAAAATTCCTAATGTTCCTCTCATATTTTGTCAAAAATTCCCAAAAAACCCTTCAAATTTTCCAAAATTCCCAAAATACCCCTGATTGTGAGAGTAAATTTATCCAAAGATTAAAAAAAAAATTGTAGCTCTTCATAAGAAGACTGATTGTCTATCAATACAAGATACTAAAACTAGGTTATGTAGGCTTTGGAGATGAATTGCTTCATTATTTTTAGATATAATTGTTTTTTTTGAGGTAATTTGTGACAAATTACATGCTAAGCACTAAACAACACATCTCCATTGTCAAAAAAGAATAAAGATTAGGAAATCGTCAACAATCCAACTGAAATAGATAGAAGGGTATTTTGAGAATTTTCACAAAGTAGAGGGGTATTTTGGTAATTTTTCCAAAAAAAAAGAACTAATTAAGTGACACTACGGGAAGACAACGGACGATTGTCAAAAAATCAACCCAAGGACATGGGCGGTTGGAGAGAGAGGCTCACGCTTTATCCACATGCACGCGAGCATTTTGTTGTCCAAGAGGAGAAAACAAAAACATATAAAATAAACCAAAATGTTCGAAAGTAAATTTGGATTTAAAAAGTAAACTCAAACAGATCTCACGATTGGCAAACGTTTCGCGGTTTGGGCCTTGCTTTCCTATGGTCGATCCCATGGCTCAAGCTTTCATCAAGACCCCGTGTTACTTAGTCACAAGGCCCCCTTCCCCCCCTCCCTGTAGAGCTATCTCTTGTAGACAAACATGCGCGGTCTTCAGTTTTGGTTATATACTGGCCTAAGTGGCTAGCTTGGCAGGGCAGCCAACGAGCCAATCGCACGTGAATAGAAACCGGGTAGCGGTTACATTTGAAGAGCACGCAGCTTGACCCCATGTCGTCTCTGCCACAAGCGGGAGCAATACCTCTACGCTGTTCACGCACGGTTGAAGGAGGTCTGCAGCCCGCCGTCTTTGATAACTCAAAAAAAAAAGTTGTGCCTCCCCCCCCCCGCCCCCCAGGTCGCGACTGGCTCTACCAGTTTGCTCCACTTACACGTACAGATATTTAGCATTAGCCGTGGTCTTTCTATGCTGCTTTGGATTTGTGAGTGCCAAGTGGATTTGTTAGCGGATACCCATTGTGTGCGCCGCCCAGCTAATTAAAGGGATTCTTCAAGGTTGACATGCTTAGGTTTTGCATGAAGATATGTGCTTATCACAAGATTTTACTTCTCACAAACACCAAGCAAGTCTCGCATAAGGAAATAGAATGTCAGAAGTTCCAACTTGAGAACAACACCCACATTCGAGCAAAAAAACTTGAGGACCCCTCTAACGAAATGACACCTGCCCCACCTTCTAGTGCTGGTTGGAGTTCACTCCGTGTGGTGGGGCATGTGTATGTGATGAGCTGTGGCAGGGCTCCATCGGTTGGTGGTAGCTTCGTCTGAGGGTGGTCTTGTTCCTCGAGGCTTATGTGTGCTTCTCTTTTGGCCTTATGTCTCATGCATTTCTTTCGGCTTTGTGGACAAGGGTGATGATGTGGCAAGTCATCCCCCCTTGGTGGGAGCCCAAGATTGGAGCATCTTTAGAGTTTCTGTCATTTGGATTATCATTAGGGAAATTTGGACTCTCAAAGGGGTCCTATAAGGATGTTTGACTTTGTCTCTCTTGTCCAAAGTGGGCAACCCGGTGAAGTCCATGAATGCTTTGTCAAAACCACCCTATAAACCAACATATCATTGGAAAGATATTAGAAAGTAGGTTCTAAATCTCCAAACTCCAACAAATTTGAAGCTGATTTGTAGAAGTTATGGCCTCCCCACTGAAGCTAACATGTGGGGAGAGATTCCATTTATAAGACGGAGAGGATTGGCATGCTATATACCAATGAATAGATCTCAGTGAGTACATTCTAATTCCAAAAGATCCAACATGTTACCGTGTGCCTGTTTTGGACAAGAGAGAGAAAGTCAACGTTCTTATAGGGCCTCTTTGAGAGTCCAAATTTTCTTTAATGGGTTGGATGACTCCCATGTCAGTCGGTCTTTCTATGTCAGGGTGGCTCCCTTTATCAGCCAATGTACCTTTTTGATGGGATTGGTGGTTTGTTGAGATGCCTTGGATTGGATTGTGAGCAAGACGGACCCTGTTATTGTTTTTTTGTTTTATATAAGACAATACCACTCACTTTTGTGAGTTGTGAAAAAAAAAGGGAAATAGAATGTCACGGGAACCTTCAAGACTTTGTGTGTGTGTGTGTGTGTGTGTGTGTGTGTGTGAGAGAGAGAGAGAGAGAGAGAGAGAGAGAGAGCACCATTACAAATTTTGGAAATTGGATATGATTTGGGAATCCACAATAAGGTTAAGATATTGACCATGTGAGCTCCTCTTAATAGTGAGAGGTAAGGGGGTCTAGGGTTTCTTCTCGCTCAGCTCTCTGCATGTCTTATGGGTTGTGGAGTCCATTGCAACGGAGGTTAGTGGTGCTTTAGGCCATGTCCTAGGTGATATTAGCATAGGCGTCCGTCCTCACAAGAGGGTTTCACTCTAGGCTTGGAGGTTCTACCTAGTGGCGTTGTTGTTGACTCTCTCCATCTCATACCCCCTTTATTTTTGGATGGAAGGGACTGGCAACAGCTTGCTCTTGTATTCACAAGGGTGAAAGCTCACCCGCTCTATGGAAGATATTTGGTGTAGTTTATCAATGGGATAGTATGATTTTTCAGAGTCTCCGCCATGGTGGGTTCTTTGTGGCAAGGACTATTCCCCATGGTGGCATTGTGACCACCTTTTGATGAGGTGGGCTCCCCTAAAAGCTTTGTACTCTTTCCATTGGAGGCTTCTTGATGGATGTGGACATCAGTGGTGGTCTTGCGGCTCTTCTCCTCTTGCAATTTCCTTGGAGTGTGGAGTGCATTTATGAGGTGATGGAGCTAGCAAGATCCCCCCTAATGTGGCTTGTATGTGGTATGTGGGTGATGTTTTTTGCAAGGTGACTCCCTGACTAGCAGGTTGTAGTTTTATGCTTGGAGGATCCATCTTTGTTGATTTGTATGTCTCGACCTTGATACTCATGTCCTAAATGGATGTGGTATACCTTGTTGCAAGAGGTTTGCTCTCTGTGATCCGTCTTTGTTGATCTATGTGTCTTGACCTTGATACTCATAGGTGTGTTATACCAAGAGATTTTCTTTATCTAGCAACCATGCAGGGTCTCTATAATCTCTTTCTAACTTGAGGTCTTTGTGGAACTCCTGGCATCCTAGCTCATTTTGAGTATGACTTGTTTTGTAATTCTTTTAGAGTAGTTAATATATACTAGCACATAAATGTGAGTATTGAAAAAAAAAAAAAGATATTGGCCATATATGGTGAGTGTATTTATATTAGTGTAGCCAGGAAATTACAAATTCTAATCATGCTCAAGCCGAGCCATGATGTCTCCATCACCCAAAGATACATCGGTTGATAGGGGAACCACCCCACAACACCTTGAAAAGGACCTCTACTAGAGCAAGGACCCAAATATCTATCAAGGTATTGCGGCAACAATTGCCCTATTCTAGTCCAGAGAGTTCACTCTTGTAAAAACTCGGTGCATAGTTGTTCGAGGGTGTTTTCTAACACCCTACAGTTCTTGGCCTTCCATATAAGAATCTAACAATTTGAGTGTCGATAAAGAACCAAGTAGCACTTGGTTGTAATGGAATTTGCCTATTCAATTTGAGAATAGCGGAATTTAATGAGAGTACTTTCAAGAAATGATTTTGTGAGCATAGCGGGTATACATAATTGAAGATAGCAACATAATCATAGCAATTAGTTAACTTGGCATAGACAATACTTTTGCAAGAGAGAGAGTTTAGAGAACATGACAACAATTGAGGACCGGATTTATGTGGAGCCGGTCCCCCCTCCAATAGGCATTTGTATTATGATTTCTCCCATAAAGAGAGACTTGTTACAATACAGTCTTTGTGTTCCTTGTGACCTAGGTGATGCCATGAAGATGGAAGGCTTCATGCACCACAAACATAACATAAACTTGAAGAAAGCTTTAACTATCCCAAGCCTCAGTCCCAAGACCTCAAACACCTTCGAAGGTGGAGAGAGCTAGCAGGGAATGAGGGTAGGGAAGAGGAAGAAGAAACATTTCGTAGGAGAAAGAATTAGTTCCTCACTTATCATACTCTTGTTGCTAGCATACATAATAGCATAGTAATGAAGAAGAAGGATATGGCAAGCTTAAGCATTGAAGCATGGCTCTTGGTTGGATTTGCACTCCATAGCCAAGAGTGTTGGTGTAGGCTCTCAACCTCTACTTGCTTGGAGAGGGAGCTCTTGCACTTTGCATATCACACAATGAGAGTGCTTGTGAGTGTGTGTGGGTGAGTATACCCCCTAGGCACCCCCCTAGCTTGCTTGGGTCGACCCCCCCTTGTAGCTCATGCCTGAAGCTCATTGGACCCCTCCAGGCCTAGCCAATCACAAGCAGGAGCCATTACAAGCAACATGGGTAGCCTTGGGACAAGTGTCCCCCTTTCCCCTTTGAGAGAGAGGACTTGATAAATGCTAAAACAATTAGATAATTCATGTAATTTATCATTGGACCCCTTTGAAGCCTAGCCAATAGGCTTCAAGCAACACATGAAGGTAACATGGGTAGGGGCCTGACATGTGTCCTTGCTGCCTCTTCAAGATGGGCTTCACTTGTGTGTGTGAGTGGGTGTTCTCTCTCTAGGCCCTAGGAAAATGGCTCGCCCCCCCTCTTGTAGGAATGCTTTTGACTTTTAGGTGATCAAGCACCTTACTCACCAAGCATGACAAAGCACTTGAACTAGGGGGGGTTCCCACAAGCATCTCAGGCAAGCTTCTCAAGGCACCTCAAGTACTTTAATCATGCAGCAAGTCAAGCACCTCAAGCATGGAGCCAGTCAAGCACCTCAAGCATCTTAATCAAGCACCTCAAGCATGAAAAACACCTCAAGCATGACAAGCACCTCAAGCAGGACAAGCACCTCGAGCTTGGGCCGGGTTCCCACCTCAAGCTCAGCCCTAGCTTACTTAAGGTCAAAAGGACTTTTACACACATTTATTGGAGGTCTTCAATGAAGCTAACCCTAAGGTCTTATGCTCCATTGGTTAGCCTTGCTCTTTGATAGACCATCTCCCTTTTGGGCCCCTTTACATTGGCCCCGTGTTGAGATAGATCTAAAAGCACATACCTATATCTTAACACTTGTTCCCGTTTATTCTCCCACATTAAGTGATCAATTTAATATGAGAAAATCATTTGGGTTAGTTAGATATTAGATTTTATGACATTACCTCTCTCTTGAAATCATAGTCGTCCTCGACTATGAGGTAGAAGAGATAAAGTCTTAGTCATTAGTCAATCGTACTTAGCGGGTAAAGGATCCCTTTTTACCCTACGGCATCTTTCCAAGATGGATGACTAATCCATTTGGTGCTTGGGAGACATAGCTGCCGCAAGCATGTCTGCTCTTTAGTCCATTTCATTCTCCCAAAGTAGAGTGACAAATTCTACTTGGTGTTTGAGAGACGTCGTCATCACAAACATGATTCTAAGCATGCATACTAGTTAAATTTGTCCACAATTAAAAAGAGGACTAGTCATATAAGACAAAAACATGAGTTATTTAAAAGAAATTTGTACATTTGCTTACTCTAATGTAGCATTGTAAGCATTGACAAGGTTCATACTATCCTTAAGTTGTACTCCTTGCATCCATTTAGCGTCTTCAAAAGGATAATTTTTGAACTTAATAAGATACCGTCGGATAATCTTACCATGTCGTAGTACCTTGTCTTCATGCCGAAGGATAGCTTCGGGTTGTAGCACCTCTTCTTGGTCTTCAACTTCGGGAGGGTCTTCAATAATTGGTTCAATTGGTGGCTCTCCTTTGTAGGGCTTAAGTAAGCTTACATGAAAGGCATTGTGTATAAGCCAATGGTTGGGCAACTTGAGTTGATAAGCCGTCTCATTGATAGGCTTCAAGATTTGGAAAGGACCATAGTATCTTTTTGCTAGTTTAGCATAATACTTTTGATGGCCCATAGGATTTTTGCCCGTCGTTTGCCTTAATCGAGCCTTAGGAAACTTGAGTAAGACCCAATCATTTTCTTTGAACATTAAGGCTCTTCTGTGCTTATCAGCAGCAGCTTTTTGCCTTTGTTGAGAGATGGCTACAGCCTCCCTAATCTTTTGAAAAGATTCTTGTAGGTCACGGCTATACTCATCGGCGGCGAAGATCTTCCCATGTACTTTCAGTAGCAAGGGACTTTTAGGTCTTCCTTCTATGATCTCGAAAGGTGCTTTGCCCGTAGAAGTATGTACAGTATTATTGTAGGCATACTCTACTAGCGGTAAATACTTTTCCCATTGTGAGCGTTGATCTACTTCGGTAACATAAGTCTTGAGTAGATCGAGTATCGTAAGATTGGCTATCTCACTTTGGCCATCCGTTTGTGGGTGATAGGCCGAAGAGAAATTCAATCTTGTTCCTAGATTTTCAAAGAGACCTTTCCAGAAATTACTGGTCATTCTAGGATCTCTATCTGACACGATGGATGTGGGTAATCCATGGTGTTTGAAAATCTGAGATATGAAGAGAGTTGCCATTTGATGTGCCTTAATAGTCTTTTTGACAGGAATAAAATGTGCTTGCTTGCTAAACCTGTCGACTATTGTCCATATTCCTGTATTCCCATGGATAGACTTGGGTAATCCAAAGATGAAATCCATGGATATACTCTCCCATGGTGAATTTGGAATAGGCAATGGCTGGAGTAATCCAGGTTGCTTCCCTCTATCATACTTGGTCTTTTGGCATACTACACATTTTGAAACATACTCTTGTATGTCCACTTTCATGGTAGGCCAATAGAAATACGTCTCTACTCCTCGGAGAGTAGGTTGAATACCTCTATGCCCTGCATATGGAGGAGCATGGGATTCATACATAACCTTCTCACGAAGGGAATGGGTAACACATAGCCTATTGCCGTGGAGAAGATAACCATCCTGCAAGGTGAATGGTTCCTCTTTCTTCCCCAAAGCAAGGGCTGACATTATGTCTCTAAAGTCAGGGTCAGTAGCATACTCATCTATCATAGAGGATAGATCATTGTGAGTAGCTATAGACACCGCATTAACTTTTGGTCGTCGTGAAAGTGCATCGGCAACTTGATTGTGCTTACCAGCTATGTGAGCAATATGGAAATTAAATTGCGAAAGAAAATTTGCCCACCTCATTTGTTTGTCGGAAAGCTTGGTTTGCGTCATGAAATACTTGAGACTTTGGTGGTCGGTTCGTAGGATAAATGGAGTCCCCAATAGGTAGTGCTTCCATGTGTCTAGGGCATGTAGAACAGCTAAAAGCTCTTTCTCATAAATGCCCAAGACTCGTTCATCACCATTGAGCCTCCGGCTCTCATATGCTATGGCATGCCCTTCTTGAAGCAAAACCGCTCCAAGGCAATCACCACAAGCATCACATTGGACCTCAAATGGCTTTGAGAGATCCGGAAGCACGAGGACTGGTTGGGAAGTAAGCTTCTCTTTGAGTTTTTCAAAAGCATTTTGCTCCTTAGCAGTCCATACAAACTTAACGTTCTTCTTGGTTAAGTCGTGTAGTGGTCTTGCTACTTGAGAGAATTTTGCTATGAAGCGTCTATAGTATGCACACATACCAATAAAGCTTATTAGCTCATGTAGATTCCTTGGGTTAGGCCATGATTTTATTACCTCTAACTTTGATGGATCCATACGAATACCATCGTGAGAGATAATATGGCCTAGATATTGAATCTCTTGAAGGAAGAATTCACTTTTCTTTTGGTTGAGAAAAAGTTTGTTCTCCCTCAAGGCTTGAAAAATCACTTGGAGATGTTGCTTATGTTCCTCCAAAGACTTGGAGTAGATGATGATATCATCGAAGAACACTCCAGTGAATTTTCGATATGGTCTAAAAATTTTCTCCATCAAACGATTGAACGTAGCTGGTGCATTAGTCAAGCCAAAAGGCATGACTAGATATTCATAAAGACCAAATGTTGTGCGAAACGCGGTCTTTAAGATATCCTCATCCACTATCCTTATTTGATGATAGCCACTCTTAAGGTCAATCCTACTGAAGTAGGTAGAGCCTTGTAGCTTATCAAACAGATCTTCTACCCGAGGTACGGGAAATCTGTTTTTGATAGTGATATGGTTTAGTGCTCGATAGTCCACACACATACGGTATGTACCATCTTTCTTTTGCACTAAAAGGACTAGAGAACAAAAGGGAGAGGAACTAGGCCTCACCATCCCTTTGTCTACCAGCTCTTGTACTTGCCTCATGATCTCCTCTTGTTGAGCTTGTGAGACTCGATAAGGAGGTTTGTTAGGCGGTGAGCTTCCTGGAAGGAGCTCAATACGATGGTCATCATCCCCTCGTTTTGGAGGTAGGTCCATAGGGATATCATCGATGAACACATCTCGGAATCCTTTTAGAAAAGTAGACAAGTCTAACTCTTCTTGATTCCTATCATTTTCATTTGATGAAACATTATTAGCTTTTAGAGACTCTTTGACATAAATCATGTACGCAGAAACTGAGCTCTTCATTGATTTATCAAAAGAAAGAGGATTTACAAGTGGAATAGTGCGACCACGCTCACTAGCATCTATATACATGTTCTTTCCCCTGTAGGTGAAGTAAATTCTCCTTTCAGGGAACTTCATGTTGGCAGCCATGCGATCAAACCATGGTGCCCCTAGGATAACATCCTGATGTTGGAGGGGAGAGATGAAGAAGTCTTCTTTGTCGACATAGCTTTGGACATGAAGCCTCAACTTCCCAATCAAGGGAGTAACGGAGGCTTGTTGTCCCTTGAAAGCTGCATCAGCTGTTACTATATCTCCCATCTCAAAAGCTTGAATGCCCAACTTGGTGGCCAACTCTATTGATATGAAGTTGAGAGTAGAGCCAGGGTCAAACAAGATGAATGCATCATGCTCTCTTACCTTTCCCCAAGCATAGGAGAGTGATGATCCTTTGCAATGAGCATCCTCTTTTGGAGCTTCGATGGTGGAAGCCCTAGGAGTCTCATTGCGAGTATTCTTCTTGGGGCAAGAACGATAGCCATGTCCTTGCTCCCCACACTTGAAACACTTATGGTCCTTGCGAAAAGCTTCAAGCTCTTCAAGAGAGAGTTTGTTTTTACCTTTGTAAACTCCCTTCTCCTTGGACCGATTTTTGTTGTTGTTGTTGGAAGTGCCTTGGGAATTATTTTGAGCATTGGATTTCCCCTTTGCATCATTTTTATCTTTGTTTTCCATGGGCTTGACATTACGTCTAGCCCCTTGATGGAAATTGATGCGTGAAGCAACCATGGTGTGGTGGATTACTTCGGTAATAGTACCGGGCCGTTGAGAGTTGATATATTCGGCCATCTCTTCAGGTAATCCCGCACAGAATTGTTGTCTTTGCTCGGCAAAGTCTATCTTTTGAAAGACAGTAGCTTTGAGATGTAAATCCCAAAACTTATCTACATACTTGTTGATAGACTCATGAGAGAGGAGCTTCAAGCCGCGCCATTCGGTAAGAACTTTATCTTTAGTATCGCTTGGAAGAAATTGCTTCATGATGGAAACTCGTAGAGTTTTCCATGTCTTTGGGGCTTCTCCATTGCCACAAAGGCTAGCCCACCATTGACGAGCTGATTTTTGGAAGTGCATAGCTACATGGCGTAGCTTGGAGGACTCTGTGAAGCCCTCGTCCCCAAAGGCCGCATCAAATTGCTGGATGAAGGCCAACACTTTGTCGGTAGCACCAAAGGTGCCATCTAGGTGAGAAAAGAGATACTCTTTCCTCCCTCCTTGAACTTCTTTAGCTTTTGTGACCTTCGCCATGCAGGAAATGATTTGCGATGCCCTCCCCTCTTGTATTCTCTAGGAGAATAGCCATAACTTTCATCAGAAGAGAAGGAAGGTGAAGAAGAAGGAGAAGAGGGTGACCTCTTCCTAGCCCTTTTCTTCCTTTGTTTCCTCTCTTGCCTTTGAGAGTGATGAGGAGAAGGACTATGGGTTGCTCTTTTCCTCTTGGGAGGAGTAGGCGATCGTCTAGACCGCCTTCTTCGTGGAGCCACATCTTCAAAAGAACTTAGACTTTCATTGCTTTCTTTCTCTTTGGATTCCTCCTCTCGAATGGGAGAGAGTCTTCTTTTGGGGGTCTCTTCAAGAGGCCTCCTAAGCTCTCTCTCCTCTTGGAGAGGAAGGGAAATTCCATAGGCACGAAGTTGTTGAGTAACTTCGGCTTGCAAGGTAGGGTTGCCCATAGCTTGTTGCAACCTAGTCACAAGATAATTCACAAACATGGGAGCATCATCATTAGCACCTTCATGTGCAAAATCAAAGCTATCAATGTTCATTCTACTCTCTTGATTATTGTCAGCCATGTTAACAAAATTTTATGTATGTACTTAGTGTATGCTTTGGCAATTCAAAACCTTAGTTGCCACTCCTCTTAGCCTTTGAAAATCGGCTCTTAAGTATCTACACCCACGGCTCAAAGTGGTTAATTATAGAGAGTAGAGGAGTAGGTCTAACATAGCAGAGTTGCCAAGGGCTAGCTCCTTTCGGACTTCTTATGGCTCAATAATGGTAAAGCCGTAGGCAAGTCTAAAAAGACTCCATTATTAAGTCCAAAGCTCCCGAGGTGTGCACCATCCCCCACATAGTGGGCTTAACAAAACCGGTATTAGATCCCAGTTCCACTTACTCTATTATAATTAACAACATCAACCATTTATAGGCTACTTAAGGACCTCTCTTCTTAAGCAAGAAAAGAGAAACCAAATGCTCTGATACCAATGTAATGGAATTTGCCTATTCAATTTGAGAATAGCGGAATTTAATGAGAGTACTTTCAAGAAATGATTTTGTGAGCATAGCGGGTATACATAATTGAAGATAGCAACATAAACATAGCAATTAGTTAACTTGGCATAGACAATACTTTTTCAAGAGAGAGAGTTTAGAGAACATGACAACAATTGAGGACCGGATTTATGTGGAGCCGGTCCCCCCTCCAATAGGCATTTGTATTATGATTTCTCCCATAAAGAGAGACTTGTTACAATACAGTCTTTGTGTTCCTTGTGACCTAGGTGATGCCATGAAGATGGAAGGCTTCATGCACCACAAACATAACATAAACTTGAAGAAAGCTTTAACTATCCCAAGCCTCAGTCCCAAGACCTCAAACACCTTCGAAGGTGGAGAGAGCTAGCAGGGAATGAGGGTAGGGAAGAGGAAGAAGAAACATTTCGTAGGAGAAAGAATTAGTTCCTCACTTATCATACTCTTGTTGCTAGCATACATAATAGCATAGTAATGAAGAAGAAGAATATGGCAAGCTTAAGCATTGAAGCATGGCTCTTGGTTGGATTTGCACTCCATAGCCAAGAGTGTTGGTGTAGGCTCTCAACCTCTACTTGCTTGGAGAGGGAGCTCTTGCACTTTGCATATCACACAATGAGAGTGCTTGTGAGTGTGTGTGGGTGAGTATACCCCCTAGGCACCCCCCTAGCTTGCTTGGGTCGACCCCCCCTTGTAGCTCATGCCTGAAGCTCATTGGACCCCTCCAGGCCTAGCCAATCACAAGCAGGAGCCATTACAAGCAACATGGGTAGCCTTGGGACAAGTGTCCCCCTTTCCCCTTTGAGAGAGAGGACTTGATAAATGCTAAAACAATTAGATAATTCATGTAATTTATCATTGGACCCCTTTGAAGCCTAGCCAATAGGCTTCAAGCAACACATGAAGGTAACATGGGTAGGGGCCTGACATGTGTCCTTGCTGCCTCTTCAAGATGGGCTTCACTTGTGTGTGTGAGTGGGTGTTCTCTCTCTAGGCCCTAGGAAAAGGGCTCACCCCCCCTTTTGTAGGAATGCTTTTGACTTTTAGGTGATCAAGCACCTTACTCACCAAGCATGACAAAGCACTTGAACTAGGGGGGGTTCCCACAAGCATCTCAAGCAAGCTTCTCAAGGCACCTCAAGTACTTTAATCATGCAGCAAGTCAAGCACCTCAATCATGGAGCCAGTCAAGCACCTCAAGCATCTTAATCAAGCACCTCAAGCATGAAAAACACCTCAAGCATGACAAGCACCTCAAGCAGGACAAGCACCTCGAGCTTGGGCCGGGTTCCCACCTCAAGCTCAGCCCTAGCTTACTTAAGGTCAAAAGGACTTTTACACACATTTATTGGAGGTCTTCAATGAAGCTAACCCTAAGGTCTTATGCTCCATTGGTTAGCCTTGCTCTTTGATAGACCATCTCCCTTTTGGGCCCCTTTACATTGGCCCCGTGTTGAGATAGATCTAAAAGCACATACCTATATCTTAACACTTGTTCCCGTTTATTCTCCCACATTAAGTGATCAATTTAATATGAGAAAATCATTTGGGTTAGTTAGATATTAGATTTTATGACATGGTTCTTGAAAACCATCCCACCTAGGAAGAGGTTGTTCTTGAAGAACCTTATCTTCTAGGTCTTTTGAAACCATTTACATACCTCCCAAGGCACATATCACCGGGCACTCCTTGAATAGGGTAAGAGGGTCCTCATTATTTGTTCTGCATTGTGAGCATCTATCGGGACCAATTCATCTAGCTTGTATCTTCACACCCATAGGTAAGGCTCCCCAAAGAACCTTCCAAAGAAAAACATTCATCCCAAGTGACAAATGAGGGGACTAGGTTTTCTCCGTGATTGTCACCCATCTTGATTCCAACCATTGCTTGTTGCACTACTTGTTCAGGAGGGAGAACCAGTCTATTGAGAATATTAGCGTGTTGCACACATCCTTGGTTTGTGGTTTAAGAAGATGTATGTTCTTGGGCCACCGTCATGCCTTCCACTCAAACTTAGATTTGGATGGGGGTAGCCAACCTCTGTCTAGCCGTTCTAAAGATCTACTAATAAACAGACCTTCATTCCTGTACAAGGGGGAACTCTCAAGCCAGTTGATCTATTTCTTTCCATCTTTTACTGCTGCTATCCCAAAATTGGCTCAAATGTCAAAGCCCTTTGTTATTGATATTTTTGGAAACTTCCCTCCAAAATGGGCTCAAAAGCATACTTCTTAGATAGCCATGGGGACCCGTGAGATATAGAATTGTCGAAGTATTTAGGTTGAGTTCTCCCATGGTCAGGGCAGCTTGCTTATCCAATCACGCTATCAAGGACTTAATATAATTCCAAAATTCTTTGAAAATTTTGAAAGTCAACCCATCCCACCTAGAAAATTTCTATTTACCAAGAGCTTGTAATGCTTGATAGCATTCCTTCCTCAATGAGCACCCTCTCCAAGAGGTTGACATCTGAGTCCATGGGATATCGTTTTTTTAACACTTCCAAGAAGAGTAGCTTTGGCTTCATCCACCTCAAGGGAGTGGGACTTAGGTTGATCTGTCATAAGTGATCAAGTATCATATGAGCCATTTTATTGGGGTCCTTGATATCAAATTCCTCGCTCATCGATGAGCGAGTGGATGAGGCCCTGATTTCTCTTGACTTTTGAGGGCCTTGAAGAAGTGAGCTTGATTAGCCTCCTCCGACTAGAGGAAGGTTTCTCTGGATAAAAATCTAGCCTTCGTCACCTCCTCAAGTTGTTGTTGGATCAATTCACACTTAGCTTCAAGCCACTTTTTATGCTCAACTTTAGAAGCCGACCCTTTGTGTTTTTTAATTGTTAAAAGATCCACCTCAAAAATGAGCTTCTTTAGTCGTTCCTCGTGGTATTTCTTCCTTCTAGATCTGCTATTTTGATTGATTTTTGAATATTCTTGACAAAGATATCCCAGCACCTTAGACTCGCCAGATCCACATCTTTATGTTTCCATGGCCAGTCTTTTGAAGAGAGGGTCTTTAAACATACGAGCCCCTGTTGTGAGAAGCTTCTAAGACCACTGGTGCCAATGTCCTTCTCCTTTGGTTTGTTTTAGCTTCATGCTTAAAGAAAGGTGATCCAAAAGGCATTGAGAGGTTTCCACCTCAATTTCCAACCAAGAGGGCAATCAATCAGCTTGATGAGAACAATAACAATGATCTAGCCAAGATGTGGTACTGGCATATTGTAGACTTGTGTATGTGAACCTTGGCATGCTATTCCATGGGGCCACATCCCACAAGTCCATTAATGCCCATTTTTCAAAAGCTTAGCCATTTGGACCTTTTGGATCCAGCTAACATGTTTGAGGAACCTAATCTGTCCATTCTCTTCTCCACCATATTAAAGTCTCCTACCAATATCCATTCCCCTTCCAAATGGACATCTCTTAGGTGCCCCCATAGTTTATCCCTTTCCTTCACTTAACATGGTCCATACACATTAATGACAGTAAAATGTTGCTCAACCCACTTGATCTTTAATACTAGCGCTCTCCAAAAGGGATGATTGATGACTATCTTCATCTCTAAATCCCTGTCCACCACCAAGAGGATGCCACTGTACCCATGGATCTCTCCCCTGGTCACCATGTTGGAGGCAAGTGGTGTAAGAGGGGAAATTCAAGGGGGATCTCTACTTGATAACTCTTGGCCAAGCTCTTCACTGATGACTCGCTTCTTTTCTTGAAAGATTGTCCACACATTTGAATGACTCATTCGACCCTTCTCAATGGTTAGGAGAGATCATCTCAAAGGGAAAGGTCAAATCTACCATCTTGGAACCCCACTAGGGGTAGGAATATCTCATTAAAAAATATTCCAATTGCCATGGACAAAATTCAAAAAAAAAAGCAAAGATGGGAATTGATGATCCTTCCTTTCCACATTAGGGTGGAGGTAATCAACTCGTTCATGATCCATACCTATCATTTGTTGGGCCTCTCCTCAAAATAGCAAAATACAATTGGAAAGAATTCCTAAAACCAATCAAAAAATTCCTTATGGAAAGACGCGCTAAATGGGAACATGTTGTTAGACCTAAGGAGCAAGGTAGTATTGGGAACAATGTGCTAAATTTATGGTCTCAATTACACCAAAAATGAGCAAGCCTCTGCCATCATGACACGGGACATGATTGACAAGGTGAAGCTAATATCCAAAGGGGGCTTGTGAAAAGAGGTTAGGGTCCATGAAAAATTGATGGCACCTCAATGCAAAAATATGAAACTAGGTGGTATTACGACCGAGTTGGTACAAAATGTACCAAAGCATCTAAAACACACTAGAATGGGGTGGTATAGTTAGATAATTCAAAAACTCCATTACACACTACTCCCCTTCGCTCCCAAAAGTGGGAAGGGATCTTCTTACTCCATTCTAGAGAGTTTTTTCCAAAAAGGTCAACACAACACGGAGCTCATACATTTGATCCACTTCTAGGATGGTGACAATAGAGGATGGAAGGAAGCAGAGCAGTCAACTTCCCAGTTCAATCTCAATGGAACTGAGAAACTTTTGATCAATAGGGTCGCCCAAGATCTTAGCTACGTAGTAATGCCAATTTGTTAGGCTGATCTAGATGGGAAAGCCTAGTATTGGCCTGAGCACAAAAATTTCAACAAATCGCAAACCAAGTCAATCTATTGCAACCTTAGGTTTAAAGCAAATTGGTTCTCCCCATTGAATAAGCAGTGGGTGAAGCACTGGCTAGAATCCAAATGGACATTGATGGCAAACAACATCTCACACCCCCAATGGCCCTAAGCAATGAAGATCTTCCTTTGGAAGGTTTTATGGGGAGCCATGCCTACTAGGGTCAAAATATAAGCCAGAGGGATTGGATATGATAGATGCTCAAGATGCAAAGCGGCTAGCGAGGATCCCTCTCATCTGTTTCTCCACTATCCAATTACAAGAAGCCTTGCGGGTAAAATTTGTAAATGGATTAAAAAAACTTCGGTCATCCCTTCTTCAAAAATGATTTAATCATGGGAGAAAAGAGTTGGAAAAATCAATCCATCCAAGTTATTTGCACACAAATTGTTCGCTTCTGTTTGTTCGAGTAGCTGGTACGTCTTCAAAAACGACCACTTGAAGGCCAGTTTCAAAGAGATAATTTAGGAAAGCAAAGAAGGTATTGTCTCTATTGGACACCACAAGAACTCTAAAGAATGGGCTCAAGCATCCAAATTCATTACTGTAATGGTAGCATTCAGTCCACAAAATGTATCCATCTTGTAGTTCTTGTTTGCAAAGGGCCGTGTAGCTCTGAAATAATTTTTCAAGGCACCCGATGTGCTTGAGGTTATTGTAAATTTCTTCCTGGCTTAAATATCCACTCACAATTGTAAGTATGGCAAAAAAAAAGAAAAAGGGATTTAGACATATGCTCAAATCTTAGCCTCCTATGTGAAACTAGGATTTGAAAAGTTCTCAAATTTTCTAATATAATTATGGATCCTTAATTATGAATGACTAATGCAATCCTTTCTCACTAAAAACTTCTAAAAAATCTGGTTTATCCATGTGAATGAGATCACCATAGAGCATTAATAAAATCTATGGGGATTTTGAATAATCCATCACTGTATTCATTTTAACGATGCAAAAATCCATGGAAAGCATTGATGTATTCATATGATTGGACGTTATACCTTGAAGAAATCATAAAATTTTCACAAATTATATATTTTTATGGTGATGGTTTTGTTAATGGATGTTGATAATTTACATGTGCTTAGCTTAAGTAGCTAGACATGGTCACAAGCTGTGAATTTTTGTGGAAATTTACATGCAGGTAGCATGCCAAGATATTAAGGAGGTGGAAAAGAGGTTACATGAGCTTGGGGTGCAACACGTCCATGTACAAGTTGAGGAAGCAGGAATTTTTGTAGATCAAATCTTCTTTCATGACCCGGATGGATTTATGATAGAAATATGTACTTGTGACAACCTTCCACTTGTGCCACTCAAGTCTATGCCTACAACTATGTACTCCTTGTGCCAATGTGGTCCAAAAAAGTTACCTAAAAAGGATTATTCTTAGTTTTTGTCATTGAGCATTCAACAAGAAGCCTTTGTTAGCTAATAATTTGAAGAACTACTTTGAAAAATCAACATTCCCTTATAAATGCACTCTCAAGAAGTGATTTCTTACACAAGATAAGCTATATTAGCGATAATATAATGAAAGAGTTTGAGAAGGTTCAAATAAATGTCAACCATAGTACACAAGAAGTTTTGGACAAATTCTCACAATATTTCCCACATTGTGACTTACCTCAGCATCATGAGCTTATGTGAGGGAGGCGCTGCATATCTAGCTGGGTACGATTGGCGGCAGGGGACCGTCGGCCTGGTGGGGGGGTCGGTGGTCCCCTGCCCCCAATCGTACCTAACTAGGTATGCGGTGCCTCTCGAGCATAAGCTCATGATGTTATGCATTGTATGAAAAACACCGAGAAAGACTCGGTTTTCCTACATGAGAAAATTTCTAAATCTTCTTGTGGTATGTTTTGGAGATTTGATAGTAGTTAGCCATAAACAATATGTTGTGCCAAGAAAAACACTCATTTAGTTAGGGTGGAAGTAATCTATCAAGGATTTTAAAATAGTTTATGACGTGTCTAAACTTTCCTAATGGCACTTCATTAACAAAATCAGTATATACTACTTATGCTTTCGTACTGGGTCTACTATTGGCACTTTCATTGATTAATTAAGGCTCGAGATTCTTTGGGGACTAAAACTTAACTCATTTTGACACTGAGATCTAACGCAGAGGCAATGCATGCGCGCCATTCCCCTTCGAGCTTGCACCCTCCGCCTCCCCTTCCTTCACCTAGGGTTGCCCACCTATTGCATCCTCCCAACACACACGCACACACTCACACAAACACGCTGCACCATCTCAACCCCATGCCCGCACGTACCTGCAGATTTTCGGCTCAAAGCCACCCACACACACACACACACACACACACAGGCTTGCGCATTGCGCTTTGCAGTGTGATTCTCCTTCCCCTCCCTGACTTGCCTAGTCCTCACCCTCCCCCCCCCCCCCCCCCCCCCTCTCTGTGCACCCGCCATGCAATTGCAAGACAAAACGACACCTACAACTCCGTCTCTCATGCATATCTGCGTCTCTCCCGGACGGGCAACTGCTCCTCTCTGCATCATAGCATCTTGATCCCTTCCTTTCACCATGCCTCACGACGCGATACATCTTCTGGACAGCAACTTGGAGGTCCTGCGCACGGAGCAAGGCTGTCCTCTCTCTGTCGTGTCCACCTGCAATTAGCAGGGCCGTTCCCATTACCTGCTCCACTACATCGCGACGAATGTTTCTTATGCTCGTCCTACTGCCGCGACAGGAGCTCAGTTTTTGAGCGTCGTTACGCTCACGCACCGCATCACTCTCTCACAGGAAATCTCTGCAGAGAAAGAGAGGTGGGATTGGGTATCTACATATAGAGAGAGAATGAGAGCCGTGCCACGTACCGTTTCCCCTCTTTTTTCCTCCAAAGGCAAAACAAGCATCTCCACAGATTCCTATCAAAAGAAATCGCAAAATGATTATAGGGACATACTTAGGTCCTCTTTCTCAATTTCCATTTCATCAAATCTCTTGAGATTCCTACCTCTGCTCCCAATCCCTCGGGGCAAAACATATGGGTAGCTCTAAGGCGATGGCAACTTTCCAACTTGGGAAATTTGACCGGTATACGTTGGGAAATTTGACCAGTATACATCAACCCATATCAAGTTTTGGAGACTTGATAGTAGTTAGCTCTAAGAAACATGTTGTGCCAAGAAAAACACTCATTTAATTAGGGTGAAAGTAGTCTATCAAGGATTTTGAAATAGTTTGTGGCGTGTCTAAACTTTCCTAATGGATCTTCATTAATATTATCTTTATATATTAGGTCCACTTTCTCAATTAGGGTGAAAGTAGTCTATCAAGGATTTTGAAATAGTTTGTGGCGTGTCTAAACTTTCCTAATGGATCTTCATTAATATTATCTTTATATATTAGTGGGCATCTAAGTAGATACCCACTAATCAGCTTCTCAAAAAGTCGTTTTGGGCACCTACTGGATCTTCATTAATATTATCTTTATATATTAGGTCCACTTCCATTTCATCAAATCTCTTAGGATTCCTATCTCTGCTCCCAAATACTCCATGGGAAAATTGATGGGCATCTTTGAGGCGATGGCAACTTTCCAACTCGGGCAATTCAACGTGGGCTAGCCACTTGTGCCAATTGCTTGCACTGCACCCTCTAGAAATCTCCCCACTTAAAAAAACAAAGGGCTATGCTCATCCCAGCCTAGACTCATGCGCCTCCGCTAGGCATGTGACTTTGCCTCTCATCCTCCCGTTGCACATTGTTGAAAAAAAGGATAGAATAAGGGTCCGATTCCCAATAGCTCATCCCACACCATCAAGCATTAAAATGAATTGTATAGTTTGAGCGTTCCTATTACTCTAATGACATGTTGGCATCACCTTTGCATTAGTATACAAAGATCTTTCATGATCTATAGACTTGAGCAACCCGTCTATGAGCACTTGATCCTACAAATCTATCTCTCTCAGATGTGCACTTCATGAACCACTAGTGATGCACACTCATATAATCAACATTGGCTATGTGAAGAAAGTGCACGCAGTTCCCGGGGGTCTAATGGATGCTTCATCCATGGCCACTTGCTAATACACTAGGCTCCCATTCACGAGGAAGAGGGAGAGGGCCATGCTACTGCAGATCCTGGTTCACATGTCATGGTTGGGTCTTGACTCTCATATCCTCCCCCATTTGGAAGAGGATGGGATATAGGAGGGCCTCTTTATTTGGCAATTGAAGGAAATGACCAAAGGCTAGAATGGTGGGGTAGATAGCTTAGATATGCCTATATAAAAATACTTCTACTTTTTTTCTTAAAAGATTATATGTAGATTTTACTAGATCTAGTTGAAGTTACTCTCCCCCCAATAGTACTTTCTCAATTTTCAAAGACTAAAAGTTTTCCTCTTTTATTACTTCTATCTTCTTTTTTCTTCCCCTGCAAAAGTTTCTCAAGCTCTCCTTCTCTCCCCTCAACTACTGAAAAGTATAGATCTACAATCTTTATCCCCACTTTCTCTGTAAAATGCCCTCCTAGGGTGCTCACTGTGAGTAAAGTCTTCTTATATCACGTATGTTCAACAAAATAGAATCTAATTACCCCTTATACCCCTCTTGTACACATGTTTCTATAAATTTACAAGAAATTTAAATCCCCTCTTTAAATTCATGTACTATGTTACATATACTTTAGAGAACTCCCCAAGCCGTGATAGATCTCTCTCCTCCTATCCTCATGCTAGGGTACCTTTTTGTAAAGTAGCCTACCACACATCATTTTATCTTTGTAACACTTCCTTCTAGATTTGCAACCTCTTCATCCATAGCTACACCATCTCCTTCTAGATCTACGACCTCTTTCTGCATAGCTACAGCCTCTCCTAAATCTAACAGCTCTTTCTTCATAGTTCCAACATCTCCTTCTAGACCATTAACTTATATCTCTATAGCTCCAACATATCCTTCTAAATCTGCAACCTATTTTTCCATAGCTCCAACATCTCCTTCATCAAGGTTCCCTACTTCACTTTCACTCTCTTTCAACATCTGTAACCTCTTTCTTGATGTGAAGCATCAACTTCCCCTTATAGCTCCCTATCACTTTCTTGCTCTCTTTCTAGATCAACCTCTTTTTATGTAGCTCCAACATCTCCTCCCTTACTTTGTGTGTGTGTGTGTGTGTGTGTGTGTGTGTGTGTGAGAGAGAGAGAGAGAGAGAGAGAGAACTATGCACTATGCAAGTAATTTCTAGCAAGAGTGTGCTTCCTCATAGGTACCAAAGAATTAAATGGAGTAGAGATCTAAGCTTTACGTGGTGCTGATGAAGTGGAATGCAAGGGGTGTCTGTAAGACTTATCAAGGTCACTCATTTTCAATGTTGGCAAAGGATCTGTGGGTAAGTGCCTATTCCTGCAAAGTGTATATGATTAGAGTATTTTTCCCATGTTATTGGAGCTTTTTTCTTTTGAAACTAGAAGGGTTGGTTCCCTATTAATCATCTCTTCTTTTAGCAGATTCTATATCTTCAACAACATTGGGAGCTGGTACTAGTACCTCCAAAGAGACGATGCACTCTGCCATAGTCCACTGCCCCTGCTGGGAGCTACCAAAGAAAGCAAGTAAAATATTGACCCACAAGAGCCATCGCCTCACCACAAACCTCCCATCCAAATGTAGAATGCATATGGGACCAATCCACCATAATCCCAACCAAAGAACACTCGAGAGTGCCGCAGGAACAAGTGCCTCTACCACAGGCATCGAGAATTCCTCCCAAGCATAACGACTCCAAATCCGAGCATGCGAGTTGATCCCCGTCGGAGAAAGGAGTGCATGCCAACTCCTTGGTTCCAAAAATGCAGGCCGAGAAGACAAGGGAAGACGCCAAGGAGCGGTCAGTAGCCAAGGGTCCCCCACCCGAGGCCATCCTCTGCCTCCCCTCAGTAGCACCACACCCTGCTGATGAAGCACACAGCTCCCCATCCAACACCCCACCCCGCGAGCCTCCCTGCTCTCAACAATGAGAGGGATGAGTCGAGCCTTGCAGCATTGAAAAACTGTTGAAACCTACTCTTGATAACTCCTTGGTGACAAAAAAATTCAAGAGAAGGCTTGATTTACAGACATTCTAAATCGGAGCACCAAAAGGTATAAATATTAATTCTTTTGAATATTCTAAAATAGATTTATTGCTTTAGGTTGGTTGCTATCAAGATGTTTTGTTTGCTCAATGGGAATCGGTAATAAAGATGAAAATTCGTTATAAAAAATATGAGTTATGTTGGATTGTCTACTGATTTATTTTTTAACCCAAATTTTGACCATGGAAAGGTCCAAGGAATTTATAAACCCACGAGCTACAAGTCTCCACTATAGACCAAGATATGTAAGCATTGTTTGCCAGTAGTGCCCACATATCCCGATTTGTAGTATAAATTTGTCAGTTGAAAATGAAAAATTCAAGTTGTAATTTGATTGACCCTTTATATCCAAGGTCAAAAACTGGGCATTTTAGTTATGCATCTCAAGTTGTAATTTGATTGACCCTTTATATCCAAGGTAAAAAATTGAGCATTTTAGTTATGCATCTCAATAGTCACAATTGTGAGTGGAGAAATTTTATATTGACTCGAAAAAGAATATACAATCAACCTCAAGCACTACATGTGCCTTGAGGGGGCAAAGATTCCCAAAGTGGGCTTGATGAAAACGTCATAGAACCCAAACATGGAGCTGTTAAGTAAAACTTCCCAAGTAGCTAAGGCAGCTAAGTGCATGGTTCCACCCTTTGACATTACTGGTTGTCCTTCTCTTTGATCCGACAACATAGATGAGCTCAATGCTCTCATGCACAATATCATTAAGCCACAACAAGCTTTGCCTCAAAAACAGGAAAGTTTATGGTTTTCTAAATCTGATTCAGATAACAAAATCTATGATTTGGGTGCAAACTAGAATGGCTTGGCTTTGCAATATATGCCCTCCTAGGATTAGGTAATATGTTAAGAAGAATCTTCTAGGTTGTTCATACCATTTGCAAATTTTGGCTGCCAGACCATGCAAGCCAGGGCAATTACTAAACAAATGCAGGGAAACCTTTGAAGCTATTCTGCAACCAGAGCAAGTGTTGGTGCCAATCCCTCTAGTGCAAATCTTTTTCCCAATAGGGATGGCTCCCTAAAGCACCTTTCAGATAAAAAATCTTCATGTAGTTAGGTCATTTGATCTCCCAAATGGCATTAACACTCTTCTGCCATCACTTTTCCAACCAATATTTCTTCAATATTTTGGCAAGAGGGGCAAACTAGTATGCTCTGTATACCATTTTGTTATAGGTATCTTGGGCCTTGGGAGTGCAAACACTCTATCTTATGGCCAATTCTAGGCTTTCTAGTCTAGCTCTGACCCAAGTACAGGTGTAGGTGTGGGTGATAGAACTTCCAAAGTGGTGCTCCAACAAACCTATATAGACTCTACTGATTAGAAGCCTTTCGTACAAACTCAAACTATGATGAATCACTAAATGCTCCACTTCATTTCAACAGAGGTCTTTGTCATCCCAGAGATGTGACAATTTACAAATCCTCATCTTTTGTGCAACTTCCCGCCAAAAAGTGGTTCAAGGAACCCCTTTTGGGTTTGAATAGCTAGGGAGACTAATGAAGAGTGGAGCACCTAAAGTATCTGAAAGTCTCCCTCCATTCTAGGATTGATGCTACTTTGTTACACTTTTGTGCTATTTTTCTTGTGTGGCCTCCAAGCTTAAGAAAGGTCTAGAGAGGCCAAGAAGGTCCAGAAGATAGTTTTTTTCAAGCAGTGTTTGCCATTATACCTTGATTTGATGAGGCTCAAACTAATGCAAATCATACTTTACAAAGAAAAGACAAATTAACAAAGTTTCCACACTTAAGCTATTTTTGCAAAGTGATAATTTCTTTCTTTTTGTAAATTTTGGCTTGGGCTATTTCATAAACAGGCACATGAGGGCCGCTGTCTTTGCTGCCCACTATTCATCATGAAATGTACTTTCTTGTTGTCACATGTGGTTTGCACTCAAGGGGACACACATGGATAAGGGAAGGGCCACCTTTCACCTTTTTGTAGTGAGCGCTAATGCTTTAAGAAAAGTTTTTCTTTTGCTTTTAGAAAAGTTAACCCTACTATGTTCACAATCTTTACTGCCCCTTAATCTTTTTTATGGGGTAGGGAATGGTCATTTAATGACCATTCTCCATAATATTGACAACCACATGGTGACCGGCGAGAACGGGGAGCCATGGTGGGAGTCAATATTTATGGGAATGGTCACCCGACCATCAAGAATTGGGTAGAGGGGGGCCAGAGAGAAAACCATTGCACAATGCCTTTTCTATTCGCATAGCACCACCTGCTCACGCCCTTCTGATGTCAGCCGTCAACTCAGTTGCGACAGGGATGACATTGCCACCAACAATAGGCCGCTACAGAGCACACTATTGAGATTGAGCGACATCATTTTGATGCGCCTTTGGGATGACGTCAACATGAACTTTTCTACCATCACATACAGGGGGGCATGACGTGACATGCATGGAAGGGGTACTCGCCATCAAGAGAAGAGAGGAGCCCTAGAGCACTGCAGCAATACAGTACAGAGCCTCGTCAATTCCCCATGCTGACATATCCGCTATTGGCATGGCTTTCAGAGCATTGATTTGTCAACAGGGCACTGATTCCACACTCTGAGTTGTTTGCAAGAGGGCACGTTCCCTACGTTGATTTGGCAACAAGCTTTGATTGTGCACCTTGCAATCCAAGTGCTGATGTGTGAGTCATCTGATGATTGCTGCGAAAATTTTGCAGGAGAAAGTCCACTAAATGGAGGGCTAGGATGTGTTGCTCCTCGACACCCTACCTTGACAGGTTTGTGTGGTAACCTAAATGAGAGAGATATTACTTAGGAAAACTATTTGTGATGCTAACCAAAAGTGCTATAATTTTTTATTTTTTTTTTGGGGGTTCTTGGCGTGGTGGGTGGGTGGGGGGGAGGGACTTGGCTTGTACGGTTAAGGGGCTGGGAAAGGACATGCAATGTCATTTCCCCAACCCCACAGTGCCATTCCAGCCATTCCATCCACTAACATGTTCGTTGCGGTGTGATTTTTGCTGAGGTGGCTACCATCCGGCGGCTACAGCATCGTATTCTTGCCAAGAAGGCACGCTAATCCAACACTGATGATCAGTTGTCTCCCCCTTGGCAAACATAATTGATTTAGGATAGCAAGTAGCTGGAGATTGGTAGAGGGCACACGAGGGCAGCAACTAGGGGTGACACTAGGCAGGGTGCGTCATCAAGGGCAGCTCCTGACAGGAAGCCATGTGGCGGAATGAGCGGGGATGGACTGGGGGAGGCTAGGTTGCTTTTTTTTTTTAATTAAGATTGTCTCATTAGTGATAGAAGCGGTGGTTAGTTAGTTCAGAGGTCTCTACTATGCAATGTCATTAGGTCTACCTCCATTGCTTGCTATAGGCTCGCATCTGCTGGCGACCATGCTGGAAGCTAGTGCCGCAAAAAGGGAGATCCAAGGGTTGGCCTTGCCGAACAAGGACCATCTCTTGGCTAAGTTGTTCGCGGATGATTCCCTGCTTTTCCTCAAAGCCGCCCGCATACTGTTCAAAGGGCTTTGGAGATTGTTCAAATGTTCTCCGTAGCCTCTGGATGAAAATGCAGTATTGAAAAATCTAGGCTGATCTTGCTATCTGAAAACGACTCTTTTGATCCTATTATGTGGTCTGGAGAGATTGTATCTAAAGAGAAGATATTTCAAGACCTACGTGCATCTCTAGGGGTGAATGTGACTCATAAGCAAAGATTCCAATGGGTGATGGACAGATTAGAAACAAGATGAGAAGATGGGATTATGTGTTGCTCCCCCTTCTCGGGTAGGATCAAAGTGATCAACTCATTCTTGATCCCGTACATAGCCTTCCCCAGCCCGCTTCGTAAACTAGCCAAATGCAACTGGAAGGAGTTCTTGACACCGATAAAAAGATTTCTACGGAAAAATAACATCAAAGGCACGACACCTTCGCAGTGGGCAAGCTGGGAGATTCTCAACCCCTCTATCCACGCAGAGGCATGTGCCAATCTATTCACATCAATTATGATGCAAGACCAAACATGGGCTTCATGGTAGAGGACTTGATTAAAAAGGCAAAACTGAGTTCTAAGGGTGGCCAATGGAAAATTTTAGACATCTACAACAAGCTGCTTGCCCTCATTGGTCGAGATTAAGATTGGGGGGCACAACCTCTTGTATGGTTGTGGCTTCTTATAAAAGCGAGAGTTATGGTTTTGTGTTCTCATGGCATTCTATGCATCACAAATGTATGGATGGTTTTTCTAATGTAAAAAGCTCGCATAAAGTGAGCATTGATACAATAAGAAAAAAGATACAAACATTAGAATTTTTCATAGAATTCTTGGTGGATCTCAAAATTCCGTTAACTTAGATAGCGAACAAGGCTTTGTTACAGGGAGAGATGGATGCTAGCGTGAAAAAGGGGGCTTGCATAGAGTGAGCATTGATAAAATAACAAAAAATACAAATGTTGAATTTTTCTTAGAATTCTTGGAGGATCTCAAAATCCTGTCAACTTAGAAAGCGAACAAGGTTTTGTTGGAGGAATAGATGGATGCTAGCGTGAAAAAGGGGATGATCAAGCCTATTCCCAAATTAGTATGTTCCTCTCTCTTAAAACACTAGCACGGACGATCTCAATGATGCCAATAGCTTACAAGATTATTACCAAGGCCATAGCACTTAGACTAGCTCCCAAAATGGTCACCCCCCATCAACACTGTTTCATCAAAGGAAGATCAATTTATGAAAACATTCCGGTAGTATTGATCGGCATCGAGTATGCAAACTTCACCAAACAAGAATGTATCCTTCTTCAACTCGACGTAGACAAGGCATCTCATAGAATTTCGTGGTCGTCCATCAAAGTTGTCATGAAAGTGTCGGGTTTTGGACCCAGAATGTGTGCAATAGTACACACTCTTGGGGAGGGGATCTCCTCACAACTCCTCTTCAACAGCACGATGGTGGGATTGTTTGAAGTCAAGAGATCAATCAAGCACGGTTGCCCACTTGCCCTGTAACTCTTTGCTATTGGTTCACATCTGTTAGCGATAACATTGCTCGAGGACAGTGCTGCAAAAGGGAGATTCAATGATTCTCCCTACCAGGGGACAAACAGTTGTTGGAGAAATTGTTTGCTAACGATTCTCTGCTCTTCATAAAATCCAATTCTTAGATGCTAAGAAGAGCACTCGAGATCATCAAATTGTTTGCAACTACGTCAGGCTCTACGTGCAACATCGAGAAAATCGACATCGATCTTGATCACTAAAAGCGACTCATTTGACCCCGCCGCATGGTCAAGCAAAGTGTTCAGACATCTTAGGACTTCACTAGGGTTGAATATTACACACAAACAAAGATTTGGCTAGGTGCTGGCCAAAATCAATAGTAACATGAGAAGGTGGGAGTAATCACCCCTCCCCTTACACAACAGAGTGATTGTGATAAAATCTTCTGTGATTCCCTATGTATGTTCTATCTTACCTATTTTGAAAATGGCCAAATGAAATTAGAAAGATTGTGAAACCCATCAAACGGTTCTTGTATAAGAGTAATACAAAAGACACGACTCCATGGTAATGGGCGAAATGGGAATGAGTGATGAGACCTAAGGACCACGGTGGCATTGGGATCTTAGACCGAGAAATACACACAGAGGCCATGGACGCAAAGCTAGTAATCTCAGAAAATCAAAATGATCATGGCTTGGGATATGATGGACAAAGTATATCTCTATTTGCAAGGAAGCCCATGGAAGGAGACTAAAGTACATGACAACATTCTTGCTCCAAGTTTGTCTATACTGAAGCTAGGGGTTGCATGGGGGAGATGCTAAGAAAGTGCAACAGAGAGAGATTGTCAAATACTTCAGTTACTCCATCTTGCACTGGTCCCCTTGGCTCTCGAAGCTAGGAGAAGGCTCCATGAACTCCTTTTTTAGGGAAGTTGCTAAGAAGGTGAATAACAAAGTGATCTTTAGACTGGCACATTTTTAGGACGACGACGACTCTTGTTGGAAGGATGTGGACAAGTTGGTGGTGCAACACAATTTGAATCTAAATGAGAGGCTATTGATTAGTAGTCTCAAAAGTTATGTGCAATAGCCCAATGCATGCGGCCAGGATTGAGCTCGATTTGAAAGCTTGGCATTGACCCAAAGACATAATTCTTGCACCTCCAAAAACATTGGGAGCTTATAACATGCTAAGTTATACAGTAGATTGGTTCACTCCGCTCAACAAATTGCGGAGGGTGAATCGATCAAAAAAGAAATGGTTGAAGTGTACAAACAACCTTTGGGAGGCAAAATGGCCAAGCTTGATGAAGATATTCACTTGGAAGTTTTTGTGGGGAGCTATGCCGATTGGGAATAAGATTCTTGCTAGAGGGATTGGCACAAACACTTGCTCTAGGTGCAAAGCTGCTTCAAAGGATCCCTTGCATCTATTTAAATATTGTCACTCCTCACGGGGACTTCCTGCAAAATTCTGCGAATGGGTGCAAAAGACGTGGAAGGTGCTCTTCTTTAAGGGTGACTAAATTCTAGGAGGGAGAAAATTTCAAGACGAAGCAATTATGGCGTGCACCCAAGTAACCACATACGGCTATCTGAAGCAACTTTGGAAAACACAAAATCTTCGCGTCTCTGAGAGGCAATGTGTGGTAGCTCAATTCAATTATATCGTGTGGGAAAGAACTGAGCTTATATATACATTAGGATCTAGAGTAGGGTCAACTGCACAAGCCAAAAGATAGAACCATGCACTAAGTTGCACTGGCTACTCGGGTTTTGCCACATAGGGAAGAATAGAACTATTGGATAAGGATAAATCAAGGTCTCTGCTTATGAAGTTACAGCCCCTCTTTTGAAATATTGTCCCCTCAAGGCACATGTTATGCTTGAGGTTCATTGTACATTCTTTGTAGAGTTAATATAACATCTCCACTCACAATTGTATGACCAAAAAAACCAAGATACATATATGTTGCTAACAATTGAGTGAACACACACATAGCTATATGCACATTGTAGCAGACACATAATACACTCAATGAGAGCATTTAAAAGCATTAAAAAAACAAATTTCAATTGCCATCCAAAGAGTGTGGCTCAATTGGTTGAGCCCTCATGATGTAACCCCAAGGTTGAGGGTTCAAGGCTCACGGCCTACGCTCAATGGGTGCCATCAATTTCTCCATTGGGTAACTTGTGTCCACCTTGTGGGTGTAATTTGTACATTGATGTGAAATTGTAAACACAGACATATGTATAAAGTTCGTTCTCCCTACTACATTCTCTAAAGTTTTTCTTATTCTTCCCTCGTGTTGATGGTTTTGTTTTAATAATGAACTTTTTTTTTACATAAATACTTATAAATCTAAGCCCGGGCTGCTTACAAATTAGCACTTCCAAAACACTTTCTTTTCCATCTAATTTTTTCAAAGAAGTCACTTAAAAAAGGAACTTGCATTGTCCTTGGGATTTGGGAATTTAAACCAAGGCAATCAATAATAAAGGTATGACGACCATTGCTCAGAAGAAAGATGCTAATATTGACGTCTCACCATTATTGTCCATTTGTGTGAATCCTAGAATCATCTATGTGCATATTATCCAACTTCCATCCATCCTCGAGCATCAAGATTATAGGATTGGTAGGCACACTCCTCTCAAACCCCTTGTGGAAAGCCAAAATTTCACATTACAATTTGGTTTCTCTTCCTTCTTTTGAGAGGCATGGTAGGTATAGCAGTGCATTGAAAACATGATTGGGTATAGCAATGGTAGGTATAGCAGTGCATTGCAAACACAATTGGCGTGGGGTATTCATGGCAGTTAAGATGATTTTGAAGTCTTTGGTACTCTTCAATTTTTTCTTGAAACAAAGATTTTTTTATGGCACACTCATTAAAAAAAAACTCGGAAACATTGTTTTTGGTATTATCGTATTGCAGTGGCTTGGTGGAATCATCTACAATTCCTTTTATGCTACTCTTTCCAAACCTAGATCACCTAGAAACAAGTCATATGTGGACTCTGGCCTCCTGATTTTTTCTACTCTCTAAAAATTGTGCTTGAGCTTGTTAAGTACTGGTTTCTTTTTAGCATGGGGACTTGTAGAAAGGCAATTATTTCTCAAAATGTTAAGCGGACACTCTCTTCTAAGCGGTCACGCTCTCTTCTGTTGTCTCATGGTTGAAATAGAGTTCTACCATATGCTAGCACCATGTCAATTTAAATTTCTCATTCTTGATCTTGGCTAATGCTCTTTTCATCACATAAGTCATCATCCCTCATTATTATTATTATGGTTGTATTAATAGTCCTTCAACAGTCTCCACACTCCACACAATAGGTTGCATCAATACCAAAAAATTAATTCAATTCATCCTCAAAAATTTCTAGGCAAGCTACCAAAGAACCTATGGAGCGAGCCCTTAATGTTTGCTACATCCATGTGTGCATCAACGACAAATCACAAACAGGGCTACATTCCTTGTGTTGATTTCAAAGGTAAAGCCGTATGTAATTAATATACATTGTCTCTTCTCGTCCATTTTTTAACCCCCAGATAAGAGATGATTTACTTAACTAAATTTTTAACCATATGAGTTGCATAGGGAACCATGGGAAAAAGGCTCCTCGAAGGTCACCCATCCCTCTATTGCCATTCCACTTAATGAAAAGATTTCCTCAATTATCCCCCAAACTACCCAAACGGAAATATCACATAGGTTGTCAACGACTCTTTCATCATCCCCCTTGGTGCCTTAATGCCTCCATGAGTGCCTCTTTCCATGTGACCAACGCTTGAAACCAGGGAAACATGCTTGCAACAAGGACAAAGGGTTTTAATGTTCCCTTGATGCTTTTGTCCATAGGATACTCTGTTTATTCTATTTGAATTATAGTGGCCCACAGTGTATACAATGTAAAGCACAAGGTATTAAGGAAAGAATATAATATTTAATTTGTGTATGTACTATTTTAATATAATGAGCCCCATCTATTGGAGTCAAAAGAAGGTCAAGAATGACACAAAATCATCCATGCTTAGGCTTAGTGGCCACTGAACTTATCATAAACACTAGCTTCTTTCACAAGCTGCCTTGAGAACAACTCCAAGCAGTACCATCAAGCTAAAAGCTCTCAGAGCCTATGGAGAAAACTTACTTCACGGTGACACCAAAGGAACAATCTGGGTGGCACTGAAGGCGTAATGAAGTTTGTTGTGAATCATGCAAAGTACTTTTACCACCAAAAGTTTCTATATTGGTTGCCATCCTAGACAAATTAGTGAAGATAAACAAGAGAGCCATTCATGATGAAAAGGGCACTCATGGTCTATATAGACATAGAGAGAACACCTTTGCTATCATCATGGAATACATTGCAATACATGATAGAAGGAGCACTCATTGCCTTATATAGACGTAGAGAAAGACACCCTCGCTATCATCACGGGATACATTGCAACAAAAAAACCATGGTATACATTATACATCCTAGGTGGACTTAGTTTTATCCCAAGATTAGATCTATGTGGCAAAGGGGGGTCCATGCACATATATACACAAAGGCCATAAGCCCTACTGACTTCAAAAATGGGGATACTCCAACATTCCGCCTCAACTTACTTGGCAGGACCTGCTCAGATCATAGTTGCGGATAAGTATAAAGTTTCCATCCAACACTTCTAAGCCATGTCTCTTCTCTAGCTCTCACGGGCACTACTTGAGAGAAGCAATCTGTCAAAGTCATACCTGCAGATAGAACCAAGACTCTCGGAATGAACCCCTCATCACCAGTTTGTAGAGTAGACCAGCTCTCCATAGAGGTACAGGATGTAGTACGCTGCAATGTCTGCATAGAAACACATGCAGTTGCATCTCTAGAAGTTTGGAATTATGCTTAGCCTCATCAATTGAGGATGACAGGTTCACTCCTAGAGTCTCAATTCTACCTGTAGGTATGGCTATGGCAGATTACTTCTCTCAAGAATATCTCCAATGCCGAGGGTACAATCTAGGGCATCTCTAATCCATGAACCCCTTCGGAGCTCGTACCAGCCTCTCTCTCTGATCTCATACAAGGCAAGATCTCTACAAACATAGTGCTCATTCATGCCTACCTCCCCATGACGCAGTCCCCATATGTCCAGCCAAAGAGGGTCAATGAAAAAGAGGACAAAGTTGAAAACATCCAAGTCTTTTCAAAGAATCTACCAGAATTAACATTAAGATGTGTTTCATCGTTTATCAGTGACAAAGCTCGAAATTCTTTTAGTGTCCAAAAATGACTTTCGACATATACGTAATCCTTTTCCATTATTCCTCTTGACTCTTCCCATCTTAACCTCAATTGGAGCGGTCTTAATCAACAATGGTACCTCAAATCTTATCTCATAGAAGGGCAGAATCCCATTGAACGTAGAGCTCCCTTGACTCCACATCCCAACAAAATAGTATCAAAGATGATGCTCCATGGTCACCCCTGTAGCTCTTCCCACCATCGTGTAAGCCCAAATCCCCTCATAGCATGTGATATGAAAACATCTGTACAATATGATATTATACTAATTCATACTCTGGTAATTGCAGGAGGTATTCACAATAATTTTATATCTTAGCAGGCAATGGAGATGACAACATCCCCACTTGTATGAAGTGCCTCTACAAAAGCATGCCACGATGGTCACTGCTTCATTGCATTCTCCTTATACATATCGATACATTCACAAAGCATTTTTGTGTATTAACTTGCTACACAGCTTCAATTTATCTTACACTAAGCTTGTGGAGCATGCGCAAGTGCGCACACACTTTTGTCTTACTGAAAGGATTGCAGAGTCAGTTACAAAATGATTGCAACTTCTTGAAGCAGCTACAACAGAAAAGCTTGTCTTCCATAAGAGGCACACCATTCTGGCGATAGACAAGAAGGCACATACTTCTATCCAAAACCCATTTGTGTTATGAAGGCCTCTCAGACAGAAAACGCGCTTTACAATGAACTTCTCAGACACGAGGGTGAGCCCACTCACACGAGGTAATTATACACCAGAACTTCTTGAAGCTCTCACATCTAGAAAAGCTTCCAGATTGTTGACTAGTCGTGGAGGCCATCTTCGAGTATTTTTTACCCATACACGGTCCCTGTACCTGCGATCCTGCATGCAATGGGAAGCTTTCAGCTTAAATGCCATACAAACACTAAGAACTGTATAGCAGTATTGTCTATTAAGGATACCTCGAGTCGCTCCCAGTTGCTTTCAGCCTCAGCTGTCAAACCTTCGGCATAAAGAGATACGGCTAGAGCTGCTCGCATATCTGGAAACTGCGGGAAAAATACAAATCCTCAGTAATAAAGTACTATCTTCTGAACAAGTTAGCAATAAGCTTAGAAAGGTTTCAACTAGACCAATGTACTTGTGACATGCCATATTTTGCACATGTTATGGACAAGTGGACAGGCTACTATCCAATCTGACTACAGCTGCAACTAAAATGTGCCCTGCCTTTGATACGCCACGCACATGCGCCATAGTTACAAGGAAACTCTGTTTCAAGGCCTATCATATCGAAAACTCCATTTTCAAAGTCCCCCGTTTCTCGTTTCCGTTTTGCCATTTCTTCAGGAAGTTCCAAAGATTGCATACCAAATTCACCTACAAAAGGCTGTTTCTAAACGATTCCAGTGGAAAGAGCAAGCCATTTCTGTCTATGATGGCCATGCCGATCTCATACCCGTTCCATGTGACTGACAAGCACACATAAACTGAACTTGGATGACTTGATGGTCTTCAATCATGGTTGTGCTACTTCAAAAACAGATAGCCTTTACGCAGAGAAAAACCAGATAGCGTTTACGCAGAAAAACCGGATACTACTTGAAGCCTTAAAGATGCTCTCAAACATGAAAGATATATCCTCAAATCATTTCATGGACCATTACTAGGAAACAATCAATGCGCAAGAGGATGCTAATAACAACCTCAGGATACTTTCGAAGAAGAGAACGGAACTGCCTGACTGCTTCATTCACTCTGCCGACTTGATAAAGTGCCTACACAAAAGAAAGATGCGAAGTAAGGACACATCAGCAAATGGGTAACCCTGGAGATGTGGCGTGTGCAATGCATTTTGCTCATCTCAAACAACTTCTCTAAAAAAAAAACCCAAGATAAGCAGAGAAAGGGAGGAACCAATGCATAATTTGCAGCAGCAAAAGAAAAAGCAGGAGCTAGCTCCACTGCTTTGGCATAACCTATCAATGCATCATCCCATCTGTTTTGTGCTGCCTAGGAAACAAGAAAAGCATTAAGCATCATGCAGGTTTCAAAAGAATAAATAAAACATAATCACAACAACATCCACTTCACCTAAATAAGAATGTAAAGATAGACTCTGAGTTCAAAAATTTATTAAAACCTTCACATTCCCAAGATTATTCCAAGCAGCAGGATCCTTCGGTTGTGCTCGAAGAACCGCAACATAGTCAGCTGAGGCGTCATCGTATCTCCCCAGACTCTCAAGAACGACACCACGATTTAAGACTGGATCCACTGCATACCTGCTTCAGCAACCAAAGCAAAGCACGAGGTAATGCAAATGTTACTACCGCTGCCCCACAATACCATGTTACAAACAACCCGACACAGAAATTTCCTGTCATAAAAAAAAGATTCCTTTTATTGTTATTAAGTTTATAAGACAAACAAGTCAGTCTTGTTTACCCACGGAGCAAGCATGATTGACTTGTCATAATCTTCTAAGGCCTCCTCCAGCTTTCCCTGCATTAATCCAAGCCCTTAAGAACCATAAAACAATGGCACATTATACAAAAAACAATCTAAATCACATGATGTACGTGCACCTGCCGACTGCGAGCATTCCCCCTATTTCCATAAGCTCTTGAGACAATATCTGCAACCCACTCAGCCTCAAGGGATCCATATTTATTGATGACTTCAGTCCATAATTGCTCTTCTTCAACAACCTGCATATTCGCAATGAACAACACAAGTTGCAGTGCCAGTGGACATTGGTATTCGCATAAAACAACAGAGACATACTGTGGTGGCATTTAAGGCATTCTGGAATGTAGATGCGGCGTCCTGTAGTCGCTTGTCAGTGGCATCGAAGGGCTTGCTGGGTTCCTTCGACGCATCAATAAAGGCCCGCACAAGAGCATGGGCATCTCTTGTGGAACTTCCAAGAAGGCAGGCCAGAGACATGAACATGGGTGCTCCCAACACCCGCCTTCTTGTCACTTCACCTTGCTCTCTCGATAGCTCCGAGACTTGGTTCCATGACTCTTTCAAGTGTTCAACAGGAGCCACCAACACTCTATGAATATCTGTTAAGCTTAATTCTCCTTGCTGAAAGTTGGGAAAACAGGTTTTTCCAGAAGTGTTATTTAACGAGACATCATTTTATTCCCACACACAACAAAATTGCCTACCTAACTCGAATGGAAAAAAACTTAATAATCTTTAGATCTTACAGTAAACCTCAAAGTCCACCTCGTTACATAAAAAAGATTCCACAACAAATTTACACACAACAGGACACTAGCTTTTGCGGAGATAGATAAACTTGATGCCAACATTAATATTTGCTATTGCGAAGAGCAAAATTGTGCACTTTCATTGACAGTCATAGTACTGGAAGTTTGGGTGACTCTTCAAATACAAGCTAGTCTTGCTTTTGTGGCCTAATTTGTAAAGTACTCAATGGATGCAATAGAATGAAACAAAGTGAAACTACAATTGAATTAAAGGAACTAGAGAAGTGTGAGCAAGTAGCTCCATAACACAGGAGAGATGGGAGCATCTAGGGCTAGTACAATGCGATAGTACAAATAAAAAATCAGCCCCACAAAGGTAGGGGCTCATTTGGTATGATGTACATCTCATCTGGCTCCATATACACCTCATCACTTGCACATAACTATCACAACTCTTCGCCACATAGGCTATGACTGGACAAGGGATGGTACGCACCAAGATACTGTTAGAGTTTTGGCATCTTAAGTGAACTGCCCAAAGTGATCCCATTATTTATTTTCGCTTTTAGGTATTTATTTTACTTATTTGTCAAAGTCTGGGTAGGGCAATTTCCTGAGGTGGGTATATATGTTACCCCCTTGACCCCATTGTATACACATTGAGTTATTCATTGCCAAGGTTGATTGGTTCAAGAGACTGACTCTCTCTCTCTCTCTCTCTCTCTCTCTCTCTCTCTCTCTCTCTCTCCACATCATCGACTTTGACATGGTATTAGAGCCGTGTTCTTAAAGAGCCTTGGAAGAGGAGTTGTACCGTGCAGCAGCGGTGAGAAGAGCTTGTGAAGACTCCCCCTCTTGCGTTGCAAGACGCTGCCAATGGGGACCCCCCTGGCCATCGCTAGCATTTGCAGGCGAAATTCCCTTGGGTGGCACCAGTCTTCCCCCGTTCCTGCGCGTAATTTGAAACGCTGACAACGGCGATGTTGTTGGCCCTGGTGAACACCCCTCAGACGACGGTGAACACTGGTGAACGCCCCTATGACGGTGGACTTGGCAACCCTCGATGCTCACAAAGGATCCGACCAGGAGAGGAAAGTCCTCCCATCTACAATTTTGCAGGATGAAGAACTCAATGGCAATGAAGATTTGAACAATGACACATCGATTGACGAGGACTTGGATGACCAACTTGAAGAATCTTTGATCCTTGATCCGCAGCTTGCTGATATTTGACAGGAACTACAAGTAAGCACTTGTGCTTGCCTTTTGAAGTATTCAAAAGATCCTAAATATGTGAAATTTTTGGAGGAGCAACCCATCCCTGAATTGTACGAGAGGGGGGCACGAGGTAGCCAACCCTCCTCTCAAGTCGGCAATTAAAGTGAAAGCAAAGTCGAAATTTGATACATAGACTTCTCTTTCGACATCGGAAGAAATTGATTGAGCTGTGGAGCAAAAGATCAATGAAATCATGTATTTCAAGAAACACTCTCCCAAGGAACAAACGTTTAAATCTTTCCCTGGCTACCTCAGCTGATAGTCAACTTTTGAAGGAGTCTAAAAGGAAGCATTGTCGACATGTTCACTATGAGAACGACTCTGGTTCTCCTTCTTCTTCTAGTTCCAGTTCTAACGAGGAAGGACGGAAGCCGAGGTAACAAAAGCACCGAAAAAGCAAATCAAGAGTGAACCATAGGATATCACGTCATTCAAACAAAGATACTCCTTCATATTTTGGCGGCTGTGATGATGATTCTTACACCGTCGGAACTACTTTGGCAAAAAGAGGAATCACTTTATTCGGGAATCAAAGTATGGCAACTTGGAGTGGAGGAAGGGTAAGAAAGAATTCAAGAACGATGGTCAAAATGTAAAGTTGGTTTTCGGGCCTGAAGATACTCACAAGGGCTTGTCTTTTTTTCAATAGATCAACCCCGCTTTCTTAGGAGACAGTTTTATGGAAGCCTCAAGGTTCGAAAGGTGGCATCCCACTTCAAAGGGAATGCACAGACATGGTAGTCTACGCATTTACGACACGGAAAAGCGCATCAAAACTAGGTCAGGTTTAAAAGGTTGTTTTCATCTATTTGGTTGACTCCCTAGTTTGAAGCCGATGTTTTGACTACATGGAACCACCTAATAACGACCAAAGGAAATCCAACAATACTCTTTGAAGTAAAAATCTGTCAGCATTCAACAACTTATGGTTCACGCTCGGGACAATTTTCCCATGATGTCAAGATCTTTGACTTATGCTGAGGACGAGCCAATGTCCAAGGCTGCAGAGAAAGATGCTTCGAAAGGAAAGCAAAAAGCCAAGAAGCTGATTCAAAAAAAGAAATCCACAACCCCACATTTGTCTACCGAGCAAAAGGCGAAATACTACAAGCAAGGAAAGTGCTTCAGATATGGTGAAGTGGGGAATGTTTTAACAAAGTGACCTAAGAAAGAGGAAAAACCAGAAGACAAACCGAAAATCTCTAAAGCGGCAAAGGAAAGAGCTAAGAAGAGGAAAACGAAGGCCGGACCTGTATAAGATCAAGAAGCCCTAATTTTCTTCGGCAACAACACGAAGGCCGGCACCAAGGCATGAAGTTGCCGTAACTCCCATCATAGGCAAGCTTAGGTATCATTTTTAGGGTTACTTAGGGCATGAGGACTCCAACATTATGCCATTGGAAAGTGTGATGTACTTCTAGGAACCCTTGAAAGTTGGCACAATCAGAACAGCATCATGGTAGATTATGAAGCCATGAAGATCCAATTGAAGAATAGGAAGGGTCGAGAAGAGGTTATGGATGTAAAGCTCAAAACAAGTCACTCCCCCTCGTATCAACTTTGGCCATTTCAAAATTAATGAGGAACGATTTGGTCAGATGCGAGCAAACCCAACCATGATCATGTATGCAGCCCTTACATGATCCTCCTCCCCTACCACACAACCACATTTTATCACTTTGTACTTTTGTCCTTTCGCAACAGACGGGGGACACACACATGTATATTTAATTTGTCGACTTCAGCCTCTAATAGAAGTAAAAGGATCTCTCTCTCTCTCTCTCTCTCTCTCTCTCTCTCTCTCTCTCTCAATGGGAGGGTGTGTGTGTAGAGCCCAAGCAAAGGTTGTACTTACAGAAAGATCTTCTTTATTTGATGTAAGCTCTGATGGCATATCTTTTACAGGGTCATCTTCTCGGTCGGGCTCAGGAAACTCGGCCTGAAGGCTTGCGAGGCTCAAAACGTGATACTTCGGAGTAGGACGTGATGAAAGGAGGCAAGATGGGCACTGGCTTGTGAAGTCTACAGCCAGTTTACACCGTGAGGATGAAGAGAGATTGGTGCTCACCGGCTTGGTCACACTCGAAACGAAGACCTTGGCCTCCATTGCCGTTCCAGAATTTCATTTCTTGACAATAACTAGCTATATCCGTTATCTGTGACGCTAAGGGATAGTGTTCTAGTCGCTATATCACACGGGCAAAGTGAAGGGATCAACGAGGGAGGTTAAATCTGCCGTTATCAAACTTGATGTTGGAAAAATACTCGAGCCCCCCCATGTCGCGGATGGCCTTCGAGCCCTCGACATCTCACCTCCAAGCACTCAAGCCTTAATCACTTGCGCTAGCACCGGTCATTGAAGATGAAACGAGGCCGTACCCCTCCCCCTTGTTGTGGCGATCCGACGTCCAAGATCTCGCCCATCTTGCAGCTTGAGGTGTAGTCGTTGATCACCTTTCTCCGCCTCCGTGTCACATATAGACGAGGAGGTGCCAGTAAGTGGCCGGTCCACCAATAGCAAGTTGCACCTCCTTCAAAACTGAGATGAGAAAATTGGAGGTGGCAATCTCTAATTTGCGAAAAAGCACGCTCAAACCCAATACATTTTTGTCTCAGATTTGGGTCGCCGTTGTCTCAAATGCTTGCAGTTGCAAGTTTCTCCATTGGAAGTGTCACATGATCGATATGGGAACACATAGAATGTGAGTGGCATGACTGAGCGAAAAGTGTTTGCCCATCACGACACTTGGAACTTGACATAAATTGTCTATGGATTGGTGGTCTCTTGATTTGCACGTTCAAAATAATTTTGCTAAAATCACATAAATAAGTATTCAAGGTCAAGTATAGAGTTAGATGGCTAGTCTGATGTTGAGCTATCTTAATCAAATCATTGGACGGCCAGAGATCCAGTTCCAAGAAGTGGAAGAAGCCAGAGGGACCTTACTGCAAAGTGTCAAGAAGGAAATTCTTCACTCAGAAGCTAATGGCTTGGAACTGGAATTCTCCGAAGACGAATGTTCACTATCATTGCAAGCCCTTGGCAAGGAAAAGTCCCTTGGTTGGGATGGGATGACGGTGGAATTCTATAGAGAATTTTGGGATGATCTCAAGGCCCCAATCACAAGATTGACCAATAAAGCCATGGTCGAAGGGTCGTTGGAGGTAAGTGTAAAGAGAGGGCTTATCAAACCCATCCCAAAACAGATTTTTTGTTCTCAACTGAAACATTGCGCCCTATAACAATGATGTCGGTGGCCTACAAAATTATAGCTAAAGCAGTAGCCCTCTGGCTTGCCCCCTTACTAACCAAGATCATCTCTCCCCATCAACATGGGTTCATAAAAGGAAGGTCCATTTACGATAACATCTTGGCAACAATGGTGGGCATCGAATACGCAATTGTCACAAAGCAGGAGTGCATTCTGCTGCAGTTGGACCTGGACAAGGCTTATGACATGATAACATGGACATATATAGAAGTCGACATGGAAGCTGTGGGCTTTGGGCCTTGTCTATGTCGGTTGGTACGTGTACTGGGGGCTGGAAGCCAGTCAGAGCTCCTATTCAACGACAGAATTGTGGGCTCTTTTGAGGTCAAAAGGTCTATTAAGCAAGGATGCCCTCTGGTCCCCCCTACTTTTCGCCATAGGATCACATCCTTTAATCATGACGTTCGAAGATAGTGCGGAATGAGGGGAGTTGCAAGGCCTTGCTTTGCCAGGAAATAGCCAACTCCTAGCAAAACTATTTGCAGACGATTCTCTCCTCTTCTTGAAGGCGTGCCCCCAGGTCATCAGAAAAGCTCTGGAGATTGTACAAATATTCTCAGAAGCTTCGGGATCCCAATGTAATATAGAGAAGTCAAGGTTGATCTCCCTATCGAAAAATGACTCATTTGACCCTTCTGTCTGGTTGGGGGAGATTGTCACAAAAGGGAATATATTCAGACATCTGGGAGCCCTCTTGGGGGTGAACGTGACTCACAAGTAAAGATTTGAGTGGGTGCTTGAAAAAATCAAAACAAAAATGAGTAGGTGGGAGTATCCTCTTCTCCCATTCCCAAGTCGGATAAAAGTGATGAATGCCTATATGATTCCTTACATTGCCTTCACTAGCCCGCTTCTCAAGATGGCTAAGTGGCACTGGAAAGAGTTCTTAAAACCACTAAAAAGGTTTTTATGGAAAAACAACACGAAATTCTCTAGGCCATGCCAATGGGCCCGATGGGAATCAGTTGCTCGACCGGTGAATCAAGGAGGCCTCGGAATTCTCAACCGTGTGGCCCATGCAGAAGCTTGTTGCACCAAGTTTGTTGTTTCCTTGGCTAAACAGGATCAAGTTTGGGCTGTCATGGTTAGAGATATGATAGAAGTAGCTAAACTTGGCTCGAATGGTGGAAAGTGGAGAGGGGTGGAGGTTCATGAGAAACTGTTAGCCCCAGAGTGGTCTACCTGAAGAGTGCAGGGCAGCTTAGGAGAATTGATAAGAAAATGCAAGAGAGTAGCAGGAGTCTTAAAGTGGGGGGAAGAAGTCAGATACTTCAAGAACTCCATTTTGCATTGGTCCCCCTGGCTGTCCAAAGTTGTAGATCCGCCACAAACTCCCTATTGGATTGAGACAGCCAGGAAACTGAATAATAAGGGTCTGAAGCAACTTGGGCACTTTTGGGACAGTGGCAACAAGAGTTGGAAAACCATTGACCTTCTGGTTACCCAGTACCAACTCAATATCTTGGAGGTCTTGCTTGTCCACAAAGTGATGAAGGAGCTTGACAATTTAGTATGCCAATCTGTGATTCGTTGTTTGACTGGAATGCTTGGAAATGGCCCGGAAGCAGTCTCTTATGGAAACCCCATCCTAAAGCATTTATCAGACGATGATGCATAAGAAGAATTGGTCTAGCCCCCTTAACAAGCTATGGAAAAAACAATGGCCGGAGGAAAGGTGGGAGCAAGTAATGGAGGACATATGGAAGCCAAAGGTTCCGCAGCACATGAAGGTCTTTCTGTGGAAGGTAATTTGGGATGCTCTACCGACGGGGGTGAAGATTTAGGAGAGAGGGATTGGGTCAGATCGATGCTTGGGGTGCAGGATGGCTAGAGAAGCTCTGGCCCACCTATTCATGGACTGCCCAACTATTAAAGGCCTTGCAGGGAAAATATGCAACTGGGTCCAAAGAACATTGAAAATTAGTTTCTTCAAGACTGACCTATTCCTTGGAGGCAAGAATTTAGGAAGTCCTGCCCTCCTCGTCAACACTCAAATCGTCAGATACTTCTTCTTACATAATGTATGGCAGACAAGGAACCGCCGTGTGTTTGAAGGAGGTTCGGAGGTGGCAAGCTTCGCAAAAATTACTCAAGAAAGCAAAGTGCTAATATGGATGCTCGGGCGCAAGCAACACTCGGAGGATTGGTCTAGGACTACTTATGCCTTGTTGTTAGCAGATCGAATGCCTAGGATGGGGGAAAATCTTGGCCATCGATAAATAAAATATCTCAAAAGGACAACTTTATGGACCCTGTGTATCGAGGAGGAGGAGGCGGGTTGGTGGGGGGGTGGCTGCCATGATAGCCGATGTAATTATAGTCCCTGGATGATGTCATGGCTCAACAAGAGCATGACAAGACCTTGTAATATTTTGGGCTGTTCAATATAATTCACTCACAATTGTGAGTTTTTTTATTAAAAAAAAAAGAGTTAGACTCCATATCACATAAGTAATGAAGTAGGAAAATTGAAAGTTGCCCACTTGGCCGAGTATAATGAGAAACCTAGTTATTGGTTATATTGAGGGAAAAATGATTTTTTTATTCTTTGGTTCTTCGCGTTTAGAACCAAGTTATATCATTCTTAGAAAGTGATGGTTTGTTGTTGGGGTAAAGGCGATGTGCTTTGTACCTCGATCAGACACGCCAATGGCGGATCGGACGTCTTAACCGTCTCATCTAGATCAAACTCCATGCAATCTTAGGAACATAATGCATATGTCGTAGCATATAAGATGCACCACTGGGTAATGATAATCAAACATCTCCTATACCCTCTATGTCACATGCTAATCCGTCATCTAGATGAACACGACCAAGGCACCCACTAGCAAAAGTGCTAAATCACTCACGACATGATGTGATGTTGAATGATGCATACTCATTTAGCAGCCATCGAGAGCAAGTGTCATCTCTATCAGACATAAAATCAAGAGGAACACTAGAGATAAAAATGACATCATTGTCACTAGTATATGAAGCCACCTCTCAAGTTTGTGTCAAAACCATCTCTGCATCACACATATATATGTGCCACTACCTCATGCGTTTAAAGCAATGTCGTTTAATGTGACCCTATGTGTCGACATGAGAGAGATCGTTGTCTCACATGAGTCATCATCGTGGACTCAAAACTATCACACATATCAACTACCATAAATGAAGTTATGGCTCTACAGCATGTACAAGGGCAATGTGCATAAAACAATGCCTAAGATAACTGCACCAAACCTAGAACGAAAGAAGCTTCCTACGGGGAGAAAACACTCTCAAAAGAGCTCACTAGCGCTCATAGTGCTCAAGCGCATCAATGCATGAAATCTCCCACGTCAATGTAACCACATTGTGCTTTGCAATTGTCATGCAAGTCTCAACTGCCAAAAGTACATGGAACATGTAACCAGTATGCATCAAATTCACGATAGAAATATTGTTGATCATAAACAGTGCATACCATATTCTACATGTAGCCACGGCGAGCATACACAACTCTCACTCTTGCGAGAGTGGATATAAGAACACCAATCCGTGTCCAAAAACAACCAAATGTTCGTCAATGTGTGTACAAGTGATGGGCGGTTAGACGTCTCTAGCATGTCTGATCGAGGTAAGAGGCACACCGCCTTTACCCCAACATCTCCAGACTCTAGAGAAATCCCACGGCATGCACACTATGAAACGCACCATGCAACACTTTGCTTGAACAACCTGCTTGCCTTCAGTGACTTCGAAGTTGGCCCTTGGTGACAAGCACAAATTGAGCAACCTACATGGGTACAACGTGCGCAGTGGGCTACGAGAAACTCACAAGCTCAAGCCTCATACTTGTACATTTGGCACACACTCCTACTTACCAAGGTTCAATGATAGTCAGTTTTGAAGGAACTTGTAATCTTGTCTCTGATCATAGATCTAAACAAAGGTGTTCATGGATTCAATCTGGATTTAATTACTACATTATTTAATGCATAGAATGTAAAAATGTGGACGTGGAATCCGGGTTTGTGAACAAGACAAGAGTGTGGATGCGGACTCCTAGTTCGTAAACAAGGAAAGACGACGCTTTACAGGGACTATTGAAGTCTCTATATGCCTCTACTCAGTAAGGTTTTCTCTCAAATTTACTTATCAAAAATGTATTTATATTGAGATTCGTCTTATCAAACTGTATGATCTTAGATAGTAAATACAAGGAGAATTTACATAAGCATCTTGAATTTTGTGGTTACCACTACAAGAGTTTGTGTGCACTTGTGACATTCTTAGCGACGGAAATACATTGGGTTTTTATACTCCCCGACGTCGCTAAGACCGTCGCTAAAAGCGTCGATACGGGAACGTCGCTATAGGCGTCGCTATGGACGTCTCTATATAGCGATGCATATAGCGACGACCATAGCGACGCTTACAGCCTACCTATAGCGACGTTCATAGAGACGCTGCAAAGCCTTATATAGTGACGCTTATAGCAACGCCCGAGAGTAAAAAAATTTGGTGGCAGGGCATTCACCCATCAACCATATTGAATGTTTCATTAATAGAGTAAACCTAAATGAATCCAAGATAAGCCCAGATTCACGTTTGAAAGAAAGTGCAAGCTTAGGTATAGACCCAAAGTAGTCACCCACAAGACAATATAACCATTAACTCCATCATCCATAGTATTGTTTGCAGAATAAAGATAAAAATACAAATCTGACAAAAGTAAATTGATGAAAGTAAATCAATATTGGCAATTGTACACACATAGGCAAAATCACTTGATTGTTAAACTTTGCAAATGTAATAGTTACAACAATGCTACCATATACATGTGGTAGTGATGTGTGTGAACACACTAGGACCACCGGGGCATTTTTTCCCTCTTTAGGAGGTTTTTTTCCTTGAGCATTGTATATACGCCCATCACTCTAGGGCTATCTATTTTTTCCATTGCATACTAAGTAACACACTCTCTATTGTGTGCCTTGAGCTTCCTTCGTCTTCTCCAAGCTGTGTGTGTTTCTCTGTAACCCTAATTCCAACAATTGGTATCAGAGCAGGTTGCGTCCTCCCGGGCTTAGTCACCAGCTGCTCCAGCACACGCCTACTCACTTTCTCCGATTTAAGTGAGCTTTGGCAAGTGCTCGCAGGTCAACAAAAATTTCGGGCAAGCTCATAGAGCTTACCCTGTTCAGATTTCTGATTCGGGCTCATTTCGGCCTCTGCTTCCACTACAGGCAGGTTTGCACAGGCAATTTCGTCATTTTGTGCAGAATTTTTGTCAGTGCCGTTTTCTACATAACAGGTGTCTTTTAGTCTTCTACGGTTTGTGCTATATAGCACGTGTTGTTCCCGCTCCATTTCTCCTATTTTCGGGCAGTTTTCACATCAGGTGCAGCATTTACCATGGCTGACAACAACACAGATGTCTTCAAGATGTTTGCTGCTGAGGACAGGTTGGATGGGGACAATTACCCTATGTGGGCTTATATGATGCAACATGTTCTTGTGTCAAAGGGTGTCTAGAATATTGTGCAGGGCATTGATGTACGTCCTAGTTCTGAGGATGCAGGCGACGTTGAGGATGTTGCAGGTCTTTCTGCAAGGATTGCTGCTATTAGAGTTGTTTTGCCTATGGCAGAACAATCTCGTTGGGATGTAAAGGATGCGTAGGCTCATGCGTTGATTGCGTTGTCTATGAAGCGCACCATTGTTCCTCACATTCGTTCAGCAAAAGCTGCAAAACAGGCTTGGGATATATTGGTTGGTCTTTATGCAAGTCGCAATGAGGCTAAAATTGCTTTGCTGCGTAAAGAGCTGGAGTCGAAGATTATGCACGAGGAAGATGATATGGACACTTTCCTTGCTGGTGTCAAGGATATCAATGAGCAACTTATTTCTGCAGGTGAAGTTATTTCAGACAGTTCCCTTGTGCAGACTGTTCTTGATGCCTTACCAGATTCCTACCAGACTTTTGCTAGTACTTGGAGACCGATGACCCAAGGAAATCCTGAAGCTGTTAAGTTTGATGCATTATGCACATTGCTGTTGCAAGAGTCACTTTCCAGAAAAAACAGAACTAGGCAGTGTGCAGTTGAACAGGCTTTTATTGCTTCTCAAAGAAAGGGTGGTAACAGCAGTGCGGCCACTTCTTATGGTTCTGCTGCGAGTGGCAAAACTTCTATTCCTAATGCTTCTGCTGATAGCAATTCGTATGGAAATTCTGGTGATAAGGGAAAAAATAAGATGCATTGCCATTATTGTAAATCTAATGATCACTTGATCAAGTTGTGTCCTAAGTTGAAGGCCAAAGAGGCTAAGAAGAAAGAGAGTGGTTCCATTGAAAATGCTGGTTCCACTACAAATACAGCCATTGTTGATTCTTCTGTGAAAGGAGACTATGTTGCTGATGTTGACGCAGAATGGGCTTTTAGCGCAGAGTGCACTTACAATCCTATTGTCCATGATGCATGCTTGTCAGCTGCTGCAGATTCAAATGCGTGGTATTTCGACAGTGGTGCTACAAAGCACATTACCTCACATCGTGAATTGTTCACCTCTCTCGAGTCTGTCCCCCATGGGAATTCAGTCGCTTGTGCCAACATTGCCTCTTATCCGGTTCAGGGAGTTGGAAAGATTGTGCTTACTACTGCAAATGGTAGTTCCTTCACACTTGTTGATGCACTTTATGTACATGGGATCAAGAAGAATCTCTTGTCTGTATCCGCACTTGCTAGACTTGGACTTGTAGTCAAATTTGTGGATGATAGATGTACAGTTCATGATCTCAGTTTTGGTGATGAAATTGTTGCATCTGGCCTTTTGTGTCGTGGGCTGTATAAGCTTACTTTGTATGACAAGTGTGGACAAAATTTTGCAAATGCTGTTGCAGATTCAAGGGCTATTTCAGATGCAAAACTTTTGCATGCACGTTTTGGTCATCTGAATTTTGCCAGTTTGTTGCGTTTACAAAAATCTGATATGGTTGCTTCTTTGCCTCCTCTTGAAGCACCTGTCAAACATGTTTGTGGTCATTTGAATTTTTCCAGTTTGCTGCGTTTTTAGAAATCTGATATGGTTGCTTCTTTGCCTCCTCTTGAAGCACCTGTCAAACATGTTTGTGAAGGCTGTATTTTGGGTAAGATGCAGCGTTCTAAGTTTCCAAAGGATGGCTCAGTTAGGGCCACATGCAAGTTGCAGATTGTGCATAGTGATGTTTGTGGGCCCATGCAAACTCTGTCCTTGGGCAATTACCTTTACTTCATGACTTTCATTGATGATTACTCCAGGCATGCATGGGTATTTCCGCTTAAAGCAAAGTCCAAAGTTTTTATGTGCTTCAAACAATTTCTGGCTATGGCTGAAAATGTCTCGAAATGTACTATGGGCACCCTCCGTTCCGATCGAGGGGGGGAGTATATGTCTCATGAATTCAATGCATTTCTGGCTAGTTGTGGGATAAAACACCAATGTACAGTGCCTTATACACCTCAGGAAAATGGTGTTGCTGAGAGGAAAAACAGGTCACTTACGGAAATGGCACGATGTATGGTCAAAAGTCAAGCTTTGCCGCATTCCTTTTGGCTTGAGGCCATCATGTGTGCCACTTATGTATTAAATAGGTGTCCTACGAAAGCTTTGCAGTCTATTACTCCATGTGAAGCATGGCATGATAGAAAGCCTTCTATTGAGCACATGTGTGTTTTTGGCTGTTTGGCATATGCTTTGGTGCCACAAACACAGCGCAAAAAATTGGATGATAAGGCTGTCAAATGTATTTTTGTTGGTTATAGTGCTGAAAGCAAAGGTTACAAGTTGTATCATCCCCAAACAAAACGTATTCTGGTTTCATGGGATGTAGTGTTTGTGGAAGATTCTGTTCAGCCCTTGTTGTCATGTACTAGAGACAGTAATGTAAGCTCACAAGACATTTATGACACTTTGTTGCCTCTTTTCAGTGGTGTAAATACGAATGTAAGTTCCAATGAGGCAAATGTACAGCCTATGGGGGTTTTTGAAAATGTTATAGACCAGCCTATTACTAATGTAGATGTACATGATGTACTTGATGAGGAAAGGGTTGAAAATGAGCAAGCTAGAGGTATGCCAAAATGGATGGTGCACACTTTGCGTGATAGTAAATTGGATGCACCTTTGTCTAGTCGTACTCGTTCAGGCTCTCGCCATGCATCTTATGCATCAGATTGTTATGCTTTGGCTGTGTCTAGCTTACATGATGTTGAGGAGCCTCTGTCTTTTGATGAAGCACAGAATTCAAAAAATTGGATGGCTGCCATGCAATCAGAATATGATACACTTATAGAAAATGACACTGATTTGCCTCGTGGAAAAAAGGCCATTGGTATGAAGTGGGTTTACAAGTTGAAACGCAAGCCGGATGGTGAGATCGATCACCATAAGGCTCGACTTATTGCAAAGGGTTATGCACAGCAAAAAGGCATAGATTATGAAGAGACTTTTGCTCCCACTTGTCGTATGAAGGCTGTGCGTTTTTTATGTGCATTGGCAGCTCATTTTGGTTGGGATGTACATCAATTAGACATTATTAGTGCTTTCTTGAATGGTGACATATTTGAGGAATTTTATGTAATGCAACCTTGCGGTTTTGTCATAAAAGGACAAGAGGACAAAGTGTGCAGATGTAAGAAGGCTTTGTATGGGTTGAATCAATCTCCTCGTGCTTGGTATGAGAAGCTGACACTCATTTGGTTAAACGAGGCTTTCGTAACAGTCCAACAGAAAGCACATTGTATGTAAAGCGTGAGGGTGATGTACTTCTCATTGTGGTTCTTTATGTCGATGATTTGTTGATCACTGAACCAAATGAGAGACATATTGCTGAATTTAAGGTTGATTTGAATGCTACTTTCAAGATGAAAGATTTGGGGCTGTTGCATCATTACTTGGGTATACAGTTTAAGCAGTGTGATGGTGGTATTGCCTTGTGTCAGAAAAGTTACATAGAGACATTGCTATGTAAGTTTGGACTTGAGGATTGCAAACCTATTGTCACTCCCATGGAAACATGTTTGAAGTTGAGTCTACATGATGCTGGTAATCCTGCTGATGTCACTCTTTACCAAACTTTTGTTGGCTGCCTCATTTATGTATGCAACACGAGGCCAGATATTCAGTTTGCAGTCTCACAAGTCAACAAATTTATGCATAGCCCAGGGTCTAAGCATTGGTAGGCTATCAAGAGGATTTTCCGCTACCTTAGTGGCACTTTACATCTTGGCTTGTTTTATCCCAAGGGGGGATCATTGCCGCCAGACTTACATGCTTTTTCAAACTTAGATTGGGCTGGTTGTTTTGACACGCGAGTGTCCACAAGTGGTTTTTCTTTCATGCTTGGCAGTTCATGTATATCATGGTTGAGCAAGAAGCAACCTACTGTGGCCACTTCGAGTTGTGAGGCTGAGTACAGGGCAATCTTCACAGCTACGGTTGAGTGTGTATGGCTCAGATGCCTTATGGCTGATTTGTGTGTTGGACAGGACACTGCCAACACTATCTCCACTAACAGTCAGAGCGAGGCTCTGAGCACGAGAGATCAGCTTGGTTTATGTGCTAACATAGGACAACCTTGCATATCTTTTCACAAATGCATTGTCTCGTAAGAAGCTTGAAGCTTTCCACAAAGCTTTGGGCTTACACCCCTTTGTGGACTGATCATGTCCTCAAGGCATGGCACTTCCCTTTACTCATGTGCCAGCTCTCGTTCACCGGATCACTCCAGGGGGGATTTGTTACCATATACATGTGGTAGTGATGTGTGTGAACACACTAGGACTGCCGGGACATTTTTTCCCTCTTTAGGAGGTTTTTCCCCCCGAGAATTGTATATATGCCCATCACTCTAGGGCTATCTATTTTTTCCATTGCATACTAAGTAACACACTCTCTATTGTGTGCCTTGAGCTTCCTTCATCTTCTCCAAGATGTGTGCGTTTCTCTGCAACCCTAGTTTCAACAAACACCATTGTCATTATTGAGAAAATATACATGGTTTTCCAATAGTTACAAAAAGACGTATACACGTCATCTCATGATACATATGCTATGATAAAAGGAAACTAATGCTATCTATAGCTACGGCTAGACTGACATCGTTTAATCAGCCGTCTCATCGCGTCCAAGCGGCGCATCTGTCTAATTCTGCAAAAAAAAACAATAAGATAGCTTTCTGTAAGTATAAACATATAATTTACAAAACAATACAACAAATAGAAAAGAGTAAACCCTAATACTAACCATGCCACTGCGAGAACTCAGAATGTCCATCAAGGCGTTTAAGCCCTTCCTGCCTGCGTACTCACGCTCGTACGGTGTGGGGTCACGTCCTGTCATCGACCACTGTCAAAACATACATAGAATTTAAAAACCCCTAAACCCTAAACTATCAAACCTAAAGAGCAATGCAAAAACACTTACAAAATCGGCCTCAAATGATGCCCACCCACCGCTCCCCAAGTGGTGCGAGCTCCCTGCCTCTACTCGCGCTTTGGCTGCCTCCTTTTGTTGCTTCCACTTGTCAGGATTCTCGCGCGCTGCTTTCTTCGCATTCTTTCAATCTTTTTTGGCCAGCCAATCTGGTCTGTTCCACCCATGCTTTATTGCTTTTTGCACTTCAAAACGCTTGTGCTTGCAGTATTCGCGCATTCGAACCTTCATCAGGTCTTCATTAAAGCGGACATCCTGTGTTGAAACGGGAAACTCGTCATGCAGCATGCTGATGGCTCTGTCTTTTAAATCACTTGGTACTTCACTCCAGGTGTTTAGTATGTAGTGTTTAAACACCTGAGGGCAAAGACCGCGCATGCGCAAGATCACCTTCTTGCCTTCATCATCCAAGATGATGCCGCCACTGAAGTCGACGGAGTAAGGCAAGCCCTCTCGCCGGTGACGCGTGAACCTGGGTGTCCCGGCAAGGGTCTCTAGCGGTGTGTCGATGGGGGTACAGACGTCAGGTGTCTCCACTAGAGTCTGAACCCCAAAGCGAGGAGTGTCGATTGGGGTGACTCCTGGAGGAGTAGGTAGTGGTGTGTAGGTACTAGGAGCGGCCGTCAGCCGCGCAAAACCTGGCGTAGATGGCGATGTCGTGGCTGGTGTGGGGGAGGGCAAAGAAGGGGAAGGTAAAGAGCCTCGTCAAACACAAGACGGTGTCAAGGCATTGACGACGGCATCCCCACAACAACCACAGTTGCCACCACTAGAGCGTTGGTGCCTAGACAAGTGTGAAGATCGTCTCATCGACATCGAAGCTTCGGAGCGTGTTGAATGCTCTAAAACAGAGGGAGACGCTAAAGGAGTAGGAACGTGTGATGGTGCTCCAGAGCGATGACAATCCTCGTACCACTGCCTCTGCTGGGTGACAAAGAAGAAAGAAACTCATCATCATCCATACCTGCATTAAACACACGAATATTTAATCTTAATATTGAATGAATGGAGAAGAAAACATGGACAAGTAGAGAGAGAGAGAGAGAGAGAGAGAGAGAGAGAGAGAGAGAGAGAGAGAGAGAGGACTCATAAAGGGGGAGGGATTCCTGTGTAGAGAGATTTCGTTGAAGTTCTCGTGAATTTGTAAAAGCACTGCGCTCCGGGTGCGATGGAGACTGAAGCTGCAATCGCGAAGGAGGTGATCCATCTCTGCTCATAGATGTTGCTTGACCCACCACTAGATCTAGTTGATTGGGTGAAAGAGACGCTAAGAAGCAGTACTAGTGCTTCTTAGCGTCTCTTTCACCCAATCAACTAGATCTAGCGGTGGGACGAGTAGCATCTATGAGCAGAGATAGATCACTTCCTTCGCGATTGCAACTTCAGTCTCCATCGCACTCGGAGCGCTATTCTCTTCGTCCTTGCTTGTGAGAACATACCTAGAGCATACGTACGTGGGGTGGACGCAAAGATGATTCAATACAATGACAAACTAATGCATATAGACATGAATGGACAAAAAGCCACGTGAATACAATATATATTATAAAACGGAGCAAAGTTGTTCAAATACAATATTTATGGCTTTAAGAGGTCTCTCTCTCATCCTTGCATAGCTCAGCATAACTTCCTGTATCTATATAGAGCTCTCCGTTTAGACGGATGTCCTCCATTTCATTTTGTAGATCCTCTGCATGCACCCCATAGAGAGTAGTAGCTTGATTCTCATCTAGCATCACCTCAGTGGCTTCTGACTGAGCATCTTCTCCGATCTCCTCCATTGATGCCGTTGTGATTGGCACATGGTAGCCCTCATACGTCCGTGCACTACGAGGGGCTACCTCTATGATATACCACTAGTTTGATGCAGACTTTGTAGGATGAAAGCTCATGTGCCAAAGCCACATAACTTACATGAGAGCTTCCAAGCACATAACTTCTAAAATTGGATGTTAACTATTTACATACTTACTTGTTCAAAATACTCGAGTAGTACAAAAGTGTCTCTTAGGTCAATCCATTTTTTAGTTGAATCCACCTCAAGGAAACCAGACTCTCCTCTACGCACAGTAGCGTTGCAACCCTCCATGATTATCTTGAACCATTGCACGTCGAACAAGTCGACAAAAAATCCTCTATAGTCAATCCTCAAAATCTCTTGTAGCGTGCCGAAGTAAGTGAGTTCCGCCACCACATGATCTGCATCAGAGGACAGTCGTCGACTAGACTGTTCAAATTTTGCCATGATTCCACAATCTTGAGTAAAACGCTTTTCGTCGATCCGTTCCACCCTAAAATGTTGACCTTTAAACCATGCTACTGTGTATGACTTATACTACAACCAACAAAGATTATGAGTGGCCGTTCAAACATCTAGAAAGTCACTAGTCGTACATTGCAAACTTACCTTGGTCGCCCAACCCCAAGAGTACTCCCACTCCTCCTCAGTCACTTCTTCACCACACTGTTGTGCGCTTTTCAATTGGTTGTGCAACCATATTAAGCTCATGAATGTTGGTAGGCTCTCCAGACCCGCCGGATAATGCATCGGTGGTCGTCTTCCCTGTCTCCACTCGATTTCTACCCTTTGTCGCTCTTGCTTTGCATCCTCATATTGTGAAATCCACTTTTGCATCATTGGATTGTGAAGCATGCAAAATCGGTTGATTTTAGCCTCTAGACCTTCCATCATCTTCTTCTCAACATCGAGATTGCACATGAAAATCCCAGATATGAGCTCATCATCTATGGTTTGCCATACTGTGTCCTGGGCTTTATCAAATCCATCTAGCCACTCTCTAATGTAAAGTAAGGACTCTGATAACCAGCCAATCTTCTGCCATGCTACCCTCCGGACATGCCTTCTGACGCACATATCCCTTGAGAATTTTCATGAAACGTTCTAAAAAGAACATCCATCTGGAATGTACTGTGCCAGCTATTTCCACCTCATCAACTATGTGAACAAGAAGATGCACCTGAATGGTTAGCATGGTAGTAGGAAAGTGTTTCTCAAACATGCACACAGCCTCCATAGCATTTAGTTTGGCGAATGGTATGGAGTCTACATTGATCTCCTTTGTAAGATCCATTGCACCAACTTCACAAGTTTGTAGATTGCATTACGGACTCAAGAGACAAACATCCCTCAATGGCCACCGGTAAAATAAACTGCAAAACACGTGTAGCAATGATATTAAAGTCCACACACGAATTTGTTACACAATTCCCACTATGATATATTCCACTTCAAACATACCTGACACATTTTATGCTAGTCGTGTAACTTCAAATCGGTAAGCTTTCCTTCTTTAGTAAAACACATTCAAAGCGAGTGCATTACGCCAGTGGGGGTCCGCAAAGATCGAATGGTCTCTTTTACTTTGCGTTCTTGGGCTCCTTTGAAAATCCATGGCACTTTAGGGAGTTTTATCGATCCATCGGATGCTGTCTGCAGCCAATATTGCTCCATACAATCCACATTTCTAAGGTCAACCCTGGCTCTCAAAAGTATCTTTCTTATCGGTCAGATGGTCCCATAACAGATTACCCACATTCTTGAATATGTGCATTGGATCGAGCAAGTGATTGATCATGAGTCGAGGCCAATATGGTAACTCGTACTATAGAGAGAGTCTCTTCATCCCTGGGGGCAAACCGTCATCACATATCTCCTTCTGCTCTAACCATGCTTGTGCAGACATCCTCGGTGGCTCTCTTCCCAAAAAGCCGTCGCGTAACACATGATTCTCTGGAAGATACGCTTGATGACCTTCGTAGATTTTCTTCTTCAATGAGGGCGCCCGATTTGCATTCAGTCTAGGTCCACATGTGACACATGCTCTATATCCGCTTGTTTGAATCCATTCATGTATACACATGACAATAAATAAGCTTGAGAAAAACCAAGATTTATAGTGTTTGAGTTTGAGTGTAAATCACTTGAGCATTCTATTAGTTCGGGATAGTCATGCATGGTCCACATTAGAATGCCTCTTATCAAAGCATTCCGTCGACTTGTGTGTTGGCTCATATCCACCACTTCTATGCCAATCCACAATTGTTGTAGCTCTTCCAATAGTGGATGAAGATACACATCCATATTCTTCACTTTATACCGCCCCGGCACAATCAAGCTTAGCCATAGGTGTCGCTTCTTGGTAGTCAACCACGGGGGAATGTTGTAGTTGAAGATGACAATGGGCCATACACTGTAAGATGTTGATCTTTGACCAAATGGATTTACGCCATCCATAGCCAGGCCTAGGTGCAAATTTTGAGCTTCCCTGGCAACATCCGACTATGTTTTGTCTATATGTTTCCAGGCTGCGCAATCTGCAGGAATCCGTAGCACAACATCCGAAGATTTATTCTCCTCCTGCCATGATGCTAGGGTGGCCATGGACTTACATTCAAAGAAATGCTTGATGCAAGGAACCACAGGAAAATGTCGCAAAACCTTTTGTAGAATTTTTGTTCCGTGGAGATCTACTCGATATCTCTCGGAATCACATTTCAGACACTTCTCCATGTCTATGTATTCCCCTCTGAAAAGAATGTAGTCGTTAGGACAAGCGTGAATTGAATTGTAATCCATCCCCAAGTTTCACAAGATCTTTCTTGCTTCCTCTTTGGAATCTGGCATCACATTATCAGCTGGCAGTATGTGCTCTTTGAGCAATCTACACAGCGAAAAAAATGCAGTACAATTGTGTAAGTAATCTATCAGGTCATTATACATCTAGAGTTTTCTATTAAAGTAAACACATTGTAATAGATCACCTGAAAAGAACTGTGACGCTAGTGTCACTCCATTCAAACTTTGTCTGCATGTTGAGAAGAATTAGGAGCGCCTTCAATCTAGACACACGTGCTCCATCATACAATGGCGTATCGGATTCACTTTTCATATCATCATAGATAAGCCTTTCTGCATCCATGATCGTCTCGATCATTTCATCGATCTCGGGAATGTGGTCTGCATGATCATCCTCTGAGCTGTCAGAGGCTACATCTTGTGGCCTCACATATGCTACTTGACCAAAGCGCCTGCAAACACGTCTATTGGGTTGCAAGATTGCTGCCTGTTGGCCAGCGTCAGAGTCCGACGAGTTATAATTGGCAACAACTCGATCTATAATAGATGGATCAAACTCGCCAAATTCGCAAACGTGCTGCAAAGAAACGCATTTTGTCCGTCGCACAGCATGCTTGCATTGATTACAAGGACATAAGATCCTTGTTGAGAGATATGTGTTTCGGTTGGACGGCCCCACATCCTCGTCACTACTCATAATGAGGGTAAAAACCTTATAACCTGGACATAAATTTAATCTTCTATTGGCATCCTCCGTCTTTTATCTCTCTCTCTCTCTCTCTCTCTCTCTCTCTCTCTCTCTCTCTCTCTTTGTTCACACTGTAAACTACCTCACATTCTCTAGTCATGTCCAATCCCCGCACACCTCGGTCTAGAGGTGCACGAATATCAGAACCACTGGGTTATAATCACGTCTTTATTGGTCAATGCCTATATTTGTGGGTACGAGAAATCTACACACCCATGTCTACATGATAGTGCATGTAGTGGACAAAACCCTTTGCCTCCTCTCTAGTTGTAGCATTTCACAGCATCTTGACATCTCTTCATAGTGGATCTTTGTTCGAGGGATTACTTAGCACATTACATGTTGTCCTCCAATCTGAGTATCATGCCGTTGAAAGCTTTCCAACTTAAGGTCGCATCCGTAGAGAGGAAGAGAGAGATCGCCGTTCGTCTAACTCTAATTTTTTTACCATAATCCCGAAGGTAGACTCTAATATAAAAACTCAATCCAAAATCTAATCTTTAATCTAACCTAATTGAACATGTGGTGATTCGCAGCTAATTGAATATGGTTAGTGTGTGAGTTAATAGGTGTCAGATTCTGATGGGAATATACATATTGTTGTGTAACTAGTGTTTGCTCTTTGGGCAAAGCGCACCTTCATTGCCATGCACTAAAATCTAATCTAATCTAATCTAATCTTAAACTCAAAATAAACCTAAATCTAATCTAATTTTAAATCTAATCTAAACCTAAATGTGATCTAACTTAAATCTAAATTTAATCTAGTTAATTTTAAATTTTGTTTTAATCTTAAATCTAAATCTAATTTAATATTAAACTCAACATAAACCTAAATCTAATCTAATCTTAAATCTTAAACCTAAATGTAATCTAACTTAAATCTAACATATCTAGCTAATCTTTAATACTTTCTTAATTTTAAATCTTGCCTAATCTTAATCTAATGTAAATCTAAATCTAACCTAATCTTAAACTCAACATAAACATAAATCTAAATGTAATCTAACATAATCTAATTTAAATCTTAACCTAATCTCTCTCTCTCTCTCTTTGTTTTCTCCCCTTACCTCTTTCTTTCATCTTCTCTCCCTTTAGTTTTTTATTTTCTCTCTCTTTCTCTTTGTTTTCTCACAGGCAATTAATAATACCAACCATTTGTAGCTAGCTTGAGGACCTCCCTTCTTGAGCAAGAAAAGAGAAACCTTGAGCTCTGATACAATTGTAACATTTAATGGCCTAAAATCTTATGTGTAGCGGAAATTAGCATGAACATAGTGGGCATTTCATTAGAATAGATTCCTAATGAGAATTACAAGAGTGCTTGGGTGGAGAGAGCAACAAAAAGCATAACACCTAGTTAGATAGCATCGACAATACTTTCAAAAGAGAGAGAAATTAAGCTATTGACAACAGTTGAGGACCGGATTTGCATGGAGCCGGTCCCCCCTCCAAAAGGCTTTGTATTATGGTTTCTCCCATCAAGAGAGACATTGTACAATACAATTCTTTGTGTTCCTTCAAGACTAGCTAGTGCAATGAAGATGGAAGCTTCATACACCAAGCAAAACACTTAATCAAACACAACTTGAATTATCCCCGTTCTCAGACCCAAGACCTCACACACCTTCGAAGATGGTGAGAGCTAGCAGGGTATGAGAGTAGATTGAGAGGAAAAAGGAGTATCTTACGAGAAAGATGTACATCTCCTCACATAATCACTCATATTAGCATAGCTTAGCTTAGTAATTAGCTTGGTAGAGAAGATGAGCATGCATTGAAGCTTGACTCTTGGTTGGATTTGCATCCACATGCCAAGAGAGTGTTGATGTAGGCTTCTATCTCACAAGCTTGGAGTAGGTGATGAGCTCTCCATTAAAGCTTGGGAGGAGATAGAGTATTCTTTCTTCACACATGGTCAAGTGTGAGTGTGTGTGTGTGAATGCCAAGCAAAAATCAGCCCCCCCTCTCTCTTGGGCGAGCCCTAGCTGCTAATTAGGTCTGGCTTTTGCCTCATTGGACCTCCCCAGGTCAAGCCAATAGGAATTAAGCAGCATAAGTGATAGCCTTCTGACATGTGTCCCCCTTTCCCCTTTTGTGAGAGCTTTAGGTAATTAAATAATTAAATTAAACTCTCATTGGACCCCTTTGCCTCCTGGCCAATAGGAATCAGGCAAGCCATGGGGCTCCTGAATGCTCATTGGACCCCTTGGGAGACTGCCCAATAGTCTTCTAGGAGACTTAATTCTCATTGGTTTCTTTTATTAAATGTTTTTAAATTAATTAAACTAGATTTACCCTAGCTTAATTCTCATTGGTCCACTTCAAGGGTCTTCCAATAGGAATTGGGCACACCTTGTGGGCATCTGGCCTAGGGAGCTGACATGTGTCCCTCATTCCCTTTGTGTAAAGGGAGCCTGTGTGTGTGTGTGTGGCTTTCTCTCTCATCCCCTACCTTTGGGGCTCGCCCCCTCCCATGTAGGGATGTGCAAGGATTTTTAGGGCACACACAAAGCATCCAATTTTCCCTAGGGTTGACCTTTGGACTCAACCTTTGAATTTTGGAACCTTAGCATTTTGGAAGTCTTAATGGGCTGAACCTTAGGGTCTTTTTGGCCCATTGTTTCACATGGCTCTTTTGCAGATGGCCCCCCCTTTGGATCCCTATTTTCCCTCCTTTGGATCCCTACTGTGGCCGGTCTGCTAGCTTAACCAATATTCTAGCTTTTTCTCCCTTGGCACTTCCCCACATTAAATGATCAGTTTAATATGAGAAAATCATTTAGGAGAATTAGATATTGATTATTATGACAACAATCAATGATGAAAACTATCATACCCTTATCTTACATATAAAATTTATGCCTCACATGATCTAATTGAGTAAAACTAGTCAAGGCATGGAAACATCATGCAGCTTGAGTGTAAGAAGCCCTGATCATGCCATCCACTTCAAAGGAGAATTACATTTTCTTAGAATGTGCTCAAACAAAAGGATATCTTACAGATTTCCACTTAGAAGAGAGAGAGAGAGAGAGAGAGAGAGAGAGAGAGAGAGAGAGAGAGAGATGCCCTAGAGAGAGATCCTGAGGTAGAATGACAGGTGAGCTAGAGAGAAATAGAGAGAACTAAATATAAGAGACCTCCAACAATAACTTATGTGCTTATTGACACTTATTGCACTGATTAAAACCCTCTCAATCAATAACCCATTACACCCAAGACCAATTGCTACATCACAAAAATTGATCGAAGGCGCTCCCATAGTAGAGACCTTGATGGCACTCATGTTTAGATTAGAGAGTGATCGAGTGGTTGTGACAACAGTGTAGACATTGAGCATGACAGGGAGAAGTAAGGACTCATTACTAACTATAATAGTAGAGATACTAGATTTGGGGAAAGCAACTACATTTTGGGTCGTCCAATTGAAAGCTACCGCTACCTTGGCCACAAAGTTTTGGTGGCGGCGTAAAAAAAGAAGAGAGAAGACACCCTTTTAAATTTGAAAATTATGCTTATCAATAATATTAATTTTTTCATGGTGCGGGTCAGACGGACACTGATTCGCTCATCGCCACACGTAGTCAGGAGGAGGCTTGGTTTGCTTTTCATTGATCTGATGATATTCACAGCATGTCATGCTATTAAGTGATCCTTGTGGCTCCTTTACAATATAGTCATAATTTCTCCTTGTTTTCTCCCCCAGATTAGCTCTTCATGCCCATTACCAATGCACCATCCAAAGCTGCATACACAACATCCAGCTGAAAATCAAACAAATTTCTATAGTTCAATCCCCTATTTGGATCTCGCACTACAACTGCACACTCTAGCAACACGTTAAGAGTCCTCCACGTATGCAAAATATGGGAAAATGTTCACCATGAAGAGGGACCTTGTTACTCCAACCCCTTCAGCAGCACAACAATGGAGGAATGGTGTCATCCCTTGACATGTTACAGTTCTCAAAGCTGCAGGTAATTTCAGTCTCCCTGTTCACCATTCTAACAATCTTGTTACAAAAATGTCAAGCTTTTGGAGATCTTGTCAAATGATTTTCTGAGGATGTGCTTCACTTAAATTATGGAAACTTTATTCCTAGCGTAAAAAACAGGAAGGAAATAGGAAAACTAATGTAGATTTTCGGTACACAGAGAAAAAATTCACAATAAAAAATGAGAAAGGCTTACCAAAAAAAGAGTTCAGGAAAAGATATGCTTGTCAAAAAACTAGTCACTGAAAACAGGAGTTCTAGAAAAATAATACAATTTCAGACAATGGCAGATCTAATTTACAAGGGTATTTACGATTGTGTCCAGACAAGGCTTCCATCAATATGATTTTGGGGAATCCGATAGCCCAAGAGGCCCTGTGTCATTCTGAATGAGATTGGACAATGAGGGTGGATAGAGACAATTACAATAGGCATAAAATTTGAATTCTGAGGGCATTATAAGCTTAAAAGATAATTCCACCTCCATAAGCTAGTCATTCCTTTCACAAATCAAGTGCACCGATCCAGGAGGTATGTACTCTTGCCCAATTTTGGAAGGCATGAAAAACAGAAACAAAACTCTTTCTCTCTCTCTCTCTCTCTCTCTCTCTCTCTCTCCCTCCCTCTCTCTCTCTCTCTCTCTCTCACACACACACACACACACACACACACACACATTCGTATGGACTGCGAACAGACTAAGCTCAGTGTCAGAGAGTCACTGTTGAGAGGGGACGTTTGAAGCTGGAGCAGACCTACAGAAACCGTATGTGGAAAAGAAAAAAGAGCGAGAGCCTAGTGATGTTGTCCATAGATTGTATGGGTTGGGATGAGGTATCAAATACAAAAATAACCGCTCTTCGAATAAATTTTACTAGCAATTTACAGCTAGTTTTCGCATGCAACAACTAGACAAGTGCGGGATACAAGCACAACAAGGCCATCCAATGGTACAAGGTAGCTCATAACTTACAAGGCTTGATTACAAACTTACTGTATCTTTGAGATAAGTGATCAAACTAGGATGAAATAACTGATTGAACTAGATGCCTTGGCCCTGTACTAGAATCATACACAAACATCTTGCAGGCATAGACCATGGTTGCCAGTACTATCTTTCAATGACCACTTTTCATTCACAAGTACCAAGATGGGTGATAGAAAACCATGACGCAAGTATTGAGGGTGCAGTCAGTCATTCATGAGTAGTAGTAGGGGATACCATATTTTATAAATACTTTTTAATGGAATCTAGAGACAATGTCTGTGTGTGTGTGTGTGTGTGTGTGTGTGTGTGTGTGTGTGTGTGTGTGTGAAATACAAGTGACAAGTGAAGGTTGAGGCCATTAATTCAGAACTGAAGGATGCATGGTAGAAGACCGAGTAGAGAGATAAAAAGCACAGTTGGAGAGAGAGATTGTTGGAATCTTGAGACCCTATTACCTCTATGTTGTTGCTATGTCACCTCCTCCTCCTCAACATCTTTCTCAAATAGACGGATGAGGGCCTCTTGAACATACAAAATGGGAGTTAGAAGGAGATGGCCAGTCACGGATTGCTGGGGACAGCCCTCTCTCTCTCTCTCTTTGTGTGTGTGTGTGTGGAGGTCTTAGTTAAGAAAGTTGATGAGAAGATGAGCGATTGACTAAAGGTGTCATTTGGGTGTGTGTGTTGGGGGGGGGGGGGGGGGGGGGGTGATGCAAGAACCGAGATCGTAGAAACGAGGGATCTCACAAGGGAGAGGAAGGTCTGCTCGGAGGTGAGGTGGGGAGGATGGGTGCATACTACATGAGGAAGAGGAATCTCCACGGCTAATGCATTTTATTTTATTATCACCAATAGTAGCAGGTTGTTGCCCATGTGATCTTGCAGCAAGCAGCTAACTGGAGTCGTTGGATCTACGTCCTCTGCATCATCTACGTCTTGTAGCTGCAACTCCTGCAAGAGGAGGATGATGGTCTAGCTATTACGCTAGCGCTTTATTTGCCACCTCTGCATAGCACCCAGTGCCACCCATGTGGTCAGAGAGACATCGTGCGAGGGCTGCCCTGCATAGAGGGTGCCCCCCCCCCCCCCCCCCATGCTACCCTGCATCGAGGTCACCTGCTAGTAAATACAGGGCGCGAGACCCTCGCCATGCACGAAAAGCAGCATGGAATGTGACGATGGGAAGAGCAGCTTAGAACCATGGCTTGCGACATCGGAAGAAAGGGTTTCGTGTTTCCTCTTCCAGACACGGGGAGGGAAAAGAGAGAGAGAGAGAGAGAGAGAGAGAGAGAGAGAGAGAGAGAGAGAGAGAGAGAGAGAGAGAGAGAGAGAGAGAGAGAGAGAGAGAGAGAGAGAGAGAGGAGGCAATGTTAACCCTCACGGCTCACGGACACCCCATCACCTACGACGGACGTGTATTATGTATTTAGTAGAGTCGGGTACCGGGCTTGTCGGACCAATAGGAAAAGGGTAAGAGTGATCGCCGATGAGAGGAGCACTCTAACTGGGACATTCAAGGGATTAGTTGGCTAAGCATGGGTGCCCAAGTGTGAATGGGGTGAGCTCATTTAAAATCCAACTAAACCTAAAATTAACTCATTCTCTCATTTGTGCAATAGAAGAGTGCTCTTGCTCCATCTCCATCTCCATCTCCATCTTCTTCTTCTTCACCTCCTTGTGTGTGTATGTATGTGAGAGAGAGAGAGAGAGAGAGAGAGAGTGCGATCGAGCATTGCGACGACGGCATGGCGGCGGCGAAGTGGTTGAGCGCGGCGAAGCGGCGGCTCCTTCTTCTTCGCGGTGAGGAATCCTCCACGGCAGGAGCATAGAGCGGTGAGTGACACACCATTGCCCTCTTTTGAGCTTACTAGTTAAGCTAGTTGTGTGCTTGGAGCCGTCTGTGGCTCGCACACAGTGTTAGGCAAGGCCCTTGCTTCGACAGTGCGGCAAGGAGCGCACATTTTTGGCGCCGTTGCCGGGGAATCGCCCTGCACTAAGCCCAAGAGGCACTTTCTGCTTCTCCTATGAGTTGTTTGTAGTAGGAAAGAAGAGGAAGAGGAAGAGGAAGAGGAATGAGTTATTTTTCTGCAAGTTGTTAATTTCTGTATTGTCTGCAAGTTCTGCGATTTCTGCATAATGTTGTGTTTTCTGTTTGCACACAGTCTTTGCACAATTAGTAGTCGTTAGCTTGTTCGCAGTGAATGAATAAGTAGGTAGGCAGTTAGCAATTTCTGTTTGCATACAGTCTGTACACAGTTTTCTGTCAAGGTTTGCCTGCACACAGTCTTTGCACAGGAAGGTAGTGAGAGAGGAAGTAGGTGGACAGTTAGCCCACTATCAGTAAGTAGGTAGATTAGTTAGTGGTTAGCAGCACTGTTAGTAAGTGGATAAGGTAGTGAGCTGTCTGTGAGCTGTTGACAGAGAGGTTAGGTAGGTGTTGACAGTGTGTGTGGCCAAGAAAGGGTCACCTAAACCGCGCGCGATCGTCGCCTAAAAAAAAAAAAAAATTTAAAAATTTAAAAAAAAACCGAAAATATTTAAGCGTGAGTGACTGGGGGGCTACACTAAAATTTTGATCAGGATCGGGATCATTTCCCCAAGCCCAAGCCCAAGCCCAGGCCTCAGTCCTCAATCTTACGATATATACTAGACTCACTCTTATATATATACCCTACCCCCTCAAGAGGGAATGAGAGCATGTGGGGCAAGTCCTCCACTCTCCTCCCTTCTCTTCCCACTTGCACCCTTAGACTTTCTAATTTGGGCCTAGTTCCCTACTAGAAATTGATGGTTTTAGGGATTCCGAGGGCATAAAGTGACCAAACGGAGGGCTGTAAAGCACGACACGTCCCTCTGATCGAGACGCTCGTTTTGAGCTATCATACGTTCTATTCTATAGCTGGGTCAGAAAAAAAGGACCAAAAAATCAAAAAATAAATAAATAAGAAAAGACTTGGGTTGCAAAACACCCAAAATTACTAGGTGAGCAACCTTCACGGGCACTCACTGACACTTCTAGGGGATCCAAGTCATATGAACCTACGCTCTGGACGAGTGTTAGTGCACGAGCATATTGGTAGTGCCTCCATTTACGCGGGCACCCATTATTCCTCCACCCTAGGTTCTGGACCTTCGGCCGGGACTCAAGGTAGCGCGACCCAAGATCCTCATATCGCGTCTAGTGATTCTTCCTCTGACTACGAAGTCATAGAGGGGTATCCTACACCAAACCCTGATAGTTCAAGTCAAGACATGCATGCCATGGGCCCACGGCCCGGGTCCAGCGTGTTTAGCCGCTTAAAAGAGACCCTTAGTAGAGCTACTCACTCCGAACATGCGGTTAATGAAATAAATGAAGGGAGTGGGGAAGTAAATTCGTCATTCATGCCTAAAATAGACCCTATGCTTCTTGAGAGTGTGCATGTGAATGTTCCATCCACTGCACCTCCTGATCCTTTAGGACTATCTCCCTCTGAGGTTCTACTACCCGATGGTAGGAGTCTTGCCGAAGTGCAAGAGATTGAACGCTATATGCAAGCAACAAGGGAGAGGGAAATTGAGAACCTACGAATGCTAGAACAAAGTCGAGCCCTGAAAGCAAAGGCTCCTATGACAACGATCATGTCAGCCGAGCAACCGAGTGCTCCCAAGGTAGCAGTCACGGAGGGGCAAGCGATGGGGAGCAATAATGCTTCCACCTTGAGGGAAACCTCCAGCACGCTAGGCCTAGATGGGATGTTCCTAAACGAAAATTGGGAGTATGACCTACAAGCGGAAGCTTTAATTGATCGGTACATAGGACACACCTATCATGTGGGTTGGTTAGATGTTCTACAATCCACATCGGGTGCTACTAGCATAGATGAGCAACAACAGAAAGTCTGTGATGTCCTCCATAGGATTGTCGAGTTAGAAAGATAGAACACAGGGATCAACATGCCTTCAACAAGCCTAATGAGATTCTTGGATACGGGAAAGGCCAACCAACCAACCCTATCACAAATGGAGACTCCCTCAGTGAGCCCCATTGATCCTCCATATGTTGTTTTGCCAGGAGCCTCAGTACAATCTGAGCCCACAAGTGGCAGCTTTACCTTCCCAGATCTAGCTCATCTTTCTCTTAATGACACTACGGCTACCATGCATATCCCAATGGTGATCATGACAAGAAGTACACCATGGAGTTCATTTGTTAATACTGCGCCGATGCCTAGTAGCACAGTGCCCCCAACTATACCTACATGTATGTATCAATCATGTGCACCTGTCGTACCTCAGCCTCATGTAGCTCCTACACCTCCGATTATTCCAAGAGGTTACAATCCACAATGGCATTATCCAAGATCTGATACAAGTGGAGCCATGCCATTTAATAATAACATGCCATATCAGGCACCCCCTATGCCTAGGGCCACGCCTGTAAACTTTGGACCACCGTCTGGTACACCACCATACGAAATATGGGACCCAAGAGCCGCGCGTATGCCAAGGCCAAGGCCAACTCCCATCTCACATGTGGTTCCAGGAGCACATACACCCATTATACCTGCTCAAATAGGAGATTTGGCAGCATTTTCTCAAACTATCGGTCGCTCTATTGCGGAAAACATGCGTAGTGCACCTGATAGAGAGCCTAGGAGCAAGGCAGTTCAAGTAGCTAAGCTCACACAGAAATTCAACGGAGATGCTAGAAAGCATATGGAAGTCTTTGAACATGTGTGCGATTCCTTGGAAGAGCACAATAAGCTACATAAGTGTAAGGCTTTGAGTTTGACCCTAAGCGGAAAGGCTGGAGATTGGTATAGAACCTTAAGAGTAGAAGAGAAAACGATCTACTCTACTCTTAGGAGACTGTTCTTAAAAGAATACATACGAGAGGGAGTACTTTGGGGTGTAGCCTCTTAGCTCCAGAAAGCCCAATGAGAAGAAGGTGAATCCGTGAGAGACTTCATTAGTCGCCTAAAGAATTTGAATTCTCGATGCAATCCAAACGAGCGATTCAACAACAACCAATTGCTCGATAGTTTCATTAGGGGACTACGACATGAAAGTATTTATAATGGCCTAGTCATTAGAGGTATCACTACTTGGGAAGCAGTCACTATGAATGCAATCCAAGTGGAGGATAATTTAATGATTGCAGGAGAAAGAGTGTCTGCCGAGCCGAAGTCTAGTAGCTCGCAAGCATCAGGGCATGAGCCAATGAAGATAAAGCCAATCATGAAAGAGCAAACGATATCTGAGATGAATTTGGCAGATCTCACCAAGGCCATCCAAGAAAGCCTTAGGGGTAATCGTGCTCCACAAAACACTCATATGTATCCAAGAAGGGAGCAGCAATGGTGCTCAATCTGCTTGGGCCCACATACTATGAGTGAATGCCCTACTTTCAGAGTAAAGTTTAACGGGACTTGTAACGCGTGTGGTAGGTATGGCCATCAAGCGAAGGATTGCCTAATGCTTAAACACATCATGGAAAATAGACCGCCTATAGCTTGGGTAGACTCACCTCGAGTTCCTGCATTGATGCCTGCCCCACCCATGGAGCAAAAATTGCCATTACAGCACATGGTCCCTAGAACCCAAAATGTGGTCCAAACCACACCGTTGCCACCTCCAGTGCTAGGACCGCAACCCCCTCATCCAAGAGTTACACCTATGAACCAAATAGGTTGCGAGTCTTCTAGTACTTATGTAGATTGCGAAGAGGACATAGACTCTAGTATCACCTATGGAGTCAACATGCTTGAGGAGTGTCCCATGTACTATAAGGAAGACCATTGGGGAAAAATCAAACCGGTATATCAAGCTACTGCGCTAGCAGCAAGAGGCCAAAACATTAATAGTTTTGCCCGGAGACCACCTCTTCAATGCTATGAATGTGGTGGACCACATCGAGTAGCTGAGTGCCCCATTAGAATGCAAAAGAATTCCGCACTAATGCAAACAAGTCAAGGGAGTGCATTGGCAATGCCAATACTCACTTGTAATCGTTGTGGCATAGATCATTTGATCGCACAGTGTCCTAACAATCCAAACGCACCGAAAATCACACCATTGAACATAATAGAGATTGTTGATGGGACACCACCAACTATAAACATAGCACCAGTGAATGCACTCACACGGTCGATGCTCCAAAAGCAAAATTACATCCTCGAAGAGAGAGATGCTGCATCCATTGGCCGAGCGAGAAAGAAGAAAACACGAAGAAAGAAATCCCTTAATGCTTCTAGCTCAAAACCTAGTTCAAAGACTAACATAGGGACAGGAGAGGATCCCGTGTATATGAATGACCCTAAGGATGACTCAGATTCGATAGAGACCACGGAGACCAAAACTGTTACTACAAAGGAAAAAGCCAGTGAGGAGGATCACGAGAGGGAATTACGACGAACACCAAAAGAGTATTCAAAGTTAAACCACCCAGTTGCGAACCCCCAAGATAAGCCACGAGAGACAAAAAATGAGGATTGCAAGAGAAAGAATGGAACCTATCCAAACCCAACAGTGGAAATTGAACGAGTCCAACAACTGAGGGGTTTGGTGGAAGAAACTCAACGAACATTAGAACCTGAACCCAAACATATCCAGATGTCAGACACAGTGTTTCCCACACAAGTTCAACCTCACAAAAACTACAGGCCGTTAGCTATACCCAGTATCATTCGGGAAGAGAGTGAGGGTAGGACATCTGAAAGTGGACACACACCTTTCCTACTAGAGAGAATTTTGGGTGAGGGAATGCCCGACCCCCTTGAGGAAGTGGAGATTCCATCTTCACCATTGTCTTGTCAGGGTCCTACGTCCCACAAGATGCGATTAAATGTTGCCAAATTGATGGATTTCATGTCTTCAGAAGTTAGAACCACCATCATGTCCAAACTATATAAAGACCCCGAGCTAGTCTCAGCTCTTCGAGCCTTCCTCAATGGAGAATTACAGGCCGGATTACCACAGTTTGCACATATGAACAAACCTGACTCGGTAATGAATGATGAGGAACATTTAGCACCACCATCTGACCTAGCGGGACATGAATCTGTAATTGAAGTACCCGTTAACAAGCTGGGGCAATACTTTGAAGGTGATGAATCTAATGCTACTCTACCAATCACTACTAAAGGATTAACTGTAAAGGGGGTCCTTGACGGCGGTGCGGGAGTCAGCATGGTGACAAAGAGTTGTTGGGAGTCTATGGGGAGACCTCACCTTGAAGCCACAAGCGTAGTGGTAAAAATGGCTAATGGATCTTGTGTTACGTCTATTGGAATGCTAAAGGATCTCAGGATCAAGGTCTTGGGACACAATGTAAGGCAGACTTTCATTGTTATGGATTTTTCCAAGCATCCTATGTCATTTGAGATGATCTTAGGGTGTCCATTCATGAGGGAAGAAAAAATGGTGCATGACTGGTCGAAAAACCACGTCTACTTACAGTTCCAAGACTCTGTCATTCGAGTTGATCTTTTAAGTGGTCGAACGCATCCTCTAGGAAATAAATTCATCATTGATAATCGATCAAACACAACAATTCACTCAGCTCCATTACAGTATTGTTACACGTGTAACGACGACACGGATATTGGGGAGAACTCTCCTTATATGGATATCCTACCCGGAATGGCTGAGTTAGACAATGTCGATTGGGTACACCTAGCGGCAACTATAGATACATGGGGAACTAGAGGAACAACTTGGGTAACACCAGATGGGGAAGAGATACCACACATTGCACCAGTAAACATGTTAGGTGTAGCGCATGTAACATCCAATGATAAGAAAGAGGCACACCTACCTGAGGGTGAAACCGATGATTCCTCAAAGGCTTCAGGCCAATACACATCAGAAACGGAATCTCAGGGAGAAATGGATTCAGAACCTGAGGAAACATCGAGTGAACCAAGTATAGAAACTGAACACTCAAGGCCTAGTACGACCATCTATGGTAATTTATATGAGAGTGAAGAAGATACAAGTGAAGACCTATCAGGCGAGTCGAGTTCAAACATTTACCAAAATCAAAACCTTAACAAGAAACAAAGGTCATATAAGAGACGACGATATCGAGCAAATGTGAGAGCTAGGATAAACAAGGAAAGATCTACTGCAGGATGGCTTAGCTATCTAGGGGCATGTGATGCTCATCGAAAGCTAGTAGACAATTGGGGTGAACATCTCCAGAGTGTCATGTGGTGCAGCCCGCGACCCATTGACCTCGCTCAATTGGAGGTTACAGAGCCGAAATTGAGTCGAACTATAAGAAGACGTCAAAACCGAGAGTTAGCACAACAACAAAGGAGGCAGAACTAAAAGAAAGGTCTCCGTCAGGACAAGAGCCTGCTGACTTACATACGGCTCCTGAACATTTTAAATCTTATACCACGGGGGAGCGAAAGGTTGTGTATGCCAAAGCCCAACGAATACCTACCAATGGAAGCAGTGGAGTCTATGATGGTCCAGCGGTAGTTAAAGAGATAGAATTAGCAGAACCAGGTGAGGAGTCTAAACCAGTCTTTATTGCTCAAGACCTTACCAAAACTGAAGAGGCTGTACTTAAGGAGCTCCTCAAGGAATACAAGGATATCTTTGCTTGGACATATCATGACATGAAGGGCGTTCCACCTTCTGTGGTGCAACATACAATTCCCATGATCAACACTGCTAAACCCGTCCAGCAACGACCCTATCCAATGAATCCTAAGTACGCCAAAATTGTACAAGAGGAGATTGAAAAACTTATCCAATGTGGATTCATATACCCTATTGAGCACTCAGAATGGGTTTCTCCAATAGTCATTGTGCCAAAAAAGAATGGGAAACTAAGAGTGTGCGTGGACCTCAAGAAAGTTAATGCAGCTACTAGGAGAGATCATTATCCCTTGCCATATTCAGAACATGTGCTTGAAAGAGTTGCGGGCAAGGAAGCTTATAGCTTTTTAGATGGGTACTCTGGTTACAATCAAATCACAATTGCATCAGAGGACCAAGATAAAACTGCTTTTATCACAGAGTTTGGAGTGTTTGCATTTCGTGTTATGGCTTTTGGCTCAACAAATGTCCCTGCTACATTCCAACGATTAATAAACACTGCATTTAAAGAATTTCTAAGGGAGTTTTGTGAAGCTTTCCTAGACGACCTTTGTGTTTATTCTTCTTGGGAGAAGCATTTGCTATATCTACGAAAAATATTTGAAAGGTGCAGATTTTATCGCATCTCATTGAACCCTTTCAAATGCCAATTTTGGGTTAAGCATGGAGTCATTCTAGGGCATATAGTGTCCAAGAACGGGATATCCACAGATGAGAGTAAGATTAAAGCCATTGCCGATTTGCCACCACCTACGAACTATAAAGGAGTTCAAAGATTTATGGGCCATGTTGGTTATTATCGAAGGTTTATTTTAAACTTTGCCGAGATAGCGCGTCCATTGTACAAGCTTCTTATCGAGTTTCACTGGACGAAAGAATGTCATCAATCTTATGAGTTATTAAAGAAGGCCCTAACAAGTGCTCCAATCCTGCGAACACCTGATTGGAATGTACCTTTTCATGTGCATATTGATGCATCAAATATTGCTATTGGGTGTGTTCTAACTCAACCAGGAGAACATAAATTGGACTACCCTATTAGCTTTGCAAGTCGCCAATTAAATGATGCCGAGATAAACTACACTACTACAGAGCGCGAAGGTCTAGCTATGATTTACGCAGTAAAGAAAGTTCGCTATTACCTTCTTGCTACCAAGTTTTTGTTTTATGTGGATCATCAAGCATTGCTATATTTGGTAAACAAGCCGTGTTCCATAGGTCGAATTACACGATGGTTGTTAATTCTTCTTGAGTTTGACTTCACCGTTGTTGTGAGGCCTGGGAGAAAACATGTCATGGCGGATCATTTATCTCGTATCCCTAATGGCGAAGCTCCTACGGGGGTTGATGATGAATTGCCTGATACTCCTTTGTTCATTGTTGAGACAATGCCTGAATGGAGTGAAAAGATTGTTAACTTCTTAGTTAATGGTTTTCCACCCAAAGAGCAACGAAAAGATATAGCTCGAAAATTAATCAAGGAATGCGAACCCTATTGCTTACTGGCAGGAACTCTCTATAAGAGAGGAAAAGATGATGTTCTTAGACGCTGTGCCCGCGAGGATGAGTATTTATATATTCTACAAGAGGCACACATGGGCGTAGTTGGTGGTCACTTTTCAAGAAAGTTGACTGCCCGAAAGATCTTACAGTCAGGCTATTGGTAGCCCACTCTGTTTAAGGATGCATCACTTTTTGCAAAGGGATGTGATGAATTCCAACGCTTCAAGAAGCCACAAAGAAGTGATAGGATGCCTCTACATCCCATCAAGGTAACCCAACCATTTGAAAAGTGGGGCTTAGACTTTGTAGGACCGATTAGTCCGGTTGCACGTAACACGCAATCACGATATATCATTGTGGCTACCAACTATGTAACCAAATGGGCTGAAGCAAAAGCAACACGAAAGGCGGATGCAAAAACAACAGCTAAGTTCCTCTTTGAGAACATTATCACACGTTTTGGATGCCCCTTTGAACTTGTGAGTGACAATGGAACTCATTTATAAATGAAGTAATAAAAGAAGTCACATCAAACTTCATGATATCTCACCACAAGTCTACACCCTATTATCCCCAAGCAAATGGCGAAGCTGAGAGTACTAACAAAACTCTCATCTCCATTTTGACAAAGACAGCTGAGGCTCATCGCACTGATTGGGACCTAAAGCTTACATCAGCTTTATGGGCTTATCGTACTGCGTATAAAGTTGCTATTAATTGCACACCGTTTAAGATGGTGTATGGCCAAGAAGCAGTTATGCCATGGGAGTTTGTCATTCCTAGTCTTCAAGTAGCTTCTCAAGAAGGTTGGGATGGTAACCCCTTAGTGGAGCGATTATATATCCTGGAAAGGCTAGATGAAGAGAGGCAATTAGCTGTGCGAAATGCTCTAGTGGAGAAGGATAGGAGAAAGAAGTGGTTTGATAGCCATTTAAAGGATAAAGACATCAAGGTTGGTGATAAAGTTCTTATGTACGGGGTACGTAATGAAAAGAAGAAATTGAAATACGCTGGTAAGGGACCATATCGAGTGTGTGAAATTACCCCGCAAGGTACCATTCGTGTGGAGACTCTAGATGGAGTTGAAACCATTGGATTCCTTAATGGGAGTAAATTCAAAAGATATTATGATCCTCTAAGCCAGGAAGAGTTGCAAGCCATCCATCAAAAGAAGGCTGCCAAGGAACAAGCAGAGCTTAGAAAAATCCAAGCAAGAGTTGAGGCTCGAGAATGACAACAACGTCTTAGACGCCAACGAGAGGCTAATCTGCGAATCACACAAGCATTTTTCGAGGACACAGATGACGACTCATTAGAATCTGAGCCACCCCTACGATACCCAATTGAGCTAAATAGCCCCTATGGGAAAGTACTATACAATGCCTTATTAGATACGGGAGCTAAACACAATTTTTTATCCTATGGAGTTTGGTGTCAATTAGGGAAACCGACCCTATCCCCGAGTACGATGCAAGTCAAGGGCATTAATAAAAATAAAACTGCTATTCTTGGAGTCCTTCAGACCCCTGTTGTCTATGACAATGGAAGAATAGTGCAGAGGTTTCTAGTCATGCCCGCGGGAGCTATGGAAGGCAACGTAAACCTGGGACGCACGTGGATGTTGGAAACCAAATGCACTATTGATTGGGATACTGGTAGTGTCACAACGCGACCACCGACTCTTACCCCTATCATTCAAGCAAAGTCACCTACGTTGCAAACTCTAGCAAAGTTGAAGGATAGCCAACATTCACAAGCCAAGGTGGTTAACTTGTCTTTGCCGGCTACCCATGAACCTAGCACTTCAACACTTGTAGTTACAGCAAGCAGTAATATTGAAAGTACTCAACCTGCACGACCTAAGAGTACATATCAATGGGTCCCCAAGGCCTTACTTCCAACTACCTCAACCCTCCCATCCATTTCAAGAAAAAATTTCCCTGGAGAACCAAGAGCGCGCTCTAGGAGAGTCAAGACCAAATCACGATGGATTCCAAAACGACTATTAGAAGCCCAAGGCTACTATGATGGAAACGAGCAAATTTGGATACCTAAACGTAAAATGTGTCCTTCCCTATCGACAACAAACCCATATGAGTCAAACAGTGTAACGCTAAAGCCAATGGCAGACCGTGGGAAGGGAAAGATCACAGAATGCTACACACCTAGTCCAGAGCTAGTTTGGGCTCCAAGGCAAAACCAATTTATTCCACCTAGCTCAAGAAGGGGGGAGTTCCATGAAGCTTCTAGCTCATCATGTAATACATTCATAGAGGTAAAAGCTTCTACACAGCCTCCATCTATAGTAGTGGACCTCCATGAAGCTACAAAAGAATCCACACCTCCCAGTGTTCAAGAATCACCTGATGAACCACTTCAAGTTCGATCCTGGGAGAGTACCTTACCACCCTTGCAACTTGACGAGGCACCTAGGGTAATAGAAAACTACTGGCAAAAATCCTCACCTATTACCAACTGGAACAATTGGTTTCAAAGGGTGACGACATCATTTCAAACGGTAGTATCTACCCAAGGGAGGGGGGAGTGTTCGTTGACATCCATTATTCACTTGCTTCCCTCTCAACCTTTATCCCTGACCTCTTAATCTCCAATCTTAGGGAATGTATATATAAAGCCTTATACTCACAAAAACAAGATAAAAAATTAAAAGAGCAAGAGCTATAACACAAAATCATAAAAACAAATTATGCACAAGAACACGACCCTTGTAATATTTGCACTCTAACCATCATCTATTTGCGTGTACAGATATGGCTAGTACGCTAGAGTCATCCACTCCTGCCTTGGGTGAGAGGTACCCTCGTTACTTTTCACAAATATTTCACATGGTCTTTCCAGTGCTTGCATGTGAATGGGATTTGATAGGTACGCTAGCATGTGAGAGGAATTTTGAGGAGTTAGAATGACTGATACGTCTCTTGACCACGTCTGATCCATACTTAGTAGAGAGCATTTCTCCCATTGCACAAGCCTACCCTTTTGACCAAGATGACTATAGGCGTCTAGTGACCTTCTTAGTAAACATGGGCACCTATGATGAAGAAGAAAATTTACAGGACTACACGGATGGCACATATGGTCTCATGGATGATGACTTTATTTATCTCGACGACGAGGATAGGGGTTTATCCTTAGGGTTTCCCCCCAACCTCTACAATATCCTATTCCCTTGACTCTTTAGGGGGAGTGCAAATAATTAGGTTAGGGTTCCTTATGTTTTTTGTTGTGTTCAATAAGTGTTGGTACCTTTTCCCACTAATGTGCCTCATGGAGGTATTCCTTTTGTTTCCTAGTGTGTACAGGAGCGTGTTGCTATTGATAGGATTTGGACCTTCGTGGAATCTTTATCTCGACTCACTCTTCAAATCAAGCGCGACCATCGACACAAACCGGTGTTTCTTGTCCATTAGCATTGCCCCTTATCTTTTTTGCATCTATGATTGTCTGCTTTAATTGTGATTGGTAGCCTAATATTCACTGCATTTGCTTAGTATCAAACATTTAATTCAATGTAATTTTTTGTCATAATCACTTGTCTAGGTTTAAAAATCAAGCAGTCCGACTAAGCTAGTTTGACCAAGTTAGGTGTTAGAGATCTTCTCTTAATACCATGGGGAATGCCTTCCTAATAATTAATGGTTACTTAGGTTCTTAATCCGATTTAGGCAGCATTGTGTGAAATGTACTAGGGCTTTCTAGTGGGCTTGACCCTATTGACCTTTAGCTTAAGTATTATAAAGGGAGTTTACTAGTGTGATGAGCCTGGGGAGGTGTATCAGTGTTATATGACCCCCCAAAGTTACAAAATTAAAATGATGAAAATGAACAAACAAAAAATCAAAGTGCCACATTGCAAAATCTTAAGCTGGAAGAGAAATCTTAGCGTGATTGGGTACTTCACTCACATGTATCGCCTATGGTACTAGAGCCCTAGAGGTTCCCAGTATGGGCGCTTTTTCTTGAAAAGCAAAAAACCCAAGGCATACAAAATAAGCACACACATCAAAATTGAATCACTGTGAAAAGAATTTGGGGGGTCAAAGAAAAAGTAATCAGCCAGGCGATGATTTCATGAGAAATTCCTTTTATGGTAGCTTAACTACAAGGTCTTCTAGATATAGCCTCTAGTCAACCCTCGAACATGAATACTTGGCTCTCGCGATTAAACAACTTAATTGACCACAGAAAATTAAGAAGCTTACCCATGGTATTAATATTCGATCTCTAGTGCCTTTCGACCGTCAAATTAGCGATCCCAGACTTGTTTAATTTTTTACCTTTACATCTGTTTATGCATTTGATTACATTGCAATTTAATGTTCATTGCTAACAAATTGTTTGAAATTCTTTTACCAATCAATTTGTCTACCTAAAACTGCATATGCTTTTTAATCACTTATGAGAATGCAATTACTGTGCCAATGTTGTTTGATTTTGCAGTGACTGAAGAAGGCTAAGGACATTCATCTCAAATGCTCTTCCACCTCGACGAACGAGCTTCAACTCAATAGCTTCCGAGGACGGAATCTACATCAGGAAGGGGGGCATGTTAACCCTCACGACTCACGGACACCCCATCACCTACGACGGACGTGTATTATGTATTTAGTAGAGTCAGGTACCGGGCTTGTCGGACCAATAGGAAAAGGGTAAGAGTGATCGCCAATGAAAGGCGCACTCTAACTGGGACATTCAAGGGATTAGTTGGCTAAGCATGGGCGCCCAAGTGTGAATGGGGTGAGCTCATATAAAAGCCAACTAAACCTAAAATTCACTCATTCTCTCATTTGTGCAATAGAAGAGTGCTCTTGCTCCATCTCCATCTCCATCTTCTTCTTCTTCACCTCCTTGTGTGTGTGTGTGTGTGTGTGTGTGTGTGTGTGTGTGTGAGAGAGAGAGAGAGAGAGAGAGAGAGAGAGAGAGAGAGAGAGAGAGAGAGAGAGAGAGAGTGCGATCGAGCATTGCGACGACGGCACGGCAGCGGCGAAGCGACGGCTCCTTCTTCTTTGCGGTGAGGAATCCTCCATGGCAGGAGCATAGAGCGGTGAGTGACACACCATTGACCTCTTTTGAGCTTACTAGTTAAGCTAGTTGTGTGTTTGGAGCCGTCTGTGGCTCGCACACAGTGTTAGGCAAGGCCCTTGCTTTGACAGTGCGGCAAGGAGCGCACAGGCGACTGACATATTTGCCCCTCCCCTTTCTTTCAATGCATAACAAAAGGAGAATTTGCAGGGTACCATACTCGTCCTCTCTCTCTTTCTCTCTGTGTTAAAATCGAGGCAGCATGATCTAGAAATTTGAAAAAATGTGATTTTTTCCTGGAATTTAATGATGCACGTATTCTTTCCGCAGACATATCCTTGTCAAAAATACATAAGTAGTTTCATATTTTTAGTCCACTCATACACAATGGATCCTTCCCACTTTTCAACAACCCACCACTAGCACTCATGACTCTTTCTTGAATGTTGCAGTGCACTCACCAATCAAAAATTTTCATTCTTTATTGTATTTTTATAAAATACATATGAGATTTTTTCACTAGCAAAAAGGGACACATCACTATGGCCTTAGTCCTTTGGGCAAGCCAAAAAAGTGATGAAATCACGAGGCCTGCAAAATGACCATTAGGAGATGTACATAATTAAAAACAAGGCAAGGCACGGGCGGGCTTCGTGCTATGCAGTGCGTCTCTCACTCTCTCTCTCTCTCTCTCTCTCTCTCTCTTTCTCTCTCTCTCTCTCTCTCTCTCTCTCTCTCTCTCTCTCTCTCTCTCTCTCTCTCTCTCTCCCGTGAGTTTTTCAGCATTTAAGGACAGGAAGGTGCAGCTTGGCTAGAAATGGAAATCACTGTCGGGCTACAAAAGCTAAAGAGTTGGACTCAACTGCATAGAGTTCATAATGTTGACTTATGGGTTTATGCCTTCTAGCAACGCACTCTTATCGAACATGTAAAGGGGCTGCATGCCTTATCTTGGTCATCCTTCCTCCCTTAGCTCCAAGTCACTGGAGGGCTTGTTGAGAGGACCAAAAATGAGGAGGGCGCTTTCAAGATAGCCAAGCACCGCTAGGGGTTGAAGGGGCTTTACATGAGAGAATGACGCGAGAGACGGTGATAACTAGATGATAGGGAATGCAAAAGATGGTAGGAAGAGCAAGCAATATTAGTTTGCAGACCGGGATAGGGTTGGCAAGGTAGCAAGTGGGGTGCTACAAAGGAGGATAAGGAAGGCAGTCATCAAAGCCAACAATGGTGGAACAGGCAGCCCAAGGGGTGGGATATCATCGAGCATGGACTTCATTCGGAGGACTCTCATGTGGAGAGTGACTGATCTTGATGCTGATTTCTTCCCTGCCCAGAAAACTCTCTGAAAAACCATTGTGCCATCCTATCTATACAACTTGCCATCATCAGCCCTCTCTATAGTGCTCTTCCCTTCTGAAGCTAGCCTCCTCCATCGCACTCTCTCCTTTATGCTCTCTACATCATCCCTCCACCTTCTTGTAGGTGTCTCCTTCCCTTCTAGTTCCTTGCAACTCGTCACCAGCCGGCTACTAGTCCTGGCCACCCCAATCTTAATGCAGCTCTCGACCTCCTATAACGAGGCAGTTTGGCTCCCAACCCCATGGCGATCCCCAAGTTTGCACCACCGAGCAACTCACCCTTTGCCCTCGGCTTGGTTCAACCAAAGGCTCTCCCAATCGTTCTCTACCGGTTCCCCTTGGTAGTGCCATGTGCTTCTATGCATGCCCTTGGCAGCTCATTCTCCTCGACTCTGTAGCCCAGACTTCCTTTTTTCACTCTCACTCCTTCTCTCCCTCTCTCTCTGGCGGAGGATGCACATAGCACAGACCAAAAGGGGAGGATGCACAGCCGACACATGAAAAAAGGGGAAGGTGGTAGAGATGAGGAAATTGAGTGAAAATTCGGCATCTCATTAGAGTCCATGTACTGAAAGTCAACCGAAATAGGTCTCCTCAATCTCAAAAAATTTCAATATCTTCATATTCACGATCACATCTTTATCATTGTCTTTATATGTTTCTATCTAGGGATTATTACCTCATTCAACCAATGAAAAGTTTACTTTTCATGATTCAATTTTGTTTGTCTAATGAGTGTTCTATCCGCCCCAACCAATTAAAAAATATTGCACTTTAGAAAAATTATCTTACCCTTTTTCATTAGCAAAAAGGAAACACATCACTATGGCCTTAGCCCTTTGGGCATGCCAAAAATCCCAAAAACAATTTATCTATTTTTAGCCAGCCAAAAAGAGAACCCATCTCTATAAAAAATCCAAGTTAGGAAAACTATTTTTCTAGCTTGAGAAAATATTTCACCACATGGCAACATAATTTCTAAGTAAAAAAACATTCTTTTTTCATAAAGAAAAATATTTTCATAACTTAATTACATGGGAAAAAACTCCATCACATTTTCCAACATGGGTGTATTTTACTAGTAGCTTTCCTAAATGGAAAAGAAAATTTGGAGGTTTTTCCCCGCTTGAACGTGATAAATTATATGGAAAAAATACCCTTTTTTCATTTGGGAATGTGTCATGAAGTTCTTGTGATGTGTGCATCAACTCTTTCATAAACGAGAGCGTAGACAATTTGTGAAAATCCAAATGTAGAAGTAATCCAAATGTAGAGCTCGTCTTTGCGGGTATGTGGAGATGGGGGGGGGATGCATCCCGGGGTGAATCTTTTGGGAAACCCTAAGGATGCAAGTGTAGCGGTCCTTGATGAGGGAGAGAGCGAGTTTATTTGCGTCGAGGGAAAGACGCAAAATGGGTGTGTATGGCAAAGTTGAATACTGAAGCTCACAAGAGGGGCAACCCATGGAGATTAGAAAGCAAGAAATGGATACCTTTTGAAACAGAGTCGAGAGTTTAAGAGTGGGTTGCATTGGCGGCAATGGCTAACCTCTACACTCACACATGGCACGTGTGCACGTTTGGACAATGGGAAGGGGTCCCATACGATCCCACCGATAAGGGATCAATGGTCCACTTTACAAGGCGCCAACAAGGTAATTCTCTGTGGTCAAATTGGGTGTGTGAACTATCGTGGCTATTGTTGTGGTTATTGTGAGTTTCATGTCAAGTGAAGGTGAACTCAACACACGTTATGAAAAGTGTTTCATGGATGAATTGGCTGTTCATGTACAACATCCAATTTATGGTGTATCGTTCCTTTACCAAAAATCATAAGAGCACACCAATGCCAAATGGTAAAGCAATAGCCTTGGAAAGGGTAGATTATGTGACACGAGCCCTCATCCCACCATTTTTTCCCTCGCCCTAGCAATTGGACACTTAAATATCCCTTTCAATCTTGAGCAAAGTTTTGGTTGAGAGGTATCATTTCATGTCAAGGGCAAATTGACAACAAGGGTAGGACCAGGGGGGGCGGCACAGTCAGCTAGGCATGCTAAGAATAGAGGTTTCCTAAAGATAGCTTATGGAGTCTATAAAAGGGAGTGGTTGGGTAGAGAATACGTATGTAGAGTTTCCCTTCTCCTTTTAGTGGTACAAAGTACACTTAGTTTCTAGGGAGGGGAATGCATCCTCTATGTGTGTGTGTATGCGCATGCGCGTGCGTGCGCATGCCTGCAACCCTGCTCGCAGTTCAAAACTTTGAACTTCAGAGGCTTATTGCTTAAAAATGGAAATTCACTATGCTACCTTTGTTAATTAAAACAAAACGCCTAAGGTCAAGCCTCAAGGATGCATTTGTTCAAACTTCATCTTTGGATTCTAGAATAGCGACAGAGATACACACACACACACACACACACACACACATATATATATATATATATATATATATATATATATATATATATATATATATATATATATATATATATATATATATATATATATATATATATATATATTGTTGGGGTATAAAGCCCAATCTGGTCGCCCAGGTAAGTGGGCGGGCCGCCAGGTATGTACACATATTCTTTTGTAAAAACCTAATAAGAACTCACTATGCTCTAAACATTATAGTAGAGCGAGTTCACCATATCGTCGTGCTCTTCTTCTCGCACTCTCTCTCGCGTCGCACTTCCGCTCGTACTCCTTCAACTGGTATCAGAGCTCAGATCGAGGCTCGGGACAGCACTGCAGGAGGCTAGAGTCACCAACTCAGATTGGAGTGAAATTCAACAGGCGAAGACACGGCCCCAAATCTTGTGGGCAAGCCCGAAGGCCTTGGTGTTGTCAGAATTTCATTCTGAGGTCATCTCGGCCACCGTTCGGCTTCGACAAAGGTCTGCGCAGGCCATTTTCGACTACGTGGTCTCGGCGGGTGCAGATCCGACTCTGCAAATTTGGGGTTTTCAGCCTACGACTGTAGGTGCTGAGGATATCGACACTCCCAGAGTGTTGATTTGTGGCTGTCTACACATTGAAGGACGGCTCACAGTTCTTGGAGGCGTGTCACATACGACACGGGCGCATCTACACACAGACTGTAGGCGACATCCACTAGTTCATCAGGTAGCTTGTTTTTGCTGCTTGATATTCCAGATTTCATCCTCACATTGCAGGTACTTCCACATGGGATGTATTGTCAGAGATGATGTATGTCTGTTGAGGGTTTGCTGGCTGTGAGTCATGCAGCAAACAATCGCCGCAACGGTTACAGCATACAGTGGGAAATTTGTGGATGTATGACTTTGTGGGAAGTCTATGTACTGTCAGATTTACTGCAGCCTTTGTTGAGGGTCGAGTGAGGTTTTATTGAGCTGGGGGATTCTCGAATGTTGAGATCCTTTCGGTGATACAGGTCTTGGAGCGATCCCTCGAGCACCCTTAGATAGGCAGCTAGGATGTATTGACTGTGAGTTAGACAGTTGGGATTGCATCTTTGCTTTACTGCCGTTGAGGCCTTGTCGCAGTCTATGCTTACAGGACAGTGACAGGACAGGACAGTGAGAGACAGTACAGGTTTACCCGCAGCTTACAGTGTCAGATAGACAGTGTTTTTTGAGCTGTTTTTTGGTCTATTTTTAGTACACCACAGCCATTTTACAAAGGAGACTCTGCCGAAATTTATGCAGAATCTGAAGCTTTCTTGGTTCATTTGACATGTTGATATTGGTTCAGAGGTCAGTTTACAGGGGAAACTCTGCCGAATTTTTCCCAGGAAAGTAAACCACTGTGAAGCGTAGCTATGGCTGGATCACAGGACACTGCTCTTTACAATACCAAGAAGCTCGATGGAACCAATTTCCCATTGTGGAAGAAGCAGATTTGGCACGTGTTGGTACAAAAGAAGCAGATAAAACCTATAAAGCTCAAGGGGATAAAACCAGAAGATATGGACGAAGATGAATGGAACGAAATGGATGAATTGGCACTTTCTACCATTATGCTGACTTTGGCAGAAAGCGTTTACTTCAATGTAGCAGACGAGATGTCGGCTTATCAAGCATGGTTAAAGCTGAGTGATCTTTCTGAGAAGCAGAGTGCAGCTTCACAGGTATACTGGCTTAAGAAGCTTGTTGACTTGAAGATGAAAGAAGGGACACCTATGTCCAATCATCTGAATGAATTCAACACAATCTATAGTCAGTTGTCAGCTCAAGGTGTCAAGTTTGATGAACCTGTTAGAGCTATGTTCCTGTTGATCACATTGCCGGAAAGTTGGGACACTTTTCGCACAGCTTTGAGTAATTCCGCACCTCCATATGGTTTGAACATAGCAGGTGTAGAAGGAAGTCTGCTTAGTGAAGAAACCAATAGAAAGACAATGGACAAAGGCAAAGGAACAGCCTTAGTTGTCAGGGGAAGGACCAAAGAAAAGTACAAAGGTGGAAAGAGGAATCAGTCTCGTAGCAAGTCCCGCAGTGCTAAAGGCAAGAGTGACATAGAATGCTACCATTGTGGCAAGAAGGGTCACATGAAAAGAGACTGCAGAGAATGGAAAGCAGAAAAAGGCAAAGAGAAAGCTGAAGACCATGGTGAGAAGAACAAGTCCTCAGTGAAGATTCAAGAAATAAATGTGACAAACACTGTTGCAGAGGGTGACAGTCTAGGGTGACAGTCTAGTGTCAGGAGACATCTACTTCTTGAAGAATACAATGGACTCAGCTCTTCTTACAGCAACTGATGGAAATGCACTGAGTGACTGGATTATAGACTCAGGGGCATCACTTCATGTGTCTCCAAACAAGGAGTGGTTTACCTCTTATGTGACCACTAAAGATCATGTTCGGCTAGGCAATGGGTAGACATGTGAGATCTTAGGTGTTGGAGATGTTCAATTGAAGTTTCAGAATGGCTCTTCTTTCACGCTGAAGAATGTGAGACATGTTCCCGCAATTACAAAGAGCTTGATCAACACAGGTTTACTTGATGATGCTGGCTACGTCACCATTTTTGGACAGAACATGTGGAAGATATCCAAGGGTTCTATGACAGTAGCACATGGAGTAAAGTCTGGAGGACTTTACATGATTTATGTATCAAATGTCTCTAAAAATGTAATCAAATGTAACCGAGCAGCCGAACGTTTCTTTGTGGCATAGCCGGTTAGGACATATGTCCAAGAAGGGAATGGAAATCTTGTCTCGTTCTGGTTATTTGACTGGCTTTTCATTTAATGATTTTGAATTCTTTGAACATTGTCTGTATGGTAAGCAAACATAGCAGCCACATAAGCATAGAAGCAGTAGAAGAGATACACAGTTGGCACTTGTTCATAGTGATTTGTGTGGACCTATGCCTAACCTATCTCTAGGGGGAGCTTCTTGCTTTATGACATTTATAGATGATTACTCGAGGAAAGTATGGGTTTACTTTCTCAAGCACAAGGATGAAGCGTTTAGTGTTTTCAAAACGTTTATGACATTTGTGGAGAATCAGAGTGGCAAGAAGCTTAAATGCTTACGCACTGACAATGGTGGAGAGTATGTTTCAAAGGCCTTTCAGGACTTTTGTGAGTCAAAAGGTATAAAACGTGAACTTACTGCTCCTTACAATCCTCCTCAAAATGGTGTTGATGAGAGGATGAATAGGACCATACAAGAGAAGGTCAGAAGTTTGTTGTCTAATGCACAACTGCCAAATGGGTTTTGGGCTGAAGCTGTATCAACAGCTCTTCATCTTGTAAATAGATCTCCTAGCAAGGTTTTGCAGAAGGATTCAGTGCCAGAGATGGTATGGTCAGGCAAAATGCCCTCATACAAGCATCTCAGGGTGTTTGGCTGTGAGGCATATACTCACGTTCCAAAGGAATTTAGGAACAAACTTGAGCCAAAGAGTAGAAAGTGCATCTTTCTAGGCTATGGTAATTCTGGTGAGATGGGGTACAGACTTTGGGATCCCGAATCCAGAAAGGTTGCCCGCAGCAATGATGTTCACTTTAATGAATCCAAATATCATTCTAAACCAGAGAGGGTTGAGGAGATTAGAAGAGTTGTCTTCCAAGAAGATGGACCTGCACGTGCAAGACAAAATGTCAGATCTCAAGAGGAGCAAGGACAGGATAGAGTGGAACCACAGGTTGTGGCTGAGCCTGAGCCACCTATTGTGCGTAGATCTGGACGTGTCACGCGACCTCCTGATAGGTTTGTTCCATCTATGAATTATGTCATGTTGACTGATTGCAATGAGCCTTCATGTTACAAGGAAGCAGTGCAAATGAAGGACTCCGGGAATTGGCAATTGGCCATACAGTCAGAGATGATAGCTCTGCATAAAAACCAGACATGGAAGCTAGTTAAATTACCACGGGGCAAAAAGGATCTACCCTGTAAATGGGTTTACAGGTATAAGATCACCGCTCATGATAGTCAGCCAAAGTACAAAGCAAGGCTTGTTGCCAAGGGCTTTAAGCAAGAACAAGGCATTGACTTTGATGAAGTCTTCTCTCCGGTGGTCAAGATGACTACATTGAGATGCTTTCTTGCATTGGTTGCCATATTAGATTTGGTGTTGCACCAAATAGATGTCAAGACAACGTTCTTGCATGGTGATTTAGATGTGGAAATTTACATGCACCAGCCAGAAGGGTTTGTTGGGAAAGGCAAGGAAGATTGGGTATGCCAGTTGTTAAAGAGTCTTTATGGCTTAAAACAATCACCGAGGGCATGGTACCATAAATTCCACAAGTTTATGCTTTCTCAAGGCTACAAACGTAGTGAGTTCGATCACTGTCTATATACAAAGAAGGCTAAGGATGGTAGTTGGCTGATCCTTATTTTGTATGTGGATGACATGTTGATTGCTGGCAAGCACTTGGAAGAAATTTCAGCTTTGAAGTCAAATATGGAAAAATCGTTTGACATGAAAGACATGGGTGAGGCAAGTCATATACTTGGTATGCGCATTGAGAGAGACAGATCAAAGAAGTTGATTTGGTTATCTCAAACAGAGTATATTGACAAGGTTTTGCAACGTTTCAATATGGAGAAGGGAAAGGCACTGAGTGTTCCATTGCCACCATATGTGAAACTTAGCAAACAAGATTGTCCTGTGTCTGAGGAAGAACAGGCTGAAATGGATAAGATTCCATATGCGTCTGCAGTGGGTAGTTTGATGTATGCAATGATTGCTACTCGCCCAGACATTGCATTTGCAGTGGGAGTAGTAAGTCGATACATGTCAAACCCAGGCAAGAAACATTGGGAGGAAGTGAAAGGAATATTGAGATACCTGAAAGCTACAAAGAGTATGCGTATATGCTATGGGAGTCAGGAGCTAAGTGTAAAGGGTTTTACAGACTCAGATTATGCAGGTGACTTATACAACCGAAGGTCTACGTCAGGGTATGTCTTTACATTGGCTGGTGGAGCAGTATCATGGCGTTCTAGATTACAAGATTGTGTTACTCAGTCTACTACAGAGGCTGAATATGTTGCAGCATCAGAGGCATGCAAAGAATCAATTTGGCTTAATCGACTAGTAACAGATTTGGGAATCAAAGAAGAGATTCCTATGTTATATTGTGATAGTCAAAGTGCTATACAATTGGCTCGCAATCCAGTTTATCACTCAAAGACAAAGCATGTGGATGTGAAGTATCATTTCATTAGGGAAATGCTCGAGGATAAGCAACTTCAGCTTGTCAAAGTTCACACCACAGAAAATCCTGCTGATCTACTTACAAAAGGACTTCCCTCAGAGAGCTTTGCGCATTTTCGCAAGCAGTTAGGTGTAGGGTAGTACATCACTTCTCTACATTCTTGTTATTAGCAAGTATAGTAGCTTCTCTCACACTTAAAGTACCTATTGACTTTAGTGAGTGGGGTCTAAAGCCACAATTCGCCCAGGTAAGTGCGGGCCGCCAGGTATGTACACATATTTTTTGTAAAAAAATAAGAACACAATGCTCTACACATTAACTAGAGCGAGTTCACCATATCGTCGTGCTCTTCTTCTCGCACTCTCTCTCTCGTCGCACTTCTGCTCGTACTCCTTCATATATATATATATATATATATATATATATATATATATATATATATATATATATATATATATATATATATATATATATATATATATATATATATAGAGAGAGAGAGAGAGAGAGAGAGAGAGAGAGAGAGAGAGAGAGAGAGACCTTAGATGTACTTATCTAGATTTTGGAGCACTCAAATGACGAACTCCTCTCAACATTCTGAGAATTCTTCAAGGGTCGGACTCCGAATATGCAATGGTAGTGGTAGTGAGCACTACCACTTGAGCTCAAAGCTACCTCTTGTTGTGTTTCTCCTACTTCTTGGTTAGAGTCAGCCAAGAGAGACAATGTGACATGCTCTAAGGTTCTCCATGCTCAACACTCACAAGACTCACAAAGGAAATCTTTGAAGATGCGGGATGAGAAAATCTGACAGAGCTTGTGTCACGTGTGCCACAAATGTTGAGAGAGAGGAAGAGAGAGTGAGAGGGGACTCATAGACAACGCTCACAAGTCACAAGCTCACAAGGTAAATTGTAAAGAGGCGGGATAACACGAAGGGGCAGGAGCCTTGCCAACCAAAAATAATGTTTATTTAGATTTGAATGTTAGCTAAGCCTAACAGCAATAGTAAAGTCTTTAAACTTTACATCAACCTAATTAAGGCATCCTGATTTCCCATTCCCCCATTCCCACTATCCTTAGTTCTATTCCTTACTTCAAGAACATAATGCACTTTAAAACTCTAAAAACAGTATATAACTTTTTTATTTACATTTATCTTATCCTTGTATATTCAAAAGGTAGTTTACCTCCTCTTCCTTTGCATACACTTAGAAAACCTAATAGGTTTTTTTTAAAAGTTGCCAAAGCCCACATAATTAATTTCAAGAGGTAAATTTCAAAATTTATAGGTGGGAATACACTAAACCGAGGTTTGTTTCGAGCACTAACATGTGGCCTTCAATTTCGGTTCAAGATATTATAAAAGCTATAGGCTAGATCTTCAAGCATTTAGAACATGAAAAAACAAAGAAAAATATAGGGAATAGTATGTGTGCCCCCCCCCCCCTCACAAAATATAATACCTCCCTCCCTTATTTTTAAGCTTGGGAGATAAATTATTGGGGGCCTACCCCTAACTTTATACGCTTATTTAGCTAAAAAAAAAACCCCCTCCCTTGCACTTACATGGTGAGGTAAGTTTTGCATGGTGAATCGTCCGGGGAGTTGATGGGTTTGGATTGGAATGAATCCAAACCTCATCAACTTGGTGGACTTAGAGGAGGAGGAAGGAAGAAGAAGGGAGAAGGAGAAGTTCTTCTAGAGCGGGGAGATCTCTCTCTCTCTCTCTCTCTCTCTCTCTCTCTCTCTCTCCACATATTGGGAAGAGTTTGCAGCTTCCATTGTTGATCTACAACTCATCATCATCATTGTAGGCTTGAAGCGAGAAAAGACATAAGAAAATCCATTTAAGATTTTGGGCTTAAATGTGTCTATTCAAACAGTTTAAGCTTGATAATAGTTTGGGTCAACTTACTGAATTGTATGCGGAATCGATATCAAGCATACGATTAGTTGGTTCTATTTGGATTCTTGGATTTGGATTAAGACATAGTTTTTGGCTCCTAAGTCGACTCTAATTATCTCTATCCTCTCTTATAATCTATAGCTAGAATTTCAAACCAATATTCAAACGACATGCAAAAGTTGTGAGGGAAGTCAAGCTTCTCCATCTGCACGGAATCAGAGAGAGATAATTGACGACATCAAACATAGAAAATAGACCTAGGTACGGTCATTAGGAGAAAGTTGGACTCACTTTTGGGCCCTGTAAGAAGTGCCACGTCGGCTTAGAGAGAGAAAATGAAAATGTTAACTTGTGCATTTTATGTGATACTTTTCTGTGCAACAAAAAGCCAAAATGACATTCTTTGCTAGGTAGCCGCCGTCTTTATCATTCTTATCCTTCGTTCTCTTGTCAGAAATCCAACTAACCGTATGACTAATGATTTGAAATGCCAACTTACAAGCGTTCCCTCCAGAAACATAAGCCACACGAACTCTATCAACTCTGAACTTGAGAATATGGCTTTCCCTCCCAAAACCTGAGATATTTCTCCGTCTTCTTCTCTATCAACTCTAGGAATGGAGAACGCATCTTTTCCTGATGAAAACACTAATTTGAACTTACAATCCTCCGCCCCTTCATCTTTAACACTTACCCAAAGAAAGAACACACATCATCTTCATGTTGATGTATTGCAAGAGTACGCACCGTTGTAGAAACGTAGGAGGGAGTCTTTCTTATCTCAACGGGAGAAAGAACTTAGAAGGAAAAATAAGGAACATCATTTGGATTTGTGGACCGATGGGTCTATTTATCCAAAGGATCCTATGACAAATGCGCCACCTCCCTTTGCTAATATCACTAACCTCTTACATTTCACAGGCGATGGCAAGGATGGGCTATTGGGATACACCAAACATTTGGAAATGAGAGGATTGAATGCGAAAGGCAAACAAACTTCCTGGCAATGGAGAACATGCAGCTGAAGAAACTTAATGAATCATGCTGTCAAAAAATTTCATCAAACAAAGAGACAATCCAAGGCCTTGAGAAGAAGATCACAAGTTTGCGAGAGAAAGACACCGTGCTTGGTAGTCGGAAAAGAAAACGAGATCTGTGCAACCTTGAGAACATGAAGGTTGGTAGTGGTGGCCTGAAAAACGAATACGAGCTTTAAGGTAACTCGAAGTTTGTTTCTTCAATGTGCTTCATTAAGAAGTGGATACACTTACTTTCCTATACATGATCATAATGCATTGTGATTTTTTGGTAGGTCTTTACTGCATCCAAACTCGAATGGTGCAGGCTTCAATGCCGGAGTGCATTACAGCCGTCTAGTTCCAAAAGAAGTAGTTGAAGAGATGATAACTCAGAAAAAATTTCGTAAGTTGAAAGGGAGGCTACTTACCTCCTTCATGAATGAGAATCAGCTAGAACCAATGGAAGTGCAAGCAATACTTGATGAGAGTGGCATCTCGCAGATGGGATATAGGGTACTCTTCAAAGCATTAGCTAAAAAATCTCAAAATAAACTACAGAGAGGATCATTGCTGCCAAAGCCATCACATGTAAAGGCTTCTCGCCGGCACATAAACGATGAGGTGTTGGAGAAACTTGGGTCACCATTCCATATTGAAGCAACGTTCTTAGGCAAGGGCGGCAGAGAGGTACAATTTAACGAGCACAACAACCTCTTCGTTGATCTTGAAGCATTGCAAAGGTATGCAGTTCACTTCTTTCGCATCAGTCGAGACGAGTGCGGTGGGGTTCTCAAGTTTGTTTTTAAGATCGACAAGTGCGAGGTCCTGAAGAACAAGAAGATGGAGAGAGTCACCATTACCCTCATGAACAGAGCTCTGGATCCATCAATAACGAAAGAGGATCCACGATACTTGAGCGTGCAATCAGAAAACAACATTCTATCTCTAGGATCATTTGAGGTATACTTCGGTCAATCTCTGATAACAAAAATATTGATTATTTGGTTGTTGATTTTGTATTTTCATTTATCACTGCAGGTTGATAAGGAAAATTTTGAAATCCTCAATTGGCTTTTTAGTCAAACCCAAATTCCTTCTATCACATCAGTGAACAAAGAAATGGAGCCGTTCTTTCAGTGGAAGGATTTGGCGACTACACAGTGGAATGGCACATGGCAGATGACTTAAAGACTCTTAAGTGTATGTACAACATAACACATGGAGCAGCTGTGGCAAATCCATCCTTATATTGCATGGCTGATGCACAATCACTTGAGAGTGTGCAATGGATTAGAGCTCCCAATAGACATCTTCAAGATAAAACTTTTAAACCAGTTATTGATATTCCTCTGAGTAAAGTTCACGTCTGTACACTTCATGCACTCTGTCGAATAATTGAAAAGGTGGTTCATTTGTACATATGTTTTGCATGGACATTAAAGCCAGAGAGTGAGTCGAAAAGAGTGATCAAAGCATTAGAGGGAGTGCTCTTAGACATTGGTTTGCATGGAGGCAATGTCAAAATTGAAGAGGACCCTAAGATGTCTCAAAGTCGGTACAAGATACCAAGGAAAGCATTGATAGGCGGAGTGAAGGCAAGAAGGTTTCTTGGGTTTAGCCTCAAAGATTCAGATAGAGAAGAAAGGAGAATCCTGTTCAACAAATGGAAACAGTTACATAAAGTGGTTAAAGACAATGCTGGTGGTGGGGCAATCCAGAATCACAAAGCAAACGTGTGGATATCACTAGATAAAATTTTCCACTACCTTGAGCAACATTCTTGGGACCAAAGTAAGCTCATATCATTTCAAACAGCCTTGCTGGATTGGAAAAAGGCTTACCTTACAGGGTGGGGTGGGCAACATATCACACATTACATGGTAGGTTGGCATTCTACGTATACAAAACAAAATTTTAAATTGTACTCAACTGACCATTTTGTTTTATTTCAATGTAGCACATACTGTTCAACCATGGTCCATATTTTGCCAAGACATACAACTCACTATCAATATGGTCCACACAAGGCATGGAAAAAACCCACTACATGGCAAGAACAGGATTTTAAGCACACTCGGCATGGGGGAGGAAAAGAAAAGGCCAATAGCCTATTAGAGTTACACCAATGGACTTATAGATGACTAATTCATAGAGCAAGGCAGAAGTAACTTCTTAAGAGTTCAGAAATTACACGGTCTTTACAACACATCCGCAAAGAGAAGAAACAGATGGCTTGGGGAGCTTCAAATGCGGCTGAGCGCCATGCGAGGTGGCGCCGGTCATGAGTCAGGAGCGGGAGAAGATGGACCTGAGGCCGTCATTTTTATCCTCTTTGATGCACCTCCTTCCTCCTCACTTTGTACCTCTTCGATGTGCAAGCTCTGTAGACGAGCTCGTTCCTCTGTTGATGGCAGCATCCCTACGGACATCCTGCGTCTTCTTTCCCTCAAAAACAGCCGCTTATTGTATGGATCTAAGCTTTCAGGGTATTCAACCCCTGCAACCAGAGCCTGAGCTATGTAGGACATGAAATATGGGGCTCTGAGTGCCTGGCACCCATACCCAATGCCAAATACACATAGAGCAAATTGTTTTTCAATCAGAATTACTCTTTCTGCGTTTAGTGGGAGGGGGTGCCCACCACACAATCTTGTAATAGCTTTCATTGCAAACAGAGGGAACTTTGCATTGTCATCGGAATATTCCTTGTGGTATATTATGATCTACATAATAATTGCAATCAATTTATTAGCCGTAAGTGAGATGAGTACAATTGTCAAGTACTTGAATTGTTTCTACAAACCTTTTTGTGGTTGAAACGCCCGATGTAGTTAGACAACGCTGCATCCTTGCCTTGGACTCCAGTGACAAGCCCTTGGCGTGAGCCTCCCGCTCTTCTAAGGAAACTATCGTCATACACTAGCACCTGGCAACAAAAAAAAATGTTCATGATATTTTATCACTCGGCCATCTCTAATACCATATGAATGCTCGACAAAAGTTACCATCTGATTCTTGTCCATTTCCAGCATCGACCTCCCCCATAAGTGAATAGACTGACTATTCATTACATGATCTTCTGGTGCCACGTGTCTACCCATGTTTTCCAAGCCAAGTTGTTTTTGTTGTCAATTTAAACTGCTCATCTGTTGGCAAATCGGCCTCTCCGAACTTCGCCTCATTGAACGTATCTTTAATCAATTGCGACCCTAAAGTGAACTGTGAGATACTGTTGCAAATGGTTTTGTAGGTACTCAAAGGAGAAATCTATAATCCTCTGTATAGAAAACTCTGCATTGAACATTCCTAATAGTTTTGGTGCACGGTGATGAGCTCGGGCGTTATATAAGAATGTGAATAGTTTTTCTTCACATGTATCCTCGCTCACGTTTGTCTCTAGGACTATGATCCCCATGACTGAAAGAAAAAGCAAGCCAAAACTATTTGGTGTCATAACAAAGCGAATGTTGGGCCTCAAGTACCCCTCAATGTCTTATTTTGCCTGGTTCGACCCCGTGCGCTCATGTCATAAGAGGTGACATTAGTTGAGTCAGAACCAAGCGAGTAGGGTCCCCAAGAATTTCCAAAGGACCCTCTTCGCTTGGTTCTGTCCCGTGTTCTAAAGTCATAAGAGTTGACGTTAGTTGAGTCAGAACCAAGCGAGTAGGGCTCCCAAGAATTTTCAAAGAACTCTATTCGCTTGGTTATGTCCCGTGCGCTAATGTCATATCGACGGGTTATGTCCCGTGCGTTAATGTCATAAGTGGTGACGTTAGTTGAGTCAGAACCAAGCGAGTAGGGCTCCCAAGAATTTCTGAAGAACTCTATTCGCTTGGTTATGTCCCGTGCGCTAATGTCATATAGACGGGTTATGTCCCATGCGTTAATGTCATAAGTGGTGACGTTAGTTGAGTCAGAACCAAGCGAGTTGGGCTCCCAAGACTTTTTGAGGAATTCTATTCGCTTGGTTATGTCCCGTGCGTTAATGTCATAAGTGGTGACGTTAGTTGAGTCAGTACCAAGCGAGTAGAGCCCCCAAGAATCTCCGAAGGGTCCTATTCGCTTGGTTCTATCCTCTGGCATCCAGAACTGGTGGTACTGACCAAAAGAAAAGTTAAGTGATGTCTGCTAGTACAGAGGTCAATACTAAGCAAATAAGGGGAAGGTAACCCCTGCTTGTTGCGGATTTAGGGTTTTCCTTGCCAAATACGCCTTTTGATTTCGGTCCCATGCGCTTTAATTTGCTGTAGTTGGTCAATACCAAGCGAATAAGATAAGCTCACTTAGTCCGAAGTGCCCTATTCGCTTGGTCCTGACCAAAAGAAAAGTTAAGTGATGTCTGCTAGTACAGAGGTCAATACTAAGCAAATAAGGGGAAGGTAACCCCTGCTTGTTGCGGATTTAGGGTTTTCCTTGCCAAATACGCCTTTTGATTTAGGTCCCGTGCCCTTTAATTTGCTGTAGTTGGTCAGTACCAAGCGAATAAGGTAAGGTCACCTGGTCCGAAGTGCCCTATTCGCTTGGTACTGACCAAAAGAAAAGTTAAGTGATGTCTGCTAGTACAGAGGTCAATACTAAGCAAATAAGGGAAGGTAATCCCTGCTTGTTGCGGATTTAGGGCTTTCTTTTGCAAAATACGCCTTTTGATTTTATAAGAAAGAAACAAAATTACAACTGAACACCGGGTTTGATTTAGAAAACACTTCAGACTTTACAAAGAGTGGCCTATTAATTTCCGGGGGGTTTAGGGTTTAGGGGTTTAGGGTTCACAGCCAACTTATCTCTTCGCAAAGCATGTTTGCAAAGTTAATGGCCTCCTCATATTTACTGGCTAGCTCAAGCACTTCATCCTTCATTTCCTGAAGCCAATTAATGATTGCCTCCATAGAGCCATTCTCGGCGAGCAATCGCTGCATGCCTGACGATCAGCATTTGCTGCAGCTTCAGGCTAGCATCCTGCACAGAGCATTTAGCAAGTAATCTCTTTAAACTATGAGCTTGGAAATTGGGAGCAGAAAGCAAAGAATTACCAGCAACTTACCTCGAGAATAGACTCCCGTGTTGACAGCAGCCACTCCCGAGCTGTGTCGGTCAAGAACACTAAAGGTAACATCGGGGGAGGGCCAAGGGGGGACCTCATGAGGAGGGCCCAGATGCGGTGTTGCTGGCGCTGCGGGAGTAAACCTTGGAAAGGCATCGCCACTATCCTAAGCTTCTTTTAGTTGTTCTGCGAAACCCTGAGGGAGGTTCTGAAACAACTGCTTCTTAAATAGACTTTCAGACAAGCCTAAAAAGCAGAGCTTGGGCATGAGGTTTTATGAGAGGGTGGTACTGCCATGAGGTTTCATGAGAGGTGGATGTGGGAGAGAGAATCAATGGTATCATCCCCCCGATATTAGGGGAGGTGATCAGAGGGAACGACATGACAGATAGAACTGCATCGATTTAAGATCTCCTTCACATTGATATTTTGTATAAGCGGATGCAAACCTGTTCGCTTGCTTGTACACCTTTCTGAGGTCACCACCTAGCGAATAAGGTATTTTTTTGCAGGGGCTGCAAACCTGTTCGCCTGGTAGTGATCTCAGAAAATGTAAGTGATATCTGCTATTACTATTTTTGAAGTCACTACCGAGCGAATAAGGCAAGGCAAACTCTTTCCTATGCACCTATTCGCTTGGTAGTGACCTCAGAACATATAAGTCATGTCTAACATTACTATTTTTTGAGGCAGAGGTAGCAGCAACCGGAGCAGAGGGCAAGGGACGAGTGGCACAAACCGGGGGAGAGGACAAAGGACGAGTGGCACAAGCCGGGGGAGAGGACAGTAGCTGGGAAAGGGAGCAAATTACTCTTGACAGATACAACACAATATGTAAAGTTTTAAAACATTGAAAATGTACATTTTTTAAACATTGTTTGACCGCCAAAAAATATCTCTGCATTAGTCATTTTGAAGAGTACATCATGGTTTGCATGGCATCAAAGCTCTTTGCGCGCACAAGGTATGTGACCTAGCTTCTGGTGGAAGCAATTAAGTGAAGTGTATTTGTTATGGACTCCTTGCACAATGTTGTTTTCTCCTTGCGCCTTGGAATCTGAAAAGAAGAAAAAGTTAGATTCAGTCATAGTGTATTAAAGACAATCAAAATTTATCGATTTAGTAAGCACCTTTCTATTGTTGAGAATGAATGCATACAATTCCGGCAAAAGTGGAAGTTCTTCACATGTAAGATCTATCCTAAGCTGTGCCAGAGTTGTGCTTGACATTGTCTCCATCACAGTAAGTAGGCTGTCTCGAAAGTAGAGCTCCATTGATAAAGGTTTGTTCTCGAGGCTGTTCTCTGTATCTTGGTCGAGTGGAATAAGCTACCCACTAAGAAGATGATATCTAATGTAGTAAAACAATACTAAGAAATTTTGAGAGCTTATAATGAACTTGCAAATTATGGACTTCTTTTGCAAAATACAGATTTTGTTCTGTGATTGTTTCCTATCCCAGTTATCATCTAAACAGTCAAAACAGCTCTCAGACTTGCAAATGAACATTGTTGCGGTAGTTCTAATTTTCTCATCGAAGAAAAAATCTGCAAACACTTCAAGAGGCATAAATAGTGCAAGCCGAACTATTTTTGTGGCAATTGAATACTTGAGGGACTTTTGTATATCCTGAAACAACTTATTCCTGAAGCTTTCACTAGTTTGCGAAGTAGGCAGGGACCAATCCTTGCTGTCAAAGGATGGAAGTGACAAAGGAGCTACACGACCCCAACCAATGGAAGTTCTCGGTTCCACATATGACATATCATAAAAGAAAATTCCATTATCTGCAAGTTCCTTGTGTTGTCTTCCTCGGTACATTTGCTCACCAATAAATGCATGGAAAGCATCAAAAGTCCCAACTATACTCTCAACTGGTTGCCAATCTGTCCTATTCGATGGATAAATATCTGAAACATACCAAAGATGATATCCACCACTTAATATTCGAATATAATTATGCACTAAGCGAGATGCTGAAATAACTTACAGTTGGGTCGATGCCTTGGAAAACTTGGAGGAGATGTTTGCAACCTTAAGTCTGCATACTGGAAAGCATGTTGTATGAGGACCTCTTTCACCCGCTTGCTTTGTGCACACACTTTAAACTCTTTAACTTGACCCTTGAAAGCCTCCACGAAATCATTGCGTTGCCTCCTCTTCCTCCTCCTAGTTTGCAGTAGAACCCAACTTCCGATAGTTATACGAGATGGAATCCATGCTTGATCGTCTGTAGTATAACTGTTAAAAATGCTAACAGAGTCAATGGTAGTGCAGTAGGCCTTCGAGAAGTAGACATGGTTTGCAATAGAATGAATACACAGATAGGTTAGCGCAAATATAAAAAAGGGAAGAAGTTTTGAGAGGAAAGTAGAGCTACTCAAAGTCATATTTGGGCGGGAACAAAGTACTAGATAGAGTCTTCAATGAAAGTTCTGAAATTCCTCGGTACATAGTTAGTACGACTTACGGCATTTATGCCTTGAAAGCGTGAAATTGTGCAATTTGATGAACCAAAAAATAAATTCCTCCCTTTTTTAAAAAAGAGCTTGACTCCACAATGTCGATTTTCAATGTAACGTTAGCCTCTTCCTCATTGGTCGAGCGCCACTCTCTCTCTAGAACTGAAAGGCCCAAAAGTGAGTCCAACTTTCTCCTAATGCATAAGGAAGTCATGCAGATGTTTCAAAAAATTATCTTCACCTCAAACATGGTGTCTAGTCTAGATCTTGCAGGAGTGGGCCAAGGGGTCAAAGCTCTCCAAGATATTTAGTTGACCATTGGATTGGTCGACAGAGGACTTAATAAAGTACATTGCATTTTTTATGTTTTCTTTGCACTTATGAGTCTTGCACAAAAAGACTATATCATGAAAAGGTTTCAACACCTTTGAGGATTTTTCTTGGGTCAACAATGATAGCAAGGCAAGTTCACTGCAATATGGCTTGAACCTTGCAATTTTTCTTATGCATGGCCTTGCCTGAAGAAACTCATTAAGTCACTCAAAACACGATTGCACATGGTGAAGCAAGGCTTCTACACATGTGATGCATCCTGCATAGGAAAACCACACCACGGGGTGTTACAAATTTTGATGCCAAGGGCAGTAAATCAAGCAAGTCGGTAAGCATGTTAAATTTAAATGTTTACAATTCTAATTTATAAAATCTTGTAGAATTTTCTACAGTGCTAGCTTGGCAAGCAAAAGTTTCTTCTATCAAGGAAGGTGTTGAGGTCAAATGTAGCTTGATAGGTGAGTTTCCTAAGCTATCTCTTTTCAACATTGGGCAATCTACAACAATTTTATGATTCTCACCACTAAGTACAATTTGATGCGGTTGATTATTAGTAAATTCTCAATCAGATTGATTTTATTTTACCATGATATCTATATATCGACAAGAGCACCCGTTGGCTATGATCACAAAGGCTCCATATTGTATTATCTTTTTGATGTATTTATGCGAAGCAAGCCTTCAATTTTAGTTAGATCGCATAAAAACTTACAAAGCCTTAAAATATGCTATTAGCACACAAACTTGGGTGGACTTTGCAACATGTCTAAATGTTATTTCACTAGGTGTCAATATCAACCATGGTATATACCATAGTTCTCAATTTATCAACGTACATGGCTATGTGCCAAATTCCAGCAAACATAACTGGCCACAGAGGGGCGACCAAGTTAGCCAATTTCAACTTATTCTTATTTTTTATGCTTTAATGTTTAATTTGGATAAGATTTCTTGTTGCGCAAAGCAAAGTTCTTTGAAAGACTCAACAAGAAGTAAGGCTTCTAACTCATGCTAAGGTACTGCCCATTAATTTAGGATCAAGGGCAATGGCACATAGGTTTGGGGAATTTGCAATAAGTGAATATAAGCTCACATTTTATGTGTGGCAATGTCAAATTGTGATATCTCCATGCCAATACAGGTTATGCAAGGCATGATAGTATCGGTTCATACTATTGAGACCATCATTGAAGCCAATGGTTTATCACTTTTTTTTTCTCATTTGCATGCATGGGGTCCCAGTAAAGTAAAATAAATTCCACCCGATCATTGTTTATGGTTTTACTATGGCACTAGCTACTCTATCAAGGACATCCTTATCAGCCTCATAGTCTTAGTGGATTCCACTCACTATGATATCCACATGCATCGGACTCGCACCATTTTTAAGGTGAGGTAAGACCTTATTTGTTTCCAATGATTTTTCTTGATGCTTCTCCTATTGGTATTGTTGTAGGGGTTACCCATAACTGTAATCGTTTACCCAATGTGCACGTATGTCGCACGTGTCAATGCAAGGAACTTGCCGATACACCGTGTGCCAGCCACAAATGGCTCCAAGCACACAACAAGCCTAAACTAGTAAGCTCAAAGAAGGCGATGGTGTGTCACTCACCACTGTACGCTTGCTTCGTGGAGGATTTCTCGCCGCGAAGAAGAAGGAGCCGCTGCTTCGCCACGCTCAACCGCTTCGCCGCCGCTGTGCCGTCGTCGCAATGCTCGATCACACACACTCTCTCTCTCCCTCTCTCTCTCTCTCACGCATACACACACACACACACACACACACACAAGGAGATGAAGAAGAAGAAGATGGAGATGGAGAAAGAGCACTCTTCAATTGCACAAATGAGAGAATAAGTGAATTTTAGGTTTAGTTGACTTTTATATGAGCTCGCCCCATTCACACTTGGGCGCCCATGCTTAGCCAACTAATCCCTTGAATGTTCCAGTTAGAGTGCGTCTCTCATCGGCGATCACTCTTACCCTTTTCCTATTGGACCGACAAGCCCGGTACCTGACTCTACCAAGTAAATAATACAACGTCCGTCGTAGGTGATAGGGTGTCCGTGAGCCGTGAGGGTTAACATGCCCCCCTTCCTGATGTAGATTCCATCCTCGGAAGCTATTGAGTTGAACGTCGTTTGTCGAGGTGGAAGAGCATTTGAGATGAATGTCCTTAGCCTTCTTCAGTCACTGCAAAATCAAACAACGTTGGCACAATAATTGCATTCTCATATAGAATTAAAAAGCATATGCAGTTGTAGGCAGACAATGTGATTGGTAACAAAATTTTAAACCATTTTTCAGCAATAATAATTAAATTGCAATATAATCAAATGCATAAACAGATGTAAAGGTAAAAAATTAAACAAGTCTGAGGTCGTTAATTTAACGATCGAAAGGCACTAGAGATCGACTATTAATACCATGGGTAAGCTTCTCAATTTTCTCTGGTCAATTAAGTTGTTTAATCTCGAGAGCCAAGTATTTCATGTTCGAGGGCTGACTAGAGGCTATACCTAGAAGACCTTGTAGTTAAGCTACGATAAAAGGAATTTCTCATGAAATCATCGCCTGACTGATTACCTTTTCTTTGATCCCCCAAAGTCTTTTCACAGTGATTCAATTTTGATGTGTGTGCTTATTTTGTATGTCTTGGGTTTTTTGCTTTTCAAGGAAACTTTGATCCCCCAAAGTCTTTTCACAGTGATTCAATTTTGATGTGTGTGCTTATTTTGTATGTCTTGGGTTTTTTGCTTTTCAAGGAAAAGCGCCCACACTGGGAACCTCTAGGGCTCTAGTACCATAGGCGATACATGTGAGTGAAGTACCCAATCAAGCTGAGATTTCTCTTCCAGCTTAAGATTTTACAATGTGGCACTTTGATTTTTTTTTTGTTCATTTTCAGCATTTTAATTTTGTAACTTTGGGGGGTCATATAACACTGATACACCTCCCCAGGCTCATCACACAAGTAAACTCCCTTTATAATACTTAACCTAAAGGTCAATAGGGTCAAGCCCACTAGAAAGCCCTAGTACATTTCACACAATGCTGCCTAAATCGGATTAAGAACCTAAGTAACCATTGATTATTAGGAAGGCATTCCCCATGGTATTAAGAGAAGATTTGTAACACCTAACTTGGTCTTTGAACTGGGGTCTGACTTCGTTGCTTTTTGCGATCTCTTTCTTCGTGTTTTCTTCTTTTTCTGAGATTGGGCGATTGATGCCGTGTCTCTTTCCTCAAGAATATAATTTTGTTTTTGGAGCATCGATCGTGTGAGTACGTTTACTGGTACCATGGGTGTACTTGGTGATGGCTCCTCGATAACTTCAATCAAGTTTAATGGCGTGATCTTCGATGCATTTGGATTATTTGGACATTGGGCAATCAAATGATCTATGCCACATCGATTACACATGAGTATCGGCATTGTAGACGTGCTCGCTTGATTGGTTTGCATTAGTGTGGCGTGCTTTTGTAGCGTAATAGGACACTCGGCTACACGATGTGGACCTCCACACTCATAGCATTGAAGAGGTGGTCTCTTAGCAGTGTAATTAATATTTTGGCCTCTTGCCGCAAGAGCAGCTACTTGATATACAGGTTTGACTTGTCCCCAATAGTCCTCCATGTAGTATTTTGGACTTTCTTCAAGCACATCCATCCCATAGGGGATATTAGGATCTATATCTTCCTCACAGCCTTCCAAACAAGAAATAGATGACTCACAACCCACTTGATTCACAGAAGTGATTCTCGGATGTGGTGGTTGCGGTCCTAGCGCTGGAGGTGGTAAGGGTGTTGTTTGAACAACATTTTGGGCCCTAGGGACCATGTGTTGTGTTGTTTGTTCAAGAGGTGGGGCTGGCATCAATGCAGGCACTCGAGGTGTGTCTGTCCATGCTAAGGTTGGTCTATTGGCCATCACGCGCTTAAATACTATGCAATCCTTAGCTTGATGACCATACCTTCCACATCCTTTGCAGTTCCCATTGAATTTTACTCTAAAAGTAGGGCATTCACTGGTACTATGCAGTCCATAGCATATTGAGCACCATTGCTGCTCCCTTCTTGGATACATATGATTTTTTTGCGGAGCACGATTGTCTCTAAGACTCTCTTGAATAGCCTTGGTGAGATCTGCTAAAGTCATCTTAGATATCTTTGGCTCCTTAGCAATAGGCTTTAGGGTCATTGGCTGATGCCCCGATGCTTGTGAGCTAATAGATTTAGACTCAACAGACACTCTTTCTCCTTGAATCATTAAATTATCCTCCAATTGGATCGCATTGTGGTGACTGCTTCCCAAGTGGTGATACCTCTAATGACTAAGCCATTGTAGATATCCTCATGTCGTAATCCCCGAATGAATCTATCGAGCAATTGATTATTATTGAATCGCTCATTTGGATTACAACGAGAATTCAAATGCTTCAAGCGACTAATAAAGTCTCTCATCGACTCTCCTTCCTCTCGTTGGGCTTTCTGGAGCTGAGAGGCTACACCCGAAAGCACCCCCTCTCGTAATGTATTCTTTTAAGAACAGTCTCCTAAGAGTAGGTTAATTCTTTTTTTCTTCCACCCTTAGGGTTCTATACCAATCCCCAGCCTTTCCACTTAAGGTTAGGCTTAAAGCATTGCTCTTGTGTAGGTCATTGTGTTCTCCTAGAGAATCGCATATTTGTTCAAACACTTCGATATGCTTTCTCACATCCCCGTCTCCACTAAATTTTTGTGTGAGCTTGGATATTTGTACTGCCTTACTTCTAGGCTCTCTATCAGGCGTGTTACGCATATTCTCAGCAATAGATCGACCAATAGCTTGAGCAAATGTTGCCAAGTCACCTAAGTGAGCAGGTACCGTGGGTGAAGGCGCTCCAGAGACTACATGTGGAGTAGGTATTGGCATTGGACTTGGCGCATAGGAAGCCCTTGGGTTCCACGTTGGGTACGATGTTGTGCCATGTGGTGGTCCATAGTTCACTAGGCATAGCAGACGTCGGATGTGACATGCTAATGCTAGCCGGTATAGTCCCATGTAAATAAGAACTTGTGTATTGTGGTTGTGGAGCATAGGTAGTTGAAACAATGAGAGGGGTAGGGACTACATGAGTGTGATGACCCATAGGTGCATACGATTGGTACACACTTGTAGGTACTATTACCGGCATTGAGCTACCATGTAGTGGTGCTTTACTAACAAATGAGGTCCATGGCGTGTTTCTCGGCATGCCCATCATTGGGGTAGGCATGGTAGCCGTGGTGTCATCAAGGGAAAGATGAGCTAGACTTGGAAAGGTGAAGCTATCACTTGTGGGCTCAGATTGCACTGTGACCCCTGGCGAAACAACATATGGGGGATCCATCGGACTTACCGAGGGAGTCTCTATTTGCGATAAGTTTGGTTGTTTAGCCTTCCTTGTATCAATCTCATGAGACCCGTTGAAGGCATGTTGATCCCCTTGTTCTGTCTCTCTAACTCAATGACCCTATGGATGACCTCACAAACTCTTTGTTGTTGATCTTCCACACTAGTAGCACCCATTGTGGATTGTAGGACATCTAACCAACCCACGTGATAGGTATGACCTATGTATAGGTCGGTCAGAGTCTCTATTTGTAATTCGTGCTAGGGGTGTTCTTTGAGCTAGATGCAATGTTGCTTTCTAGGGGTTGTCCCTTAGCGGCGGTTGCTAAATCAGGAGCACTTGATTGCTCTCTTAGCAAGGATATTGACATAGGAGCTTTCGATTTTAACTCTCTTCGTTGCTCCGCCTTGCGTAAGCTCTCGACTTCCTTTTCCCTCGCTGCAAGGATATATCGCTCAACCTCTTACACTTCGGCAAGGCTTCTACCATCGGGTAATATGACCTCGGAGGGAAATAACTCTGAAGAGTCAGGAGGTGCAGTGAATGAAGTATTTACGTACACATTCTCTAATGGTATAGGGTCTATGTTTGTCACGAATGGAGAATTTACTTCCCCACCCCCCTCAGTTACATCATTAGCTCCATGTTCGGAGCGAGTGGCTCTACTAAAGGTTTCCTTCATGCGGCTAAGCACACTCGGCCCGAACCGAGGACCCATGGCATGCATGTCTTGGCTTGAGCTATCGGGATTAGGCATTGGGAAACCCTCCATGACGTCGTAGTCAGAGGAAGAGTCACTAGCCGCTATGTTTGGGTCTTGGTTTGTACTACCTTGGGTCCCCGTCGAGGGTCCGGAACCTAAAGTAGGTGGATATTGAGAACTCACGTAAGTCGAAATTCTCTCTAGTTGCTCCGTCTCTAGCACACGACCAGAGCGCAGATGCATGTGCCTTTGCACCCTACAAGCGTCGACGAATAACCTCGAAGGTTAACCGCTTACTTTTTTAAGCGTCCGTTTTCACTCGTGTTTTTTACGTTTTTAATGTTTTTTTAATGTTTGATTTTTTTGATTAAAGTGTGTGATAGCTCGAAATGAGCGTATCACTTAGAGGGTCACTGTGTGCTTTATAGCACAATTTTCAGGCATCTGAAGTTTCGTTGGACCTCAAAAAATCGATTTTTAGCTACGTGTGAAGCTAAAATTCATTTTTTTAAAAGGCGACTGAGGCCTAGGCCTGAGCGTGAGCTTGGGCTTGGGTCTGGGAGATATTCTCCATCCGATCCTACCTTTAAATTTTTATTTTTATTTTTATTTTTTTATTTTTTTATATAAAAAGGATAAGGTCTCCGTGGCCTGCGCGAGAGCACACACACACTCTATCTACCTACTTCTAACTAATACACCTACTGTTACACACTAACACACTCTATTAACTCTCACTAATCTACTTCTTACTTACTGTACACAAAAAACTAACTACCTTAATACACAGAGAATAAACACAGTACCTTTGAAATCTCCATTAACAAAGAAAACTAACAACCTTAATACAGAGAGAATAAACACAGTACCTTTGAAAACTCCATTAACAAAAAAAACACACAGTATAACACCAAATCCCTCTTCTCAACACACACACACTCCTTCCCTACCTTTCCTATAATTGAAATTGCACCACGGAGAAGCACAGAGTGCTACTCGAGCTTAATGCACGGCATTCCCCAGCAGCGGCGCCAAAAATGTGTGCGTATGTCGCACGTGTCAATGCAAGGAACTTGCCGATACACCGTGTGCGAGCCACAAATGGCTCCAAGCACACAACAAGCCTAAACTATTAAGCTCAAAGAAGGCGATGGTGTGTCACTCACCGCTCTATGCTTGCTTCGTGGAGGATTCCTCGCCGCGAACAAGAAGGAGCCGCCGCTTCGCCGCCGCCGTGCCGTCGTCGCAATGCTCGATCGCACTCTCTCTCTCTCTCTCTCTCTCTCTCTCTCTCTCTCTCTCTCTCGCACACACAAGGAGATGAAGAAGAAGAAGATGGAGATGGAGCAAGAGCACTCTTCAATTGCACAAATGAGAGAATAAGTAAATTTTAGGTTTAGTTGACTTTTATATGATCTCGCCCATTCACACTTGGGCGCCCATGCTTAGCCAACTAATCCCTTGAATGTTCCAGTTAGAGTGCGCCTCTCATCGACGATCACTCTTACCCTTTTCCTATTGGACTGACAAGCCGGGTACCTGACTCTACTAAGTAAATAATACAACGTCCGTCGTAGGTGATAGGGTGTCCGTGAGCCGTGAGGGTTAACACTCAATAACAGTTGAGGTTGTTACATTTTCTTGTGATCATTGTACATGACTACAGTGAGACGAGCACTTTATATTATTGGCGCTATGCACAAGGTGTAGGCAATACAAATGATGATTTTCATTTGTAGCAAGCAGGCATGGCATCGCTCTAGAGCAACTAATTCATGGGATAACAAGAATCGTCTAAGAGAGACTCACGGTAGGTAATCTCTTGTTTAAAAGACCAAATAAAATCTAGTTTGACTACCTTCTTTTTGGTTTTAGAAATATTTCTTTTCTTTTCTTTTCATAGGGAGATATGATTGTTTCAAGATCTAGTTGTGAATACGATTCTAGCTGGAGAGGATCTACTGTTTAGTTTATAGCACTGGTTATGTCTATAGGAGTGGTATTTTTAGGGGTATGACCCAGCTAATGAAAAGCCACTCTGTAGGTGTTGAGGATCACGGATTGGCTTCTTCACAATTATACTTTCAAGGAAAGAAGTCCTTAATTTGCCAAGCGGTAATAGACAATTTCACCTTACCAAATTGCTTACAATCATTATTTGTAATAATGATAGACTATGCTGGCCAAAGTTAAATGATAGTTTAAGCAGTTTCTATACAGAATCTAACCGAGGGGTTTGGATTGCCACAACAACCCCCAGGGTTATCAATTCAATTGGTTTATTTTCACTAATCTCTCATTTAGTGTTTAACAAGTCAAAAGAAATATTGGGCCTTTTGAGCTTGGACTTTGGGTAATGTACCTTTCAAGTTTGAAAATTGAACTTGACCTCCAAGTACTTGTAAAATATGTTTCACTTCCTAGTAAGCATATATATGATTTTATTTTGGTTTCATTTGTAAATATGCTTGATTGATTTTTCCAAGGGGGAATATGCTATGTTAGAAATAAATGAGTACAGATTAAAGTGGTTTACTTAATGGAGAGAGATAATTTATACACATAAGAGAGATGAGAGAGAGAGAGAGACCACACACAATATACGTGGTTCACCCAAGTGTGGGCTACGTTCATGGAAAAGCAACCACTCAATCTCTTTGCACTTCAAACTAAAAGTAGGTTACAAAGGGATTAGCAACCCTTAATGGAACTCCTACCTTGCTTCACTCTCTTCACCACCTCACACACCTTCACCACTTCGATCATTTTTTGTGTAAAAGAGGGCTCCTGTTATAGGCCAAAAGAAGCCTCAATGGGCTTCCCTCTCTCATGAGAGACAATCGTGTGTAGTTGCCCTTGTGTAGACAATTCCAAGTAGAATTCACCCATGCGCCCATGTGTAGTCATCCTTAGGTAGACAAGTCTTGAAACTTGGCCACTGTCGATTAAATGTCGTCCATTGGCCATTGGCCAACTAGTCATTGACCACCGGCCATTGACTAGTGGCCAACCAGTCGTTTTTTGGTCACTTTTCAACCGCCATACGACCAAAATATTCCGACAAAAAGGAATATTCCAATGAGTCCCAAAGCTCGATACCGGGTTTGAATTTTTATGTTTTGACGAGTGATTTTTCTCACGCATGATGGCTTAATGGCGAACTTAACAATGTGTGTGTTTGTGAATAAAAATTACATGGAGTGAATCGGGCTCCAAACTTAACAATCTCCCACTTGGAGAATAATTTGAACACCAAATCTGTGACTGCTTTCCATTTTGGTTTCTTATCCTTGAATGCCATTTGAAGATGAGCAAAAGCTCTACTTCTTCTTGTTAACAACCTTTGTTAATATGTCTGTAAGATTCTTGCTTGTGTGCACCTTTTCAAGATTTATTTGTCCCTCTTCCAATAGAGTACGCGTGGAGTGATATCTCATATCTATATGCTTCGTCCTTGAGCAAAAGGCTGATTTTTTTTCAAGATGAATGTCACTTTGATTGTCACTGTACAAGACACAATTGTCTTACTTGCATCCAAGCTCCTCCAAGAATCTGTGAAGCCACAAAATCTCTTTTCTAGCTTCCGTAAGAGCTACATATTCAGTTTTTGTGGTAGAAAGTGAGACCATTTCCTGCAACTTTGAAGCCCAATGAAGCCATAGCCAAGAGTACTTCTTCGAGTATCTTTGTCACATGCCATATCTGCATCAGCATATACCCTTGCAAGAAAATGTCAATGTCTCCAAAACACAAAGCATTCGTGATTGTATGCTTTAGATATCTAAGTATCCCTTTAACAACTTGCCAATGCTCTTTACCTAGATTATCCATGAACCTACTCACAACTCCCACTGCATGTGCAATATCCAGCCTTGTCTAGACCATAATATACATTGGAGAACCTATCACTGCAGCATATTGAATTTTAGACATATAGACTATCTTTTCTTGTGTCTTTGGACACATTTCCTTGGTTAATTTGAAGTTACTAGCCAAAGGTGTAGAAACCAATTTTGCATTTTGTATCACAAATCTTTCTAGTACCTTCTTGATGTAATCCTCTCGAGATGGCTTTAGTGTCTTCTTCAACCTGTCCCTTGATATCTTCATACCACGAACTATTTTGCAGCACCTAAATCTTTCATTGAAACTTATTCAAACAACTCCTCTTTTAGATCTCTAATATCACGTATGTTAGCACTTGCAATCAGCATGTCATCAATATAAACATTAGGATGATAAATTTCCAATTCCCCAAATTCTTCATGTACACACAATGATCCGAGTTGCACTTTTGAATCCATGATCCAATATCCATTGATCAAACTTTAAGTACCACTTTCTTGATGTTTGCTTTAGTCCATACAAGCTCTTCTTTAACCTACAAACCATTTTCTTCTTACCCTTTTTTTCATAGCCCTTTGGTTGAAGCATGTAAATCTCCTCCTCCAAGTTGCTATGGGGGAACACCATGTTACATCCATTTATTTAAGATTTAAGTCATGAGAATCCACAAGGCTTAAGACAAGCTTAATTAGATTCATTTTTGCACAAACTAAAGATTTCACTCTTATTGTACACTTGTAGAGTGCACCCACCTTTTCTCCTTTTGCAACCATCATAAAGATCCTTTCGGGACCTTCGGGTGTTTGTTTTCGAATTAATGATGTCAACTTCATCGTCCAATTGACGTGTAGAAATTAAATTTCTACGAAGAAAGGGAACATGCCTAATTAATTAATTCCCTTTAAAGTCTAAGAACGTTCATGTTGACAAAATGGTTGTCACAAACCATATGTCCTATTGTGCTTGGAATTTGCTTGTTTTTGGAAGCAAGTTCTTGATGAAAGGATCACCAATTCACATCTAGTTTTACTTAAAACTTTCAATTAAAACCACTAAAATTTCAACCATAAAACCTCAACTCTCATACAAGTTCAAATCCCATTCAAAACCCAAACCTCTTTCATGGAATCATGTAGCCTCGCCCCCAATTACATTGTCGTAACTTCAAATAGTTGAAAGGAAATCACAAGCTTCCACCTTCACGAGGACCATTTTTTGAATTTTCAGAGATTTAAGATCTTATATATTGAATGACACACACCATTTTGATAAAGGAAAATCTTAATTCACTCCCTCACAAGTTTAGATACAAGATTGTGAAGAGATGGGACTCCACTACACATATATTGAGCAAGCATGAAGGGAATTGCATAAAAGGGAAAAATTGCAGGTTTTCTCACTAAAAAGCATCCCTCTCTTTCTTTGCCACGGAAATATCAGCTGATGTGTCAATTTTTAAGCCATTTTGCCACTTTTGACCAAAACTATGTCATTTTCAATTCATTTTTTGCCCAAAAATACCATTTTTTATGTGAAAAATCCCAAACGGAGTCAAAAAATCCCTAAATTCGTGGGATCACTTTCATAAACATTAAAATCATGAATATGCATCATATTTCATTAACACTAGAATGGTAACCTAACAGGACATAAAAGTGTCCTTTCAGGGTTTTGGGAAAAAATTCCAAAACCATAGTAGATCCACTCATTTTGAAAAATCCTTTCATGAGCTTATAGTTCAATAACTAATACATATGGAAAAAATGAGAAACTTGTAATTTTTCTCATCCCTTGGTCACTACAAGCCTCCAAAGTTGATGGACTAGTGCATTTTGCCCAAAACAGCAATTTCTTACGGTTGATTGCATATAAATAACAGTTGGGATTTTTGTAGGACATGAGATAAAATTCCCCGTTAACTTAAATGGGTTGGTGACCAAAACATATGGTTTCTTTTACCTCACTAATTTTTTTTGGGCAAAAAAATAGGTACAAAAAAGTTGCATTTTTGCCATTCTTCGGACCTATCATCAAAGTTTCTATAGTCACGCTCAATACATATACTATATACATGTTTTCTTAGTTCCCTTTGGGCCTTTGGATTCAAAAGGAGACATGGAGCATGTCAAAAAGGATAATGGATCTCTTACAATTGGAACCTTGGGGGCAATGATAAAGTGCTAAATACAACAAGCATGAAAAAACTGGGTTTACCATTATGACCTCTAGAAACCCATGGAAACTACTCAATATCTAGCCAAGTTTATAGTCTATGATTAGATATGGTTATTACCTACAAAATACACACAATTGGCCTAAGAAACTAGCAATATTGAGAATGTTATACTTGCTACTCTAAAATGTATCGTATTCTTCAGCAAATCAAAAACTCAACCATCATCATATACTATGCTATATAGCATATTAGGTCCCCCAAAACTCAAGAAAGATTAGCTTTATGTTTTACATTACACTTACACTATCAAAATTGAATTTGAATATCAAGAAAGCCACCAAAAAAATCATAAAAGTGCTAATTTTGGCCAAAAAACAGGATTATGCAATTCTTATAAATTGTTCATAACTTTCAATTTTAACACTTATCTCTCCCTACAAGCATCAAAACATGTTGAGAACTATGAAGACCTAACCTCTAGCCATCTAAACCTCACAAACATGAAGTTTAGAGTGGTATAGTTGCCAAAAATTGAAAAAAAACCAAAAACAGGACCCGTTTTTTCACACAGTTTAGGTTCAAAAATGTTGTGCAAGAGTAAAGTTAATGGTGAGATCGATACTCCAAAAAAAATGCTAAGTTTTTTTCAGCTCATAAGGCAACTTTGTGGATATATAGCACCTAGAAATTCATCTTCATACTCTTCAAATAATTCAAGCAAAATGGTCACTTAACAGGACACAAAAGTGTCCAAGGACATAAAAGTGTCCTGTTACCATTCTAGTGTTAAATTTTCCATTTTGGGTCAATTTTTATGCAATTTTACGATTATGTCCATTTGTTGCTATTTTCAGCAATTTTTTCTTGCATCAATCTTTGTAGGCGAGATGAGTGTGTCACCATAAAATTCTTGGAATTAATATGTACATTGCAAAACTAAATTAGGCATCTTATCAAGTAGGAAAACCTACAGCAGTGCCACATCTAGGGCCACAACTCCCCAGATAGGTATGTAAATGATATCAAACCGCAGTAACAATTCACCCTCATAAAACTCCTCTGAGAAGGACTCAAGTGAAGATACAATGCAGATATCATCACAATTTTCATGAGAAGTTGTGTAGAATTTTGTACTACCCACATCTTCTCCCTCACCAATCATATCATCCTCATCTTCATACCTTGCCCTTGGAAGCATATCTGCCATTAGATTATCTTTTCTTTCAATGTGATTGAATTGTGGGATCAACGAATTTATATAAGAAATACACCTAAGCATATCAGTTTCAAGAGTAGAAAAACTTGCAATTATCCCTAGAAGTGGTAAGCAATTAGTCTCCACAACTACAGATGCTCCAATCAAGTACTCTTTGTCATACTTTAGTGTTGTAACCACTCCCCGTAACTCCCTTTTTACTTATGGATATGCTCTTTGGAAAGAGCTTAGAACCTTGGCCCCATCATCTTGTCCTATTTTCCATTCTATCCCTGTTGGACTAGTGTTCACCACCACAATCACCATTCTTCCACACTCATAGTTGAACTTCCTCAAAGTTGGTGAAGACAGTAGCAATCAATTCAACTTTCTCATAGCTTTTACATGTACAAAATTCCATTGAAACCTTTGGGTTTTCCTTAGCAATTAATAAAAAGGATCTATGACATGTGCATAATGTGAAATACATATGAGATATAAAACACATGCGCCTAAAAATCTTCTCACCTCTGTGATGTTATGCATGATTCTTTCATCATGTGTATTTCATCCACTTTAGTTGGACAAGGTCGGCAGTTATAAGGAATACAAAGATGCCCCACAATCAATACTTCTTCAACCCCAAACACTGATTTTTCCCAGATAAGGTAAAATTCACTTCTTCCAGTCTTGTTAAAATTTTGTCACAGTTATTGATGTGGTTTTCCACATACTTGCAGCACCCCCTCGAATCTAGAGCCTCATCTTTTTCGGTTATGTCACATCCTTTGATTGGCACGTCATTAAGAAAGGGCATTGTAATTCGAGGTATGAAGTCACGTAGGAATTTGTTCATACCATTCATCATGTGCGCAACTAAGTTGGTTGCTCCCTGCGATAAGGTGCAAGGGAGTACATGAAGGCTCCAAAATCCTCATCTTTATCTTTTCATTGATTTAGTGTATGACCTTTGGTAAAAGAGCTTTTGGCACTGGAATTGGTCGTAGATTCCAAGGTACATGAGGTAAAATGAATATTACCATTGGTTCGACTATAGAAGGATCCACACACTCTATCTAATGTAGCTCAAATACAAAAGCTTTTCCATGTTTCAAGAGCATCTCATTTCAACCTATGTCAAGGAGTCATTTCTTCCAACTTTTAACATCTTCAATGACTCTTGTGTAAACTTGTGCTCAGTTCTTTTTGGATCTCGGAGACTAGCTTACAAAGAAGCGTGCCCCATATTTGTAGGCAAAGGTAGTGCTACTAGTTCACCTTCTTTGCTATGGTCTTGTACTTTGTCTCTACTCGCACTTTTAGATCTTTTTGCGCATTGAAGCACTCCTTATCTTTGAAAGCTTCAATGATTCTACACATGTCCATAGAAGCTACTCTTATCAGTTCACTTCCATGTTGAAAATTAGAACCTGATGGAGCATTCATAGTATCCTCGAGGAGGTCACCTAATAAAAATGTAGCCTATCACGTGAGTTCAACAGAAGGGTGTTTAAAGTTCTTGAAACTTACAGAAATATATATACAGAAGGGCATTATTTTTTCAAATTTGAAAAAAACTTATAGATTTTAAAAGAAAAGGGTACATTATATTCTCAACAAAATTCACAGATAAGGGGTTTTACAAACATGTCTTGAACGCACGTGATATGGTAGTTTTACACATAGTGAACCCCCCGAGATAGTATCTACAAAAGAAACCTCTTCAAAAACACCCTAAAATGTATGCATCCTCATCTAACAAAGCATGTTTTTGTTTTTTTTTTATATACACTATTTACTTGTTGTTTTTGTCCTTTCTTAAAATCTTGAAGCATTGTAAACGATACTGATCCATCCTTTGCTGTTAGGGCACCTGTAGAAAAAGCTTCGTCCTGCTTTGGATCATGGGAGAACTTTTTTCTTCTTGTACCACTATACTCCTGCTTTAAAATGGTACTTGGCCAAAACCCCTCATCTCCCTTTGGTCTCAAAACTCCTTGCTTGGTTTTGGTAGAGAATGGTCTCTTAAGCTGTCATGATTTCTCTCATGGTCAACACAAACTATCAAGAATTGAACAGCGTGTTTTCATATTTGCTTTTGACCCTGGCATAGGTAGAGCCATCATCCAATACTTTTGTCTCCATTCACGTTGAGGTATGTATGGTTGTCAAAGGATTAGAGGATAGCTTGACATCTCTTGAACAAAGAACTTTTTTTTATCTTTCACATACCCTATGGTTACATTAACATTTGGACAAGCCACATAGAGATCCCTAGATGAGTTGTTCGTAGCTCTAATCATCCACCCATTGTTAGTATCAACTGGCCACTTACCCTTCATATAGAGACTCTTGGATATGAGGTTAATCTCCAGATCATGGTCTATCAAGGCCACGTAAGGCTCCTTGGGTCTCCCACCTTAACCAAGGTTTTTGTTGTAGCCCTTGCTCCATGTTTTCTAGAATAGTGGTTCTTATGAATAGCTTCCTCTTCATCTTCATCTTCCTCTTCATCTTCATCCACAAACTTAACATGCCAGTTTTTGCCGCTTGAAGACTGGTAGCAACCTACAACATTCTCATCTTCATCCTTTTATTGTACTTGTATCATGTGCGCCTTTGAAGCACTCCCTTTAGCCTCTCATTGGATAGACTCCATTAAAGCTTTCCGTTTTCTTCTTATGGTGTCGATGAATTCCTTGTGGAACTCTCTCTTTGCAATGCCAAGGACTTCTCCCAATGTAAACTCCACCTTGTTGTTTAAGATCCTTTCCTCTAAAACCTTCTTTAAATTTGTGAAAGATTCAATATGTGATTGTAGCTTACATCCCTCATTGGTACTTCTTATGATGGGGGTTCTCTTGATACGGGTTCTTGAGAGGACTTGGATCCTTTCTTCCTCCACCTCTAGTAACCTACCCTCTTTGAGGGACCTTCATCCTACGTTTTTCTTCAACAAGGCCTTGTTCGTTTGACACTTTGGAATATAGGTATGCACTGACAAGGAATCTATAGGTTCATTCCACCTGGTCTCAAGACATATACAATCTCCACCTTCGTGTAAGATTTCTTTAGTTATCTTTTCCTTTATAGCTAACTCCATTGCGGATGCGAGATATCTTCACCATTCTCATTCACATTTTCAATAAATTTTGATCCTTTGAGTATGACCTGACCAGCCTTCAAGCCAAATGCTAGTGCTTAACCATTGAGATGGCATAACTGGTTGCCATGTCCTCAACTAGCTTTTTAATCCCTCCTTTGTCAAAGTTGGTTGTCAAGGGCTCTCCTGTTTCACTAAGATGTATCTTTTCCTCTTTAAAGAAGACAAGATCTTTGCCCAAAGCATCTTTGAATCTTTCATAGTCCCTTCGTGGATGGTCTGGTCTATCACACCACATGAACCTATTTACAAACCCCTCTCTATTTTGAGGTCTTTGACTTGACGATTGTGCAGATGTTTGCCCTTTTTCTTCAAGCCTTGCTAGCTTAAATTTCAACTCACATATGCCCTTCACAAGTTCTTCAAGCATAGATCGATCATCCTTAGAAGCTACACTAGTAGGTTTTGATTGCCTTTTAGAAATAACAAAAATTGGAGTATTGTTGTTCACCACCATTTTGTCTCTTCTATGCTGCCTTTTTGCCAATAGGGAGATTGGATCTTGTACATCATTCCACCCCATCTTCAAACCTTGTTGTGGATCTTGGTCTTCCAAGAAAAGCTCTATTTTTTTCAATTCCTTTACATGCTACTTGTAGGAAGATTTCTACGTTCTCTCTATCCAAGGAAGTTGTCCAATTTGTGATAGTTGAGCATAGCGTCACTCAAACTCTCTGAGAAGCTTTATAGAAAAAATCCCTTCTTTAGGCTTTGCAAACGAGTCTAAGAAATCTCTTTTGGTCACCCTCTCAGAGTCCTCCATAAATTAGTCTTCTTTTAGAGCAAGCTTGAATTGCACCCAATTTCTTCCATGAGCATTTTGGATTACCCTAATACGGTCTCTGATCTTTGGGACACAAACTAGCTCAAAACTTTAGACCATGTCTTCCTCGGGCACTCGATTCAACTCCATTTCCTTTGTATAATCTTGTAGATACTTTGTGATGTCCTTGCCATCAAAGTGGTCAATTTTCTTCATAATGGACTGCAGTGCATTGTGGTTGAAATTTGGCTTCTTTCCGCCACTTGTTTTTGTTGCATATACATGGAAAATGCTTGAAACATCTGCATGACTCCATGATCAAAATGCATCCCCTCTGTCTCTAGATTTTCATACATGGCTAAGAAAGTGCACAGATCAATTCACAAACTCCCACCCCAACAGTTTCGCGTCGAGTTCACCAAGAATGTCGAGAAGTTTCACCAATTCACATCCAATTTTACTTAAAGAGCAATTAAAACCACTAAAATTTCAGCCATGAAACCTCAACTCTCATACAAGCATAAATCCCATTCAAAACCCAAACCTCTTTCATGTAATCATGTAGCCTCGCCCCCAATTACATAGTCGTAACTTCAAACAGGTGAAACAAAATCACGAGCTTCCACCTTCACGACGACAATTTTTTTATTTTTCTTAGATTTAAGAGCTTATATATTGAATCCAACACACCATTTTGATGAAGGGAAACCCTAATTCACTCCCTCACAAGCTCAAATACAAGATTGTGGAGAGGTGTGAATGCACTACACATAGATTGAGCAACCATGAAGGGAATTGCACAGAAGGGGAAATCACAAGTTTTTCTTCTAAAAATAAGCCCTCTCTCTTTCCCACAAAAATATCAGGTGGTGTGTCAATTTTTGGGCCATTTTTGGCACTTTTGACCAAACTAGGTCATTTTCAACTCATTTTTTATCCAAAAAATACTATTTTTATGTGAAAAATCCCAAACGGAGTTTAAAAAAACCCCTAAATTTTTGGGATCACTTGCATAAGCTTAAAAAGAATAAATATGCATAATATTTTATTAATTTTCCATTTTGGGTCACTTTTTATGCAATTTTACGATTACACCCATTATCTACTATTTTCATCAATTTTTTCCCACATCAATCTTTGTAGGCGAGATGAGTGTGTCACCATGAAATTCTTAGAATATGTACATCACAAAACCAAATTAGGCATCTTATCAAGTAGGAAAACACGTAGCGGTAGGGTCACGACTCCTTAGATAGATATGTACATTATAGCGAGTGCAGTAGCCCCGTTAGCATATATCACAATATCTACATGATTTCTTTTATTCCCATGCATCAAAAAGCGTTAAAAGTGAGGTGAATGTTTTTATCTCACATTTTGCATGTACCGCAGCACGACAACGTAGTGGAGTCTTATGATATTGATTGAGTGGTATTCATGAGACAAAGGCTTCAGCTAAAACTAGCATAACATGACTCCCCAAGGTGGCACAAAACTCTCCTAAAGCAATGTCATTGTATAGTGGAATGTGGCTCCCACCAAACCAAGAACCATTTTGCTAACATGGGGGGATCCCTAGTAGAGCAATACAACATATTTCCATGAGCAAGACTTCCTTTCCTAACATGGGGGTACTTTCCACCAAAGATAATTTTATGTGATAGGTCACATAGAATTATATGTGATAGGTCACCATGAGTACACCATGTCAATGGAATGGATGCAAGAACTATGACTACACCACCCCTTGTAAGATCTTCATCAATTTATGTAATTTTATGTGATACGTCCTTTCCTAATATGGGGGTACTTTTCACCAAAGATAATTTTATGTGATAGGTCACCATGAGTACACCATGTCATGGAATGGATGCAATAACTATGACTACACCACCCCTTGTAAGATCTTCATGAATGTACGTTGATCAAAAGTCACTGAGAACAAATTTAAACTCTATTGATTGTTGATACGTAAGAGCACTCTAGCTCTACCATATTTTGAACTTGTCGTTAAATAAGATTTCTAATCATTTTAAGTGTAAATTTGTTTTTGTTTGGTAAGATTGTACATGAGAAGACATGATAAGTAGAAGAGATATACAAATGATGTCTAAAGATTAGACCTCAACAAATTTTCCACCATGCACTTGTGGCATCAAAACTAGGCATGATGTTGTTGAAACGGTTGTGTTGCTTAACCACAAATTAAGGTCCCATTTTCACCATATCTCTCCTTGAGCCCTTTGATTGCTATCGCCTTTTGGTGGTGGTGGTGGTGGTGGTGGTGGGGATTTTGGATCCCCCTTAGCAGGAATGTTTGGGGGTAGCACCTTTGAAGGCCACAAAGAGAGAGAGGTTGCATCCTCTTGCTATTGGACCGTGTCATCATTTATCTTTCCTAGGTGGCTAGACATGGCCTGTGTCATAATAGCCCATGCATGGTCTTGCTTCATGATTGTTACCACAAACTTCGCACATTGGGCCTCTGCATGAGTACTAGGGTTAAGGATCCAATACCGCCTTGCTCTAAAGGTCTTGCAATCTCTAATACTTTATTCTTAATTGTGATGAATCACTTATTATGATAAATGCCTCGTTGGTCTATCCACCATAAGCATTCACATGTGGTATCAAAGCTTGCAAGTAATTAGTATCTCCTAATTATATTAGCTAGATCCGTATGCTAGATTTAGTGCTCTCTCTCTCTCTCTCTCTCTCTCTCTCTCTCTCTCTCTCAGCACTAAATTGATCCATAACTGTTCTTTCGAAATAGATTAGTGTAACGCAATCCTAATTATCTCTATCATTGGATTTGGACAAGTCTATATGGCCACTACCCTATCCAATGTTTAAGGATAATTAGATTGAGCATTAGAATGTGTGTTTATTTTTTAATAATTAAGACTTGCTTGATTATGTTTTGTTTCTTGCTCTTCTTACTTTCTCCAAGACAAGTTATCCCGATTGATTGAACTATTGAAATGCATTTGTGCGCATTGTGTGTTTGTAAACTTATCAAATGCACAATTTTATGTTGCATTTGGACCAAGCATTAAACAAGGATATCTTGATTACTTTTTCATACGTTTTATGCTTGATCTCTTTGCTAAACTCTCCTCATAATTTTTGCTTTGCTTTGTGTGTTTGTGTTCCCCTCTTTTTTTTTCTTTTAAAAGTGTGTGCATGTGTGGCTTAAAAGCCAAATGAACTTTTTCTTTTCTAATGCTCTTTGAAAGCTTGGAGGGTTTTTACTTTGAAATCAATCTCATTCCATGCATCCCACATGCCACAAAATTATAGTCACATGTTATTTGGTGTAGCCCACATGCTACTTGACCTTTTTTCACATGTGGTGCATATCACTTTAAGCATTCATTGCAAGAGTTTTTATTATGTCTTTCTTTATTTTAAAAATACTTTGATTAGGATTTTTTTTTTGGCAAGCCCTATTAGAGACCTCTCTCTCTCTCTCTCTCTTTCTCTCTCTCTCTCTCTCTCTCTCTCTCTCACACACACACACACACACACACACACACACACACTCACACACACACACACACACGTATCTCATGCTCATGTGAGACATAAGTAGTGCCAATCCAACTCTGAGACCATTCAACTCTACCTCTTTGCACGAAGTTATGATATGCGGTGCACATCTTTGAAGCTAGCAAGACAATGATGCATGGAAGTACCCAATGCAAGGTTTTATGTCAACATTGTCCGACACATAGAGGTGTCAAGAGTTTAACATTTCTCAAAGCTCTTCAAGATAAAGTATAGAAGTAGAGTCACCCTTCAAATTTGAAGGCTACTTCTAGATTTGTGAAAAAAGAAAGAAGGTTATCTTTAAAAGTTAGAAGGTTAGTTGCCAGGCAACACCCTGCTAAGGTTTGACAGCTTGTTCAACATTCGTGAGTTGGGGTGATCATAGGAAGGGGATGTATGGTCAGTGCTAGGTGGGTATTGTGAGGCAGGGATGTGTGTGAAGCTGCTTAGGCGAGAGGTGCAAGAGATCGCCTTGGGGGGCCCTTAGCTGCACTCCCCGTGCTCTCAGAATTGCCCTCCCAGCTCGGTTGCCTTCCTTTTTTTTGGAGATAGGAAGAGAGCCACCCTCCCACCTCCGCACAAAGGGATTTTGGTGGCCCCTCACACTTTCGGACAACCTACTCGCTGCTATGTCTTTGGTGGTAGCAAAGGCATCTTCAATGACACGAATGGGTTATCTTGGTAGGAGCTTGGCTTCCCCCTCAAAGCATGATCTTGATTACATCCTCTGGGCTCCTTGGCAATCACTCCATTTAGGGGTTTGGCTTCCCTTAACAGCCTTCTACATTGGTTCTTGGTTTGGTTCAATTGCGGCTCTTTATATCTTGGAGGTTGGGGGTATGATCATTTTGGTTGCAACAAGGAGATCAATGGTGGTATCCACCCTCCTCAATTCGTCTAGTGATGGAGTCTTGAGCTTCCCCTATATATGATAATATGCTTTTTTTTTCTTAGTTTTTGATATTATTATTAATTTTAGCTCCATATTTTAATGGTTTTTGATGGACTTGAAGGTTGTTGTTGTAATTCCTTTTTATGTTCCCACACAGATTTTGTGGGAAGCTTGTTATTTGGTGTTTATGAAAATATAGTACCCACTCGTATTTGTGCATTTGAATGGCCAAAGAAACAAGGTGAAAGTTCACCGGGCCTACATAAGGCTATGAGAAAAATTCAATAGTAAAAGGTTTCTTTGTGAGAGAAGACAAGAAAGTGACTAATTTTTCCAAACATTTGTTATCATATTATGTTTCTTGAAAAAAGAGTAACTATAAACTATTTAAACTACAATATAATATTCCAAAAACATAAAAAATCATGTATGAAAAACCACTTGAGAATAAAAAATGTGAAAGAGGATGAGAAAGATTGAGTGTGACCCAATATTCAATGGTTCTATTTAAAAAGGAGGTACACAAATGCCAACACCTTTCACAAACATCTAGAAGAAATATTAAAAAAAAAGTTTTTTGCCATGTGACACTAATTGGCAAGCTTTATCCAACGGTCGACATTTGCACCAAAAATCCACCGCTTCATCGGAGAGCTCCTTATGTAGTCCAAAAAGGGTAGCCTTCAAAAAAGAAAATTAGAGACATCCTTAAGTTCATAAGAAAAAATAGTGTCCCTTTTTTTTTTGTTTTGGCAATACTCCCACGCCATGCGTTATGATATATTAAAGCCGAAAAGAATGACAAACTTCATAACCTTGCTCAAAATGAGCCACGACATCTAGTAAACACAAAGAAGACACGAGTTCAAACAATAGGCTTTTAACAATGAAGTCTCAAACCCATTACATAACATACATAAGATCGAGCGAAGAGGGTGCCACCACTAGCCACCGCTCATCACTACATCACACAGGCATGGTCCAATGGGATCAATGGTGGAGGAGGAAAAGGCGATGCGTATCAATTATGGACCGTCAGATCTGAAGTTGCCTCGAATTTATCAATTTGCCCGAATTTACTAATCGGTCCACATTTACAATATGACATACTCGAATCGCTTATATTTCAACGTATGCATGAGGGCGTAGTGATTAGTGCACATGGCTCGTGGTGGAGAGGTCGGGGGTTCGAGACATGGAGTGCGGATCGACCCGAATTTACAAGCCTGCCCGAATTTACCAAACGCCCCGAATTTCCCAAATGCGCATCCGACAGCCCAGATCACTTTAGCCATCGATCCCATTTGAGCATGCCCGTGCGAGATAGTGTGGAGGCTAGCCACCTCCTCACACAAGGGAATCAATGCACACTCACCCATCAACAAGAAGCAAAAATAGCCCAAAAAGAATTCATCATATTTAGTCAAAAGAAAGACTTGATAACCACCACAAGATACCTGAGGATGCGATAGCCAGCAAATAAGTCCCAACATATCCCAAATTGTCACAGCAATCAATCCACCAATTAGTAGAAAATTAGGCTTTAAGGGAGCTAACCCTTCAAAGCATGCTCGCAAGTGCCACAGTGGGGGTCGTCTCCTACCACGATCAAATCTCACTCCGAAGAGCCTTCACACATGCGTGGCCACCAAAGAGAGGTGGGAGGGATGGTCTCTGCCGAGCATAAAAAATGGGTGGGGAGATGGGACTTGACTAGTCCAAGTAAGCATCCAACTACCCTCCTCCGGGGCAAACCCCTGCTCCTCCAACCGAGCCATCTCCACGATCTCACCACCAACAGCATAGCCACGAACAACCGAGCCCACTGCCTACCACAAATGGCTCCTTGGGTCTCCCTTTCCTGAGCCACTCGTAGGTTGAGTGAGATCCAATTGTATCATAGGTCCTCACAAACCATCTCTCAAGGCTAGAAAACAGGCCTTGAACAAGATTTCAAGATGCTTCATAATTAGAATAGATAGATAGATAGATAGATAGATCCCACCCATTTAAATTTCCAAGGGTGGTTGTTGAATATGAATGTCAAGCACAAGAATTTAATGTGATAGAGGCTTGTACTACTTGGTGTGAGATGAACTATATATCTCTGTTGATACCATCTTCACACTTTTGTTGGAACATGTCTTAGGCTCTTCTTCAAGCGTTTTGCAACTTCAAAAAAGTTTTTAGAAGTCTCGATGTATCCCAAGAATTAGTATCTCTTCAAACCATGCAAAGATACTCTAAGTACATAGTATATGGAGAAAAAGTTGTCAAGATAAACAAGACTCTTTGACTTGTCCTTGAAAATGATTCCAAGTGTGCAGAGTGAAGTGTGGGATGGGGTGGTTGGAAAACAAGATGAGAGGAATGGTGAGTGAGTGAGAATGGGTTTGCTACTCGTGCATGTAGTAAGGAAGATAATGAGGTAAGGGAGACATGCAAGTATGCTCACTTCTCATACAAGAGGTGGCAAATCCGCAAACCTTAAGATGCAATTATGAAGGTGGGCACCGCCCAAAATAAATAATACCTTGTGATGTTCATTCTCAATAAACATCAAGTAAGAACTTACGTTCCCACCAACCAAACATCTGAGATGGATTAGAAACACCAAATCATCCATTACTTGTTATTTTGGTAGCATAACCCTAGTACAGTAACACTTTCTTCAGAGGTGAGTGCTTCAATCATTCTTACCAATTTTTCCATGCACCATACTCAACCACGTCGTAAGTACTCTCCTCTCACCATGCTCAACGAAGGGTTAAGTACTCTCCTCTTACCAAGCATTGTTTATGTGTTGTGATTGATGAAGTTAAGAAAGTGCACTTGTTTGCCAACTCAACTATGTGTGTTTATCTACTAAGGAGTTTGTAACCACCCTTAAGAGACTGGAAACCAAGGTCAAGGTTAAAGCCTTTTGGATAAGAACAATATTTTTTATTTCATAGGAGTTTGGTGAGATCTTTACTTAATTGATATCTAAAGTACTCCCTAGTTGTGACAAGCATGCCATATGCGTTGTGATTGGTCAACTCACGGAAGTGTGTCATTTTGTCCATGTATAACCGCCCTTAGAAAGGCTTCAAACCAAAGTCAAATATAAGTCCTTAACTTGTGCACTTTTTAACAAGGTTATGAAATCTTTGCACGATGTGTAGCCATAAAATCTACTAAATTGTAAATGCATTATCTCATCAGCATTAGAACTCTTTAATGAGAATAACCCTTTGCAGAAAACCTAACCTTGTCATGATCAATGTACCATCCAACTTTTATTTCAATTTGCAAAAACATGTGATACCCAACGTGTTTTAAAAAGCAAAAATTGGTATGGTATCATATGCCATTCTTGACAATCTTGATCATAACTAGCTTGTTAATCTTGTTGTGATTATCTCTTTGAATAATATGCCTCATTTAATATTAAAAAAAAACATTTGTTGGATAACTTTCATATATGGTGAGATCTCAAAAGAGCACTATTAGTCAAGAGGTGAGACAACTCATGGAAAAATTATAGCCATGACCATTAATCAAGAAGCTGATGCAATGTAGAAGTTCCTTGAGATTGGTAAAATAAGGAAGTTTAATGATCAAAAAAGACTCTTAGCAAAGATGACATCCTAAATAACAAGTCACTTTAACAATTTACACTTGATCTCTTCTACTTGCAATGAATTTTCTGGTAGCAAATCAAATGCTAATCATCAATGCTTTATATGTTCTTTCAAAGGTGGATGACTAAATTTAGAAAACTACCACATATCAATCCAAGGACTTGAACCGCTAAATTTATGTGTGATGAACACAATGGGCCATTGGGTAAACCAATAGGCATGACAAAGAAGTTATAGTGCCCAAGGACAATTGCATAATTAAGAACCTCGAGTGCCTGAGGATTATATGGTAAATCAATGGCTTTCCATCACCTCTTAAGAGTCCAAAAGACATGCCTTCTAGAAGTCCAAAGGATGCCCTCTTGTCTCCATGCATTTTGAAACTTCTTGGCAAATTGCTTTTTTGGAGCATATCCAGCAATGAATATGTAAATGTGACCATTTAACAAGATGAAGTCTCACATAGACCTTCTGATAAAACAAGAGATGAGGCCAGTAAAGAGATCTCACAAACAGAAAATACATAAGCAGAAAATTTGTAAGCGATATTTCTTCTCTCTAATGCTTGTCTTGCCAAAATTTTTAAGCCTCATGCATGCAAATAGAACCATTTATTGAAGCCTTCAATAAGGCAGTCAAGAGGTTGAAAGGATTATCTATTCAAAAGCATCAATGATTGAAGATGAGTGACCTTAATCCAGCATTGGCTAAAGCAAGAAGCTCTAATGGGTTCGAAAAGCTAGACCATGCCCACTATATACCAAACAAATCGAGAGAGAGAGAGAGAGAGAGAGAGAGAGAGAGAGAGAGAGAGAGAGATGTGCCCACATCCTGGGCTCACAGTCCTCCCCTAAGTCCACCATTTTGACAGCCATTTGAACAGAGCTGCTGCATACTCTTCACAGTCAGTGGTATTCTTCAGCCAGCTCCTCCAAGGTAGCGGAGCAACATCGACGTGTCTTTCTTCACGCATGGGCAAGGTCATCAATTCTTTTCCGTCGGGATCATGCCAACATCACGTGGCATTATGCCCCCCCTCACAAAGGTTCATTTTACATTCATCGTACAGACCACCTTGGTGTTTACATAGCCTACACATTGTTACCTCATTTTTGTACTCTTTCTCTCGGCGATAGGCCATTGAGCATCTCCAAAGGTCTCTTATGTACACAGAATACAGCCCCTTTTATCGCGTGCACACACACACACACACACACACACACACACACACAGAGAGAGAGGTCACAACAATACAGAGAGGCCAAAGGAAGTCTGCCATGAGATAAAACCAATACAACTGTCTGTGCCTCAGATATAGTCTCATAGAAGCCAAAGAAAATTGGCCTCTGAGACAAAACATATACAACTGTCTGTGCCCGCTATCGTACAAGTAAAAAATTTGACAAAAACTGTAATCAAGAGAGATGGTATGTTTCTTTCACAATTTCTACTCACATGCAGCCCCTTCAGAGTCAATGACCATGCAGCATAGCACTCAAAGGCGACGCCTACGTTTAGGAGCACTGGTGTAAGCTGAATCAGCCAAAAGAGCTGCAGCAGAATCGATGATCCCAGATGAGGGCTCTCCACTAGGACCTGCAGCACCTCCATGTAGCGAGGGACTTTGTCGAGGGGGAGGACTTGGCCGTCGTGGACTCTGTCGTCGTGGGCTCTGTCGAGGGGGGGGATTTTGTCGTCCGGGACTCTCCTTTGCTTCCGGCTTTGTTTCTTCGGCTGTGCTTGTATGTATGGTTGGGGACATTTTGGATGCATTTGCTTGTTCACTTGCAACATTAGTTGCTGCTTTAGCATCATCGCCTTCAGTTCTGCTGTCATCTGCTTCGCTCTCTTCATCATCAGTCTCTTCCTCATCATCACCACTTTGCTTTGCTGCTGGCTCAAATCTTGCCAACTTATCCCTCAACTCCCTTAGCTTGGACTTCTTTGAGTTCAAAACAGCCACAAACTGCAAGCACAGACTTGACTTATCAAGTCAACCAAAAACCACAGCCCATCGGAAGAAAAGCACAAATTTTACCCCACCTTCCTGAATATGTCAGTTTCGAACTGCTGCTTTTCGTTTTTGAACTGTTCACTTTGCTTCAAACACTTATCAGCTTCCACTTTCATTCTCTCAAAAGATTGGGTTTTCCGCAAAACTTCATCCTGCAAGTTACAAAGGGTAAACATTGGGACTCACTACCATGGCCCAGCTATAAAGAGGTTCACAAGCTAATGCAGCACAGCCCCACAAAAAAAGCATACACCTTTGAAAGAGAACTCTTTTGCTACCTCTATGACAAAGCAGAAATGGAGTACATACGCTAAGTTTAACATTTGAATCCATCAAGAAGTTCAGAATGTTGCAAGAGATCTCCTGATCATTTTTTGCCTTCTCACATCTCCACTTTCCTTCCAGCTTTGTGCCATGCTTCTCCATTGTCCATGAAAGCTGTACAAATGTTGAAACTCGAAATATCATCCTTGGATGTAGATACATTATCAAGCTAGTTTACACAAACAGCCCCTGGCTTGATGTTTAATAGGGCTTTCTAACTAAAAAGATGCCTCACCAATTTTGCACCGATTGTCGACATCAATCAATACCTTTCGATTTTCTCCATCAGCAAGAAACGCATAGGTTGAGTCCGGATGTTGAAGGCTGAGATAAAATTGAGCTCTTTGTAGATATTCTGAGACACTCTCATCCCATCCAGCAGCTCTTTCTGCTACAGCCTGCTCAGTTGCTGGTCAAGCTACCAGTTAAACAATTGAAGAGAAAAATAAGCAGAAACAAAGAATCAGCCTGAGCATGACCTGGTGTAATTCTTCTACATACAAATGTAGTCCTGGACTTCTTTACATGTTATCCACACCAATACACAAAATAGAAAATGCACCTTTTCTAGAAAGAATGCTCAAGTTATAGACACATGTTAGCCATCAGCCCCTTCATGCAATTACTGACTAAATACTATGACAATTCCACCATATCATCAGCACCAATTACCAATACATGCTCTCTCTTGGGATAGTTTCCTACGACATTGAAACTCTCTTCTCTTCTTCTTCTTCTTCTTCTTCTTCTCTCTCTCTCTCTCTCTCTCTCTCTCTCTCTCTCTCTCTCTCTCTCTCTCTCTCTCTCTCTCTCTCTCATCGCATATGCGCACATCATTGCATCAGCTATAGATTGAGACTGGCAGATTTAGGAGAGCGGATTTGCCAGTCGTGTCCGGTATACTACAAGATACAAGGCCGTTTTCACTATCTATTAAGAGAGGGCTTTGGACCACTAGCTAGAGTCATGAGATATCAAGATCAGAGATGCCTCGGGTTGTTTTTGCTAGAGCTGCGCAAACACGGGGAGAGTCGCTTGAGAAGATTAGAGAGTGGGAGGCATTCACAGAGGGAGATCACTGACTTCTTTACAGCAGGGACTCGGCAGTCAGATGAGCAAGCTTCGCAACAGTCTTCAAAGTCCACCTATGCCAGAGGTATATTGACTGACAGTTGAGCTTACGAGAGCTAGACGCCCATGTCTACGAGGGCCACCACGACATCGACAGAGTGAGGATCAGGATTATTCTAGCACGGCATGGGAGACGTCCAATACAAGCATTTACAGAGGCGGACATTGACGATGCTCTTCAGCAACTGATGCATTATATCCTCGGACAACGCCTGACGCCGGACATCTTCGGACACTGATGTTCATTTTAGCTTTTATTTTACTTCATTTTATTTTGTACCTAGACATTGTATTAGATCCACCGGGATTGTATCGGTTTAGTCTCATGGGTCATTTTGTTTAGTCTCATGGGTCATTTTGGCCTTTTGAAGACGTTTAATAAAACATTTCATCTCATCTCATCTCATCTCTCTCTCTCTCTCTCTCTCTCTCTCGCGTAACCTAACTCTGTCTCTCTCATAACCTAGCTTGCGGCCTTCCCCTGGGCGAGAGGCTGCCCTGTGGAGAGGCGTTAGCCCCAGTCTCGCCTCATCTCCCCTATGCCGTAGCCTGCGCGCCTCCTCTCTGTTGTAGCCTGCTCGCGCCACATGCCGAAGCCTGCGCGACAGCCCCTGCGGAGAAACTCGCCTCAGTGTATTGGCAGCATACCATAAACTGCACGACAGTCCCTGCACAGTAAAACTCGTCCTGCTTGGGTCTGCTCGGGTGCGTTGACAATGCAGGTTCAGCCGTTTCAAAAATTGCTTCAAAACCCTAAAAAAAATATAAAATAAGGGTGTGTTCTCCCGTTCGCGATAAGATGTCCACCACGCCAATCTCACGCACCCATAAGTCCTTTCTTGCGGTGGCAGCGGCACCAAAGAAGGATCCTTTTGCTCGCCAAGATGCGAGAATCACTAACCTTGAGGCCCAAATTCAAGAGCTCATTGAAGAGAATGCACAGCTGAAGCACCGTTTGTGGAAGCTTGAGGAAACAAAGGAAGTAGAGAGCCAAGCTCTACTTGTGAAAGCACATGAGGTCGAAAATGCTTTTGCCGAAACTGTCAAAGTAGCCCAGAAAGAAGTCCACGAAGCAACACGTAAAGAGATCGTCAACGAAGTTCAAGCAGCATTACAAGAAAATCGGCTACAAGAATCTGTTGGCCTCAAGGTTCGGATTGGAGGACTTCCCTCACCATGGTGCACAGACGAAGACACTCTTGAAGACATTGAAGCATTGAAGCAGCTGCAGATGACTTTGTGTCGCTTTCGGCGCGGCCCGAAGAAGCAAGCGTTGCAGACCTTTATGAAGTTCAAGTATCGCATGACCCACGCATCAGAGTGGGCCAGAGGAGAGTCCTTCCCAGGATTCCGGACACTGTTGGCGATCTCCCTCGACGCCATACAGTTCGGTACCGATACCTCACTTTAAAAAGGAGGGGATGTCACGTGCACATCTAACCCTATGTATACGTGGACAAGCTACTTCATGTCTAGGGTTCACTTCAGTTCAGTTAGCCTAGCTTTGTTACGTGCGCACTTCACTTGCGCCACGTGGACACGCTTCTGCCATAGTCTAGCGTCAGTCAACACTTTGTGAGCCTCTAGCAGGACGTGCATTTCCAGGCCGGTCACACTTGCATACCCTCTCTTGCACAAGAATAGTCATTTCATCATGCAAGCATTTTACTGCGTGAACCACCTCTTATAAGTCATTTTATGAAAAGTGACTTTTGGAATTCTTTTTGTAAGTTTGCTGGAAAAGTAGGTAGGGCAAATTGCTAAAGATCTATAAAAGAAACCCATTGGGCACTCAGTAGAAGCAGAAGAAGCAGGGACACAAGGAGGCAAGCACCCAACAGGCAGGTAAGCACCTCATCAGCAGCCCTAGCGTTTTCTCAAGAAGAAGAAGACCCAGATCAGCCTGGCGTTTTCAGTTTTCAGCAGACAGCCCAGCATTTTCAGTTTTCCACTTTAGCCTCGCGAGAACCCGCTTCCACCACATTGCAGCTCCTTGGCCTAGCGTTTTCAGAATTCAGCAGATCAGCCAGCGATTTCAGATTTCAGCCAGATCAGCGAGCGTTTTTGAATTTCAGTCCTAGCCCGGCGAAGCGGTTGCAGATCCAGGCCGCAGTATCTACTATCGCCGCAGTAGTAGATCCCCCGCAGAACACCTAGCATTTTCAGTTTTCAGCCTTGACGTTGTCGTTGACACCATTGTCGTCGTTGCCATCGTCATCGTCGTCGAAGTCCCTATCTTGACGACGACACCATCACCATCGTCATCGCAGATCCCTATCTTGACGACGACACCTTCGTCATCGTCATCGCCATCGCAGTCCCGGACTTGACAACGACATCATCGTCGCAGTCACCATCGTCGTCGTCGTCGTCGTCGTCGACATCATCGTCGTTGACGTAGACCAGCAGTACCTGTCGTCGCCTTCATCGTCTTCAACACAAAACCGTCGTCGACTTCAACGTCTTCGACACAGTACCGTCGTCGACTTCATCGTCGTCAACTGAGACCCTTAGTACCTCGTCGTCGACTTCATCATCTTCGACATGGACATCGTCGTCGACCTCCCCGTCTTCGACATAGAACCCGCAGTACCCGTCGTCGACATCATCGTCTTCGACATAGTCTCCTTCAGTACCTCAGTACCCCTTCAGTACCTCAGTACCCAGCATCGGTAGCCTCAATACCCATTACATCAGCATCTCAGCATTTAGTCATTGTAGTAGCATTGTGCAAGAATAAAGAAAGTACTTGCTCTGGCAACAGAGCAAGGGGGCCCTTGAGGGTTGGGACCTGTGTCACAAGACGGGCACCACGTGCCAATAGAAAAGAACATACTAAACAGACTTTTAGCACTATAATAACAACTGAACTGAAAGAGAGAGACAACACGCGACACGGAGTGGCGGAATTCCACCCCAAAGAGTATTGGCTCCAAACCTTGGCGCCCCTTTCGGTATTTCTTTATATTGCATCAACACAGTACAAGCCGGTACTCGAAACTCTGCACCTTCTCCAAGAAGCATGCCAGAGAATGAGCCCTAGCCTCATATTTAAAGGCCCTTGGCCCAAAACGCAATTACAATGAAAAGCCTTCAAACTCAAAAGCATCTGGTCCAAAAGCAAAGCCAAAAAGCTGCCAACGTAAATCACGAAAATCCGTACAACTACCACGTCCTCAGTCAACGCAAAACGCGGAAATCCGTACAGCTTGCCACGTCATCATGCCAGTGCAATTTTTTAAAATCTTCCACGTCATCAGTTTTTGCGTGTGTACGGGTCCTGCTTTATTTTAATCCTTTTGTCACTTGGGCCCCATCGGACGGGGTCCCCATAAGTTGGTAGGACTTCTTCTTCTGTTACTTGTTCTTCTTAGGGTTTAAGCCCCTCGACCGGCATCTGTAAGTTGGCTCCATTCTTTAGGCTTTGACACGTCAGCAGTTTGTTACATCTCCCCTTCTTGAAAGAGAGTAATCGTCCGCGATTATAGCATATCTGCAAAACAACTCAAGTATTTTTATTTTTATTTTTATTTTTCTGAGAAAAAGATCCTTCTATTAGTTAATGAAACTGCCCATAGGGCTACAACCTCCTCTACAAGAGAGGACTACAACAATCATGATGGGGAGACTCTCCCAATGAAAAACCAACATATGTACAATGAGGCTATATCAGGGGATGGGAGGAGGAAAGAGCCACACAGGTGGACGGTAGTGCCATCTAAGCACACCCTGATCCATGGTGAAAAATGTCCTAGGACGCCAAAGTCGAAGGAAAGCCTCTCTATGCTCCCTCATGCGGTCGGAGCTGCCCTGGAGTCTCTCAAACTTTCCTCTGAGAGTATGGACCAGCTCAAGCCAAAGGTCCCGAACAGTCTCTGCTGGTGGTACAGGGCGAGCCTTGAAGATGCGGAAGCAACGGGCCCGCCAGATGAACCAGAGTGTCAGGCCATTGATAAGCTCCCAACACACCTCTCTCTCACTGCACCACTCCTGTGGAGTAAGCTCTGTGGCAAGCTGGAGTGTAGGTCGCCCCCCCTGCATCACTATCATCCTGCTGGTGGATGATAGCTCAAACTGAAGTGCCGGGCCCGTGAGAGTGGACCAACCAGCTGCCCCCCAAGTGTATTGCCGAGCCGTGGAAAGAGCGGGCATCAGCCGAAGAACACACAGCCACACCTGCTGTGCCAAGGGACAGTCCCAAAGACAGTGACGCTGACTCTCCACAAGATGGTCACAAGCTGTGCATGCGGACGAGAGACCACTATGCACAAGCCTCTCCCAAAAAGCTGCCAAGAACTCATTTGTGAGACCCTCCTCCTGCCAACGAGGTGCTGCAGCAGGGCGAGCCTCTCTCTGTGCTGCCAGTATGTGACGTCCTAGTCGAACAGTGTACTAAAAGAAAGGGACACCTGGGTGGTCTGCAGAAGAGACGAGGTCCTTCCAAAGCCACTCTCCAGGATCTCACTGTACTCGTGCCAATGGACAGCACTCCCAAGCCCACAGTCTCCAATGTCTAGTCTCAAGAGCAGCTGGGTCGGGATTGATGACACAAGTCCTCCCACAGATGCCCACCACTCGGATCCTCTGAAAACAGCACTTTGCTAGCTGCGGGGCCTCTACTGCAACTCGCTGTAAGCGTCCCTCCCCTTGTAGCTCGAAAAAAAGAGAAGGAACACTCTCTAAGCAAGCCCGAACAAAGATGAGGACCTCCAGTCGTGTGAAGGCTCCCATCCATCTAGGCGCTGCTGACTCGAGACGCATGAGCCACTCAGCTGGTACTGCCTCTGAGATGTCCTGGCACATGCTTTGCACCCCTCTCATGCCCTGTATAGCTGAAGGCCCTGTAGCTCCTCTGATAGGCCAAAAAATTGTAACCAGTCACCTAAGGAGCGTGCTGGACCCGCTGCCATGGCACCCCAGGAAACATGAGGCCGACTACCAACCAAGTGACCTCTCTGAGTGCAAACCATGGGGTTCCAAACAAGGGGCTGTCGCAGACGCTCCTCCGTGCAAGTAGGCTGACGCTGCTCCAAGCCTCGCCGTAGGTGCTCCCAAGATCGAAGCAACCCCACAGCGAAGCGATCCTCCAGTCTCCTGCTCAAACCAACTCTGCGCATCTCTGTGACGATCCATCTGGTCGAAGGTTGCCAGGGGCCTCCTGCCTGAGGCACCCGCTGTAACAAGAACTCCTTCCAAGGCTCCTCACCTGGAAGAAGACCTCGGACGATGAACTTCCCCAAAAGGGCTCTGCTCTGATGTGCTGGGTCTATGATCCCTAGACCTCCCTGTGAACAAGGAAGAGTGATGACCTGCCAAGCCACTTTGGCCCGAGCTGTCAGTGTCTCGCCCTGACCAAAGGAAGTTCCTGATCAGCTGCTCTACCTGGCTGATACAAGAACTCGAGAAGATCCAGCAAGAAGTGATGTACCACGTAGTAGCCAACAACACCTGGTTGGCCACTACAACTCTGCCAGCCAAAGAAAGTCGTGCGGAGCTCCAATGTAGCAACTTCCTCCTGATAGACAAGAGGAGGGGAGCAATCTGCTGCTCGAGAGACAAGTCCAAACCAACTTGACAACCCAAGTACCGAGCTACAGTCCCTGGGGGAATCCACCTGAAACCCACACCTGGCATCCAATCAGACACAGGAGCACTACCAACCGAGAAAGCCACTGTCTTTCTCCAGTTGATCAGTGCGTCAGATGCACAACAGAAGGTCTCAAGCGCCTGCTCACAGCTGTGGAGGTTGGCCTCCTACCATCCAAGTACAAGGCTGAGTTGTCAGCAAACTCAGCGTCCAGTAGCTCATCCCCGCGAATAGGGAGTGCTAAGCCTCGTAAACCAACCTGCTGCGACACCAAAAACCTACTCATCGCCTCTGCATAAAATAGAAAGAGGAAGGGGGCAAGAGGGCAGCCCTGTCTGACCGAACGTGTGAGCATGAAACGATCACCTCTACCTCCTGACAAAAGTACCTGACTGTGTGCCCGTCTGTACAAAGCTGACACCCCTCTGATCCAAGCATCTGAGAAGCCCATCCTGCGTAGAGTGCCCTCCAGAAAGTCCCAGTCAACTCTGTCGTAAGCCTTCTCAAAATCGAGAAGAAGAATCACCAGATCCTCACCACGGAGCCGCGCTAAGACAGAAGCCTCCCAAAAGTAAAGATGTTGTCAAGGATACTGCGCTCCTTGACAAAACCTGTCTGAGTCCCATGTATAAGGCTCTCTAGAAGTGGCTGGATCCTCAAACTCAGAGCCTTGGCAAGAATTTTGTAGGCTGAGTTGAGGATGGTGATGGGGCGCCATTGTCGAATCTCATCCAAGGAGCCACCCTCCTTGGGAATGAGGTAGATCAGACCCTCACTCAAGCTGTCAGGCATCTCTCCTGTGTGCAAGATGTACTAGAAAGTTCTAGAGAGATCTGGGCCAAGCAAGTCCCAGTACTCCAAGAAAAAACTGGGAGTCAAGCCATCCTCACCTAGACAGCTACCACGGGGAAGTGCACAAAGAGCCAACCAATAGAGAGCAATACGGTGAAGTACTAGGCTGGACAAGACCGGGAGACCCTTTTCCAAGAGGTCTTTCACTTGGTTCATAATCTCTTCATTCTGTGCTCGGTTGACACGGTAAGGTGGCCGGTTCAGTGGTGTGCTTCCAGGTATCAGATCAATGGTATGATCTTCAGGACGAACAGGTGGAAAATCACCTGGTAGGCCCTCTGAGAAGCAATCGGCGTGAGAGTGGAGAAAATCTTGGCATTCTTTATCAAGTTTAGACATATTTGTCATATCCATATCACTCAACTCTTTCATAAAGATCGAGTAAACAGACAGACTGGATTTCATTAATTTTGAAATGGCCGAAGCCGATACAATAGGGACAGACTCGCCCTTTAGTTTCATATCAAGTACAATTGTTCTGCCCTTTTCCGTAGTCAAAGTCGCTTTTCTCGCCCGATAATCGACCACGGCGTTGTTCTTGTGGTAGCAAGGAATCCCTAAGAGAACATCACAACCCTCCAAAGGCATTATGAAGAAGTCCTCATGCCCCAAATACCCCTGACAATGCAACCGAAGTTTGCCAATGACAGGTGTATTGGCTACGTCCCTACCGGGTGCCGCTAGAACTGCCTCCGCAAGTGGCCCCATCCGATCGGGAGTAATCTCGAGCCGCGCCGCCACTCCGGTGAAATGAAGTTGGCCGTGGCTCCTCCATCAGAGAAGATAAGGGCCTCTTGATCTTTCACTTTGCCCCAAGCTCGGCAAAGTTATGTACTCTCATCCATGGTGTTGGGATCAGTACCCACACAATCTGGAACCAATCCTGTTTTCATCTTGCCTTTTCGTGCACGTTCCTCAGCTGCTCTCGAACTCTCAGGCCTGTCGTCGTCCTTATCATTCTATTCTTTCTATGCCTTTTTAGGACACTTCGCGGAGATATGTCCATGTTCCCCGCATCCAAAGCACTTCCCCTCCTTGATGAATCGAGCTCGCTCCTGAGGAGTAAGCTTGGGTGGTGCATCCTTTTTCTCTGGGTTGCTCTTTTTCTTTCTACTTTCATTCCCAGAAGTTTGTTCGGCTCGTTGTGTCGTGGCCTCATCTGTAGGGTAGGTCAGACTGCCAAAGTGAATGGCAAAGCCCCGCTTCGTATGACTCATCAACTCTTGAATAGAAGCTGACTTCTGCTCCAAGCAGTGATCTCGGATCTGTGTAGGTAGACCCAAGGTGAACCGCTCAATCTGTCCTCTGAACGAGATCTTCTTAAATGAAGAGGCGGGTAGAAAAGAGCTCCAAAATCTCTCACAGTAAGCATTGATTGTATCTTTCTTGGTCATCCGAAGATGGTTCCAAGCAACTCGTATATCTCTTTCATACTCTTGCGTCAACCAAGAAGAGATAGATAAGCTTCTTAAATTTCAACCATTTAACTGGCGCAGTCTTGTTTAAAAGAAGTGTGGACCACCAAGTGCGAGCATTCCCCTTAAAGTAAGAGGCAGCTCTCCGAATCTTGGAGTGCTCTAAGTAGCGTCCTCCCGGGAAAGCGATGTCAAACTGCTGTATAAAAGACAGCCTTTGAAGTATCTGAGTATCTTGAAAAAGTATCAAACTTGATCGAGTGGCCACCTTCCTTAAACTCTCGGACTTTCTTGCTTTTATCTTCGAGAAAGTCATACTGGTTGGCTTTGTAAAAATTCTTCTTGTTCGCACAAAAGTTTCCGTCATCGGAATCTGAGCTGTCTGTAGACGAGTCCTCAGTAGAACTGTCCGTCTCTGGGCGAGATTTAGCCTTCTTTGCCTTTTTCTTGCCCTTTCCGAAGCTTTGTTTCTTGCTTCGCTTTTTACCTTTTCTGTCTTCTTCGCTCAAATCTGAAGAACTAGAAGAACTGTCAGAAGAAGAAGAACTGGGTACTCCTTCAAAGTGAACACGCTTCTTTTGTTTCTTTGCTTTGTCAAATGTCGACTGACGACCCAAATAACCCAGGAAGTCAATGCCTTTCTTCTGCTTTTTCCCGTTCTTTTTGGCTTTCTTTTGCGCGTCAAAAAGCTGAGCAATCCGTGCATCAACCACCTCTTGTAATTCCTTCTCTGAATATTGTTTGTGATGAGAAGGTTTCTTGAGAGCGGGTTTCAGGGGTGGTATAGTGGTTTTCTGCCACTGCGCATGCACTTCCTGAAAAGAAGTCTCGTTCATATATTTTGCCAATTTCGGATCCTTCGCAAAACTGAGCATCATCTTTGTTGCATCGCCGATCAATTGACAACGCTTCATCTCTCTTTGCTTCGCCTGAGTAGGCCGAGGCGGGCCATACTCTGTCGGAATCTTCGTTGTGATCCCTGCCCGCATCTCCAGATGCAGAGGGAGTCGACTGATCCTTGCGTGAAGCCATAGGTGCCGCGGAAAAAAAATAGGGGATCTGATTTCCCGTAGAAGAGAAATCGGCCATGCTCTGATACCACTGTCAAGAATCAATCGCGACAGCACCAAATAACCACTTCAAAACAATTCATAGATCACAATAGATTTGCACTGGCTTGGCGGAGTTCCGTGCCTAGAGATATTGGCCCCAAAGACTGGCGCCCCTTTCGGTATTTCTTTTTGTATTAAAATCAATGTCAGAGTACAAAGAGCGGTTAGGGATTCAATCTCAGACTCTGCGTCCAAATGCTCTGAGAAGTGAGTCCCTCACCTCGTATATAAAGATTACAAGGGATGCCCAAAAGCAGAGCCCCAAAAAGCTTCCAGTTTAAAAGCAATCTCTCTCTCTCTCAAGAGAGAGCCAAAAATAAAGCAATTAATCTCTCTCTCTCTCTCTCTCTCTCTCTCTCTCTCTCTCTCCAAGCGTAGAGAAAAGCAATTGCGTCGCTGTTGCTTTTTTTTTTTCCCAATCCCGCAAATTTCGAAAGTTCCGTACACTGCTGCCACGTGGCAATTTCCCGCCTGATTAGGTTTTCCAGCCACTTTAGGGTTTCAGGCAAAAATGAGGGTTTCTGCTGTCGGTAGCCACGTCATCACTTTGTGACAATGCAACTTATCTTGTCACGTGACACATCCAACCCTATGTGTCCGTGGACAAGCTACAGCATGATCAGGGTTCAGTTCAGTCAAGTCAGTCTAGAATAGGAAGTGATCTGGCACTTTTGTGAGTCTGTTCGTAGACCGTGCATGACCAGTCACTTAGATTAGATAAATATCCTCTGGTTGCACACAGCATGATCATAAGCATTCCCATCAGAATCCATCAAAATCCATCAGGGGAATTTTCCAGTGCATTAAACCTATTTTCCCTATTTTTGACATTTTTCACTTATTATTTTTAAGTGACTTTTGTTGGAAAGTAGGTAGGGCAATTTTGCTAAGTTAATATATAAGCAAACCAGAGTTAGCACTTTCTGGCAGAAGAGGCAGCAGGAGCACCTTGCTCAACAGGCAACTTCTCAGCAAGACCAACCCCCGCGACAACTTTGACGTGTTCTCTCAACAGAAGGCCTAGCGTTTTTACACCAGATCAGCCAGCGTTTTATGCACAGCAGATCAGCCCCGGCGTCATCACGACACAGCCGATCAGCCTAGCGTTTTGCATTTGCAGAACAACCGGCGATAGCAGGACCAAATTCAGCCCTAGCGTTTTTGGGACAGCAAAGCACCTAGCGTTTTGCAGTTCCTTTGTGACGGAGTCAGCAAAAGCATCAGCGTTTTCAGTTTTCAGCCCTTAGACACCGCAGATCAAGTCCCGAACCTCGCAAATCTCACCTTCCCACAGCAGTTCCTCGCCGCACGGTGGGATCCATCGAAGTTTGCAGTTTCAGCCCGGAAAATCTGCGTTTTCAACGTCTCGTCGACGTACCGTCGCCATTGACATCTCACCGACATAGAGTCAGAATTCAGCAGATAGAAGATTTGCAGATTTCAGCCATTAGCATTTCCAGATTTCAGCCAGTCTCGTCGTCGTCCTCATCGCTATCGACATCGTCGGCAAGTCCAAGCATTGTAGAGATTTGTGCAATCAATACTAGACCGCTCTCGCCATAGAGAGTGGGGCCTTCGGAGGAGGGTTTTACAACATCTCTCCTGTCGTATTCTCTTCTCTATCTCTCAGTCTCATGCACTTCCATTCACAGTGTCCGTTCACTTTGTTTGTGTCCATTGCACTCTCTCACTAAAGGAACGGAAGGCTCTCCGTTCCTTAAGTAAAAGGAACCCTTGAGCACAGTTCGGAGCACTCATCTTGAGCAAAGTTCAGCATTCATTCCGCTGCACCTTACATTGGTATAAGAGCTTTGGCAGTGTTCTGTATCACTCAAGAAAAGAACCACAAGAACCACATAATTTTTTTTGCCTTGTTGCGGTTGCGGTCGCACGTAACCCAAGACCTCTTGGGCGTGTCGATTCCTAATCGTGTTTTTGAAGAGTGACAGGAAACCCAAGAAAGAAGGGCTTGTCCAGCCTCCCCTTGTGCCTCTTTTCACTCATTGAGAGCGGACTGTGCACTTAGCGGCCGGCCAATCGACGTGAGGTGGAAAAAAAGCAACCTTGGTGTGAGCGCAAGGCCGCCAAGGGGTGCGCCCGCGGAAAAGAACAGAACTCGGGTAAAGAGAAGATCCTTCTCTAACACAGATTGCAAGCCAAAGAAGAACCTCAAGAACCCCAAGACCCTCAAGACCCTCAAGAACCTCAAGAACTCAAGAACCCAAGAACCCAAGAACCAAGAACCACAAGACCCCAAGTTCCTCGTGAACTTAAGAACCCAAGACTTCAGTGGATGGTCATCACCCGAAGCGGAATAGATACTTCACATGGAGGTGGTGAGCATGGGTGTGGCGAAGAAGAGTTTTCCCCACCAGAAGGTTTTTCCGACCCTCCCCCTTCCCCATCTACGCCAAGGATTGCACTAACTCCTATGGAAGCTTTCGACAAGATGATGATGGACTGTAAGCTAGAAAGCGACGCAGAAATGGCGGCCATAGAACGTAAATACGAAGAACGAATGGAAGCCATAGCACGTGAACGCGATATCGTCACCGACATAGAGTCAGAATTCAGCAGATAGAAGATTTGCAGATTTCAGCCATTAGCATTTCCAAATTTCAGCCCATCTCATCGTCGTCCTCATCGTCGGCAAGTCCAAGCATTGTAGAGATTTGTGCAATGAATAGTAGATCACTCTCGCCATAGAGAGTAGGGCCTTCGGAGGAGGGTTTTACGTCTCTGGTGTCATATTCTCTTCTCTATCTCTCAATCTAATGCACTTCCATTCACAGTGTCCATTCACTTTGTTTGTGTCCATTGCACTCTCTCACTAAAAGAACGGAAGGCTCTCCCTTCCGTAAGTAAAAGAAACCCTTGGGCACAGTTCGGAGCACTCATCTTGAGCAAAGTTCAACATTCATTCCGCTGCACCTTACAAATCTAGAGTGCTTGGACATGTAGGTCTTGTGCACAGGCTCACAAGGGTACCATAACACTTCCTAGGCTGTCCTAAACCCTAAAAAAAGGAGTTAGCCTGTCCACGTGCACATAGGGTTAGATGTCCATGTGACAGTTGCGGACACTTCTCATGATGTGGGCACAAAAGAAGAAGTCTCCGTAGATATAGTGGATGATGCTTTGGAGAGTTTGCAAAAGCCTACTCATATCAAGGAAGTAAAGTTACTTGAGAGGAAGATTCCGGTGTTTCCAATGTTTCAACTTTCCACAAGATCAAAGCTAGATGCCACCACCTACCACGAATGGAAGGTGCTCTGGGGACCAACAACGTTATCTTGATGGTGCATAACAAGATTGAGCAACCAAAGGCTCCTACAATCAGGTATCTTTCTTCGAAGGAGTTGTAGAGGTTTGCAAACCTTCAACGTGCTTGGGATCAGCATAACGCAAGGATCCAGTCTTTTATCTTGCTCAATTCTATGTAGCAACCACTTGGACATGTACAAAGTATGACTCATGCTCGAGAGATCTTGAACGACTTGGAGAAAGATAGCTAGGAAGAGAGCTCACCTAGAGGGATATTTTCCCGTGTTTATGAGTCGTGGGGTTTTGTGTGTTGGGTCGTGTATTTTTGTTGCTCCCCTATATGTGGAGGGGGGGAGGGGAGGCATTTTCGATCTTGTAGCACTTGTGCAAAGCCTTGCACTCTCTTGAGTTTGCAGAGTTGTGCCCACAAGACTTGTCAACACTCTCTCCAATTTCTCTCTCCTCTTCTCTTTCCCAAACAAATGGGGCTCATAACCCATCATTTCATAAAGCCCAAAGGCAAAGTCACAACTGAAAAACCATCGGCGATAAAGGTTTGCATTATGAAATAATTCCCCGAGAAGCCTAACAAGTTGGAGGATCTCCTAGCTGGCTATGGACAACACGAGACAAACCACCTCAGGTTATGAGGCACAAGCCTTACTATGTGACTTTGGGAACCGACTTTGGGAACTGTACAAAAGATACTTCTTGTATACAAGCTGCCCACAAATCAACCTCTCTCTCTCTCTCTCTCTCTCTCTCTCTCTCTCTCTCTCTCTGTGGGTGACATACCATTACATGTCCAGCAGTGGAGGCCATCAGAGATAGAGAGGCGAAAGGAGCGAGGGAACCAGGTGCCCTTGACGAAGAGGGGAGAGGGGGGGGAACCCAACATCAAGCGGGCACATGTTTCAACACCCCCTATGCCTGCTGCTGTGCTCTTCGTGCTCATGTCGCTGCGTGCTCGTCAAAGTTGGCCTTCTTTGACGTGAGGAAACTTGTTCGGTAAGCTGGTCTGGAGCCTTCCGCTTGGCCGGAAATGCCGGCTTTCTAGGAAGGGCCTTCTTAATAGGATGGGCTTTCAAAGGCCTCGCACGAAAGAGGGATTGGGTCAGATCGGTGCTTGGGGTGCAGGTTGGCTAGTGAAGAACAGGCCCAACTATCAAAGGCCTCGCAGGGAAATTGTGTAAATGGGTCCAAAGAACATTGAAATTTGATTTTTACAAGACTGATCTATTCCTTGGAGGGAAGAATTCAGGTGGTCCTTCCATCCTCATCAGCACTCAAATCATCAGGTACTTCTTTTTGCATAATGTATGGCAGACAAGGAACTGCTGTGTGTTTGAAGGAGGTCTTGAGGTGGCAAGCTTCGCAAAAATTATACAAGAAAGCAAGGTGCTAATTTGTACGCTTGGGCGCAAGCAACACTCGGAGGATTGGTCTAGGACTACTTGTGTCTTGTTGTCAGTAGAGGGTATGCCTACAATGGGGAAAAATCATGGCTATCGGTATTTAAAAGATCTCAGAAGAACATGATAATGGACCTTTTGTATCAAGGATAAGGGGGCGAGTTGGTTGGGATCGCTATCGATGTAATTATGGTCCCTGGATGATGTCATGGCTCAACACGAGCATGACAAGACATTGTAATTTTTTGGGTTAATCAATATAATTCACTCGCAATTGTGAGTTTTGGGGGGAAAAAAAGGATGGGCTTTCAAAATTTAATTGGCATGAGGCGATTGTTCAAGAAACAAAAAATTCTCCTTTGGCTCATCGAGTAAATATGGTTCTTGTAGCATGTGGAGGGTCTATCTGAATTGGAGATAGCCGTTTAAAAAAGCGTAAGGGGGGGTTCGGACGGCCCGCCCAAGGGAAAAGCAAACGAGCGTGGAGTAGTAGCGGCATCCTTCCATTCATCCAAACAGGAGGAAACAGTTTCGGGACCTACCAGGGCAACCTCCTCACCTCGAGATGCAAAGCTTCCGCGCTCTTTTCAACATGAAATGTGGAGCAAAGTTCGATTGACGTGCAATCTATTGTTCTGCCCATTGATGCCATGGCGAAAACTACAAGGCATCGTTGACTATATGAATGGAGAGCTGTGGAAAAGGTGCATGCGGGTTTAGTTGCCTCTGTGCAATCTAAACCCGTCCGTAGATGCGGGTGTGGAGGGTTGTTCAACCACCCTCCATCCTAGGGGCATTTTTGGATTCAATAGCATTCTCGGGTGGCTTATGGGGAGGACCTTTCAACTCAACTCGCCTTACAATGGCTTTTTTTATCAACTATATGAGAAGGTGCTCTAAGGGGGCTCCCCCATAGGCTCTCTAAAGGTGGTATGGGAGGGCACTCTAATTCCTTTGGAGGTGTCCCATATCACCCTCTTAGATATGTGGTGCCCGCTATCTTGAAAAGCGGAGTGACCGCTTCATTTTTTTGGGGGTTCTTTGACGTCCCCCCCCCCGCCCCCCCCCACATTACTGTTTCGCCTTTTGCACCAGCGACAACAAGTTATCACAAACCCATGAAGATAATCATGTTGGAATTAGGGTTGCAGAGAAACGCACACAGCTTGGAGAAGACGAAGGAAGATCAAGGCACACAACAGAGAGTGTGTTACTTAGTGTGCAATGGAAAGAGAGATAGCCCTAGAATGAATAGGCGTATATACAAAGCACGGGGGAAAAAACCTTCTAAAGAGGGAAAAAATGCCCCAACGGTCCTAGTGTGTTCACACACATCACTACCACATGTATATGGTGACAAATTCCTCCTGGAGTGATGCAGTGAACAAGAGCTCGCACATGAGTATTGGGAAGTGTCATGCCCTGAGGACATGATCAGTCCACAAAGGGGAGTAAGCCCAAAGCTTTGCAAAAAGCTTCAAACTTCTCACGAGACAATGCCTTTGTGAAAAGATCTGCAAGGTTGTCCTGTGTTGGTACATAAGCCAAGCTGATCTCTCCTGCTGAGAGCCTCTCCCTGACATAGTGGTAATGCACCTCAATGTGCTCTGTGCGAGCATGAAAAACTGGGTTCCTCGCAACTGCCAATGCGCTCTAACTGTCAGTGTAGATAGTGTTGGCAGTGTCCTGTCCAACACCCAAATCAGCCATAAGGCGTCTGAGCCATACACACTCAACCGTAGCTGTGAAGATTGCCCTGTACTCAGCCTCACAACTAGAAGTGGCCACAATAGATTACTTATTTCTCAACCATGATATACATGAACTGCCAAGCATGAAACAAAAACCACTTGTGGACACTCGCGTGTCAAAACAACCAGCCCAATCTGAGTCTGAAAAAGCATGCAAGTCTGGCAGCAATGATCCCCCCTTGGGATAAAACAAGCCAAGATGTAAAGTGCCACTCAAGTAGCAAAAAATCCTCTTGACAGCCTGCCAATGCTTAGACCCTAGGCTATGCATATATCTGATGACCTGTGAGACTGCAAACTGAATATCTGGCCTAGTGTTGCATACATAAATGAGGCAGCCAATAGCAGTTTGATAAAGAGTGACATCAGCTGGATCACCAGCATCATGTAGACTTAACTTCAAACCTGTTTCCATGGGAGTGGCAATAGGTTTGCAATCCTTAAGTCCAAACTTACATATCCATCTTGAAAGTAGCATTCAAATCAACCTTGAATTCAGCAATATGTGCCTCATTGGGACCAGTGATCAGTAAATCATCCACATAAAGTACAACAATGAGAAGTACATCACCCTCACGCTTTACATACAACGTGCTTTCTGTTGGACTATTGCAAAGGCCTCGTTTGACCAAATGAGTGTCAGCCTTCTCATACCAAGCAATAAGTAGCACACATGATGGCCTCAAGCCAAAAAGAATGCGACAAAGCTTGACTTTTGACCATACATCGTGCCATTTTCGTAAGTGACCTGTTTTGCCTCTCAGTAACACCATTTTGATGAGGCGTATAAGGCACTGTACATTGGTGTTTTATCCCACGACTAGCCAGAAATGCATTAAATTCATGAGACATATACTCCCCCCCTCGATCGGAACGGAGGGTGCCCATAGTACATTTTGAGACATTTTCAACCATAGTCAGAAATTGTTTAAAGCACATAAAAACTTTGGACTTCGCTTTAAGCGGAAATACCCATGCATGCCTAGAGTAATTCTCAATGAAAGTCACGAAGTAAAGGTAATTGCCCAAGGACGGAGTTTGCATGGGCCCACAAACGTCACTATGCACAAGCTGCAACCTGCATGTGGCCCTAATTGAACCATCCTTTGGAAACTTTGAGCGCTGCATTTTACCCAAAATACAGCCTTCACAAACATGTTTAACAGGTGCTTCAAGTGTGGCAAAGAAGCACCCATACCGGATTTTTGCAAACGCAGCAAACTGGCAAAATTCAGATACCCAAAACGTGCATGCCACAGTTTTGCATCTGAAACAACCCTTGAATCTGCAACTGCATTTGCAAAATTTTGTCCACACTTGACATACAAAGTGAGCTTATACAACCCACGACACAAAAGGCCAGATGCAACAATTTCATCACCAAAACTGAGATCATGAACTGTACATCTGTCATCCACAAATTTGACTACAAGTCCAAGTCTAACAAGTGTGGATCAGAAAAAAGATTCTTCTTGATCCCAGGTACATAAAGTGCATCAACAAGTGTAAAGAAACTGCCATTTGCAACAGTAAGCACAATCTTTCCAACTCCTTGAGCCGGATAAGAGGCATTGTTGGCACAAGTGACTAAATTCCCATGAGAGACAGACTTGAGAGAGGTGAACAATTCACGATGTGAGGTAATGTGCTTTATAGCACCACTGTTGAAATACCACACATGTGAATCTGCAGAAACTCACATGCATGCATCATGGACAACAAGATTGTAGTGCACTTTGCACTAAAAGCCCATTCTGCATCAACATCAGCATCACAGTCTCTTTCCAACTCCTTGAGCCGGATAAGAGGCATTGTTGGCACAAGTGACTAAATTCCCATGAGGGACAGACTTGAGAGAGGTGAACAATTCACGATGTGAGGTAATGTGCTTTATAGCACCACTGTTGAAATACCACACATGTGAATCTGCAGCAACTGACATGCATGCATCATGGACAACATGATTGTAGTGCACTCTGCACTAAAAGCCCATTCTGCATCAACATCAACATCACAATCTCCTTTCACAGAAGACGCAACAATGGTTGCATTTGTAGTGGAACTAGCATTTGTAGTGGAACCACCCTCTTTCTTCTTAGCCTCTTTGGCTTTCAACTTAGGACACGGCTTGATCAAGTGATCATTAGCTTTACAATAATGGCAACGCATCTTCTTTTTTTTCCTTATCACCAAAATTTCCAGACAAATTTTTGTCAGCAAAAGCATTAGGAACATAAGTTTTGCCACTCGCAGCAAAACCATAAGAAGTGGCTGCATTGTTGTCACCACCCTTTCTTTGAGAAGCAATAAAAGCCTGTTCAACTTCACGCTGCCTAGTACTGTTTTTTCTGGAAAGTTACTCTTGCAACAGCAATGTGCATAATGCATCAAACTTGACAACTTCAGGATTTCCTTGGGTCATAAGTCTCCAAGTACTAGCAAAAGTTTGGTATGAATCTGGTAAGGCATCAAGAACAGTCTGCACAAAGGGAATTATCTGAAATGACTTTACTTGTAGAAATAAGTTGCTCATTGATATCCTTGACACCAGCAAGGAAAGTGTCCATATCATCTTCCTCATGCATAATCTTTAATTCCAGCTCTTTATGCAGCAAAGCAATTTTAGCCTCATTGCGGCTTGCATAAAGACCTGCTAGAATATCCCAAGCCTATTTTGTAGATTTCGTTGAACGAATGTGAGGAGTAATGGTGCGCTTCACAGAAAACACAATCAATGCATGAGCCTACGCATCCTTTATATCCCAACGAGCTTGTTTTGCTATAGGTAAAACAACTCTAATAGCAGCAATCCTTGCAGCAAGACCTGCAACATCCTCAACATCACATACATCCTCAGAACTAGGACGTACATCAATGCCCTACACAATATTCTAGACACCCTTTGACACAAGAACATGTTGCATCATGTAAGCCCATATAGGGTAATTGTCCCCATCCAACCTATCCTCAGCAGCAAACATCTTGAACACATCTGTGTTGTTGTCAGTCATGGAAAATGTCTGCACGTGATGTGAAAACTGCCCAAAATGAGGAGAAATTGAGTGAGACTAGCACGTGTTATATAGCACAACCCACAGTAGACTATATAGAAATTGTTATGCAAAAAACGGCACTGTCAGAAATTTTGCACTAATTGACGAAATTACCTGTGTAGGCGTGCTTGTAGTGGAAACGGAGGCCGAAATGAGCCTGAATCAAAAATTTGAGGAGACTGAGCTCTACAAGCCCTCCTGAAATATTTGTCGACCTAGGAACGCTCACCAAACCTCACTGAACTCAGAGAAAGTGAGCAGGCGTGTTCTTGAGTTGCTGACGACTAAGCCTGGGAGGACGCAACCTGCTATGATACCACTTATTGGAATTAGGGTTGCAGAGAAACACACAGCTTGGAGAAGACGAAGGAAGCTCAAGGCACACAACAGAGAGTGTGTTACTTAGTGTGCAATGGAAAGATAGATAGCCCTAGAATGAATCGGCGTATAAATAATGCACAGGAGGAAAAGCCTCCTAAAGAGGGAAAAAATGTCTCGGCGGTCCTAGTGTGTTCACACACATCACTATGCCATGTATATGGTAACAAATCACAGTCACGTAGCAACGATTGAACACCAAAGCCAACCATTGAGAGCGAGCATCGAGTTTTGAACAAGAAGCAGAGGGGATTGTAAGCCAGAGGTTATGATGACAGACGATGAGGCTACATGTTTTAAAAGAGCCACCTACATGGTTGACCATCGAGCCGCAGGCTATAACAAGCCAATGCATGATATGACACATGGACGACAAAGGTTGCAGGCTGAAGCTAGACAAGAAGGGGAGTGGATGGCAAAGGCAGAGCTGACTGAGGTGCACGGTTGGAGAAGCTCCTGATAGTCAAGCTAGGCACCGTTGGTTGTCTTACTAATAGTAGCCTTTACCGACAATTATTGGGGTTATGGGACACTCCATTAATTTTATTTGGACCCTTCAATCGGTAAAGGGTCCCCCAATTTCAAGGCCCTTTAGAGGGCCTATGGGGGAGCCCTCTAAGCCTTGGGCCCTTCATCCTTTAAGGGTGGGTTTAGATTAGCCAGAAGGCATATGAACCTCATCACCTATTCTGCCCCCACCCATTCATGTAGAACTAAACTTGACATTGTTGAATCAGGAAACACATGTTGGCTGCTTAAAATGAGCAGTCAACGTTCCTCTGTGCTTAAAGCTAAAAGGTCAGGTGGAACGCCTGATTTACGAGGGAAGAAGGTCCCCCAACCTAACAATGGGTACAAAACATCTCAACAATCCCTCATCCAATCTCTATAGTCCACCAAGGATCAATGCCCCTGTACTATCATGTTCAAGCTCCTAATTTGAATGTGAGGGGAATGCACCTCCAAAATTGTAAGTGTACCATATGTGAGTTCAAAATTGAGGGGCGGGGGGGTTCCCTTTTATTTGATAAAGATTATAGAAACGCATTGACTTACATCTATAGAAGGGGGTTTGAATTGCACATCGGCAAATTCTCATAAGATTCTTTTAAAACAAGTGATAAAATCACCAGGCCTGTCAAGCATAGTAGAAATTTCTTTTTGACATGCAATTTTACAAGCTCCGTAGCATATGCTTTGTGTAATGCGATCGATTTATATAATTTTCCATAGATAACTCAAGGGTATAAACACAAAAAAATGAATGGCAAAAAGATTCTAGCATGTTAAATGACACAAGGCTTTTTTAAAGCACTTGTTTTGATAGGCAATTAAAAAAAAAAAGGTGTCAATTTTAGGCCTTGATTGAGTCTAGATCCCACTTTAAAAGCTCTACATCTAAGCTCTTTTTTTAAAACAACAGAAGGACAAAGCACTTGTTTTGATAGGCAATATAGCCTTTGACACAAAAGAAAAAGGTGTCAATTTTAGGCCTTGATTGAGTCTAAATCCCACTTTAAAAGCTCTACATCTCTAAGCTCTTTTTTGAAAACAACATAAGGACATAGAATTGAATTAGAAAAGTACCCTATTCTTTAGAGCCTTATGCTCTAGACCCCATTGTAAAAATTCTACATCCTTAAGCTCTAGAGCCCCATTTACAAATTTAAAACTATAGATCTGCAAGGTGGAAATCCCACTTTAAGCTCTACATCTTCAAGCTCTTTTTTGAAAACAACATAAGGACAGAGAATTGAATTAGAAAAGTACCCTAAGCTCTAGAGCCTTATGCTCTAGACCCCATTGTAAAAATTCTACATCCTTAAGCTTTAGAGCCCTATTTACAAATTTAAAATTATAGATCTCTAAGCCATAAAACTCTAGTGCGTTGGGGTAACCTCCCTCTACATGTGGGTCCATGTAACCTTTTCACTTTCTTTAATTCAAAATTTTACCTTCTTTATTTAAAAAAATTGTATTTCCATATTGGAGACCTTACTTTAAAAGTTCTATATCCTTAAGTATGTTTTGTTATTAGGATGCCATGGCTCGTAGCATGGATATTGTTGTAATTCTTTTTTATTAATATATATTACACTCACAATTGTATGTATAGCAAAAAAAAAAGTTATAGACTTAGCTTTAAAATTTGTAAAAATGAAAATAAAAATTTTCTAAAGATTAAAGCTTTAAAGGATAGATCTTTCCTTAACGCGTTTGAACTAACAAAAATAACCATCTTATAAATGACAACTTTAGTCTATCAAACCCCTTCCCCCCCCCCCCCCCAAAAAAAAAAGTTTCAAGGGGTGAAAGAACTTCTCAAAATGAAAAGGTGACTTGCAACATTTCATGCTTTCAAAGGAGCCTAGAATCCTTTCCTTGGTAAACTAGAATTCACTTCATATTTCAAAACTCAAGACATGTCTATCATTAGATTTACACACTCTTCATCTAAATGAGCATTCAATTCATATTTCAAAACTCAACACATGTCCATCACTTAGATTTACACACTTTCATTTAAATGAGTATCCACTATCTTATTTCAACCAATGAGCATTTTTGGCCTATCAAAAAATGCTTGAAAGTACAACTCAACCTTTTTCTATTTTAGTCAATAAAAAGAGAATGCATTTCTATAGCCTTTGCCCTTTGGGCAGGCCAAGAAAGGAAGCATTTTATTACATCATAGCATGTAAGTATATGAGTTTTTTATATATCATATGAATGCATTTCATACAGCTAATTTCCTTTAAGCAAGCTTCCCAATGTTTGAACCCTACCAAAGTATTGTGTCCTTATTCCCAATGAGGACAACTTGCAACCTATTCATAGCTTATCAAGCACTTTTGTGCCTTGTTAATGTGTGTGTGTGTGTGTGTGTGTGTGTGTGTGAGAGAGAGAGAGAGAGAGAGGGGGGGGGGGGACAAAGAAAGAAATTTCTATTAACGTCTCGTAGAATACTGTTAAGGTACATGTGGTGTGCCTCTTACCCAAGGCCATGCATTTTGGCCTCCCACTTATATACAAAGAAATAAGGAGCTCTTTCATGACCATAGTAAGAGGTTGCTCCACCCATCCATTCTCTCTTCTCCACACACATCATGAACTATGCTTGCACCGCTCCCGCAAGGTCCTTTCAAGTGATATAAGAGATTCAATACTTTCATGCAACTCATGGATATAAATAGAGTCACAAGGATCACTGCTTAAACACGATGTAATATTTAATGGTCTAGTAACTTGTGTGTAGCGAAAAATAGCATAGACATAGTGAGCATTTCATTAGAATAGATTCCTAATGAGCATAGCAAGAGTGCTTGGATGGAGAGAACAACAAAAAGCATAACACCTAGTTAGATAGGCATGCACAATACTTCAAAAAGAGAGAGAAATTAAGTTATTGACAACAGTTGAGGATCGGATTTACATGGAGCATGTCCCCCCTCCAAAAGGCTTTGTATTATAGGTTTCCCCCATCAAGGGAGACATTTTACAATACAATACTTTGTGTTCCTTCAATAACTTGCTGGTGCAATGAAGATGGAAGCTTCAAGCACCAAGCTCACACTTATAAAACACAACATCAATTCCCTCACTGTCTCAGACCCAAGACCTCACACACCTTCGAAGATGGTGAGAGCTAGCGGGGTATGAGAGTAGATCGAGAGGAAGAAGGAGTATTCTTACGAGAAAGAAGTATGTCTCGTCACATAATCACTCATAATAGCTTAGCATAGCTTAGTAATTAGCATGGTAGAGGAGATGAGCATGCATTGGAGCTTGGCTCTTGGTTGGATTTGCATCACAAAGCCAAGAGTTGTTGGTGTAGGTCTCCCTTCTCACAAGCTTGGAGTAGATGATGAGCTTTCCATTAAAGCTTGAGAAGGAGATAGTCTTCTTTACTCCACACATGAGATTGTGTGAGTATGTGGGTGATAATGCCTTGTCAAAATCAGCCCCCTCTCTCACTTGGTTGACCCCTCTTTCTTTTTACTCATGCTGGCATCCTATTGGACCCTGCAATGCTTAGCCAATGATAATTACGAAGCATAATTGATAGCCTTGTGACATGTGTCTCCTTTTTCCCTTTTGTGAGAGCTTTAGGTATTTAATTTATGCAATTAAACTCTCATTGGACCCTTTAGTCTTCTGGCCAATAGGAATCAAGCAAGCCATTGGGCTGCTGAATGCTCATTGGACCCCTTGGGAGACTGTCCAATAGTCTTTTAGAGAGCTTAATTTGTATTGGCTCTTTTATCAAGTATTTTTAACTTTTTGATGGTTCAAAAGTTGCACCATCACTTTCTTCAGAAGGTGAAGAATTTGAAGAAGGTGGAGAAGAGGGTGAGCTCTTTCTCTCCTTTTTCTTGTCTTGATCTTTGTCATCTTCACCATAGTTTTCATAAGAGGAAGAGGATGAAGAAGATGGAGAAGAGGGTTTCCTCTTTCTCGCCTTTTTCTTCTCTTGCTTTTTATCATCCCTCTTTGAATTGTGGTGAGGAGAAGAATACGATGGTCTTCTCCGCTTTGGTGGTGATGGAGAGCGTTTAGCCCGCCGTCTTCGTGGAGCCATCTCCGCCGAGGTGGCGGGAGACTCGCTTCTTTCTCGTTCCTTCGGTGGAGGCTCTTGAGTTCTCCTTTGGGAAGGAGATGCATCATCAAGAAGTAAATTCTTGAGCCCTTCATATGGATTCTCTTCTTCTTCCCGAATCGGAGAGAGACCTCTTTTGGTAGTCTCACAAGGAGGCTTCCTAGGTGTTCTCTTGTCATGGTGATGAGCTTGGAGAATCCCGTGAGCATGGAGCTGCCGTTGCACTTCAATTTGGAGAGATGGATTGCCCATGGCTTGTTGAAGCCTAGAAACAAGATAGTTAACAAGCATTGAAGCATCATTAGTAGCTTGCTCATGAGCAAAATCAAAGTTATCAACATTAATTTCACTCTCTTTACTATTGTCAGCCATTCTAACAACTTTTAGGTGTAAACTTTTTAGGTGTACTTTGGCACTTCAAGCCCTAGTTGCTACTCCTCTTTATCCCTTTAGAAAAAGCACTCAAGCTACTGTACCCGCGGCTCGAATACCATTAATTGCAAGGAATAGAAGAGAGGGTCTTCGACACCAAAACAGCACCGGCTCCTATTAAGCTTCTAATAGCTCAATAGTGGTTAAGCCGTAGGCAAGCCCCGTAGGACTCCACTATTAAAACCATAGCTCTCGACGGTGATGCCCCGTTAACTGCACGAAGGCAGGCGCAATGCAAGGCTGAAAAATCCCTATTCTACTTACTAACAGACAATTAATAATACCAACCATTTGTAGCTAGCTTGAGGACCTCCCTTCTTGAGCAAGAAAAGAGAAACCTTGAGCTCTGATACCAATGTAACATTTAATGGCCTAATAACTTATGTGTAGCGGAAATTAGCATGAACATAGTGGGAATTTCATTAGAATAGATTCCTAATGAGAATTACAAGAGTGCTTGGTGGAGAGAGCAACAAAAAGCATAACACCTAGTTAGATAGCATCGACAATACTTTCAAAAGAGAGAGAAATTAAGCTATTGACAACAGTTGAGGACCGGATTTGCATGGAGCCGGTCCCCCCTCCAAAAGGCTTTGTATTATGGTTTCTCCCATCAAGAGAGACATTGTACAATACAATTCTTTGTGTTCCTTCAAGACTAGCTAGTGCAATGAAGATGGAAGCTTCATGCACCAAGCAAAACACTTAATCAAACACAACTTGAATTATCCCCGTTCTCAGACCCAAGACCTCACACACCTTCGAAGATGGTGAGAGCTAGCAGGGTATGAGAGTAGATTGAGAGGAAGAAGGAGTATCTTACAAGAAATGTACATCTCCTCACATAATCACTCATATTATCATAGCTTAGCTTAGTAATTAGCTTGGTAGAGAAGATGAGCATGCATTGAAGCTTGGCTCTTGGTTGGATTTGCATCCACATGCCAAGAGAGTGTTGATGTAGGCTTCTATCTCACAAGCTTGGAGTAGGTGATGAGCTCTCCATTAAAGCTTGGGAGGAGATAGAGTATTCTTCCTTCACACATGGTCAAGTGTGAGTTTGTGTGTGTCAATGCCAAGCAAAAATCAGCCCCCTCTCTCTCTTGGGCGAGCCCTTGTTGCTAATTCGGTCCGGCTTTTGCCTCATGGGACCTCCCCAAGTCAAGCCAATGGGTATTAAGCAGCATAAGTGATAGCCTTCTGACATGTGTCCCCCTTTCCCCTTTTGTGAGAGCTTTAGGTAATTAAATAATTAAACTAAACTCTCATTGGATCCCTTTGCCTCCTGGCCAATAGAAATCAGGCAAGCCATGGGGCTTCTGAATGCTCATTGGACCCTTTGGGAGACTGCCCAATAGTCTTCTAGGAGACTTAATTCTCATTGGTTTCTTTTATTAAATGTTTTTAAATTAATTAAACTACATTTACTCTAGCTTAATTCTCATTGGTCCACTTCAAGGGTCTTCCAATAGGAATTGGGCACACCTTGTGGGCATCTGGCCTAGGGAGCTGACATGTGTCCCTCATTCCCTTCGTGTAAAGGGAGCCTGTGTGTGTGTGTGTGTGTGTGTGTGGCTTTATCTCTCATCCCCTACCTTTAGGGCTCGCCCCCTCCCATGTAGGGATGTGCAAAGACTTTTAGGGCACACACAAAGCATCCAATTTTCCCTAGGGTTGACCTTTGGACACAACCTTTGAATTTTGGAACCTTAGCATTTTGGAAGTCTTAATGGGCTGAACCTTAGGGTCTTTTTAGCCCATTGTTGCACATGGCTCTTTTGCAGATGGCCCCCCCTTTGGATCCCCATTTTTCCTCCTTTGAATCCCTACTGTGGCCGGTCTGCTAGCTTAACCAATATTCTAGCTTTTTCTCCCCTGGCCTTCCCCACATTAAATGATCAGTTTAATATGAGAAAATGATTTAGGAGAATTAGATATTGATTATTATGACAGCGGCTGAATTCATTTTGCCTATAGGTTCTGTTATGATGGGAATATGGGACTTTTTGTTGCTATGCAATGAGAGAGTTTGTGAAGATGCAATATACTTGAAATATGACCTATTGCTACCTTATGATCCAGGAGGTTATTATGCTAGCCATGATTATTGGCACTTGCTTTATATGCCTTTTGATACTGGAGGATATTGAGATGTACGTTGATTTTTTGTCAGATTTTTGGCTATTAGGTTTACTATATGAACAAATTTTTGGGTTAACAGGGACAGTTGGCACATGCCGGAGGATGTGCAGGTTCAAAGGGGGTGGATGTCATTAAGCTCCGCTTCCATGCTGAGAAAATCTATTACAGGATGCACTTGAAAGTTATTTGATGATTTGCTATTCGGAGTTACTCTATGATGACACTAGCATATGCTCCTTATATGGTCTTGGTGAGAATATTAGGAAGATACAAGGTGTTTGAGGGGCAGAGAAAGCCATGTAACAGAGAAACTGCATGGGAGGACAAAGTTATTTATAGGTCCAAAAAGTCCTATTCCAAAAATTTCTACAAACGTTGTTTTTTTTATAAATTGGCCGCGTTCTAGACCGAAAAGGGTGTTCTGCAACTTTTTGCGTCGCACGCACTACAGAAAATTCGGCACCAAATTGCAGATTTTTGGATTTTTTTGGGCAAGTCTTCAAAGAAGCCAGACAGAGTGAAGCTATCGACAGTTATTGCCTTTAAGCCATACAGAGGTGTTAAGCCCTCTTGCTTGGCCCTACCCTTAAGTCATGCAGAGGTGTTAAGCCCTCTTGCTTGGCCCTACCCTTAAGTCATGCAGAGGTGATAAGCCCTACTCGCATGGCCTTGCTAAGCCGTTAACGGCCCTCTTTGTATTTACCAGATCGATTAAGGATTTTGTTAGCTAATCTCTCTTTTTAAGCGTCTTTTCTATGAATTACTCCGTTCTTTTTCTTTCTCTACCGTCTCCCATTGCCAGAGTCCCTGTGTCTTCCCGGCTCACTTTCCGAACACAAATACCGCGACAGTGATAACTTGATCATTAAAGGGAGTAGTGGAGAGGTCATTTTTGAATATGCATGGCCACATCTTAAGTCAACTTAGTTGCAAGATCACAACCTATTGGTGGCAATCTTATGTGATGCTCTTACATTAAGGCTTGACCTTCAGATGGTATATTGTTTTTCCTTGAAACTTAATTTTCTCACATAGAGCGACAAGATATTGTGCAAACATGTTTCCTTTTTTCTTTGGTTTCACTAAAGGTGGAAGGAGGCCTTTACCAATGGTTTGTAGGTTGAAATTGGATACAGTTTTCCTTTTGAATATGGATAATGCTTATAAAGCTCCTTGGAAAGATCAAGCTTCATGAGTGTTAAAATTATGGCAGCTCAAGTAAACTGCCCAAAGTGATCCCAATATTTATTTTGGCTTTTAGGTATTTATGTCCATTATTTGTCAAATTCTGGGTAAGGAAATTTACTAAGGTGGCTACATAAGCACATTTAGCCTCCATTGTATTAGTATCAATTCATTGCCAAGATTGGTTGGTTCCCCAATCTCTCTCTCTCTCTCTCTCTCTCTCTCTCTCTCTCTCTCTTATTCTCCCCATATCTCTTCGCTTTCGCATCATCGACTTTGACATGGTATTAGAGCTTATGGACAATTGATCCCATGAGAATTTGTACGCGTTGAAGAATTGGAGAAGTGGAGGTGGTGGCTTAATTTGTGTTGAAGAGGGGAAGACCTATCGTAGTGTTTTCAGATGCAACAACTAATGCTAGCATTTTTGCTATTGCTTGCTTTTTCCCTGCTGAAGTAGAAGGCAGCAACTCTTGGCATTTGAAAATGCAATCTAGCACTAAAAGGCCCCCCCTGTGCAGCATTTTGAGATGCACAATTGATGAAGTCACCCACCCTCCCACTCCCCTTTTGCTATGTCAATCTCGAAGCCCCTATCTACTGCATCTTGAGATGCCCTATTCCATGCTACTTCCCCTTTTTAATTGATTGTTGCCAGCATTTTGAAATGATGTATTGGCATTGATTAGTGAATTTGGGAACCCAAGCAAATGGCCATCAAGTTTCTTAAAATGTCAAAGGAGAGCTTTATTTGGTGGCCTCGTGGTGTGGCTTGGCGGTGAGTTTGGATACTCAAAAGTACAAAAAATAAAAGAAAAAGGAGCTTGAGCACACAACCAAAAGTTTGTGGAGTGTCTTGGGAGGCCTTTTTGAATCCTATTGGGAGTGCAAGGAGCACGACAAATGTTTTCTAAACCTTGTATCCACAAAATGGCTTCCCTTTGCTCAAGCCGTAGTGACAGCAATGACCAATAACAACTATTGGCTATGGATAGGGCATCAACTATCACCCAGTTATAGCGGCCTATGCTCAATCGTAGTTCTCAAGGAAATTGACAAATTGTTTGGCTTGAGATTGTGAATCCAAAAGCAAATGGACGAGTTTGCCAGAGAACAGAGGCAAAGGCAAGCTTGACAAGGATGAGAGAACTAGTACTCGGTTGGCCATCTCATTACCCACAAGGTCTGACAACCAATGTTATAAATTGACAGGATGCTTTGTTTAGCCTGGGATTTTGAAGCCGAAGACAGATGTAGGACCTCACAAAGAGACAAAGCAAGTTGAACAAAGATAATGGTGATAAAGATTTGGCAATGGAGATCGTCTTGGCACACATGTTGGTGACCACAATGGCCATGACACCAGATTTCTAGTCAAGTGGAAATTGTTGCAACTAGCTTCATCCAAAGAGAGGCTTGTGAGTGGAAGAGAGGGGCTATCAATGGTCCCATAATTAACTTGGACCCTTGCATTGAAGTTCAAGTTATTGTGTTTGAACCCATGGGTCGCAGTTCAAGGCACATGCATCCAGAAGGGAGCCAATCAAACGTATTCAAAACACTATGAATGAGTGCATCGTTGTTTGCTTGATACTCGATAGCCGACGTTATAGAAAGCATATCAAGTTCAAGAAGAAGCGGTTTCTTTTTTTCCCTTCCTACAAAATTTGGTTTTTGATTACTCTAAAAAACCAAAATGGCGTTCCCACGCTAGTTCAAAGTTTTACAAGGCAATATAGAAGCCACTAAAGAATTTTTTCAAAGCAACAAGTGGTTGATGGGAATTTTGGAAGGGTCTTTCTGGAAATAAAGAAAAATATTGAATACAAAGGAGCTGAGGAAGTCATAGAAGCAGGTAGTGGAACGTCAAAGGAAGGACAAGGCGAGATACTCTGTTCTCGTGCTCTATCAACAAAGGGCACCGTTTCTTATACTTAGTGCTTGCGTTTGAGCATTTAGTTATATTCTTGGTTTTAGCGGTTGTAATTCATTTCAAGCCAGACTTTAAGTTGCAGCAATAAGAAATTGAGTTTCAAGGTGTTGCTTGTATTTTGGAGATAATAGTTTGTATCATTTCTCTCACCAGCTCCCACAGCAGGCAACCTGGTGTTGATCCCGGTTCACTAATAACACCTATTTCTTCTCGACATCTTTGGTGAACCCGATGCGAAGCGAGTCAAGGTGGGACTTTGGTAGTAGAATAATGATGACATCACAAGAAGAAGCAATGCAATAGATGATGCAACAATTTGCAGCATATATGTAACAATAACGTGCTTCTTAGCAGCAATTTCAGCAGAGCAAACGTATCGCCAAGCACGATACGCGATAACTGAAAAATTGCAAAGATTTGAAGGTCATTATATTTCAAAGTTTTGTACTGTTTATGAACAATCTATGGAGGATTATGGTGTTAATGATCATGACACGGTGGAAGGTTTTCACTTAATTGCGTCTCCCAAGCTTAGGGCTCAAATGAGATTTTTTGGATAATGCATAGTGCAAATTGGCACTATGCATTGATCCATAAGATAATGAATAGTGCAAATTAGCAAATTGGCTCACGGGGGATATTTCTGGGCGAGCAGTTTCCGGCGAGCGCTTTTTAGGAATCAAGTGAGCAGATTCCTAAAAAGATTCTCCCTTCCTCTTTGTGGACTAGAGAGAGAGAGAGAGAGAGAGAGAGAGAGAGAGAGAGAGAGAGAGAGAGAGAGAGAGAGAGAGAACTATAGGTATGTAAGCTAGACAAATTGTTTCAAAAACAATATAGACAGGGGTACTTAAAACAAGAACTCCCATTAAAAATAAAAAAGTTACATTTTATTAAACTTGCATTACATAAACAAGAAGTGTTCATCTGTTGGAAGGCCCGGTTTTAGTAGTTGATGTGCTACCTTCGATTGGCATATTAAGATTCACTACGTTGCTTAGATGCTGCCTCATTTCCTCCTCATCCTCCTCTGTGATGAGCCCAATTTTCTTCCAGCAAGAGAAAGCTAGTTGTCCTGTCTCGTTCAAATTGATTAAGCTCCGCATATTGAGTTCCTTGCGGCATTGATAGAGGCGATACACGTTGATGGTTGCCTTGAGAGCCTGACGAAACCAGTCGGCTCCATACAATGCCTCTCCATTTGGAATGGCTTTCATGGCATCCCAGGCAGACTTTATTTTACTCGCAAGATCATCGGACATAGTGAAAGAAGGAGAGGTGTGCTAGGAAGCTAGTGGACGCTTTCACAAAAAATAACTCAATTTATGGCAATTTATAGCCACTATGGTAATATTATATTATTTTATACACAATTTGACACATAAACAACCAGTACTCAAACATGAAAAAAAGTTGCAAATGAATGTATCCCAATGTGACCATCCTAAGATAAAATTAGAAAGTAGTACAATTGTTTAGGTAAATCATACTAAGAAGAAGTGAGCATTGTCAAATGCTATGCATCCATGCCTGGATAAGTCCGGCTTCGACTTAGTGCCCTGAAGATATCAACATCTGCCAGGATTGGTTGTGGATAAACATGTTCTCATTTTGGCTTAGCCCTAGCACACGCAGATAAATAAAATACAAATGTTTACATGCAAGATATGGTTTTTGCTTTGACACCCGTTCCATGAAGTCTGGGCATGTGCACAATGGTTGGTTGCTAATACAAACTTTGTACATCCCGACATGACCATCTTCATTGTTCGTCTCTAGTTTGAAGACCTCACTAACACCATCTTCTGCACATATCTCTTCTACGACCTTCGCTCTCATGGCTAGTGCTAGACTGATCTTGCGAGCAGCATCCTCGAAAATGGAAGTCCGATATCGTACACGTAGACCATCTCGCACTGTGGCTCTTGCACTGCCTTCAGGAGTGGATGCATCTTTTGACTTGAAAGGAGAGTATGTCATATTTTGATCTTGAGCAACTGGCATTACATTACATACTCCTTCTTTGCTTAGCTCCACTTGATACCCCCCTTCATGCAATATTTGCACCTCATCCTCCGATAGGTTGGTGCCCACATGCACGGGCCAAGTGTGTGGTGGATGAAGAGGCTGCGGCTCAATGTTCTGGTCTACTATATGACAATGCAAGACATGATCCAGACAAAACCAAAACCATTGACGCACCACACCATTTGGATGTTTTCGATATTCTTCAAGCGATGGGGTTGGTATACGAAGGCTAGAACCTGCTATACTGCATCCACACCTGTGTCCGCCTCTTGGTGTGCCGCTACATGTGACCCTACTACCTTGTGGAGTTCGACGTATGGCCCACATTGCCTCATTGACCTTGCGCTCAACTACATACTGCCCACTAGAACCTATACTTCGTTTTTGGGGTTTGTGATATCCCTTCTTCTGCAAAGTTGATCTTACGTGGTCTTCCACACTTCTTGCGATCTTTGGTGACCGAGTTGTACTCAGGCCTATGTGATGCATCATCTTCCACGTTGATAACCTCATTTGGCTTCCGTTTTTTCCTTGATGTCTCCTTATCTCCTGTTAATGGAGTTGGTTGTTTATACATTGGAGTGCCCTCAGTAGCCGCATTCATGCTCTAATCACTTGGCTAGGACGTTTTTCATGGCGTTCCGTAAGCTTTTGTATTGATGGACCCTTCCCAATGTGTTTTCCATGGCTATATGAAATGGCCTTTGTGCTCTGTAAGATGGAATTTGCAAGGTCGGTTGTACATGCATCATATAATGATATGCGTTTACGAAAACCCTCCCCTGCTAGCCAGCTACCATGCTTGCTCTCCACAAGGTTAGTGCGTGGAGTGTTTGGTCCATCAGAGCTACTTTCTACGCATGTCATAATGCCACCCCAATGTGCAATACGAATTTCCTACCAACTAGGCCATGAATCCATGTATGGAATGTTACGGTCTATGCAATGACCATTACACCACCATTGGCGTATCAGACGAGCCTTTGCTGCTGCAGCCTCTTTTTTTGGTGCTTGCCTCCACTTCTCACACATTTCTTTGTGTGTGTGTTGAGAAGCTTGCACCACATACTTCATTGTGTGTTGATTCAAGCTTTGCTTCCAATGGAAAAGACAGGAACGCTCTCGGACGCTCATTGTATTGGTCTTGTCACCACCATTGAAAACAATTCGAACTGCATTCCAATTTGCTTGAGCTTCATCAGCCATGTAGCCAAAGAAATTTGATTTGTCACACCCACATGATATCATTACATCATTAAGGCACTCCCAAAACAAACATTGCGTTTCCATGTCTTCCTATTTCATTTCACAAGTTGCAATAGTCAAAAGGTCTTGCATGCTGCAAACAAATTGTTTTAGAGAGAGTAAATGGAAAGCCACAAAGCTCTTAAGATAGGCCATGTACCTTGGATCATAGACATGACAGGCCATAGTCACCCAATCGTTAACACGTCTGGTGTGATCAAATTGGATCCACGCACGTCGAAGATCACCATCCCGGTCTTGTCTCATTCAGTTGACTAGGTCCACACCGGATGCCGGACCAATTGTGGACATTTTGAAGACATAACATTTCTCCCCCTCCATACCTTGACCAGGAAACCGGCTTCCATGAAAAAACTCATATGTGCAGTCTCGCTTCAGTTTTAGGAGTGCATCAATGCCAAAAGATTCTTTGTCAACCCCTCTACGTAAAATAGATACTGACCTCCGAAACCTGCCAATGTTAAAAGTGTTTAGATTAAAAAATAATTTAGCATAGATTTTTGCATCGAAATAAGAATCTACGAAATGCTCATACCAATTATCTTGCACCAACAGGCCCAACTCCTCAGCGATTGCAAATAGCTATTGCTCGCCTAAAATACCTTCGTTGGTGTTGTTGCAAAGAAGTGTTGTACTTATAATTTCTTTTGCCAAACACATTTGAACCTTCCTGGCTCCTGCGTGTGGGTCAACAGTCAAAATCCTTTGCACCATCAGCTTGGTGTTGTCCGTTAGTGTTTTGGATGTGCCGCTGCGCACATCGTGTCGATGTGTGCCACGATGAATCATGACTCTAGTGGTTACAAAAATGGCATGTAAGGCTCTTATCTCCAATCTTACAATATTCCCCAGGTCCAGTTGCTTTTTGTATGTACCCGTTGAAATGACTTATATTGGGAATATGGTAATTAACCAAGCGGACACATTGTTCATTCATGCACTTGAGAGATCCTATGCAATGACTAAGACGCACTACACCTGCAAATACAATATTGGATGTAGTAGGCTTCGACCACAAATGAGGATCATACTTATACTCCATCGCATCCATATGGTGCAACTTTCCCATGGTAGGTGGAAATTCTAGAACAAGATCACCATTGTAAGACCTTGGAATCTCTGTAACTTGTTCCACTACTTTGATTTGCATTAACAGCTTTGTCAATGTGCCCTTCTTCTCGGCCTGTAAGAGCTTTTGTCTTGTACTCCTTTTGAAGCTGTTTAAGGGCAAAACTCGAGGGGGGGTACATAGATCTATTAACTCCTTCGGACCGAATTGCATCTTTGACGGACTATCCACAATGGAAATAGGAATCATGCTAGGTGAGCCGGCATACTGTGTTTGATGAGATACGTTGACTTTGTATTTACGTGAAAGCTGCTCATCCAATACATAGATGAATTCACCCAAATTGTTGAGAGTCCTCTCAAGAGGCAAATTCATTTCAATATCACCTACTTCGATAACAGCATCTAAAGTTGTAAATTGCATTGGAGAAATTAATTCTAAAAGAAATGATTCAGATATTATGAATTTACCATTGTAAAAAGCATAAGAAAACTCTTTACCCAAGAAGTATAAAGAGCAAGCCATAATAATATGCTAAGCAAATAATTAAGCACAAGATCACATTGTATAAGCTAAAACAAATTGATTATATACTCACGTCTAATAAGTAGCCGTTATAAATTTAAAATTAATATTATTTTATTAAATTAAAATATTAATATTAAATAATATGAAAATTTTAAAAAAAATTACAAAATATTTGTTTGTGACTGTGTGTGTGATCACGGGCTGGAGCGTTTTGCGTGGACGAAAGCAAGGCACTAACGCAAGATGGTCCTTTTGTTGTTGCATTCGCCTAGAAAGAGGCAGGCGTAGAAGAGAAGGGTTCGTAATTCCACCAAAATCAGTAGAGTTACAACCCACCCAAAAAAGTTTGTTGAAGTCATGTTAACCGTTGCCAATGTGAATGTCCTCTTGATTGAGTATGCAATGTAAGCTTTGTTTTATCTCTACGAAATTTGAGAAATGATTCTCTGTAGTAGGCGTCTCCAATTTTGAGCCCAATTTTAATTAGGTATGCTAGACAAAGTTAGGCAGCTTTATTTATGAAATTCATCTACTTGTTGGAAAACTTGAGAGGGCGGGATGAGACGGGGGCGGGCAGAGGCCGTAGGTTGGATTTGGGGGGGGGGGGGGGGGGGAGCGGAGGCGGGGGCGGGCGGAGGCCGCAGGTTGGGTTTGGGGGGGGGGAGGGGGGCGTGGGCGCATGTTTGGGGGCGGGGGGGCCGTGGGCGCAGGAGCGGAGGCGGGGGCGAGATTAGGGGGGGAGGGGGAGGAGCGGACTCACCCATGGCCGTGAGCGCAGGAGCGGAGGCGGGGGCCGGATAAGGCGGAGGCGGGCGGAGGCCGCAGGTTGGGTTGGGGGGGGGGGGGGCGTGGGCGCATGTTGGGGGGGGGGGGCGTGGGCGCACGAGTGGAGGCGGGGGCGGGGATGGGGCCGCAGGTTGGGTTGGGGGGGGGGCCCATGGACGCAGGAGCGGAGGCGGGGGTGGGATGAGGGGGGGAGGGGGAGGAGCGGACTCGCCCATGGGAAGCGCATTGGCCATGGGCGGGCACACGCTTCACCGGGCGCGTGGGTGCCTATGGACGCCTCTGCCTCTGGCCACGGGTCGCCCAGAGGCGGGCACACGCCGAGCTTGTGCCGAGCGTGTGCCCGCCTCTGGCCAACACATGGCCAGAGGCAGAGGCGCCCGCGAGCCCACGCGCATCCACGTGGACACGCAACGTAGGTGGCCGTTGCGTGTACACGTGGCTCGCCACGTGGTCACGTGCCCTGCCACGGAGGCAGTAACGTGGCCACGTGTCCTGCCACGTGTACTGTCGCTGGGCGGTAGTACACGTGGCACGACACGGGGCTCCTCTTATGGCGCCATGTGTACTCTCGCCTAGCGACAGTACACGTGGCCACGTTACTACCTCCGTGGCAGTGCGGGTGACCACGTGGCGAGCCACGTGTACCGTCGGTTGGCGACGGTACACGTGGCCACACCACGTGGACACGCAACGGCCACCTGCGTTGCGTGTCCACGTGGCTAGCCACATGTGTGTGTCCACACACACACACCAACTTAAACGTGCACACACACACGGGTGCGTGTGTGTGTGCACCAAACATACACGCCTCAGTGCAGCGTGTGTGTGTGTGGCGCACACACACGTGTGCCTGCGTGCAGCGTGTGTGTGTGCGTGCACACACACGTACACACGCATGTGCACGCGCACACACACACGCTGCACGCATACACACACACGCTGCACACACGCACACACGCTACACATACACATACACATACACACACACACGCTGCACGTACACACAAAAGCACACGCACACACGCGCGGACATGGCAAAACACACACAGAGAGACACATTCCTTTCTCTCACACACACAGTCATAAAAAAAATTAATTAAAGTTAAAATTAATAAAAAATTAAAAGCTTTATAAAGTGACCTTCTCTTTTCTCTTGTGCTACACAGATCTCTCTGTCTCTCTCTCTCTTTCTCTCTCAAGTTCACATCTCAAACTTCCAACCTACAAATTCTCATAAATCATCCTATATCTATTTCTTATACATTATTCTTCTTTCTTGCAACCATGAGAACAAGAAACCAAACAGAAAATACTGGTGCAATTGATAAGGTGGATGTTACTGCCTCACAAGAAGTCCCTCCGTTAGGCACACAGGATACCCAACAATCTCAGGCATTCAGTTCCTTGGATCGTATTGTATCCATTGTAACTGGAGTGGCTGGGACATCACAATCAAGCGCCAGACCCAGTCATCTTGTGGAAATAGGTACCGCTATTGAGAATGCCAAAGATGAAGTGTTTGGAAATGTTGTCGACAAACACATTTCTTTGGGTTGGGTGGATTCTCACAGAGTACCATATGATGGGAATCTTCCACGATTGCCTCTTTGTCGACTTCTCTCAAACCCCGCCATCCTCACGCATGATGACCATGTGACCGATTTACATTTGTCTATTGCAAACAAAAGCTACCAACCAACAATGGCAAGATTTATTGTTAGTGAACGAATTCCTAGGGAGGATCAGAAACAATTTACTCGCCGTGGTCACGCTGAGAGGGATCTTGCAATGTCATATGATTTGGACAAAGAGCTTCGCCAAATCCCGGAGCTTAGTCACATGGTTGAGAGGTACTTTTGTGGTTTGGGATGGTAATCACCGATTGGAGGCATGGATGCGGTGGATGAACGAGAATGAAATTCCAATTGAGAAAGTGCCAAAGGTGGAGTGCGTTCTAGTTGACTTTCAGCCACATGAGGCAGCGGAGTTTCTATTGGTTTTGGGTATGATCAATAGGTGAGCCCTTTGTTTTTTTGCTAATTTAAATGTATCTTACTTGTAAACTACATAAATTACAATCTATTGTTAAACAGGGCCACGAGGGTTTCAGTGCCTCATACGACTGCTCATGATATTTTCATGATGAGAAAGCTAGGGTTGGCGTACCCTACATCACTTCTGCAAAAATTCCCCGAAAGAGCGCGTTTGGCAGCCGAAAGGGCTTTGAATTTTAGAGGTCCAAATAAGTCTAAGTGGCTAAAATTGCCAATGGCTGTCCTTGCGCAACTACTTTGGAAGGTATACTTCAAACCAATTGTATATGAGAATATGTTTTGATTACGAAATTTTATTAATTGTATTTTGATTGAGTCTTTTGAAAATAATAGTAAGAGTTCGATCATATGTTTAGTAGTAAAACGAAAGGGCTGTCATCAAAAGGGAGTTTTGACTACGAGTTGGCACCTGACGCTTACGAGGAAATCATCAATCTAGCGCTTTCTCAAACGGAGCAATACTTTACGCGCAAAGGGCTAGAGATAGCCACCATTGCAAATCCAGAAAATGGTAGCGATTTCTTCCAAAAATGTATTTCATTTAGTGGTTGAGGCGAGAAGACCACGAAAATGACATCCTCGAGAGTGGCAGAGGTAGCGTGTGCACACATTAGCCCAACAGAGTAAGTAATAGTCGTTTAAATCATTGGATATATTTCTCTTTTTATTATGTAACAATAAAAAATAAGTCTCGCATTTCCTTTGATAGGAAGTGTCGATTGCTTGATTTGCTCCAAGCCGGTGATGTATCCTTGAAGGAGAAGGGCATCGGTTTGACGGAGAAGGCCTGGATCCAGTGGCTTCGATATCACGTGTACTGGTGGCAGTTGGAAAGGTTAGATTTCTCAAACATTTGCACCAGCTAGCAGTTTGTTATGTAACTTGTGACTTATTATTTGCTGCTGCAGGAGAGTGCTTGAGATGGCCGAGAAAATGGAGGCCGAGAATCATGATGTTGCTATCCAACATGAGAAGGCTGAAGGTAGGCATGGTTGCACGCTTTCCCACACATTATTGACATACAGAAGCAAGCACTTTGAGAAGGCCTTCAAGAAGTGGAGTGCTCGGATCAAATCCACACATGAACCCGAAGAGAAACCCCATTTTGCTTGTACGGCACGATGCTTGTTGTACAGGTTCGACATCTTTAATTGAAAAATTAAGACTGTAGTAGGATACACTAATCTTGTTCTATGCAAATGAAAACTTTGTGGTATGTCTTGTAGATGGTGGAGAGATGCTCTTGTCTTTCCCATTCCCGAGCACCCCAGTGATGCATGGTGCAGGTCGGAGAGAGAGGAGACGGGCTTATATCCTGACGAGTGGATAGATGACTTGCGGCCAAAGGGAGCATGGCTCAAGTGTCCTTGGTGGCTGGACTACCTGGACAAGGAGTACCCACCCCAAGAGGAATATCTATACATAGGTATGCCACTATGTAGTTTTTACCTTCGCCATGAAGCAATAGAATATGGGCTCAATAACTCTTCTTGTTTTAATTAATAGCGGAGCATAGTGCATCATGGAAGAAAGCGGTTGTGATAGAGGATGCTCTATCTCCAAACACATTAAAGAAACCAGAGAGTAAGAAACAGACCTCAAGGAAAGACTCGCAAGCACAACAAGCTAACAAGCAACGTGGGAAGAGAAACAAGAGGGCTGTAGTTTCTAGCGATAGTGAGAGCGAGCATGTGGTTGTGGAGTATTCTGTAGAAGTCAGCGATAGTGCTCATAGCCTTGGTGCTATGAGTCACAGTGTACCGACACTATCCTTCACTCCCAGACCAGTGGGGGGCATCCAGGAGTCCCCTCCATGTTCACCATCACATGGTAGGGCTGCAGAGGACTTATCAGACATGGCCAAAGTTGTGGGAGATAACCATCCAGGTACGTGAAAATGCTTAATGTTGTGTTGTTCTCTTTAGCATTGCTTGAAAGATATATTTGATCTTATGTTTCTATATATAGATATGCATGTAGAGCCACGCCACCTTGCAGTGCATGCTAGTGCCAAAGAGTTGGCAAAAGCTATTCCAGATGTGTTGTGCAATGACATGTAAGCCACGCTTATTTACAATCATAGTTATGTGCACACTTATAGTGCTAAAAAAAACTGCATGCAGTTCTATGCAGTCACTACGTAGATTCTTGGGCTCTCTATCAGGCACAGGGCAGATGAACCCCAGCTTGAGATTGGGTGGCGTACGTTTGGTGTACATGGCCTTTCCCTTACACACTAGGCCACATGCATCTAGCATGGGTGGGGTTCCTATATGGAACCAATGGGATAGTGACCTTGTGGATGCTGCATTCCTTCTGGCATCCGAGTTTCTTTTGGTGGATGGCATGATTGTGGCGACATGTCGTGCAAAACATCTTTCCATCGTCACTTTGAATGTTTCCAACTGTTGAGGATATTGTACTTACGGCTACCGGAGGCTAGTTGTACGACTATTCAGGACTATTTAGAGGGGTTATGTTGTTTTTTTTCTTTGATAATGAATAGTAACTTCGATGTTCGTGGGTCAAAAAATAATGTTTTACTTGCTCCCCGCAAGTTGGTACTTTGTTGCTAGCCATTTTTTCACCCCCTAGAATTGGTGGGTGTCGGCTTCCGAGGTACGATCGAGCGGATGGAGAGATTGCAGCAAATGTACGTGGCTTCTCTGCAGATGACGACATGTTGTGGGAGAAGCTACCAAGATCAGATTCGACACAGTGGACGCTTGATCGTATGGGCCGGCCTTTTCGTAGAGGTGTTGAGAGGAGTCCAGCGTTTGCCAGGTGGTAGAACTTTTTTGTTAGCTGTTTTTATTGTTCCTATAAAATTATAGGTATAATAAACCTTAAGGTAACTTTTTTTGTGTAGATGGCTACTAGGTACCTTCACAGACATGGGAGATGCTGTGTTGGATTGTTTTGTAGGAGTTGGGACATTGGCAGCACAATGTTTACTACTACGTAGACATTGCATCAGTTGTGAGAAGGATTGGGCAGTTTTCAGTGCTTGTTTGGAGCCAGCTCAGTGCCTACCTTCCGATTTAGGCTCGACATTGATGTTTCATAGGAGTGTCAGAGCTCAGGTAACTGAGCAACCGCAGCAGGTGTCCGAGCAGCTTCATCCGCTTGACCCACCGTTCCCGACACCACTCAGCAGTCAGGGCGGGGCAGTAGCAGCACCATATCCCACTTTCACAGCCCCATTTTTGGCATGGCATGCAACTGGACCGTCTCCCAGTGCATTCATTGCCTCCACATCTGAGGCCCTACCCGGGGTTGATCCATTGCCTCTTTCACTACCTGCAGCCCCCCCCCCCCCCCCACATATAGTTCACACACTTTGCCATTTGGAGTAGTTCCCCCACCATTTGGTGCACTGCCCCCGTTGGCACGACCTTTGTTTCCTCTAAGAGGATATGGCCCCTCACCGCCCTTCTTTCCTCCACGTCACCCATGATGTATCAACCCCCATATGTATTTACTTTGGATACAATGGAACTCATAGATTTGGGGTTTGCTATTTGAAATAGACCGTAATTGTGTGTAAGGAACTTTCTCTTATTAATAGTGTATTGAATGATTCCAAGGTGTTTTTTGTTTGAATGTAAGTTGGTCGTGAAATGACAATCAAATTTTAGTTGGAGAGAGAGAGAGAGAGAGAGAGAGAGAGAGAGAGAGAGAGAGAGAGAGAGAGGAAACAAAAGAGAGAGAGAGATAGAGAGAGAGAGAGATGGGCAGATTGTCCCTTCTTTTGGGAATCCGCTCGTCCGATTCTTAAAAAGCGCTCGCCAGAAATTGCTCGCCCAGAAATCGCGTCCTTGGCTCACCAGTTCATAGTGATTGATCTTATGGATGTGCTTGAAGAAGAACCAGTGGAGAAGCCAAATCCTAAGTTGGAAGAGCCGGGGGTCCTTGATGAACTTGTAAAAGGTATACAAGAGTTTAATTTGAATTTGAAAGCTGATAAACTTGAAGGTTTGAATGCAAGTGGATCTTCATAAGTACCGAGGCAGTGTCCTCCACAAAAGAACTAAGATAACAGTTGCATGTGGTGTGATAGTTTAGATCATGTACATAAAAACTGTGATAATTTCAATGAAGCTTACAAGAAGAACATAGTCTTTTGGAAGGACAACAAGCTTCATCTTAGGGAAACTGGTGAATTTTTGTGATTCAACCAGGAGAGAGGCGGTATGAAGAAGCTGGTAAAGGATATGCAGCATAATGTTTCTATGGGCGATGCACCAACCTATAGATTACACGTATGCAATACAGAGGATGATGAGTGTATTAGAGCTAAGGGTGATCTGTGGACCTATTCTTTGAGGAAAACTAAGAAGGTAAGGTGACTCATAAAACATTAAGTCAAGCTGGGAATTTTATTCGAGAAATTACAAGGTGTTCAGATCTTGTGGATTCTCTTTTTGTGTATGCTTTCCTTCCAAAATCTCAAGCCAATGAAGCTATGGTGGAAGAGAAACACAAGAGAGATGAATATGTTACGGGCTCATCAAAGTGAGCTACAAGGACTAGCAGAAATAAGGAAGAAGTCCCAAGTGTTCCAAAGTAGTTCCTGCACCTGAATTGGTTATGGAGGAGACGCCCAAAGATAAGAAACAAGTCTTGCCTAGAGGACCTTCGTATAGGTTAAAATCTGATAATGAAATGGCTACAGATTTGAAGAATGTATTCCCAATAAAAAGGTGGAACTAACGTTGGGCAATACCTTGAGTATTGCTAAGCGTGAATTTCATGAAGAAATTATTGACATTATAAAGCGAAAGAAAAAAGTACCAATTGAGCAAGAACCTAACTCAGTTAAGAGCCAAGTGATTCAACTTGTTGATTCAATTTGGATGATTATGAGGTACAGATTGAAGAAGAAATTTTGCAATCTACAATGGTTTTAAATCATGTCATACCTGAGGTTAGACATGTTCACTTTAATGATGATGGTGGTGAAGAAACTATACCTAGGAGTCGTTTTTCCATAACACATTGAGCGAGGGACACTACGGAGACAATTGTTAAGATTGGTGATATCGATGAGCCTATTTATAGCACTTGTGGATCATGGTTTAAAAATGAATTTAATGTCCAAAAGCTTGTAATAGAGAATAAAGTGGCCTATTGATATGGATCAAGGTTGGCGGATTTGAGATGCTAACACCCAACGTGGCGAACTATATGGAGCATGCGCAAATGTTAAGGTAACAATTGGAGATGTCTGTGATGAACATAATGTCTTCATTCAGGAGCATTCCTCCTATCAAGTTATCTTAGGACAACCTTACATAACGATTGTGCATATGGAGAAAAAGGTGTTGGATGATGGATCAACATATGCAAGGATCTGAACCAAGACAGTAAAAGAATTGTTCGGTTCTTGACTATTTGTGTTGATCTTGTTAGAAACAAAGACAACTTACAAGATCAGCCCTTGCCAAAGATTTTCAAAGGGTCCAAAGAGTACATGTTTGCTTAGGATTTTCTCGGGGTGGCACTATAGGGCGGGACTATAGTGGTATAGAGAAGAAGTAGTTCTTGCAAAGAGAGACTTTTTCTTTTGGTTTCCGGGACTAATGTCTAAAGATTCAATTTCATACAAGATGTTTAATGAGTAATCCAAGTGGGAGAAGCAATATGTGGTAAGTATTCAGACTGATCTACAAGGATGTGATGCACTTGAACATAATGATTTTATCTCACGCATTAGGGCAAAAAATGTCTCAAAAAGGGTTGTGTAAGGAATTGATTAGGTTGCTAACTAGCATAGTAGTTGACGGTCAAAATGGCTCCAAACTTGACCGTCTTGGGTATTTAAAGCGTATCTAAGTACATATCACACCATATCCTAAAAGATATCATTTTCACACTATTTGTTTGTGGTTGCCTCAAAGTTTGTCCTCATTCAAGTGACTTGGTGGAAAACAGTTATTTCTCCCAATTTTTTATGAGTCCATTGTCTCCTCTCTCTCTCTCTCTCTCTCTCTCTCTCTCTCTCTCTCTCTCTCTCTCCCTCCCATGACCTTTTATCTAGATCTTCTTACCTTCACGTGTTCCTCCTCTCTGCTAATGCTAATAGCTCTTGAACTAGTCTTTGTAGATCTCGCTCTCGAGACGCTAGCTCTTTGAAAAATAATTATCCTTATCAAGAGGTTCAATTTGCAAGACAAGGAGATTTATTTTACAATAGCTTTAATAGCAATAGATTGTGGTAGGAGCTATCAGAGCAAAAATACCTTCTGTAACTCTTCCTCATCAATGACTATTTCCAATAGGAAGTTGTATGTGGAATCAATGCAGTGGAGCCCAAACAAAGCAATAGAAGGGGGTGTGAGAATGCTCCAAGTGCTCCTATCGCATTGTGAGGGATGTGGAAGAAATGTGCTAAGGGAGCCCAAAAGAAGCGATAGAAGGCTGAGTGAGAATGCTAAGATAACTCATATTGCGTGGTGCACATTGTGGAGAAACTGAGAGCACTTTGGGGCTGAAATATGCATGTGGGGTGGCAGTTGGCGTATATCCATACTATTAAAAAAAGATATTTGGTGCCACATGGCACCAAGTGACGTTGTCAGGAGTTTTTTGGAGCAAGGGATTGCGCATATCTACATACCCATGCATGGTGCATCGAATAAAGGATTGCCCATTTTCCAGAGCCAGGTGGTTACGTGGGGCCCACATGTGTACAGGTAGGACAGGGTGTACATAGTGCATCGATTTTCACTATTATCAATACTAGTGTGTTTTTTCTACAATAAGGAGGAGTTGGTAGCGCGTAAAAATTCTCGAGGAAGCTATCCGCGGGCCGACGACGTGAGGTCAACAGGTGCGTCAGATGGCATCTAGTGGCGTTAGGAGGGCGAACGAGGTCAAAATTTGCACGCGGATGAGGACAGACACAACGTGGGTGTTTTCTTGTGAGAGTTACGCAGAAAGGTCATCATTAGGACCACTTTTTGGGGCCACTTCACGTGGTGGCAAGATGCATTATTGGAAAAAGCTGAGTGCCAGGTGTGCGAATGATGCAAAAAAGGTGACAACTATGCACTGCGAGGTCAGTTTATGGCCTGTTCGGGGTCCGTTTGAGGTCATCTAAAAGGCCAAGGGTGCCCAAGTGATAAAGCTAAGTGTGGGAACTGAAAAAACTGAGAGAAGACCAGAAAAAATGTGGAGAAGAGAGGAGGAACAGCCGCAGGTGTGTTTTTGCTCATTTTGGAGCTTGTTTTGGCCATAAACTGCTCATCCGAGGTCGGATTTGAGCACTTTGACATTGTAGACTGGGGTTTTGGGCCATTCCGGACGCAATGGCGCTGTCCATTTTGCCAAATTCCTCACTCTTTTTCTGCTGTTTTTCTGTGTAAGTTTCTCCTATGAGGGAAGTTTCTGCTCCAGTTTGTGATTATATCTGGCTTATTTTACCCATACTGTGTGAGCTATTTTCCCCATTGGTGTTGGCCCAAGCTCAATTGTATCTAAACATCATAAATTATCCTCTTTTGAGCTGAGTTTTTTGGGTGTGTGTGTGTGTGTGTGTGTGTGTCTGTGTGGAGTGGGCAAGTGGATAGTCTCTCTCCTCTCACTCCAGAGGTGTGTTCCGTGTCTCGGCCAGGATGGTTGTGTAAGCCGAGTGGTGCCCCATAGTGTGTGTGTGTATCATTCCAAGAGTGTGTGTCGGGTCGTTATAGAAGCGCTGTGTGTGTTTTCATCCCGCTCACATTCTTTTGGCGCCCCCACGGAGGATCTTCTTCGAGTACCTTCTGCTTCGAGCTTCGAGCTTCGAGCTTCGAGCTTCGAGCTTCGAGCTTCGAGCTTCGAGCTTCGAGCTTCGAGCTTCGAGCTTCGGGATTACAGGTTGCAGGTTGCAGATTATAGGTTACAGGTTACAGGTTACAGGGACAGGTACAGGTACAGGTGATTCACACAGGTACAGGTAGCTGGAGTACAGTGATATACTAGCAGTGATGTCACTTGCAGTTGTTGTGGGTATGCATCACTTGGTGCCTATTTGAGCGCATTGTCTGCTGGATTGTACATTACTTGTGGAAACTGCCATCGTACGCATTTGTGGAGCCATACTTGGTTGTATTTGGCAGTCCCAACCATTTCTGAGACTTGGTCTGGAAGATAGTCATTTCTGAGACTTGACTATATGCGATTTGCATTAGCCTTCGTGTGAGGGTCGATAGCATGAGGTTTTTATTGAGTTGGGGGATTCTCAAATGTAGAGATCCTTTCGGTGATACAAGGAGCTGGAGCACCCTTTTTGTGACCTCGCCATAGGCTATGTACTAGTAAGTCATACTTGATGCTCGGGTTTTATTGTTGACAGTTTATGCATACATAGATAGTCTATATTTTGGGTTCCTACTGCTCTACTTCTGGGGAAACTCTGTCGAAATTTTCCCAAGTTATGATGGCTGGTTTTTTGGTATTTTGAGCCATTTATGCTGTTATGCTGCTGAAATTTTGGCAAAATCAGAGGTTGAGTCAGGTGTGCCTTCTTGGGAGCTTCATGGTTGGCTTTAATGGATGATCAAAATGGCCCTCAGTTCACTCCTTTTCATTTAACTCAAAGAATTCAGATTAATGCTCATGTGTCCAGGAAGATCTTTTTCCAGCAGCGCATAGTCTTTATGTTTGGGCCAAGAAGATTGAGAGAGATCCTGGAATGTCCTTTGCCTGTTGTCATTCCGATGATTAACTATGAAAACTCATTTGATGTTCATGTGTTTGTCCTTATCTAAAGTTGAGCTCCATTGAAGTTTTTGGGGATTGGGTAGTGAAAAGATTTGGGTTCTTGCACGTGGGTTCGAAGGGGTTCTCAAAGCATCATAATTTGGGTAGCCATGGCTTTCTCTTATCCCGAGTTTCATGGAAGAAGTGATGAAGATGTGGAAGAATTTTTGGAAAAGATGGAGGTTGCCTGCATTAGCAACCAGATTCATGACCCTACACAAATGTTACGCCTTCTCCAAAATTGTTTGAAGAGTGATGCACGAGTTTGGTCTAAAGCATTTGAAGAGGAGTTGCGTGTGGCTGATCCACCTGTAAGGTTGAGTTGGGACAATCTACGACATGGATTGGAAGTGGAGTTTGTGAAGATAGAAGATCCTGACAAAGTGTGGCAAGAAGTACAGGCTTTGGTGCAAAAGGAAGGTGAGCCAGTAGATGCGTACATACGTAAGTTTTCATTGGCATGGGAGTGAATGTGCAAGGCTTTAGCACCATAGGTACCCCCGCCTGACATGATGAAGAAGGACAGGTTCTTGGCTGGTCTTTGGGAGAATATACGTTGGAGAGTGGAGCTAAAGAAGCCTAGGACATATGAGGATGCACTAGAGGTAGCAAGGAACAAAGAGTGGAAGCTGAGGAAAATGAGCCAGTTATGGGTGGAGTCTTTGCCAATGAGGTCTGAATTTCAGCCTATAGAGTCTTTACAAGGGCGCATGTCAGGGGTTCATCATGAACCAGTAGTTCCTGTTACTACTCAGGTTATGCCAGCAATGGTCACTACATCAGTGCAAGATGATGGGCTAAGGCAAGACATGAGGCAAATGGTAGATTTGATGAAGAATCTCAGCCTAAACATTCTAGGTCAAGTGGGAAATAATCGAGGTCGAGGGAGGTTTGCAAATCAGCAAGGAGGTGAAGAAAGGCCTAGGAATGGTGTTGGACAAAGCAATGGTAGGTTTTGGAGACAGACGCCCACATGTTATAATTGTGGAGAGTTGGGTCACATCAGCCCGCAATGTGATAAGCCACCAAGGATGGGGGGAGACATGTATCCATTGCCAAGACAGGTGCTAACTAGGTCAAATGATTATGGCATCGAAATTAAGGGAGACGAAGGAACCAGTGGACTGACCTAGGAGGAAAAGGGAAAGACAAAAGTGCTAAGTGTAGTCACCTTGGAGAAGGCATCAAAGCTAGAGGATACATTAGTGATGCCTATTGGGAAGAGGACCACAGAGGATAAGGAAGGAAGAAGTGCCTCAGGTCCTAGCAAGAAGAAGGGAAAGAGCCATGAAGGCGAGGATGTCAAGTCCAAGAGGAAAAGGAGAGCTCGTCGAAAGTTTCATGTTTCAGATTTTCCACTAGGGGATGGGCAATTAAGCTATGACTTGAAGGAGGATCTGACGAGCAGGAAGGCAGATGTTACTTTTGGGCAGCTTATAGAGATGGTGCCTAAGCTAAAGCGACAGTGGAAGAGGATGGTTAACCCAATGGAGAAAGAGCCAGAGAGAGGTTCAGTGTAGGTGTTGGCAATGGACGAGCTACCAGACATTTGTCCAATAGTAGATGTGTGGCATAAAAGGAAAAATTTGGGACAAGGTTATGTGGATGGCGGAGCCCAAATATGCGTCATAACACACTCATGCGTTGAGAAGATGGGTCTCACAGTGGCTGGGGTGTCAGGTTTTCGGATCAGATTGGCAAACCATCAAAAAGTAAAATGCTTGGGTGTTGTAAAGAGCTTAGAAGTGGAGGCATATGATGCAAAGGCAATGGTTGATTTTCATGTGATGCCAGCAGGGTTGGGAGCATATCCTATTATACTGGGCAGACCATGGTTACGTGCAGTGGGAGCTGTTCAAGATTGGCGACATGGTACGATTAGCCTCTATGGAAAGACAGGTACCAAGAAGCTTTATAATATGGACACAAGGAAACGATTAGAGGAGCTTTATGAAGATGAGGATGAGTCTAGTGATGAAGACTCTTCCACGGTGACAGATGAGGACAGTGATAGCACTACCAGCAGTGATGAGGATGCTGATGTTGCATTTCTTTTGATGGACGAAGAAATCCAGGAGATTGGTTTAGTTGCATTTACGAATGAGGTTGAAGATGAAAGTGAAGGGCCTTATGAAGTGATTGAAGGGCTGATGCAAACCAAGGTTGAGTTGTCAAAGAAGCAGGAATTGATTACACAAATGATCAGTGGAGACCTCTCAGCTATGGAGAAGGAGATATATTTGCACATGCAGGTCTATGCCAAAGTAATTGATGATTTTCTTGATGGGAGGTTGATAAATGGCATCTCTACAGGTTTTCCTTGGGAACCAGGTGAAATTTTGATTAAGCTTTTGATGCAAGGAATGCCAAGTGTTTTTGTGTGGGATCCAGGTGGAATGAGCATTTACTAGTGTTGCTGCTGCTGAGCATGAATGCTCTAGCAGGCTAGGGGGTGGACAAATTATGTCAGGAGTTTTTTGGAGCAAGGGATTGCGCATATCTACATACCCATGCATGGTGCATCGAATAAAGGATTGCCCATTTTCCAGAGCCAGGTGGTTACGTGGGGCCCACATGTGTACAGGTAGGACAGGGTGTACATAGTGCATCGATTTTCACTATTATCAATACTAGTGTGTTTTTTCTACAATAAGGAGGAGTTGGTAGCGCGTAAAAATTCTCGAGGAAGCTATCCGTGGGCCAACGACGTGAGGTCAGCAGGTGCGTCAGATGGCATCTAGTGGCGTTAGGAGGGCGAACGAGGTCAATATTTGCACGCGGATGAGGACGGACACAACGTGGGTGTTTTCTTGTGAGAGTTACGAAGAAAGGTCATCATTAGGACCACTTTTTGGGGCCACTTCACGTGGTGGCGAGATGCATTATTGGAAAAAGCTGAGTGCCAGGTGTGCGAATGATGCAAAAAAGGTGACAACTATGCACTGCGAGGTCAGTTTATGGCCTGTTCGGGGTCCGTTTGAGGTCATCTAAAAGGCCAAGGGTGCCCAAGTGATAAAGCTAAGTGTGGGAACAGAAAAAACTGAGAGAAGACCAGAAAAAACGTGGAGAAGAGAGGAGGAACAGACGCAGGTGTGTTTTTGCTCATTTTGGAGCTTGTTTTGGCCATAAACTGCTCATCCGAGGTCGGATTTGAGCACTTTGACATTGTAGACTGAGGTTTTGGGCCGTTCCGGATGCGATGGCGCTGTCCATTTTGCCAAATTCCTCACTCTTTTTCTGCTGTTTTTCTGTGTAAGTTTCTCCTATGAGGGAAGTTTCTGCTCCAGTTTGTGATTATATCTGGCTTATTTTACCCATACTGTGTGAGCTATTTGCCCCATTGGTGTTGGCCCAAGCTCAATTGTATCTAAACATCATAAATTATCCTCTTTTGAGCTGAGTTTTTTGGGTGTGTGTGTGTGTGTGTGTGTGTCTGTGTGGAGTGGGCAAGTGGATAGTCTCTCTCCTCTCACTCCAGAGGTGTGTTCCCTGTCTCGGCCAGGATGGTTGTGTAAGCCGAGTGGTGCCCCATAGTGTGTGTGTCTATCATTCCAAGAGTGTGTGTTGGGTCGTTATAGAGACGTTGTGTGTGTTTTCATCCCGCTCACAACGTGTAAGGTCTCCACCTTTCTAGCTAATTAAAAGGGTTGATTTTTAAATCAGGCAAGCTGTGGGGAGGAGATAGAAGAGCTGTCAGGCACAAAAATAGTAGCAGATGGTGCGTTCTTGAGCCTCGGGCTGCCTGAGCTGCAAGCAGCTGCTTGTTCCAAGCAGGGAAAGTCCAGAAGGCCCAAAAAACTATAAATAGGGCCCTAGGCCTCTCATTCTCACTCAAACTCGGAATCCTAGCCATTTCTCTCTCACATAGAGAGAAACTCTATCCAAACCTCACTAGAGAGCAAACCTCTAGCTGATTATTCATGGACAAGAAGTCATGGCACCCAAAAGGACCCAAGCCAATCCTACTTCTGATGATGAGGGTAGTGTTCGTAAACGAACTAGAGCATCGCACGACGACAAATTTGAGCCTAGTAGTAGGCCCATTGACAAGAGCATTTAGGCCCCGACGCTACAACAAATGCATGATCAGTCCCAGGTGGGTCTTTGTTATAATTAACTTTAGCTAATTCAAGTTTTTCTTTAATTATTAACATTGCATACGTAAAGAGGGAGTAAGGAATTAGCAAAAGTAAAACTGGCCAAAACGGAAGTCATCTTCCAAGAAACCCACAAGCACTTGTTTGTAAATTAGGAAGGAAATGTTTGGGATAAGGCTAGTTGACTTAGGAAAGAATGATTGGTCATCCTTAACACTAGGTTGGTAACCTAACAGGACATAAAAGTGTCCTTTCAGGGTTTTGGAAAAAACCTCCAAAACCGTAGTAGATCCACTCATTTTGTAAAATCCTTTCATGAGGTTATAGTTCAAGGCCTACTACCCATGGAAAAAATAAGAAACTTGTAAAATTTCTCATCTTTTGGTCACATCAATCCTGCAAAGTTGATGGATCAGTACATTTTCATCAAAACAGTCATTTCTTACGTTTTGTTGCATAAAAATAAGATTAGGGATTTTTGTAGGACTTGAGATAAATTCCCTAGTTAACTTCAATGGGTTGGTGATCAGAATGTATGATTGCTTCTCACTCACTATTTTTTGTTTTGCCAAAAGAAATAGGTACAAAAAATTTGAATTTTTACCATTCTGGAAACCTATCATCAAAGTTTCTATAGCCACGCTCAATATAAATAATATATGCATGTTTTCTTAGTTCCCTATTGTCCTTTAGGTTCATAAGGAGCCATGGACCATGTCAAAAGAATAATAAATCTCTTACTAAGGGGAATCTTGGGGACAAAGATGAAGTGCTAAATACAGCAAACATGAAAAAACTGGGTTCAACATTATGAGTTGTAGAATCCCATAGAAACTATTCAATATCTAGCCAAATTTGATCCTTATGACTAGATATGGTTACTACTACAAAATGCATGTAGTTGTCACAAGAAACTAACAATATTGAAAAAGCTATACTTGATATACTAGAATGTTTTGTTTTCTTCTATAATTGAAAAAATCAACCATCGTTGTCTACTATGCAAAATAGGGTATTCGGTGCCCCAAAACTCAAGGAATATTAGCTTCATGTTACAATATGCGACATAGAAAATCAAAACTGCATTTGGATATCATGAAAGCCACCAAAAAAATCATAGAAGAGCTAAAATTGGCTAAAAAACAAGATTTGACCATTTTTGTAATTTGGTCATAACTTACAACTTTAATACTTATTTCTCCCTAGAAGCATCAGGACATGTTAAGGACTAGTAAAGATAGTTCTCTAGCATTATAGACCTCACAAACATGAATTCTAGAGTGGTATAATTGCAAAAAGTTGAAAAAAAGCCAAAAACAGGACCCGTTTTTTCACACAGTTTAGGTTGTGAAATGTTGTACAAGGACAAGGTTAAAGATGGAATTGATATTCCAAAAAAATGTCGAGTTTTTTCCAGCTCATGAGACAACTTTCTAGACAGATAGCACCTCAAAATCCATTTTGAAACTCTTGACATAATTCAAGGAAAATGGTCACTTAACAGGACATAAAAGTGTCCTAGGACATAAAAGTGTCCCATTACCAACCTAGAGTTAAGACATCTCGTCTCAAGACACCTTTGATTCCTTGGAATATTTTCACTTCAGGTGATGAGTAATGATGGCTTGTCATCCATGGATGAGTCGGTTTCCCCCATGTACGTGGAGTACCTCTTATATGTGTATGTTTGTGGATACTACTTAGGATACCGTTTTTATCCTAGGGGAACCGCCCGATTGTATGGGCAACTGGTTTGGCGTATGGGCGCCCCAAACTTTTGGGTGATGGGTTTCTACCATGTTTATAAATAAGGAAGGGTGTTGTTTAATTCACCCATGTAAAGGTGTGCTTGAGACAAGCGGAGTACGTATGAGGATTTTTCAAGTTACATTATAAGTGATCATACCTTGGCTTAAGTCTAAAGATGTTTGTTTTCTAAAAGACTGTTTTCAATGTTGATTTCAATGTCTTGTCTTAATGAATAAATGTGATGGAAAGCTAAAAAAGAATCCATTATTAGGAAATAAAAGGATCATGTGTGAGTGCGGGGTGGTAAGTAGGGATTGAGTAAGGTTGTCAATCATGGACGGGTGGACCTAATTAGTCAGGTAACTATCCATTCCCACGCACTAGAAGCATTTAGTAAACTTCTCCAATTGGAAGAGGAGTTCACCAACGGCTATGCCCTCACATTTGTTAGGGGAAAAAAAGTGTTGGTTGAGAATACTTTCTTGTTTCTATTGCGAGACAGGACTAGGTCTTTCTTCTAGGGCTATAGCCCCAAGCCACTATCAATGGTGGTAAAGGTCTTTCCTTGGATCTTTCTTATTTAGAGACTCTAACTCTCAATAGGCCTAGAGAACTATCAAGGACCCCATCCCAGTTTTGGTGTCAGTGGGTTGGGGATCTCACAAGACGTATGCCACTAACAACAACGGTAACTTGTACGGACAGTTGCATATATAAAATTTGAATACGTGTTCATTTTCCACCACCACAAAACTCTCCCCTTGCTTTTCCAGCATTTCTCCAACCTCTCAACCTAGCCTTGCATGATGCGATAGCTATGTCTCATACTTTGTTAAACCCCTATAATCGCTTAGTTTGGCTCAAATTCCTCACTTGGGTCTCCTCTTACTACTCCCTACACAATGCAAGAGCAACGATTTTGGATTTCAAGAACCCCACCCTTTGCTTCATTTAGACCAACTTCTTCACTCGGGTCCTCCCCTCCACGCATGACGAGATAGCACCTGTTTGGGATTTCAAGACCACCCCCCTTGGCTTTGTTTGGATAGCCTTCCCCATTTGGGTCTCCCCCTACAGTATGTGATAGCAGTGATTTGAGAATCCTTGAACCTCCCCCATCACTTTGTTTTGGTTGTTGGACTCTTTGCGGTGACATCCCTTCGCTCATGATACAATAGAGGTGTAACATGTAATGGCCTAGTAACTTGTGTATAGCGGAAAATAGCATAAACATAGTGAGCATTTCATTAGAATAGATTCCTAATGAGCATATCAAGAGTGCTTGGATGGAGACAGCAACAAAAACCATAACACCTAGTTAGATACGCATGAACAATACTTCAAAAGAGGGAGAAGTTAAGCTATTCACAATAGTTGAGGACCGGATTTACATGGAGTTGGTCCCCCCTCCAAAAGTTTTGTATTTTAGGTTTCCCCCATCAAGGGAGACATTTTACAATACAATTCTTTGTGTTCCTTCAATAACTAGCTAGTGCAAGCAAGATGGAAGCTTCAAGCACTAAGCAAACACTTTTAAAACACAACATCAATTCCCTCATGGTATCAGACCCAAGACCTCACACACCTTCGAAGATGCTGAGAGTTAGCCGGGTATAAGAGTAGATTTAGAGGAAAAAGGAGTAGTATTAGGAGAAAGAAGTATATCTCCTTACATAATCACTCATAATAGCTTAGCATAGCTTAGTAATTAGCATGGTAGAAGAGATGAGCATGCATTGAAGCTTGGCTCTTGGTTGGATTTTCATCACAAAGCCAAGAGTTGTTGGTGTAGGCCTCCCTTCTCACAAGCTTGGAGTAGATGATGAGCTTTCCATTAAAGCTTGAGAAGGAGAGAGAGAGTCTTCTTGATTCACACATGAGATTGTGTGAGTGTGTGTGTGATAATGCTTTGCCAAAATCAGCCCCCTCTCTCTCTTGGTCGACCCCTCTTGCAAAATACTCATGCTGGCACCCCATTGGACCCTGCAAAGCTTAGGCAATGAAAATTGAGAAGCATAAGTCATAGCCTTGTGACATGTGTCCCCCTTTCCCCTTTTGTGAGAGATTTTGGTAATTAAATAATGCAATTAAACTCTCATTGGACCCCTTTGTCTTTTGGCCAATAGGAATCAGGCAAGCCATTGGGCTGTTGAATGCTCATTGGACTCCTTGGGAGACTGTCCAATAGTCTTCTAGAGAGCTTTAGGTAATTAAATAATGCAATTAAAGTCTCATTGGACCCCTTTGTCTTTTGGCCAATAGGAATCAGGCAAGCGATTTACTCTAGCCTAATTCTCATTGGTCCACCTCTATGGCCATCCAATAGGATTTGAGTGCACCTTGTGGGAAATTGGGCTAGGGAGCTGACATGTGTCCATTATGCCTTTTGTGTAAAGGGAAGCTTTGGACTGTGTGTGTGTGTGTGTGTTCTCTCACCTTTTCTCTCTCTTCCCCTACCTTTAGTGCTCGCCCCCTCCTATGTAGGAGTCTTAAAGACTTTTTTATACACTCACATGCACAGTATTTTGGAAGTCTTAATGGGCTGAACCTTAGGGTCTTTAAAGCCCATTATTGCACATTGATCTTTCGCAGATGCTACCCTCCCCCTTTGGATCCCTATTTTCCCTCCTTTGGATCCCTACTCTGGATGGTCTTCCATCTTAACCAGTATTCTAGCTTTTTCTCCCCTGGTACTTCCCCATATTAAATGATCATTTTAACATGAGAAAATCATTTAGGAGACTTATATAGTAGTTATTATGACATTACCTCTCTCTTGAAATCATAGTCGTCTTCGACTATGGGGTAGAGAATATAAAACCTATTCATTAGTCCTTTTTCTAGCGAGTAGAGGATCCCTATCTTACCCTACGACATCGTTCTAGCTGAATGGATGACTAATCCATTTGGTGCTTGAGAGCCTAAGGCTGCTGCAAGCATGTCTGCTTATTAGTCCTATCAATCTTCCATAGTAGAGTGACAACCTCTACTTGGTGTTTGGAAGACATTGTCTCCACAAACTTGATTCTAAGAATACATACTACTTAACATTTGTGCATAATAAGGAAAAAGAAAGTCTTATTAGACAAAAACTTTGTTCATTTTAAACATTTGTACATTTGCTTACTCTAGGGAAGCATTGTAAGCATTGACAAGGTTTAGGTATCCTTTAATTGTATGCCTTGCATTCATCTAGCATCTTCAAATGGATAATTCTTAAACTTAATAAGATACCGTTGGATAGTCTTACTGCCTCTTAATACCTTGTCTTCATGTTGAAGAATGGACTGGGGTTGTAGCACCTGTTCTTGGTCCTCGAACTCCGGTGGGTCTTCAATAATTGGTTCTTGAGGTGGTTCTCCTTTGTAAGGCTTTAGTAGGCGGACATGGAAGGCATTGTGTATAAGCCAATGATTGGGCAACTTGAGTTGATAGGCGATCTCATTGATTGGTCTAAGAATCTGGAAGCGACCATAGTACCTTTTTGCTAACTTAGCATAGTACTTTTGGTGTCCCGTAGGATTCTTGCCCGTCGTGTGCCTTAATCGATCCTTGGGAAATTTAAGCAAGACCCAATCATTTTCTTTAAAGGCTTGGGCTCTTTTGTGCTTATTAGCAGCAGCCTTTTTCCTTTGCTATGAGATAGAGATAGCATCCTTATTCTTTTGGAAATATTCTTGTAGGTCTTGGCTATACTCATGTGCAGCGAAGATCTTCCCATGTACTTTAAGTAGCAGGGGACTTTTGGATCTTCCCTCTATTACCTCGAAAGGTGCTTTTCCTGTGGAAGTATGTGCAGTGTTATTGTAAGCATACTCCACTAAGGGTAAGTACTTCTCCCCTTGGGACCTTTGATCTACTTCCGTTACATAGGCTTTTAGTAGATCAAGAATTGTTAGGTTATCTATTTCACTTTTTCCATCCGTTTGCGGGTGATAGGCCGAAGCGAAGTTTAGCCTTGTCCCTAAAATGTTAAAGAGACCCTTCCAAAAATTACTGGTCATTCTAGGATCTCTGTCCGACACTATGGACATCGATAAGCCATGGCAATTGAAGATTTGTGATATGAAGAGGGTTGCCATTTGATGGGCTTTGATAGTCTTTTTGATAGGTATAAAATGAGCTTGTTTGTTGAACCTATCTACTATCATCCATATTCTTGTATTCCCATGGATAGACTTAGGCAATCCAAAGATAAAATCCATGGATATGCTCTCCGATGGTGAATTAGGGATTGGCAAAGGTTGAAGCAATCCAGGTTGCTTCCCTCTATTAAACTTCATCTATTGGCAGACCACACATTTAGAAACATACTCTTGTCTGTTTGCTTTCATGGTAGGCCAATAGAAATATGTTTCAATCCCTTTTAGGATAGAGTGAATCCCTCTATGCCCCGCATAAGGAGGAGCATGAGATTCATACACTACTTTCTCACGTAGTGAGTTAGTAATGCATACTCTATTTCCATAGAGAAGATAAACATCTTGTAAAGTAAATGGATCTCTTTCTTCCCTAGTGCAAGGGCTAAAATCACATCTCTAAAATTGAAATCAATAGCGTACTCATCTATCATAGAAGATAAATCATTGTGAGTTGCTATGGAAACCGTATTTACTCTCGACCGTCTTGAGAGTGCATTGGCTACTTCATTATGCTTTCCAGCAATGTGAGCAATATGAAATGATTTGCAAAAGGAAATTTTCCCACCTCGTTTGTTTGTCGGAGAGCTTGGTTTGCATCATGAAGTACTTAAGGCTTGGGTGATTCATCCGCAAAATGAAAGGAGTCCCCAATAAATAGTGCTTCCATGAGTGTAAGCATGTAGAACTACAAGGAGTTCCTTTTCATTTATGCCTAGAGCTTGCTTAATAGGGTCGAGCCTTGGACTTTCATAGGCTATGGCATGCCCTTCTTGGAGCAAAATAGCTCCAAGGAAATCACCACAAGCGTCACATTGGACCTCAAATGGCTTTGAGAGATCCGGTAGTGTAAGCATAGGTTGAGAGATAAGCTTTTCTTTAAGATTTTCAAAATCATTATTCTCCTTGGCAGACCATGTATACCTAACGTTTTTCTTTTTTAAATCATGTACATGGTCCTGTGATTTGTGAGAACTTTTCTATGAAGCATCTATAGTATGCACACATACCTATAAAGCTTCTTAGTTCATGAAGATTCCTTGGATTTGACCATATTTTTATTACCTCTAGCTTTGATGGATCCATTTGGATGCCATCTTGAGAGATAATCTGACCTAAATATTGAATCTCTTCTAAGAAAAACTCACTTTTCTTTCTAATAATATAAAGCTTATTCTCTCGTAAGACTTGAAATATTACCTGGAGATGTTGCTTGTGTTCGTCTAGTGAATTAGAGTAGATGATAACATCATCAAAGAACACTCCAGTAAAGGTTTGGTGAGGCTTGAATAGCTTCTCCATCAAGCGATTGAATGTGGCTGGTGCATTGGTCAAACCAAAAGGCATGAAAATGTATTCGTAAAGAACAAACGTAGTTTGAAATGTGGTCTTTACAATGTCTTGATCAACTATCCTTATTTGATGGTAGACACTTTTTAGGCCAATCCTACTGAAGTAGGTTGACCCTTACAGCTTATCAAATAGGTCTTCTACCCGTGGAACGGGAAACCTATTTCTGATAGTGATCCTATTTAGTGCTCTATAGTCGACACACATACGATATGTGTCGTTTTTCTTTTGCACTAATAACATGGGTGAGCAAAATGGAGATGAGCTAGGCCTAACCATGCCCTTCTCAACTAACTCATGCACTTGCCGCATAATCTCCTCTTGTTGAGCTTGAGAAACTCTATAAGGATGTTTATTAGGTGGTGAACTTCCTGGAAGAAGTTCAATTGCATGGTCATCATTGCCTCGTTTAGGAGGTAGTTCACAATGGATGTCGTCAATAAAAACATTTTGAAATCCCTTGAGAAAATTGGATAACTCTAATTCCTTGTGATTGTTTATATTTTTTTTTGCTAAAGCATTAGGTTCATTTTGAGAATCTTTAGCAGAAATCATGTACACAAAAATAGAGCTCTTTATTGACTTATTGAAAGTTTGCGTATGTACAATGGGTATGGTATTACCCATCTCTTTGGAATCTATGTACATATCTTTTTCCCTGAACCTAAAGTAGATTTCCTTTTCGGGGAATTTAACATTGGTAGCCATGCAATCAAACCATGGTTCCCCTAGGATTACATCCTCATAAGGAAGTCCTCTTTGTCCATGTAGCTTTGGACATGGAGCCTCAATTTCCCAATTAAGGGAGTGACTGAAGGTTCTTGCCCCTGGAAAGCACCATTAGCAGGGTAGGACACCTCCCATCTCATAGGCTTGGATGCCTAGCTTGGTGGCCAACTCTATGGATATGAAATTAAGAGTAGAACCACGATTAAAGAGAATAAAAGCATCAGGTTCTCTTACCTTTCCCCGAGAATGGCATAGAGGAGATCCTTTGTGGTGAGCTTCCTCTTCTTGGATCTCAACCAAGGTAGCTCTAGGAGGCTCATGGCGGGTGTTCTTTTGGGGGCAAGCGTGGTACGCATGCCCTTGCTCGCTGCATTTGAAACAACGGTTATCCTTGCGATAATGCTCAAGCTCTTTAGGAGAGAGTTTGTTTTTGCCTTTGTAAAGTCCCTTTTCCTTAGCTTTGTTGTTATTAGAATTGCCCTTAGGAGAGTTTTGGACATTGTCCTTTCCCTTAGGCTCATTGGAACCCTTGTTTTCCGTGGGCTTAAGATTTCTCTTAGCCCCTGTTTGGAAATTGATTCGTGAAGCCACCATAGTATGGTGTATGACCGCAGATATGGTGCGTGGCCTTTGGGAGTCAACATACTCCGCCATATCTTCAGTTAAGCCTGCAAAAAATTGTTGTTTTTTCTCTCCAAATTTCATCTTTTTGAAGACAGTGGATTTGAGATATAAGTTCCAAAACCTGTCTACATATTTGTGAATGGATTCATAGGGAGAAATCTTCAAGCTTCACCATTTGGTGAGTACTTTGTCTTTGGCATTGGTGGCCAAAAACTGCTTCTTGATGGAAGCTCTCAAAGCTTTCCATGTTTGTGGAGCTTCACCGTTTGCCCATAGGCTAGACCATCATTGCCTGGAGGACTTTTGAAAGGGCATAGCTACATGGTGTAGCTTAGAGGACTCCATGAAGCCCTCATCTCCAACTACCGCATCAAATTGTTGGATGAAATCCAAGACATTGTCTGAAGCACCAAAGGTTCCATCGTAGGTAAGAAAAGAGATTTTATTTCCTCCCACTTTGAACTTCTTGAGCTTGAACGACCTCTTCCACGTGGCATAGGATTTCCTATGGCCTCTTCTTTTTGATGGTTCAAAAGTTGCACCATTGGTTTCTTCAGAAGATGAAGAATCTAAGGAAGATGGAGAAGAGGGTGACCCCTTTCTTGCCTTGTTCCTCTTTGTCTGCACAATCACTTTCTTCATAAGAGGAAGACGATGAAGAAGATGGAGAAGAGGGTGACCTCTTTCTCGCCTTTTTCTTCACTTATTTTTTATCATCCCTCTTTGAATTATGGTGTGGAGAGGTGTGCGATGGTGTTATCTATTTAGGAGGTTATGGAGAGCGTTTTGACTGTCGTCTTCGTGGAGCCATCTCCACTGAGGTGGCAGGAGACTCACTTCTTTCTTGTTCTTTTGGTGGGGGCTCTTGAGTTCTCCTTTGGAAATGAGATGCGTCATCAAGAAGTAAATTTTTGAGCCCTTCATATGGATCCTCTTCTTCTTCCTGAATGAGAGAGAGGCCTCGTTTGGAAGTCTCACAAGGAGGCTTTCTAGGTACTCTATCTTCATGGTGGGGAGCTTGGAGAATCCCATGAGTATGAAGCTGCCATTTCACTTCACTTTGGAGGGATGGATTTCCCATGGCTTGTTAAATCTTAGAAACAAGGTAGTTAACAAGCATAGAGGCATCATTAGTAGCCTGCTCATTAGCAAAATCAAAGCTATCAACATTAATTTCACTCTCTTTACTATTGTCAGCCATTCTAACAATTTTTTAGGTGAAATATTTTTAGGTGTACTTTGGCACTTCAAGCCCTAGTTGCTACTCCTCTTTACCCGTTTAGAAAAGCACTCAAACTACTATACCCGTGCCTCAAATATCATCAATTGCAAAGAATAGAACCTGGAAGAGAGGGTCTTTCAACACCAAAATAGTACCGACTCCTAACAAGCTTCTAATAGCTCAATAGTGGTTAACCCGTAGGCAAGCCCCGTAGGACTACACTATTAAGACCATAGCTCTCGACGGTGATGCCCCGTTATTTGCACGAAGGCAGGTGCACTACAAGGCTGAAAAATACCTATTCTACTTACTCAATTGCAATTAATAATACCAACCATTTATAGCTAGCTTGAGGACCTCCCTTCTTGAGTAAGAAAAGAGAAACCTTGGGCTCTCATACCAATGTAACATTTAATGGCCTAGTAACTTGTGTGTAGTGGAAAATAGCATAAACATAGTGAGTATTTCATTAGAATAGATTCCTAATGAGCATAGCAAGAGTGCTTGGGTAGAGAGAGCAACAAAAATCATAACACCTAGTTAGATAGGCATGAACATTACTTCAAAAGAGAGAGAAATTAATCTATTAACAATAGTTGAGGACCAGATTGACATGGAGCTGGTCCCCCCTCCAAAAGGGTTTGTATTATAGGTTTCCCCCATCAAGGGAGACATTTTACAATACAATTCTTTCTGTTCCTTCAATAACTAGCTAGTGCAATGAAGTTGGAAGCTTCAAGCACTAAGCAAACACTTCTAAAACACAACATCAATTCCCTCACGGTCTCAGACCCAAGACCTCACACACCTTCGAAAATTGGTGAGAGCTAGCGGCGTATGAGAGTAGATTGAGAGGAAGGAGTAGTATTACGAAAAAGATGTATATCTCCTCACATAATCACTCATAATATCCTAGCATAGCTTAGTAATTAGCATGGTAGAGGAGATGAGCATGCATTGAAGCTTGGCTCTTGGTTGGATTTGCATCACAAAGCCAAGAGTTGTTGGTGTAGGCCTCCCTTCTCACAAGCTTGGAGTAGATGATGAGCTTTCCATTAAAGCTTGAAAAGGAGACAAAGAGTATTCTTGCTTCACACATGAGATTGTGTGAGTTTGTATGTGATAATGCTTTGCCAAAATCAGCCCTCTCTCTCTCTCTCTCTCTTGGTTGACCCCTCTTGCAAAAGACTCATGTTGCCACCCCATTGGACCCGACAAAGCTTAGCCAATTAAAATTGAGAAGCATAAGTGATATCCTTGTGACATGTGTCCCCCTTTCACCTTTTGTGAGAGCTTTAGGTAATTCAATAATGCATTATTGGGCCCCCTTGTCTTCTGGCCAATAGGAATCAGGCAATCCATTGTGCTATTGAATGCTCATTCGACCCCTTGGGAGACTGTCCAATAGTCTTCTCGAGAGGTTAATTCTTATTGGTTCTTTTATCAAGTGTTTTTTAATGAATTAAACTAGATTTACTCTAGCATAATTCTCGTTGGTCACCTCTATGGACATCCAATAGAATTTGAGTGCACCTTCTGGGCAATTGGGCTAGGGAGCTGACATGTGCCCATTATGCCCTTTTTGTAAAGGAAAGCTTTGGAGTGTGTGTGAGTGTTCTCTCACCTTTTCTCTCTCTTCCCCAACCTTTAGGGGTCGCCCCCTCCTATGTAGGAGTCTTGAAGACTTTTTTGTACACTCACAAAGTATCCAATTCCACTAAGCTTGACCATTTGGACTTACCTTTGAATTTTGGAAGTCTTAATGGATTGAACCTTAGGGTCTTTAAAGCCGATTGTTGCACATTGCTCTTTTGCAGATTGACCCCCCTTTGGATCCCTATTTTACCTCCTTTGGATCCCTACTATGTCCGGTCTTCCAGCTTAACCAATATTCTAGCTTTTTCTCCCCTGGTACTTCCCCATATTAAATGATCAGTTTAACATAAGAAAATCATGTAGGAGAATTAGATATTATTTATTATGACAAGTGGTGTTTTATAAATTCAAGAAACACCTTGCTTCATCAGGAAAGGCTATTTTGTGATCCAACACCCTCTCCTGCAAAGCAGCTCTTACTTTCTAGCTCTTGGTTTTCTCCCAGTTGTCTCAGATGGCTAGAACATACCTAGTAACAATCAAATCCACAAGAAAAAAATTTGAACTTAACAAAGTCTGGACTATCCTACATTAAGCAAAATTAGAGGTAGTGACAAACTCACTAGTACCCACTCTTTCAAATTGTTCTAACTCTTCTCAACAACTCAAAGTAAAATTCTTACTTTCACATACTGCAGAATTTGATGATTTTGACATCACCGATGCGTCTCGAATGCCCAAAAATCCCAAAAACGACTAGATACATGTCCTGTTTCGACATTGAGAGAGGATTTACGACACAAACAAGGCATCTAGAAGAACTTTCGCGCACAACGCGATAGAGGGGGTAGTGACAATCTCACTACCCCCTCTATCGCATTGTGTGCTTTCAGAGGCCTTTTTTGGGTCGTAACAAGCTCTTCGGGTGTCCAAACAGGGTATGTAGCCATTCATTTTTGAGGTTTTTGGGTGTTTCAAACGCATTGATGATGTCAAAACCATCAATTTTGGATGCCTTTGAAAGTTATAGTTTTTATATTATAAGGTAATGAGATTTGATGTTAAGTATTAGATGATTATGGCTTTTGAGGTAAAACTTTAGCATATGATAATGGTTCTCACTTATTCTTTTTCCATTACATAAATAAGAAAGTTCTTAGATTTATATTTCTAGATTATATGATAGCACCTTCTTATATGTCATATAATGGTTCAATCTAAGATGTTGAAGTCCAAGTTGTCACTACCTTCCTAATGTGCCCAAATCACCACCACTAGATCAACCCAAACCAAAGAGGCAACGGGTCTTTGAGGATCCAAGATCCTCCTATGCAAAAATAAAAGGTAAGAGGATCCTCCCATTATTCCTTTTACTTCAAATCATGAAGCAAAGCCACCACTACCCTCTCATGATCCGATAACACCACCACTGGATCAACTCGAACCAAAGAGGCAAAGGGTCTTTGAGGATCCAAGATCCTCCAATGCAAAAACAAAAGTGAATTTTCCTGTTTGATTACCTTATGCCACAGGAATTGTGTACATTTCTGTTCACTTTGTCTATATGAACAGACATCCTCTAGGGCTTATATTTTTGTACTCGATCAGTTAATATCAACCATTTGATTCTTAACTTTGTATCATGGTCTCGTTCAGATTTTATATTACAATAAATAGTGATCACATCAACAAGGTGAAAAAGGCTTGTTTATAATTGCAAAATGTAAAGATTACATCAGGGGAGGAATCCACTTTATCTTAAGTCCTTAAGCCCTTTTTTCAAGTGGCTCAATTGTAACTCTTTTTGGGAAAAGATATGTGAGGCATGAAGTTGAATTCTCCATCCTTGTGCAACTCTACTCACAACAATGCTATCAACTTTGAGTCTATAATGAGGAGATGTTTTATCAAGAAGCTCAAGGGTTTCTCTCTTGTTTAATATCTCCATTTGTGGTTACTATGGGGTCCCTAGGCTCAATGAATGAATGGACTATTATTGTTAATTCAAACTCTAAGCAATTCTCTTCATATTCTATAGAAGTCCAACTACCTAGCTTGCTTCTCCACCTCCTCTAGTCATAGCCCAAAACTAATGAATGATGAACTAGTTGGTATAAGATATAGAGTTTGGACTTATTGTACAACATATATTACCACAAATTTGGAAAGTTTCCTTGGCACCCCAACCCTCTCCAAGTACAATGTCCAGTTTAGTTGTAGGTAGTCTTCTATAAAGCCACGCGGTCCATGATTTTTGCAAATCAATTGTTAGAAATCAGTATAATGTCCAATTTAGTTGTAGGTAGTCTTTGATAAAACCGCATGGTCCGTGACTTTTGCAAATCCACTATTTGAAACAAGCCATAAACACATGGAAATTCAAGAACCATTGAACCATGATCCCTCTTGAGTAATGGCTTTCAAGATATCTTCTTTCATTTAGGATTTGAAGCTTGCTATGGTACATGCATCAAGGCCATCCAATTCCGTTGATCTTATGGTGGGAACCTACAACTCATGTAGGTCAACCACATGTACACCTTCTGTTGATGGAACCTTGTATTCTACAAAACAAACAAACAACCCATTGTTTTGTAAAATGACGGACATAATATCTGCAATCCCCTTGTGAACTGCTTTGAATGTGCCATGTAGCTCTCCACATGCTTCCACTTCATAGTTGCTGACAAAAAGATACCTAAAATTGGAGAGAAAATTTGAACGAAATGAGAGAGAACAATGGACGAGTGTTAAGTTCATTGCATCGAATAGAAAATATTTTGTGTTCCTTACAATAAGAATGGAGAAGGGGAAGCCAGGACATGTTGAACCTTTGATAGCTAGCCATTGCCAACCACTTTGAAGGAAAGAATATGATATTTCCAATGGTTTTTCACTTCATCTTGCTTAGTTCTCTTCACTTTGTGTGCACTTTTCCACAAAGGGAGTGTTGTTATCTAGTCATTCACATGAAAAGACATGGATTTCCAAAGTCCATTCTCTCAAATTTTATGAAATTCACAAAATGTTATGCTATGAGAAGGGCAATGTGAAGAAGAGGATGCCATTAAAACTGAGAGATCTGAGAGAAAGAGTGTGAAGATGCAATGAAAAGAGACAAAGATCTCACAAAATGGAGGGAAAGTGAAAAAAGTAGACGTTTGAAAAAAAAAGGTTATTCATCATTAATGGCATTGTTTTCAGAGCCTACAAAGGGATATTTCATATCTTCTAGCCCGATACTTTAGGTCCAAACTTTGATGTTAGGCACTGAAAACATTCAAATATAGCGGTTTTGACCAAAGGACCTAGGCATTTAGCCATTGTCCACCAAAATAGGACCATGAAAGCCGAAGATAGAGGAGACAAGAATGCCATACTTTTGTATATGTGTCAAATGCTTATTAGGCTATTTCTTAATCCATGGATTAGCAAATACCCCTTTTTAACCGTTTTTGGCCCTAATGGGGTCTTTGAAGAAGTTTCTTATGATGATACGATGTTAGAGCTTGAAGTTATCAATAAGTTTAGGTTGCAAAGTGGGACTGAATTTGTGAAAGTGCATTCGATGGACATGTATGACATTCTAATAGAGGTAAGGAAAGATTTGGGTGATGCATTTGAAGTGCTAGTGGATACAAAGTACAAGACTGTTGCTAAGAAGGTTAGGCTCATAGCTACACCTCTCCTAGGAGTAAGTGACGAGGTTATCAAGAGATCCCAAGATATTGGCCACAAATTTACTGAAGAGACCTTGAAGAAAGTAGTTGTCGGTGAAGAAGGGTTTCTCACTCACAAGGAAGTCAAGTCCTTTCAAGAGATGCTTACAAAACATGATAAGGCATTTGCTTTTGATCCCATTGAGATTAGACGTGTAGATTCAAATGTTGTTGCACCTATGGTTATTTTTATTTCTCCTCATATGCCATGGAAATTACATCCTATTCATGTTCCTAAAGCTCATCTGCCAAAGCTTATTGACTCGTTAAATGAGAAGATACACATGGGCATTTTGGAGCCGTCTTGTGCACCCTAATCCAATCAATGGTTCACCATCTTGAGAAGAATGGAGCCTTGCAATTTATTCAGGACATGCAGCCAGTAACTAAAGTAACAATTTGCAACGTGGACACAAGTCCAATTATGAACGGGTTTGCTGAAGCTTTTGCAGGTAGGGCCATATAATCCATGGGTGATCTCTACTCAGGTTATGATCAGGTTCAACTTTCTTTGGAAAGTACAGATCCTACAATTATGGTTACACCTCTTAGGTTGGTAAGGATGTGCACTTTACCACAAGGTGCCACAAATTTTGTTGCTCACATGATGAATGGCATGAATAAAGTGTTAAGAGAGTTCATTCCTCACATTAGTATGCCTTTTATTGATGATCTACCAATCAAGGGTTGTGAAGAAAGTCTAAAAGATGAGATGAAATATTAGAGGCTGTGTTGAAGCTTTGTTGCTCAACACATTGCAGATTGTGAGGCTATCCTATCCAAGCTTGAAGAGGTAAATTTGACACTTTCAGGTCAAAAATCAATTTTTGGTGCCAAAGGAATATTGTTTGTAGGATATATGTGTGGGCCACATGGACAGCAGCCAAGCCCAGCTAAGGTAGAAGCTATACAAAAGATGAAGGACACATGCACATCAGTTACTAAAGTTCATCAATTTTTGGGTGCTTGTGTGTTTTACCATATTTGGTTGCCTCACTTTGCTCATGTTGTAAAAGTACTTTATCGGTTAAGAAAAGGCAAAAGGTTTGTGTGGGAAGATGCTCATACAAAGGCCATTAGAAAATTGAAGAAGATGCTTTTAGAAGCTCCTACCTTGAGAAAGGTTGACAACAAGTGTGGGAGATTAGTGATTTTGACGGTTGACACTAGTCCAATAGGCATTGGTTGGGATATTGGCCAAAATGAGAAAGATGGACACATATATGCTATTTGATTTGGTGCAAAGGTACTTAACACTCATCAATGAAGTTATTAACAAGTTTACAGAGAGATTTGGGAAATTTCTACTAATCTAAAGTCTGACAAGGAGTATTTTATTGGGGATTCTCAGTTGTGGTGGAGACAGATTGTTTGCCATTGATAGGAATGATCATAAATTGCTCCACTTTTCAGACATCACTATGTTGTGGTGGATAGCTTTCATTAAGTCTCTTAACCCTGAATCCTATCATATTGAAGGAAGAGACAATCCAATAGCAGATATGTTATCAAGAGGCATATATGAAGATGATGAGGAGATGCTTACAGAGAGTGATGATGATGGCTTAAATTTTTATACTTCTTCTCATTTGTATGCAAGTTGTAATGCTCTTGCTCGTGTTTTTGAAGCTTTTTTAGAAGATATGTATGATGGAGAGTGGCTTTTGATAGGCCGTTATCTTAGCACTCTTATTAGGAAAGAGGAATGGAATGATCAAGAATGTAAGAAGACCAAGAAGAAGGCTTATGGTTATTTCCTTAAAGATGGACACTTGTGGAAGCAAAGCATCCAGGTAGGATATCACAACGAGTAGTATGTGACAAAGCAACAAAACAACAATAGAGTCTCATGAGAATTTATGGGCAGGACATAGAGGAGTTTGGGTGACATTTGTCAAGATTAAAGACCTCTATTGGTGGAAAGGTATGTACAAATATATTTCTCGATTTGTGGAAATTTGCATGGTTTGACAACAGTATTCAAATGTGTGACATTGAGATGAGCTACATCCTACTTATCCATTGGCAATGCATTATAAGTGGGTTGTAGATTTGATCACTATGCCATTCAATGTTTGGAAAATAAGGTATATTGTTCTTGCTAGAGAGGATCTCACTAACCAGGTTGAAGGAAGATCTTTGTGTACCAAATCTACAAGCTCAGTATACAGGTTTTTGCTTGAGGATTTGATTTGCCGATATGGTTGCATTGGGAAGATTAATCTTGATAGAGGAGAACTGGATGCAGATGAAGCTCATGAGTTTTTTGATTGATTGGGATTCAAGTTGGCTCTTACTACAACATATAGTCCAAAAGGGAATGGTAAAAGTGCAAGAAGACATCCATAAAGCTTTGGACAAGGCATGTCCAGGATGAATTGGAGATTGGCCATACTTTTACCTTTTGCTTTGTGGGCTGATAGAACTACTCATAGCTCTGTTATAGGATTTATGCCATTTGAGCTTATGTACGGGCAAAATCCAATTATGCCTACAGAGGAGGCAATTATTTATTGGATCGTGTTTCCGTGGGAATCAGGTATGTCGATTGAGGATTGTCTTGCTTTACGTATTTGTCAACTTGAAAGATGCCAAGAAGACATTGATCAGGAAAGAGATAAGCTCAAGGAGGAAGGATTGAAGAATAACGCAACATTTGACAAGAAGCATAAGTTGAGGCCACATACTATCAAAGATGGAGATTGAGTATTTTTGTGTAGTTTGAGCTATCACCTATTTGCGGGTACATTCAATGTCTCATGAAAATATATCCCTTAATACAGACATGTGTATTTAAAGACATATATATATACATCAACTGTAGCAACATCAAAAGCATGAGGAAGCACAAAAGAAAAAGTTTTTATTATACAATATTCTTCATGTGAAAGAAGTGCCTTACATCAATAGCTCAAATTTAAGACATTAAGGTTAAAGCATTGGCTATATCAACACTGGAAAAAGTCTAAAATACTCAAAAACGAGTTTTAGAATTGAAGGGACCTCAAAAGAGTGTGGTGTTTAGAAAAACCAAGATAGAAAATAAAATTAAATTCAAATATTAAGATAGATCAAAGTATTTTACAATTCATACTTAGAAAAGCTAGTATGTCAAGAGACTCAATGACAAAAAATACATCTTCAAACATTGCATTTTCTCATGTATTTCTCCAATAGGTACAAGGTTTCTCTATCACAAGATGCTTCCTTTACTAGAGTGCTGCAAGTGATTGTTGTATCCAAAAAACTTTCAAGTTCCTTTATTGATTGATTCCACATTGTTGGAAAAGTAAAGTACGTTCCAGGCATAATTCACATTACACTGTAGAAGGCCTCATAAAAAATTAATTTATTATTTTCATCCAAGTCATGAAAAATTATTTATACCAGATCCAAGTTCACAAATTGATATCCAATTATGTTAGGTTTCATGCCAACTGGTTGGACACCCATCACATTGACCGTACTAATGTTATTTATTCTTTTGATCATATAGACAACTAAGTAGTAGTGAGGCCTTTGAATCCTAACTGAGAGCTCCAATACCACTCTGTTTTTTCACTTCTTCTCCCTTGCACTCCACACACAGCGTGCACTCTTCAAGTGGTATCAGAGATGAGGGTTGTACTGCTACTTCTTTCCAACGTTCCCCTCTTCCCGATGAGCGTCACATTAGAAAGGAATTGAAGGTGGAAGCTTCCATGGATATGGAGGCATTGTGAGCATGGCACATAGAGCTCATGCATCAAGGTGGAAATGGACTGAACTCCACAAGCCACAAGGGGTGCGATATTGATCTTTCTATGCGCTCACAGAGAGAGAGAGAGAGAGAGAGAGAGAGAGAGAGAGAGAGAGAGAGAGAGAGAGAGAGAGAGAGAGAGAGAGAGAGAGAGAGAGAGAGAGAATCATGTTGCTTGGCTTAGGAAACATTGATAGAAGATCAGTGTTTTGATCATAACTTGAGCTACTAAACTTTGATAGTTTTTATTTAAAAAAATCAAAACGTAGATCTCTTTGAGCTCTACCACTTTGTATAAGAACTAGTAAGCTAGTTCAAAGTGCAAGAATGTCTAAAATTGACATAGAAATTTTTTTTTATCACGATAAATTGTGCATTTGAGTTGAGCAGGAGAGGAGGGAGAGTGTATAGAGAGAGAAAGAGATAGCTTCATCTCAACTTCAACACATACTCTTGACAAAGAATAGAAATGAGATCCGACAAAAAGAAAGGAGGATTGTGTGTGTAGCATATCTCTCTCTCTCACACACACACACACACACACTCCAATTCTCAATATTGAATACTCATATTCTTGGCTTGTGGCATTGAAGACTTCTCATACGACACCGACATGCATGGGTGAGGTGCACTCTTCCATACAAGAGTGACACCCAACATTAGCAGCGGCTTTTGCGACTGGACTACGTGTTTTCACATGCTCTTTGGCGTTATATAGAGCTAGACAGAGAATAAAGGGTATTCTTTTGTCAAAATGAATCAAGTTTAATAGCGTTATGTTTTCAAAAAAGGTTTTATATTGCATTTTGAAAACACCTTGTAAGTTTCTTTCGAAAAAGGGTTGTTTAACTCCTTCCAAGCATGTAAGTTTAGGGTTGAAATGGATAGAGAAAGCGGTAGATATTGGATCATTAAATTAATCACATACATATTATTAAATTTATATTTAGAAATGTCATACTTTTGTGAATTAAGTGAAATATTATAAACTAACATGTTTTATAAAATGTGTGTGTGTGTGTATGTGTGTGTGTGTGTGTGTGTGTGTGAGTGAGAGAGAGAGAGAGAGAGAGAGAGAGAGAGAGAGAGAGAGAGAGAGAGAGAGAGAGAGAGAGAGACCATGTGTGCTTCCAAAGATTCATACATATTGAAGTCAAGTTACACACACACACACACACACATATATATATAATGTTTTTTCTTATATAGAAATGTGTCCAAAGCTATTCAATCTAGTAAGTTATCTAGTAATCATATATTTTTTCTTATATAGAAATGTGTCCAAAGCTCCTTGTGGTCTAGCACGAGCAAACCTAATGCAAATTGGGCATGAGGAACATAAGGACCTCAGTGTGATGCTTCTACTTCTCTACAAAGGAAGATACCAAAAAGAGATGGTGAGGACTATGACCACTAATATGAATTACTTAATACAGGAATCCAAAAAACCTTTGAGCCAAAAGATATTGTAAGCTAGCTTATTAGCTTGAAAAAGCTTATCAACACAACTATGTCACAATAAGAACAAGTTGCTTTGACTTTTGGGGACTCTTATTGGATGAGACAGTGGCTAATACAATATGTAAGGTGCAAATGCAAACAAGTTTGTTCATGGCTAACATTGCCAACCGACTACATGAATCATAAACCACATGAAGTAGACTATACTACGGCTAATTTGCAAATCCCACAGAGGACAAAAATATCTAGAAAGGCATAAGATAAATCACCATACATCTAGTAACCCAAAAGGGTAGACCAACACTCTAAACTCTATTGTCATAGCAAATTTTTAACTACCAATCCATATTGCAAAACATGGCCATGCAATTGCTACTTGTTGATATCAAAATGAATAGAAAACACATAGTCAAAATCGAGCTTATTATGCTTAAGATACAAAACTACATATTCAAGGTAGTGAATCAAGCCATTATAGTCCTAGCTCGGCTCCATAACATTGGTATTGAAGTGCTTTTTAATTAACTAGTCTCTTCTAGCTCTTGGCAGCTGAACCTCACATAGCATTCATGAACCTAACATACGCACCCTATCAGAGCATCCTTAAGAGATGAGCTTTTCTGTTTTTGGAAGGATGCCCAATTTTGGCTAAGAGGCGAACCAAATTTGGTAGATCTTTTCTACTCTATTGGTAGAACATTGATATTGCTGAAAAAAGTCCTCCTAAAGTGCCGAAGATCATTAACTATAGCTCTATGATATATATCCTCATGCACGTCAGACACTACAGCTTCACTTTCATCCCCACTTCTTTGAAGCTATCATTCCTCTCCTCCTTGAATTTCTTCTTCATCCAATAGATCAATATATCCTTTATTTTCAATAACTTTAATATTTTCCCTACGATGGTAATCTATATGAGTGTAATCATGTCAACGAGCAGAAAAATAGCATGTCCCAAACAATGCTAACAAGCACTACTAACATACAAAGAACATCCTTATTTGCAAACAATCCACAAGAATTCTACGACTAAGGAAGCTCTTGTCTACTTGCAATACTTTGCAATATTTGTAGCACATTAACCCTTGTTAGTGGGCCAAGCTCTAATAAGGAGTTTTTCATGAAGAATAAACAATTATTGATGATGATAAATCTCGAGGGGGTCACCTATCCTTGAACGTACGCGATATACACAATCTATACAGAGTGACCCCCCTACAGGGGGATTCACTAAGGGTTACCATATGGTATCACGTGAGTGTACAATAGGGGGGTTTTCTAAGGCCAAATGGATAGATTCTACATTGGAGGGTCCCGTATGTAGGGGTTAAAAAGGCAATTTTGTTGCACACAGGTGGCATCCCCCCATTACTACTAGTGAATCCCCCATGCCCCCCCGAGTGATAAATTTGTAGGAGAAAATTCCTATTGCATAATATTTGTGAGTACCTAAGAAGTTTAGCTCAGTAAATGAGACCTTTGTGATGTATCCCCAAGGTTGAGGTTTGAAGGTTGACCGGATATATTCTATTGGGTGTATCCTCCTTCCCTATTGGGGAGGTATTTCCCACGGTTGCCCCTCGAGGGTGTTATACAACATGTGCAGTTGTAAATACATGATATATGTATAGCTTCTCCCTATTATCTTCCCCGTGCTCAATGGTTATAAAAAAAAACTTGTGAGTTCTTTAAGTTGGCAGTCGCACCTTGTACAAGGTAAAGCTGTGTGTCAACAACCTTGATCTTAGTGGTGGATTGTTTTCATTAGGTGCATTTCACAAGTAACGTCACTAGAGTCTAACTATAGCTGAAGTGAAGAGTTTTTTTACACATTTTGAAGAGATAGGACATGTGTCCCTCCTCTAATAAAAATGATGTCTATTGCAAGAGCTTGAGGGGATCACTGTATGTAAGCCTCCCATATCAAGTGCATTCATGGACTAATTATAAAACCCCTTAACTATAGATTTTTCATGAATAAAGGACACCCATTTTTCATGGGCCTTGTAAGGTTTCTTAATTTTAAGGAATTAGAGGGTAATTTTTTTTCAATGAGGGGGGCCAAGTTATATAAGTGTACTTCTCTTTCTACCTTTTTTCTTTAGTTGTCCTAGCTTTTAAAAAAAAATCAAAGCAGGCCCCTTAGATAGAAAGCCTACAACTTTAGGTCTAAAGTCCTCTCTTTCATAGATCATAATTACCAACTTGCCATCTAAACAAAAACATTGGTGATGGTATATGTATACATCAAGGTATAAAATCATGGTTATAGTCAATCACAAGACAATATAACCATCAGCTTCATCATGGATAGTATTGAATAAATACTACAACATCCTTAGTATCTTCCTTAGTGCCCAATAATGGGGGCAAAATAAATGAACCAGCAGATTAACCTAGCACAACATACATCACTCCAAGGCAATGCTTTAAAGAAAAAGGACACATGGCCATGCTTAGTCCATGGGACCATCAACAAGAGGTGACACAAGGGAGTGCCAAAAAGGAGAACTTTCAGTATGTAAAATGTTGTGAATTCAAATAGTCAACTACTTCTATCTCATGCATGAATATTAGTGCCATCATCCTAGTCTTCTTCCATAGGCCAGGCCACCTCATCTCTTTTGGAAAAATTCTGCACCATTTGCACCACCATAGCACATTCCAATGCAACCTTCACCAACATGGCCATTAGCATAGCCCTACATACCATCTTTACCTACATGGCATCACTTGTAGGGCTAGATTCCTCCACCTGGTCTCCATCAAGCTTACCGGCTTGCTCTGCTCCCTGCTTTTCACACACATTCATTGCATCTCCACTCACATGCAAGAGATCAAACTCTTCATACCTTGACTTGGACGACTCCATTTCCCAATTTGTATCTGCATCCATAGAAATCCTATCACTTGGACCAATCTCCTCTTCCATCTCAAGATCTAGTTCTTCTCAAGCTTTACCACTTCAACCTCATCCACAAAACACACCCTTTGATCTCTAGCACACTTCAATGGAGATTGATCAACCATACCTGGACTCACCCGTGCATTTTTTACCTCATTTAGAACCACTTGCACTTCCTTCACAACTAGAGCCTCTTTAACTTGCATTCTCGGCATGGAAACTACATTATCTGTTTGCACCCAGAGAACCCTTGGTTCCTCTTGCACAGGCACATCCCTTTTGCATCACTTTTGCTTGACTTCCACCGCATCATCTTGCTTTGGCACCACTTCTTTGGCAAACCCTGCCTTGCCTGTGGCTTCTTCAAAATGTTTTCTGTTCGTCCTTTTGCTTAAGCCACCGCTTCTTCATGAATCATATGTCACCGGTCCATCTATCTCCACTTTATCTTGCATTTCCTCATGCAGGCAATCCATAAACTTGCTCAATATAAGAAAACCAACATTCTCAATAGAAGTTACCTTGATCAACCATCCCCAAAGGACTTCAAAATCCCATTCAAATGCTCAAACATTACTTTCCAGGCTCTGCTTCAACCTATCTAGTTTTGGCTTCACCTCCTCCAGCTCCACATCTACTACAAGTTTGCTTCAAAAATCCACTTCCAAAGCTTCACAATGGGTCTTTTCTTCTTTAGGTAGACCATCAAACCATCTCTTTGCTTTACCATGAACCAAGACCGGGAAAACTTGCAATGCACCTTCTTTTCTTGACACATTGCTCTCTAGTAGAAACAACCCATAATTTTGGAGCCAGGATTTTGCATCTTCGGCCCTAGTGAAATTGGAAAACCTGGGCCATGCCATCTCTAGCAAAATCTAATCTCCAAAACTTGCATCTTTGGAATCACCAAAATCACAACTTCAACTTTAAACAATTGCAATCAGCGTGCTCCTCAGTGAGGGCACCAAAAGATGGAGAGGGGGAAATGGGGAACACACCCACAGCACACACACAAAATTCCTCTCTATAGCCCAGGGTATTCACATCACCCCTATCCTCTTGGAAAATACCTTTGAACAACACACTCACAAAAGCAAACCATCATTTTCACACAAATCAACGCGCCAATGCACACACCACCAGACCAAACACACATACCCGCACTTTGGGGACGAGTCACTCACACACCATCCTTACAATTTCTATCGCACATACCACCAACACACACAAAGTCTCTCTCTTTGCACAATAAGAACGATCCACGGGCACCCTTATCTATTGAAACTTACACACACACAAAGAGACACAGTAGAAAAGAGAAGGGGGGGTGGGGGCATAGACAAACTATCAGGCAACACTTCACTTCATTCAACACAAAAAGAACTCTTTACATCAATCATGAGCGCCAATCTAAGGCCAGCTCAGCACATCACACATCCACAATGATCCACAAGCACACCCCTTTGTGAAGGCCACACAACTCACTCTTAACGGCACCCTTTGTTGGTAGCCGGGAAAAAATCCCTCTTGTTCTTTGTAAAAAGACCCTTGAAAATGGTTAAAATTTGGTTTTTATAGAGCCTCCATTCCATTTTTGGCAAGTCGATGAGAACTAGAAACTTGTTCATCTTCTTTTGAAATGTTTTCATGGGGAATTGCATCTTGTATGCCTTGACAATCCCTTCTCTCTCTTCCTTTCTAACTTTGTGCACCGCAAGAACCCCTCCCCCCCTGTCGAGCACTAGTGCTAGTGGGGGACCCCTCCTCTAGCTTTACCTTCAAAAATATTGGGGCCTAGAGGGCCGTGGGATCAAGCCCCTACAGGTTGCCACATCATTCACTATGAGTAACTGATGGGCAATGACAATGCTGATGAATACCATCAAACAACCTACAACACCACCCGGGCCACACAACGGCACACGGAGTGCCCTCTCAGACCATCAGCTCATCCACCATCGCCAAGATCCAAGAGGAGTTCTCCCTCCACAATGGTACAGACAATGGGGCACCACTTTGGCTCAAGTAATTTTCATTTCTTTCCGAAGCCACCGCATATGGGGCCATTCGATGGCCACGTTGCATCACCACATTTCTCACCCCTTCAAACTCCCAAATCCTTTGAGCATGATATATACAAAAACCTCTTTTTTTACCACAGCTTTAGAGCATCCCTATTTACTACTCCCACGTCCAATGATTGAGCCGTAATGTTGTGTTGCAAGTCATCATTCTTGATCTTGACTTCACCCATCCACTTTGCATTTTGGCCTTCCCAAGATCATCTATCGAGATTGCAAAAATGGAGAAAATCATCTGTAACCATCCATCGGGCAGTTGTCCCAAGCTTCAACTAGCTGTAACTTGGCAATCGTGACTTTGTTTGACAAGCCATCAAATCCCATTGGCTCCACATGCTGCATTCCAACTTCTCAAACTTTGGCAAGGACCAAAAAAAACACCAGATGGCATGTCTATCGATGTGGCCAAGTGGGCTCATAGCTGGCCCAGTACAAATTTTCAACTGACCATAACTTTCTTGTTTGAGCTTCGATTAGAAGTCCGAGAAGACCGGCATGCTCCACACTTGAGTTCTTCACACACTAGAAGCCAATCTAGATGGCTCATCAAACGGTTCTCCCGTACCAAAGTTATGATGGCTTCAATCTTGAAGGCTTTGAAAAACCCCATAGACAGGGCAAATAGGGACAGATGGCCAGAGCTGATGTCAATGGATAGGGTTGAAGAGATCAATTTGTGGAGCATGGTAGTTTCTTTGGATCATCAATTGGATCTCTAGAGAGAAAGTTATGGCGACAGGAAAGATTGATGGGGGCCAGTTATGGGCCAACTTACCTGTATTGAAAAGCATGGCCTACTGGGAGATTTTGGGCCTCAACCACATTCTGGAATGTAGTATGCATTGTTTGGAGCTAGCTAAAAGTTACAAATTTTTAATTGGATGACTGGACGGTGAGATATATCATGTTGAAGCTGGGCTCGATTACTGAGCAGGCTTGTACATATGTTTTTTGCCAGCTTTGGCGGCCTCAGTTAGCGAGATTGGTGAAGTCAAACTTTGATCAAGATGGGGAAGTTCAATGCCGGCGATGCAGAATTTGGGGAGTATTTTCCAGACAAGGATTGGAGCTTTAGATAGGACCTGGTAGAGCTTGGAAGGAGGGTGTCGACAAGACATTTTTTTGAGGTTTGTGGTGGGCTTTGGGGTGGCTCATGGAGGGAAATTGATAGGGGCATGCCACATGGATAGGGGTATAGTCCCACATGCGAGGACCAATAGCGGAAGGAATGGTATATAATGTGCAAAGGAGCCACCTCATATGCATCTCAAGGCATGCGGCTCCTTGGAGCATGGCTATGGAAACCTCAATGGGTGGCGCTCTCGGAACTGTTAGGGTGTCTGTGTGCGGTGTTCGTTGTTAGAGTTGATGGTGTGTGGTGGGCCGATGGTCATTGATGGTGCTACAACCAGTTGGTGACATAGGAGGGGGCACTCTGCAAGGGACGAGTTCCCACAAGGCCTCAAAACGACCTGCACCTTTTATTGAATGGGAAGTGTGCTCAAACGGGTTGTCACGGCGCCGTGACAACCAAAATGGACCCAACACAAGCAGTGAGAGAGTGAGTGGAGATAAGAGTGATGAGGTGTCGGTACCCTATACCTAATGTACTAAAATGGTATGCCCAAGTGTGTGAAATGGGGTCCCAATTCAAAAAAGAGGTGCCCTTGAGATGCAAAAGCAAGAAGACTCCACTTTTTTTGTTGTTTTGGAAAATAAGGCTTTTTTAAGAGTTGTAAAGAGCTTTTTGCCAAGGAGTTTTTTGGAGTATGTGAAGAATAGGATTGCTATGTGTAAGGCATGGTGTCTTGGTAAGCTTTTGCAAGGACAAGTTCTCCATTCCCCCCCCCCCCCCCCCCCCCCCCCCCCCTTGGTGTCGTTTCTCTGCCCCCCCCTCCCTTCTTTTCTGCTCATGTGCTTTGCTTGGTGTTGTTGGTGTCGGTGTGGTTAAGTGCAACCACAAACAAGAGCTGTGTATGCAAAGAGAGAGAGAGAGAGAGAGAGAGAGAGAGAGAGAGAGAGAGAGAGAGAGAGAGAGAGAGAGAGAGAGAGAGAGAGAGAGAGAGAGAGAGAGAGGATTGTGTGTGTTTGTAGTGTGCAATAGAGGTGTTGGGTGTATGATATGTGTTGGAGCTTCCCGAGAAGCGTATGCATGTGTCGATATATCAAAACGAGCATGGGCAAGTGGTTTTGTGTTGATTTCAAAGGTGAAAACTAGTGGTTAGAGGTGTTGTGTTTACCTTGGGCTATAAAGAGGTGCACATTGTGTATTTTGGGTGTGTATCTCCTTCCCCATTTCCCTCTTCTAGTGCCCCCATGTAGAAGCACGCTGATTGCTCCTCATTTGGTGAAGAAGCACAAGTTTTTGCATTGGTGGAGATGGCATCTCATAGTGATGGTCTGATTTTCACAGGTGAAGAGAGTCTATACAAGTGGATTGTGAATTTTGAGTTGTATATGCTATCACTGTGTATGTTAAATGAGGATAGCAAGATGCAAATTTTTTTGGTGATGTGAGGTAAAGAAAAAGTGTGTTAAAAAGCATTGGAAGGTGAGCCGAGGCATGCTCTATGGGCATGTTTCTTACGTGATTTTTGCAAAGAGGCGTCCCCAATCGAGATGGATGCCACACTAAGGGCACTCAAACAAGATGTAAGTGAAGAATTTGGTTTGTTTTTGGATTGTTTTGAATCTTGTTGGGTAGAGTTAGCGACAACCATGCAGTTGGCTAGTAGTGACTACTTCAAACAAGAAAATTTATGGTGTGCCTATATCCTAAAGTGAGGGAAAAAGTGGAGTTTGAAAGCCCAGAGAATTATAATGGTGCAGTGGAAATTGCAAAGGTGAAGAGGAGGAAAATAAAAAAGAACATTGAGCAGGATGTTTCGGGCTATGAACAAGTGGTTCCTAACCAACCACAAGGTCCGAGGGATGCTATTCATGAGGAGAACCATGGGAACTAAGGTATAGTAGTTGTGCCGCAGAATTGGGTGAAAACTATAGAGGATTTTTCCAAGAAAATGCAAGAGTTACGGCTAAGTGTGATGGATAGAGGACATCAAAGAGGGGCAAGGGGTAGGGTAAGGCCGTTACCCAGATGCTATAACTATGGAGAAGGACATTTATCTGCCAGATTTCTGAGAAAGAGGTGGTATCTATTGGTAGAGGAAGAGGCCAAGCACAATTTATGGCCCAAGAGAGAAAGTGATCAAGAATCTGGTGTAGCCAGCTCCTCTAAATGGTGGTAATGCTCCTAGGGGGAACATCACTAGAGTGGATAAGCAGGATGTCAAAGTTTTGGCCAATAAAAGGGCGAGAACTGAATGGGAAACGGAGACCAAGCGGGAGACTACAGCTCTTAAAGGCAAAGAGAAAGTGTATAAGGGTAGAGAGAAGTTGGAAACTAGCAAGAAAATAGGATGATGTAATATCAAGCAAACAGACTTCCACCAGATGGGATACAGCTACCTCGAGTATGACTTGGTAAGTGATATGCAGGGCGAAAAAGCTAACATAGCTTTTGGACAATTGTTGGGTTTGAATCCTAAACTAAGGAGGCAATGGTCTATGAGTGTGAGCATGAAGCTATCAAAAGCTATGGGAAAACATGGCATTAAGGGTGGGTAGCCCAGCTGATGTTCTTCCTTTGGTGGATGTTGTCATCAAAAAGAGGATGCAGGTTCAGGCCTATATAGATAGTGGAGCACAAGTTTGCATCATGACGGAAGCCACAATGAGGGAAACAAGTGTTAAATCAATAGCCAAATTGAATGTACTCATGAGGATGGCTAACCATGCTAAAGCTAGGTGTTTGGGTGTAACTCAGGATGTAAGAGCAAAGGCGATGGCCATTAAGTGCCTACTTGATTTCTTTGTGATGAAAGCAGGTGATAACACATACCTATCATCTTGGGTAGGCCGTGGCTGCTTTCAATAGGTGCTAAACAAGATTGGGAAATCAGAGTGTTCACATTGTTGGATAAGGAGAGGGGAAGACAGGTAGTGCTAGAACTAAAGATCAAAGAGAGCCGTCTCCATCCTATGGCGGCAAAAGATGAAGATAACATGACGAGCTACGAATACAAAACTGAGATGGCCTATGATGAAGGATACACTAATACCGAGGAAGAGGAAAGCAAGGGTGGTATGCTAAAGCTTGATGTTGATTTTTTTGGAGTCACTGTTGAGGACTCTCATGCAAAAGAGGAAGTGCAACCGCAGGTTCATGGTATAGGTGAGGAAGAGGTAGCCAATATGGTGAGCAAAGATTTGACCAAGGAGGAGAAAGAAGGCTATGTCCAACTTTGAGCCTCCTTTTTTAATATGTTTAGGAATACAAGAAATTGTCTGGAGGAAAGGGTGTTGAGCACAAGATAGTCCTCAAGGAGGGGTACAAGCCAAAAGTGCAGAAGCTAAGAAGATAGGGGGAAATTCAGCCCTTTGGCAGGAGATCAGTCAGTTGTTAGATGCACGTGTTATACACCTCATGAAGGAGTCTGAGTGGGTTTCCCCGGTGGTTATCACTCTTAAGAAGAATGGAAAATGGCAGGCGTGCATTGACTACAAGCCATTGAATGTGGTGACTAAGAGAAACCACTACCCCTTGCCATTTCAAGATGAAATCTTAAATCATGTAGCTGGCCATGAGAGGTATTCCATCAGGTGTTTTGCCTAAAGAAGGATGCCATTTGGGTTGGTAAATGCTGATGGGGGCTTTTCACAAGCCAAGCTCCCATACCCCTCTTCTCTCGTCCCCACCCCATGAAAACCCCCTCTTAGGGAGGGAGTGATAAAAAGCATTGGAAAAAATAAGAAAAAAATAAAGTATGACTATGTAAATATATGAGAAAGGTAAAATTGGCCACCTCATGCCTGCGGGGCAGCCCATCCCCACCTTGCCTCCTTTTTCTTCACTGTTGCCCCGTCGTGTGTCCCTTTTCCTCTCTTCCACTCAAAAGGTCAACCCCCTCTCTCTTCCCCTTGTCCTTTCTCCTTTCTCTCTCTCCTCAAGCTACCCCACCTCTCACCAATAATGCACCCTAACTCACATGCAACTTATGCTATCTTCCAAAACAGTATACCCCACCCCCCTTTTCTCTCTCCTACACTCTCCCATGATCCAAATACCCCCCTCTCTCTCTAAAATTCGAAATCTCTCTTGTCTTGTAGCCAGATGGCCTCCCCCACACTCACACACACTCAGTTTCACTGAAAAAGGTGCCCACAGACCCATCCCCACCCAGTGGTTATCTGATTTTCTTGTGTTCACACACATCTGCACACAGATTCACCTCTTAACACACTCCCCTCTCTCCCCTCTTGTAATTACTTTATTCTCCATGTCACCTCTCACTTTTTTTCATCAACCCATCTCTCTCTCTTAGTCTCTCTCTCATGAGACTACTGTTCTGGCACATATACACACAGCCAGACAAGTGGGGCCCACAGTCACATGGCCTGTGTAGATAATGATTTCTTCATTTCTAAATTCTAGAATTTCTCCCCCCCTCCTCCCCTATATAAAGAGGGGTCACTATCACACTAAACACACACAACATCACCAAAGAACACACTATGCACTGTGTGTGCCTAGTGCACACACACACACCCACACCATCACCATCACCGCAATCACCATGCTTGTCTTGAGCATGACCTCTACACCCTTGGCTATGGAAGATGAAGGGCAACTAAATGAAGGATGATGGCCATAACCCTCGTGCGATTCTTCGCCATCAACTCCCACCTATCCGCCATGTGCTCTACCACGATCTCCCTTCTCATTCCCCTACCATATGCTCCCCATTTCATCGCCTTATTCACTAAATAAAGCTTGAGGTTTTGTGAGTATGTTTTCTTGCAATGTTTTGCCCATGTGAGGTGTGCGGAATCACCACCTAGTCTTGTGTTTGGAGTGAGCTTGTGTATGTGTGAAGGGTGTGCGGATTCGCCATCCTTTTGTGGTGCCTAAGTACTAAGCCGCTATACCCCCTCCCTTACTCTCTCTCTCTCTCTCTCTCTCTCTCTCACTTGATCTCATTCCCTTTCCTCTTCATCATTGCTCCCAAGCATCCATCTCTCTTGGATGAAAACTTTGTTATGGTGGTGTGTCGTTTGCGTCCTAGCCGCTGAAGCTAGGTGGTGCCCCCTGTTTGCTTTACCATGACAGGCTCGAGGCACTCCATTCGGTCCCCGGTGTTTTAGAGGCCATCGGGGGTTCGGGGTTTGCTTTGCTCCCATCATTTGGTGCCCCCACGGAGGAGGGCTTTCTAAGACCCTTTGGTTTACAATGCTGAAAGTGACGCTCACTATCAATCATGGATGAATGGCTAGCAGGATTTGCTAACTGGACGACAGAAGAAGAAGAGCTCCAAGCACAACTAGACAAACTCCGCATCTCCATCAAAGCTCGAGTTCCAGGTGTAACGATTTGCAGTGGGAGAGTCAACCAACACGCCAAACCCAGTGGATATACATAGGCCGAGTGCCGAGAAGAAGAAGGAGAAGGTCGAAACCATGTCCGCAACCTACAACCAACCCACAACAATAAGATGGAAGGAGCTCTACACAATAGAGAATCAACACTATTCTACTTTGAGAATCGGGTAAGTCAAGTCACCGAGGTAATTATCACAGTCAGTTTCCAAGTCGCACTTGATGCTGCAGCACAGATAACGGAAGCATTGGCTCACACTCTCACTAGAGAAACTAGGGATCTACTGAGTTTGTTTCAGGAAAGAACACCACCCTCTCCCACAAGCTTGGGCAGTGACTAAGCACCTCTAAGCTTCACATGAATCAGTACAACCTACCTCAAGATAGATCACACATACCAACACGTGTACGCTCAATCAAGGTAATACTGGATTTGAAGGCTCACTACCAGCACGTCATTGACACCATGCCGGGTGGGGAGCGGTTTTTGGAGGTTCTGGCATCAGATCAACCATTTGTCTTACCTTTGGTACAAGGCAATGTACCGTTTGAAGTTTTAATCTATGTCCTAGTATAAGAGGGTATACACGCCTCCTTGTAAAGAAGAAAAAAACTTTTGCAAGTTAAGCAGTGTGTCTTTCTAGCTCTCTCTCAGTAATAATGGCAAGTGTAGCATTTCCAACATTTAAAGGAAAGAAGGGGGAGGATTTGGTAACAGACTTCCTAGATGACTTTGAAGTAGCATGTGTAGTGAGCAACAAAGATACAGATGAATCCCGGGTTAGAATCTTTAAGCATCTCATGAAGCTAGAAGCTAGATCATGGTACAATGCACTTCCACAAGCAACCAAGGATGACTGGGAACCCTTAAAAACCTCTTTTAAGAGGCGCTTTGGGGGAGGTACCACTTCAGAAAAGTTGTGGGACAAGTTGAGAGACTTGAAGCAGGAGGGTCTTTTAGAATATGCCACCTATGAGTCCAAATTTGTGGATTTGTGGGAACGGTGGGTTGAGTCACTGGCAAGGGGGGAAGCTGCACCTGGTTTCCTAAAAAAAGATCGGTTCACGCATGGCTTATGGCCGCTTCTCAAGGAGAAGGTGAAAGGTAGATTCCCGGCTACGTACGAGTTAGCCGTTGAGATTGCTCGCCTTAAGGACAGGAAGCTGCGAATGAAAGCCAAAGGAACCGAGTCAACAGAAGCAGGAACATCGCATCGACCAGCAACTACGAAAACCACCATTCCACAACCACCACCGGCTCTTGGGGTAAGAGATGACCAACAAGATATGTTGGCCCATATTACTGACCAACTGCAGAATTTGTCTGTCCACTTAATACAGCAAGGGAGGATTCAAGAAAGAGATCAAGACCCTGGAAGAGCACGACGACAAAATAGGGAGTATCACTGCTACAACTACGGGGAAGATGGCCATGAAATGTACTACTGCCCACACCCGAGGAGGCATAATTTCAATAGAGGGGGGAGACAGAATCAGATCTCTCCACCAAGAGCAAGACCACCGCCACTCAGGCAACCATTCCCACCTGTTCAAATCACACCACCAGCGGTGCAACCACAGCTGGCCACACCAATTCGACGCCAGTCACCAATGCAACCACCACCACAATCACCACTTACAATCATCCTACGCCCACCACCAATTGGTACCCGCACACCAAGTATCATTGGTCTTGCAGAAGAGGTCAAGATGAGTGTAAAAGAAGAAGGATTAAGTAAGAAGACTATTCAAAGAACTGAAGCAGTGGAACAAGAGGTTAAAGAATCAAAAGATGCTACCCAGGTGGGGGAGGTAAGTCAAGAAAATTGTGTTACAAATGTGAGTACATCTTTAACCTTGGATAAAATAGGCACCAAAGCGATCAATCGACAGCATTGGGCAGTAAGGGTAAGAAGGTGTAAAGTGTTGATTAGGCCTCGTCAGAGTAAGAGGAATGCAAAGGTCATGAAAGATACAAGAGAAGAGGAAAACCAGCCTGTTAGCAAGGCTTTGCAGAAGGTGGACAACATATCAAGCAAAGGGGAGGGCTTTGAAAACGGAAGCCTGTGCACCATCATGGACCAAGGACAGTGTAGCAAGCTAAAGGAATCTTGCATCAAGGCAGTTTCACTAGAGGACCATAACGAAGAGGTAAGTATGACTGAAGGTTTGGAGTTGGATATTGCTCTAGAGGCTTGGAAGCAGAGCAAGACTTTATTGTGTAGTGTTATAGACTTAGAGATGGGTAATGCATCTAGTCTACTGAAGGGTGTTATAAACTTGGAGATGGGTAATGCCTCCAGTTTATGTGAGGGTGTTCCGAGTAAGTTTGATGATCAATATGCTGCCAACCTTTTAAGGATGTTCCAAACTCCTCCACAACACAGCATTGTGTTTGCATGGGATGCATCAGACCTATGGCTATGGCTAGCCGCTATAACATATAGAGAGAAGATCAGCATGGAGATAAGAGCAAAGGAGCCATGGATAGACAAAAGCCTGATATAATGCAAGAATAAAGACCTCATTCGCAATTTGGTACAATTTTTTACAAATAGTGCATCCTCTCTTTGGAGAAAGGTAAGTGGATTACGCTTGTATTTAAGCTGCAAGGTAGGTGGCTTGCTATTAGCATCAGTGAAGGAAGCTGACATGTTTCAGCACACCCAAAAGAAGCATGATATGCTCGCAGTTTTTCCTAGTCATGGCAGTAAGCAGGATTCTGAAGACAACTTGAGCTCACCACACCAACAAGGCGGCCATATATGGTGGATTCTTGGTACACTCTTGGGAATCATAATTTTCAGTTCTGTCTTTGCAGGAGCCAAGATGCTCATTTCCCCTCTCGCTACTGGTGGTTACAAATTTGATCCAATTTGGCATGCAAATTTTATTGTTCGGACACTGCAAACAATGATCCTATTTTTCACTTGGGATCCAGGAGGACATTGGCACAAAGTTTTGGAAGCCATGGGCTTCCCCTTTAATCAACCGACACTATTCCAAGGAACAAGCTATCACCCGGACTTGTTACAGATTCATGAATATCCCAAAAATCTCACCAATGGCCAAATGGAATGGCTAGTTCAGAAGGCAACTCGATATCGGATCCTACAGCTAAGCGGAAGAAGAAAAAGAGCTAGAGACATGAATGCCTCTAGCCAAAAGGGGAGGGCTAATGATGGGGGCTTTTCACAAGCCAAGCTCCCATACCCCTCTTCTCTCGTCCCCACCCCATGAAAACCCCCTCTTAGGGAGGGAGTGATAAAAAGCATTGGAAAAAATAAGAAAAAAATAAAGTATGACTATGTAAATATATGAGAAAGGTAAAATTGGCCACCTCATGCCTGCGGGGCAGCCCATCCCCACCTTGCCTCCTTTTTCTTCACTGTTGCCCCGCCGTGTGTCCCTTTTCCTCTCCTCCACTCAAAAGGTCAACCCCCTCTCTCTTCCCCTTGTCCTTTCTCCTTTCTCTCTCCCCTCAAGCTACCCCACCTCTCACCAATAATGCACCCTAACTCACCAATAATGCACCCTAACTCACATGCAACTTATGCTATCTTCCAAAACAGTATACCCCACCCCCCTTTTCTCTCTCCTACACTCTCTCATGATCCAAATACCCCCCTCTCTCTCTAAAATTCGAAATCTCTCTTGTCTTGTAGCCAGATGGCCTCCCCCACACTCACACACACTCAGTTTCACTGAAAAAGGTGCCCACAGACCCATCCCCACCCAGTGGTTATCTGATTTTCTTGTGTTCACACACATCTGCACACAGATTCACCTCTTAACACACTCCCCTCTCTCCCCTCTTGTAATTACTTTATTCTCCATGTCACCTCTCACTTTTTTTCATCAACCCATCTCTCTCTCTTAGTCTCTCTCTCATGAGACTGCTGTTCTGGCACATATACACACAGCCAGACAAGTGGGGCCCACAGTCACATGGCCTGTGTAGATAATGATTTCTTCATTTCTAAATTCTAGAATTTCTCCCCCCCTCCTCCCCTATATAAAGAGGGGTCACTATCACACTAAACACACACAACATCACCAAAGAACACACTATGCACTGTGTGTGCCTAGTGCACACACACACACCCACACCATCACCATCACCGCAATCACCATGCTTGTCTTGAGCATGACCTCTACACCCTTGGCTATGGAAGATGAAGGGCAACTAAATGAAGGATGATGGCCATAACCCTCGTGCGATTCTTCGCCATCAACTCCCACCTATCCGCCATGTGCTCTACCACGCTCTCCCTTCTCATTCCCCTACCTATGCTCCCCATTTCATCGCCTTATTCACTAAATAAAGCTTGAGGTTTTGTGAGTATGTTTTCTTGCAATGTTTTGCCCATGTGAGGTGTGCGGAATCGCCACCTAGTCTTGTGTTTGGAGTGAGCTTGTGTATGTGTGAAGGGTGTGCGGATTCGCCATCCTTTTGTGGTGCCTAAGTACTAAGCCGCTTTACCCCCTCCCTTACTCTCTCTCTCTCTCTCTCTCTCTCTCTCTGTCTCTCTCACTTGATCTCATTCCCTTTCCTCTTCATCATTGCTCCCAAGCATCCATCTCTCTTGGATGAAAACTTTGTTATGGTGGTGTGTTGTTTGCGTCCTAGCCGCTGAAGCTAGGTGGTGCCCCCTGTTTACTTTACCATGACAGGCTCGAGGCGCGCTATTCGGTCCCCGGTGTTTTAGAGGCCGTCGGGGGTTCGGGGTTCGCTTTGCTCCCGTCAATGCCTATGCCACTTTTAAGGATTGGATGAATAGGGTATTTGGTCCCTACTTGGGTAGGTTCATTAGGGTATTCATGGATGATTTTTTTTGCTATAGCTCTAGAGTGGAGAATTTGTTGAAGCTGCGGCTATATGTTTAGAGTTTTGATAAAGAAGGAGGTCAATTGAACGCGAAGAAATGCAAGCTAGTACAACCTTGCGCATCAGTGTTGGGCCATGTGGTGTCGTAGAATGAATCGACGAGGATCCAAAAAAGGTCCAGGCTCTGTTTTTTATGTAGCCTCCTTCTAGTGCTAAAGGTTTGGCACCATTTGTGCATAAATTGAAGTATTTGTCAAGGTTTTTTTGGATGTTGTTCCAATATGTGTATCCTCTTCAAAAAAGGGTACAGCAAGTGCATGGCTTTGAATGGGATGAAGAAACTCAAGAAGCCTTTGATAAAGTGAAAGAAATTTTTTGTTATCTACCTACGATGTATCCTCTTAATTGAGACGAGGATTTCTATGTTGCCATGATGGAGTCGGGATGTGTGCGGTCTAGCTGGGAAGGTGCAAAAACTTTGGCTATGAGAGTTCATGATGAGAGTCACAAAAACACTTTAAGAAAAAGCATTTATGGAAAATCTACAACTCTCTTTCTAAAGATGACTAAAAATCTAAGAGCATTCGTGACAAGACAATCACAAACCCTCTCCCCTATTGTGCTTGGGAGTTGCTTGTTTTCGTAGGTGAGTTCGTGATGAAAGGTTCACCAATTCACATTCATTTTCACTTAAAAAGATAAATTAAGAAACACTAAACTTTCATATGTGAAACTTCAATCCTCATACACGTACAAATCCCAATCAAAACCCAAACCTCTTTCATGGTATCATGTAGCCTCGCCCCCAATTACATAGTCAAACAGTTGAAAGGAATACACAAGCTTCCACCTTCACGAAGATAATTTTCTGATTTTTTAGAGATTTAAGTGATTCTAAATTGAATCCCACACACCATTTTGATAAGGGGAAACCCTAATTCACTCCCTCACTAGCTCAGATACAAGATTGCGAAGGACCAGGACTACAGCACACATAGATTTGGGCTACCATGGAAGCTATTGCATAGTAGAGAAAAATTGCAGGTTTCTCCATTAAAAATCAGCCTTATCTCTTTTTTTCACATAATTTTCAGCTGAGGTATCAATTTTTGGGCCATTTTTCCACTTTGGACCAAAACTAGGCCATTTTCATCTCATTTTTGACCCAAAAAATACCATTTTTATGCGAAAATTCCCAAACAGAGTCAAAAAAATCTTTAAATTTGTGGGATCACTTGCATAAGCATAAAAAGTGTAGATGTGCATAATTTTTCATCAATATTATATTTTGGGTCATTTTTCATGCAATTTGCAAAACGCCGTCTGTTAGCTACTATTTTCGACAGTTTTTGTCCGCATCAATCTTTACAGGCAAGATGAGTATGCCACCATGAAATGCTTGAAATATTTACATCACAAAACAAAATTAGGCATATTATCAAGTGGGAAAACGGGCAAAGATTCCACATCCATGGCCACAACTCCTCGGATAGGTATGTACATGATAACCACCGTAGTAGCCGCTTCAGCATATATCACAATATGTACATGATTGCTATTATTTCCATGCATCAAAAGGTATCAAAAGTGAGGTGAATATTTTTTTATTTCACACTATGTACATGCCATAGAACGACATCCACCCCCTCTGAACCTGCACATCCTTCGGCATGTGTCAACAATTTGGTTATGTAGGTTTAATCTTCATTAAGATCCACAAATATTTGGATGTCATTTACATCTTCTGCAAAGTCTAGAAGATCATCCTTATCCATGAAAATTTCATTAGGTTCTTCATCATCATTTTGTTGTGAATCAAAAGGATCATTATCATGTCTCTCTTGAACATCTTGATTCTTTTGCTTGTTATGAGAACTTTGAGCTCTGTTCCATCGAGCTTTCTCTAGGTATATGTAGCATTTCCATGTACATGTTTGACAACATATGGACCAAAACACCTTTTATCAAACTTTCTTTGTGTGTTTTCACCCTCTTCAATAGGCTTTGGTCAAATCCTATGTCTTTTATCAAATCTATCTTTATTCTTTAGTCTTGCATCCTTCAGTCGAGATTTTGCAATCTCTATGTCTTCAAGACTTCTTTCCAATTTCCTTATGCACAATGCAAGCAGATTTTCCTTGCTTACACCATATTTCCAAGGTAACATCAATTAGCATGACTGGCTTCTGACCATACATCAATTTAGTAGGCATGTAACCAGCCACTGCGCTATGAGTTGTACGGTCATCCCATAATGCAAATGGTAGAGACCTTGGCCATTCACGTATTTTACCTTTGCATGTCTTAGCCAAACCTTTGACAATAGAGGATGTCCTCTTTCACTTTTCCCATTTCCCTCTGGATTATAAGCACAGGGCAAGGCTAGCTGATGAGGCGGTCCGGGGCGGGCAACAAGAAGAGCGGCCTCTAAACACCCTTCGAGGCTCCCGTGCTGCTCAATTGGGGCTGGGGCAAGCACAATCAAAGACAACAACAACCCACAGCCAGAAACCAAACAAGAAAAGGGGCACCACCTAGTTGTAGATGTGAACTAGGACGCACGTGATATCTCCTTGTACTCAAACGCACAAAGAGAGGGGAATGCAAGATAGCCACACACACCAAACACAAACATTCACCATGCCAGCGAGAGGTAAAGAACACAAATCAACTTGAGCAACTCAATCTTAGCCTTAAAGACTAGATGCACACAAAGCTTGATGAGAAATAGAGAGACAACACAAAACTTGACCTTGTTGCCAATACACAAATTGTCTTAGGGTCACGGGAGCCCTCTCACCGAGCACCCTCTTACAATTGACCTTTTAGGAAAACAATTCAACAAGCCCTCAAGCCACCAAGCATGAAATGGCACAACAAACTTCAAGGACAATATACCTTCAACCACCTGATTAGCCAACTTATCCAGTCAATTTGCAGAGAAGAGTCGTAGTTGCAGCATACAATTGCACCCAAAACTATAAATCTTATTTATGCACAAGAGTAGGCTACAAGTGTGGTGAAGAGTATGGCATACACTCCACTCCTCTAGATGGCATAACTAACTTCAAGCTTCTCCATGCACCTATGTGTAATGATGGAATAGAACACTCACGATGCACACACTCTACACAACTAGGCTTGAAGAGTGGTGTGTTATGTGTTGAGAATGGTGTGGTGTAGTGTGATCATGTGATGATTTACAAGGGAGAGAAGGGCTCTATTTATAGGTTTTAGAATCCCCGATTTGGATCAGGCCTAATCAAGTTTATTTGAAGGAATAAAAGATTATGCATATTTTTATTTTTTTTAATGAGGGTGGGTCTCTCTTGTCCTTTGAGTCACAGGGATGTGGGCTCAAGGGAAGAGAATTATTGAGGATGAAAGGAGAGAGGGATTGAGTGAATAATTTGGGAGGGCCTACTCTAGTAGAGGGTGCATTTTACAATAAGGTTAGTGGTTAGTAGTTAGTAATTATCACTAAAAAATATTTACAAAATCATTCACCAAATGGTGAGATATATGATGAGAAAAGTTAGAGAAGGGATGAGCTTGTAAAGAGAGGTTGAAGCTTTGGAGAAGTTGACATTCACCTCTTTACAGCACCGGAAGAAGAAGCAGTCAGCATGGCGAAGCAGCGCGTGTCGATGAAGCTATGTTATTTCAAACCTTGAAAAATTCATGATAAAAGCCTTCATTTACAGAGGTTATCCTTGGATTTTTTCTGATTTTTTGAAGTTCTTTACAAAGCTGAAGAGAGTATGGTACTATGGACATATATGTAGAGAGAAGGGGGGACACATAGGGTGTAGAAATGGAGGATGAAGGCTATGGAGGTGTGAGAGATGTGGCAATGGTGAAAAGGGGGAATTAATACATGGGAGTTGCAGGTTTGGGAGTGGGAAGGAGAGGGAGGAGTGTGTGTGAAAGAGGAAAATGATAAAGTGGAAGAGGGAGTGTGGCTGCATAGCATGGGCAAAGTGGGGTCCACCAATAAACTCATAGCTCACAGCTCGTAGCTCAAAAAAATATGAAAAAATTTGAGGTGAAAGTTCAGCTCATGAGCTACAACTTTTGTTTGTATCACCTTTTCCAATTCGTGGAGCATGTGATCTTTAAAAATTCAGCAAAACCGACTGTTTTTTCCACTACACAAGGTCCTTGTGAGGTCCTTCTTTGGATGATTCTTTTCAATACCTCCAAGAGTGAGCTCCCCATGGTGCATGCATGCATGCCACATACCCTTGACCTTATTTGGTAGGTCTATAATTGAAGATATTGTTGAGATCATGATATAAGTGAATAGTACAACTAAGAAAATCAAATATTGAGGGGTCTAAAAAAATATGTACATGTCAAATATAAATAATATAGGTGGAAAAAATATAAAGGGGTCAATAAATCTCTCTCATTATAAGTCTACCATAAAAAAATGAATATTTTTGGTGTTTCTAATTTATGAGAGTAAAAGAGAATAGATGTAGGAAGGAAAAATCACAATAGTGAAAAAATATACACATAAATAAAACTAGTTTTTTTGGATTTTTGTTGGGATGGAGTTACACCAAAAATAAGAGAAGCTTGTATGAAATTATTTTTATATGGAATAAAGAGTATGCAAAATGGTAAGAAAAAATATGGTAATGGTGAGTCAATGTACAGAGCATAAATAACACACCATAGGTAGAAATATTTAAATAAATACCAAAATAATTATGAAAAATCCTTTTATTTAGGCCCTATATACAATGAAATATTTACACACAGATGGGCCATAATATACTTACATTTTTATTTTTTTTATTTTTTTGGCTCAACTAGCCCAGTAACTAGCTAATTAAGGGTTTTTAAGAAGATATGGGAAAAGTCCCTTAACTCACACACACCTATACACAGTGAAATGGTAGGGATAGCCATAGTGTTTGGATGATTTTGGTAGGGTGGGTTAACTCACTATGGCAATTACGGAAAGCCGAAAAATGGCTATCACTGGGTACCAATTTTTATAAACAAATCCCTTGCTTCATTTTCATCTAACTCACCTCTATCAGCAACTATCTTTCCCACACATCCATAGTGGCAAATTACGTCTTCAAGCAAAAATTTAAAAACGGCTTCTTTAGTTTTTGTCCTCAATGCATTCCCTTCCACTTGATTTGTCAAGTCTTCTCATGCAAGTACCAAGTATCTCATTTGCCAATGTCCTAAAGGTATTGTGACTAGATCAACAACCCATTTATAGTGCATGGCTAGTGGGTATGTAGGATGCAATCCATCACGATGGCGTACATTGGAATACATTTGGAATGTGACACAAGACTCCACAAAAGTTTCTACATCCTTATACATGTCTTTCCACAAATATCTTTCTTTCACTTTGGAAAAAGTAGCCCATACACCTTGATGTCCAGCATATAGGCTTTCATGAAGCTCTTTGACAATTTTGAGCTGAGTAGGCTTACAACATACTACTCACAATGGAGTCCCATCTCTTCTTTTAGGATGTTTCCATAGGTATCCATCTGTTAAGAAGTATCATATGCTTTCTTTCTGATCCTTTTGAATTTTGCTTCAGTCCAATCAGCTTGCTTTTATAAAGTACTCAGATAGCGACCTATGAGCAGCCATTCATCCTCATTAAACACCTCTAAGAAGAACTTAAGTGAGGATACAATGCATATATCATCACACTTTGCATGAGAAATTGTGTAGAGTTTTGCGCCCACATCTAAGTCTTCATCATCAATCATATCATCCTCATCTTCATACCTTGCCCTTGAAAGCATATCTGCCATTGGATTATATGTTCGTGCAATGTGATTTAATTTTGCAATCAAGGACTTTATATAAGCAATACATCTAAGCATAGCAACATTTTTCAGGAGTAAAACAACTTGCAACCATTCCTAGAAGTGGTAAGCAATCAGTCTCCACAACTACGGATGATCCAATCAAGTACTCTTTGTCACACTCTAATGTTGTATAACCACTCCCCATAACTCCCTTTTTACATGTGGATATGCTCTTTGGTGAGAGCTTAGAACCTTGTCCCCAAACCTTACCACGTACTTGTGTTTCTCTTCATTGTCTTGTCCTATTGCCCATCCGATCCCTATTCGACTAGTGCCCACTGTCACAATCACTAGTCTTCCACACTCATAGTTGACCTTCCTCAAAGTTGGTGATGAAGACAAAAACAATTGCTTCAACTTTTTCATAGCTTTTACATGTACATCATTCCATTGAAAGCTTTGGTTTTTCCTTATTAATTGATAAAGAGGATCTACAACATGTGCATAATGGGGAGTCCATATGAGATATAAGACACATACGCCTAGAAATCTTCTCACCTCCGTGATATTTATGCATAATTCTTTTATCTTCTGTATTGGATCCACTTTAGTTGGACAAGGTCGGCAACCATGAGGACTACAAAGATGTCTCACTTTCAATATTTCTTCAACCCCAAACATTGACTTTTTCCTAGATAACATAAGGTTCACTTCTTCCAACCTTGTTAAAATTTAGTCACAATCATTGATGTGGTTTGCCATATATTTGCAACACCCCCTCAAATCTAGAGCCTCATCTTTTTTGGCTATGTCGCATCCTTTGATTGGCACGTCATCAAGAAAAGGCATTGTGATTTGAGGTATGAAGTCTCGTAGGACTTTTTTCGTACCATTCATAATGTGTGCAATTGAGTTGTTTCTCCCTGCTAAGGTGCACATCCTTACCAAACCCAAAGGTGTCCTCATGGTAGTCAAGTCTTGCTTTCCATAACTAGTTGGAACTGATCATACCCCGAGTACAAATCCCCCATAGAATATATTTCCTTTCCTGCAAATGCCTCTACAAACTCATCTACAATTGTCCATGTACCCATATTCTTGATTATAACTTTGTTAACAGGTTTCATGTCTTGAATGAAGCACAAGGCTCCATTTTTCTTCGGTACTGTGAACAATCTGCTTGAGTAGGGAGCACAAAGGCTCCAAAATCCCTATCTTTAACTTTTCATTGAGTAAGTCTATAAGCTTTAGCAAGAGCACTTTTGGCAGTGGAATTGGTTGTAGATTCCAAGTCACATGACATTAGGGAATTTGGGAGGTCATTTGGAGGGCCTTCTAAGAAAATATAATTTTTTGCCTTCTCTCTCTAGAAAATTGGTGTAGTAAAAAAAAAGGTGTCCTCATCAACCGTTCAAAAAGCGTACTTCAAAGTGGAGTCTTTTGACAGAGTCATAATGGCTGTAATGATTGATGAAATGTCCCTTTTTAATTATATTGAATGCAACTCATCATATAGCAGGGAATTTCTTTTGCATACAATGTATACAATAGCTAGTCTAGGGAGTAATGGCGCTATACTCTTGCGTTTCTTGATTTTCTTGACTGTGTATTTCATCCACCCCCTCAAACCTTCTCACTAAACTTCATACATCTACACGTTGATTTGAATCCTAAATATGAGCCTTTATGCAAGTGAACTAAAACAAACACAATAGTAACACCCATGGAGAAATCAAGACTCAGAGTAGAAGGACCAAAACACATAGATTTATGGACAAATGGCTCCCTCTATCCTTTGAATCCTATGACCAATGCCTCCCCTGCATATGTAAATCCAACTACTTTATTGACCTTTGTAGGTGATGGACAAAATGGTTTACTTGGATACTGCAAATCTCTAATTGGGAAATCAAAAATTCAAAAAAGCATGATTCACCGTCAAGCAAATGAGATTATAGAAAATTCTACTTTTCATTTTGAGGACCAAAAAACCCTTTTGCGCAGTGCACACAAGATATACAAGTACCGCTAGAAAAAGTGTGTAACTTATAAAAGAAAGATACAAGCTTAGGGGCTTGTGTGCGAAAGAAGAGACTACGAAATCTTGAAACCTTGAAGGTTGGCTCTGGAGGTCTCAAGAAGAGAATCTAAGCATTGAGGTCAGGATTGTGAACCTTTTAGTTTATTTCAACTATACATTATTTTTTCTTATGTCTATTATATTTTCTATGTAGACATGCTATATATCCAGACAAAGCAAACATAGATCCAAAGGCCAATGTAGGAAAGCAATTGAAGCCTTTGATAACAAGTGGTCTCGCAAAGGATATAATGCATGACAAAAAGTATAAGGTTTTGCATTGGGATGTTGTTGACTGTTTTATTACAAGAAGTGTAGTGCCTGCAAGTGATATACAGGGCATACTTGACTCCCTTGGTGTGAGTAAGAGAGGGTACTCAGCTATTCAACAGTATATCTCCTCCATTTTGTGAACAATGGAATAAATTCTAAACCTCTACCAACAGCAGCAAGTGTTTGGAAAGAGAGACTTCAACTCAACCATGCATAGATAGATTTCATTAAATGTCCATTTCATATTTATGGTATTTATAGATCTCAAGGAACAATTGTAATCTACGATGAGTACAAAAATATCTTCAGGGACCTCACTTTGTTGCAAACTAGAATGGTTGAGTTCTACAATATACTATTTAAGAGACATGTGCCGTTCTACATTTTGTTTTGAAGCTAGATGAGTGTGAGATCCTCAAAGAGAAGAATCTAGAATGATTCACAATAACATTGATGAGTAGGGCTCTTTCAAAATTCCCCATTGATGATCCTTCATACTTCAGTGTTCAATCAGAAACAGACATATGGTGGCTTGGTGCTTTTTTTCCAGGTATTCCATTGCCACCTTCTCTTTAGCTTTGGTGAGCCCTCTTGAGATTTAATTTTAGATTTACTTTAACGTCTAATGCATATTTAATCTTGAAGGTAAAGAAATAAGACCATGACATTTTATATTGGGTGTTCCATCAAACCCCTATCCCTGGTATCATTGATAAACAAATGAATTAAGGAAAGGTGTTGGGTGGCTGTCAATGGGAGGGGAGACTTTCAGGTCCAATGACATCTTGCAGGTGACCTTAAAACACTGAAGTGTATGTATAATTTTTGAATGGGTGCTATGGTAAAGGCTCCATGCTTGTATTGTATGGAGCCTGCAAAGACGATGGACCCAAAATGGTGGAGAAAGGCACCTACTCGCCACAATGAGGATCCTAATTTCCACCCAGTTCTGGATATTCCACTTGTCAATGTACACATTTTTACAATGCATGCTCTTTGCAAAATTGTGGAGAAGATGGTGTATCTGTACATTTGGTTTTCTTGGAAAATACAGAACTCAAAAGAACAGAATGTTGCGGTAGCGGCGCTTGAACTAGTTTTGTCAAAGATGGGTCTCCATGGGGGCAATGTGAAAATCTAGCGACACGAGAACAGGTCAACCAATGATAAAGATGTACCTTGTAAACCATCTATTGGTGGGGTCAAGGCATGTCGTTTTTTATCAAAGCCAACAGGCATCAAAGATAAGAAGCTAACCAAGTGTGGAAGGATATATTAGTCCATTTATGTCACCGAAATTGAGTTTCAGCAATGGAAAAATCTCCATATGGTAGTGAAGGACCAGGAACCCACAACTCGTAATGCCAAGGGTGAAGTGTGGTATTCCATCGATGTGCTATTTCATATGTGTGATAAAGATGAGTGGACACAAAATTATCTAAACAAGTATAAGGAGAACCTTCAGCTACTAAAGAAAGCATTTAGGTAAGCATGGATTGAAACTCAGATTACTCAATACATGGTATTGTTAACGCACCCTTTTAAATGATAAGGGCTAAAAGGTTGTTTAAAATTCTTGACAACTTGTTTTATTTGCAGCACATCATTTTCAATCACTTACCATACTTCATTCAAAAGTATGGAAACCTAGGCATATGGAACATCCAAGGCTTGGAAAAGTCTCATTACATGGCCAGGAATGCATAATTCAAACACACACAACATGGTGGCTCTTGAGATAAGGCAAACAGTTTGAAAGAGTTGTTTCAAGTTTTATCACAGAATCCTTCATCGATTGCAGCAAAAACATGCATTGGATTTTTTAGCAACAACACAAGCAATTAGGCATTTGCAACAAAGGAAACAGAAACGAGTAGAGGCATTCAACAACTCCAGTGCTCATGAAGTCCAGACAAAGTGGAGAGAGACAATGAAATATGTTAACCATAGGTGGATCAAGAGATTTTGATTTTACGTCACAACATGTACAAGAGATGCCTAATGATATAACAGATACAGTACAAGTCACAAGTCTCTCAACTTGATGACAGATGGATATCTTTTGGCACATTACCCTTGTATCCGATCATTAAATGTTTTCCATAATCTAATAGTTCATTTGGGTTTTGTTTCTCCAAAGTGAGTGTCATTGTTCTGTATGTGTAATAATAAGTTGCACGACCACCAGTGTACCCCGGACAGTATCCAAAACATTCTATAGCAAAAGCTTTCTTGGTGAGGATAACTTTGTCTACATTTTGTGGTAGCATTGGTCCACCTAGGAAGTGTGAGAGCATCTTGAGGGCGATGTTGCAGTACTTCCATCTTGGGACCTTCCATTGTGAAATACTAGTATGGGTGCCTCACAAAGTCTAGCAAGGTATTGTCCTAGTGATGCATCCCTTCCACGATACTCTCTTGTCCGACAGTGAAGGAAGTCATCCTTTTTAGCAGTCCATGATTGTTCACAAAAAGATGAGTTAGAGAAAGACAATGACACCTAGAAATTTAATTTTTTTTCTTTGGGGGGGGGGTACTGTTTAGCTCTTATCTTGCATATATAAGTCATCCTTCCATAGGTCCACTGACCTCGTGGACCCTTGTGTGAGACGCGTAAACCAGTCCTCTTCTTCTTGAGTACTGGTTGATGGCTTGAGGTTTTTTCTAATAGCTTGAAACGTGGCCTCATCTGGGAGTGTCTCTCTATACTCTTTTGCCTTGTCAAAGCAGAGTTTGAGGCACTCCATTTGGTTACTAGAGGGTTCCATCGCCTCGTCGTCACTGTTGTCATCAGCCACTTCTTCCCTCTTGAAATTTGGAGAGTGTGGCAAGTGCAAAGTCTTCCCTTAAAGAAAATATACTTTGAATGTCATGGAGGAAAATGTATGATCCCTCACCAAATTTGAAGTCTGGCTTGATACTCATTAAAGCCAGAGACATCTAAAGGTAGTTTGATGTCAAATGTTTTAACTGTAATTATTTTTCTTCGTTGCACCTCTTTAGCCTCTACCTCAAGATAAATATCCTCCTCAATCTCAGGAACCTCATTGGACTCCAAGTCCTCATCATCTTGTTCATCGTGTGGTAGATCCTCCTCATCCATTACCTCTGAAGGATCTTTCAATAGACTAGCAAATAGACAACTTAAGAATAGAAGTAACCCAAAGGATTTATTTAATTAGCTTGAGATCTTGTTCGTGCATAGGACATTGTGAGGGTCTATAGATAATAGGCAACTGATGGTACTTCTTGTATGACCGTCTTGTGGAATCACAATCTTTTAAGTGCACCACCACCATGTCAGCAAGAACCACCCTGCCCCTGTGGACCTCAAGCTCAAACTTGTCTCTTTCAGACTTGAGGAAATTGTTGTGCTAAGCTATAAGGTCATCTAGAATGAATGGGGCATTGAAGATAGAAGAGACGTTGTCAAACATTTCAACAGCTCCTGCAGATACTGCAAGCTCAAAAAGTCTTTCATCCACACATGCAGGATTTTCAACCCCTTGCTTACATTTTGTAGCTGGCTCACTAGCAAAACAAAGATCAATGTTTCTCTTGTTGGTGCTAGTCACTTGAAGCTTCTAGCTTATAGACACTTCTTCCTATTCTGAAGCTTCTAAGTCATTGGGGGGTTCCTCTATCCCCACAACATCATCTCCAAGAAATGTATCTTTAGCCATAGCAAAGCTCACATCTCTCTTTCAGGAACCTCTCAGAAACTTAGGTGGTCTCTCTTCTGCTTCCTGTTCACCTAAGACAATTTCTAGATCCACCCTCTACCTCTTCATTCTGTGGGATCTTACTCCTAAGAAAAAGAAAAACATAATACAGGCCAAAATAGGTAAGTATTGAGACACACCAGCATTTAACTTTTTTATTAAACTTGATAACACATTTCTCCAAAATTGCAAGCTCTCTCTCTCTCTCTCTCTCTCTCTCTCTCTCTCTTTATGACAGATTGGTCTTATAGGTCATGTTTCTTTTTTACAGAGGTTGCTTAGAGCAGTTCATTTTATTTGAACTCCAACTCCTCTCTCTCCTTGTTTGGCTACCCCTTATATACTCCACGGTGCGCGAAGAGTGATCAGTAGACCAATACTACGTATATGTGTGCCATAGGAAAATAACTAGAGATTTCTTTTCTCTCTCACTCTGTGTTGGTCTTATTTGAGTGCCTATCCCCCTACATACCCATTTAGTGCTCTACGGCGCGCAAACAAAAATCCGCTTACCAAAAACACCTGTCGGTGCGCCATAAGACAAGTAAAATTGTCGTGTCTATCTCTCTCTCTCAAAATGTACATTAAATTGTGCTGATAAGAAAAGAACAAGAGTAGGGGTTACCTTTTTCTGGGCTTGGCATGGGGACCTTCAAGATTATCTTTCTGGGTACATCTGTGTGTGTGTGTGTGTGTGTGTGTGTGTGTGTGTGTGTTTAAGTATGAAAAATCCCCTCATAATTGACCATACTTAGACAATTGCATTAGATAATATATTAAATAACAATATTTCAAAACAAGATGTCATAAATCATTTCATATACACCAATACATCATTCTGAATCTACTGGATAATACAATCATTTAGATCAAAAATTTGATCTTTGCTCATTACAATATAATATCTTAGTTTTGTATCTTATGTGCCCATCCTTTGGGATGAGCTTCCACTACATCTACATGTAGAAGGATCCAGCTAGTACATTTGCTGGTACATTGGACGATCTTCCGTTACTGCTACAGTTTTCGTTGTAATCCCAAGGAAAGAATCTCTTACCTGTCACCATCCAAGAAACACAAGCCCGTCAGAACTGGCATTACTTGCGAAGCCAAGTGTCAACGACTCCCTCCCCTTGTTATTGGTGTCAAAAATTACAGCAAAAACTAGCAACTTAACATAGATCGAATATTATAGCAAAAAACTAAGCAAGTTATTTCCGATATTGTTTACATCTTTTAATTCCAGAAAAAATCGGACAGCATCTCCTTTGTAGATTGCATCAGTTATCAAAATGTCTAGTCTGATGCCATCTCCTCTGAGGACCCCACTTGAGAATTAAGGCTCTTTTAACAGTCATTGGATTAATTTCCAAGCAAATTACAACCCTTTGTTTCAAAAGCTATGCATTTAATCATCAAGAAAGGATAGCATCAAACAACTCTATGAATTCACCACTATATACTTACCTTTACCAAAAGTGAGCTCCTGCAAAGAAGTACAATTGAAGAAAATTGGTTTATACTAATATCTGCAGTACGTCGTATTGCATCCTTCTTTACTAATGTTTACAGTTATGCATTTGTTCTTACTAGCCTTGAACACAAGATAAGTTAGTTCCAAGCTAATAAAGTTGGGTAAGTAGCCTTTAAATGATTCCATGCTACTGCTGCTGACATTAAAGATCTATAAAAAGGAAAAATTGGGCAGCATCTCCTTCGTAAAACTAACAATATTTCAAGTTTCCAATCAATGCCATCTCTGCTGAGACCCTCACATGAGGTTTAAGGTTCTAGTAACCAATACATATGTGTTATTTTCACATCAAAAAATCATCATGCCAAACTTGGTCATGCCAAATTCTGAAGTCTACAAACAATTCTCTTTATGATGCAGTAATTAGCAATGTATGTTCAATCATGTAGGTAGGTCACACCATGTATAAAAACCAAGTAGTGACATCCTGTACCATTTTTGGTTCACAGGGGATATAATCAAAATATGCCTCCTATGACTGAATATAGAGCCAAATGAGTAAAAAAACCTTTTCCTTAACTTTCCGCTGAGACTTCTTATATTCTTCTATGACTGAATGAAGATCGAAAGAGTAACTAAAAAACCATTTTCATTAATTTTCAGCTGCGTACGAATTATGCCAGCTATTTGCTTGTGTATTTCACCTTTTTCCAAAAAATAACAGTAGAACATCCTCCAAATGTAATATAGGACCAGAAAATGCAAAAAAAAACGACTTCAAATGTTACACGAATCCGCTGCCAAAACCAGAATCTCGTGAAATCACCACAAGTTCAATACCATGGCATGGAATCTATGCTACGAGCTATGTATAGGTAGGCAGCCAGGTAAATGAAATCATATAACGCTCAGAGTTCCTCAACTGTTTACACCGAATTTTCTAGAATACATACCTGTAGGCTTAATAATGCAAATATACCTATTTTTAGAGAATCCAAAAATTTAAATGTACTGAAACAGAAAAGACCAGTACCAATATCTTACTGAGCCTATCACTATCTATTCAGGTTATACATTATCGAAGCCAAAAACGAGTGAGTAGGTATTAAGGCACACCATGACTTTCACGCACGAGGAAGCCGTAACCATGTAGGTTATTTTCAATGTACAAATCATATAATATAAGCTTCAATACACAATACTAGTTCCACTTTCCGATCGTTAGTTCAAATGTTATACGTATTGAGCAAATGTATTATCTGGTGCGTGATCCCTGACACATACTTGACCGTACATGAAAAACAGTACCTCGACCATCATGCAATGCTTAAATATTGAGTAGGTGCAAGAGCACCTACCTGAAGTCGTTGCTGTGAAGTTGTAGATTGAGAAATGCGATAGATCCAGTATGGGAAGTCTACCTCGACAGGGATCAGTAGACAAAACAGACGCTTGCATCAGTTTTCATTACCCGAGTCCTCTTGAGTGTTTACAGCAAGAATCGCTTGCTGATGTGCAGCCTTCGCTACCATATCCCTCTGAAGTATTTCATGTTACGTGTGTATGTACGTATGTAGATAGGTGTTTGATAGCCGTGTGTGAAGCGTAGCGTGTATACCTATTGCCTGCTCTATACCCGCATAGCAGCCACGTGATAGCCACGCAAAAGAAGAGAACTATGGAGCATGATCATACCCGTATGCAGAGAGCCCCCCAATGAGCGATAACTGTGAGCGAGTCAGATGGAGTTTGGGTCTCTCGCTTCCTTCCTTGCTCAGATCGTTGGTGGTCCTGGCTATGGTGAGCTCTTTCGCTTCAAGAGCCGCAAGCAGCAAAAGCTTCTTTCCCTGTTGGACGTTTGGCATAGTAAACACGTTGTGTGTGCACGCGCTTATGCACACGTTTGTTCACAGGGCAGAACGGGACCCAGACAGTTTTGTGAGTATGCAGAGGAAGCCAACGGGTTCATATAAATGAACCTCACTACAAAAAATAGCAGGTCCATTATGAAGCAAAAAATAGACGGTCCATTTAAAAGCTCCTACACCACCCACATGAAATTAGTTGTGAAGAGGGCACCTGAAAATCCATTTAAAGCATGTATGCCAACCATGGCAAGGGGTGAGCAAATCATATCTACCTATTGTTATCCACCCACCAGAAAGCTAGGCAACTGAAGCTAGATTGATGAGCCATACCAAGGTGAGGGAGGTCAACCAAGGATACCTTCATACAAAGATTAACCAAGAATGCCTTCTCGCAAACTTATTGATGAGGAGGATTCAAAACCTTAGCCAAAAAATTAAAAATGTATTAGTGGATATGTGGATGCAATGGTTTCGTTATGATCCTAAAACGCACACATTATTATTGACTAGGTAGTGACTGGAGCAGGGCCGAAATAGAGAATAGTATCTATATCTAATAAGCAAGGGTGTGTGTGGGTGTGGTAGAGATTTGGTACCATGAACCATTACCTGTTGTCTTCTATAGAGACACATTGAAATTTTTCTAGAGAATATCAGCTCTAGGTTAGCACCCGAGAAAGGGAAGCTGTCAGCCAAGGGTTGGCCAAAAACTTGCCAGCTAGATAAGAGTGTGTGTGTGTGTGTATGTGTGTGTGTGGCCCTCCCCCATCCCAGAGGAGAGATCCACTTGGTGGAGGATGGTCCACCAAGTGGACCAATCCCCCACCAATTGTAGTACTTGCTTCCTAAAAATTCCATGTTTTATAGCTCAGTGACTTGTGCGGTGTGAACAAGGTTTAAATGCGAGATTACTCATTTGAAATTTGTTTGACCAGAACTTAGATGTAATTACACCCAATTGTTGTATGATAAAGGGGTCCTCCAAGGAGGAGAGTAAGGTATTATGAAATCTACATACCTGATGTCTCATGATTTCGATGATGTCACTCCAAATTTGTGGAATATGTCGTGACGTTGGTTACTATACAATACTCCAATCCTGCAAGATAACATCATTAGGAAAATTTTGAACTCATTTTTGGGCCTTTTAAGAGTGCCACATTATCAAAGTTGTACAAAAGAAAGCAACCCGGTAGACCCCTCTAAATATTGCTTAGAACCCCATGATATGACCTATCATTGGAAAGTTTGACCATAACTTAGATGTAAGTACACCTAATTGTTGTATGATAAAGGGGTCCTCCAACGAGGAGAGTAAGGTATTATAAAACTCTACATACCTGATGTCTCATGATTTCGATGATGTCACTCCAAATTTGTGGAATATGTCGTGACATTGGTTACTGTACAATAATCCAATCCTGCAAGATAACTTCATTAGGAAAATTTTGAACTCATTTTTGGGCCTTTTAAGAGTGCCACATCATCAAAGTTGTACAAAAGAAATCAACCCGGTAGACCCCTCTAAATATTGCTTAGAACCCCATGATATGACCTATCATTGGAAAGTTCTTGAAAAATGGATTCTAAAGAGCCAAGGTCCGAAAAGTTTGGATGACTTCTATGAAAGTTATGCCATTTTTTTTCAATCAGCCAGGTTTTGTTACCGTTATGGTAATCTAAAATCTCCTTTTTCTATATCTACATGAAGGCAATGTCCAATACATGCATGCTATATATCAATAGATAGCATTTGAAGAGTAGATTCTAAATATCCAACCTCCGACAAGTTTGGATCTTATTTGCAAAAAAAATTACCAATCCCCACTTTTTGAAAGCTATGCCACATCAACAATTCTTACAAGGCCCATTTTTTAGTCCAAACTTTTCCTAATGTGAAAATCCACACCTGCTTGAGGGTGGTCAATGCTTACAGTATATGGATCATATGTGAACATGTAGATGCTTGACCAATTTAGGAGCACAGAGCCCCGACCCATCCCTTTGGATTGGGTGGATCAAGCTCATAATAATGTAACTTGTATTAAAGAGTAGGCAATCCAATTCTTAGGGTATAAGTACCCATATCCTAATAAAAACAATTTGATTGAAGTCAAGATAAATTGGAGTAGCTATATTATTATCTGATATATTATCTAATCTCAATTGCTAAGTATGGCACTAGTCCGACTAAAGACTAGTAGGGAAAATGTGTGTGTGTGTCTGTGTTTAAGTATGAAAAATCCCCTCATAATTGAACCATACTTAGACAATTGCATTAGATAATATATTAAATAACAATATTTTAAAACAAGATGTCATAAATCATTTCATATACACCAATACATCATTCTGTATCTATTGGATAATACAATCATTTAGATCAAAAATTTGATCTTTGCTCATTACAATATAATATCTTAGTGTTGTACCTTATGTGCCCATCCTTTGGGATGATCTTCCACTACATCTACATGTAGAAGGATCCAGCTAGTACATTTGTTGGTACATTGGACCATCTTCCGTTACTGCT